>NC_090272.1:24102500-25432500 GCF_040414725.1 Anabrus simplex | reverse complement strand
AGACGCTAAGGCTCTGACGTTGATGATGATATTATTCTACGTAGGCTGATCAAAACTGTCAAGACTGATATTTTAATCCCAATTTGCGCTTCGTTTTCAAAGTACCGTTCTTCACATCCTTTACAGCGTGTTTATCCATTTAGTGATATCTGTCTTAGCACCGTGCATATCGCTTGTCGCACTGAATGATCTGAAAGGAATTTAAGTGAACCATGGCCATTAAGCAAACGTCCTGAGGAACAATTCACGTGAAGCCATGAGGAAAAGATACAAACATTCCTCCAGGATGTATGTTGCTGCTGTGCCAGACATTGGTAGGTTAGCACAAGAACACCATCCGCATGCCCGTGATTTATGACCATCCCCAAACCAGAAAAGAGCAAGTAATTCCCTTTTTGATGATGGAGTGCGTTGATCTTCCCACTTAACAATATCACTTTCAGAACTAAAACAGTGCAGTGCTAAAACAGACTATTTCATGTGTTTGAAATGCTAATAACATGTAAAAATGTGTTGCGTGTTAAGGACGGTAGGTTGAAAACGTTCGTAGTGCCCATAGAGTCTTCCGATTGGGAATACAAGTATCAGTCTTGGAGATTATCGATCAGCCTACGTGTATAGATTCGGAAAACTTGAAGATTGATCCAAAATAAAATAAAGAGGTGAAAAGACAATCTAGTAGTGGCATGTATGTTGGGTATTCAGCCCAAAGGCTGGTTTGATCCTCCACAGTTCTGCCAACAGCTGTCATAGATAGCCTAGGTATCACTGAAGAGGCATGCTAGGAAAAAAGGGGAGTGAGGTAGATTCCCATTGCTTTCTTCAAGTAGTGCCATACATATAGAATACAATGTTACAGAAAGCATATGAAAGAATGTACCTGTCTGTTGGATAGTAATTCTAATATAAAATTGAAAAGTTAAGACATAGGAGCCTAAATAAGAATATTATTTAACGGCAAGTTACACTGAATAATATACACAAGTTCTATAATTTAACAGATGAATTTACAAATTGTCAGCGTATTACTGCACCTATGACATGGGGATACAGAGTACAATAGAAACTTCAAAACAAGCGATGTATTCCCACAACCCATAGCACAAACTGTCACATGTAACATTCAGGTCACATTTCGTTTCTAATGTAGACGATGTGCTAGGGACTAACTATACAGTAAGGTACATTCTTGCATAACATATAAATGTGAACTAAAGGATCTATCAAACGACAAAATAAAACTGTACCTACAATTGAGAAGACTGGTAAATGGCAGGGTGAATTATAAATACTAATCACACAGCACAGAAGAGGAGAACCAAAGAAATATCGACCATGAGATATCAATAATATTTCTATGAATCTCTTACCTGATGTATTGGGACTCCTACAAAGATTATTCAGTGATAATGGCAGGTATATTCTTCCGTACCTCAGTTCTTTGCTTATATAATTAAGATATAACTATTGTTAAAGGGAGAAACATGTAACTGGTATGTCTTCTGTAAATTACGGCAGGTCACTAAACTACCAACCCATTCATTCAGAACATGCATTCAAAATCTCGTGCGTAGTTTCTGACTAACCTCTATTCAAATTTCGGTATTATCTGCTCATACTAACGTAGTACGTGAACACTTCGCACTTATCAATTCCGACAGCTCAAGAAGATAAATATGAAGAAGTTTTGTTAGGGAACTCATAACGTACAATACAAATGAACATCAGGATGCACAATTGAGAATAATAGCTGAATACTTCTACAAATATCCTACAAGAAGCTTAATCTTCTGAAAGTACTGTGGAATTCCTTTGACATTTGGCCACAGGAAACGCTACCCTACATCACTACATCAATAGCCATATTTAACTATAAATTCCTTTACCCAGTCTCTGATAAGCCATTATGTTTGTTGAAAAAAATTTGAGATTATTACATCATACGCATAAATATTGTAATTTATATGCCAATTTTGGCATGAATTACTAACCATTGTTTAGTTTGTCTGCCGAATTTTTCATCAACTCTTATCTTTGTTGGATAAGTAGACGAGAGCATTTATTTATTTTCCAGATATTAAACCTATCTATTTCGGTTTGAGAGAGTTGGGAAGCTCCGACAAATTTCAACACATTGTTGTCGGTCACGCAGAATCCGATGACAGAGAAAACCTAGTATATCTACTAGAGCTTGGGGTAGAAGCCTGTTAGCTGTTTGTTCCATCATGCTAAATTATGGGGAGATCAGCCGTAGTCGATCTTATAATTATAAGTAAGGTTTTGAGCCTTAGAGGTTGCCACAAAATGTATCCTTGCTGTTGTTGGGATTTGGCAGTAATTTTTACGAGTCTTTTCCCTTATCGAAAGACAAAGAATATCGAAGGGATTCAACAGACAACCGTTAATCACCAAGTATGGAAAATATAGCTCAAGTAGATAAATTTAAATATATAGGTAAATTTATTCACCTTGGGAGTGGCGACCCCATTGTAACAACAGCACATATATGTTTCATTCATTGCATCCCTGACCCGGTCAAAGACTGGAAAACAAGTTGTAGGTTTTCATTTTCAGGTAAATTTATTGAACCAACAGGGTTAAATCAGCAAGCTAACAAATAAATAATTGCAAAACTTCAAAGAGCATACAAAATTACTTCGAAGAGATACAATAAAATATCAAACAAGGCAAAATGACGACATTATAACACAGCAGTTCAAACAGATGTATTTTATGCATCTGAAGCAATTATAATTGGTAGCAAATCTCGAATAAAGATGATCTTAAAACAAGAAAGGAAAACCCTGACAAAAATCATACGACCAAAATTTGAAAATGGAATTTGGGGGGAAAACAAATCACATGAAATCTTTCAAGTTATAGAAAAATCACAGATACGATCAGGAAACGGCAATTACAATCTTATGGCCACTTATGGAGAACGGATAATAACAGGCTCACAAAGAATTTTAAACTTAATCTTATGAAAGAAAAATCACAATGATTGGCTAAAAGAAATCGGTGAAGACCTAAATAAAACAGGCATCAAGGAAGAAACCATTCAATATAGAACAATATTCAGAACATGAATTCACAAACCCACCGGACTAAATACAGGATGGGCTAAACAACACAGCGAGATAATGCGCTCCTTAGTAGGGCATTACGAATCAAGAAACCTATCTACTTCTTAAGTTATATAGTTTCTTAATCTGTATTTTCCTGCCTTATCTAGATACGTTTTCATCTCCCCCTGTGTTAACACTGACAACATTTTTGATAGATCACAACGAGAATTGGATAATAGTGATCCACTTTGAAACCTGCTCAGTGACACTGGCTTCTCTACTTTACTGGCTGTTTTCTTTGGAACAGTAGAGCACTAGCGCTTGTCGAGGAGGAAAGTTCTGAAAGTGATATGGTTAAGTGGGGAGATCAACGCGGCGAACACGTCCTGTGGCCAGCCATGAGCAAAAAGTATCCCTGATTGTCGAGGATCATGTTTTAGTTTTAATTACCAGGCCTACTTCCGCTCTAATGGTCTCCTCTGGATTCAGAACATGTCCTGGGCTGCAGCCTCCTGCCGGAGTACACACGCTGCCTCTCATCGTGGAGCACCAGGTGTATTAACAACTCTACTATTTTATGTCACTATGAGTGAGTAGATTGTGGTGGTCGTGATGATTTTTGTTTTAAGAAGAAGTACAACTTGAGTGAGTAGAATATAACTTTCCTATCATAAGGACTGATTTTTATGATGCTCCACAAAGTTCTGTTGTTGGACCGATCTTCCTTTATGTGGTAACAATTGACTTTCCTGATAACGTTCAGGCTGCTCCATTTTATTATTCTAAGTACGTTATAATTAACGTTTCAGTTTATAAAGATTTTGTGGAATTAAATATGGAGGGAGATCGCTGACTTGTTTAGTGGTAACGGTTTCCTTTCAAATATCCTAAAATAGAATCCTTTCTCACCATGATTACGCGCGTAATATGTTGGACATGACTACTTACTGTAGCTACTCGAGAATACAGTTCCAATAATACCTGTATAAAATTGTCTGGAGTCTTTAACCTACCCAAGTGAATAAATAACTAAATATATCAGAAGTAGCGATTTTTCATCCTTTCGGATCGTTCTTGTGAGTGATCAAATTATTCGAGATGACAGCCCATATATTAATAGGAATGTATCTTGAAGAATAAAGCGTTAAATAACCTTACCAACTCTGGACTAACAAGATAATATCCTAAAACATTATTTATCAGGGGAAATAATTTGCCGGTTATATTCAGGGTAGTTGGAACCAGTATAATATCAAAGTTTATAATTGTCATGTTCCGTATTGATGACATTATAATTATGGTAGACAAATGAGGTAATCTACATAATCAGTACAATATGAAATTAATACTTTGATTTATTTGAATCAAGGTACTAGTTTCGACCTATTGATATTAGGCCATCATCAGCCATAAGGTCTTAAAACACTTAAAAAACTAACTAGCCATAGATATAACAAAAACAGATAGCTCAACACTCCTCGAAAATAGTTTTGATCTAATATTTAATATACACTAAAATAAGTTACTGTCTTGAGGATGTAACACAACACTTGAAAATTCTTATGAACTGTTGGTATACTTCAATAAGTATAAATCACTGTCTTGAAGATCTATAAATAAATCGTTGAACACTAGTATAAAATTAAAAGCAATCGGTGAAAGATTAAGACAGAATAGATTTATGTTAAATTATATCTTACTTGATTATGTTACGAAACCAATTTTCTTGCCACTGACACTTGTTATACCTTGATTCTTTATATTTTAAATTTGGCCATTACTGTAATACTACCTAATTAACTCAATATACCGAAGATAGGTGGGGAGTGTAACAATGAATACTAACTGAATATAGAATGATTTAGGGCACAGGCTTTCATTTACCTGTGCCGTCTTTCTTAGGATAGATTTCATCTAATACTATCATTTGAAATATTTTATTTCACTATGTGTGAGTTGAATGGAACATTCCTATCCTAAAGACTCATTTCTATGATATTCGACAAGGCTCTGTTTCTGGACCGATTCTACTTCTTGTGGTTAGGCTGTCTCTAAAAACTTTGCAGTTCCTGGTGTCCCGAAGGTAGCAGTTATAGGTCTTGTAGACAGTGCTACCGGTACACTACAGAGAAATTGTCTTGTTAGCAAGGAATGAGGATATGAGGCGATTGTTTATGATAGGTCAGGTAATTTCGGTTTGATAAGCACATATGAATTCTTCACACTAACATTGTTGTCTGTACACGATCTATTGGCGTTCACATTAACTGTGCATAATTTCCCGACAAATGTTCACAACTGCTAATTTACACTGGATAGCAATTATTGGCCAAGGTTACAATGGCAAAAGATGACCAATGGGAGTATTCTCTAAGGGAAAATGATGGCAGAACATTTTGAAGAAATACCTCCTTTAAAATATCTCTATTCGATATGTTATGTCTGAAATATTATTAATTGGTTAATTAATCTAAAATTTGAGGTCATGCAGGAAAGACATACTCTGTTATTTCATGTGTTTAGTATTCAGAATAATTTTAACCGATGATCTGGCATGAAGCACATTCAAGATGTCTATAATGTTTACTTATTTGACAGAGGCTGAGAGAAATGACGAGTTTACAGCAGCAAATCAGATAGCTTTTGTCTACTTATCTGAAGCAAGACAGGTTCCACAGTTAGTCTGAACAACACTGAGATGTTTATCCTGTCAAGTTTTGCTGATGCATTGAAAATGTTAGTCTATTTTTAATTTTTAGTGTGTGATTTGTGTTTTTTTAGTCTATTTTAAGCACCAGAAATTAATTTTTCATGGCTAAATTTGCAAGGTCTACTGATCACCTTGTTGCTATTGTATTAGCACATTGCTTCATGGTTTGATTATATCCTGTGTTAAATTCAACACTGGACATGGTTACTACCTGCTGTATGATCCCACAAGGTGATCACCACATCATTGACAAATCCTGTCATTTTTTCTCTCCTTTATCTAGAAAACCGCAGGCATTAATTATCTTCCTGCTCGTAATATTCTTTCGACGTTCAAAGTAAAATAAACTGTAGTACACGGCTGAATTTTGGCAGGTGCGACCTCAAGGTCTTAGGCTGGACCATTACGTTCAATGTTCCAGAAAACCGCCTCCTGCTCACATCCTTCAATCTCTGTTTGGTCCTTTGTAATTTTTAATTTGTGTAGCCGATGTTTACACGGAACAACAGTGTCTCCAGACCATCAGTTCACCCCTGATACAATTCAAACGGGTTTTCCGCAGCTGCCAGGGAGTTTCATCCAGACGACACATGAAAGTGTCTAATCTATCACAGTAACTTAGATTACGTCTTCATATCATAAACGCCGAGATCTGTAATAATCCAGCATTGACTAAGTTTTATTTATCTATTTATTTAACATTTCTCCATTTGAGGCGTACCGTACGACAAAATAACCTCACCGGACAAAAAAATCGGTCATCCTAGTGCGCTCTGAAAGATGAATCGTTAAGCCTGTACAGAAAACGAGTCCCGTGCTCAACCGCACGCGCACTGCCTTTACGTGAGCATAAGGCAAGATAGATAGATAGATAGATAGATAGATAGATAGATAGATAGATATATAGATAGATAGATAGATAGATAGATGGATAGATAGATAGATAGATAGATAGATAGATAGATAGATGGATAGATAGATAGATAGATAAATGGCGTAGTTAAGGCCATTGGGCCGTCTCTTACACTAAACCAGTAGCCACCAGTGAGACATTGACAGTGTAGGTGAAAATGGGTAGATGTAAGGATGTGACAGATTGGCAAAGAGGGACGATCGTGTTTGGCCGTGCTCATGGTCATACGGTGTGTGAAGTTGCTGAATTGTTTGATGTTTCACAGTGGACTGTTAGGCGTGTCTACAGGCAGTGGTGTACTACACGTGGCCATGGAACACGTCAGAATTGTGGTCGGTAAAAGATCCTGACTGAGAAGGACCGGAGACGCGTTGCACGGCTTGTGAATCAAAATCGCTTCCAAAACCGACAGGAATTACTGCACACAGTGAATGAATGTCTATCCCAACCTGTTAGCGAGAGAACATTGCGACGGGAACTGCATACAACGAATATATGGTATCGGTAACCTTGCAAGAAGGCGTTGCTCACACAGCCACATAAAGCTGAACGTGGACAGTAGCGGTGTCTAATGTAGTCTGACGAATCACTTTCTTGCCTGTATTCCAATGTTGCACGTCGACGAGTGGACCGAAGGCCAAATGAAGCATTTCGTCCTCGACGAGTGCAAGTCGGAGGTGGGTCTGTGATATTTCGGGGGTGTTTTTTGTATCATGGATTGGGCGCGCTTACTGAGGTGACTACTTACATCTAGACGCATAGATGACTGCTTTTATGAGCACTTCCCAACCCTATTACATCTCGATTGGCGTGCGAAATCACATTTAACTCTTGTCTAGTCGCGCGAAAATTATTACGTTACTAGTCGCGCATGGAGATAACCTCCGGGATTAAAAATGCGCGTAATTTTCGTCCATTTAGATGTTGTTTTGGCATGTTCGTTTGCAGTATTCTTTGGTATAATTAAAAGAAACCCTTTTAAGTATTAGTAGGTTATTCTTACACAGTTTGTTTGATCTAAAAGCAGAATACTGTAGACCTTAACTGTGACGAATAGTCATTTGATATTACCTTTATGATATTACATTTTTCTAAAATACGTTTAGAAGAACAGAACAACAAAGTCATCGACCTAGAAAATAAATAATATGCACTAAAATATTTGCACACGGTGGAAACGTCCAGGCGATGTCACTCGTCACAACAATGATCCCACACTCGCACACAGGATGCACGATCGCACCAAAATGCTGACAGGACGAGTGCAAATGAACAAGGAGAAAGGTATAGGGGTGGTGAGACCAACAGTTCAACTGAGAAGTTCAGTACCGTCCAAACTGTAATCGGCCGGGAGGAAATCTCCATGAGCGACTAACTGTGAGACATGTTGGAACAGCGAGTAAACCCCCGACATCAGCACCCCCACAGTTTGGTGGAATTGCGCGATCAAATCCTGAGAGAGTGGCTTAACCTGGATGGGACGTACCTGCACCGAATCGAGGCGATCATAGGGCGAAGTTACACTGTGTTAAACAATGCTCGTCATGATTTCTCCAGGGATGACTAAACAATTACCTACTTTTAAAAAAGTATTCGTAATATTGAGATTGATGCTCCCACGGCCTGTAATTGTAGACATGATGTTAATATTTTGGTCTTTTGCCGTGTCAAGAAAATAAGGTGAAATTCTTTTCGTTTCACAGAGAACTTTGGTCCGCGTCTTCAGAATTCCTATATTGTTCGTAATATTAACAATAATTATTACAGGCTATACAATGGTTCCTCTCAACAAAAATAGATCATCTTAAAGAAATGACAGAAATGGAATTGAGCAGTTCCTCGTCCAAAGCTTGGTTCGTGCTCCTCACTCCACTTCCTAAGAGTCAAGGTTCCTTACAATACCCAGCAGCCCACATCTCGTAAGGTATAGGTAACAAACCGCCTGTCCATAGGTTTTTTAACTCCCAAATTTCGTAGTTATACTAGGTCGTAAATTTGAGCACTGCAACTTCAACACTGAGGACTTCTGCTCTTGCTGTGGTGAGGACATTCTACTCTTGCATTACAACACGAATGGTTAGACCTACTCCAAGTATTCGCCTACCTATTCTCTGTCACACAGCTCCTCCAATCTTTCGGCGACAAACATTGCTTGTTCGGGAATATAACCACACATGCGACAACATTTCACCGTGTAATTTTTTTGTCAACCAAAACAGTCTTCGTTCCTGTTGCCCTGCAAGCGAGCTCGTTGAATGTGTATCTCCCGCAAACGACCGATGGAAGGAAATATGGCAAAACCACTGCTACACCTCAACATCTTAAATTGACCTACATCACGATCAAAGCACGAGGATTTGATTTCAATCGTTGAACCTGGTCTGCTCTCTATAGGATAAGGACGAGCTGCAGCAACTGTGCAGACACCTTGCATAAATGGAGCAGAAGATCCTCTCCAAGCTGTGATTGTGGAGCAGTAAAGCAGACATTCCAGTATATGGGTCAAGAATATCCCAATAGTATCTTTCCTGGTGACCCAACTGAGCAGCCGACTACATCCAACATTTAAACGTTATCCTATGACCAGTTTATACAAAAAGTAGCCTCATTGTAAATATATCTATAGCATTCGTTGAAGAATGTATTTATTTATTTTTAATTTTACTTTCATTAATATAGTATTCATATTTTCCAGTGTAATTGTTGTCATCTGATACTAATGATACGCTACATAAAATAAATATCATTTTGACACGTTCTGGTATAGGCGAAACAGTATGTATTAATCATGATTACCCTAATACTGTCGAACAATCCCTTTGAGTTGAAATGAGTGCACCTCCAGTCAAGGCTTGCTTCAAGATAACGATGAATATGTGGTTAGGAGGTGTACCGGGCGGTACACCTCCACGTCGCTAATTCAAACTTCGCGCCAGTTGAAACTCCCCTACTGGAGGAAGTCTGAACTTTATTTAATGTGCTAATTTTCAAGTTTCTCAGAAGATGTCACTACTCGGAAATTCTGAAGTTTCTGAACTGGGTCGTTTTCGATGTATTTTTGTTTTGCCTGTAGTAAGAAGTGTGAACATTCTCTTCTAGAGGACACTACCGAAGAACTACAATGGTGCACCCTAGTGCGAAGTGAAAGAACTGTTTTTTTGGAGAAATTTTGATTTCAAAAGTTTGTTTCTTGTAAAATTTCTTTCTGTTATTGTTTAAGTTGGCTGTATAACCCTTTCCTTCCCCTTGTTTTGAATTTAGCCAATCCCGAATTTCTTTAATTAATTTATGACCAATCCGGTGTATCTTCTCCAAAGGGGATAGGTTGCTTAACCCTAGCCAATAAAGTTTTTGTGGGAGGGTGTTCTCATTCCTGAAACGCCTCGAACTTTCCGCGAGAGTATATAAACTGCTGATTTTCGGGTCTCCGGGCTACTTCAGTAACATCTTTCAGTGTGTAAAGTACGTAGCAGGGGGCGGGAAGCGCCTCTTTCTTCGGGCAGCAGTTCATCCACAAGGTAATGGCCGTTTAATAACTTCTTTTCTTGTTAGCTCAGCAGTTTAACTCTCGGGGCAGGTCCGAAGCTTTTCCACCATGTAACTTTTCCCTAAAATGTAAAGACTCTTAGTATCTATTCTCTTTTAAGCTACATATTGGGATAGAGAGTGCTTAACCCTCTCGAGCTCCCACTCATATTGCTTTGAGGTGAACTTATTTTTCACAACCGTTTCTTCCTTAACGTAATGTAAATTGTTTCTTTCTAAAGTCACCTCTTTAGTATGGGATTAGCCCTTGCATTAACGGCCTAGTGCCAAATAGGTCTTAAACAAATGTATTAGGAGTGCAGATCGCCTCCTCTCAAATTGGTATTTTAGAGGCCATGTAATTAACCTTTTCTCACTTAATAGGCCTCAGTAGGTTGGGTATTTTACCCCTGTGTTTATGTCCTTAGAGGACAACTTGAAGGTGGAGTTTGGTGTGGCCTTTTATATGCTTGAACGTTGAGAGCGGTTTGCTCTTTTTGAAATTTGGTTCTGCGTGCCTCGAGGAGGCTTTACTGTGTAATTTGGAGCAAGTGCTCCTGGGCATGAATGGGGTTTTCTGCCCCTCTGTTGAAACTTGTTTTGGGGTAAAGCTGGGCTAATTGCTCAAGAATTGTGAGTTCGGGGCTCGAAGCCCAAATCCTGTAAATACTGTAATTGTACTTTTGTTGCCTTGCTACTCTGTACCTGCCATGCTTGTTATTTCTTGATTTTGCAAAGAAAATATAACTTTGTTAAATTTTAAATTAACTTTAATTTCGTAGCCTGAGACCTGTTCACCCCCGCACCTTCTTTCACCTCTGCTGTTCCACAGATACCTCGGAACAGGAGGTATAGAGAAATATGGTGGCGTTGATCTCACCATGATACCCGCACTGGTGCCGATCTAACAGTGCGGCATTCAGGTTCAACTGTGCATAGCGCAGGTTTTCTAATGTCTCATGAAAACAGCGTTTCCTTGGCTGACCGCATGATCGGTTTCCAGGCAGACAGGGAGGAGAAGCGCCGTCTTCGGCACGGACATCTCTTTGGAGCAAAGAACATGACCATATCGTCGAGTCTACCTTGGCGCATTTTATCCATGACTAGCAAGATACCCGTGCTTCGCTACGGTATTATACTGAAATTTATAATTGAATGCTTATTGTTTTAGATATATAATCCGCCGAAATTCGCGGTCTGACTCGTTTTCTGCGAGAACCCACCAAAATTCCCGATCTGACTCGTTTTCTATTAGATTACGGCATGTTTCCTCCCATTTTTCAATCTTCTTTTCCAGCAATCGATTTCGTACTTCCCGGGCTAGGCTCAGGTATTCCTCCCGGTCAGTTGGGTCCGTAAATCTTTGCCATCTTTTCCTATAATCATTTTTAATATGGATAAAATCCTTCAGGAGATCCGGCGTGGTGTCATATTGGGTGCCTAGAAGGCACTCAACCCGCGGCCGGACTGCATTCTTAGTCATTACCCGTCCAGGAGCCGTTTCCAGCGCGGTCCGCACATTTGACGACGGTCCGGAACATCATCATCATCATCATTATTATTATTATTATTATTATTATTATTATTATTATTATTATTATTATTATTATTATTATTATTATTATTATGTGTTGCTGGAATGGATGATGACAGGAAAACCGGAGTATCCGGAGAAAAACCTGTCCCGCCTCCGTTTTGTCCAGCACGAATGTCACATGGAGTGAACGGGATTTGAACCACGGAACCCAGCTGTGAGAGGCCGGCGCGCTGCCGAGGATCCTTATAAGTACATTAAGAACAGTAAAATCAATTGGTCTCACCTCCTTCTACACCCCACCGCCGTTAAGTTTATTTACCGGCACCCCCCCCCCCCCCCAAAAAAAAATTAAAAGAAGGCTTGTTTCTTATGTTTAAAGAAGATTTCAAACACCAATGTTCACGTCTATTACCTTCAGTTTTGAGATATAAGTATCCCCATAAAAATAATTTACTTTTTTCACTTCATTTCACACTACTCCCCTCCCCCCTAAGTGAATTTTCCCGCAAAAATACTTGTTTCTTTAATAGTAAAGGATCTTCTAAATACCAACTATCACGACTCTAACTTCTTCAGTTTTTGATTTATGTGTCCTCATGAAAGGAATTCAACTCCTTTACACTCCCGCCCTCCAAGATGGTTTCCCCCCAAAACGCGTTTTTCTTTGTTTTTAAAGGAGATCCAAATACGAATTTTCACGTCTGTAACAACTTTAGTTTTTATTAGATGTATGTATTCTCATTCAATTAATTTAATTAATTTTTCAATTCTTTCACCCCCCCCCCCTCATTGGATTTTCCGAGAATACGTGTTTCTTTATTTTTAAAGCAGATTGCAAATATCAAATTTCACGTCTGTAACATCTTCATTTTTGAGATATCAGTAGCCTAATTAAAAGAATTCAACACCATTTTCAGTCACTTTTACCCCCCCCCCTCCACCCAAGTGGTATTTCCGAAAGCTAAAAATACACGTTTCTTTATGTTTAATAGAGATAAAAAATACCATTTTTCACTTCTGTAACATGTTAAGTTTTTTGAGATAAACTGTAAAAATTCTCATTTTAAAATTTCACCCCTTTTGAGTTCCCCTTAAGTGGAGTTTCCAAACACAAATCACCTATGTTTCTTTAGATTTACAGGAAATACAAACACCCACTTTTTACGTCTGTAACATTTTACGTTTCCAAGATATTCTGTAGATATAGTCTTTCAAAAATTCACCCAATTTGTCACTCCTGTTTAACCGCCATTAATTGGATTTTCCAAAACTAAAAAATACGTGTTTCTTTATTTTTAAAGGAGATCCCATATACAAATTTTTAGTTCTGTAATATCTTTCGTTTCTGAGATATATGTATCCTTATTCAAGGCATTGAACCCATTTTTCACCCTTTTACAGCCCTCCTATTGGGATTTACAGGAAACAAAAAATACATTTTCCTTTATTTTTAGAGGAGATTCTAACTACCAATTTTTACATCTGTAAATTTTAAAGTTTTAAGATGTATACACACTCATTTTAAAAAATTTACCCTCCCCCCTTTTTACCCCCCAATATTTGGATTTTCCAAAAACGAAAAAATACGTGTGTTTATTTATTTTTAAAGGAGATTCTATATACCAATTTTCACATATATAACCTTTAAACATTTTGAGATAGATACACTCATTTTAAAATATTACTCCCTTTTCACACCCCCCCTAAATTGGATTTTCCAGAAACAAAAAAATACGTGATTCTTTATTTTTAACGGAGATCCCAAACCCCAATTTTCAGGTCTGTAATATCTTCAGTTTCTGATATATAAGTAGCCTCATTAAAGGCATTCAACCACTTTTTAGCCCCTTTTCACTCCTCCTATTGCGATTTTCCGAAAACAAAAAAATACGTGTTCCTTTATTTTTAATGAAGGTTCTAAATACCAATTTTTACATCTGCAAACTTTAAAAGTTTGGAGATATAGATTCCTTCATTTTAAAAATTCACCCCCTTTTCACCCTCCCATTAATTGGATTTTCCAAGAACAAAAAATTACGTGTTTCTTTATTTTTAAAAGAGATCAAAAGTACCAATTTTCAGGTCTGTAATATCTTCAGTTTCTGAGATATAGGTACCGGTATCCTGATTAAAGGCATTCAACCCATTTTTCCCCATTTTCACCCTTTTTCACCCCTCCTATTGGGATTTTCTGAAAACAAAAAAATACGTGTTTCCTTATTTTTAAAGAAGATTCTAAATACCAATTTTTACATCTGTAAACTTTTAAAGTTTTGAGATATAGAGCAACTCATTTTAAAATTTCACCCCCGTTTTCACCCCCTTAGCGAAGGAATATCCAAAAATCCTCTCTTAGCGAGCACCTACGTCTTAATATGAATATATCCCCAAAATTTCATCTCTTTATGTCCAGTAGTTTTGGCTCGGCGATGATGAATCAGTCAGTCAGTCAGTCAGTCAGTCAGGACAAGTTATTTTATATATATAGATTGGGGCAACGCCCAAGCTTTCCGTAATGTCTGCGCTCTTGGTAAGGTCCAGTCGGCTCAAGCCAAGAGTCCAACGAAGCATGCGCATCTCCATAGCATGAAGTCTTTGCTCGTGATTGTCTGTTACTGGCTAGCATACAGAGCGACTAGTCGAATGACAGTTTTTCAAACTTTGAACTTTAGTTGATTGACCTCATAACTGGCCCTCTTCTTTGTCGATCATTCTATTTCAGTACTGCAAAATTCGGAGTAGGTTTTATATGGACAGGAGGTGCCCCCGAATTGACAATATCCGGAATGAGAATTATTATTTCAGATCCATAGATTAATTGAGAAAAGGGAAAGGGGGATGAGGATGAAGAAGATCTCTTTGCTAGTTTTTCAAGCTCACAACGACTCACGTACGTCTTTTGTCAACGATAGGATAGGAAGAGGAAAGGACTGGGAAGGAAATGACTGTAGCTGTAATCAAGGTACAGCATGTAGTGAAAATGAGAAACCATGGAGAGTTTCACACCCACAATATCTGGAATGCAAACTGATAGCTACGCGATCTCAACCGCGAAGACCGCTCGCTGGCTGGAAGAAGATCTCCGCACTCAGTGCTGGTCATGTGTCGCCTTCTGGAAATATCCTACAAGTACAGTCACTAAACAATACCAGAGAGGGCATGAGAGTTTATGTTTCTCGCATACAACACTTTATCGGAATTAATTGTGGTTATTATAAAAGTAAAACTCTTGATGCAACCCCTGTAGATACCCACGACGAACTCATAAAATACCATGCATTCGGGGATAGTGGGTACAAAACACGCTCTCGGCAGCCCTGAAGATGGTTCTTCCCTGGTTTCTCGTTATAACACTAGGCAAATTCAGGGGCTGTACCTTAATTAAGCCCACGGCCGCTTCCTTCCGAGTCGTAACCCTTTCCTATCTCATCGTCGCCATAAGACCTATCTGTGTGGGTGCGGCGTAAAGCAACTTGTAATAATAATAATAATAATAATAATAATAATAATAATAATAATAACAATACCATGCACTGTTTTGTACGAGTACTTTTTACGTA
This sequence comes from Anabrus simplex, assembly GCF_040414725.1. Lineage (NCBI taxonomy): Eukaryota > Metazoa > Arthropoda > Insecta > Orthoptera > Tettigoniidae > Anabrus > Anabrus simplex. The sequence goes on along the minus strand of NC_090272.1, from coordinate 25,417,187 downwards.
CTGTGTATAACGAGGGTCTCAAATATACTTAATTTATTTTTAACACTGACTAGCAGAAGTACCCGTTCTTCGTACGGGTTATCAGAAACTGGCTTTAGTTACTCATACTATCGGTGTGACTGACTTCATTAGATATTAAATCACTGGTGTATTTACTTAAGTACGGAGAAATTATTTCTCATGTTTGGAATTATCGTGTATCTTCTTCTTCTTTTCTTCATCATGGCCTCTAAATATTAGTTCCTAATTAGCGTCGACCTCTAAGATCTTTTGCGACCATGTTTTTCCTTCATTCCCACCTAGACATACCTGCTCCCTTCACAAAGCTGCAGGTTTAGTGTAAGTATACTTCCGCTAGATAGTACCACAAATATAAATATTATTGAATGTATTTGTTTGATCCGACATTTCGTAACTATTACAAATGATCAAGGAAATACGCGATGCATAAAAGAAACTACTATAATTATCGAGGATTGTAATTCTCAGGGCTTGTCACTCATGTCACACATCATATAATGAATCTGAGTATAAATGTTGAAACATTTTTTCAAGTCAATTGTGTACAGTATATAGGTTGTTTTTATGGCTACAATGATCGTAAAAGTGGACCAAAATATCGGCACTAACAACATCAGCGATCCTACTACTCCATGATTTGATAGAAACTAGTTCAAACTATAGGTAACAGACTGAAACCTAAGCCAGTACGTAAAAACGGAGGCCCGTCGGCAACCGCTGGTCGCTGTACTACGGAGATCTCCGGGGCTATTATTTTTATACTTCACTCCCATTCCATCACCGCCCAAAAAATTGCTATGAGCATCTTACACAACAGTTTATTTTTTTCCAGATAGTAAGTCATATGTGCGTCAGTTTTGGTTGGCAGCTATGCCCAAACGTACATGCATAATCTAGTTGCTGTAGAATCCTGGAGCTGACGTTGCCATGGTTACGGCCGTTCGTTTCTTTATCCTTTTCCTAGAGCAGGGGTAGAGTGGACCCAATATCTCCATAACGGTTGGTTTTAGGGCCTTAATACATGGTTTTCGGGCCCGAAGGGTTTACCGAGTTTTGTTCTTTGCGTCAAGGGGCTTAAAATGAGCTTTGTCTCGTCCTTGTACGACAAATTCGATTTCGCCTATATTAGCCTATTATTTTAATGTTTTTATGTCGCCCTCCATCACCCCCCTCGAATTGTTTTGAAAATAAAATACAGCCCATGTTACTCACTGGCAATGTAGCTTTCTATAGGTGAAGTAATTTTTAAAATCGGTTCAGTAATTTTTGAGTCTATCCGTTACAAAAAAATATACACAATTTTCCTCTTTATAATATTAGCATAGAAGTATAGATTACATCCCTACACGTACGGTTGCCGTCAGGAATGGCATCCAGCCTTGAAACAGGGTCAAATTCACATGTGCGACACAGTTCGCACCCGCAACCCCACAGGTGTGGGTAAAGCGATAGAAGAAGAAGAAGATACTCATTTTAAAAATTCACCCGCTTTTTTGTTCTTTTCATCCCCTTAAGTGGATTTCCCAAAAAGAGTGTGTTCATTTTTAAAGGAGATTCCAAGTACTAATTTTAAAGTCTGTAACATCTTCAGTTTTTGAGATATATATATAAATAATTCAACTCCTTCCTCACTTCTTTTCACCCCACTCCTTAATTGGATATTCTGAAAACGAATATTTGTGTTCTTTTATTTTTAAAGGGATTCCTAATATCAATTTTCATGTCTGAAACATGTTAGGTTTTTGTGATTGATTGTAGATAATTTCGCAGCTGTAAAATCCTGGAGCTGACGTTGCCATCGTTACGGTATTTCATTACTTTATCCGATTCCTAGAGCAGCGGTAGTGTGGTGCCAATATCTCCGTCACGGTTTGTTTTAGGGCCTTAAAACATGGTTCTAGGGTCCGTAGGGCTTACCGAGTTTTGCTCTTTGCGTCAAGAAGATTAAATTGAGCTTTGTCTCGTCCCTATACGACAAATTCGATATTTTGCCTATATTAGCCTATTATTTTTATATCCCCCCCGTGCCCTCCCTCGAATTATTTAGAAAATAAAATACAGCCCATGTTACTCACATGCAATGTAGCTTTCTATACGTTAAATAATTTTTAAATTCGGTTCAGTAGTTTTTGAGTCTATTCGTTACAAACAAACCGGTTTCGACCAGTAAATAGATCATCATCAGCTGTTGGTGAACCTGCTTAATAGCGTTTGTACATAATAAAATATTACTAAAAACCAATGAATCAAGAATGCCTTATTCTACTATAATACTAATGTTAAGATATACGTATATATGTATACTAGCAAGATACCCGTGCTTCGCTACGGTATAATACTGAAATTTATAATTGAATGAATTGAAATTCGCGATCTGACTCGTTTTCTATTATTTTACGGCACGTTTCCTCCCATTTTTCAATCTTCCTTTCCAGCAATCGATTTCGTACTTCCCGGGCTAGGCTCAGGTATTCCTCCCGGTCAGTTGGGTCCGTAAATCTTTGCCATCTTTTCCTATAATCATTTTTAATATGGATAAAATCCTTCAGGAGATCCGGCGTGGTGTCATATTGGGTGCCTTGGCGGCACTGAACCCGCGGCCGGACTGCATTCTTAGTCATTACCCGTCCAGGAGCCGTTTCTAGCGCGGTCCGCACATTTGACGACGGTCTGGAACATTATTATTATTATTATTATTATTATTATTATTATTATTATTATTATTATTATTATTATTATCATCATGTGTTAATGAAATGGCTGATGACAGGAAAAACCGGAGTATCCGGAGAAAAACCTGTCCTGCCTCCCTTTTGTCCAGCACGAATGTCACATGGAGTGACCAGGATTTGAACCACGGAGCCCAACTGTGAGAGGATGGCGTGCTGCCGCCTGAGCAATGGAAGATCCTTATAAGTACATTAATAACAGTAAAGTTAATTGGTCTCACCTCCTTCTACACCCCACCGCCGTTAAGTTTATTTACCGCCAACCCCCCCCCCCTCCCCCGCCAAGAAAAATTAAAAGAAGGCTTGTTTCATTATGTTTAACGGAGATTCCAAACACCAATGTTCACGTCTATTACCTTCAGTTTTGAGATATAAGTATCCCCATAAAAATAATTTACTTTTTTCACTTCATTTCACACTACTACCCCTCCCCCCCTCCAAGTGAATTTTCCCGCAAAAATATTTGTTTCTTTAATAGTACAGGATCTTCTAAATACCAATTATCACGACTCTAACCTCTTCAGTTTTTTATTTTGGTGTCCTCATGAAAGGAATTCAACTCCTTTACACTCCCGCCCTCCAAGATGGTTTCCCCCCAAAACGCCTTTTTCTTTGTTTTTAAAGGAGATCCAAATACGAATTTTCACGTCTGTAACAACTTTAGTTTATATTAGATGTTTGTATTCCCATACGATTAAGTCAATTAATTTTTCAATTCTTTCACCCCCCCCCCCCACTTCATTGTATTTTCTGAGAATACGTGTTTCTTTACTTTTAAAGCAGATTGCAAATATCAAATTTCACGTCTGGAACATCTTCATTTTTGAGATATCAGTAGCCTAATTAGAATAATTCAACACCATTTTCAGTCACTTTTACCCCCCTCCACCCAAGTGGTATTTCCGAAAACTAAAAATACACGTTTCTTTATGTTTAATAGAGATTAAAAAAATGCCATCTTTCACTTCTGTAACATGTTAAGTTTTTTAGATATACTGTAAAAATTCTCATTTTAAAATTTCACCCCTTTTGAGTTCCCCTTTTGTGGAGTTTCCAAAAACAAATCACCTATGTTTCTTTACATTTACAGGAGATTCCAAACACCCACTTTTTACCTCTGTAACATTTTACGTTTCCAAGATATTCTGTAGATATAGTCTTTCAAAAAATTCACCCCAATTTGTCACTCCTGTTTAACCGCCATTAATTGGATTTTCCAAAAACTAAAAAATACGTGTTTCTTTATTTTTAAAGGAGATCCCATATACAAATTTTCAGTTCTGAAATATCTTTCGTTTCTGAGATATATGTATCCTTTTTAAAGGCATTCAACCCATTTTCACCATTTACCCCTCCTATTTGGATTCACAGGAAATAAAAAAATGTGTTCCTTTATTTTTAGAGGAGATTCTAACTACCAATTTTTACATCTGTAAATTTTAAAGTTTTAAGATGTAGACACACTCATTTTAAAAATTTCACCCCCCTTTTCACCCCCCAATATTTGGATTTTCCAAAAACGAAAAAATACGTGTTTCTTTACTTTTAAAGTAGAACCCAAATACCAATTTTTAGGTCTGTAATATCTTCAGGTTCTGAAATATAAGTAGACTCATGAAAGGCATTCGACCCCTTTTTCAACCTTTTTCACCCTTCCTATTAGGATTTTCCGAAAACAAAATATACGTGTTTCTTTATTTTTAAAGGAGATTCTAAATACCAATTTTCACATCTATAACCTTTAACAGTTTTGAGATATAGATACACACATGTTAAAATATTACCCCCTTTTCACCCCCCCCTTAATTGGATTTTCCAGAAACAAAAAAATACGTGTTTCTTTATTTTTAAAGGAGATCCCAAACACCAATTTTCAGGTCTGTAATATCTTCAGTTTCTGAGATATAAGTAGTCTCATTAAAGGCATTCAACCACTTTTTCACCCCTTTTCACTCCCCCTATTGCGATTTTCCGAAAACAAAAAATACGTATTTCTTTATTTTTAAAGAAGATTCTAAATACCAATTTTTACATCTGTACACTTTTAAAGTTTTCAGATATAGGTACACTCATTTTAAAATTTTACCCCCCCTTTTCACCCCTTTAATGACGCTATATCCAAAAATCCTCTCTTAGCGAGCACCTACATCTTAATATGAATGTATTCACAAAATTTCATTCCTTTATGTCCAGTAGTTTTGGCTCGGCGATGATGAATCAGTCAGTCAGTCAGTCAGTCAGTCAGTCAGTCAGTCAGTCAGTCAGTCAGTCAGTCAGTCAGTAGGGCAAGTTATTTTATATATATAGATGGGAAATGGAATCTAAATAAAAGCCTAATTATATATAAAAATGGATAACACATATCCAACCACCAAAAATCTACAATAAATATTAATTTCTAAAAGCACAATACTAATTATTGCGAAGTGATTATTGAATTACAATGTCTTTATTGATCGGAAGTAGTAATAGTCAAAACACAGGAAAAAAGGTAAAATCACATGGTGTGTGCAATACATAGTTTGAAAGGAACGGTAAATCAATCAATCAATCAATCAATCAATCAATCAATCAATCAATCAATCAATCAATCAATCAATCAATCAATCAATCAATCAATCAATCAATCAATCAATCAATCAATCACCATTCATCTGTATTTAGGGCAGACCCCCACGTGACATTCCCCGTCGTTGGTTTTCCTAGTCTTTTCCTAAATGATTGCAAAGAATTTCGAGGTTTGCCAGTCACATCCCTTGGTAAACCATTCCAATCCATACCTTTAAGCGAATATTTGCTCCAGTTTGTCCTCTTGAATTTCTACTTTATGAGCTTTCCGACTTCATAAACTTCACTCAAGTTTATTCGTCTACTAACGTGATTCCGTGCTATCTCTCCACTGACAGCACCAAGACTTGCGGGAAAGACACGAGCCTATCCTTCGGTACGCTGGTCAGCTGACACTCTTTACAGAAATAAGTCTTATGACTGGGGGTCATCTGAAAATACGCAAGTTAGCGTGATGGAAGTTTAACCCTAGCAAAGCACTGTTACCATAACAACCGTGCAGGCTTCGTCTCATGGCTGTTGGTCATATTTAAAATGGCCATGACCGGGAGACATATTTATGACCATTTGATTTTCGCAAAGGGAGAAGTGTGTTTTGTTTTTGTTTTTTTCTGTCGGTTGGTTCATCGTCTAAGGTTTTCAGCGCATGTCATACACCCATTTTGATGTGGTCCACATTTGTCTTTCTCACCGATATGAACCCTATAGTATTGTTACGTGGACATCTCTATTGTGACTTCCTTCGGTATTTCCTGGAAGGAGGGAGTGAGTTAACGGGGTCGAAGGCCTTTTGTGACGGGCTCGCCTTGTACTGTGCTTTTCGTCTGATGAGCCCGTGAACTTTCTGGAAGACGAAGCCAGAACGCTCTCGGGCGCACTCCGAAGGTACTGGAAGTTCATGACGAGGTACATAAAAACAGGCTCGCCGCGAGTAGATGCCATCTTGAAGTCATTGTTCGTCGAGTATAGTAAGGTTGGAAAGGAGAGTTGTCTTTGTTTGTTGGCTGTGGTGTGTTGGACGAGTGATGTGTGTTGACTAGTTCAGTATGTATGTGGAGAGGTCACGTTGAGCTTATGAGCCTTGTCTGGAGTCTAACCAGATGCAACATCGTCGTGCTGCGTGATGATTAGCGATGAGAATTATTGGCACTAAAAAAAAGCAGGCATACAGGCTCTTAACTTTGCCAAAATAGGCATGTAAAAGGCACTAACGTGTAAAAGAGGCAACAAAGTAGTCATGAAAAATACTTATAATTTAATAACACACTCAGTTACTATAAAAGGAATTTACAACAAGCAACTTTGCAATGTTTTTCGGCAACAATCTTGTTCTCCTGTCGCGCAGAATGTTTTGTACTGAGAGAAAGATCTCTCAACATCACAGGAGGTGATTGGACAAAACTTCAATGAAGCCACTTCATCTGGTTTTAGTTCAACTGCTTCATCTACCTCTACTCGTAGCACCCTGGCTACTCTTACCGTCGTTTTCCATCATGGATTCTGATGCAGGAATCTTTCGGAACCGTTTGCTGACAGCGGCTACCTTCCCAGAGGTTCGGTCAAAACTTCTTCTGACTTCTTCCACAACCCTAAATGACTCCACCAGGGAAAAGCCACTCTTCACCAACTCTGTGATTGCTCTCGGCAGCTTGTTGAAGTTTGAAGATGCTCCAGTTTATGCAGGGGAATATTAGCTCCCACCATTGCAATGCACAGGTCTACAGGTTGTGGTCACTGTCACGGTGGACTGATAGAAGAGCTGCGATGACAACGCTTTCTGTACTCGTGTCAAATGCATCGCAGTATTTCTATGTTGATCTATTTGTCATCTTTTCACATTTGATCATCTGAACAATAATAAAATTGACTTACAACAAAAAGTGTCTATCTAAAAATCTTAAAATAAGGCACTACACTACAGTGGTGAAACCGGAATATTTATATGCAAGTGAATGCCTCGTAGTAAACTCTAGATTAGATAAACTTGAGGTACTAGACAGGAAAATCGTGAGAAAAATCTTAGGCCGTGTGAAAACAACAGAAGTATGGAAATTAAGATCCAAGATCAAGTATACAGGAACATAGAAAACATAACAGAAACAATAAGAAAAAGGAGATTGCATTTTTTCGGACATATTTACAGAATGGATGAATCCAGATTAACAAACAGGATTTTCAAGTACCTTTGGCACAAAAAGGCAACAACTAGCTGGATTCAAGAAGTAAAGAAAGATTTGGAAAGAAATAATATAAAAGAAGAAGAAACTATGGACAGAGACATTTTTAGAAAGAGGGTAGTAAGTATGGAAGGAATCCAAGGAAGATTGAACAAGAAGCCTGGTGCGAAGTGGTCCGAGGACAGAAGGAAACAGCATAGTGAAAGGATGAAAGAATATTGGAAGGAGCGGAAGAGAAAACAACACAGTATGAAGAACTGAATTGAAATTGGAACGTGGTCCTTAGCAGGACTCATCGGAAAGAAGAAAAAGAAAATTGACTTAAATTACAATGTTCCTATATCTTAAATTTCTACAGCTGGGCTAATTGGCAATAATGCTTAGTTTAAACATGCATTTGTTTCATAAAAAAAAGAAAGACTATTAGAGGTGATGTTTCTAGAAGCACAAAACTTTAAAGTAGGAACAAGAGAATTCGTAATAACATGGAAATATATCCTCAAAATGTTCAGTTATTATCTGGCAGTTTCCTGTTGAGTTCACCGGGTGAAAAAATAATAAAAATGACGTGGAACGATACCTGAGTAGCGTAGAGGAGAGATCCTTCCTATATGCTTGCCACGGACTCACCAAGCTGCCCCTAGCAGTATTCTTACTTATATATAGAAGAATTAAAACGGAGGCACTGTAAATCTCAGATTTATGAAAATTTTATACGTTGCTTTTCGCCAGCGTTGGTCATCCGGGTTAACTGTCATGAGGACTATTTTCTGTTGCCTGCAATAGATCCTGCACCGCATGTGCCCACAAGGCTGGCAACCGAGTTGAAAATTAGAAAACCGCGTGATTTGAAATTGCGCCCATAACCTTACTTTTAGTCACAATTTAGCAAGACTCCAGATGGGATGCTAGAGCTTACGCACCCCAGATTCTCTCTGCTTGCCCCCCCCCCCCTCTCTCCAGCACAACGGTTACTAACCGGACCTCACTGGCCTGGTCTTTGCAGCCCTGTACAACACGCTGTGACATCGTCCAAGCTGCACCACGTTCCTACGTTTCGCGAAGGCTTAGCGGAAGCGTTCAATGGACCCTACACATAGCGCTGGTGAAAGTTGCTCACGATTTCTTAAAATTACATTTTAGTTGTAGTCCGCTTCTGTGGTGTAGTTAGCGTGATTAGCCGCCACCCACGGAGGCCCGGGTTCGATTCCCGGCTCTGCCACGAAATTTGAAAAGTGGTACGATAGCTGTAGCGGGGTCCACTTAACCTTGGTAAGTCAACTGTGTAGAGGTGAGTTCTATTCCCACCTCAGCGATCCTCGAAGTGGTTTTCTGTGGTTTCCCAATTCTCCAGGAAAATGCCGGGATGGTACCCAACTTAAAGACGCGCTACCTTCCTTCCCTCTTCTTTGCCTTCCCTTCCAATCTTCCCATGCCTTCACAAGGCCCCTGTTCAGCATAGAAGGTGAGACCGTTCGGGCGAGGTAGTAGTCCTCCTCCCCAGTTGTATCCCATGACCCAAAGTCTCACGCTCCAGGACACTGCCCTCAAAACGGTAGAGATGGAATACTTCGCTGAGTCAGAGGGAAAAACCTACCCTGAATGGTAAACAGATTAAGAAAGAAAGCAAGCAAGAAAGAAAATTATTCAGTTGTAAATGTTTTTTTTTTTTCACAGGAAATGAATCACGGTTCAAAGTACCGATTTTTAATTTTCATCCACTCTGTGACAAGAGACCACTAGTGTTCTTTCTCGTTCAGTAATTAAAGGATTATTTACATTTAAGCAATATAAATTACTGAAAGTTCACGACTAATAGAGAACTGCAACACAAGCTTGGTAGAAGACTAACCTTCCACCCGTAGTGAAATTGGGATCCCCTGTGATCCACCGCTTCAGCCAGTAGGACTTTGACGACTTTTCTTTGCAATTACATTTGTTTATGTCACGCCGACAGAGATAGATCTTATGGTGACGATGGGATGGGAAAGACCTAGGAGTGGGAAGGAAGCGACCATGGATTTAATCAAGGTACAGGCCCACCATCTGCCTGGTATGGAAATGGGAACCCGCGCAAAACCATCTTCAGGGCTGCCGACAGTGGGGTTCGAACCCACTATCTCCCCGATTGCAAACTCACAGCTGCGCGCCCCTAAGCACACAGCCAACTCGCCCAGTGATTTTTGTTTGGGCATTGCCACACACACACAACTTCTTCACAACAAATCACAACACGTTCTGAAGATAAAGCTTACGCGTACAACAGTTCACTTCGAGAACGAGGTATAGGGGATATGGGTTGAGCAAGGTAGTCCGAAGTTGATTGTTCTCGCGTATGTCTTAGAAGGTTGGAGGGGTTGAAGGTTTTGAGGTCAAATTGCTCCTTGTTTCTTCTAACGGAATTTCCCAAGAACTATTTCTGGTGACTTCGGAGAATTCCCATTTTTATTCGTGGGGTAAACAGATCTTGAGAAATGAGAAGATAGTACTGTCGAGCACATCAATTACAATATAATGCAGTGGAAGAAAAACGGCTGCTTTAAAATAGGCCGAAAATGCATCAAATAGGTAATTATACTGCAGATAGGCATAAACACCTGAAAGAGGCATTTATAGGCACAATAAAACCAACGAAATGTAGCTCAAAGGACCCTAAAACGTACTTATATCTCAAAAGCCCACGTTTCTGAACACAGGAATAAAACAGGCAAATAGGCAAATTCCCACCTCTAGTGTTGACCATCATCCCTGTGCTCGAATCTGTGCTTTCTGGAGCTGTTCTGTGCAAGCAACGTGAAAGGGAAAGGCGAGACCTGTAAATGAATCCGAAGGGACCGCTCCTTACAGGTAAATACCAGCCAGCCGAGGCCCACATTGAGGACAAGAGATTCCTTTTTAAATGGCCACTAATTAACGAAGTGTTGTCATTCTGTGTGTGTGTGTGTGTGTGTGTGTGTGTGTGTGTGTGTGTGTGTGTGTGTGTGTGTGTGTCGATTGGGTAATCCTAAAATAAATTATTCCAACAAAGTAGACAGTACTAATTGCATACAAATCCTAATACATACATATGTCCTACATTTTACTGTTGGAAACAGATAAATGTACTGTATGTCTGCTTTGTTTTTATACTTTTGACGAGTGTCAACTACACCTCACAGGAATCTGAAAAGGAGAAAAATAACTTACAAAGGATGTCATGTTTTTACAATATATAAAAATTACAATTTTATGAAAATAATTTGGGGTGTTGGAACCAAATGATATTGATATATGGGCTCAAATCATTCCCAGTAATCTGTAGTCTCCCCCTTGTAAAAACCTGACTTAATGTTGCAAAATAGATGTCATTTATAGGTTCAGCAGCCACGAATTAATGAACGTCAATTGTTATCTTATAATCAACAGAACTGACGTAGACCAGTGCAATAATCACATACCAACTCCAGTGTTCATGAATCGCTGACTGCGGAGTATCATCAATATAATGGTCTGAAGTCATCATAAATGAAAACTTGTGGAGGAAAGCCAACAAGAAACCCATTAATGTATGAACAAGTAAAAGAACTTACGCATTCATAGGACACATATTAAGAAAACAGGACGGAGTGCTTGAAAAGTCGGTCTTAGAACGGAACCCATCAGGAAAGAGGAAGCGTGGAAGACCTAGGAACACTTGGAGGTGAACAGTTAGAGAGAAACGGATTAGAATTGAGAAAACATGGGATAAAGTAAAGTACCTGGCCGCATAATGTACAGTACGGAGAGCTTTCATGGATGCCCTTTGCTCCAGTCTAAATTAGAATAGTGTAATAATTGCATAAATCTATTCACAGAGGACAAGAAACTAAAATCAACAATTTTAATATGGATAATGATTAAATATAGACAGGTGACTTTAATTGTATCTCCGCTAACTGACAATCAGATTGTAAGATGAAACTTGACATTAACAAAATCCAAAGACGAGAAAGAAATGATATCGTGAAAAATAACATATTCAGAATGCAATTACTGTGTGTGGGACAACATTGCATTCCCCACCATGAGCTTTGTACAGCCTGCATTACCTGGAACATGTTCGTGTCATATCAGAAGAGAGTAATAATAATTGTTATGCTAACCGCAATATTATAATTGCCGCTCTTAATAAACTTGTGGTTAGTCGGTGAAGCAAGATTACGGAAGCTATTACTTAGTGCAATGCCGAAGGGGAATATCATCCGTGTGACATGCTACCCATTGCCATACAATTAGCTTTACTTTCATTTCCTAAGAGCTGTTGAAGGGAAAATCTTCGAGACGCTAGCTGCCATCGTTCATGAAAATCACTTTCTTGCTTGATTAACTGAAATATTCATGACAAAGTTTTCAGATCAGTCTCTTCAGTAAACAGATGAGTCTACCGAAGTGTCTGATCACAATGAGCAGCAACGAATCTGGACAGTTCGAACAGCCTGCTACACGTGCGCTAATTCTCGGCACGGCCGTAACAGCACACGCGTGAAGCGGAAACATGGCAACAACTGGCAGTTTCGTCACCCGTCGAGGCTGCTATCGAGCTTAGGTTGACTCACACTGCTGACTGTTCAAATATCGCCCACTTTGACTGAGCAGCAATGTGTCTGTCCAAAGTCTTCCAGTTATTAGTCTATCCCTCTTCGTTCTATAATCGTAATATTGAAACATGCTACTGCCTGCCTGGGTGGGGAGAAGGGAGTAGAGGATATGGTCGCCATGGAAACGTCGACGGCTCCACCGCCGTTGCCATGGAGATAAGCCTGCTGGCCAGCTCGTGTTGCTAGGAGTTACGTACAACAGCACACAGCGGTCTGAACGAAGGAACAAGTGAGTCGGAAGCAAAGGTAAGGAAAAAGGAATGTGGCAACACCGTTCAATGCTCCTCTCTTCAGGCCTATTTGTCAAAACGCTTGTTTTAATATTACGGGTATAGAAGCAGGCTCGTTCTCTGACCAAATGACCTGGATAGTGTAAGAGGAGACGCAATGAACTCAGACTTGCTCACTACATGGCTCTGGGTTGATGTCCATGAATTCATCATTGGTTCTCATACCCACGTCTACATCCAAAGGTCGGTAACGTCTGCACTTATACGAGGCCAATTGGTATCTTCACACTTACAATTTTCCCTGTATCTGTAGACTCTGTTCTGTTCTGTTTCAGTAAGTGGCAACATTTTGGAATCACTATGAGCTGCTTTTCTTCTTGTTGTCAGATCCTGAAATTCCGCTCGTATAAATTCACCATATGCCTACATACTGTCATTGATTTACTCTTTCCTTGAAATTTCACCTCTCAGTTATTATCGCAAAACAGTGTTTCATATATTCCGCTATGTTGAATAACACGTGTGTTCACTACACATTGGCCAACCTGAAATAAAACTTCAAGAATCCTCGTCGAGAACCGTTCATGTTGACGGACGTGTGTGCATACCGCATCTTACCTCTATTGTGGGTGGTTTATATTTTTCAATGATTTAATCCGTTTACACGCCAGGGTTATCCGACTCGTTGGCTGAATGGTCAGCGTACTGCCCTTCGGTTCAGAGGGTCCCGGGTTCGATTCCCGGCCGGGTCGGGGATTTTAACCTTAATTGGTTAATTCTAATGGCTCGGGGGCTGGGTGTGTGTGTGGCGTATTCAACATTAGAAATAATCCTAGGTAGGGCCCTCATCTTCACAGACATGCAGGTCACCTAATAAGCCGTCTACTAGAAAAAAGACCTGCACCAGGCCTCAACCGGAGGCCATACGCCATTATTATTATTACTCCGGGGTTGGCTTTTCCCTCCGTATTCAGTGAGGAATCCGACCCCTACCACCTCAGGGGCAGTTTCCTGGAGTGTGAGACATTTGATCTGGGATACAACTGGGTAGGAGGGCCAGTAGGAGGCCCAGGCGGCTTCACCTGCTATACTGTGGGGAATGGGAAGATTGGTATAGAAAGGCAAGGAAGAGGGAAGGAAGCTGCCGTGGCCTTAAGTCAGGTACCATCCTGGCATTTGCTTGGAGAAGAAGTGGGAACGACGGAAAACCATTTTGAGTATGGCCGAAGTGGGAATCGAATCCCGTGTACTCAGTTGACCTTCCGAGACTGAGTGGACCCTGTTCCGTTCCTCGTACCACTTTTCGCATTTTTGCGGCAGAGAAGGTATTCAAACCTGGCTCTCTGGGGATGGCAACTAGTCTCACTAACCACTATACCACAGAAGTGGACCTTTATATTCTATACCGTTTTAAAATCTTCCCCACGTTCATCCCACTCAACTTTGCGAACTGGCATTAGAAACTGCAAGAAGTAGTATCGCGAAAAATTAAAACCTCCCTAATGTTCCTAGACCGAATTTTTTAATGGAGTCCATTGCTTGAATAGGAGCACATATTTTCGTCTAAGCTCTTTTATGGTCTCGTGGGAACATCAGAACTTGAAGTTCAAAGGAAAATTGAACGGGGATCTTTTGGGGTCAAGGCCGAAAATATTGATGTAAAATACGTACCATGGCATAGGTACGGTCTCAGCATGAGTTTGAAATTTAATTGTTGGCATTTTATTACTTACTTGGTCCGGCTCCATGGCTAAATGGTTAGCGTGCTGGCCTTTGGCCACAGGGGCCCCGGGTTCGATTCCCGGCAGGGTCAGGAATTTTAACCTTAATTGGTTAATTTCGCTGGCACGGGGGCTGGGTGTATGTGTCGTCTTCATCATCATTTCATCCTCATCACGACGCGCAGGTCGCCTACGTGAGTCAAATCAAAAGACCTGCATCCGGCGAGCCGATCTTGTCCTCGGACACTCCCGGCACTAAAAGCCGTACGCCATTTCATTTCATTACTTACTTGTACAGAAATGTATACATCATCAAGATTATGAGTTCCAAAGAAATTTCCAGCGCTGTGGCAGCTCTGTTGCGGCTCCAGTAGCCTCAAAAGGCCTCATGATGTTCGGTTGTCTTAATTTCGGGACGTCCTGATAATCCTTTGGAAGCAATTAGTGATTTTGGACTATATTGATTTGTTCAGAATTAGTTTTAGAGAATGTTGAAATCAATAATTTATTGTCCATATATCTTGACATTTTAGGGAAGAATGCAATCTTTCCCAGTTCTTTGAAACACAATTGAAGCACGCCACCGAACAACGCTGTTTGACATGTTTTGGTCAAGTTGAATTTTGGCCGAACATTGATTTTCGCGCTCGCGCATGAAACACGACAGGATGTTATTTAGCTGAATTATTCTGTTGCGAGTCTAACGCTGCACGGCACAGTGGAGCGAGCGCGGGAGACGCTGTGTTGTGTCCTAGTGGTGTAATCCGACTGAAGAGATCAAGAAAACGTAAACTGTACGTGAGTGAGTGGAAGGATATTAAGCTCAAGACATTGAGGGATCAGAGAAAGGCATATCCCTGCTAAACAGCCTACAAACCAAGTAAGTGGAAGAGTGCTGTATGGTTTCTCAAGTGATGGTCCCATAACATTCTTCGCCCATGCCTTAGATACCTTATAAATTGAACAAGAACAGTTCGACATGAATGAACAGTATTTCAGCAGATAATCTGCCACACAATCTTCCCGCCTTATGTGTAAGTCCACTTTCGGTCACTAAAAAAATATTTAGTAGACATGTGCAAGTATTTCAGCACAGAATACCAGAAATTTTACGAAAATCTCCGTGAATGAGAGCGTACCAATTCTGACTTCGTGAAATATTTATTGTATATTTTGACATAGTTCCATTATTTTATTTTTATTTTATTTTCTTGCCAAATGTTTTGACAGTTTAATGGTTTAATACAGGAGCGTTCTAAATGTTTCCGTTCGACGGGTGTACAGTGCTGAATAGGAATGCCAAAATCGCCTTGAGTATTGAGGCACTCATCCCATGGACACAGCAGGTTGAAGATCCCCAGCTATACATCCTCGTCCGACAGCGAGCGTCGACGCTTCACAGCGTTTTTAGGGGACTAATAACGTCGCCATAGTTTACGTGGCACAACGCACACACCTCGGCACGTCATGACTGCCACATACATCTCTTTGCCTACATGTAGGGATGGGCGCGACTGAAACCTGGAATCGCGAGCGTCGACTCCATCGACTCCGAACACCGGTCTCGGTTCGCATGAAGCCTCTCGACTCCAAGCGAACTTGATGCGCATTGCGGGGCCGTACGGTCGCTTCGCATGAAGCCTCTCGACTCCAAGCGAACTTGATGCGCATTGCGGGGCCGTACGGTCGCTTCGCATGAAGCCCTCGCGACTCCAAGCGAAATTGACTCTCACTGCGGGGCCGCTAGCGTGTCGAGGTGCGGAAAATAACATGAAATATCATACATGTTGCTGCTCATTTGCCCATTGGGTTTTTTAATAGTGTTGTAGAGTGAAGTACGATATCGTTAACGAAGACGACGAGCGTAATGGTGCAGCTGAAATAAAATTAAACGTGTCATGTCAGAAAGTATCGGCATAACAGACCACGGACATTTAATTTCACGTCTTTATTTGTCGTGATCAGGAAATTGATAAACAAATATAAATGGTAAATCATTATGAATTGCACATGAACGACGAAAGCAAATCTAATATGAGTAAATCCTCTAACATAATTCGAACAGAGATTACGCCATTAAAAGCCTCCGTGGCTTAGGCGGCAGCGCGTTGGCCTCTCACCCCTAGGTTCCGTGGTTCAAATCCCGGTCACTCCACGTGAGATTGTTTTTCTCCGGGTACTCCGGTTTTCCCTGTCATCTTCCATTCTAGCAACACTCTCCAACATCATTTCATTTTATCTGTCAGTCATTCATCATTGCCCCAGAGGAGTGCGACAGGCCTCGGCAACCGGTACGATTCCTATACTCGCCGCAGGATGGGGGCTTCATTCATTCCATTCTTGACTGGGTAACTGACTGGAAAACAGGTTGTAGGTTATCATTATAATTCAAGGACCACGTTAAGTCTTGTTGCATTATTATTATTATTATTAGTAGTAGTAGTAGTAGTAGTAGTAGTAGTATTAGTAGTAGTATATACAAAAGCCCTTTTCACGACAGCCCTGTTAGGCCTTGGCCTACTAAGTGACTTCTGCCCAGCTCGAAGGCCAGTAGATTACGAGGTGACGTGTGTTCAGCACGACGAATCCCCTCGACCGTTATTCTTAGCTTTCCAGACCCGGTCTCTACCTCAGCGTGATCACGAAACCTGAGATACAGGTAAAAAAAACCCTGACCTGGCCAGAATCGATCCCGGGGTCTCCCTAGACTGCGGAGGCGGCTATTATGACGCACAATATTTGGTAAAATATTTGTTGTAAGACCATACTCTAAGCACTCGCTTCTTTTTTTTTCTGTTTTATGCCCCAGACTAGGGTTTTAATCATTTACAATTAAAAAAGCTAACCCGGGCGAGAATCGAACCCGGGACCGCCGGGTGACAGGTGAACGCATTGCCCCCTACACCGCGGAGCTGAACTCGTTCCAATTAATATTGGCGAGTATGTAAACGTATACTGTCAGATTATTATTATCACTACAATTATCGTCATCATTATCATCATCGTCGCTAAAATGGACCTACAACATTAACACTAACGTTGATAAAATCCCGAAACAATATTTAATGTTTGCTGGCTAATAATCATCTTGTATTCATCGTATCACGAGTTACCAAGGGAGGAACGTGGAACTATAATTCGAAGCAGTTCCGACAAAAGTTGATAGATTGCGTTACTGCATCAGTGGAGTCGACACTGGAGTCGAGAGTGTCGGTTCCAGAAGTAGCAGTCTCGGCTCTTCGCGACTCCGTTCGCAGCCCATCCCTATCTACATGTCCCTGCTTATATACTCGCATCGGAGTCGCCCTACGTTGCGTGTCCGCTGCAGCAACGCCCTCAGACGGAAAATCACGCCTTATAGTTTACATCTCCAGACATTTACAGGACTCTCTCTTCGAAGTATGACGATATTTTCAATTATTTTCAAAGTAATGTCAGTAAATATACCAGATCTGTTAATATCTATATATATAAAATAAGAGTTTTGTCTGTACATTGCTCAGAATTTGAAAAGAATGGTATTTCTGTATCTGTCATGTCCACAGTAACAAGGAAATGCAATTTTTACTTTTCCGTAATTTCTGTCTGTCTGTCTGTCTGTCTGTCTGTCTGTCTGTCTGTCTGTCTGTCTGTCTGTCTGTCTGTCTGTCTGTACACGCATCAATAGAAAAGGGCTAAAGATAATTTAATGAAAATCGGTATGAAATGTCGGGTGATGAACCACTGCAATCTAGGCTACAAATTATTTTATTCACGTTGAGTGAAATGGTAGTTTAGGGGAAGGCCTGAAATGTAATTCTCAATAAATAAGTTATTTATGTTATTAGTGCCAACTGCCGTAGCCGTGTTGAAACACCGGATCCCGTGAGATCTCCGAATTTAAGCAACAATGGGCGTGGTCAGGAGTTGGATGGGTTGCCACGCGCTGTTGGTGGGGGGTAGGGGAATGGAGGATCGGGAAGGAACTGGCCACCCTACCGCACGTAAACTCCGGCTCAGGAACACCTCTGCGGAGGTTCGGACCTGCCTTCGGGCAGAATAACCCTTACCTACCTATGTTATTAGTGGTCGTATCGATAAATACTACACAACTAACATAACTTTAGTTATGTCGTAAGTTAGTGGTAGTTATGTAAGAAGTTATTAAATTTCCGATCACTTATGTCTTATACATTGTTAGCGTACCTCATATAATCAGAGATATTCATGAATTAGGATTTTTGTTACTAGTTCCATATGAGCGCCGAGTCACGAGAAAATGGGTAAACAGAATTTAGTGAAAATCGGTATGTAAAGTCTACAGTCTATGATATCAATAATTTTGTAAGACACCCTAATATCACAGAGTCGAAAGAAAACTAATGTGAAGGCCTGCAATATAGAAAGCTCATAAACTTTATCAACAATAACATTACATTGGCCATTGTTTGTTGTGATGTGCTTTTTGTCTTCTGTTTCCTCTCATCCCCGATAGATAGGATTACTGCAGCGTACCAAGGCTTTTTTAATTTGCTTGACGTCGCACCGACACAGGTAGGTCTTATGGCGACGATGGAATATGAAATGAATAGTGGTGTGAAGGAAGCGGCCTTGCTTTAAGGTACAGCCTGGTGTGACTGGTGTGAAAATGGGAAACCATGGAATACCATCTTCAGGGTTGCCGGCAGTGGGGTTCGAATCCACTATCTCCCGGATGCAAGCTCACATCTGCGCGCCCCTAACCACACGGGCAACTCGCCTGGTCGTACCGACTGTAACAGCCTGCCTGTATAATGGCGGGAAGTAGCTGGGGAGTAAGATAACTTTCTTTTTTAGCATGCCATTCCTCTGGTTCATACATTTTCTGATATATCTGGTACGTAACACACTGGTTCATCATAGTATTCGAGCTATACAATCCCTACTCTGAGCCACTGATTGGAATGAGTAGTGTGCAAATTTAACGGAATAATGACAGAGGAGTGTTCACGGCAGTTTGCGACCTGGTTATTCCAGCTCTGGAACTTTGGACTCTTAGATCGGCACCGTAGTACTGTTCGTTGAAAGTGAGGAAGTGTGCGGTTTTTCATTTGATCGAGTATTTTATATGATAACATTGCTTTCAATCGCTACATTCCTACTGACGTTTTTGTAATGACCTATGTTCAATTCAGTTACGAAAACCACAAAGTCAGTCTTCCTGAGAATTCCGTAGCGAAGCACGGGTACATCAGCTAGTTATCTAATAAATGTAGTGTAATGTGTGTTGCGTTGATGTAATAAATGTATTTTCTGTGTAACGAAGTACATAACAAAATTATTTCTGATATTATGTTCACGTATGTTGAGTTTGCCGTACGGACAGTCGTTCCACTATACAGGTGTCGCCCTGTTACTAGAGCGTCATTATGACATCTACTGGTTGAACATGATTTGTTATTCACCAAAAATTATGTTTAATTGTTTTAAAGTCGAAAATTAATGTATGTGCAAAGAAGAAATGTTTTCTTCGTTACTCTATATTTTGATAAAAGTGCCATCCAGCGTTGTTCGGTGGCGTCTTTCAATTTCCGTCAGATTTCTACTAGTTGTTTGTTTTTACCATTTACGTGTAGAACTCATTCAGACGAATCAAAGGCCGACCTGCTATCACGCTGAAGTTCAGAGCCGCGTGGCATGGTGACAATACTGCCTCATCTGGCGAGGTCAAACTTCTGTTGATATGTATATTGGCGCTTGCCCTCTACACTGAACACGTCTTCAATTCTGTTTTCTAAAATTATTTAGATTGTAACATCTATTTTAACGGTCACCGACCCGTCTTCGGCCAACAAACTCAAGGTGTATTCCACACCAAAAAGGTTCAGTCGCTTTAAACCTACTTCTAAAACAAAATTTTGGACAACACATGCAGAAAGCGCCATGTTGTCATTGACTAGGACTACGTGCCCACTTGACTACCGTAGGTAGGTTGGTAGGCCCGTTCCGAACGTTTTCCTTGTGCAAAGGTTAGAGCTACTATCTGCCATTCATAGAGGGCCCTGTTCGATTGCCGGTAGTGTCTAGTGTCATAAACTTTTAATAATGAAGTTAAAAATATATATACAGGTATAAAGATATACAGATATATACAGATATATACAGCTCACCTCCATTGAGGGCGTACCTGAAGAGAAATACATCGGGAGGACATCCGTATAACATCCCACTATCATATCGAAGGTTTTCCGTAACAGAGGGAGAGGAAAGGGGTAGGACTGGGTAATTAGGGGCCATGGCCTTAATTAAGGTACAGCTTTAAAATGGGCAACCACAGAAAACCCTTTTCGGGGTTGTCGATAGTGGGATTCGAATCCACTATCTCCGGAATACAAGCTCACAGCTGCGGGACCCTAACCGCATGGCTGAATCGCTCGGTATGAACTTACTTTCACCATCTTCTTTGCTGAGTCACTAAGACGGTTGGAAGTTAAATTGCTGGCTTCGACACTCGCTGAGTCGCGTGGTATCTGAAGGTTCTTCTACCGTGCGTCGGTAGATTTACCGGCATGTACAAAATAACTCATGTGACATGATATTCAGACCTCTCACCGTCTTTGGAAACTGTACAACTAGTGGTACGTAAAGCCATTATTATTACTGATACCGGGTTATCTGTGGCTCGCAGAGGATTAGGAAGAGCCTGGGTTGAATGGCTGGACAAAGAATTACTTAGTGCAACTTTTCAGATAACAAAATTCAAAATTTTATTTCTTTCCTTTTTTCTCAAACATTGATAGATAGAAAATCTAAAGGAATAATAAGACAATAGAATAGATTATCAGCTCGTCAGGTCTAACAATATAAGGGACTTAGAAGTGCGATCATCGGGCACAAAAACTTGTAATCATTAGCAGGCAGCCTTATTGCTCTCGACAGGTACATCATTTTATAAGAGCAGGATTTGCTCCCAGCAGTTACATTACTCAGGGGCTTCAGCTCTACAATACCATACTCTAGTCTCGCGGACGCATCGTTCTCTTACGGCGCATTAAAATTCCATCTCACATTAAAGTGTTCGTGCCAAAATGTGGGCTTATCCATTTCACAATAGTTACTGTTCCCACCAAGAACTCACACAAGGAAAATTTTACATTCTGAAAATAATACACAGGGGCATAATTGCCCATACTACGTGGCCTTAATGGTAAAAGAAAGGTTTGCACATGACCGGCCATAAACAAAATATAAGGAGGGAAAAACCTGCACTCGTAGAAATAGTTAAAACCCTAAGTGGGCTTATGGCCCAAAGATACTGAGGCTAATCCTGTACTACACCGGGGTGACTAAATGAGAAACATTGTTTTCAAAATAGATTTACGAAATTTAGAGGTTTTGAAAACTTTAGTCAGCCCATGAAAGGTTCAATGGGGTCATGACTTTTTGTTCCATTACCTTACATATTTCCCAGTAGGGAATACAACAGAGTCCTCAGGCTTGCCGACAATTCTACATTTAAACCATCAGATTTAGACATTTACATTAAATAAAAGAGGTTGAAACCTTACACTCAAACTATCCGCAGGAGCTATCACATGTCTATGAAAATTCTGCCATTACCTTGTGTCGATGGACCTTCCTCACGCAGGCTTCGCCCCTGCCTCCTGCCTCACATCGAATCACCCACCTCCCACTGTAGTAATTCAGACATATCGGTCCTAAGGTGCCCTGCTTTTATAGTACCGTAAGGGGAAGATTCCAGAACTATTTACTGATAGGCTGGATTCCTATACAAATCCCCGGTTTTAATTGGCTAGAGAAAATATTTCCAAGATTTTGATAGGTTAATTACAATCGAGGAGGAACCAGCTGAAATGTGGACAACTTCGGAACGTTAAAAAAAAACCTCCGTTGAAGGCCAAAGTTTCTGGAAGTTCACAAGTTCAAGTTTCTGGACATAGATGGCTGTAGTGAAGGCACGCAGTTTAAGTAGCCGGGGAAGGCGTAGCCCTGATACAATGATGATGAGGATGATGGTGGTGATGATGATGATGTTGATTATTATTATTATTATTATTATTATTATTATTATTATTATTATTATTATTATTATTATTATTATTATCATTATCATTATTATTATTATTATTATTAAGCCAGTCCCGGGGTGTAATGTATATCAAAATCAAAATAATCCTTTGCGTGACTCGAGATTTCAAGCTATATGCTTACCAAATCTCAGTTCGACCAGTCAAATAGCTTTTGACTCTATCGGAATCAAACAAACAAACAAACAAACAAACAAAAAACAAACAAACCATCAAACAAACAAACAAACAAACAGTCAAACACTGTTCATTTGTATTAATGGTAACTTATAGATATATTTAAATGGAAGCATTTACCAGTTTGGGTCGCTTCATTTTTGTGAAAAGCGTATTCTACACATTATGTTTGGATAAATTCAAATTCAAACATTTTTCTGGAAGGAACTCAAAAAGCTTTTCAATTTTAATCTCAAGTGAAAAATCTACTGTGGGAAGATAAAGTTTACCAGAAAGCAATCGGTCTCTAACTTCAAAGACTTTGGAATTCTCATTTCAAAATTAAAAAGAGAAATCCCAAATGGAACTCAAAAAGCTTTTCAATTTTAATCTCAAGTGAAAAATCTACTGTGGGAAGATAAAGTTTATCAGAAAGCAAAACTGACCTTGTTTCATTCCTACTTCATTCCATTTCTCACCTATGGCAAAATGGACCTATGGAGTCGAAACATGTACTCTACATAACAGAAATGAAATTCACGAGCACAGTCAACCAAAAGACCAGGAAGGACAAGATTAGAAATTAAGCAATCAGGAAGGAGGCTGGCATCTAAGTATCTGTTACCGAGTTTTTAGGAAGACGCAGGCTCCGATGGTTTGTACAGGTTATGAGGGTGGGTAAAACGAGAACAGCAAGGAATTACCTTCACAGAGAAGTGAGAGGGAAGACACCAAAACGGAGGTCAAGGAATCGATGGATGGACACAGTGAGATCGGAGTTCAGCAAGAGGAATGTCAAGTCGGAGGAACAAAAGCTATATTCTGACAGGAAGAAGTGGCGAGCGCCTCTTCATCATACCCGGAAAACTGGAGCTGGAAATTATGATAATGATAAGGAAGTCTGGATGAAAACTGTTCAGTTTTATGTTATTTGAGGAGTCCAAGCGCAGTCTGAGTAAGTTGGACGAACAGAGACGGAGAATTAGTGTGGAGGAAAGCAAGTCAGTATAATGTGATGGCAAGAGGAGACCAGTGCAGTGTCCAAGCTTCACGCTGACCCGGTTTTCTCATGGGAGACAGTTTGCTTGTTAGACATGTGTAATACGTAGGAGTTATTTATTGAGCGACCCATTTGAAGTGTATCCGATTGTACGCGGCAATTACCTCTCCTCACCCCGTGACCCTGTCTGGAGGAGGATATGAATGAAACCATCGTAAGCAGGTAGTAAAAGTTAATCGTCGTCTTGTGTTGTGTTGTTCAAAGTCAGCCTTACCAATCTACGAGGGAAAAAATCGCACTTGTGGCAAATTTGGTTTCCCGGCCCAAATTACGTGACTGGACTGCCTAGCCTGTAAGTGGCCACATGCTGCTGGAACAAGGTCCCTATTAGCTCGCCAGGTCAACGTGTGTTTTTGCTCGGAATCTCCTAATCTTCCAGTGAAACAGTTTTATCGACCACAAATTAATATTTAATTGCTTTCGTAGTTTTCTCCTTAAATGGCGAAGTTATAATTCTTTATCTAAGTGAATTACCTAAGTCCTCCCCACTGCCCACCTCCACCTTCACTCCACTAGTAATGCTCTGCATTTCATGTCTCAAATTCCAATCAATCAGTCGATTGGCAGACGTTTTAATTAATATCAATTCACTTACTACAATTTCGCGGACCTAATGAAATTTTGGTCATCTTCTTTTATGTAAAAAATCTACAGACGAGAAGTTTCACTCACTGAAAATCTGCCTTAACACACAATCCAATACACTATACACTATTTTGTTTACTGAAATGCGGTCGTCACTATTTTCATTATTGCTATGAATATTGTTTTCTGAGTCATCAGTCTATAGACTAGTTTGACGCAGCGCTCCATGTCACCCTATCCGATACTAACATTTTCATTCCTACATAACTGCTGTATCCTACATCTGCTTGTCATGTTCATACCTTGATCCGTCCCTACCGTTTTTACCCCCTACACTTCCCACAAAAACCAACTGAACAAGTCCTGGGTGTCTTAAGATGTGTCCTATCATCTGGTCAAATTTAACCAAAACAATCTCCTCTCACCAATTCGATTCACTATCTCTGCATTCGTGATTCGATCAATCCATCTTACCTTCAGCATTCTTCTGTAACACCACATTTCAAAAGCTTCTATTCTCTTTCTCTCTGAGCTAGTTATCACCCATGTTTCACTTCCATACAATGCCATGCTCCAGACGAAAATCTTCAAAAACAACTTTCTAATTCCTATATTAATATTCGAAGTGAGCACATTTCTTAAGAAAGGCCTTGCTTGCTTTTGCTAGCCTGCATTTTATGCCCCGTTACTTGTGCCATCGTTAGTTATTTTACTACCCAAGTAACAATATGTAGGCCCTATATACTTCCTTTAAGACTTCATTTTCTAATCTAATATTTCCTGCATCACCTGACTTCGTTCTACTGCACTCCATTACTTTTGTTTTGGACTTATTTATTTTCATCTTGTACTTCTTACCCGAGATTCCGTACATACCATTCAGCGATTTCTCCAGATCTTCTGAATTTTGAGATAAAATATCAATATTATCGGCAAATTTCAGGGTTTTGATTTCCTCTCCTTGGATTGTGACTCCTTTTCCAAATTTCCTTTTTGAGCTCCTTCACTGCCTGTTCTATTTAAACTCCTTTCTGGATTGTTGCTCCTTTATTCAAAACTCTCGATTGTTATCACTGCAGACTGATTTTTATACAGATTGTAGATAATTCTTCGTTCTCGGTATCTGATCCAGATCCACTTCAGAATCTCAAATAGTTTGGTCTAATCAAGATTATCGAATGTGCCTTTTCTAGATCTATGAATGCCATGTACGTGGGCTTGTCCTTCTTGATTCGATCCTCTGCTGTGCATACTAC
This sequence comes from Anabrus simplex, assembly GCF_040414725.1. Lineage (NCBI taxonomy): Eukaryota > Metazoa > Arthropoda > Insecta > Orthoptera > Tettigoniidae > Anabrus > Anabrus simplex. Next base: position 25,392,002 of record NC_090272.1, on the reverse strand, counting down.
TACTACTACTACTACTACTACTACTACTCGTCTGTTTCCACGTTCGGCTGTGTCCACAATCCTGATGCCAGATTACTCTTATTTAATTTGCTAGAGGAGAATAATTGTGAACCTTTTCTGGCGCTTTGTATAAATGTTGTTGTGGTCTCAGTTTGTATGTTCCATTCTCCCAAATACTGTCCTTAGGATTCCCTTTTCGGTTTTGCTTATTCTTCTATCTGAGAAGGAATTCAAACACTCTGTTGCACATATAAAGATGATAGAAGGGCTACAGCTTTGCACTGTCTAAATTTGCATTCAGCAATATTGATATTTTTTGTATAATATTCAACGTTGCGTGATAAGTTTTCTACATTTTTTTTGAATTCGTGCCTTCATGCTCTCCTTCTTCATCACTGTTCACGTAAGTATTTGAATTTGTTGACTTTCTGATTCTTACGTTTTATGATTTGTAAATTATTATTATTATTATTATTATTATTATTATTATTATTATTATTATTATTATTATTATTATTATTATTATTATTATTATTATTATTATTATTGCGGTCGAGTTGTGGAATAGGTTTGCCCTCAAGGTAATCTCTCTACATCGATAGCCGAATTCACTGTCCATGTAGAGAAAAGGTGTGGGAAACCCTGAAAGAAAAAGGATGTGGAAGGCAATCAAAGGAACTAGTGAAAGCACTGTATAAGAATTGTTTCAGTTGTGTTCAGAATGCAGTTGGGAGAAGAGATTGGTTTAGAAACCAAACTGGACTAAGATAGGGAAGTGTATTGTCTTCACGTATGTTTATAATGGTTATGGATGAAATTCTAAAGGAAACAAAGGCAAGATATGATCGACATAAGAAAATATTGTTGTTCGCGGATGATATGGTGATCTGGGGAGTCAACAATATAGAAGGTCAAATCCAACTAGAGGCTTAAATGACAAGATTGAGAAATACGTCTCGAAAATCAGTGTGGAAAAGAGCAAAACAGTGGTGATGACAAGAAGAGAAGGGAAGTGTTGAGGGCAAAGATAGAAGGAAAGAGGGCAAAAGGGAGGCCCAGATCAAAATGAATGGACTTTGTCAAGAAGAGTATGAGAAAAAGAAGACTGGACTGGAATAAAATTACTGAAGAGGAGCGGTGAAAGGAGAGGCAGTGGTGAAGAAGTGCCATCAACACCCAGACATGGCAGAATCTGGACAAGGGGAATGAAAATTATGATGTTGGCAACACCGTTCAGAGCCAGTTTCCTTTCCTATTATTATTACAATACACTTCTCTACAGGAAATATGAGTAGTAATGCGGCACGGGATGCACCAAGTGCCTTACAATAATTAAAGTAAAAATGAAAATCCACAGCCTGTTTCCAGTCATTCGACCGGCGAGGATAGGAATTGTGCCGGCTGCTGAAGCCTGTCACACTCCTCTGGGGTAATGATAAATGAATGACAGATGAAATGAAATGATATTGGAGAGTGCTTTTTTTTTTTGCTAGGGGCTTTACGTCGCACCGACACAGATAGGTCTTATGGCGACGATGGGATAGGAGAGGCCTAGGAGTTGGAAGGAAGCGGCCGTGGCCTTAATTAAGGTACAGCCCCAGCATTTGCCTGGTGTGAAAATGGGAAACCACGGAAAACCATCTTCAGGGCTGCCGGTAGTGGGGTTCGAACCTACTATCTCCCGGATGCAAGCTCACAGCCGCGCGCCTCTACGCGCACGGCCAACTCGCCCGGTATTGGAGAGTGTTGCTGGAATGAAATATGACAGGGAAAACCAGAGTACCCGGAGAGAAACCTGTCCCGCCTGCGCTTTGTCCAGCACAAATCTCACATGGACTGACCGGGATTTGAACCACGGAACTCAGTGGGGAGAGGCCGGCGTGCTTCCGCCTGAGCCACGGAGGCTCTAATAAATAAAGTATTTACGCATTATAATACAAACATTGATGTACAGGTATATACAAAACTGTAGATCACGGGATCTTCATTCTTGCGAGAGGAACGATCGCACAATGTTGCTTGTTGACAGGAGGACAGAACGTTGCATAATTTTATAGATGTTCGGTGGAAGACCCAGTTCTCGCAGACTCTTGTGAAGTGTGTGTGGAATGAGGCCGTTGACTGACAGAATCACAGGGACTATCCGTACCACTTTCATCTTCCAGATCCTCTTGATCTTTTCTGCATCTTTGTTCTTGCAGATTTTTTCATGGTACTTCCTGTCAATGTTGGTGTCATTGGGGATAGCGATGTCAATAATGAAAGTTGTCCCAGTTTTCTTGTTTACCAGTATGATGTCTGGTCTGTTATGGTTGACTGTTTTGTCTGTCACTACAGCAGTGTCCCAATAAAGCTTAATCGACTCGTTCTCCAGGAGTGGTGCTGGATGGTACTTGTAATGAGGGATAAACTCCTGGGTTAATTGGTTTTCCTGAGCAAGTGCCTGGTATATAATTCCCGAGACATGATTGTGCCGCCTCGGGTATTCTACGGAGGCAAGTACTGGGCAGTCTGCAGTGATATGGTCGATGGTTCCTAGTTGAACGGAGCATCGTCTGCATTTGTCGGAGAGTACGCTGGTGTCTTGTAAAAGGGTGTAAAAGGGTTTCATGAAATGCCATTTTTCAGTTTAAAATCTTTAATTAATATCTAACAAATCTAAAAGAACTATTACTCATTACCGTCGTTGATCCTAGAAAAACCGCTATGTGATAATATTCCAGCTTAGAACTCTGAACAGAAAGGTTGTGTCATCTAAGGTTCAGTATTGTTTGAAGTGTAGCAATGTAGCTATCACTTGGTCTTGTGTCCGGCTCCGTGCCTAAATGGTTAGCGTGCTGCCCTTTGGCCAGAGGGGTCCCGGATTAGATTTTCGGCAAGGTCGGGAATTTTAACCATAATTGGTGGCACTGGGGCTGGGTGTATGTGTCGTCTTCATCATCATTTCATCCTCAACACGACGCGCAGGTCGCCTACGGGGGTCAATTCAAAAGACCTGCACCTGGCGAGCCGAACATGTCCTCGGACACCCCCGGCACTAAAAGCCATACGCCATTTCATTTTTTACTTGGTCTTGTATAGCAAACTGCAAATCCCTCTGTCTCTCCAAATAAGTGCCCACTTTGTAATCACATGCATGACGCATTGTTGACTATGCTCTGTTTGTTTAGATTGCTGTAGTATTTTCCGTGGAGGGGTTTCTGTCCCCAGGTTCTTTCTTTCTCCTGCAGGGATACTTGGTGATTTTTATGAGGGTCACAGGCATCATATGGATACAGCACAGTGTATTTGTCAGCAAGTCCTACAGCTTCATGGAGAAGGCTGTTTTGTTGCTTTTTATGGAAGTATCTGCTTGGGTTATTTATGTAATTCAGGAGCATGACTTGAATATCCAGTACTCCTCGGCTCCCGACTTTCGTGGAAGAGTGACCCTTTCCATACATGGATTTGGATGATGTAATCTATTGGTGGTGAGCAAAGTTCTCGTTTTTCTATGTATGCTCTCTATTTTTGTAGCATATTATTATTATTATTATTATTATTATTATTATTATTATTATTATTATTATTATTATTATTATTATTATTATAGTAGTAGTTGTGTTGTTTTCGAAAGAAGATTCCTTCCACGGTGCAAACCACCAGAGTAGACAATCATAGTAGTGAGTTATACGAAGGTATGAGTTACTTGTCTGGTATTTGCTTAGCGCGGCCCAATTAAAGAAAGGAGCAACACATTCTCTTATGGTTCTAAATACAACTCTTATGTAACATGTTATGATGGGAGCAATAAAACATTCTGAAATCTTCTGTTGTCTTGTAGTGGACAATGAGTTCTCGGATATTGAGCTATTATCTGCTGTATAGTCCACGACAATCAAAAACTAGGCGGAGATTGGCGCAGCACAGAACGGATTACACAATTAAACATTGTGTTTCAGCTCAAGAGTAATCTGTGAGGTCAAGAGTTGTGACCATACAGGGATCACCAACCGGTCTGCTGTTCTGTCTTGTGCACCGCGTGGAAGGCTGAGGGACGATGTTTGAACATGCGGGTGGAAACAGTATAAATCAACACTGATCTGCAGTCCCCGGGTGGCAGATTGCCTAACTTTTCTTAAATAATTGCAAAGAATTTGGAAATTTATTGTACATCTCTACGAGCCTCTGTGGCTCAGGCGGCAGTGCGCCGGCCTCTCACGTCTGGATACCGTGGTTCAAATCCCGGTCACTTCGTGCTGGACAAAGCGGAGGCGGAACAGGTTTTTCTCCGGGTACTCAGGTTTTCCTGTCATCTTCCATTCCGTCAACACTCCCCATTAACATTTCATCTGTCAGTCATTCATCATTGCCCCAGAGGAGTGCGACAGGCTTGAGCAGTCGGCACATTTCCTTTCCTCGCCGCTAGATGGGGGCTTAATTCATTCCATTCCTGACACGGTAGAATGACTGGAAACAAGCTGTGGATTTTCATTGTACATCTCCCTTGGTAAATTATACCAATCCCTAACTCTTATTTCTATAAAAGTATATTTGCCCCAATTTGTCCTCTTGATTTCCAGCTTTATCTTCATACCTGCTTTTGAAAACACCACTAAAACTTCTTGGTCTGCTACTAGGGGAAGTCCGTGCAATTTAGACCTGCGTGTAATTTGGGCCGATACTATTTTTGGTATTTGAAAGTTTGGTCACCCCTGCCTGAGGCAAGGTAGGCAAGACAGCCGAGGTAGCTTTCTTCCTGAAAGTGGTTTTGCTAATGGACTTAAGTTTGAAGGATGAAAAGGAAAACAATCTTAATACTCACATTACTTGTAAGCTTGTACGGTGCCAAATGAATGTACTGTGAAATACTGTACAGCCACAAGTAGTGATCAAATGTAAGTTTTAACATATTATTTAGTTTTTTATTAAATCTTTGCCTGTCGTGTACTTTCGACCGTTGAAACAATTGTAATAATTATGTTTCTTCGTAGTTTTACTGGTGAGGCTTCGGGTTCAATTCCAGGCCAGGTCAGGGTTTTTACCCGGATGTATGGGCTGGTTCGAGGTCCACTCAGCCTACGTGATTACAATTGAGGAGCTATCTGACGGTGAGATCGCGGTCCCAGTCTAGAGAACCAAGAAAACTGCGAGAGGATTCGTGGTGCTGACCACACGAAACCTCGTAAGCTGCAGGCCTTCGGGATGAGCAGCGGTCACTTGGTTGGCCATGGCCCAGCGAGTAACGCCGACGTCAGCACTACGCAAAAAAGAAGAAACTGTTCACCACCGACGGAAGAAAAATGAAAAACAATTTGCAATGTATGTGACAAGTATCATGCTATTTGCTTTACGGCTGGGGCTGTACCTTAATTAAGGCCACGGCCGCTTCCTTCCCACTCCTAGCCCTTCCCTGTCCCATCGTCGCCATAAGACCTATCTGTGTCGGTGTGACGTAAAGCAACTGGCAAAAAAAAAAAAAAAAATTTGCTTTACGTCGCACCGACACAGATAGGTCTTGTGGCGACGATGGTATAGGAAAGGCCTAGGAGTGGGAAGGAAGCGGCCGTGGCCTTAATTAAGGTACAGCCCCAGCATTTTCTTGGTGTGAAAATGGGAAACCATGGGAAACCATTTTCAGGGCTGCCGACAGCGGGGTTCGAACCCACTATCTCCCGATTACTGGATACTGGCCGCACTTAAGCGACTGCAGCTATCGAGCTCGTTACAAGTAATATGATGACGATTGAATTCAGTGCATCACTTGCAAGAAAGCGGGCTAATGAAAACTGCGCCAAAATTCAGGGTGAATTGTTTAATCATTGTCCTACAGGCCAAAAGTTATGATCACAATTCATAGTGACGAATTTTTTGCTTTGTACTTCATAAAAAATACATTACAAAACCTATTTCTTCATATTTAAGGGTCTAGATTACACGATCACCTGGTCCAAGTTACACTCTATCGGTCCAAATTACACGATAAGCAATAATCGTGCGACCTCAGCTACAGAGTGCAAGCATTTTAATTTCACGTCATCTTGGCTCGTCCGACTTACTCCTGGCCTGCTAGATAGAAGAATAAGCCTGGTCTCTCCTTGGTGTCTGTGGCTGAGTTTTAATGAATTTTGTCTGGTGAACACCAAATGTATCGCCAGAGATCTTTACATGCCGACATCGTACTTCATGCAGTGTCGAATGGACTTTTTCTCCTCACTTCAAAATCCGACAACCTCTCCCGGATTTGAACTCGCTATCTTGGGCTTCGGAGCCCGACAAACTACCACTAATGTCATTCCATTCCATCTGTGCACTGACAACTCCGAACATACCGCATAGTTGATCAGCTCGCGTCCTTTTCCTCCAAATCTTCGAAGCTCAGAGTCTGCAACATGTTCGTAACACACTTCTTTTCACTCAGAAAAGCTCATACTCTGCAGTGCACAGCACAGGGAAGTCTATTGATCTGTGTTAAAATGGCATTTTTCTCAGTATTCAGTACTCGGTAGTAGACGAATTAATTGTTAGGTTTTATGTTAAATGGGCATAATGAGGCGTGTCTTCTCTTTTAATAAAAACCATTCGCTGCTGTGGGTGCTATAGCTGGTTACGGTATCGTAATATTTCTGCATGCCCGTTACTAGCGACTGTTTTAACATTTTAAGTTTTATGCTTCCTAACAGTCGGAGGTAAAAGATGCTAAGGACAAAGAAAAAGAATGAAAATATTGTAGCACTTTGAGTCGACTTGGTGATGGTACCGAAAATACCTGTGTAAGAGCTCGTCTGTCGGTGAATACTTTCTGTATTCACGATGTGAAAAAGAAATACTGCTGAGCTGTACATGTTCCATGAAGGGACGGGTCCCTGTTCCTTTCTGCACCACAACCTACAGTCTCTCGGAGCTGAGTGTGATGAACTCTAAGAACGATACTCGGTCACTGACTGCCAGCAGCAGGTTGAACACGATTCAAAAGCTGTTTTCTGTTCTGTGATGACCATAATAAACCTACGGAGGCATCAGTAACCGCTCACAACGAATGTTCCTCTGTGCCCAATTGAAATTGTGGTAGACTGGAAAAACTGATGGCCTCCACTTTACAGGAAATGCACCATATCCGAAGAAGATGCAAACCTTCAAAGGGTGAAAAGTTGTCTTCTGGAATGAGCAGCCTGTATTATTTTTATTATTCAGATAACTGGGGAGCATACACTACTTCCCCGCATATCAACGTTCATCCCGAGGCAAACATCAAGGCTCTTCGTTGAAGCTGTCCCAGACACAAATTAGGCTTTGCATAAGAACAGTTTAGGGAAAACAGCACTAGAAGAAATAATATAAACTTTAGTAGTAATTAATGTTGGCACAAAAATTTGTATAATCTTATATTATCACTTCTTTTTAGTGGTAGTAGTAGTAGTAGTGGTGGTGGTGGTGTTTATTGTTTTAAGAGGAAGAACAACTGGGCAACCACCCTCTATGAACACCAATCGGAGGGAAAACTGGAAGGGATCCGACTCTTCGAAAAATGAAGGTATCGGCCAAAGAAAGGCAAGGGCCACGAAGGGCGTGAAAATAAAAGAGTCGCCAGGCTTCGAGTACTCTTATACCGTCGGGATGGCAAAAGAACAAGAGTTGACCAAGGGAGGTCGGATAGGATAGATGAAATTGAGGAGCCTGGCCCAAATAAGTGGAAGCAATACCGGGACTCAGTTAAGGGCCCAGTGATCGCCAATCCATGCTCCCAAGTTGAGAGCCCCTTGGGCCCCTCTTGGTAGCCTCCATCGACAGGCAGGGGATACCGTGGGTGTTATTCTATCCCCCCCGACAGGGGGATTCTTTTTAGTAGATTTAATGTTTATTTGGTGACGCCATTATACCCTGCATGCACCTCCTGAAATCAAAGAGATTCTTCTTTTAGTTTGGATGTGAATATGTTTGTTTTATGTGTATGTTGCCCAACGTTCATTTGCTTTTACCGTTATCTTCTAGGAGCCAATTACTGCAGCAAAGACCAGATAGTTTGTGTTGTTCAGTAGATGTCGATACGAACGAAATTATATCTTCCTCTGACAGGAAATGAACTGGTGTAATTACAAACGTGCATTGAATCTTAATTAAAGAGTGAATTAACGCTAGACTTAACATATTTTAAACTTGTTTAAACTATTACAGGTGTATAAATTACGATTGCATGCAGTCCGATGTACGATCTGTGTCACTGTCGCAGTTCCAAGCCGGGAGCCCGATGTCAGGAGAGGAAGCGCCTCAGGCTCCTTGAACAAGGTTAGTGGTGATGACAACTTGATTATAATTTCTCCGGGAAGTGAGGCTGCCCAATGAAAACAAATATTGCTATTAGAGGAAGGGCGTTGAACTCACGTTGTCGTGTCGTATACACTCTACTTCTGGAATTAGCATCTACAGTTTTGCGTCGACAAAAGAAAACGAGACGCCGTAACCAGGCAACCAGTGTACGTCATATGGATGGAAGTACGACTCCATTTTGGTGGACGGAAAGGTATGTTTTCGTTGGACGTATTAGAGGTATTACACCTATAAAGAGGGATTGTAAACAAAGCGAAGGCGAATTATTTTGACGGTAAAATATTAATTAAAATTCTGTACACTGCAGAAGCAAGAGAAAATTTTATTTCGATTTATTGGAACTCTTTATCTCCCTTATCTGTACCCCCTGTGTGTCGTAAATGGCTACTAAAATGGGAGCAACCAAGGAATCTATACTCGCTCTCTCGTCATCTAAGCTCAAAAAGATATCCATGATTCTATGTGTACCCGTGTAGCGGAGAAGTGTACAAATGCATATTTCCTTCGCACTGTTTATCATCTCCTATTTCTTCATTTATTTATTGTATGGGTTTTAGTGCCGGAAGTGTCCGAGGACATGTTCGGCAACCTACTGCCGGTCTTTCTATTTGACGCCCATGGGCATACTGCGCCTTTTCATATGGGGTTATCATGATTATAATGAGGTGGGAAGGGGGTGAAACCCACTGTTGGCACATAGCCTGCTCCTGTCGAATAAGACCAAGGGGCCTGTTCAAGGCTCACTGTCTCCCAGATCACCATCAACAGCGTTATATGCCCTCTCTCCAAACGAACACTGTGGAGAGGGCTGGAACTGAAGCCAGGCTTTTGACACGCAATCAGGTGATTATAAATTGTATAGCCCATCTTTCCTTCCCTGCCGCCCAACATTCTGATGGTGATTATTTTTCCGTAGACGGGAGTTGCACCGTGTCAGAGGGACTTGGCACTCTAACGACCATACCCAGCAGACGGGCTATTACCTCCATGAGCCTTCATCTTCGTCTTTGCCATCCCAATAATCTTGTTTCTCTACTTCCTCCTGTTCTACTTCACTATCGGCATGATCCACATTATCACCATTATCTGCGTAATGTTAATAAAGAACAAAGCCATATAAGATCTTGGAAGAAGGAAGAAAAATTATCCCATTGTCCGTAACCTCAGCACTAAATGGCGTACAGAGGTCAGCTCTGTAGTCGGCCGGCTTTGTACCCTGGGTACTAATAATGTAAATAAATTCGTACCCTCTTTCTTTGAGTAACGCCTCTAATGAAGGTGGGAACTACGTTCCGTACCAGCCCTCCTGTAAATCTCAAATTTCTGACAGTTCCGGGAATCGAACTCGGGACGCAAAAAGTGTCAGGATAGGTAAGGTAGCCGCCGTAGCCTTTGACTGGCAGAGACATGAAAATAGCTCACCGTCTTTCAATACAAGCTTACAGCTATCTCGCTCCGCTGTCCTAGAGCGAACATTCAGTGTGGAAGAAGTGACTGGCTACTGGTGTTAGTGCCCTCGGGCTACGGCCGAGCCCTCCATTCAGATGTACCGGCTGATGAATGTGTGCTACGGTACAATGTAATTGTTTTTAATCCATTTAGCGAACTCTGTCCTCACCGCCTGTGTGTATACTACATTATGAGAGGAACCTCAAGCACAGACTAACATGTCTTCACTCTTTCTCTTCTTTCTACTTTCGCATCATCCCTTCCTTTGCCATTTCTTCATTTCTCCTTTCCTTTCCTTGGTTTCTTGAACTAATTGTTTTCACATTGAGCCTCTTAACGCAATCACCATTACATTCGTAAAACTCTTCATCTCCCTTCTTTCCTTCCTTCCTTAATTCCTTCTCTATTTTTTTAGTTCTTTCTTCTCATTTTCATCTTCTCTTATTATTCCTTCCAAAATCCCCGCCTTATTTACTAGTATTCTTCCTTCCTGTCAATCTTCCTGCTTTTTACATGTCATTTCCTTTGACTTCCATCTCTTCCTCTCTTTCTTCCTACACTCTTTCCATTCGTTTCTTCTCTCTTCTGTTTCCCTTACTTCGTTCAATCTTTATTTCCTTTCTACTTCTCTTTCGTCTCTTCTTCCTTCACTTTCCATCTTCTTTCCTAAAATGATGGAGTGATAGCTCAGTGAGATTCTCATTCGCGGAAATCTCCACTTTCAGTGTATTTACGTTCTCTTTCACACTCTTATTCTTTCCCTATTTTATTCTATTTTATGTCCTTTCTCTCTTCTCTTCTTTTTCTCTTCCGCCCTTTCTTCTATCTTTCGTTCATCGTTTCACTATAATCTTTCTTTTATTTGTTGTGCCTGGTCCTGTTTTCGTTTCCACTAAATGCTGTAGGACCTGTGGTGGTCTCTATACGCCCGTTACAGTCATATTGTTCTGCCTGCCCTTTTCAATGGTTTTATGGACATTTAATGAGTAGCGTTATGGTGGGTCGTAGTTCGCAGTCAAAATTCATCCATTCTGACGTCATCATGCCGTCTCTTTATATATTCGCTTGTTTAAATCCTGCAGTTCTTGATGTGAAGCTCGGTGTTGTGTCGTAGTGAACGGTTACAGTAGCTGTATTGTCCTTCGATAGGTGTTCACAGATAATGTCAAAGGCGTCTGTTTGTACGTAGACTTTTTTTCTCTTAGCAGCATGTAAGTTATTAGGAACGCTCTGCCATCTGTTGAGTATATTTGGAATCTGGACAAGGTTTGAAAATGAAAGCGTATCTAGCAGGGAATAGTATTCTGCCGTGTTCAGAGGAGGCTTGACAGGTAGTAATCAAACATGGCTGCATGCAATCTCATTACTAAGGATGTATAGGAGTATACATGTAAGTGTTAGTCGCTTAGCAACCTGCTAAGTACAGAATGTATTGCGGGCTAGGGCAAACCTTCGCCTCCAATTGTTGGAGTGATCATTTAATGATTACTCAAAGTTGGCTGAATTTAGAGACCTCATGATTTACCAGCGGAGAGAACAAAACACAAACGAAGCAAATTGGTCCAGTAGAGCGGACGGATGGATTTGCCAAAACTGTTTTTAGAAACTATTTTAATATATAGGTATTGTTTCTTACCAGACACGTCATGTCCTTCTCCTTTGACCTTCTCTTTCTTCGCTCCTACTTCGGCTTTATTTCCGACTTGTTTTCTCATATTTTATGTTTTTTATAATTTCGTATTTTCGTTATACGGTATATGGACGGTAACCTTCGTTGGACCATTGGGAACGCTGGTCTTTTCCAAACCGCCGATCTGAGTGACTCAGACGGTTGAGACGATAACTTTCTGAGCCCAAGCTAGCAGTTTCGATGGTATTTGAAAATGCTCATTACGTCAGCCTCGTGTCGGTAGATTTACTGCCCTGTAAAAGCACTCTTGCGGGACAAAATTCCGGCTCCTCGGTGCCACCGAAAACCGTAAAAGTAGTTAGTAGGAGATAAACACAGGTGAATGGTGTCCTAGTCTACCCGCTGCTTCTCTATCCAACACCTAACTGATAACCAATCCAAGTGTTTACCATGCCCAATGATATTTAACTTTAGAGATATCGAGGAATCTGATATATCAACGTAGCTATCCTAAGAAGATAACCAGTAAAGAGCCTCGGTCAGCGCAGTTTGTAGGGACAGCTCAAACTGAAGTTATCGATCCTCCCTCCCCCTAACGCGTTGTACGAGTGGGAGACTGGGAGTGTTTGGAAATAGATTACGACACTCTCCTCATTTTTTAAAGGAGGAACTTGCGGCAGTCTTCAGAACGATTAAGGACGCGATGAATGGGGAAAGGCGGATACGACACAGTCATGTGGTGGATCAAATGCACTGTAAATAAAAGACATAAGTCACCTGGTGTCTCACGAATTGGTACACATGGATAACCTGTAAAGGTGAGGGATTTTGTCCCTTCCGGGAAGAGATCACTGGAAAAGTACTATCGTACGTTTAGACCTGAGAGAGGCTGGCGTTACGGACGACGGGCAGGAGAGAGCAAGGCATACAGTTCAAGAGACATCCTGTAACTGACCCTGATCACAATACGGTGATGATGATGATGATGATGTGGTGGTGGTGGTAAAATGTATTTCTATTTCCTAGATACTAGAAATTTATTTTTGAAGTATCTTTGTTCCGTCGTGTGTTCCTCCAGGAGTGAGATGTCGCGTGCCGGTAGCTCAGTCCGTGATCCGGAACTGTTATCCGGTTTGGAGCAGCTCCATTGAGCCGCGAACTGGCTCCATACGTTATACGTGTGCTCACCTCATCACCTGCCACGAAGTTCCCGGCCAGCAGGTGACATCGCACAGTGCGGATGGGCTTTTATAAATCCCTTGCTCAAGGACCGTAGAAACGAAGATGTTGGTGTTCCACGACATTGAATTCCCGGTCAGTGCTAATGCACCTGTTTACTCTGCAAAAAATAAGGAAGATCGTCTTATTTCATGGCAATTAGAGAGGTGACAATTGTAATATCTTAACTCGTACGGTAGTGCAAAGCATGCAGTGACAGCCGGATGGTGTCTTGAGAAACAATACTGCTATCCATTAAACAACTAGCCAATGCTTATGAAATCCTAATATGGGATGCTCACTCATGAAGAATGGAAGTCATCAATCAATCAATCAATCAATCAATCAATCAATCAATCAATCAATCAATCAATCAATCAATCAATCAATCAATCAATCAATCAATCAATCAATCTTCATTGATCTGTATTCAGGGGTGTCGGGCAGATGTCAGATTCCCCATCAATTGTCTACATGGTATTATAGTTTGGTAATGTTTTATGTTACCTGTCCTTCTCCTCCATGTAACCAGGCTCCGAAATGTACAGTACATATTTTACATTGTATTACCTTACACTAATTAGTTTAAATCCAAATTAAATTAACACTAATACAAGAATGATGAGTGATGAGTTTAGATTAACATGAAATAGATTAGATATAATAAAAAGAAAAATTCTGAAAACTAAAGTAAATTTGAAAAGCAAAACGTTTAAGAATTTTAAATAAATCTTCTACCAGGACATCCATGATAATAGAATGGTTGTGAGTAGCAACACGTAGTTTAGATGATCCTTACTGGGGCATAAAATATCTCTAAAGTGCTTTCTAGAAAGTGCCAATAGCACTTAACCCTCTGATACTTTCGGGAAGGAGGCTTCACTCACGGCAAGCAATTACCGTGGATGAATTATCTTAGATGGCAGTTCTGTAGGTAGGTAAGGCAAGGATGGATTTATATTTAGATCTGGTGTTTAGACTGTGATAAGATGAAAGGTATTTGAAATATGAACAAACCAAACCAAACCCCATGGCACTACAACCCTTGAAGGGCCTTGGCCTACTAAGGGACCGCTGCTCATCCCGAAGGCCTGCATATTAGGAGGTGTCGTGTGGTCAGCACGACGAATCCTCTCGGCCGTTATTCTTGGCTTCCTAGACCGGGGCCGCTATCTCACTGTCAGATAGCTCCTCAATTATAATCACGTAGGCTGAGTGGACCTCGAACCAGTCCTCAGGTCCAGGTAAAAATCCCTGACCTGGCCGGGAATCGAACCCGGTGCCTCCGGATAAGAGGCAGGTACGCTACCCCTACACCACGGGGCCGGCCTCTGAAATATGAAGTAAGGTAAAATGGCTGTGAAGTATGAAGGATTTAATGGAGATGGCATGGGGTAGGCAGAGTGTGACGGATTTCTTGTCGGGACCAAGATCGTAAATGATTTCAAAGTACCTGAACATATTATCGAACATTTCCCTTGATAAACTGTTCCAATCCCTTACTGTAAATAAATATTTGCCCCAATTTGTCCTCTTGAACTCCAACTTTGTCTCTCCAACCTCCACTCAAGCTTATTCTTCTACGAATGTCACTCATGTCATCTCTCCAGTGACAGTTCGGAACGTACCACTTAATGTTAATGTTATTTTGCTTTACGTCCCACTAACCACTTTTACGGTCTTCAGAGACGCCGAGGTGCCGGAATTTAGTCCCACAGGAGTTCTTTTACGTGCCAGTAAATCTACCGACACGAGGCTGTCGTATTTGAGCACCTTCAAATACCACCGGACTGAGCCAGGATCGAACCTACCAAGTTGGGGTTAGAAGGCCAGCGCCTCAACCGTCTGAGCCACTCATCCCGGCGAACATACCACTTAGGCGAACAGCTTCTCTCCTCACTCCCAAATCTTACCAGCCCAAAGTTTGCAACATTTTCGTAACACCATCCTTTTGTCGCAAATCACCAAAAACAAAAACAAATCGTGCTGCTTTACCAAGTGATGGTGGTGCGCCCTAGAACCAACCATGTATTAACTTACAGTGATCCCCATTTATTAGCGAATGAAAACTCATTCTCTAGTATTGCCTACTTATTCTTCTTCTCCTCCCAAAACTTCCCCAACTCCTGGTAACTGTATCGCACGAATGGACTCGCCGTGTTTCACAACCGGATGCCCTTTATAACGCCATCGCTATGTGGAAGGAAGTTTCCATTAATGTGTGTTGCTGTCGTAGTTGGTAATGTTGGTGTATGAACAGGTCTGTGTTAAGGCAAACACAGGCACTGAGCCCCAAGTCAGAATCATTTTAACCCGACGCCGCTAAACTGCCCTACCTGGTTCGGAATCGAACTCGAGACACTCTGAACTGAAGGCCTCTACGCTGACAATTCAACGAAGGAGCCATATCTCTAATTATACCAGCGTTGTCATTCATCTAATTCCTAAATTAATACTAACAATTTACTTTTAAAATAGAATATTCAGCCTCGTGCTACTGACTATTCTTTTTTGCTATGGGCTTTACGTCGCACCGACACAGATAGGTCTTATGGCGACGATGGTATAGGAAAGGCCTAGGAGTTGGAAGGAAGCGGCCGTGGCCTTAATTAAGGTACAGCCCCAGCATTTGCCTGGTGTGAAAATGGGAAACCACGGGAAACCATTTTCAGGGCTGCCGATAGTGGGATTCGAACCTACTATATCCCGGATGCAAGCTCACAGCCGCGCGCCTCTACGCGCACGGCCAACTCGCCCGGTCTGACTATTTTTAGGATTGGCTTGCATTCAGGTTCGAGCCGCGCTCTCAGCACCTGAAGATCGTTCTAATGTTAAAAGCATTTCTTGGCAGACAAAGTAGGGGCCCCCATATTACGAAAAACGTAAAATTAAGCAATTTCCTCAATTGTGTCAAAAGTTGAAGGGCTAAAGGCTCCAGAAGAGTTTCAAATTGTAAGTCTTGGAGAGCTCTATTAAACTTAAGAAAACAAATTTCGATAATTGTTTACTAGTCGTTTTATTTTTGATTCAATCCTAGTCAAATTAACTTATTTACATCATTCTTTTTGTAATGTATTTTTGAAAAATATCCACACCGAATGTAGTTATAAGGGCTTAAGAGAAACTTAGTCTTGAATCACATTAGCGCTCGTACTGGCGCTTAACTGCATTCACTTACATTAACGCTCGTAGTGGTAGAAAAAGGCAAACTGCTAATCTAATCGGCCAGATAACGACGATTAAGGAAAGGTTTGTGATTTTTAAGAATAAAAAATATATTCTCATATTTGTTATATTTTATTTACCTAAACTTCGTAGCTCATATCCCTAGGATATTTTCAACACTGAGTTGCTTGCCTTGAAGGATAGAACTGTGGATTCTTTCCATGGTTACCCATTTTCTTACCAGGCTGTATCTTAATGAAGGACACGGTCGCTTCGTTCGCTCTCCTAGACTTTTCCCAATCCGTCGTCTCCATAAGAACTATCTGTGTCGGAGCGACGTAAAGTGAATTGAAATAAAAAAGAAGACTGATGAAATAACAAAAATGAGAGGCATTCAAAATTATAACACGCTCTCGGCATTGTCTACGCTGTCTCGACTGTGGTTCATTCTCGAGCACACTAGTTCTTGAACGTTTGTTTCATTCTATACAATGCAGCTCATCTGCATGTCGCCTTTTGAAAAGGTTATTTCATTTATTCCATTCTTTAAGAGCTCACCTCCCCTGGTACGAGGCTTACAAGAGCGCTGTTTGTACATCATGCATGTGCTGAACACGAATATACAAATTCAGTTTAAATTATTCCTCTGGCTGCATGCTATGTAAGTTATTTGTAATGACATACGAAGACGTGACGCGTTTCATAACTCTGCAGACAACAGCACGTGTTTCACGAAGAAACACGAACAAAAAGTGTCACGCACTAAAAGACCTACAAATTGTCTCATTACGGTATTTAAAACATTTCTCGTCAATATTTGCCATATTGTAATGGTTACTTCTTCAGAACATCCCCTTATAAATGTCACACACAAGTTGCTAACCCTGCCGCATGGTAATTTAATGCGTTACAAATTGTTATTAGAAACACAAAATTCTGTTCACTTGCAATTTAACTTCGATTTTATGTCTTGAAATACAATACATATCCGGTATTAATGGAACAAAATATATATATTTCATTGTTCTCGCAATGATGCAGTGATTTGTTTATCTGATTATGTATTTACGATTTATTCTTTGTTTATTTTTATATACATGCAGTTGGCTTATTTAATAGTTTCTTATTTTGCCTGCTTATGTATGAGATAACTTTATCCACTTATTATTTGATCGTATTGTTTATTTACACATTTTAGTTGTTTACTAATATATTAAATCTTATTTTTAAACATATCAAATTTATCCGTTTGTTTATTTACATTTAGATGCATTTTTATTTATTTCCTAATTTACTTTATTCCCTATTTCTTGGTTTGCCGTTTCTTTGTTTGTTTACTTTTTGTTCTTTTCAGTTAACTTTTTTATTTGCTTGTCCCGAACAGATCCTGCTATAATATTGATTTGGATGGAAGGTTTATCTGCAAATAGTGTTTTCTCTACTACCTCCAACTGCTCAAGGCGACAATTATGTACAGCGTGTGTACACGCTTTGAGCCTTAGTAGGGATGACCGAGTCTGTAACATTTAAACAGAAACCCATGTCTTGAAAAGCACTCCCAATAACTCGCGTTTAAATGTACCGCGTCTGCTGCGACAGTGAGCGCGGCGGAGTAGTGCTTCTGAGTCCACTTACAAGAACGGCTCGACGTGGCGATCATCTACTTCGTGTATTCGTATCATGCTCCGGTACACTTGCTCACAAACACCTGCTTGTCTGCCACCACCATAACCCATACAAGCAGATATTTCTCTAGCTCCAGCGGGGTCTCATAAATCCAGCCCTCCATGTGGCCCCACAGGAAATAATCCTGCGGAATAAAATCCGGCAAACGTGCAGGCCAACAGGGCCTATTTACCTTGTTTGTAGTGGGAAAGCGGAACGGTTTAGGACATTGTTTTGTTTATGTAACGTGTTGTCTACTCGGTGCCGCCTACAAGTCCGAAAAGTGTGTAATAGTAATGCGTATACACATCGTCAAGGAAGTCAAGTAAGTCCAGTTGTGGTGAACTGGGGACGTATTGAAGGAAGACGGCCTGGATATTTTGCTATCCTACACGTGGTCCTGAAAAACTGGAAGAGAAGGGTAAATGAACTTTGTGATCATACGGAGCAAACGCTAAAGCGTCCCTTCAATTGCTATAGATTTCACGAGACGCCACATATCGGAATTTATTGCACGAACGTGTGGAACTCTTGGCAAGAGATCGGCATGGACCTTGCATTTAATCATCCTTCAAAATCCGCAACCACAACCAGGATTCAACCAGCTATCTTGGAAACAGAAGACAGCGGCTAGCCGACTGAGCCACAGAGGCTATTGGCAACAATCACTTGAAGAAGTTAGTAACTTCTTCAATCAGCTTAAATATCTCTATGTCAAAGGTAAGGGTGTATTCTGCCCGAAGGCAGGTCCGAACCTCCGCAGAGGTGTGCCTGAGCCGGAGTTTACGTACGGTAGAGTGGCCAGTTCTTTCTCGCTCCTCCATTCTCTTACCTCCCACCAACAGCGCGTGGCAACCCATCCAAATCTTGACCACGCCGAAAGTTGCTTAACTTCGAAAATCTCACGGGATCCGGTCTTTCAACACGGCTACGGCCGTTGGGTTCTATCCTAAAATTAGATGGAATAAATGGCCAGATCAACTAACGAAAGAATTATCCAGATAGCCCGGAAAACTTGACAGCGCCCGTCATTTCAGGTGAGTACTGTTACTCTCTGAGAACATTGTGGCGAAATGTAGTATGTTCCAAAAGTAAAGAATGTATTTGTCGTAATTTTTTCCCAATATCAAGCTCGCTCTGTGGATCAGCGGTAATGTGTTGGCGTCCTTATCCCGAGATTTCGGGTGCAAACCCAGCAGAGGTATTTGGATATTTGAAGGACGGAAAAAACTCCATTCGATACTACCTGTCGCACGATGTTCGGCTTGTAAAAGATCTTTGGTGACACTTTTGAAATTTACCCGACAGAATTAATTAAAACTCTGGTACAGACGGTCAAGAGAGATCCGGTTTTCTCTGTCTGCCATTTAGTAGGCGCAGAGTAAAACAGAACGTCCAATAAAATACTTGCAAATGAAATCTGAGACCGTACGATTATTATTATTATTATTATTATTATTATTATTATTATTATTATTATTATTATTATTTTATATAGTTATGCCCTACTCAGGAGCACGGTTGAACTTGCTTAGCTGATGTGTTGGCCTTCTTTTCCTCCCAAAATTTCTTCATCCTCTCGCTGAGCTTCTTCCTTCGTTCTTCTGTCCAAGTTATAGTAGCTCTGGTGTTGGGTTTGTCTTCGAAGCGGTGATTGTCGATTTTGGTTCTGAATTTGCATCTGTCCTGTACAATGTCTTCTGATATGTTGATTTCCTGGAGATCTGTTTCAATTTCACGATGCCAGCTGTTCTTGGTTTTTAATGAAAGGGTCAGGTTGAGAATTCTTTTAGTTAGCCTGTTAGTGTTCATTCTGATAATGTGTCCATAAAATTTCAATCGTCCTTTCCGAAAAGTGTGAGAATTTTTTTCAGAATGACAATATATCTCCTGGGATGATTATTTCTTCCGTATTCCATCTATACAAACTGGGCCAAAAATTTTCTAATGTGCGCTGGGTATAGTCCTACAATAGTGCTGAATTTATTTTCTCTACCAATTTGGGCATTGAAATCTCCTAATAGAATTTTTATGTAATGATTTGGAATTGTGGCTGTAGTTTCTTCTAGCAGATCCCAGAAGTCTTCCAATATTTGTGGATCTTTTTGATTGCAGTTATTGGTGGGTGCATGCGCATTAAGTAGTGTATAAGCTTTGTTTCCTGATTTAATGGATAGTGTTGAAATTCTTTCAGAATGTGAAGAAAAGTTAAGTACTGAGTTTACAATGTTTCTTCTTACAGCGAATTCTGTGCCAAATTGTAATTGGTCTCTTATGGACGGAGATTGCTGGCTTGCCTTTGTAAATTCTATAATTTCCTGAGTCAAAATGATTTTCATCCGTGTATCTGGTTTCCTGAAGTACTAAAATTTGGATGTTTAAGTTATCTAGCATGTCTGTTAATTGTTTTAACTTCCCAGTTTTCCGAAGTGTGTTGATGTTTAGACTGCCAAAGGAAGTTTTGCATTTTGGGCGAAGAGATTTGGGAAGCTCCGTTACATTCCCGCATGATGTTCTCGGTCCCCCAGAGTCCGATGACCGAGAAAAACTAGTATGTCTACTAGGGCCAGCGGTAGTTATATTGTAGGTTGATTCCATCGTGCTATCAAGTTAAAAGTGTTGGGGACATCGATCTATGTCGGTGTCATGGTTACAACTGAAGTAGTGAGCTTCAGAGGTTGCTGAAGATGTTGGCGAGCTAGGCCTGTTTTTAGCCCGCGAGAGGTATTTTATTTCCCTCAAACCCTCCGGACAAGTCCAGCGAGCCTCCCGATCCGCCACCTGGGACGCGCCCGATAGGGGAACAGGCTGAAACCCCCACGGAATTATTATTATTATTATTATTATTATTATTATTATTATTATTATTATTATTATTATTATTATTATTATTTCTGCCTCCATGGCTAAATGGTCAGCGTGCTGGTCTTTGGTCCAGAGGGTCCCGGGTTTGGTGTTAAGCAGGGCCCCATTCTCACAGACGCTCAGCTCGCCTACACCTGCACCAGGCACACACGCCATTATTATTATCCCAATATCAAATGCAGTCAAGCATATCACTAACAAAGTGCGCACGTTATTTTGTAAAATGCCTTCTCTGAAGGGTGCTTATATATGGAAGCTGTAAATTAAAGACAATCTACAAGCAATTGCAATGTCGGTGACTTAAGGGATGAGAAGAATTAGACAGTTTGGAAATAAATAAAAAGAAGTGATAAACAAAGAGGCAAGAATAGGAGAAACAGGATTCCATTACGTTTGCTAGTTTCATTCTTGATGATGGGTACGGACTTACAGGGAGAATGACACGCGAGTGAGAGACAATAAAACAAGTCCGTTGAAGGTGAGAAATTATGACTAATATGTCAGGACACAATTAACAAACAATGCATAAAATATGAGTGGTCACACCTAGCACTGGTAACTCGGCCATGTGCGAAGAAAGAAGCAATTGGTCCTTAGAAAGCTGACGTGATTATTCCTAAAAGCTGAGCGTGAGTTACATCATCTGCGTATGTCAATATGTAATAGAGTGATTCGGGCAAACTGGACATGTACCAACACGAATAGTCATATGTGGAAAGGGATAGGATAAATAAGGACTTGACTTCATCTTCAATTCTATCTTCTTCTGGCTGGTTTTGACGTCTAAGGAGATTAACTGGGATCCACACTTCTGAACATTTACAGATATCAAATGATCATCTCGTTTTTTGTATTGCTCGTCTGTTGTAATACTTTCTTCCTCCGATGCTCGACACGGTACATTCATTATAATACTACAGACGAGAACACCTCGGTCTCCTTACCAGACCATTTTGATAATGTCTCTGTTGTTGTAACGTGTTCGAATCCCTGTCGACGTTAGCTTATGCCAAGAACTGTTGTTTCCTTGATCAGTATATCAAACATTCCTCCATCAGTCTTATGACCTGTTATCACATAGTCTACAACACTGTTAATGACAGGTGTTAACACTGCTCATTTCGCTTTGTGCACCATTTCCTAATTGTTCACTAGCTATGCTGTGTGCTCCATGCCATGTAGTACGTTGGTTTATTTTCCACACACCTTGCAGATGTGGTTGTGTTGATTACTGTTTGAAGAGAAACTACTACAGGATCGGGCAACCATTCTCTCTTAACGCTAATTAAAGGAGCAAGTGAAAGAAGTCCTAGAATGAAGATATTGGCCAAAGAAAGGGAAGAGCCGTGAAGGATGTGAAAACGAACGACTCCCTCGGCATCGAAAACGTAATACCGTCGGGGTCGGGAAAGAAAAAGTGTCGGACAAGGGGGTTCGGATAGCAAAGATGAAAGTGAGGATGCTGTGACAGGCAGGTGGAAAGCATGCGAGGCTCAGCTAGGGGAATTGTCATCGCCAACCTACGCTCCCAATTTGAAAGCTCTGTTAGTCACCTCCTACGAAGGGAAGGGGATACCGTGGGTGTATTCCACTACCCCACTCTAGGGGGTAAAAGGGAAGTGATGATATCTAGTTCAAACTTTTCAGCTTTATTCGAACAGTATAGTGGTTCACTTCTGAGGAAGCAGGAGAAAGTTTTCCTTCGGTTTTTCTTGTTTAACTTACCATCAAGCCGAAAGATGATTTTGCCCATTCCTCCCGGCTTGAAAGATATATCAAAACATTAAGAATTATTAATTAACAATTGGCTTTACGTCGCACCGACACAGATAGGTCTTACGAAAAGGATGGATAGGAAAGGGCTAAGAGTGGGAAGGAAGCGGCCATAAACTTAACTGAAGTACAACTGCAACATGAAAGTGAGAAATCAAGGAATACCAACTTCAGGGCCGCCGACAGTGAGGTTCGAAGCAAGCTCATAGCTGCGCGCCCTTAAACCTCGGTGTATTAAGTATTGATTGATTGGTTGATTGATTGATTGATTGATTGATTGATTGATTGATTGATTGATTGATTGATTGATTGATTGATTGATTGATTGATTGATTGATTGATTGATTGATTGATTGATTGACGTCATGTGGTCTCCAGAGGGACATGGTACATGTTTTCTAGTTGACACACATGAGCAACCTGCACGTCTGGTTCTATGATGATGAAGATGATGAAGCAGAGAGAGGCTGAAACACAGTGTCGGCACAGAGCCTACTCCAGACCTATAACACCAAAAGGTTTGCTCATGGCTTAACATCTTTCCCGACGGAGGAAACACCATAAACAGCGTAACATACCCTCACTCCATACAAATACTGCACAGAGGTTTGGAGTTGAAACCAGCTTTTTGACACGCAATGTAGCGATTAGACACCACCTCCCCTCCTACCGTTACGGCCAGTATTCTGATGACCAACGGGTCGTGACACAGCTAAGAACGGTGTACCTTAATGATCAGGGCCACCGAACGGACTGTCAAGAATATCCTGTAATGAATTCAGCTTGGCTTTACAATCATACTTACGAATAATAAGAATATTCCTTCATGATTTTGTAAAACACGACGTAGAACGCCTCGTATTCTTGAATTACCTAAAACATAGACCTTGAGGTAAGGTCATGAACGCGAGAAAAGCCGAGAACAACTGACTTCTAATAGTTTGTGCTGTAAAGACGAGATGGCGATATGCAGAGTCAAGGCGCAACAAAGCCACAGCAGTGTACCTAGCTGAGTACAACTCGTTTGTCGTTCATGCTGTACTCATAAGCAAAATTTTATTTTCTCCTACAGTATTTCTATGAGCACAGTATTTATTAATCACATGTCAGAATAATAATAATAATAATAATAATAATAATAATAATAATAATAATAATAATAATAATAATAATAATAATAATGTTATCGGCTTTACGTCCCACTAAATACTGTTTAGGTTTTCGGAGACGCCGAGGTGGCGGAATTTTGTCCCGCAGGAGTTCTTTTACGTGCCAGTAAACCTATAGACACTACGCCAACGTACTTGAGCACCTTCAAATAGCACCGATCTGAGTCAAGATCGAACCTGCCCGGTTGGGGTCAAAAGGCGAGCGCCTGAACCGTCTGAGCCACTCAGCCCGCCACGTCAGAATAATTAATTATATTTTCTACACATAAGCTAATGCAAGTAACATAATTAAGTTCGACGGTTGCAGAGTGGGCTTTCGGTGGTGCGACAGCTCTGCACTCCGACCGAGCCTCTGTTTTCGGGAGTCAGAGAGGGGCTGGTTCCCACCATCGGCTGTCTTAAGAATGGTTTTCCGTGGTTTTTCATTCTCCTGCACTAAGGCGAATGCCGGGACAGTTCCTAGTATAGGCCACGGCCCCCAACCCTCTCACCTTCTCCGCACATCTCTTTCACTGTAACGAATCTCATGGGCTTAGAGACGGCGTCACCGTCTAAGAGGCCCACCTCCCTCTTCAGGGAGGAATGAAAACCTTTTAGAAGTAGTTACATGTTTACTTAGCCCAGGGCGATTGTATACAAAATAACTTATTTTCTTTCCTTACTATAAACGAATGCACTTGATACAACGAGACATTGAGCACAATAAAACTGCTGAAGGTTTAAATCTGTTTCGATACGCGCCCCTTCACTAGATGTTACCGAAAGCCGTCCAAGCAGCTGCTAGGCTATACTCTGCTCCTTCACCAGCTTGAGCTGGATCACTGCTCATCGTGCCGAATTGTTCCCGCCTTTGACCAAGATGTCACTTACAATATTGAGGACGTAGAGTTACACCATCTCCCGAGAATGGAGTATGGCAATATACAGTGTGAATATCATCATTATCATCATCATCATCATTATCATCATATTCTAAACCATAAGCCTTGCCGCCGCCGCCATAAATGTGTATCTTGATCCAGTCTTTCCAACTCAGCGTAGGTCCTGCAGTACATCCTCAGAAGCAGACACTCTGGGTCGTCCTCTTCCTCTTTTCCAGCAATTTTTACTTCACTGGTGTTACAAAGAAACTCCTCATACCGCAGAATGTGACCAATAATTTTTTCCCCCTTTTTTCTTTCAATTTCACCTATCAGAATCCTCTCTTCTGGTATCTCTCCAAGGGCTTCGATATTGCTCTTCATTCCAGTCCATCTTATCCTCTCCATTCTTCTCCAGATGCACGTTTCAATGCATCTAGTCTCTTCTTGCATTTCTAATATCCAGCTTTCGCAACCACCCAGAAGCACGCTCCATTCAAGGATTTTTTAAAGGCCTTCGAGTTTGAATGTTTATTAGCCAGCAGATGCTTCTTATCTTGGAAGGCTTTCTTCGCCATCGCTACCCTTTTCGTGCTCCGATTATCACTCGTGATTAGTATTCCTAGGTAGCAAAACAGTTTCACTTGTTCAGTTTTGTCAGGGCAAATTTTGAAGTGCGTTGTAGGTGTTTTCTTGGATTAACATATTGTTATGGTTTTTGGTTTCCTGGTATTAATTTTGAGGTTCCATTTGTCTAAAGTTTCTGCTAGTATGTTGATCCTTCTCTGCATAATTTTGCCTATTTCTGCTTGTATGGCAATATCATCAGCAAATGTTTCAGAATGTACTTCTTTACTGAATATCAACAAAGAAAATTTTCCCAACGAAAGCAGCTGCTGCCTGTATCAAGGGATGGACGTTCTCAGCTTCGTTAAGGGATTGCGCACAGGCTACTTCATGGAGGTCTCACAAGTAACCTTCATCTTCTTCAGTGTACATAAACGCGGTGAGTTCACAGCAGTAAGTTCGGTTCCTGGTAGGTCTTTCAACATAACCCGTTGTCACTTACGTGTTTGCAGTGAGATTGAAACCCTCCGACGTGCGGGTAATCGATCTGCTATCTTCAACGAGTAAGATGATGAGTTGCTCAGTCCTTGAAGCAGCGCCGTAGGGAGATGCACGGTGACATGTGAGTCATCCATAGAAAGAAGCTACCGTACATATTAGATCCTTTCGAAAGAGGAAGTTAATCTACAGAAACAAGCCTTGCCGTAACTTTCTGCACTATTCCTCTTTATTAATGTATTCCCAGAGTCCTGCTTGGGGCCAGAAGTTCAATGCCAGACAAACTCAGCACCTCTGTTGGAAGGTTTGAAAGATCATTTCCAGGAAATAGGAAAATATTGATAGAAATCCTAAGGGAATTACTAAAAATTGCACATTTTTAGTTGTATCGCGAGCATTTTCTTACCCTAGCTACAGATGTCCGTGGGTTGGCTTAAGATGAATCTTTCCAAAACGAAAGCCATGTGCAATAAATGGATCCAGGTTGGAATAGTGAAAAGGAAGGGCACGCCATTAGAAGAGGTTAGTGAATATACCTATCTTGGCCAGATTTTAAATATGAAGGGATATATAAAACCAGAAATCTATCGGTGCATCAAGCTTGGATGACAAGCATTTGGAACGAATTCATCAGTTTTTAGATAAAAATGGCAGTAAAATTGAGAAAACCAGTTTTTGATCAATTCATTCTTCCTGTTAACATATGGTTGTGAGACATGGCCATTAAACGTTTACGAAAGAAAAACTTAGGACAGCTCAAGTCAATGCTGGGCTATACAACGAAAGACAGGAAAAGAGCAGTTGACATCCGATTGATCACTAACGTTAAGGACATCTTGGAGAGAGTACCCTCTTTAAAATAGCATTGGGCTGATGATGATAGATGGACGAAGCTAGTGCTGGAATGAGTCCGAAAGAACATCGGAAGCATAGAGGAAGACTACCGGACAGATGGGACAGATATTTCAGGAAGATTGCTAATATCACCTTGCAGAGAACCGCACAAAACCGTACTTGGAGAAGACTGTTACAAGCGTATTTGGATCCATGACTTAAATAGGACACATGATAGATTTGGCTGACGGTGATAGTGATTACACTTGTACATTTCAATTGTATTTTGATTGTATTGTGGATCTAAACGATCGCCCTCATTTTAGAATGGATATTTATTTATTTATTTATTTATTTATTTATTTATTTATTTATTTATTTATTTATTTATTTATTTATTTATTTATTTATTTATTTATTTATTTATTTAATAAATCTTAATAGTCACAATTTTTGATAAGGCGTGCTCCGCGTAGCTCGAAAGGAGTTCGTATCTGATCTTCGCTATGATTCTCACATTTCACCACATAGTAGCTAACTGCCATTTCTCTATTGGCTAGAATACATAGGAATGCCGTATTGAGAAAAATGCAGTTTTACCTACTGCAGCGACATATTGCATTAATAGTCTGCGCCATACGTGGAGTTTTAGAATGCTTCTGATTTGTAAGTCTTACCTTCCTGCTTTTTCTTGGCAAGTTATATTTCTCAGACCTCATGCTGCGTGGTCTCTAAAAAATTAATTTCCAAACTTCTAACTGGTTTTTGCCAAATAATCTGTACCGGTGTGCCTTAGAATGTTGTAAAATATAAGCCATGCTCCTGCTGGTGTCACCCGCCAATGTGGGACAGCCTGAGACGGTCGATGAGAGCGCGTGCAGCAAGTGGAAAATGGACAAGACTTCTTTTTCTGCCGTCTTCATTATAAGGAGACATTCCGTCAGGAACCCCCTTGCGGTGATTGATTTCTACGACATCGCGTTCTTTAATTCCAGCTCTCTTAATTGCCGTCTTCTCTTTGGTGTGTCACGTTGTACACGCAGGAAAACATATATTACTTAGCCTTATTTCGATCTTACACTGGACGAGATGTTTTGTACCGATTGGAGGATAAAAGGACACTGGAGGAGCATAAATTGGCCGGAATGCGAGGAAGCATCGCAGAAGTGACAGACGTTACATACGAACATTCCACGCTCATTTCAAATGATATATATATGTGGTAATTGTGATTATTGTTTTAAGCACACCCATGCTCTATTCACAGAGGAGTTCCGAGACTTTAAACAATGAAGGTGTCGGCGAACACGAGGAGATTATCCTTTCTCGGATATTTGCACAGAAGGGACAACAACAGACTAACCAAAAAGTTATTTGACTACCTGTAGAATATGAAGACAACGACGGCACGGATTAAGGAAGTTCATAAAGATCTAGAGAAGTCGAATATCCAGGAAGTTCAGAAGTTAGACAGAAAACTATTTCGGACCATGATTGAAAATTCGAAAGAACTGCAAAGACGTGAAGTGCCTGGACGGATGGACAGAAGAAACAGCATAGGCCGATATGGAGCAGTAATGGAGGAAGAGGAAACCTCAAACAAGGAAACAATGAAATTGTAGCGTGATGCTAAGTGGTCAATTCTCAAATATATATATAAAGAGAGGAGTGAGACAAGAAGGCAGCCATATTAACCATTCTCTTCAACAGCATTCTAGAGAAAATCGCGAGGATCTAGGAGAAAGCTCTGGAAGAGGAAGGAATAAGGGGAATATACCTGGGGAGGAAAGACAGAAGCTGAAAATGAAATGTTTAGCTCTTGCTGATGGTCTTAATAACCGAAAAAATACCCAAAAATGTTGGATAGCTTTCATAGAATCACAGAGGAAATCGATGTTAATGTCTGCTATGAGAAGACAGAGAACATAGGATATACAGGCTGATCGGAAGCAACGTTTACCGGGTATATGAGCGTTACAGGGTTGGTAGTACTGACAAGTGATTTGAAAGAAAGAAATCTACATCTCGTGCCGTTGGTACGTGCTGAAACCAGCCAATCAGATCGCTTCAGATGGGCTTTGCCAGGCCGTGTTGCCAAATCTACACGTGCCTTAAGAACTTGTTGAGAGCCATGTCAAACACAAACACACCGTCATGTCACAGTAGCGCGATCCTGTCCGCTCGGACCCCACACCTGGGGCAATGAGTAATAAAGTATAGCAGCAGTTGAATGATGATGTAGAAGTTTCCAAATTCAAATCCCTGGGAAAGTAATCCTGAAAATTACAACTGTAGCGGTACAACGTATGAAGTTCGGTGATAGTGCAATGTCCATTTACCCCGTCATTGATCATAATCGCATTCCATGTTGTCGTCTTGTTAGCAGAGCCGTTGTACCGAGTCGTCGAGTTCTTAATGCACTTCTTTAGCAATATTTGTTACTACACGTTCTACTTACTTTTGCATCATTGGTCATTCTAAGTATAATATTCGCCTACTTACAGTTACACAGGCTGTATCCGTGATGATGTTGCAAACTTTCAAGGGTGATGGTGATCGGCAAGTGGGTCAAGCGTGGACCTTATTAACTATTAAAGCCATCTCATTAACGGCAGTACTTATTATTATCAGTCGTATGAACACACTAAATTTTATTTCAAACCGGTTTTCGGACTGTAAGGTCCATCATGAGTATTGAAATTAGTTTTAAAACATCTCATTTTACATGAGTGTGTTGTCACATTTCACAGTTGAAATGGGGCCCTTTTGAGATCAACATAGGAAGGGCTGGATTATCCTCATACTCAGGCTGTTGATGTTCAGCTTTAATAACCGACCACGCTGGTAGCACATTACTAGATCAACAGCCTGAGCACGAGCATAATCAATTCCTTGCTGTGTTGATGTCAACATTTTAACTGTTTAAAACTCAATGTGACAACACACTCATGATGGACCTTACAGTCCGAAAACCGGTTTTGAAATAATATTTAGTGTGTTGGTACGACTGTATAATAATAATAACCATAGTGCGGAAATGTTCGACTCAAAAGCTATTAATAATCCAAGTTTTTTTTTTTAAGGTCCGCCCGTTCTTAACAGACGTCTGTTCGTTCACATGATCTCACCGCACTTGATTTCTTCTTGTGGGCCCATGTGTGTGGGACACCTGTCGAGACTGAAGAAGATCTCTTGGCGAGAACTCCCGCTGCCTGCGACGCTGTTCAAACGACACGAGGGATATTCGAACACAACTTCGTGCGACGATGCCATGCCTGCAGGGGGACGCCATTTCGAAAATTTGGTGTAAATCCAGCAGCTTGTGAAAGTCGTGCAGGTAAACGGACTTAGAGTAGAATTTTGCTTAACATTTGAGTGGATCGTTTCCGGAATATGGTTGCTTATCTCAAATTGATCCATTTGCCATCCTCCATCACCCCTGAAAGTTTTATACACCCTGTACACTTTATCACACGGATCCAATTGCCTCCATCTTGGAGATATTTAAATATTTATTTCTTGTATCACACATTGAATGAAATCAGGTGGCGATACAACAACATACCTGATCACCCCACTATCTATTTCTTGAAGTAGAACTCCCTTTTCCTCCACAAGGCGTTGTTCTACTTCATCTCAAACGTGTTCAATCGACAGACTTCTTCAGGAACTTGCAACGATGTTGGCCTCATGACAGCTGGGGGCACTACGCATCATTGCTGGGAGATGTCCCATTCCTTTCGTTTGTGGAATGACACATCCTACCAGGATTTCATCAATATACCATCTCATATTTAAGTTAATTAGGCTTGTTTATGCATGTCTTCCCATTCCATGAAGGATTCAGAGTACTATGAACTGCTATAGCTGTCGGTCGTGTCACGGGAATAACACAGAACACCATTGTTTTGGCCGCCTATGGATATTATTTCCTGCAAAGTTCACTCGTATTCCTTGTTTTATTCTTATCAGCAGAGACGTCTAACCAAGCATTCTGAATCGGCCTGTATCGAACAGGTTAGCTCATTGCGTTGCTAGCTTTGTAACCGGCAGGAAGGTGGTTCGAGGATTTGGCAGCCATGGTTTCTCGTTTTAACTCAAGTCATTGTTTCTCTGCTCAGAAGAGTGTGATAAACTACGTACAGAACACAAGAGTTCTACAAAGTTCGAGAATGTGAAGAGTGGCAAAATGAAATTTCTTTTCTTTTTCAAAATTGCATGTGGATTTAGCCCATTCACCATTTTCTATTATATATACTTTTTTCAAAAGATACCAGTTCACAACCCATGAATGACCACAAAGGTCCTGAATTGTAACAATTTAGGTGCTGATAACCGAAATTATTTAACTTATTGTACAGAAAGGAAAAGCTAGATAATTTATCATTTAGGAGTAGTACAAGTGACGATCTAAGATTGTCACCGAATATTTTAAAATGTCTACCATACTTTTTTCCAAAGTCCTTGCTGGATTCCAAGCTTTTTCAGTATTTCGCTCGTATGCTTCCAAATAGCAGATCCATCACGGACGGACGCATGGTTCATAATTGCTCTTCTTTTCCTGGTCAGCTTCCTTAACCTGGCATCAGTCTCTTTCGAACCGGATGGTTGGATCAAGGATAACAGCTGTTCTTGCCTGCTGGTAGATGGTCTTGTCTTGGACCCCGTGGAAGAGATACAGTGTACTTCCTCATAAACTCCGCACTTCAGATCTCTCAGGCTAAGGACGCCCTCACTCTGTGATGACGGGTGTTCGTGAGCAATTCTCCTTTGCGGCAGTATCCTAATACATGACCAAGTGCTGCGTTCTCGCCGATGTCCGGATGACGGCATCGACTCGACATATCTATGTCGCTGTAGCGTGGAAACTACATTCCCTTCAAAAAAATTATCGCAACTCAGCAAAATCCTGAATTTATTATTATCGCTTTTATTACAGCGTGTACCGAGTATCATGCTCAGGAACAACCAATATAGGTGTTATTTTCTACAACTTTCGTTATGTCGTACTTTTTAATAAAACAGCTACTAACGCGATTATACGATACGCATTATAGAGCAATGTCGTGACAATATGCACATCTCAGCAGAGCTCGAAGGCCGGCTGTTTGAATTAAACGCAAGCTTTTAATTCAAATCATTTAGTTAGCATGATAGTCTGCAGTCCAAGAGAAGGAGCCTCCAGGCAGGAATTCATCTTTTGAGTAACGTGAGAGTTGTGTTATTAGAAATTCGTCTATCATGGAACAACCCATATCTATATTTGCAAAGAGTATGGAAGAAAGGTTTCTCCGGGGCTATCACCAGACACGGCATGAGATGTTGTGTAAGACAATTTTTAAGTGCAAACTCTGTAGAAGGTAGTTCAAAAACGCTCACAACTTGCTACGTCATGAAAACGTGTGTAGTGTAGTTTCATCAAGGAAAGCATTTAAAGAGCTCAAGCAGGTACTGGTACACCTCTAAGAGAGATTTTAAATTATTCTTCTACGCCTCCTACAAGTACTGTTACTATGCACACATCTAAAGACAAAGAGAAGCAGGATGATAAGATAAAGATAATCATGAAGATGATGATGATAAATATGACCTCAATACTTCTTTACCATTAAAGCTTTTTAATTTATCCCATGTTCTAAGCCTGCTAAACATTCTTCCGCCGTGTGAACATATCACGAAGAACACAAACATGATGATCTAGAAGAAGAAGAAGAAAAGCAAGATAATAATGATGATGATGATCATGATGAAGCAGAAGAATATTTAAACGCATCTTTCCCATCAAACTATGATCAGTTTTTACCTACAAACGCCATCACAGAAGCACGTACTACTTCAAAACAAGTTCTACCGTTTCCTACACATCAACGTCTTCATGTAAATTCAACGTTAACAAGTCCCTATTACACTATATAGATACTGTAAAGACCCCAACCTACTCGAAAAAAGGTTTGCATCTGCTGAGAACCTATCACGATGCTGGTTACACACAGCATCAAGCAGACATTTTAGAAATAGAGCGAGAATTACGTCGTGCGGGTATTATTAAGTAATATATCTTCAAAGTGAAGACGTCATCTATAAGCTATCTCTCGTTACATTACAGCAACCTAAACACCTCCCTATATATTCTTTCCCCTAATCCTAAGATTCTTTCTGTAACATATACTAAACAATAATCTTTCAAACTGCTTAGTAACAACTTCAGGATATTAACTTCATCTCTAGCTGTAGAACCAGTCTCAAGCCTGGATAAGAGAGGAGAGACATCCTACTTTGAACACAAGTTCACACATAAAGACTTCAGCGCCTCTAGCAAATTTCACTATGAGACTTCATGACAAGTACTCGAACCCACGTCATTCTGCGTGAATCGAGCTCTTAAACATTACTCTCAAAAACTAAGTGATTGTATCTAAACGACCTCGCTAAGTAGTGCGAATTGTTTTAGGTTCACAGCACAAAGTTTTAATCTCTATGTGATGTGAAAATTCTACGATAAGTTTCTGGAGTACCCTTTAGCCCTTGTGTGTTTTAGCTGTTTAGCGCCCTTTATCCCTTTTACTATTTAACCCTTAATCGCCCTCTAGTTCTTTAACCCTTTTGTTATTTAGCCATTTAGCGCTTTTGTCATTTAGCCCTTTAGCCTCTTTAACCCTTTAGCCCTTTTGCCGTTCTGAACCTTTTGCCATTCTTCCCTTTAGCCCTTAAGCCCTTTAGTGCCATATAACCGTTTGGGCCTTTATCCCTCATGCCCTTTAGTGCCCTTTAGCCTTTTACCATTCTGCCATTCAGAACGTTTGCCCTTTAGCCGTATAGGCCTTTAGCCCTTCTGCCCTTTAGTGCCCTTTAGAGATTGAGCCCTTTTGTCATTCTACACTTTAGCCCTTTAGCCGTTAAGGCCTTTTGTGCCTTTTAGACTTTTAGCCCTTTTGCCTTCCTGCACTTTAGCCCGTTAGTGCCCTTTATCCGTTTAGTGTGGTTAGATGTTTCGTACTGGGAATATTCACAATTAGAACGCTACTTAACTAAGAGCTGGGACACTGCTGGTGACCGCGCAGGTTTTCAAAAGGTTTGCTGCCTCCACCTAGACTGTTTTTAAACTCGAAAGTTAGATGGCTTGTACCGTATTCAGAATGAGATGACATCTTTGCTAAGAGCTCAGGGCTCAGACACTGCTGTTTTTCAAAAGGCCCGACCATTCAGCTATACTGTTTTTAAACTCGAATGATAGATGGATGTTTGTACCAGATAACTTCTTAACTAAGAGCTCTGGGCTAAATGGTGAAAACAATTAACTTGTTATTTCCTGTCTCAGCAAATACTTGCTCGTACAGTCAAGTTTTTTGCTGAGATGCACATACTGGC
Organism: Anabrus simplex; assembly: GCF_040414725.1. NCBI lineage: Eukaryota > Metazoa > Arthropoda > Insecta > Orthoptera > Tettigoniidae > Anabrus > Anabrus simplex. Next base: position 25,358,634 of record NC_090272.1, on the reverse strand, counting down.
ACGACCTCACTGAATACTATATTCTCTCTCCGTAGTCTATTCAAGTACTTTGTACTAATAGCTCACACTAGCCTTCGGTTAAAGAGAAGCTTGTAATCGATCCACGGTCGGGTTGGGGATTTTTACTCCTGCACTCTTAGCTAGCATGTAAAGTTATATCTAAGCTGATGTAGGGAAAGGACAACCAGTTAGGTTAACGCCTGGTTAGCGTAAGCTCGCGCCCCAAGTTTTCTTCTCAATGTTACGCCTCTATGAATAAAGCATCCATATTAAGCCTTATAGACGCCATCTTGTTACAAGTTCAGCTCCAAGTCCGAGAGATTAACCTAGGTTAGATTAACGCGTGGTCAGCTTAAAGTTAGACCTGCACGTTTATGCAGTTAGTCCGGGTAACGAACGTAAAGTCTGTTAAGTTAAGGTTATACTCTTATACGGTTAGCCCAGATGTTGGACTTTGAGTCTCTTAGGTTAAGCTTGTAGTCTTAGGCTTCGAACTAGAGTCTGTACGGTTAACGCCCATAGGCCTGGGGTCGAACTCGGGGTCTGTAAGGTTAAGCCTAGACACGCAGCCAGCGAAAGGTCATGTGCGTTTAAGGGCGCGCTATTAGCTAGCAGCCTCAGAAGGTCAACTGAGTAGAGGTGGGTTCGATTCCCACCTCAGCCATCCTAGAAGTGGTTCCCCGTGGTTTCCCACTTCTCCTCCAGGCAAATGCCGGGATGGTACCTAACTTAAGGCCACGGCCGCTTCCTTCCCTTTTCCTTGCCTGTCCCATCCAATCTTACCATCTCCCCACAAGGCCCCTGTTCAGCATAGCAGGTGAGGCCGCCTGGGCGAGGTATTGGTCATCCTCCCCAGTTGTATCCCCCGACACAGAGTCTGAAGCTCCAGGACACTGCCCTTGAAGGCGGTAGAGGTGGAATCCCTCGCTGAGTCCGGGAAAAAACAGATTACGATACGATAATAATAATTGTACCGGGCGGTACACCTCCACGCCGCTAATTCAAAAGGTGCGCCAGTTGAAACTCCTCTGCTGGAGGAAGTCTGAACTTTATTGACGGTATTAATTTTCTACTTTCTCAGAAGATGTCACTACCTGTAAATTTTGGAGTTTTAGAACTGTGTCATTTTTGATGTGTTTTTGTTTTGCTTGAAGTAAGAAGTGTGAACTTTCTCTTCTAGAGGACACTACTGAAGAACTACAATAGTGCACCCTAGTGCGAAGAAAAATAACTGTTCTTTGGAGAAAATTTTATTTCAAAAGTTTGTTCTTTGTTAAATTTCTTTTAGTCATTGGTTAAGTTGGCAATATTACCCCTTTCTTTCCCCTTGTTTTAAATCTAGCCAATCCCGAATTTCTGAAATTAATTTTCCACCAATAATGTGTTTCTTCTTCATCTTGTGTAGGGGTTTCTCTTCATTCTCCAATAAAGTGATTGTGGGCGGGTGTTCTCATTCCCCTAACGCCTAGAACCTTCCGCGAGAGTATGTAAACTGCTGATTTTCGGGTCTCTGCGCCACTTCTGTTCCATCTTTCAGTGTGTAAAGTACATAGCAGGGGGCGGGAAGCGCCTCTTTCTTCGGCAGCGGTCAACAACAAGGTAATGGCCAAGTAATAACTTCTTTCTTTGTTAGCTCAGCAGTTTAACTCTCGGGGCGGGTCCGAAGCTTTTTCCATTATGTAACCTTCCTTAAAATGTAAAGAAACTTGTATCTATTTCATCTTTTAAACTGCATATCGGGATAGAGAGTGCTTAACCCTCTCGAGCTCCCAATCATATTGTTTTGAGGTGAACTTATTTTTCTCAACCTATTCTTCGTTAATATAATGTAAATTGTTCTTTTCTGAAGTCACCTCTGTAGTATGGGATTAGCCCTTGCATTAACGGCCTAGTGCCAAGTAGGTTTTAAATAAAGTGTATTAGGAGTGCGGAGAGCCTCCTTTCAAGTTGGTATTTTAGAGGCCATATAATTAACCTTTTCTCATTTAATAGGCCTCAGTAGATTGGGTATTTTACCCCTGTGTTTATGTCCGTTGAGGACAGCTTTAAGGTGGAGTTTGGTGTGGCCTGGGAGAGGCTTAAATTTGAGAGCGAGTGGCTCTTTTCCGGAAACTGAGTCTTGTATGCCTCGAGGAGGCTTTACGGTGTAATTTGGAGCAAGTGCTCCAGGGTTTGATTGGGGTCTTCTGCCCCGTTGTTGAAATTTGTATATCGTAAAGTTGGACTAGTTGCTCAAGAATTGTGTTTTCAGGGCTCGAAGCCCAAATCCTGTAAATACTGTAATTGTACCTTGTTGTCTTGCTACTCCGTACCTGCCATTCTTGTTATTTCTGAATTTTGGAAAGAAAATATAACCTTGTTAAATTTTACATTTAACTTTAATTCCGTAGTTGGAGACCTATTCACACCCGCACCTTCTTTCACCTCTACCTACCACGGAAATCTCCGTAACAATAATAATAATAATAATAATAATAATAATAATAATAATAATAATAATAATAATAATAATAATAATAATAATAATAATAATAATAATAATAATAATAATAATAATGCTTAATCTGAATTAAAAGACGTTAAAAGTTATTATGTGTTATGTAATGACGAATTTGTCTGTTGTTATGTAATGTAGTCATGTTACAGGAAGGGCAAGGCCAACTTATTTCCATGTACAAAGCGGAAATGACGCTGTATAGATACTGCTAAGTGTAATACAATTAGTGGAGAAAGAGATTGTAATCAATGGAAATTAATGTTTTCCCGGAAAAAACTGAATAAAGGAAAAAAGACAACGGGTCAATTGTGATAAACTCAGAAGATGGAGTTACTCCAAGGTTTATAAATGTTTTGCAATCATATCTAAAATAATTTTCATTTTATCTCTCTGCAAGGAATAAAAACTATATTTCTACTATTACGGGCCATAGAAACATAAATCTAACGTACATTTCTGATCGTTTTGTACGTTAAGAGAGTGAGGGAAAGATACACTTCATTGTGTAGAGAAGACCTAATAGGTCATTGTGAGACTTGGTCCATAGTATCATAAGGCGCAGTGTTAAGCACTGGATTTACATACGATGATGCTGGACGTAGAATGTTGAACTAGTAGTATATCTTGTAATATTTTCTTTCCACGGAATTGTTTTTTATACTCTTGTTGTTGTTGTAGTAAGTCGTAGCGTGTCCGGCCTCGCGGTGTAGGGGGCAACGCGTCCGTCCGTCCGTCACGCGGTGGCCCTGGGTTCGATTCCCGTCTGGGTCACCGGTTTTTAATTGTAAATGATTTATATCCCTGGGCTGGGGACTGGGTGTTTGTGTCGTCCTTAACGTTCCTTTCTTCACATTATACACTCTATACTTCCTCCATTCCAATTACACGCAGGCTCATATCACATGGAGCAAGTAGGGGCAAAAGATCTCTATAGGTCGACGCCCGGAATAAATAACATTCCTTTTTTTTTTAAGTCATAGTGTAACATTTTGAAATACTTAAGATACGCCTACGTGTGAATTTACATATGATGATGCTGGATTTAGAATGTTGAATTAGTAATAGGCTATTTCTTGTAATAGTTTCTTTCTACGGAATTGCTTGTTTTACTCTTGTTGTTGTGTAATATCACACTACTGTAAGTGATCATTTCCACCGGGACTTTTCCCAATTGCGATGTTTTTGTTAATAATAATAATAATAATAATTGTTACCGTGTTTTGGTGGTAGTTATGCATGAAAGAAGGTGCTGGGTGGTGAAGGGGTCTCAAGCTACTAAAGTGAAATTAATTTTAAAATTTAACAAGGTTATATTTTCTTTTCAAAATTAGGTAACAACAAATTGAACAGGTACTTAGTAGCCGAAACACGATTGACAATTACATTTACATAGGTACCCCATTTGGGGCTTCAAAAAGTCAGAAACATAATTCTTGAGCCATGAGCCCAACCTTACAATGAACACCATACAACAAAGGGGCCGAAAACCCCCAAACATGCCAGAAACACCGGCTTCCAATTACATCCAAAAGCCTCCTTGAGGCAGAAACACAATTTTCAAAAAGGGCAACTTCCCCTTAAAATACAAGCCTATCATAGGCCACTCCGAACTCCACCTTTAAGCCGTCCTCAAAGGACATATACACAGGAGCAAAATACCCAATGTACTGAGGTCTGTTAAATGACAAGAAAGTTAATACATGACCTCTAAAATCACAATTTGAGAGGAGGCGAACTTGCACTCCTAATACACTTTGTCTTTAAGACCTATTTTGGCTCTAAGGCCACTGATGCAAGGGCTAATCCCATACTACAGAGGTGACTTAAGAAACTACTAACTTACATTACTGAAGAATAGGTTGCGAAAAATAAGTTCACCTCAAACAATGTGAGTGGGAGCTCGAGAGGGTTAACACTCTCTATCCCAGTATGTCGCTTTACAAGAGAATAGAAGAAAAGAGAAGTTACATTTTAGGAAAAGGTTACATAGGGGAACGCTTAGAACCTGCCCCGAAAGTTAAACTGCTAAGCTGGCAAAGAAAAAAAATTTATTAATCGGCCATTACCTTATTGTTGACCGCTGCCGAGGAAAGAGGCGCTTCCCGCCTCCTGCTATGTACTTAATACACTGAAAGATGGAACAGAAGTGGCCCGGAGACCCTAAAATCAGCAGTTTAAATACTCTCGCAGAAAGTTCTAGGCGTTAGGGGAAAGAAAACACCCTCCCACAAAGATTTTATTGGGTAGGACCCCGCAACAGATACAAGTTGGGGAAAGATACACCAGATTGGTCAGAAATTAATTGAAAAAATTCGTGATTGGATACATTCAAAACAAGGGGAAGAAAGGGGTAAATATTGCCAACTTAAACAATGACAGAAAGAAATTTAACAAAGAACAAACTCCTGAAATTAAATTTTCTCCAACAAAATAGTTCTTTGACTCCGCACTAGGGTGCACTATTGTTGATCTTCAGTAGTGTCCTCTAGAAGAGAAAGTTCACACTTCTTAATACAAGCAAGACAAAAGTACGTCGAAAATGACACAGTTCACAAACTCAAAAATTTCCAGGTAGTGACATCTTCTGAGAAATTTGGAAATTAAGACCGTAGATAAAGTTCAGACTTCCTCCAGAAGAGGAGTTTCAACTGGCGCAACTTTTAAATAAACGGTGTGGAGGTGTACCGCCCGGTACAGACCTCCCCCCCCAAAAGTTTCTCCACGGGGTAACACAGAAGAACATAAACTTTAGTTTGAAAATAAGTTCCAAGTTTTGATGTTGATATTAAGATAACTTGCAGAAGTATTTGAGAAATTTCTTAATTCGGTTCCAAAATTTTGTTGTTGGAGGTGAAGTGAAGTCTTTAGGTTTATAGAAGTTGAATTTCTGAAGATAAGCTTTTACTACTTAAAAGTGAAGGAAAAATTTGCAATGTCCATCAGATATTGCGGTTGAATTCCCAAATGTAGTTATCTCTTATAGTAACTGTCCATGTAGTTGATGTTGATGAAGTGGGATGGCCGGACCGGCCGTTGCAGCTTGCGTCCAAAAGGAGGCCGCTCGGACCCCTTAAGTACCCTGAGATACCGCTCGCCCGCACTATGAGGGGAGCAGAGTGTTGAAACACGCCGCGCCCGCGGTGAACATATACAGGCTGCGGGCCAGTAGCAGGTCGTGCGCCGCACATCAGCCTTGGCCGGGAGGAGAGCTCCGGCTCGCCGTGCACATGTCGTCCTCGCTGGAGAGGAGGGGGCCCATCCCCCTCCCCAGTTGCTGCACGGCGCTGCGCGGCTGCGGGGGCACTGAAACATTAAGGCTAGGCGGCAGAATTGTGTTGGACCATCGTCTTTTTGAAGGCACAGGCATTATGGAGAGGTTGAGGGGCCAGCGGCGTGTAGATATCCGTGGCATTTAATCTTATTAAGCCACAGTGTAAGGTGGAGCAGGAGACGGGAGCGTGGTAATGGCCGTGGCAAGAACAGGATGGCAGTTTAACGGATCGGGGCGGGTTTTACAAAAGGCTTACATCTAAAACCAAAATATTATAGAAGGGGCAGAATGCCATAAAAGTGAAACTCAAAAAAAATATAACCTTCATATCCTTTCAAAATAATATGAAGCAAGTTAACACAAAATTACACCGGTTTCACCTGGGACAGGTGAACCCTAAATATCCTCTCGGTGGCTGGATTACTTAACAATAAGGTAACCGGCGTAAGAAAATCGAGAATGATACAAGGCCCATGAAATCTGGGGGCAAGCTTGCCCGCGGGAACAAAATTTTTGACCATAACCTGGTCACCTACCTTCAAAGGGGTGGGTCTCCGTCCACGATCATACCTTTCCCTAACCTTTTCATGAGACACTTTAAGATTGGCTTTAGCCTTCTTCCAAAGATCTTTAATGTTGTCCGGATCTATTATCTCGGGTAGAATGTCATTCAGAGACCAGAGGTTAGAGAGCGGCGAGTTGGGAACAAACTTGAACATTAAAGAAGCTGGAGTGAACTTGTGAGATTCATGAACCGCTGAATTCAAAGCAAAAGCTATCCAAGGCAGGGACGTGTCCCACCTGGAAGGATCTTCATGATGATAGGCAATGAGTGCGGACCTGAGATTACGGTTAACCCGTTCAGCCAGAGATGGTTGAGGGTAATAAGCAGAAGTAGTTACATGAGAGATGGATAAGTCAAAACAGAATTTACGAAATAAATTAGATGTAAAAGCCTTAGCATTATCGGAAACTATGTATTGACAAGGACCAAAAGAAGCAAAGATAGTATTAAGACAAGAAATGGTGGACTGAGCGGTAGCCAGCTTAGTCGGAAATAACCAGGAAAATCTAGTAAAACCATCTACACATACAAAGATGAACTTGTTGGCATTCCCCTTTGACTGGGGGAAGGGTCCCACATAATCAATATACAGGCGCTCCATGGGGCGCGACGCTTGATGAGAAGACAAAAGACCTACCTTAGTGGACATGGTCGGTTTACTAAGCAAACAGGATTTACATGCCTTTACTAATTCACGGATTTCACCGTCCATACCCTTCCAGATGAACATATCACGAATCTTTTCACGAGTTTTAAAGATACCAAGATGCCCTCCTAATGGGGTCTCATGATAATACTTGAAGATCATAGGTACAAGAACCGCTGGAACAACAACTTTCATCATCTTATCATGCCTCGAAGGGCAACATAGAACTCCATTCCTCAGAACATAAGGGACAACATGTTCCCCAGAAGAAAGGGTTTCCATTATCGGAGCCAGCGTCGGATCTTCACGTTGGTATTTCTCGATATCCCTAAACAGCATGGGAACATCTGTTAGGATGGCATTAACCTCAGATAGCATGGACTCGGGAGGTGATGGGCTGTCGACCTGTTCATGGTTCTCAACGTCGCCTGAAAACATACGGCTGAGTCCATCAGCGACAACATTTTCGGTACCTCGGATATGCCTGACATTGAATTGGAAGGCAGAAATACGGATGGCCCAACGGGCTATACGACCAGTACGACGCGGCCTACCTAAGACCCAGCTTAATGCTTGATTATCTGTCTCCAGGTCGAATTTGACATGTTCCAGATAGAGACGGAACTTTTCTAAGGCAAATAAGACTGCCAACCCTTCGAGCTCATAGATGGAATACTTGGCTTCTTGAGCCGATAGAGTCCTAGATGCATAGGCGATGGGTCGCCTCCCTAGTTCAGTCTCTTGAAGAAGGACTGCCGCTACCGCCGACGACGACGCGTCCGTTTGGACGATGAATTTCTTTGAGAAATCAGGCATAGCAAGGATAGGGGCATTACAGAGAGCTAATTTCAGATCTTCAAAAGCGGCTTGTTGAGAAGGTCCCCACTCGAATTTGATGCCTTTCCTACGAAGAAGGTTCAATGGCGCCGCTCTATTAGCAAAGTTAGGAATGAACTTTCTGAAGAAATTCACCATACCAATGAACCTGGCGATACCTTTAATGTCCTTGGGAGGTTTAAAATCACGGATGGCCTGTGTTCTAGAATGATCGACTGCTACACCATCAGGTGACACAATATGCCCTAGGAATGACATAGAGGGCTTAGCAAAAGCGACCTTGGACAACTTGACAGTTAACCCAGCCTTACGAAGGCGATTCAGAACTTCTCGCAGATGATCTAGATGTTCTTCGAAGGTCTCCGAAAACACGACGACATCATCCAAGTAGTGATATAAGTACTCGAATTTGATGTCGGAGAAGACCCTATCTAGTAGCCTAGTGAGCACAGCTGCCCCCGTGGGGAGCCCGAAAGGCACGCGGTTGTATTCGTATAACTTCCAGTCCGTGGCAAACGCTGTAAGGTGTTTAGACTCTTCAGCAAGGGGAATTTGATTATAGGCCTGATTCAAGTCCAAGATAGTAAAGAACTTGGCCTTACGAAACCATGAAAAGCAAGAATGAAGGTCGGGAAGGGGCACAGATTGTAACACCACCTTCCGATTGAGAGCCCTGTAGTCAATTACAGGCCTGAATCCCCCTTGGGGTTTCGGGACTAGAAAAATAGGCGAAGAATACGCTGACTTAGAGGGCCTAATAATACCATCCTTCAACATCTGATCGATGATTTCTTTCAGAGCCTTCATTTTAGGTGGAGATAGCCTATACGGTGGAAAACGGACAGGAATCGAATCCGTGACCTCAATTTTGTATTCGATCAGGTCAGTAACGCCAAGAGTATCAGAGAATACCTCGGGAAACGACTGACACAGTTTGCGAATACTATCAGCCTGCTCCTCAGGTAGATGTCTAAGGTCTAACAACATCTCATCCTGGGTAGGCGAAATAGAAGAACATGACACAGAATTACACTTTAATAGTGGAATATTACAACTAGAAGCAAATTTGAATGTGCACGACCTAGACTGGAGATCGAGCACAAGACTAGTGTGAGAAATAAAGTCAGCTCCCAATATAATGGGGCAAGACAATTGCTTGGCCACAAACAATTTAATTTTCCATGTAAATTTAAAAATACGAATTTTGACCAGTAAGGAACCTAGAATTTCTAATGGAGATGTATTAGCAGAAACACATTTCACAGGAGAAGAGTCATAGACAGGTAGGTTACAAACAGACTTCAATTTCGAGTACCATTCAGCCGAAATAATGGAACAAACACTGCCTGAATCTAATAGAGCTGTTATAGGTTCGTTATTTACCTCAATCTTAAGGAAAGGAACAGGTGCGGGGGTATCCGCCGCAATCTTAAGACACTCTTTGGGGCATTCAAAGGACAGATTAGCAGATTGAACGTTCCCAGAATTTTCGATCTGCTTACCAGGGGCTGAGCCTCGGGAAGATGAATTAGTTGACTCAGCCGAAGCCACTAGTCACTTTTGATTGTTGTTGGAAGTTACCCCAGAAGTTGAGCAGGAGGGGGTGCTATTCGAATTGGGACAATTCTTGGCGATATGTGAGAAAGCCCCACATTTAAAACAGCCTTGTGATGAACCAGCTTCATTATTTGCCCTACTAGACTTGATCAGAGGACACTTATTGCGCAGATGGTCAGGCGCCCCGCACGCATAACATTTACGGGGATTGACTGGTCGGCGAGGTGGAGGCCGAGTGTTACTAAAGGAAGGCGGGGGTTCTTTCGCGACACGCAAAGAATCGGCGTATCTAACTCCTTCCGCCGAGACGGCCAACGCTTCAAGTTCCGAGAAGGTTTGCGGGCACGCCGCGAAACACAAATATGACCTATAGGGAGGTGAAATTCCCTCTACAATAGCCTGCACAATCTGATCTTCAGGAAAATGAAGGGCAAACACCCTAGTATAAAACTTAATGTCCTGTATGAAATCAGCCAAGTTTTCATCCAAGCGCTGTACCCGATAATAGTATTTCTGAATCAGAGATGACCTCGCGCGGGCAGGAATGAAATTTGCAAGCAAGTGTGCGTGAAAATCTTCAATAGATGACTGTTCAGCAATAGCTCTTACTATCTTATCTGAGAGAACACCAATAGCATAAGGATAGATTATTTGTAAAATTTGACAAGGGGAAAGAGAAAACACAAGGGCGTGATCCTGAAATTCAACTAAAAATCTTAAAAATGAAATAACTTCACTGGTGGTGTTGACAGAAAACTTAGAGATACCTCTTAGCAACATTGCCAATGGATGAGGCAAGCTGCTAAACCCGGGTGACATAGTAGGTAGAGGTTTCAGGGGCAAAGAAGTTAATTCAGAACGGATGTTACTCAACGATGCACGGCGTTCAGGCTCGTTGTCCAATGGGGCAGAGATAGTTTGAGCAGTGGGGGTTTTCCTATTTACTTCTCCCTTAGGAGACTCTTCCTCGCTACCTACATTCACTATGGTGGGTTGATCAGATTTGGGAGGAATTTCCCCAGTTAACAATTGAGTGACTTTACTAGACAATTCAGAAATAGTTTCAAGGAGGGTATTAGCTTCCTTCCTCTGAACGTCATTCACCTTTAGAGACAACAGATCATTAACTCTATTTGAAAAATGATATAGCCTGCCTTGCACACGCTTAATTTGATTAGGAGACGGATCATTTTCATCAAAAAAACTAACGACCGATGCTAGCCCAGTAATGTTCTCGACGATCGTGGAAAGAGAGTCATCAATTTCTTTCTCTCTCAAATTGGGGATGGAAATGGGCAAATCAAGGGAGTCTCTAAGCTTGTTAGTATCGATAGCAACCGTGCCTCCAGATTGCACGTTTCTAATAGTTAATTCGTAGATCAACTCCTCTTTGCGCAAGTAGTTAAGGAGGAGAACATCGCGAGGGCCGGGCATGATAACAGAAAAATTTTGAAAAACCCCAATAAAAAATTTCCAGCAACTGAGAAAATGGTCAGAGTTCGGATCAAAACAGAGTTTAGCCGTCAAAAGGGGCTAAATTGAGACCCATTCAACCACGCTCTGCTACCACTTGTTACCGTGTTTTGGTGGTAGTTATGCATGAAAGAAGGTGCTGGGTGGTGAAGGGGTCTCAAGCTACTAAAGTGAAATTAATTTTAAAATTTAACAAGGTTATATTTTCTTTTCAAAATTAGGTAACAACAAATTGAACAGGTACTTAGTAGCCGAAACACGATTGACAATTACATTTACATAGGTACCCCATTTGGGGCTTCAAAAAGTCAGAAACATAATTCTTGAGCCATGAGCCCAACCTTACAATGAACACCATACAACAAAGGGGCCGAAAACCCCCAAACATGCCAGAAACACCGGCTTCCAATTACATCCAAAAGCCTCCTTGAGGCAGAAACACAATTTTCAAAAAGGGCAACTTCCCCTTAAAATACAAGCCTATCATAGGCCACTCCGAACTCCACCTTTAAGCCGTCCTCAAAGGACATATACACAGGAGCAAAATACCCAATGTACTGAGGTCTGTTAAATGACAAGAAAGTTAATACATGACCTCTAAAATCACAATTTGAGAGGAGGCGAACTTGCACTCCTAATACACTTTGTCTTTAAGACCTATTTTGGCTCTAAGGCCACTGATGCAAGGGCTAATCCCATACTACAGAGGTGACTTAAGAAACTACTAACTTACATTACTGAAGAATAGGTTGCGAAAAATAAGTTCACCTCAAACAATGTGAGTGGGAGCTCGAGAGGGTTAACACTCTCTATCCCAGTATGTCGCTTTACAAGAGAATAGAAGAAAAGAGAAGTTACATTTTAGGAAAAGGTTACATAGGGGAACGCTTAGAACCTGCCCCGAAAGTTAAACTGCTAAGCTGGCAAAGAAAAAAAATTTATTAATCGGCCATTACCTTATTGTTGACCGCTGCCGAGGAAAGAGGCGCTTCCCGCCTCCTGCTATGTACTTAATACACTGAAAGATGGAACAGAAGTGGCCCGGAGACCCTAAAATCAGCAGTTTAAATACTCTCGCAGAAAGTTCTAGGCGTTAGGGGAAAGAAAACACCCTCCCACAAAGATTTTATTGGGTAGGACCCCGCAACAGATACAAGTTGGGGAAAGATACACCAGATTGGTCAGAAATTAATTGAAAAAATTCGTGATTGGATACATTCAAAACAAGGGGAAGAAAGGGGTAAATATTGCCAACTTAAACAATGACAGAAAGAAATTTAACAAAGAACAAACTCCTGAAATTAAATTTTCTCCAACAAAATAGTTCTTTGACTCCGCACTAGGGTGCACTATTGTTGATCTACAGTAGTGTCCTCTAGAAGAGAAAGTTCACACTTCTTAATACAAGCAAGACAAAAGTACGTCGAAAATGACACAGTTCACAAACTCAAAAATTTCCAGGTAGTGACATCTTCTGAGAAATTTGGAAATTAAGACCGTAGATAAAGTTCAGACTTCCTCCAGAAGAGGAGTTTCAACTGGCGCAACTTTTAAATAAACGGTGTGGAGGTGTACCGCCCGGTACAATAATAATAATAATAATACTAATAATAATAATAATATTTGTAGAGAGCTCGGTCTTCAATTAGCGTTATGGTAATAGAACAGCCACGTAGGCTAAAAACTATGGCAATATTCTCTGCAAATGTCATCACATTCCTATTTTAAATTACATCCAGTGTCCGGAAATCACAGGAACACTACAGTTATATACCTTGGATTCACTGAAAGTTGTTTTTGTTTCGGTTGTTGTTGTTGTTTCAGTTGTTGTTGTTGTTGTTTGGGTCATCATTCCACAGAGTGGTTTGATGTAGCCTTCCATGCTATCCCATCCTCTGGTACCCTTGCCATTTATACATAACAAGCACATAAGCCCGTCTTCGAGAGTTGAAATTACTGTCTATACAGTAATTGGAAATTATAAATGGGCTATTGATATATCTTCTGAGTACTACATTTTCCAGGTTTTATGCCGCATTCGAATGAAATCAAAACCAGTATTGTATTATTTCCTTGCAAATCATATTGAGTGCAGTTGTATGGATCTGTGTGCTTTTGAGAAAGCTACATACAACTATCCAAAACGAATCACCATCTCCCTCATAATATTAAATTCCTATAAGTCGACTTTCCGTGAACATCTGCTTGATTCTTGTGGCGTGACTGTCTGTGTGAATGTACTTTTACTGCGCTTATGTAGTTTCTAAGATAATATTAAGGATATGTATTGTGCTTATATTATTTTGTCTCATGATAGGGCCTACTCCTAGTTTGTAAGATAACATAATGAATATTTTTCAGATATGTACAATGTTAATAATAATAATAATATTTTATTGCAGCCAATGGCCAAAAGATATTTACATTAATAACACAGCATTAGTCATCTCTGCAGAAGGCTATCATCGATTCGCGCCGACAAGTACAAATCATGGCATGATATCGTTCACATACACAGTCCGTGTCTGGTTGATGGAATTTCTTTGTTTTACACAGCTTGTAATGAAATCCGTGTATTGTAAAGCGTGTAATCAAGTGTCTGAGCTCATATCCTCCTCCTTGCCAGTCTTTGTAAACCATTGCGTCCGCCGAGTAAAATTCGCTCCATATGTCTCTCTTCTTTGCTCGTAATTTCTCTATGAACTGTAGATATGTTGGTGTAGTTGGTAGTGGTAGGTGACAACGGAGATCCTCTACGTAGAAAGGTTCGCGAGTTAACTCATATACAAGCCTTGAAGGCGTATACTTAGAGACACAAAGTGCCTTTTTCAAAAACGTAGCTTTCACTTTTTCTAATTGCTCGAACTGTTTCATTTTTAGATGCGGCCATACAATTTCTAATCCATACGTGATCACTGGTGATACTATGAGGTCAAATAGTTTCAGGGCTGTTTTGTTAGATAACTTATTCAAATTCTGTATGTCGTGTATGTACAATGTTAATGAAGTGTAATGAAAGAGAAAACCATGAGTCCTAACTTCGCCACTACCAATGAAGGCAAATATAATAACAATAACATTAATATCATGTACTGGAGTTATTCCGAAAAGCTTACACAGCTCTCTGGGCGCATTAAACCAGCATCATCACACGTACGTTGAACTACAGAAGCCACCCTCCTGAGCACTTGCCACATTGTGAGTGGACTTATGCCAAACTGCACGAAGTTCCAGGCCGCAGTTCCCGTGATACTGAAGAACAGATTCCCAGAACAGGGTTAAAAATGTTCTTTAGCGACATCATGGATGCATATTTATTGTATAAATGTATATGTTGTAATTATATCTGTTGTAAATATTTGTAGATATATGTACCTATAGTTTCATAATCAAGAGGATGACTCCTTGCTTAGGCCGAGTCGGCCCATTGTGTTACCGGCACTAGCCGAGCCTTCCTAAATAGATGATATAATAATAATAATAATAATAATAATAATAATAATAATAATAATAATAATAATAATAATAATAATAATAATAGCGTCATATGTCCTCACTTCACTGCGGAGAGGTTTGTAATTTAATCCAAGCTTTTGGCACTTGCTTTAACACCACCTCCCCTACCTTGCCCGCGAACATTCTGATGGTAAAAATATTTTCAGCGAATGGGACACGAAGCAAATAACCACGGTGTCAGACCATATGGGCACGCCACGATAACGACGAAGTCAACCAGATGGTCTGCTCCATCGTGTGGCTATCGATAAAGATAAACTCCCGAAAAAAATAAAAATAAGATTCCTTCATTTCACTGAAATATATTATTTTTCACTGGGCAGTTCATGTACGATAATCAACATTGCATTGTTCTTGTAACTGGCACCAGTTTAAGTCTCTCAAATATACCCGCAGGATGTACGCAGTTCGATACCATGCCGATAGATAGGCATGTATCTACGTCATTATGGCGAATATGTGACAACGACTAGGCTGATAGAAATTTATTTTTCTTTTTAGAAAGTACAAAAGTCGTGGTTGGGAGTGGTTCGTTGTATTGTTCTTGTAAATAAGACATAACAGTCTCTAACTGGTTGACACCTTCTCGGCTGTGAATGACGGACAGTGAGGTCACAGACTCCCAGGTCGAATTCCTGACCAGGGTGGTCAGAGAAATACTAAACTAAATGTCATAGTTCTGTTATCTTGGTAGCGATAAACGACGCATGAGAGAAATTGAAATGAGGATTGCTTTGGCTACGAATGCATTTCAAAATGAAAGGAATTGTTAATTAATAAAAACTTAAGTCATGTGTGGTGTGTAGGCTACTAGCATATGGCAGTAAAATATGGATCTTGGGTAAACAAGAAAAGGGCAGGCTAGAAATAAGTGAGATGTGGTCGTTGGCTGGGTTTTTGCGATCATTCGTCTACACACAGAACACGCAACAGTGATTACATCCCTCCACACAGGGTTAGCGCCAGGAAAGGTAATCAGCCGTAAAACTAGGCTTAAAGCACAATAGTAACGACCAAAACTAAGAAAAGTGTAGGAAAGAAGAAATGAAACAATTTTGTTATATGTAAATCCAAAAATTTGATAGTTTCAATAAGAGAAGTGAATCCCCCTAGAGCATGCCAGATGACGTTACCAATGTACATTAAACATTATCGTAGTGTTCAAACACTGTGACGCTGGACGCACGTGCACAACAGGTGGCTTGCTATGCAGTCGAGAACATTACACATGTACGAAACACACAACACATTCCTTCCACATGTGTCCATAGATTCCAGCAATGATAGGGATGTAGAAAACGGAAATTTTTCCCTTATTTTTCACGGAAATCAAGTGATGCGTGTTCCTCTCAGCCACTGATGCGCGAAATTATGACACTGAGGGTCACTGACGTGGTTGCTTATGTTAGGACAACAAAGTTCATCTATAACAGCACTTATGTTTGTATCGTTTCATAGATTCTTATTGTAAAATTATCCCGATGTTTCCATCTCACGTATTGAATCTTGTTTGTCAATACCGATTTGTTTCTCACTTTGGAAACAGGAGTTTATATTTAACTAGAGACTTACACCCACGTTTCTTATTTTAACTGAATGTCCTAGCCTTGTTTATTAAAATGATTTTTTTTTTTTACAATTGTTATACTTGAAGTTCGATAAACCATATCTCAAATTGGCATCATATTTTAAGTAGTGCTATGCTCATCAAACGTAATTTTCTAGTCTGAATGTTTCGTATCGTTACTCATAATCTTATTTTGGTCATATGTGCACAGATGCCATAAACGTCCAGTACAGGGGGTGATTAAAAATTAGTTTTAGGCAAATTAAGGCTCAAATTAACACTGTAAAGATTAAGATGTATGTATGTTGGGTAACCAGCCCGAAGGCTGGTTTGATCCTCTGCAGATCCGCTAACAACTGTCATAAATAGCCTAGGCGTAACTGAAGAGGCGTACTAGGGAAATGACAAATGATGTAGTTTCCCGTTGCTTTCCTTACCGAGCCAGCCGTTGCTATTACATATCAGTCTGCCAAGCACCCTGAAATGCATGCACCAACCGACCCTATGAGAGATATTTTCACACCATTCATAACAGGGACAGGCTGCGTAAACAATGGTATTACTAGCATCACTCATACCTCGGTCACTTTCATATTGTCAAAACCAAGGATGAGACTGAGACAGGTCAATGAAAGTAACAAATGCCAGAAGACGAAGTGCACTGTAAACACTACATCTCGCCAGCAAAGGCATAAGATTAAGATAATGAAGGTAATCAAAGAAAATCATATACAGGAATCAGCAATAAGACTTCGAGTGAACAAAATAGATAGAATTTCACAGTTCTGACACCTTGTATTATAAGTAACGATAAAAGAAGCGTGAAAGAGGTTGAAAAGACAATAGCTATGCTAAGAATGTATTTCCCAATAAAAAAATTGTTAATTAATAAAAACTTAAGTCCGAGACCAGATAATAATTTATTAAATTTTATATGTGGTGTGTAGGGTACTAACATCATCATCATCATCATCGTGGTCACATAACTCCTCTAGCGTGGTGTTGAACGAGCCTTCGCCATCGTTGTCTCTCCAGGAATGTTTTCTCTCTCATCCCTGACTCACTGTTCCCTCCTCTTATCTCCACATCCTCTCTCAGTTGGTGTAGCCATCTCTTCCTAGGTCTTCCCACTGATTTTCCTCCTTCAACCGTTCTTTCTTTATAGGAATGCACGTGGTGTTCTTGTTCCAGGCATTCACTTCACATGTCCACACCATGTTAGTCTCGAAGTCCTTAACTTCTCTTCTATCGAGTCCACTTCCATCCTGATGTCATCGTTCTTTACATGGTCCTTGCGAGTTTTTTAGAGGGTAGTTTGTAGAAACTTCATTTCACATGCCTGCAATTTACTACCTTCTATCTCGTTCACTGTACATGTTTCTAGACTGTATGTGAGAATGGGTACAGCAAAGTATGGCTTATACAGAGTCATCTTGGTTCTCATGGCCACTTTGTTATCGCACAGTAGATGTAGAAGTCTCTTGAATTTCGGTAATCCGCGAGCAAAAACAGTTTTCCAGTACTTCTTCAAACGGCGGGACAAACTGATGCTTGCGTGTGACGGATGAAACAGTTGTGGAACTCAGTAGTATAAGTGTGATTTGTGTTATTGTGTCTTCTTGGTGAAGGCATGGGAAATCAAAAGCGTAACAAAAAACAAGAAAATGGAGAACTCACTAACACCATTGCCAGACCGAAGCCAGAGCTACGTAGCGGGGAAAAGAGTAACGAAGATTCAAGGAGAAATTACTGATCCTCAGGAGGCTGATTCATCTGACCTAACCAAAGAGGTAATTCAAGTTATGAGTAGCTCTAAATTCTTAGATGCCGTGTTGGAACGTCTAGTTGAAAAAGTAATTACTAAGTTAACTGACAGTATTGACTTTAACAATAAAATCATTACTGATCTAAAGGCAGAACTTAGTCAAAGAAATCAAAAGATTCTAGAGTTGCAACAACAATTAGACATGCTGAATTCCAACTCACACGAAGAGGTTGAATCAATCAATCAATATATGAGACGGAACAACGTGGAAATCCATGGTATGCCGGAAATACAAAATGAAGATGTTTACAGCATTATCAGTAGCATAGGCGCGGTGATCGGATGTGACGTGAATAAAAATGATATTGACGTCACTCATAGGTTACCGTCCAGAAACCCAGCGTTACCGAGGCCGATAGTTGTGAAGTTTGTGAATAGATGGAAGACGGCCGAATTGTTCAGCACCAAGAAAAGAAGCCCACGAATTTCATCTCGAGCGATTGGTATTAATGCTGCAGACCAGCCGATCTATATAAACGAACACTTAACTCCCAAAGCAAAGGGACTCTTGAAGAGGGCAAAGGACCTTAGAACAAGAGGATTTAAGTATATATGGTCCAGAGAAGGGAAAATATTTGTTAGGAAAGATGACACCTCACAGATAGTAACCATACGGAGCATAGAGGACATCTTAAAATTATAATCGGCGTAAGTAGGTTATGTTATTCTTAGTCTAATGACATGAATTATCTAAAGATGAATACTATAGGTAACTTAGATGATTCAGAGATTCAGTTAAATGATCTAGAAGAACTAAAACAGAAAATTCATAGCACACGTATTCTGTATGTTAATGCTCAAAGTGTTCGTAAAAGTGGCTAGAACTGAGCACTCTAATAAAACAAACTCATGCGCTTGATATTATAATAATTGTGGAAACATGGCTATATCCTGAAGAAGAGAAATATTTTATGCAAAATAACTATGACAGTTATTTTTGCTCTAGAAATTACAATAGGGGAGGTGGAATTCTTATCTATATTAAATCAGAGCACCAAGCCAAAGAATTATTGTCAATTAACTGTATAGAAAAACCATACAACATACTATTAATAGAAATCAGTGGGTTTCAAAGGGAAATATTATCTTAGCTTGCTATAACCCACATTATAAATTCGGAAAGTCCTTTCTAAGTGAACTTGAAGAATTATGGAACAAGAATAGTAGGCACTTTTGTGTTACAATTGGGGATTTTAATATTGATAAAATATCACAAAATCAGCAATCTATTGAGTTGAGTAAACTAGGAGAATGCTATGGCCAACTGCCATGTAATAATATATATCCCACTGGAGTAACAGAAAAGAGTTCTACACTTTTGTATCATATTTATATAAATGCACCCTGTAAAAAATTGTGTATAATGTTTACAGTGACTTCGGTGATCACAGTGTACTGGTCTGTGATCTTGACATCCCAGTAAGAGATAGTAGTAGTATTTTTAAGTATTCCACCACAACACACATCCTAAAAATAGACATTAAAAGCGCCTGGAAACTTTTATCTAAAAATCCTTTGATACTTGATGCTAATGACAACTGTGCAACTACTGTTAATAAGTTAACTAATCTCTTAGCAGAAGCCAGCATATCCAGTTTTAAGAAAATAACTGAATCAAGGCATAAAAACTCAGGATGTCCATGGATGACTCCTGAACTCCTCAACCTCATAAATTATAAAAATAAAATATATGGGAAAATCAAGAGACATCATTATAGGTTGGGAAGGGGATGCCAGTATGTCTCATAATATCTAAACGATGAATATAAAATACTCTGTAATAAGGTCACTAAACTCAAAAGAGAAGCTGAAAGTTCTTATTACAGTAACAGGTTAGCTTCTAGTAAAAATCCATGGAAATTAGTTAACGAGATACTTCAAACAACAAATAGCAACAATAGAGATATTCAACTAAAAATTGATAATAATATAATCACCAACCCCTGTGATATTTCAGCAACATTAAATAAATATTTTACTAGTATTGGTCAGGATCTAGCTGTTAATTTGCCTACAACCAATACCAGTAATCCATATAGTTATCACACAGCTCCAGGAAATTCTTTATTCTTGTACCCAACTGACAATGAAGAAGTAGCAAGTATGATAAAAGAACTAAAAATTTCCAGTAGTTGCGATTGTTATGGTTTAAGCAACACAATTCTCAAACAGTTATCAACCGAAATAGTTCCATACATCACTGCATTTATTAACAAATCGTTTGCTGAAGATGCAGTTCCTACATTGTTAAAAATTGCCAAAGTTATACCCATCCATAAAGACTTAGATAAATTAGACATAAACAACTGCAGACCAATCTCTATCGTGCCCATTTTAGCCAAAATATTAGAAAAAATTGTTAATATAAGATTATTGAAATTCCTTCTTAAGAATAATTACTTTTATAAATATCAATATGGCTTTATTCCAAATTCCAGCACATACAATGCTGTTGAGGATATTATCATTAAACTGCAGGAAGCTCTTGATTCACGAAAATTAGTTTCTGGGTTATTTATAGACTTAAGAAAAGCCTTTGACACAGTTGATCACGAGATCATGATCAGAAAACTGGAAGATGCAGGAGTAAGAGGTGTAGCGTTGAACTGGTTTAAGGATTATCTCAGTGATCGATCACAATTCGTCTCATATAAAAATGCTAAAAGTTTATGTCTTCCTATATCAATTGGAATTCCTCAGGGATCAGTACTGGGTCCAATTTTATTTCTAATATTTGTGAATGATATAGGCTCCCTAAAATTACAAGGACAATTATCTCTTTTTGCAGATGATACACATATTTTCTATGTTGGTACCTCTGCTAAAGAACTTGAGGTAAAAATGCAGTATGACATTAGATTACTACAAACTTGGCTTTCAAACAATAGACTATCCATTAATCTTAGCAAGACCAACTACATGATTTTTCACAAGCCCGCATGTGCAACTCCTCTTGATCTTACATTAACATTCTTCGATCATCCTTTACCAAGAGTACAATTTACTAAATTTCTAGGTTTAAAAATAGATGAAATGCTTGACTGGAACGAGCAAGTTAAAACCATATGCAAAAAAATAACTCCAGCAATTGGAGTGCTTCACAGACTAAGATATAAATTCAACCATAAGTTTTAAAAATCTATTTATCAGGCTCTCATTGAAAGTCACCTGACTTATATGATTCATGTTTGGGGATGTTGCAATAAGTTGCCATTTTACAAAAAAGAGCACTAAAAATACTTTTTAATTTACCACCCATAACACCTACAGATTATTTGTTTAAGAAATGCAGACTTCTACCACTCCACATTTTACGTGATAGAGCTTCAGCTATAATGGTATATAAAATTAAGCATAAATTGGTTCATGCAAACACTATCTGTACTATAAATTCTGACATACACTCATATAACACTCGAGGAGCAAAGAGAGTCCATACCGAATATGTAAAAACTAGTAAGTATGGTTGTAACTCGTTATGGCACTACTCTGCGAAGGTGTACAATGCTCTTCCAAAACATATACAACAGGCAACAACAATTTCAAAATTTAAACAAAAAATAAATAATCAATGGACCAAAGGAAATGAGCAGTAAATCTTACAACAGTGGTATTATATATTGTATTTATATTTGTGAGACTGTAACGTATTTAGAAATAAGCTATTATTGTATTGTCAATATTTTGTTACTCTGTCAATATTTAATCTTGTATTGCGCCAAAAGAGCCTCGGCTCAGGTGCCCTTTCTTGAGTAAATAAAAAAAAGAAAAAAAGAAAAGGACAGGCTGGAAGCAATTGTGATGTGGTGTTTTCGAGGAGTTAAAACCCAAAAAGCTGGACTGAAAGGCCGACAGGGGTTAGGGGCACAGCGGGGCAGTTGACGCTTCCACGACCACAGCATTTAAAAACAGTGTTTTGAAGCTACCCTAGAATTACGTATTAGAAATAAAAGACAAGTGTTATGTAGATAATACATTTTATTCAGTATAACGTGGTACACTTGGAATGTGGGTCTGAGTCAGTGATATGAGAAGTAAGAGACATAATTTAAGAGTTCGAGAGTCATTGAACAGCTCGATGTGCTGGGACCAACATTCACATTAACGTGATGTTTGAGAAAATCAAATGCTTTTTCATTTCTTATTGTTATTCTATACAACTGACAACGATGAAGAAATGAAATGTCGTATGGCTTTTAGTGTCGGGATATTCCAGGATGGGTTCGGCTCGCCAGGTGCAGGTCTTTCTATTTGACTCCTGTAGGCGACCTGCGCGTCGTGATGAGGATTAAATGATGATGAAGATAACACATAAACCCAGCCCCCGTGCCATTGGAATTAACCAATTAAGGTTAAAATCCCCGACCCGGCCGGGAATCGAACTGACAACGATGTATTCATAGCGACAGTGATAGCGCGAGTCAACACAGAGCCATGCGTGTGACATCACATATTTGGCACAAATTTTGCGTTACTTTGAAATATTATTTCGTAAAAACTACGTTTAAGATCTTCATATTTTTTTTGGTAGTTGTTTTACGTCGCACCGACACAGATAGGTCTTACGGCGACGATGGGACAGGAAAGGGTTAGGAGTGGGAAGGAAGCGGCCGTAGCCTTAATTAAGGTACAGCCCCAGCATTTGCCTGGTGTGAAAATGGGAAACCACGGAAAACCATTTTCAGGGCTGCCGACAGTGGGGTTCGAACCTACTATCTCCCGAATACTGGATACTGGCCGCACTTAAGGGACTGCAGCTATCGAGCTCGGTCATATAATTTTTTGCAACAAGTACTTTATCTGCCAATTGGGACATTAAATACTCTCGCTCATATACGCGTTCTGCCCAAAGAAATACTAAGCGTCTTAACATTTTACTTTACGTGTACTCGTTGTCGAGGAACCACCAACTCAGCGATGCCTTGGGCTTTTTCTTTTCACTATTTGTTTTACGTCACACCGGCAGAGATATGTCTTATATCAACGATGGGATAGGAAGGCTAGGAGCGGAAAGGAAGCGTCCGTGGCTTTAATTAAGGTTACAGGACTTGCCTGTTGTGAAAATGGGAAAGAATGAAAACTATCTTTTGGGCTAATGACAGTGGGGTTCGAATGTACTATCTGCCGAATGCAAGCTCACAGCTGCGCGACTCCAACCGCACGCCTAACTCGCGCGGTTTCGTTTCCTTATTTTTCTCATAATACTACCAAAATGAGATGTTGACAAGACGAACAGATCTGTACGGTCTACAACTCTGTTTGACGAACACTTACAGTATCAGCGTCAGTGAGCAGAGCCTGCCACATCCCGCTGATAAGCCTCTAAGTATATACAGTAATAACATATTTGGGTTTACTTTAAATACGTTTGTATCATTTAAGCTAAAATATTATGTACTCGTATAAAATCTTGGTCATTCTATTAAACATACGTGCTATGAATGTAATATTTCATTAGAATATACGAGGAAGCGACTGGATTCCTGTTCAGAATCACTTGTGTATTGTCTATGTACAACGGCAGGCGTGCAGCAATATCCTAATGCAACGCTACCGATATACCACATTGCATTTAAAACTGCACCAACAAATTGTACTATTTTATGGCAGAAAATCTATTATCGTTTATTTTGTGCTCTATCGAGTGTCAATGATCAACCCACCTCGGATCTCAAAGATCTGGAGTTGTAAGAGGACCTAGTTTCCAGCAGAAATGCATGGAGGAGACCGATCCGCATGTCAGTGGGGCTAATCATGCTGGAGAAGGAGAAGAAGAATGGTATCAAAGATGAACCAGTCAGAGGATTTCTATCCCGTTTACCATCATACCATTGTCTGCTGTTACCCTAAACAGCCTTATCTGGTCTTCACTCATATCATGTAAATAAGAAAACATTAAGGACCAATAATGCAGCCTTGAGGAACTCTCCTCTTAATCAGCACAGGATTCTTTCTAGAAATATACACACCTATTCGGTTACACTTTTGCCTAGTAGAATTGTCCTGTAATTTGTCTGTAGTCTCCAACGATATACCCCACCAAAAGGCTTGGTACTGGTACACTGTATTTGACACTTACTTGCTTTCTTTACGTATTTATTTTTGTATTTCCAATTCTTTGTAGTTTTATTATTAGGGGCTTTCATTCGTCACACCTGCACTAAAATCCATACGATAAATAAATACATGCATCATATAGAGCGAGGTTGCCAAATTGTACTTCTCCTTAAAACAATAACTACCACCACCACCATCATCACAACGTTTTGTTGTTTCCCTTTTAGGTTTCTTTTCAATTCATTAGTTTTTCAACCTTGTCTTCACATAAAGGATAAAGTCCATATATTGAACTAACAAATGATACCATGTGTAATTTAAACATTTCTATGCCGTTACTACCTAACATACTCTCGTGACTATTCCACAGAATCCATAACACTCATTTCTGTCCTCAGTAAGTTACTGGCACTCTGAACTCTGTCTCATGTTTTACTGGATCCCCGAAGTTTACATTGTCAGTCTCTTGTCATGGACATAGTGCACTGTATTTCACCAGAGTAACCTGAGCTTGCTCTGTGCTGTGACATGAAACAGAAAATATCGCTGCCTTACTGCGGCAGTATTTCCAGAAAGAAACGGTAAGTTTTGCCATGCTATACTTTTAACTACAGGGATACAGGAAGTAATTTTGTATACAGCACAAACAGCATGTAACTTTTGCATTGTCTCCGTCACTCACTTGCTAGTACGTTTTTATATGAACTATTAACCTCATACTTAGTGTCTATAAGGGATTCACTTAAATTTTTATCTGTATATTTGAAAGGATTCCTGCAACTATCAAGCGTGTCACTGATCAGTACTCCAGGAAAGGTGTTCATTACCATGTTGGAAGCCTGGCTGCGATCAGTGATTGAAAGGTCAATCGAAACCAGTGTAGTTTAAACTACAGAGGGGTTGTCAGGATCATATTTCCAGTATGCGCCAGGTTATTTAAAAATGCCATGAGAGGAACAGACAGTTATGTTTGTGTATCGTAGATCTAGAGAAAGCATATGACAGGTTGCCAAGGGAGAAGATGTTCACCACACTGGGGAACTATCGGATTAAGGACAGAATGTTAAAACCAACAAAAGGAATTTATTTTGGCAATTGGGCTGCGCTGACAATTGACGGTAAAATCAGTTCTTGGTCCAAGGCACTTAAAGGCACTTAATTTTCACCTCTGTTATTCATAGTTTATGTAGATTATCTACTGAAATGTATAAATTGACAGGGAGGGACTTAAGTTTGGTACTGACTTGTGGCCTGGTGGAGGTCTTTCGAGTTGACTCCCGTAAGCGACCTGCGCGTCTGTGATGAATACGTCACACACACCCCAGCCTCCAAGTCATCGGAATTAATGAATGAAGGTTGAAATCCCCGACACGGCCGGGAAAAATGGAATGGCGTATGGCTCTTTGTGCCGGGAGTGTCCGAGGACATGTTGGGCTCGCTAGGTGCATGTCTTTCGATTTGACTCCCGTAGGCGACCTGCGGCTCGTGAGGAGGATGAAATGATAATTAAGACATCACAGACACCCAGACCCCGTGCCAGAGAAATTAACCAATGATGGTTAAAATTCCTGACCCTGCCGAAAACTGAACCCTGGACCTCTGTGACCAAAGGCGAACACGCCATGGAGCCGGACATTTAGTTAGCAGTTTGACCTTTGCTGTCGTTAATGGCAGAGTGTACACAGCAGGTGAAATCAGTATGATATGAAAATTAGCCGTTCCAAGACTAAAGCGATCTCAGTAGGCACGAAACCTAAGAGAATTGAATGTCAGGTTGACAATACAAAGCTGGAACAGGTAAATAATGTGTGTTCTCCCAGGATAGAAGTATAGTGAGGGACACTGAACCAAAATACAGCAAATCTAATACAGTGAGCTCGCAGTTGCGATTAAGGGTACTTTATAAGAACAAATTCAACTTCCGGACGAAACTATGTTTATATCGGTCTACCTCCAGGACAACTTCGCTTTATGTGAATGAAAGCTGAGTGGAACTCAGGATATCATATTTATCAGTTAGAAGTAACATACATCAAAGTAGCGAGAATGATTCTTGGTACAAGTAGGTGGGAACAATGCCAGGAGGGTACTCAGAATGAGGAGTTAAGTCTAAGTTGGGAATGAACAATGAAGCTGTACGCACAAACCGGCTTCAGTGGTGGGGTCATGAGAGGCAAATGGAGGAGAACAAGTTACCTAGGAGAATAATGGGCTGGGTGATGAAGGGTAAGAAAAGTAGAGGGAGACCAACACGACGATGGTTATACTCAGTTTCTAACGTCTTAAGGGTAAGAGGTACAGAACTAACCGGGGTCACAGAACTAGAGGAATGTGGTGTAATTTAGTAAACACACAGAGGCTTGCAGACTGAAAGCTGAAAGGTATGACAGTCTATAACGAAGATGAGTGTATGCTTGTTTGTTACATAATCACGGGAACACGAATAAGGCGAGTTTCATTAAACTTGATTTGTAAGTTTGGGATGAGAGAAACTAGTATCTTCGAAGTGCTACCAGAATACGAAATTTCTAGTTTCGCCTTCCAGAAAATGTACGGAGAGACGAGATGTAAAGGCAGTACACAGACAGGCCAGGCTGCGTGGGAGGTTCCCGGCCTAAATCACTCGTTTCTTCCGGGAAATACTGAAGGATCTTGTAGAGTGTTGGCAGTCGCAGGAGTGAGCGACTTACATGGGGAGGAGAACTGGTACAGAATTCCCAAACGGCTGCTTTGAAAGCGTTTCCGCTCTGTACAGCCCTGATATTCTCAGGAATATTTTTCCAATGCCAAAATGGAAATCTATGGAGAAGTTGGTGAACGTGGTAGTGCTGGAAGGGTGGAGTTACACGGTCAGTTTTTCTGTCACGGTGTGAGGAGAGGTATTTGAAGAAACTGATTGAGAAATACCGGATAAGAGAGATGAAACAGTAATCTCATGTATGTAATAACCTCTGTCCTCTTGTTCGTATAAAAATATGTCAAATGAAGGTTCAACTTCGCAGAGAACACGTGAAGTGCAGAAATACTCGATAACGGAAAAATCACAAAAAAATCGCTAGGGAAGATTCTCAAAATTAATCTGAAATAGCAAAACTTACCTTTGTCACACTAACTTACTCTTCACTCTCACACTACGGCAGTTCCCTATCATTCCAACTTTAGCTATTTCTATCAATAAAGTGCAGGCGTAATAGTGCTACTAAGATTTTCGATTCTAAGACAGTTGATATAATATCCTAGATTTAAGTTCAAAGAATATTTAAATAATTTAATTCAAGATAATTTTCAACAAGATCGCATACCAATGAATGTAGAAACACAAAACCTAGCGAGTTGCTCATAGTGTTACAGTCGCATAGCTGCGAGCTTGCATTCGGTAGGTGGCGGGTCCAAGTTCCACCGTCCTCACGCCTGAATATGGTTTTCCATGGCTTCCCATTTTCACACACCAGGAAAGTTAATGGAATTATGAATTAAGGCCATGGCAGCTACCCCTCTAATTCTAGCATTTTCCCATCCAAAGCTTCACCGAAAACATTCAGTGTGTTAATACCACCAGCACAAAGAACTTTAAAAAAATGTTAGTGGTTACGGAAATAGTTCATTGAATTTTAGATTCCTCCAGTACGATTGAGGTAATACTTTCTGCTGAATTTGTTCAAATTAAAATCGTCATCTTGATGAACGAATCATGAGGGCATGAAGCCGTTCAAATTTTCATATTTTAAACAGGTCATTAAACACCATCAGTGGATGGGAAAGGTAGGATACGTCCTTGGTAAGTCCTACTTGTCGTAAGAACCTCCTGTGGATGGGAATCATAGGATACGTCGTAGGTACTTCCTACTTGTCGTAAGAACCCCCTGTGCATGGGAATAGTAGGATACGTCCTTGGTAACTCCTACTTGTACGAATCTCCTGTGGATGGGAATAGTAGGATATGTCCTAGGTACCTCCCACATGTCGTACAAACCCCCTGTGCATGGGAATAGTAGGATACGTCCTAGGTAACTCCTACTTGTCGTACGAACCTCCTGTGGATGGGAATGGTAGGATATGTCCTGGGTAACTCCTACTTGTCGTAAGAACCCCCTGTGGATGGGAATGGTAGGATACGTCCTAGGTACCTCCTACTTGTCGTACGAACCCCCTGTGGATGGGAATGGTAGGATATGTCCTGGGTAATTCCTACTTGTCGTAAGAACCCCCTGTGGATGGGAATGGTAGGATATGTCCTGGGTAACTCCTACTTGTCGTAAGAACCCCCTGTGGATGGGAATGGTAGGTTACGTCCTAGGTAACTCCTACTTGTCGTACGAACCCCCTGTGGATGGGAATGGTAGGATACGTTCTAGGTAACTCCTACTTGTCGTAAGAACCCCTGTAGATGGGAATTGTAGGATACGTCCTAGGTAACTCCTACTTGTTGTAAGAACCCCCTGTGGATGGGAATGGTAGGATACGTCCTGGGTAACTACTACTTGTCGTACGAACCGCCTGTGGATGGCAATGGTAGGATACGTCCTAGATAACTAATGCTTGTCATACGAACCTCATGTGGATGGGAATGGTAGGATACGTCCTAGGTACCTCCTACTTGTCTACGAACCCCTTGTGGATGGGAATTGTAGGATACGTTCTAGGTAATTCCTACTTGTCGTAAGAACCCCATGTGGATGGGAATGGTAGGATATGTCCTGGGTAACTCCTACATATCGTACGAGCCCCCTGTGGATGGGAATGGTAGGATACGTCCTAGGTAACTCCTAGTTGTCGTACGAGCCGCCTGTGGATGGGAATGGTAGGATACTTCCTAGATAACTAATGCTTGTCGTACGAACCTCCTGTGGATGGGAATTGTAGGATACGTCCTAGGTAATTCCTACTTGTCGTAAGAATCCCCTGTGGATGGGAATGGTAGGATACGTTCCATGTACCTCCCTCTGCCGTGAGAAGTGAAATGTAACTCTCAGGGTCTTTCTAGTGGGGAGGGTGGTACGGTAACCATAGGTCTCCTAGCTGAGTATGACCTTGTTTTAATTTACTTGTGTTATGTTCCTAATTTGGTCAATTCTTGTTTTCTTCCGACTCCGATGTTTTTAGGGTTCCGAGATCCAGTTTCTCTTTCATTTACACGCCTCTGGTGTCCTTGTCTCTCCTCCTTGGCTCCGAAATGAGTTAAGAGAGGATGGTATCCGAGTTGCACATCACCACAGAATAGAGTATAGGGGTGTATAGCTATTTTCGATAGTCGACGTTAGCTTGGTGATGAGGTTGCATGTCAGATATTGAAGGTACCATGTCACTGTATGTAATTACTTCCTCTCGTTTTGAACTGGTTCCTTACTTGACCGGATGCTGTGTCTAATTAACGCAGAGGCCTAGTGGTCAGTGGTGGGTTCCACTCGATTAAGCGGTGCCGTTTTCATAAATCTGGAGGTTAACTGGTGACCGTGTCCTCGCTTGGCCACCGGATGCAATACGTATTTAGATAATTTAACAAAGTATTTGAGTGCAAATGGTCCTGATTTCTGTAACTGAAAGATCATTTATTCTTGAAGTCCATGCTTTGTTCACAAAGTGTCGACAACAACTGTGCGTCTAATTCAAATTGCGAACAAGCAAGTTCTCTTATCTTTTTAAATGGTCATTAAGCAATTAATGACCTGGTTAAAGTGTCTCTGTGCTGCTGACCTTTAAGAAGTAGCAGGCATAACATTATATACCTTCGCGTTAGCAGTTCAACAAGGATTGAATTTTGTACGTGCACATTCTGTTTCATAAATACGTGCTTCGTGTACTCACCGCAGGTCTTCAGTTCTATTCTGTAACGCACAACCGAGTATTTGAAATCCTAGACGTGAATTTAGCACTTCTCTGTAGACCATGAATATGTGACGGTAAGAAAAGGAAATAAATCTATTATATAAAAAATTACGTCAAACGTTCCTTTGTTAAAGACAAACATCTCTTCCAATAAATGAAACTCAAATTGATGACGATTAATTTAAATGCATTTAAGAGATATTTGTATGGCATTTGGAGTCCAAAAGTGAAGGATTCAGTAGATCGAAATAGGGAAACTGTGAAACTCCCACGAATGAAATTAGCATTTCTCTAGAGTGTGATAAAATGAGGCCTCTCTCAGTCATGGCCATCCATCAATATTTCACATCACAGTCTGCAAGATCACATCGACCATCTGTACTCTTTGACAATGTCACCGGGCTGAGTGGCTCAGGCGGTTGAGGCGGTGGTCTTTTGGCCCCAATTTAGCAGGTTCCATCCCGGTTCAGTCCGGTGGTATTTGAAGGTGTTCACATACGTCAGACTCACGCCAGTAGATTTATTGGCACGTTAAGGAACTCCTGCAGGACTAAATTCCGGCACCTCGGCGTCTCCGAAAACCTTAAAATGTAGTTAGTAGGGTGTAAAACAATCATTATTATTTATTAATATTTTATCTTTCAGTCGTGACCATCCATCAATACTTCACTTCACAGCCTGCACGGTTGCTAGGTAACAACGCGTCACAAATTTGTATATCGCTCATTTCAAATGGCCCCCAGGCATAAGACGTATGTAAATCAAAATGAAGTGACGTTTGAGCCTCCCGAAACTATTTCAAGCCTAAACCACCGGGCAGATTTTCATGAACTTTTAAAAGAAAATCTGATTTCAAAATATCCACTGGAAAACATGCGCCATATCAAAACTCAAGGGCAATAATTTAAAAATGAATTCCTCATAACTTATGAAGGGAAGAACATACTACAAGGCTCCCGAAATGTATAATTAGAGATGTATGTGACCTTTGGTAACGTTGGTGTAATCCGACATCCCAACACTGTTGCGGCCGGCTTCTGCGTGTTGACTTCTGGTTCAAGGTGTCCTCCGTTCGATTCCTGGTCGGATGGGGGTTTTAACCTTACTTGGTTAATTCCGATGACTCTGGGGCTGGATGTGTGTGTGTGTGTGCCGTCATTAGCATTAGAATTCAACACGGCTAGGGCCCCATCCTCTCAGACGTGCAGGTCGCCAACTCGAAAGACGTGCTCAATGCCCCTCCGGAGGCCACAAGCCAGTAAAACACTGTCAGTTCACGTATCGGATGAAATGTTCAAGGTGTTCGTCTTCCCGCTGGGCAGCGAGTGCTGTTAGCTAGGCACGTGCAGCATGAACAACAGTCAAATACAGGGCAAACTTTACGTGCGTCCAAGGGTTGAAGTCAAGAGAACGTGCTGGCCAAGCAAAGTTCGGATATTTCTTGAATTATGCTTTTCCACACCGATGTTGTCATATCCTCTTTCCGTTGTTTCTATATGAGGAACCCATTCCTGAATGTTTGCCTCGAGTTTTGAAATATTTCGTATATTATTGCAGAAACAAAAAGTCGTCTAACAGATTAAAATAAGATGCTGTCAGTTTTTTACCCTGAATCACGTCGAAACTACTGGATCATCTGAGGTGAAATTGGGTGGATATATATCAGGGTTATCAAATCTACCTACACCGCATACAGGCCATATGCAGCCCACTGTATCATTCCAAACGACCCACTGCAAAATTGGACGTTTCTATTAAGTCTGGCCCCAATTTACTAAGTTTTGCTTAATGCGTTGTAGGAATCAAACACTATTAAATAAATAAATAAATAAATAAATAAATAAATAAATAAATAAATAAATAAATAAATAAATAAATAAATAAATAAAACGTCAAACTAACGCACACAAAAGTACCTCTTCTTTCACGAGTATTAGTCATTAATTAGTCTAACACAGAACAGCACATGGTTTAAGTGTTTGAATGAAATCAGCTACACTGTGTTGCACGGCCAGTGGCGGTATGTTCGTCTCTGAAGCAGTCTCGATCGGTGACCACTGTGCTCTCCTGGTTACGTTCTATGACTCCCATTTTAGTTTGAATTTAATGCGCCTGTCTTATATGTTCCTTCCTTATTTATCAATAATTAACCGTTTCAAAAGAGCGGTCATAAAAATGTAGGCGTTTCCTGTACCTGAGCTTGTGACCGTATATCCGCTAAAAGCAAAATAAAGTGTGAATTGGAATTTCCGTCATGCGATAAATTCTAGTACGTGTACCAGGGATTTCAAAGGAGTGAATTCTTTTATGTGCCAACTTCAAGAGTTTTCGAAGTAGGAAAATCATAACTACATTTTTTCTACCTCCGTGCTGTGTAAAACAACCGTATGTATACTTACGGCTCTTTGGTTCAGCAGCTAAGGAGCAGCCAGTGAGAGTCATACAACTGTTTACTAAGATACGGTTGTTTGTTTAGGAACTTCTTGTGTTCTGGCAATAAACTTGGCCCCCTATGTGTGTCGCTAGTGATGGAGCTGATTGTTTAATCATTTTCATCACTGAGTCAAAGTTGTAGTGTTCTCATCCGATAATCTGGCAGATCATGGCAAATAGTACAAGACCTATCTATTAAATAAGTTAAAGCGACAGAAAACCATAGCAAAGACCTAAATGATCACGACATTCTCCGAAGAAGCTAGCCCCTATAAACAACCGAGGACGTATGTACTGCTAAAATTGTAATTTACTATTTTAAACATAGAACTGTAATTAGCACCACTGAAGGAGAATGTTCCTAGCTAACAGTGTATTAGAAGTTACACAGGCTACTTTTCTTTTGTTGGTAGAGACCATATTTCACCACTGAATCTGAATCTTGCGGGGACCTAGAAGAGCCATCTTATCACGTAATAAAAAGCAGCTCGACCGACTCTCCAAGCAGCACAGACTTTTTAGTATTAGAACATGTTTACAAACAACGAGCATATTTTTAAATGTGTTATATAGTATTTATAGAATAAAAATCTCAATAATTATGTCCCTTCTGACAGGCTATCTAAGTGAATTTATTCCAGGACAAACACGCAAACGATGCTGCATGATGCCATTTAATGCTTATTGAACTAGGTACTTATTTTGGGTACCTCCAGAAGGGGAGGGGAGAAAGAGAAATTTGAAGACAGAAATAAAGGCGTACCGTGTCCATCAACCTCCTCTATCACAACGTGATGTCAGTTATGAACCAACGACAGCTTTGCCAGCGTTTTTCTGTTTCTGCAGCTACCGCAGGTTCTTTAGCTGTTGATCAGTATGAGTGAGACCTAATAACCAGTAATACTGACAGAAAGAGTGGAAGATAGAACCAAATGTTTGAAGAAACGATAGCAAGCAATAATGAGCTGCAAAGTGTAATTAGGTTAGTGACAGGCAAACTGATACAAATGAAACTCATCTTGAAATAATAAATAAGTTACAAGATTGTGAGCAACTGCAAAATAATCTCGATAATGTTGTGAGGTAGACAGTAGGCAATGGTATGATGATAAAGGGGATGAAAAGTCAGGTTGTGACTTCCACAATTAGGAGAAGTCCTCCCAGTTTAATTACAGCGTTGATGTGGTGAAAGTTCCTTATGGGGATCATGTAAGTACCTACATGTTAATATAAGGGAAGATCTTCATTAGGGTAATCACATAAATGGTATTGTAAATAAAGTGTACAGATCTCTGAGGGTATTTAGCGGTTGTAGTAAGGATGTAGCCTCTGTGGTGTAGTGGTTAGTGTGATTTGCTGCCACCCCCGGAGGCCCGGGTTCGGTTCCCGGCACTGCCACGAAATTTGAAAAGTGGTATGTGGGCTGAAACGGGGTCGACTCAGCCTCGGGAGCTCAACTG
This sequence comes from Anabrus simplex, assembly GCF_040414725.1. Taxonomy (NCBI): domain Eukaryota; kingdom Metazoa; phylum Arthropoda; class Insecta; order Orthoptera; family Tettigoniidae; genus Anabrus; species Anabrus simplex. The sequence goes on along the minus strand of NC_090272.1, from coordinate 25,325,104 downwards.
AGTAGAGGTGGGTTCGATTCCCACCTCAGCCATCCTGGAAGTGGTTTTCCGTGGTTTCCTACTTCTCCTCCGGGCAAATGCCGGGATGGTACCTAACTTAAGGCCACGGCCGATTCCTTCCCTCTTCCTTGTCTATCCCTTCCGATCTTCCCATCCTCCACCAGGACCCCTGAGGCCGCCTGGGTGAGGTACTGGTCCTCCTCCCCAGTTTTATCCCAGACCCAATGTCTCACGCTCCAGGACACTGACCTTGAGGCGGTAGAGGTGGGATCTCTCGCTGAGTCCGAGGGGAAAACCAACCCTGGAGGGTAAACAGATTAAGTAAGAAAGTAAGGATGTAAAGGAGAGGCATATATAGTGAACCATTCTGTTCACGAGTATTTGCCTTCTGAATAGGGCATAATAGTAAGTCTCTGGTAAGACCCCAACTCACCCTCACCAGGATTACTTGAATTCTAGAACTGGAAAAATCCAAAGAAAAGCAGCTCTATTTGTTCTGGGCGATTTCCAATAAGAGAGTAGCGTTGCAAAATGTTGCAAAGTCTGGGCTGAGAAGAATTGCGATAAAGGAGACGAGCTGCTCGACTAAGTGGTATGTTCCGAGCTGTCACAGAGGCGATGGCGTGGAATGACGTTAGTAGACGAATAAGTTTGAGTGGTGTCTTTAAAAGTAGGAAAGATTACAATATGAAGATAAAGTTGGAATTCAAGAGGACAAATTGGGGCAAATATTCGTTTATAGGAACGGGAGTTAGGGATTTGAATAACTTACCAAGGGAGATGTTTAATAAATTTCCAATTTATTTGCAATCATTTAAGAAAAGGCTAGGAAACAAGAGATAGAGAATCTGCCAAGTGAGCGACTGACCTAAATGCAGATCAGTATTGAATGTTTGATAAAGAGGAAACCCATTAGGCTAGCTGTAGTACTGTTCATTGACGGGATAACTCCCCGGCTACTTTCCGCCAGTATTCAGGCAGGCTGTTTCACTGGAGACGCAGCAGTAATCCCATCTGTCGGAGATGAGTGGCAGCAGAAGAGACAAGTGACATCACAGCTGTGGTCAATGTAATGCTATTGTTGATCAGTTCCAGGAGCTTTGGATATTGCAGGCCTTCACATTTAGATTTTTATGATTCTGTGATATTAGGGAATGTAATGTAAAGGGAGTCCTTCTTTCTTTGACTCCCCCTTATATTATTATTTAAGCCATCATTTCTTTATGGCATTTTTACTATCATCTTCACAATTTTCCTTGTCGACATGCACCAGTGACCACGCAGTTTTACACCTTGAAGAAAATGATGACAAAAACCGTCGCCAGTTATTAGCAATCCTCGGCGTTCATATGGACTAAGCTACGGAAGTCTAAATTCATCAATTCCATCATCATACTCGGTACGATAAAACTGTATAAGACCGGGCGAGTTGGCCGTGTGGTTGGAGGCGGCTATGATGTTGCATCCTGGAGATAATGGGTTCGAATCCCACTGTCTGCAGCCCTGAAGATGGTTTTCCTTGGTTTCCCATTTTCACTCCAGGCAAATGCTGAGGCTGTACCTTAATTAAGGCCACGGCCGCTTCCTTCCGCCTCCTAGGCCTTTCCTATCCCATCGTCGGCATAAGATCTATCTGTGTCTGTGTGACGTAAAGCCACTAGCAAAAAAAAACTGTATAAGACATAAATAATTAGGAATGTTATTCCATAATATGTAGGTCTGGTACTTTTCTATTGGACCAATAACATAGGTATTTAAAAATTACATTTTAGGTCCCTTCTCCTAGACTACAAATTCACTTAGCGTGAATAAAAACATTTAGAGCTTGGATTATAGTCACATTACATATTCATTTTGATTAAGTTCTCTTCAGCCGTTTTCTCGTGATGCCCGTACAGACAGACAGACAGACAGACAGACAGACAGACAGACAGACAGACAGACAGACAGACAGACAGACAGACAGACAGACAGACAGACAGACAGACAGACAGACAGACAGACAGACAGACAGACAGACAGACAGACAGAGATGATGGAAAACTTAAAAGAGTATTTCCTTGTTATGAGGACACGGCCGATACATGCATACGATTCTTTTCAAATTCTGTTCAATGTTAAGACAGCACTCTTATAGACTAGCTGATTTACTCGTGCTTCGCTACGGAATTCTACATTGTATACAGAATTCTAGCTTAGGTACTGTACACGCTGTGAGTGACATTGTAATAAATTGCTTAGCTGTTAACGTTACCCCAGAAAAGCGACGGGGGAAGTCCCCGAACATTTTTTCTCATATACAGACTGGGTTAGGGAATTTTTATTGTAATGGTAGGCTCACTTGCCTTACATCAGTCACAATCACGTTGAGGACTTTTCATTGTAATGGCAGACACTCACTCTTCACCTGCCTTTTTACATCCTCACAAAGACAGTCTTAGTGCTTTTCCCAACTGAAATGAACATAGGTCATTAAAATGACGTCAGTAGGAATGGTGCGATTAAAAGCAATGCTTTCATATGAAATACTCAATCAAACGAAAAACCGCCCATTTTCTCACTTTTAACGCTGCCGATCTAAGAGTCCAAAGTTCCAAAGCTGGAATAAGCAAGCCGCAGACAGCCGTGATCCGTGAACACCCTTCGTCTTTTTTCAGAGGGGGTCGTCAAATAGTGTAGAGTCCCAGAGTCGGACAAGCCAGAGGAAAAGCGCGCTCTTCACTTCTAACTTGGAATGTAGAATTTAATAAAAGTGAAGACGAAGAAGCTTTTCGTAAGAAACGGCTCTTTTCAGGGTTGAATTTTGAGTTTAGTTATTTAGTGAATTGACGTGCTATAATTTGGAATATGCCTAAATTGTAATTCTAAGACCATTTCATACTACTACTAAGTGAGCCTCTGCCTCTCATTCAAAACAGCGCGTCAGAGTAGGGATCGAATAGCTGGAATACTAAGTTAGGATGAACCAGTGTGTTACGCTCCAGCAGTATCAGAATATGAATGAACCAGGGGAATGGCATGTTAAGGAAGAAAGAGTTCCAACTCCCCAGCTATTTCCCGCGAATATTTAGTCAGGCTGTTATACTCGGTACGCAGCAGTAATCCCATATATCGGAACTGAGCGTCAGGCATAAGAGACAAAGAATATCACAACAAACAATGCTCAATGTAATGTTATTGTTGATCAATGTCATGCGCTTTCGATATTGTAGGCCTTCACATTTAGTTTTCTTCCGGCTCTGAAATACCACTCATACCATAGTCGGTACGGTAAAAGTTAATAAAACAAATGATGGTAAAATGCATTCTCTATAACTTTTGTTATGTAGTACTTTTCGATAGGATCAATAACATAGGTATTTAAAAATTAAATTTTAGGCACCTTCCCCTAAACTACAATTTCACCCAGGGTGAATAAGATTTTTTATAGCTTAGAATGTAGTTTCTTATTCCCCGACTCTATATACCAATTTTGAATAAATTTTGTTAACCCATTTTCTCGTTGCTCGGCGTTGATATGGACATAGCAAGTAAAATACAAATTCATGAATATCTGTGTTGTCGTTGCCGGTTCGGTAAAAATGTATGAGACATAAGTGATCAGAAATGTAATTCTATATAACTTTAGTGAAGTAGTATTTATCGATTTTTTTTAATTTATTAACTTTTTTTTTGCTAGTTGCTTTACGTCGCACCGACACAGATAGGTCTTATGGCGACGATGGGTCAGGAAATGGCTAGGAGTGAGAAGGAAGCGGCCGTGGCCTTAATTAAGGTACAGCCCCAGCATTTGCCTGGTGTGAAAACGGGAAACCACGGAAAACCATTTTCAGGGCTGCCGATAGTGGGGTTCGAACGTACTATCTCCCGAATACTGGATACTGGCCGCAATTAAGCGACTGCAGCCATCGAGCTCGGTGTAGTATTTATCGATAGGACCACTAATGATACAAATATTCGAGAATTAAATTTTTAGCCTCCCCCTAAACTACCATTTCACTTAGCGTGAGTAAAATTACTTACAGTCTAGATTGCAGTGGCTCATCCCGCGACTTTATATACCGTTTTTAATTAAATTATCTTCAGCCGTTTTCTCGTGATGCGTGTAGCCTACATACAGACAGACAGATGGACAGACATACAGAAATTACGGAAAAGTAAAAAAAGTGCATTTCCTTGTTACTATGGACATGACAGATGCAGATATGTCATTCTCTTCGAATTCTGAGCAATGTACAGACAAAACTCTTATATAGCTGATAGATCATTTTTACAAGCGGAAAAGTGGATTCTGGTATCTAATACAAAGTTTACTTGTTTTTTCCTATGTGATTCAATGTTGTGTAATATTTTGAAAATATCTTCTGTCCTATTTTAACCATTCATTCACTTTCAACACTTATTCTTTGTGTAGACACCAAGCCTCTTATTTCTCTAGATGTAACTCTTTCTTTCTTCATCTTCATCTCTTTGTTAATTTCGCAGAATTCTACAGGTGTTCATGATCACGTGTTTCTCAGCACTCTTGCTCTTACTCAGCATATTTTCCTCATTTTCAAGCTGTCTATCCCAAGAGTCCTTTTCTGTCCTGCATCTCTATTCATACGAGATTGCACGGTTGATCCAATATTCCTCCCACCCATTTCCCCTCTTTAATCTTAGCAGACGTTCTTTTACGTGCTTTTTCTATGACTGTCCCTTCAGGTATAATACTCTGAATCTGAATTTAAGAAATTTTCCTCACCTATTGACTTGTCTCTACAATAAAATTAAGATGTAATTAACCATGAAACTGGTGATCAGCTTGCTAACCTCGACAGATAGATTTGTACATTTGAGTTTTAAAAAAATGGCGTATGGCTTTTAGTGCCGGGAGTGTCCGAGGACAAGTTCGGCTCGGCAGATGCAGGTATTTTTACTTGACTTCCGTGGGCACCCTGCGCGTCGTAATGAGGATGAAATGATGTTGAATACGACACACACACCCAGCCCCGTGCCGGCGAAATTAACCAATTATGGTTAAAATTTCCGACCCTGCCGGGAATCGAACCCGGGACCCCTGTGACCAAAGGCCAGCACGCTAACCATTTAGCCATGGAGCCGGACTACACCTGAGTTTAGAAGCACTCCAGTTCACGCAAGAAGAGACAAGCCTCACATGTCACTGCTAGAGCTGAGAATTACCACGTCCTTTTCAGTCGAATGCAATGAACTTATCTCCCAAATACATTACTTCATGTACAGAAAAAGGAAGCACAATCCGAGAGCAGATCCTTCTTAAATCTGAAAAGTAAATGCTTCGACATTGCCTACGATAATATTTATAAGATGAAGTTAGTTTAATTGCCAAGGAAACCCTATTTAGTTTGATGTATTTATCGTTTTAGTAAAGATAGATCTCTTTGTCCGACTGCTTGCCTGAATGGTTGGCGTTGATCTTTTAGAGGATCCCGGGTTCATTTACCAGCCGAGCCAGGGAGTTGAATCGGAGTTGTTTGTCGTGTTTGTCCCAAAACTCTCTTTACGTCGCACCGACAAAATTAGTTCTTATAGCGACGATGGGATAAGAATACACTATGAGTAAGAAGAAAGCCCCCGTGGCCTTAATTAAGGTACAGCTTCAGCATTTGCCTGGTGAAAATACAATGGCTGCCGACAGTGGGCTTCGAACCCACTATCTCTCGCACGCAGTCTCACAACTGCGCGCCCCTTACTCGCTCGGTCAGACAACACACCACACTACCAACCAGCACAGAAACATTACATCCGGCATCCGGCGGTAAAATAGCGTCAATTTCCCCCCCATGTGTTCACCCGTGGCCTCACAAGTCTGGGAAAAGCGGAAGAACAAGATCCATTTCAATAACGATATCAAAATAAAAGGAATATAAATATGACTTTCAGTAGATGAAACTAAAATTGATAACGAGTAATTTATTTGCATCTAACGAATTGTTTCCAAGAGACATCTGTATGGAATTTGGAGTGGACAATTAATGTAGGATTCGGGAGATAATGGATTCGAACTCCAGTGTCGCCAGAACTCAACATGGTTTTCTGTGGTTTCCCATTTTCACACCAGTTAAATTATGCGGTTTTGCCTTCATCAAAACCATGCCCTTTCCTATCCCAGTGTCCCGATAACTGTGACGGTGCGACGTAAAGCAAATTGTAATAATTTAAGTGTAGTGTTTCGTACATCGAAAGCGGGAAACTAAGTCAGGGCCTACCGTTCTCCAGACTGTGGAGAGATCAGAGCCTTCTATATGCATTCAATGTTTTCAGATGACGCCCATGTCAAATACCCGGGAGGTATTATGTTTTTGAGGCCGATGGAGTCTTTCATTTTCACGCCATTCCATTTCTATAACCGATATCTTCATTCTTCAAAGTGTCGAACCTCTACCTTTTCCTCTAATGCAGGATGATTGTCCAGTTGTAGCCTACTTAAAATAACGATCACCATCACCAGCAGCAAAATCTATATTTATAGTCTGTGTTAAATACCGAGCGTTTTGTCCGGCTCCGCGGGTAAACGGTTAGCGTGCTGGCCTTTGGTCGCATGGGTCCCGGTTTCGATTCCCGACAGGGTCTGGAATTTTTACCATCATTGGTTAACTTCGCTGGCAGGGGGGGGCTGGGTGTATTTGACGTCTTCGTCATCATTTCATCCTCATCGCGACGCGCGAGTCGCCTACGGGCGTCAAATCTAAAAGCTGCACCTGGCGAGCCGAACATGTCCTCGGACACTCCCGGCACTAAAAGCCATACGCCATTTTATTACCAAGCGTTTTGGCCTTGAAAGTCCACTCTGAAATTCCAGCTAACAGAGCTGATACGATGTTTTCCCCTTTCCCCGCCCACGCAATAATTTGTGCTCCCCAGAAAATTTCACTTGCGCCAGATTTCATACAAGTTACTGCAAATGAAAACAGCTGCCATTTAACGCAGACCATTGTGACACCATCGTGTCATTTCATATGAGTCCTGAGAGGAGACATCCTTGTCGGCCCCCTATCTCTCGATGTTTATCTGAGGAAACCTACTGTCTTGATTAGTCTAAGTTTTATGGAGAACTAAACCGTATATTTATGGAGGGGTTTACGCTTTATCTCGAAAGGTAGTGGCAGTAGTCACCGCCTAATAAGATGTGATTCATGCGCTGCGCACCTGCGCGCACTGTCAGCGGAAATGGCCTTAAATTACTTCACACAGCGAACTGCTTATTCCATGTTTTGACATGTTTAACCATCTTCTCCATAAATAGTATCACCATAACGACTTGCGTATTAATATTCACGTCTTGTTATACACCTTGTTTCGTATATATACATCTCATCAAGAGAGCAGCACCATAATTTGTCCACATGGCTTCCTTTCCTTCAGTGTAGACATAATTACGGGCGCTCTATGGAAGAAGAGTTGTAACTAGTAGTAGGGAATAAAAAAAAATCCACATCCTGTCTTCACTGAATGAACAGCACCAATCTGAGACAGAACGACAACCAATATAACTTGACCAGATGAGGCAAGGAGAAAGTTAACTATCACAAAGGCCACTGTCCATCTCCAGCCGTACACGCAGAAAGTACACGCAGCCCACCACCGTTGGGGGTGTGCCTGAAATAAAGCTGCACCACCTTGGGACGAGGTTACGACGGTAATTCAAATAAGTTTCCCTATTGTTAATGCTGAAAGCATTTCTTAGCAAAGTAGAGGCCAGACACGTAAAATTAAGCAATTTCCTTAACTGTGCTGAAAGTTGAAGGCCTAAAGGTCCCGGAGAGGTTTCAAATTTTGAATCTTAGATAGGTCTATCAAACTAAAAACACTCAAATTTCGAAAATCACTTCTGGCCAAATGCAGTTTCGGGAAAACAGCCTAAAATTGCTTGTTTCTTTACTCCTTTTCTTTTTGTTTTAAATCCTAGCTAAATTAACTTACTTACATAATTCTAATTGTAATCTGTTCCTTAGTTCAATACCCGCAGGCGTTTTATGATTTTGAAAAATAACCACACCGAATACAGTTATAAAAGCTTAATTGAAACTCTGCATTGACTCACATTAGCGCTCGTAGTGGTAAAATGAAATGGCGTATGGCTTTTAGTGCCGGGAGTGTCCGAGGATATTTTCGGCTCACCAGGTGCAGGTCTTTTGATTTGACGCCTGTAGCCTACCTGAATGTAATGATTAGGATGCAATGATGATGAAGACGATACATACACCCAGCCCCCGTGCCAGCGAAACTATCCAATGATGGTTAAAATTCCCAACACTGCGGGGAATTGAACCCGGGACCCCTGTCATCCAAGGCCAGCACGCTAACCATTTATCCATGGAGCCGGACGCTCGTAGTGGTGCTTAAGTGAAACAATGCATAGACTCGCATTAGCGCTCGCAGTGGTAGAAAAAGGCAAACTGTTAATCTAATCGACCGAATAATGACGAAATGAAAAGGATTGTAGTTTTTCTCTTCTTTTTTTTTTTTTTTTTTTTTTTTTTGCTATTTGCTTTACGTCGCACCGACACAGAAGATAGGTCTTACGGCGACGATGGGATAGGAAATGCCTACGAATTGGAAGGAAGCGGCTGTGGCCTTAATTAAGGTACAGCCCCGGAATTTGCCTTGTGTGAAAATGGGAAACCACGGAAAACCATCTTCAGGGCTGCCGACAGTGGGGCTCGAACCCACTATCTCCCGATATATTCTATTTTCATGCTTTATTACATTTTATTTAACTAAACTTCGTATCTCATATCCCTAGGATGTTTTCAATATTGAGTTGCTTGCCTGGAGGGCTAGACGTGTGGTTTTTTTATTTGAATGGATAAAGGGGTGACAAGACAAAGAACGCTGTTTTGACGTGACAATGCCCGTAAAATGAGGCCACATACATTCGAAATTCAGCGTAACGAAGTCGTGTGTTCACATGCGGGCCTATAAAATAATGCTACTAGTTTTCACCTTCCTCTAACTACTTTTACTGTTTTCGGAGACGCCGATGTACCGGAATTTTGTTCCGCAGAATTTTGCTGTATGTGCCATCAAATCTACCGAGATGGGGATACCATCGCCCTGAGCCAGGAGCGGTCTACTCAGCTCGGCGGAAGTAAGGATCTGATACAAGCCGTACCCGGCGCTGCCCAGCTACTTTATTGATTGTTTGCTTTAAGGATTTGTATTACCTGTTAATTGTGTGAGGCGAACTTTTGTAGATTTACTTATTGTGGCGTTGATTGCTATCATACGAACATTTTGTTTTTTTGAGAGTTATGGTTTAATTTCAAGTTTTAGTTTGAAAATATTTTATTTCGCGTTAAATGAATTTTGACCTTGTGGCAGCCTGGAAGTGGTTGATCGCTTCAAATAAAAATAAGCGGTAAATGTACGTATTTGCGCGCAGTGCTGCAGATACGACGTACATTTTCCAACTGTCTCTGGGACTGTGATCAATCAGCCTAGGGACCACTAAAACTGTGGATTCAAAACTGATATCCGTCAGTCTGGACAGTTTCTTCTTCACTACCTCTCACTTCTAAGCGAATGGGGGCTGAACGATTACTTAAACGGCATCCAGAGTGTTACAATTCATCTCAGCGACCTCGTAAACTATGAATTCCACGCTAACATTGGTTGTTTTCGATTATTTTTACATGTTACCCCCTCTCCTAAGAGTGCTATGGGTGTCAAACCCTCACAGTATTTTCTCCGTATTGTAAGACATAGAGCCTCCGTGGGTCAGGCGGCAGCGCTTTCGCCTCCCACCGCTGGTTTCCGTGGTTCAAATCCCGGTCACTGCATGCGAGATTTGTGTTGGACACAGTGGGTGTGGGACAGGTTTTTCTCCGGGTACTCCGGTTTTCTCTGTCATATTGCATTCCATCAACATCCTCCAATATCATTTCATTTCATTAATCATTGCCCCAGAGGAGTGCGACACGCTTCGGCAGCCGGCACAATTCCTATCCTCACCGCTAGATTCCATTCCTGAACCGATCGAATGACTGGAAACAGGCTGTGGATGTTACGTGTAGCACGTCTGTTTGAGATACTCATACATCTATAATCTCCGTCACTTTGGACATTTTATTTTTCACCCCCTCCTCAACCCCATCTTTATGGGGGCTGAAATTGGACTTAAACGGCATCCGGTGTGTCGCTATTCATCTCAGCAACCATGCAAACTACGAATTCGGTACTAAATTTGGTTGTCTTTGATCATTTTCATATACTGTACGTTATCCCCTCTGCAGATTGTTACGCAGGATCTAGAGTTGAAAATGTATTATTTTACGTTGTTTGCTGTACAGCTTCCTGTCCAGTCGGTCTGGGATCGATTGCTGAACCCCTCCAACTTTATGAGTGGGTCGCTGTTCACTCACCCCCAAGTACCATAAGTAAAACGAACTCGAGGGAAAAGAAGAGAGAATGCAAAAGAAGAAAAGGAAGAAGAAAGATTGGGTGGGATAAGAAAGAGAATAAAGACAGAGAAGAGATGAAAAAATGAAATGTCGTATAGCTTTTAGTGCCGGGATATCCCAGGACGGGTTCGGCTCGCCAGGTGCAGGCCTTTCTATTTGACACCCGTAGGCGACCTGCGCGTCGTGATGAGGATGGAATTATGATAGACAACATATACACCCAGCCCCCGTGCCATTGGAATTAACCAAATAAGGTTAAAATCCCCGACCCGGCCGGGAATCGAACCCGGGACCCTCTGAACCGAAGGCCAGTACGCTGACCGTTCAGCCAACGAGTCGGACAGAGAAGAGTTGAGAATTGTGAAGAGACAACAAGGGAGGGGAACAAAGGTGAAGTAAAAACAAGAAAGAAGTTAAAAGGAGGTAAGAAATGAAAGAGGAGACATTAGAAGGGAAAAGAAGAGAAGGCAAGTGAATAGGAGGGACTGGAAGAAGAAGAAGAGGGAGAAGAAAACAAAAGAGAAAGGAAGACCACAGAGTGTAAAATTTGAGAATTCAAGATAAAAAAAGAGAGAAGAGGCAAAAAGAACAATACAAGGAAAGAGAAAAGAAGGGAGGGGAAAAGAAACGAATGTAGTAGAAGGGGAAGGAAGAAACCGTTCTATATGAGACAAGGAAAGGAAAGGGGGGGGGGGCAAGAACGAACAGAAAATATGAGCAAAGAGAATAGAAGGGATTAAAGAACCCAGGAAGAGAAATGTACTAAAATGAAGAGGGAAGAGAAAAGAAACATAGAGAGGAGGCAAGGTAAGAGAAGAGCAGGGGAAGAGGAAATGTGGATGTAGACAATGTTAAATAAAAGGGAATAGAGAGAGATGAAAGTAGATAAAAATGAAGAAAAGTGAAGAACGGAGAGAAAAGAACAGAAGGCTTGGTGAGAGACTGAAATAAGCGAGTAAACAGAAGAAAAAGAAAGTTAAGAGGAGACTATAGGAAAGTAGAAGAAGAATTTCACTATTAGCCGTCCTCAAATAATTTTTCCTTATCTGGCGATCAGTATTAATTAATTATGTCTAAGTGGGAGAAACCCACTACCTGATCTTAAACGATGAATTCACTTCCTCCCTTTAACAGCAGAATAGCACGTCACCTGTCTAGTTCACCATTTATTGCGGCTGGAAGCAGGTCTTACGATGTTCATGTTAATCGTAAAACAGTGAAGCGACTTGCGAAGAAGGAATTGTGCTATACCCTATAGAGGGTAACGGGGGTACAATAACTGCTTGCTGGGGGATGAAAAGATGAACGTTTCAAAGACTTTGGCCAGCAGATGACTCACCAGACCGTATCGCATGTGACTGGAAGTCTGAATGTTGATAAGTTGTAGCCATGTTTGTGCCCTGAGTCGTCTGAGAGGGGTCACCTGGTTGAACACATACACATCTGCAGACCAGGTTTAGAACCACTGTCCTGTACCAGCTGTATGCATAAGCTTTTGCCGGTTTTTGTGGTAAAAAACAGTTAATTTTCAAGGGAAATTCAATTTTTGTTTATTCAAAATGCTGGCCATCGGCTTCTACACGCTTCGCCTATCTTTCAGGTAAGCTATGAATATCATGCCAGAAAAACTGTTTATCTTCTTCGGCAAACCAATCAGCAACTTCCTCGAAATTGCTGCAGTGTTGCTCTGCGAGCGCGTGCCCCATTGATGTGAAGAGGTGGTAGATGGCGCCAAGTCGGGAAAGTACGGCGGCTTCGGAAGGATGTACCATCCAAGCGATTTCAAGGTGTCTTTCACTGGTTTTGCTGTGTGAGACGGCGCATTGCCGTGTAACAATATCACATTGCCATGTCTTCTGGCCCATTCCGGTCGTCTTTCGACACATTTAATGCTTGTATCAATTGCTGTTGAGTTTGAGTTAGGTCATCATCCATTAACGCCCGCAATTGCTCGTCTTCGCACTTTCGTGGTCTACTAGAGCGCGCTCTGGTCTTTAACATTGAATCCCCACATTTAAATTGTTGAAACCATGTCTCGCATGTTCTAATCGATGGAGCGAGTTCACCAGCAAACGATGACTTTCCACAGCCTGTTTCTTTTCTTTCTAGTGTGACGAACAAACTGACGTATGTGTCAAATTCATACGCTGCGTAAGCCACTTAGTGAAACCGCAAAACACTTATGTATACAACTGGTAGAGAATTGATTCAAAATTGACATATTGGGAGGGCAATATATTCGTAGTAGAAATTAGAGTCGATGTGGCGCTACGTACTGTCGGGAACCGTGTACTTGCTGGAGGACTACGAACATGTGTGCTTGTTGGACCAGCTTCCTCTTCTGTCATAGAACCGTCGAGCTGCTCCCCTGTAGCGGCAGTCAACGATCACCTGGGGAATGAAATGGTTCTCTATCGTGTTTAGCGACGTCGAACTGGTGAGCGTCATCTTCCAGGCTGTAATCGCCCCCGACTTATGTGTCCACCCCCTGGTATCATGTTGTAAGGCGAAGTAAGGTAATAAGATACAATTGGTGTTTGTGGAGGGTTCGTTAAACAACGCCCGCTACAACTGGACATGATCCTCCAACTACTAAATCATGTTCTCTTGGTGGTGTTCAACAACTGTTCTGTCCGGCTCCATGGCTAAATGGTTAGCGTGCTGGCCTTTGATCACAGGGGCCCCGGGTTCGATTCCCGGCAGGGTCGGGAATTTTAACCATCATTGGTTAATTTCGCTGGCACGGGGGCTGGGTGTATGTGTTGTCTTCATCATCATTTCATCCTCATCACGACGCGAAGGTCGCCTATGGGCATCAAATCAAAAGACTTGCATCTGGCGAGTCGAACATGCCCTCGGACACTCCCGGCACTAAAAGCCATACGCCATTTCGTTTCAACAAGTATTCTGATTAGTACGACCCCCAGACCTCTCTCTCTCTCTCTCTATCTCCCATTGAACGATTTGGGACACGATGGGAGGACATCTTAATCAGCTGTACGGCCAATTACTAACTTTCCAAGAGCTTGGAACACAGTACCAGAGGTTGAAATTGGCCTCTTGTGCGATCGGTCTGACTGCCCGAAGGGGGATACACTCTAAATTGATCTGGCGCTAAGCACTTTGTGTCTGTTCGTTAGTATTGTTGATCATGCAATGTCATCAAGCTATATTACCTCAAGGTTGAATAGTAATTAAAGTGACACACAGAGTCACGGTGTTGTACCGCCAGCGTATTTATATTAGCATTTATTGCCAATTTTCATTTCATAGATAATAATCATTGTTCACGTTTTTTCGTCTCTTAAGGAAAGGAGAGGCGCGGTTAATGGTTAAACTCAGATTTTAATTATCCAGAAATAAGAGCGTAGACCTTCACGAGGCCACAGATCTGGTGTGCAAACGGAGGATTGGGAGGTACCTAAAAAACACAAAGAGGTTTGCGGACTGAATGCTCAAAGGCAATAGAGTCCATAAAAATATTATGTAGGCTAAGTACTTATTAAACATTCCCATGAATATTGTTATAATATGATTAACAGAGGACAATGAGGCTGCAGTGCAATTAAATTATATAATTCAATCATTTCCCAAAGGTTATGCGTGTTCGATCCAAACATTCCTCTCTATCTTGCACCGCTCTTTTCATCGTCACGTAATTTCTGAAGCCCATTTTTAGCTTGATCTCTTCCAAGTATTGTTTCCTAGGCTGCCTCCTGTTTTCTTTCGTAACTAGCTGATACGCCGCATGTGCTGCTACTCATCAATAAATAAAGGGTGGTTTTAATTAATTGTACTTTATGCGATTTTTATTAATGTTTTTCTTCATTGTTTTTGGTTGTTTTGTTATTTATATACTTTTAAATATATTTACTTATAATTTCACTTACGAAACAAATAATTACTATAAATATGTTCTATTTTTTAGTTCCCTCTGTCTATCAATATTATCAAACTCTTTCTATTTGCTTACATAAATTGGATTTATTTGCATGTTCATTGCAACGCGAGTGGATACATGACATTCTTAGCTTTTCCATCTGGTGCGAAAATGAATAGACTTCTCGGCAATGAGTTGCCTAGGTACATGAAAGTACATCTCGAACACGGCCTGTTGGATTGCTATTGCCAAATAACAGGCAATGAGTTGCCTAGTTACATGAGAGTACATCTCGAACACGCCCTGTTGGATTGCTATTTACAAATAACAGGCAATGAGTTGCCTAGTTACATGAAAGTACATCTCGAACACGGCCTGTTGGATTGCTATTGCCAAATAACAGGCAATGAGTTGCCTAGTAACATGAAAGTACATCTCGAACACGGCCTGTTGGATTGCTATTTACAAATAACAGGCGATGAGTTGCCTAGGTACATGAAAGTACATATCGAACACGGCCTGTTGGATTGCTATTTACAAATAACAGGCAATAAGTTGCCTAGTTACATGAAAGTACATCTCGAACACGGCCTGTTGGATTGCTATTTACAAATAACAGGCAATGAGTTGCCTAGTTACATGAAAATCCTAGGATGAGAAGTACTTCATAAAACATGGCGACGTGTTCCCATTCTCCTATAAACAACATTTCTTACCGGACTATCAAGATACAGAGTAAGTCTATCGCCTAGCGACAGTCTGTCCATCAAGTTAGATGCAAATTTTGATGCGGCGTTGTAATATTGATGCGTAAAATGAATATATTTCATTGACTTTTCAAGATATGCAAAAAATTTCGTTTACTATTGAGACGATTTGGAAGATTTTGGTACAAACCGCAGCTTTTAACTCCCTCTGATTTAAGAGCTTCAGTTTTGTGAGACATACACGCTAGCGTTTTATATATGGATGGCCTAGATTGAATACCTCGTATCTCACAAAGTTCTTCCTATCCATTATTTTCCTTAAGACAGGTCACGCCTCCCAGCCACACATGGACATACAGTCCATCAAAACAATGTTCGTTGTGTTATTTTTTCTATGCCGATGTGGGAAGGAAAATAAACCTTACCGTACCGTACTATAGGAAAGTATGTTTGCGTGACGTATTTACTGACTCCTAGAGTATAGTTCATTTTCCTTCATTCGAAAGCATAGGAAAATGAACCCAACGAACATTGTTCTGATGGACTGCATACCCAAATGTGGCTGGAAGGCGTGACCAGTCTTAAGGGAAATAATGGATAGGAAGAACTTTGTGAGATACGAGGTATTCATTCTAGGCCTTCGAATATATACTTTGCCTTGAGGTGATGAAGGTGTTATGTCTAATGGTGTGTCCTCTAAATTCGATTTTCCTTGTTTTCATTGAACAGCTTCCTCTGCCCTTTGAGTTCTCTCAGTTGTTTCAAATTTGAATTCCTATCAGTCCAGCTCGTTTATTGTCATTTTGCTCCACACCCATATCTCACTTGATTCAGGACAAGCCTTTTCCTGTTTTTCCAATGTCCGACCTTCACTTCCATACAACAGAGTACTCTATACAAATAAATTTGCAAACGATTCCCTGGCTTCTATATTGATATGCCTACTAGTTGGAATATTTTTGTAAATGCATGTTCTGCCATGGGAATTCTACTCTTCACATCCACCAAGCATCTGTTGTCTTCTGTGATCATACTTCCGAGATAACGGGACTGGTATATAAAGACAATAATTATTATAAAATATCAGCATTAATTGAAAGTCAAAGTGTAGGGATTTATAATTGTAGATGCACAAATGAAATAGTTATGAAGTAATCAGGTACTTCAAAGTACTCTAGAAATTTAAAATTTGATATCGGGGAAACCTAGCATACTAACAATCGAAAGACAAATCAAAAATTCCCGAAATATCTCCGAAGGGGCTCGAAATTGAGGCTCTGGTGCAGAATAACGGAAGCTCACTAGTGTAACTCACCAGTCCCGTCATCTCGGAATTATGATCATACCCATGGCAGAACATGCACTTCACGCCGTAGAACATTTTTCAATGGTACAGACACCAAAATCTCAGGATTGTACACGCATTGACACTTATGTACGGTATATAAATATTAAATAAATCGGAAGGAAAGAAATAATGTATATACATATGAGTAGCCTGGTTGCAAACATTGCCATCTCCATCTGATGCGGGATTTTTCAGGAAAGATAAAAGTATTAATAGCTGTCAGTATAGATTGAGGGGCGGATTCAGATTTAGGGATCGATTCAAGGGGAACCTTGCCTTAAAGTTTAAGGATTACTGTGAAACACAAAATGTAGTTAAACTGTTTCGTAATCATCCGGGAGAGGTGGCCGTGCGGTTTGGGGCGCGCAGCTGTGAGCTTGCATCCGGGAGATAAAGGGTTCGAGCCCCACTGCTGGTAGCCCTGCAGATGGATTTCCATGGTTTCCCATTTTCACAGCAAGCAAATGCTGGGTCTGTACCTTAATTAAGGCTACAGGCACTTCCTTCCCATTCCTAGCCCTTTCCTATCCCATCGTCACCATAAGTCCTACCTGTGTTGGTGCGACGTAAAACTAGCAAAAAAAAAAAAAAATGGTTTCATGACCAGGATATGGAGTTGAACTTTTTTGTAACACATCTGTACCTTTTTCTGATTTCCTCGCGAAATGGTTTAGGTTGTTTTCTGTAAGAAAAATAACATGAAGGCCATTGAACAGTTGTGAATCTACTTTATTACAGAGTAAATACAAACTTGTATTATTTTTCATTTGTTTCCAACTTTTCAGCACACGCCACACTACCACATTTTCTTCATCCATCCAGTTCATTAAAATCACATTCTGAATCCTCACCAGTTCCAGTCATTCTCTGGTTGGTAGTGTTGTTGTTAATGTTGATGATGGTGATGGTTCTGTACCATTTCAATTCTTCTGTTTTATTCCACATGCATTTATAGTGTTTTTTAAAACAAATTCTATACATCGCCCAACTCAGTGATCACACGGCTGAATCCAGTTCTCTAACTTGCTGATTTGTAGATGGTAATGTTTTTTGAAAAAGCTATGATGGAGTTGGCCGTTTTTGGAACACATCAACCTCAAAATTACAATCTTGCTGACAGATGCTATTAGGAACCCATACATAACTATTAAATCTGAATACATTTAGGTCCTCTTTCTGTTAAAGAAAATAGGATGGTTATGTTTGCAACCAGGCTACTCACGTGAATACATTAGCTGCCTCGGTTGATCAGTGGTAGAGTGTTGACCTACGCATCTCAAGATCGTGGGTTCACATCCGGCAGAGGTAGTCGGATTTTTGAAGGGGGCGGGTACGATGTACAACATATAAAAGTAGTATAAGTGGACAGTTCGGCCGCCTCCTCCTCCTACGGCCATCTTCAGAGGCCTCCACCTCCACCTCCTCATCACGCTCTCGGGAGAGCCCTCCTCCTCCACCACCGCCCCGCGACCCTAACCTTACATGCGCTATCTAGGAGGGGCTTAACCTAACTTTTTTGCGTTAGAGAGCTAGCCTAACCTTATAGAGGGCCCTTCCTGACGCCTAAGAGAGTGAGCTTAACCTTACATCTGATATCTTGGAAGGGCTTAACCTAACAAAGACAGCAAGCCTAAACTTATGGAAGGGCCTAACCTCAGTTTTACGGCCGGATGCCCTTCCCGACGCCAATTTCACAAGATGGCGGCTATACATGGCTCCATATGAGACACCGCCTAACATCACATCCGCTATCTTAGAGGGGCTTAACCTAACACAAGACAGCAAGCCTAACCTCATGCAGGGGCTTAACCTCAGTTTTACGTCCGGATGCCTTTCCCGACGTTAATTGCACAAGATGGCGGCTATACGTGACTCCTTATGAGACTCCTTAAGGGTGCTTGCGCGCGATGGCGCCTACAAGATGGCTGCTATACATAGGCTCTTATGAGACTCCCTTGGAATGCTTGCGCAAGATGGCGGACACAAGATGGCTGCTACACATGCCTCCTTATGAGACTCCTTATGATGCTTGCGCAGGATGGCGGTCGAAAGATGGCTGCGGGCAATTCCACGTGACAGTTGTCATCCACCATCTTGCATCGCTCTAACCTTAGTGCTGCACTCTTTACGGCTCTGCTGGTAATTAAAAAAATTCCACGTCCTTTTTTGACAGCTGTCATCCTTCATCTTTTATCGCAAACCTCAGTGCTGCACTCTTTAGCTACTTACCTTTGAAATGTGGTGGCGGATAATTTGAAAAATTCTTTTTGACAGCAGCCATCTTTAATCAACAGAGCACCGTGCTGTCATCTTTCGCTACCGCCATCTTACATCGCTTACCGCGGTGCTGCTATTTTTAGCTACTTACGTTTGAAATGTGGTGGCGGACAATTTAAAATATTCTACGTGCTTTTTTGACAGCAGCCATCTTCATTCAACAGAGTACCGTGCTGCTATCTTTACGGCTACTATCTCGCTAATTAGCACTTAGAGGCTAGTGCACAAGATGGCGGTGGCTGTTATAGCCTCCTCCTCTACCTCCTCTGTTAAGGCATAGCTTTATCGAACAAGTTTAAACATGCGTCGGGATAGCTAGAGTAAGCACGTGCTGCAGTGATGACATCATTGTGCATATTTAGATTTGATCGTTTTCTTAAGAGTAAGTAGGTGTAAGGAATGTAATGAGTACAACATTTTGAATGCTATCTAATATTTATTTACGATGTACTACAACAGTGTTCACCGAGCTCGATAGCTGCGGCCAGTATCCAGTATTCGGGAGATAGTAGGTTCGAACCCCACTATCGGTAGCCCTGAAAATGGTTTTCCGTGGTTTCCCATTTTCACACCAGGCAAATGCTGGGGCTGTACCTTAATTAAGGCCACGGCCGATTCCTTCCCACTCCTAGCCCTATCCTGTCCCATCGTCGCCATAAGACCTATCTGAGTCGGTGCGACGTAAAGCAACTAGCAAAAAAACAAAAAAAAACAACAGTGTTCGTTTTGCTGCTGACAAGATTCGTATGCTTCTTAACAACGTTTTGCGGTATGCTTCCGAAATGCCTCCTGCAACATTCAAATTAAACTACTAAGTATGTTATGCTTTACAGGGAAGATCATACACTTCTTACCTTGTTGTTATTCCTTTTCTGAATCATCATCATTACGAGGTACTAGAAAAAGTTCATTCATACACTGTGTACAGTGTTCAATCCTCGGATTTGGTCCATCCCAATCATCATCATCATCATCATCATCATCATCATTTTCTCCTCGATGCTTGTAATATCGTTGACAGGTTCTGCATAAAGCTACATCGATGGACATCGTACTGTGTAGAGGAAGGATGTCCCAAAAATTATGTACGTAAGAGGCAGCGTACGTAGATAAAAATCTTGGCGGTAAGTATTGAATAAGATGTTTTAGCATCGAGGTTCTATGTTTATAGAACATCTTAACAGCCTCACTCACTCGTGTTAAGATGTTGCGTGTGAGCATGCAAACAGCACGCACATTTACAGTTTTGTTCAATAGCGTACGATGTCGAAGCACACACTAATGTTGATGATAAAGAGCTATCCTTATTAATAGTCTGGTAACAATATTCGTTAGCGGATGGTAAGTAACATCACTTATATGAATAATAAGACACTAGGCTGCTGTGTTAGCAGGAATGTTTCCAGATGTTTCAAATTCTAAACGAATATCAACTGGCGATTATTTTATGGATTCTTCATGATAAGAGCAGTCTATAACTACAATCGGTGCTTTATTTTTAAATTCTTGAGGTGTAAATAGCGGACGACCTTCTTTCTGATAATACGATGATTGAAATTTACAAAACATGTCATAGAGCATCCCAAATTTATTTTTCTCAATGTTAATGTCTATGTTTGTGGAGGGCTAGGTAATCCCGTTGAGATATAGCCTAACGTGTCTTGATTTACAGTTATCAAACAGTGAGCTATCTTTTTCGTGATTGAATTTACGATTGATTTGAAATCCAAAAATAATGTACAAGGGCTTCTCAGTAAAACGTGATGTTTTAACAGCTCAGCTATGCTTGTTTGTAGGTGGTAACACAGGATATTCATGCAGTTCCCAACTTCGAAAACGTATAGGTAATGGTATATCATTTTCTACAATCTTAAGCAATCGAAGTTTTTCACGATTAGATAAGGTTACATGTGGAATCCTCCACAGTATACGATGAAGTGTAATTTTCGGTTCCACTGGTGTTTCTGCTGCTGTAGGAGAATTGTAATCACTTCGATCACAGATTAGAATCTCTTGTTTTGCGTTGATTATAATACGTGTAAAGTCTTCTGCGAAACCAAAAATATGTTTCAGTTATAACATACCCGTAGAAGTCCCATCCTCATTAATCATCCAGTTATTAGTAGCTTTTGGACACCATCCTCCCATCCTCAAAAGATTACTTTCTCCATCACAGAAAGAAGGGTAGAGTTTAATTGCACTTGTAATACCAACAGTCTTCGTTCGATCTATTTCAACATTATTTACATATTGCGTTTTAGAAAAGAGAAAAGCTAGAGCATGGTTGTTTAGTTGTGATGTGCTTGATCCACTTCCATCCGACTTTTCTAGTCGTCCTTCAATATAGAGGTAGCTTTCGTGAGGTAAGGTGTATACATCTTGCTAATTAATAATAAAATGAATTTCATCATTGTTATTTAATCCAAACGTAAAAGGTTGATAGGAATGAAGCTCACTTCGTACTACACCTTCACGAGTTTCTACTGTATTCGTAATGTCCAGCATTTCTTCCATTCTGTTGTAGTAGCGTATAACCTAATTCTTGGAGTATCTGCTTATGGGTATCTGTTAACTCGATGAGTCTCTGCACACATGTAGTATGTCTTCGGAATGTACACCGTGTTTTATAGATGGTTTTCATACTGGTTTAAGATGTAGTTTGTAAGCTACGTACGCGTGCTGATCTAAATGAATAAGCTGATTATGTTTATTTACAGGTCTAATAGTAATGTTGCTAATGTGTTTTACAGACACAGGATGATAAAGAACTACTGCTGGTTTCTCACAAATAGTATATCCATGTTCCTCTGTAACAATAAAGTCGTGCAGGACGTGCGAAGGTTGTAGATTACTATTCAAGTCTGTAATAATATTACAAGTAATGTTCACATTATAATCATCGAAGAGTTTTATAGGCTGATCAGACTCGTGACGTACGTTCGGTAGGAGCTCCCTTGATGAAAATCCAAGCAATGGTCCAATCGAATCAGGTTGTGATTTGAAGTCAATCTTAAATGATGATTCAATAACACATTTATGTGTAATGTTGCTTACAGTCATTGAGTACTTGTAATTATGATTACTAAAATTATCTTCTCCAAACTGATCAATTAACGTGCTTTCAATATAGTCATGAATATCGTTTACTGAATAACTACATGAGGGTAGCGTTAGCACAAACTTATCGTAATAGAACTTGTTTACACCATCACGCACATTATAGATTTTATTGTAGCTTTCAAGCGATACTAGTCCAAGACTATGCGGCTGATAGCCAATTTCGATCGGCGGATTAAAATAGACGGTTGTTTCAGGTCCTTCTCCACGTGCAGCAAACGTTCTTTCACTATCAGTCATCACGTAGACACTAATGCGCTTTCTCTACTGTCTGGGTTTGATATAAGAACATAAGATATAATCGTTCGCACATGCGTGTATTAAAGTTTTTCACACGGTTTTTATTGTAAACAATATCTGCACTGCTTCCGAAATAACGTATGAGCTCAAAAGGAGGAGGTAAGTCTCCATAGCTATCGAAATACCATACTTTAGATTTACGTTTTACATAAGCAACGTAATGAGTCCCAGGTCCAAGTTAATTACGGCACTTTCACGTTCACGTGGGCGCGCTGGTAGTTGATCGCGTATATACACACCTCGAAAATAATGAATTCCTTGTTGTATAGCAAACGTGGCAGTGCATTCAGTAGACGTTTTTTGGAGAAATGTAGATACCAAGCCCTTTCTTGTATGGTGCTAGCTTCATGTGCACACCTTTGCCTCGTAATGCAATTGCCTCCATCGTCTTGTTATGACGTTCACTCTCTCTCAATTGTTGTTTCGTTTCTTCTACAGCTTTAACAGTTCTTGCTACAGCACTAGCACCACCCAGCAATGACGCTAAAGCTGCTAGGCCACCAAACAGCGCAGGAAGAAATCCTCCTCGTTTTGGTACAGGAATAATTTGCTCACGTTTACTAAATATTGCTCTGCACGTTGGAGAATTTCTCGCTCCTGCTGCGCTTAATGCCTTAGTAATAGCTACACGAGGATTGTATTCCCCTCGAATAGCCTTTTGTGCAGCCTTTATAACATATTTCCATCCAACAGTTTTTGCTTTCTTCTTCTTCATGTCGTTTGGATATCGTTGTTTTACTATTCTGTGCACGACTTTACTGGTCAAGAGCAAATCATAAATTAACCGTTACCTCTTGTTTCGTTTAATATATATATATATATATATATATATATATATATATATTACTATTACCTACTTTATAATTCAGTTATGATGAAGGTTATAAAGCAGTAAGGCACACTACCTGTTACCGACATTGTACCACATCTCTTACCCAGTTCTAGTAAAACTACAAGAAAACGTCATGGAACGTTGTTTCCTTTTACTGTTCGATGTATTATATCAGGACTATCGGGATGCGGGAAAACAAATCTTTTACTTACACTTATTACTTCTGTAAATGGTATACGCTTCGAGAATATTTACGATTTTGCAAAGTCACTCTATCAACCGCTATACACTATTCTACAAACTGTAATGCACGATCTAGTTAAAGATGAAATAAGATATTTTAAATTTAATTCACATGAGCAAGTACCATCACCAGACGATGTGCTTCCTAATTCTCTTATGATCTTTGATGATGTCGCAAAAGAACAGCAAAACGTTATTCGTGCATTCTTTAGTATGGGACGGCATAAATATGTTGATTGCATCTATTTGTGCCAAACTTATTCTCGTGTGCCTAAGCAGTTGATACTCGATAACGCAAATGTTATTGTGCTTTTTCGGCAAGATGAGCGCAACATGCGACATGTGTATAACGATCATGTTAACACTGATATGACATTCGATGACTTTAAACGTGTGTGTGCTAAATGTTGGTCATTACACCGTTACAGCTTTTTAGTTATTGATAAAGGAAGTGGTGTTCAGCATGGACAATATCGCATGGGTTTCGATCATTTTATATGCATCAACACAGAATTACAGTAACTTCTTGATTAAAACCCATCATCATGTTAACATCTAGCAAGGAGATTACAAAACATATCATCCAAGCTCGAAACATTATTCGATGGAAATTTAAAGAGCTTAAACGTATTCAAGCAAACACGGATTTATTTTTAAAAACACAACTAAGTACACCACTCAAAGAAATTTTTAATTCCACTTCATTACCGCAGTCTACTTCAAGTTTTGCTTCTATGCAAACATCATATCATAGCATGAAGAAGAAGAAAAAATAAACAAGGTAAGGAAGAGAAGAAGCAAGATGTAGATCAAGAAGAGGAAAAAGAGTATAGGGAAGAAGAACTTAATAATACATCACCATCTAAGCGTGTCGAGTTTTTAACTACAGATGTTATTGCTAAAACACCTACTACATCGACGCAAGATCTACCATCTTTGTCTGAGGTTATGATTACGCCAGAGTATCGCAATCAGTTTAGAACTTTTATTCAAGATACCTATGGATCTCTCTTTGCGCCCTATATAGAAAAATATTTTACAGGACAAACTGACACTACCTACGGTATTCGATACGAAGATGACTGTTTCTGGATAGGAAATTCAAATGTTAAGATTAATAACAACAAACTTATTGTAAAAGGTGTTACCTATAAACCTACGAAAGGACTCTTAGAACTTATTTCCTCACGAATACCTGACAAGGATATAATTTTAAAAGTTGATCTTAAAAAATATAAAGCAATACTTTTTGCTACTGACGCAACACGACGTAATTACAAGAGAGCAGAAGCTGTAAATGCAAATAAGTGTTACAGGTATCGTGAGTTCATTTCTAAACTGTTTCCGACTGCACGTGGTCTTGATGTTATCTACAAGCCTTTGTTGCCGTATGTGGACGTAAGACACTGGAATGACCCAAACTTTTAAGAGCATCGCAAAATGCTGGTCACACAGGTCACGAATCAGAAATTCTGGAAATAGAAAGAGAATTACGTTATGCCGGTATTATTTTGTAATGGCTCGTGAAGAGAAGATCTCACATCGCACATGAGTTACATAAACCAGCAGATCGCACCTACTGTCGCAGACGCGTTATTACACGAGGAAAAGATGAACTCTGGCAAGCAGACTTAGTAGAAATGATTCCGTATGCCTCTAGTAATAAGGGGTATAAGTATCTACTTGCTGTTATCGATGTGTACTCGAAGTTTGTTTTTGCACAACCCGGGCGTTATAAAACAGCAGCTCAAGTTAAAGAAGCATTTTAATATATTGTTGATGAATCGAAACGCTGCCCAAGGCTTCTTCAAACTGATCAAGGTAAAGAGTTTTACAACAATGATTTTTCTTCTTACCTCAAGTTACTTGGCATTCAACACTACTCTACGTTCAGCAATCTCAAGGCAAGTGTTGTAGAACGCTTTAATCGTACACTCAAAACAATGATGTGGCGAGAGTTTACAGCACACAGGTTCATATCGTTGGATTGATCTGCTACTTAGACTTTTATCTACCTACAACGATACACCTCATCGCATTATAGGAACAAAGCGACGTCTTGTTACAAGGAATACACCTCGTCTAGATGCTATTCATCTTGTAATTAAAACAGCTGATCCACGTCGCCATCGCTTTAAAGAAGGTGATTTTATTCGCATCAGCAAACAAGTCTATCTTTGCAAAAGGATACACATCTAACTGGATCACTGAAATTTTTCAAATCAGAAGTGTTAAGCTTATAAATCCAGTTACGTATTTACTTCGCGATCTCAGAGGACAGCCTATTGAAAGAGGATTCTACATCGAAGAACTGCAGAAAACAAAATATCCTGATCACTATTTAGTTGAACGTGTTATTCGACGTTGTGGGAATAAACTGTATGTTAAATGGCTTGGTTTTAATAACAGCTTTAATTCATGGATTAATAAAGAGGATGTACTTTAAATTTTGTGTGTGTTTTTTAATCCTCTCCCTCTCCTTTCTTCTAAGTCACTAGGACATGCTGTAGGATTAAACAACACATGTAATATGTTTTAACAATTCATATTTATTTTAGAATATATATATATATATATATATATATATATATATTTTATCCTTTATTTATTTTACTGTCTTTGTCACTCAGTTTTCGTTTCATTGCACCACCAACAACAAGTGCTGCTATCTTCTGAGCAGCTAAAGCACTAGGTAATAACACACGCAGCATAACTTTACGAAGCAGATTTTTATCAGCTACACGTCTTATTTTAGGATTGTGTTGTCGACATACACTTTGGAGGTAGCGTCTAACCACGTGTCAGGGGAACGTGTTCTAGGGTCGCAGGGAACATGAAGCTCGAAGAAAAGAAGTTCAATCACTTTATTGATGAGCCCATACCCAACATGCTTCCTCATCTTTTTCCCAGCACGTTTCTTCACCTTTTCCTTGTTTACTCCCTTCGCAGGCATGATAAGTGTTTATAAGTGAAAACAACTCGTTAGTTTTAGGTCCGTGATACAGTTTAATTAGTTGATGTACGGCACTGTCTCACAGAAGGTCTTCTACCTAAACTCACGTATTCATGATGTAAACTACACGTTTGAAGCTCTGGCAAAACAGGATCTTGAGCCCACTCACGAGGCACCTTATCCCAAATCTTCTTTACAGCATTCGCAGCTTTGGTAATGCACTTAACTCTTCTTCTGTAAAAGTGTTTAGTTTCTTTCTGCATGCATAAAACTTTACGATCGCCTTTTCAACTGCATTACACTGTTAGAAATGACACGATGTCTTTACTCTACAAATGTTTCTTTCACACTAAGGTTATTTCGACACAGCAGTTTACATATATTGTTCTCCTCCCAGCATGCACTGGAACACAACCAATTAAAGAGCATGCATACATGTGGTAAAGACTGTATACTTGTTTCTGTACTATGCTCCTTCGGAAGAGTTTTAAATGATGGACACCCTAATTCATGCATGTCGATAATTTCGCACGATAATGGTAGATACTCACGCAACCATTTTTCTTTTCACAACCCTTTAAAATAACAATATCTGCTCTTGACAAATGCAAGTTCATCATTAAAGATAGAAAACGATAAGGTATTCCTTTTTCTTCCCACTTCAAACCTAAATTGTTTTCGATCCATTGAGTCTGCTTTTTATCTTCATCTGTTTGCAAACAGTAAGGGAAAGGTGGGATAAATACTAAACTAACAAGTTTTGGTGCCCACAACACACTGCAATCTAACACAGCCACCTCTTTAAACACAAATTTGTTGCCATTTACTTTAAAGCCTTGTACATTAATGTTTTTGTCATGTTTGCGCACCATTCTCGATCACTGTATCTCAAAGACTAAAGCTTTTAGTTAACGAACAGGTTTAAACATGCACACCTATAATAACGTCGTCGCTGCAGCACATGCACACGCTTGCTTTCATGATGCATACTTATTACATTCCTTACACCTAATTACTCTGAAGAAAACGATCAAGTCTAAACATGCACAATGACGTCATCACTGCAGCGCGTGCTTACTCTAGCTATCCCGATGCATATTTCAACTTGTTCGATAAAGCTATGCCTTAACAGAGGATGTAGAAGAGGAGGCTATAACAGCCACCGCCATCGTGTGTAGCAGCCTCTAAATGCTAATTAGCGAGATAGTAGCCGTAAAGATAGCAGCACGGTACTCTGTTGAATAAAGATGGCTGCTGTCAAAAAGCACATAGAATATTTTAAATTGTCCGCCACCACATTTCAAAGGTAAGTAGCTAAAGATAGCAGCACCGAGGTAAGCGATGTAAGATGGCGGTAGCTAAAGATGACAGCACGGTGCTCTGTTGATTAAAGATGGCTGCTGTAAAAAAGAATTTTTCATAATTATCCGCCACCACATTTCAAAGGTAAGTAGCTAAAGAGTGCAGCACTGAAGTTTGCGATGCAAAATGGAGGATGACAGCTGTCATAAAAAGCACGTGGATTTTTAAATTACCAGCAGAGCCGTAAAGAGTGCAGCACTAAGGTTAGCGATAGAAGATGGCGGATGACAGCTGTCACGTGGAATTGCCTGCCTCCACATTTCAAAGGTATAGCACCACGATGCTCTGTTGATTAAAGATGACTGCTGTAAAAAAGAATTTTTCAAAATTATTCGCCACCACATTTCAAAGGTTTGCAGCTAATGAGTGCAGCACTAAGGTTTTCGATGCAAGATGGCAGATAACAGCTGTAAAAAATAAGCATGTGGGTTTGTTAAGCACGTGGAATTTTTCAATTTGCTGCCACCACATTCCAAAGGTATGTAGCTAAGGATAGCAGCGCGATTGTGCAAGCACACTTAAGCAGTCCCATAAAAAGCTATGTATAGCCGCCATCTTGCGCAAGCACCCTTAAGGTGTCTCATAGCCGCCATCTTGTATCTACCATCTTGCGCAAGCATCCCAAGGGAGTCTCATAAAAGCCTATGTATAGCAGCCATCTTGCGACCGCCATCTTGCGCAAGCACCCTTAAGGCGTCTCATAAGGCGTCATGTATAGCCGCCATCTTGTGCAATTAACGTCGGGAAGGGTATCCGGCCGTAAAACTGAGGTTAAGCCCCTCCATGACGTTAGGCTTGCTGTCTTTGTTAGGTTAAGCCCCTCCAAGATATCAGATGTAAGGTTAAGCTCACTCTCTTAGGCGTCAGGAAGGGCATCCGGATTTAAAACTGAGGTTAGGCCCTCCATAAGGTTAGGCTAGCTCTCTTACGCATAAAAAGTTAGGTTAAGCCCCTCCAAGATGGCGGATGTGAGGTTAGGGTCGCGCTCTTAGCCAGCGTGAGGATGAGGCCTCTCCCGAAAGCGTGTGAGGAGGTGGAGGAGGAGGGCTCTCCCGAGAGCGTGAGGAGGAGGTAGAGGTGGAGGCCTCTGAGGAGGGCCGTAGGAGGAGGAGGCGGCGGATCTGTCCACTTATAAATTACTACTTATAAAATATCTCTGGTGACATATTTGGTGTTTAACCGACAAAATTCGTTAAAACTCAGCCAGATACCCAGGACAGATTCGGTTTTCTCTGCTATCCAGTAGGCCTGGACTAAAACGGAAGTTCGAAATTGAGGAGCACGCAGCCAAATTGCGTGAAATAAAAATGCCTGCACGTGGTAGTCGAGGTCATATTATTATTATTATTATTATTATTATTATTATTATTATTATTATTATTATTATTATTATTATTATTGTATATTTCATCATTGCTTATTGATTTCCTGAGTTTTGTCCGGCTCCATGGCTAAATGGTTAGCGTGCTGGCCTTTGGCCACAGGAGTCCCGGTTCGATTCACGGCAGGGTCGGGAATTTTAACCATAATTGGTTAATTTCGTTGACACGGGGGCTGGGTGTATGTGTCGTCTTCATCATCATTTCATCCTCATCCCGACGCGTAGGTCGCCTACGGGAGTCAAATCAAAAGACCTGCATCTGGCAAGCCGAACTTGTCCTCGGACACTCCCGGTACTAAAAGTCATACGCAATTTCGTTTTTTTCAAGAGTTCTGTACTTCTTAGGCCCTCTGCTTATCAACATCATTACGTAGCTCGGGCCATGACGTAGCTCAGAAGGCAGAGCGCTAGCCTTCTCAGATCAAGTTCTAGAGTTAGATTTCGGCTCAGTCCGGTGACATTTGAAGGTGTTCAAATATATCAGAAAAAAAGGAACACGTGCAAGCTTTCAAGTACCTTGGCAGTATGAGAACCGAAGACCTGAAATGCCACCAGGAGGCGAATACCCGCATCGGTGTCGCAAAGGAAGCGTACAGCAGGAAAAGGAAAATTTTGAGTGGGCAGGTGGATAAAGGATTGACGAAAACACTTGCCAAGCGCACTATCCAGAGTGTGACATTATATGAAGGAGAGACATAGACGCAGGGAAAGGAGACTGGAAGAATATGAGACGTGGATATGGCTGAGAATGAAAAAGATAAGGTGGGTAGCCGGAGTGAGAAATTCAGATGTGCTAGAAAGAGTTGGAATAATTAGACGGCTGTTGCAATTTAAAAATAAAAGGAAGACACATTGGATTGGACCTTGCATGAGACGATACTGCTTCCTGGTAAATGCTCTTGAAGCGATGGAACGTAAAGAAAGGAAGAGGATGGAAAAGATCTCAGATGATGGATATTATAATGATAGAAGGGAACTACATCAAAATGAAGAGAGTAGTAATGAAGATCTATCATGTTAAAAAGAAGGACACTTATTATGTATATTATCAACATATTCAGACCCAGTATACTACAATACAAGTTTTATTTTATTTTATATAAAACATTTTCCTATTTCTACGTAAATATTTAATAAATTTAATTGTATGGACCAGATTTGAATATTGTATGGCATATTATTTACCTTTTGCATGCCTAAGTGGCTCAGACGGTTGAGGCGCTGGCCTTCTGACCCCAACTTGGCAGGTTCGATCCTGGCTCAGTCCGGTGGTATTTGAAGGTGCTTAAATACGTCAGCCTCTTGTCGGTAGATTTACTAGCACGTAAAAGAACTCCTGCGCGACTAAATTCCGGCACTTCGGCATCTCCGGAAACCGTAAAAGTACTTAGTGGGACGTAAAGCAAATAACATTAAGAAAACATTACTAATAATAATAATAATAATAATAATAATAATAATAATAATAATAATAATAATTTGCTTTACGTCCCACTAACTACTTCACGGTTTCCGGTAACGCCGAGGTGCCAGAATTTACTCCGCAGGAGTTCTTTTACGTGCCAGTAAATCTACCGACATGAGGCTGACGTATTTGAGCACCTTCAAATACCACCGGGTTGAGCCAGGATCGAACCTGCCAAGTTGGGGTCAGAAGGCCAGCGCCTCAACCGTCTGAGCCACTCAGCCCGGCATTATTATTATTATTATTATTATTATTATTATTATTATTATTATTATTATTATTATTATTATTATTATTATTATTATTATTATTATTATTATTATTATTTACCTTTTATGCCGGATTCAGTCATAAGTTGTTAAAAGTAGACTTTGACACATTTCACTGCTACTTTTTCATATATTTCGGTATGTAATTAATGTCACTAAGAATGTTAAAATACTCGTAATTTCTTTATTTTGTATTCTTTAAGGAAACATGATATTCTCAACATTAATTTTCTGACCAACGGGAAAATGTTCAGGTTCGGATTTCAGGTAATTATTTAAATTATCTTCTTAAAACTCATGGCGATCTGTACATGTAGCCGCAGGTTCCCAAATACATAAATAAATAAATAAATAAATAAATGAAAAATAAAAAAATTATGATAGAAAACCTTCTCGCGAAGCCTCATATCGCAGTTCTGACTTCCACTAGTTCATTAAACCGCCTGCTAATTGGTGTCGCCACCCTGATGGCTACCTCCTCCGTATTTCCGCTCACAACTCACGCGAGGATATTACCTCCCGTTCAAACTCTTTTAGCTCACTCACAACTTCCTCTGACTATGCTAATTTTTTTAAAAAACCACTTGTCACAGCCGTTGGGACAACAATGAGGTTACAACTTCTTTGAAAATGTACACAAATGTGACCGGTACATCCTGTTGTACTTCAATCAATACGACCATGTGAGCAACTTCAATTTTACCAATAGATGAACTCTTAGTAAATAATAACGGGGCGTGATAGAGACCACAATTTAAATTCCAGTTGTTATAAATTAAAAGGCACTTTCCTGTTGTTCACATTCTAGGTATGTATAATCCAAAGTTGCTTTTGATTTATTATTATTATTTTTATTATTAGACCACTTTTGCCACATTTGTGGGATCGCGGGTGCGAACTGCTTCTAATATGTAGATTTGGCGCTGTTTTACTACCAGCTGCCCTTCTTGACGCCAACCCTATACCGAGAAATGTAATTACTATTAGACTACGTGTTTCTGTGGTGGCTGGTAGTGTGGTGTGTTGTCTGAAAGTGAAAAGGAAAGTGTTGGGACAAATACACACAGTCCAAGATCAGAAGAATTAATCAGAATTAATCAGACGTGATTAAAATCCCCTACACGGACGGGAATCGAACCCGTGACCCTCTGAGTGTAAGGCCTCCACGCGGAGCGTTCCGCCATTGAGTCGGAATTTTTATTATTATTGTTCATGTTATAATGCAGTATAATGAAACCTACAAAATAATTCGAAGTTGCTTTCTAATTCGCCGGGCTGAACACGTCAGAGGATAGAGCGCTGGCGTCCTGAGTTTAAGTTGGCGCATTAGATCCAGGCTAAGTCCGGTGCTATTTGAAGGGACTGAAATATGTCAGGCTCATGTTGGTAGATTTACTTGAGCATGAAAAACTCCTGCGGAACAAAATTCCGGCACCTTGCCGTCTCTAAAATAGTAGAAGCAGTTACTGACGTAAAATTATTATTATTATTATTATTATTATTATTATTATTATTATTATTATTATTATTATTATTATTATTATTATTATTATTATGTCCTAATTATGTTAGTTCTTAATATATTCTTGTGTCGGCAGCCCTGAAGGGTTTTTCCGTGGTTCTCTATTTTCACACCAGGTAAATCTACAGACACTGATCAGCCTGGTGATGATGTAGAGGCTGCAGTGCGCCTATCGAAGCTCGCTGCAACTCTACGTACTAGCCTACAACTACAGATTTAACCTTCGGCCGTAATTTTGAAATCGATCTCATTCAATGTATGTTGCTTCTCATATCACAAACCCATTTTACACCGACTTTGCCTTGAAGAAAAGTAAATTTTGTTTTTAATAAAGGTATAAAATGTCAACAATAAAATTTCAAACCTTCCTTACTAGATATGTCATTTTGATAATACCAATCATGCGGTAATTATACTTATTCGACGACAAAATTTGCGGTCGTCACCCCGACATAGCCCCGTTCATTCTCATGGAAACAAATGTGCAGATTTGTTCATCCTCTCATACGACTAGTGAAGCTCGACGGAAGCACATATATTTAGAGGTACGTGAAGCAATATCATGCAGCGTGTACTGTCTTAAGGTCAAAGATCTCTTAGACAACACCAAGATAATCCTGGCCTACGCAGCTGTAGTAACTACAATGCGGGTGTCGAACAGAAACCTTGCAAAGGTCGTGTCTCTGATTTACCTTCAGAATATCGCATTATGCGGGTGTTTGTTAAAGGATACAATTTACTGTATTTCATTGCTTTTTTCTTTAAATTTCAATGTGTTACTGTAACTGGACATTAAAGTTTAATTTCAAAAAGTAGATGTGAATATACTCCGCTATGTTCAGTGACAAGCTTATCAAATATTGATGTTGTTGTCGATGGATAACAGACGCTATAACATTATTGCCAATAGATAACAGGAGAATATGAAGGGGGCCCATTAGACTGACATAAAACCAATTTTTCGGATTAGAAAGCAACTTCGGGACAACATCTTCGGTACCTCGCCTTCTCTGAAAACCACAAAAAAGTATCGTTCTTCTTCCTCGGGTGTGGCCCTCATGTGTAGCCCGTTTTCTCCATGAGAGTCGGTCAAAAGCATCATCCTCAGCGAGAACACAGCAGTTAGTGGTACGCAAAATCAATAAAATTATTATTATTATTGTTGTTATTAACATTTACTGAATCTACAATTATGAATTGAATTTAATTACTGAACAAGTGGCTGTACGGTCTTCACCGCGTAGCTATCAGATTGCAATCAGATGGTAGTGGGTTCAAAGTTGGTTTTCTGTGGTTTCACATTTTCACACCAGGCTGTACTTTAACTAAGGCATCGGTCGTTTCCGTCCCATCCCTACCCCTTTCTTACCCCATCGTCGCCGTAAGACCTATCTGTGTCGGATAGACGTAAAGCAGATTGTATTATAAAATAATTATCGAATTTACGTGATAATATAGCAGGCCCCCTCGCTTGTTACCTTACTCACTTCATTGGCGGAATAAACAATGCGTGGACACTTTTCAAACAATAATCACCACTACCACTGCCGTTAACAAGATCAGGGATAAGATGTATGATGAATAGGTGAGATCTTAACGTGCTTAACGAATGGCAGCGATTACTACCTTCCGGATGACCCAGAATTGTACAATTTTGAGATTGCATTCCGCGCTAATATCTCCCTTAAATAAAATGAAGAAGAGAATAGGGGTGAATAAACCCTTACCCAGGTCTGTATTAAATAACTACTTTAATTATTTACAGACTTCTTCTGTTCAAACGGATTTAGTTTTATTTTGATGTTAATTTAGTACAATATATGTTTTACTTACAACATCCGTGACAATTTTGTGCGTACAGGGACAAAGGAAGCACTTTTTTTTTTCGTGTGGCTATTTCTAGCCGAGTGCAACCCTTGTAAGGCAGACCCTCCGATGAGGGTGGGAGGCATCTACCATATGTAGGTAACTGCGTGTTGTTGTGGTGGAGGATAGTGTTATGTGTGGTGTGTGAGTTGCAGGGATGTTGGGAACAGCACAAACACCCAGCCCTCGGGCCATTGGAATTAACCAATGAAGGTTAAAATCCCCGACCCGGCCGAGAATCGAACCCGGGACGCTGACCATTCAGCCAACGAGTTGGACAAAGGATACATTAAGACGTACGTATTTCGGAAAGGCAAGGGGACAGTAGAAAGTGACGGTTGATGTTTACACTGTCCTAGAGTGATAGCGTCACTGAAGGGCACTGCACTGTTCAACACCTGCTGGCCAGGAGGATGTGCCGATACGGTACAGTAGAATCGGTTAGACTCAGGGTCAAGGTAACATCGTTATCGCGTGTGCAGATAGCATGATTGCCCCAGTTCTCTGTCAACAAATATAGTACGTGTCTATATCCACCCCCACACCGATAAGATTGCCAAACAAAATAAACTTCTTGTCATACGCATACTTTTGCTTTTCCAGATGTTTCCATTGTTTGTGGCTGCCCGCTCACAAATTCTGTATTTCCTGTCAGTTATCTTCAACGGGGTCAGCGTACTGGCCTTCGGTTCAGAGGGTCCCGGGTGCGATTCCCGGCCGGCTCGGGGATTTGAACCTTAATTGGTTAATTCCAATGGCACGGGGGCTGGGTTTATGTGTTGTCTTCATCATCATTTCATCCCCATCACGACGCGCAGGTCGCCTACGGCAGTCGAATAGAAAGACCTGCACCTGGCGAGCCGAACCCGTTCTGGGATATCCCGGCACTAAAAGCCATACGACATTTCATTTCATCTTCAACGGGAGCTCATCTTTCCACGGCTTTGACAATAGTTCCTCTGCATGTTCTTTGTATTTTCTCCCAGGTCTTGACCAACAGAGAATACAGTTCTCCACACGTCGAACATGTCCATATTACTTTAATGCTCAGCTTTACTCCAAACTATATATTTTATTCTGAGGACGCTACGCTCGTTACACGTGTAATGCTCGGTGCCGGGTTCGTCCTGAATCCCAACCTCGGACGCCTGAGCTAATGTGAAAGTCACGCCATACAATCCTAATGACATCGTTGTTAGAGGCTGCGAATTTTGAATAAACTAACATTTTAAAATATATATTGCAATATTTGATAGAAATTCGTTTCACGCGCTATTACGACAGGAACTACTAAAGCCACATGTCAGGATTACTTTGCCCCTTTTTAAAATGTATTGTGGTTGGCACTTGATTTAGATTTTGCCAATTTGAAGGCCTACATTCTTTATTTCTTTCTTTCGTAATCTGTTTACTCTGCAGAGTTGGTTTATCCCTCGGTCTCAGCGAGATATTCCACCTCTACTGCTTCAAGGGCAGTGTGCTGGATCGTGAGAATTTGTATCGGAGGATACAACTGGGAAGGAGGTCCAGTACCTCGACCAGGTGGTGGAACCTGCTATGCTGAACAGGGGCCTTGTAGGGGGAAGGGAAGATTGGAAGGGCTAGACAAAGAAGAGGGAAGGAAGTGACCTTAAGTTAGATACCATCCTGG
Source organism: Anabrus simplex (assembly GCF_040414725.1). NCBI lineage: Eukaryota > Metazoa > Arthropoda > Insecta > Orthoptera > Tettigoniidae > Anabrus > Anabrus simplex. The sequence continues at coordinate 25,289,507 of NC_090272.1, read as the reverse complement.
CATTTTCCTGGAGGAGAAGTGGGAAACCACGGACAACCATTTTGAAGATGACTGAGGAGGGAATCGAACCCTCATCTACTCAGTTGACCTCCCGAGGCAGTGTGATCCCTTTCCAGCCCTCGTACTTCGTAACAGAGCCGGGAATCTGGGGGTGCTAGCTAACCACTACACCACAGAGGCGGGCTTGAAGGCCTAAACGAAGAGTTATATTCACCATTAGGCCTACGTGTTTCTGTGACTGGTGGTAATATCATGTGTTCATCCTAATACTCTTCTCTTCATTTACATTTGAGGACTGTCTGCTGTGAAGGTGCTGTTTTCACTTCAAGATCAACGTGCATTACAGTAGTTGGTTATCGAATGCCATGAGGAATCCAGACCAGGAAGATGTAATTCCTCGAAAGTAGTACCATCATGGGTATGTTCATGAGCCTTTTATTTTACTTTATATTTTTTCTCAACTTTCTTTTAGTGGAAATAGCACTTTTTGAACAGACTCTTTATTTGTTATGGAAAATTATTGTATAACTTGAAAGAGAAACGGAACATACGCAGTTTACATCCTCTTCCCAGTTGGAAATAGAACCCGGAGCTGTCTGAACCTAAGGCCAGTATGCTGCCATTTATCCAAGGAGTCGGACACAAGGATTATTTTACAACTTATAACTAAATTTATTTTTGAAATTGTAAAAAGATAACATAATTCTCCAAAACGGGGAATAAGAAAGAAAGATTAAGAAAACAAAAGAAAGAAAGAAAGAAAGAAAGAAAAGGAAAGAAGAAAGAACCCAAACTAAAATTTCCAGTTCCATTTTCAAAACCATAGACTACTTACCATAATACTGAGGAAGGAAAGTATCGATGACTCATGCTTTATTATTTGTCATTGTTGTCATTATTCCTCCTGAAGACAGAGATACATTGTCGTAATCATTTATAAGACACGGCAGCTTTGTAGGGTCGTCACAGAGCCTCTATGAGGGCACTATCGTCAGGACCAACTCAAATGTTAATGACATTCAAGTAGATGCTAATAAAAGACTGAGGTGAAAAGGCGCTGGACTTCTGAACTCAAGTTAACAGGTTGGATCTGGGTTCAGTGTGTTGGTATTTGAACGTGCTCAAATCGTCAGGTTCGTGTTGATAGATTTACCAACATATGAAAGAAATCCTGGGCACCTCGGCGGCTCCGTAAACCGTAAGAGTACTTAGTGGGTAAAAAATTATATTATTATTATTATTATTATTATTATTATTATTATTATTATTATTATTATTATTATTATTATTATTATTATTATTTTAACACGCCATTTTGGCCATTTAGCACCATGGTTAAAACCTGTAACACTTTCAGGATTTCCAACACTCATTCATCTTGATGGAGAATGCAGTTCTCAGACCACTTTGCGTCACGTCGGCTTCTCACTCCTTCCGGAACATCGTTTATTGGATGAAGCGCGGTTCTGTCTCCTGAACCAGTGCAGGTGTCCCTGGATCACTAGATTTTCAAGTTATGAGAAGATCAAGAATTCATTGTGATATTCTGGTGTTATGCTTTCAAGACAGATGACCGTAAACTATAAGACAGCGTTTCCTCATAACAAGTCCGACTCGTTGGCTAAACGGTCAGCGTACTGGCCTTCGGTTCAGAGGGTTCCGGGTTCGATTCCCGGCCGGGTCGGGGATTTTAACCTCAACTGGTTAATTCCAGTGACACGGGGGCTAGGTGTATGTGTTGTCTTCATCACTTTCATCCTCATTACGACGCAGGTCGCCTACGCACGTCAAATAGAAAGACTTCCACCTGGCGAGCCGAACCCGTCCTGCGATATCCCGGCACTAAAAGCCATACGACATTTCATTTCCTCATAACAAGTGAGAGTACAGCTCTGCATTTGACCTCACGCGATATTTGCTGCCACAGTTTTGACGCGGGCCGATAATATTTCTTAGGAAGTTTCTCTCTTTCATTACGATCCTCTATTATTATTATTATTATTATTATTATTATTATTATTATTATTATTATTATTATTGTTATTATTATTATTATTATTATTATTATTATTATTATTATTGTCTCAAAATATTTTCTATTGATTTTCACGACATACGACACACTAATTATTAAATCTATCTATATGCCTATTTTAGATCAGAAAACATTAAAATTCTTGAAGAACACTGAACCATACGTAGAGACTGAGCTAAATCCACAATGCTGATGCAAAATTCCAAGTATCACGCATATATGTATAGACTGGAACAATTTCAAACCAGTATTATAATGTAAATCTTCAACTAATTCACTCAGTTGTAATATTTCGACCAAACCCGCAGCAGTCGTGTAATTTCGCAACATATGACTAATTCCGCCGTTGTTCGCGAATTCTTTGCCAATGAAAGTGCAAGTAAAACTACTCGAAAGTAGTAATAAATATTGTTGAAGTACTCGCTGTCCTACAAACACAGTGAGCAGAGTAAATACTGGAACCACAGACGGATCCACAGCATAATTTACAACCTTTACAAGAGGACAAGATGTTTAATAGGAAGACGTAATGAGCCCATCGGATATTCTCCTCACCCTGGGGTAAGGCACCAGCAAAGCCATGTTTCATTTACTGTGCGATTAGTAAAGGCTCTACATATTTTTAGAAAGGATCAATCAATCAATAAATCAAATCAATCAATCAATCAATCAATCAATCAATCAATCAATCAATCAATCAATCAATCAATCAATCAATGATCTGCAAATTCCCTATCAGTTGTTTTTCTAGCTTTTCTTAAACATTTTCAATGAACTTATAAATTTATCGAACATTTCCCTTGATAATTTATGCCAGTTCCTTACTCTACGTCCTATAAATGAATATTTGCCCCAATATGTTCTCTTGAATTCTAACTTTGTCTTCATATTATGATCTTTCTTACTTGTAAAAGCTCCACTCAAGCTTTTGCTTTGGAAAGATAGTAGGTTCGAACCCTACTGTTGTCACCCCTGAAGATGGTTTTCCGTGACATCCCGTTTTCACACCAGGGAAATGCTGGGACTGTACCTTCATTAACGCCACGGCTGCTTCCTTCCCACTCCTAGCCCCATCATCGCCGTAAGACTTATTCCGTAAGCTTTTCTTTCGTGAAGCAGCAGCACCAAATTTCACAGTTTATACAATTATTCTGGCGAGAACTAATGTTTGCAATGCACCATTTCTTCTGCTATGGGCAAGAACAAATATGTTACTTTCATCTTCCTGTGTCAGTCTCATCCTAGGCTTTGACTGAGGTATGAGCGATGCTAGTAACACCACTCGTTACACTGCGAGTAGCCCTTAAGATTGATGTGAAAACGTCGCTCATAGGTCATTTCAATAGACTTTGGAGACTAATATGTAATAGCAACTTCTGGTTCGGCGAAGAAAGCAATGGGAAACTAGCTCCCTCCTTATTTTCATTGTACTCGTCCTCAGTGACACCTAGTCCATCTATGACAGCTGATAGTAGAGCTGTTGAAGATTAAATCAGTTTTGGGCTGAATACTCAACATGCATGCATGTAATATCAATCTACCAACTAAAACCAAAGGGCCTTGGTGGTCAACGGTCGGCCGTTATTCTTTGATTACGTAGACTGAGTGGACCTCGAACCAGCCCTCAAAGTCGAGTAAAAATCCCCGACCTGGCCGGGAATCGAATTCGGGGCCTCCAGGTACGAGGCAAACACGGTACCCCTACACCGTGGGGCGGCCACAATATCACTCTACCACTTTTATTAAACCATGGAAAATTTCCCGTAAAACATTTATACTTTCTTTTAATACTCTAAAATCACTGTAAACTTATTGCTCATATTAATATATTAACGGAATATTTTTAAATATATCTGTTAATTTTGGTATTAAAATAGATATCGTTAAATTACATCACTTAAAATCTGGGACACCATCGTAGATAAACGTATCTTAGATTTTAAAGTACCTTTTTTCTCGGAAATCGAAAAGGAAATTTACAGTGGTATTTAACCATAAGTAAACGAACTTTGGTGGAGGAAAATACATACAAATATTTAGTCTTATTTAGGAAGGTTTTCCCTGCAGAATAATTATATAATTGAAATATAACATTTTTGCCACTATTCCTACGTTCAGTTTCCTCAACTACCGAGCCTTTAGTTTTATTGCACGTAAAACTGTTGAAACTGTGAATTGTGATCATTAAAACAGCTAGCGAGTACAGCATTCTATTACATTATTTTCTTCTTCTACTTAATCTGTTTACCCTCCATGATCGGTTTTTCCCTCGAACTCAGCGAAGGACCCCACATCTACCGCCTCAAGGGGAGCGCGAGACATTGGGTTGGTGGGGGTACAACTGGGGAGGAGGACCATTACCTGGTCCAGGCGGGCCTCACCTGCTATTCTGAACATGGGCTTTGTGAAGGGATGGGAAGATTGGAAGGGGGAGGCAAGGGATAGGGAAGGTAGCGACCGTAGCCTTAAGTTAGGTACCATCCCGGTGTTTGCCTGGAAGAGAAGTAGGAAACCACGGAAAACCACTTCAAGCATGGCTGGGGTGGGAATCGAAGACACCTCCCGAGGCTGAGTGGACCCCGTTTCAGCCCTCGTACCACTTTTTAAATTTCGTGGCAGAGGCGGGAATCGAACCCGAGCCTCCGGCTAACCACTACACCACAGAGGCGGACTACGTTATTTTCTTTCAAAATAAAGATTTAACCCACAATGTTCCATTTACAACTGTTGGTCATCTTGACAGAGGAAGGTAGCCTATCTGACATGCACAAAACAGGAAATAGGTGAGACAGAAGGGATGAACTTTCTTCAAAATACTTTTCCCCTTCCGCTGAAAAGTGAGATAGTTCAATTTTTTAACAAGTTTCTTTGCGACGCAGATGTGTCTTATAGCGAAGATGAGATAGGAAACGGCTAGGAGTGGGAAGGAAGCGGCCGTGGCCTTAAAAATAAGCAAGCACGGAAAACCATTTTCAGAGCTGCCGACAGTGGAGTTCGAACCCACTATGTCCAAAAGACAAGCTCACAGCGGCGCGCCCCTGACCGCAAGGCCACCTCACTCGGACCGATACATTTGATCATTCATCCAGGTTTCACTAAAATCCGTCTGGTGAGCCCAAACAGTTCCCTTGTCAGCATTCAGCCCGACAGTAGAAAGGTTAATCAGTAAAGAAGGTCACGTACAAGCTTAGTACATAAGGGCGGTAAGACAAGTGTGGAGAGATGGATGAAAAGTCGTCTGATCGGAATGAAGAGAGAATGGTAAAGATTTGAATAGTGTTCGCCTGTCATAGCAGTACGTCTATTGCCCTCTACCTAGCCACTTACACCTGAGACGCGCACCTGTTACCGCCACCTGGAACGATACACTCTCTACTTCCGCAACATTCAAATTCCGTTGATATAACCTTCTTCAACGCTTCATTTAAATTTCAGACCTAACGACCACCTCAGAAAATGAATGAAATTTTATTCGCACGACCTTGTTTGAAGGAATTCATTTCTATTGAAATTAGTGGAACATACCAGAAATTTACAGCGCTCGCATAACGAATTGTATATATCTGGAGTAATGTATACTCTTCAAATGATTTGCCGGCTAGGACGTGTCTTTCTCAGGTCATATTTACTTTGCTGACTCGAGTGGTCGATTGGTTTGGCGTGCCATAAGATCACGGGTTCGAGGTCGAAGGGCAATTGAACTCGGGAAGATCCATATTTCGCTGTGACATCTATGGCTGCATGCCCTCATGAACGTATTAGATGTTCATTCAAATAAATTTCTTTCCTAATTCCAACCCATTTAAAGAGAAGCATTATGGCACTGTAGAGGAAAGAATCGAACTTCAACATCAGCCCTTAGCTTTTGTCAGATTTAAGCATATACATCCCTGCTGCCGATTACGGTATACAGTACCACAGAAAACTTGGTCTGGTCTTAACAGTACATGACCAATCATTGAATCCTTTTACGATGGGGCATAATTCTACCTACACCGCGTGACTGATATACACAGACTATCCGAATGCAAGACTAACACGTGGTTCAGTGTAATTGGCCCTCTTTGTCATGAGACAATGTAAATGTGTGTAAATGTATTGTACATACTAAATATGCGCACTGTGTTGTGTTCAGTCCTATGAATCAAGGGCCAACGTCAAATTATTCGGCTCAGAGGGTACCGGGTTCTATTTCCAGTAGAGTGAGAGATTTTTAGACACGTCTGATTTAATCTCCTGACTGGGGAATTGGAGTTTTGAGTTTTTCTGAGAACACTGCTCCTCATATAGACTACACACGGCATTCACATTCATGACTACATTCCTACATGTGGGGTAGGGCATCTGTCAGTAAAATGGATCCAAGTCGAAATGTGTGACACCCGCAACGCAACGAGGGTGTAACTAAAGCATAAAATGGAGGAAAAAAGGAAGTACGCATATTATATTACAGTATGCCACTTGCGCTCAGTATCTATGTACTGCGGAGAGGTTCTGAACTGAACACACGTACAAACAATCTGATGGTGTAAACAACAAGGCATTGTGGATGAGGAGTTAAATATATTAAAGTGTCACTTTCTGTAGTTTTTGGCAAAAGATTATAGAATTTTCTTATTTTTTTAGAAAATACCTATAATAAATATAAATATTTTTTCACGTCGCACTATTGGCATTTTTAAAATTACAATTTATTTTACGTCACATCGACATAGATAGGTATTATGGCGACGATAAGATGGGAAAGCTCTAGGAGCGAGAAGGAAGCCACCTTGGCCTTAAATAGGGTTCGGCCTGGTGTAAAAATGAAAAACCATGAAAAAACATCTTCAGGGCAGTGGAGTTCGAACCCATTCTCTACCCAACCAAAACCACACACCCACAATAGATTTTTCGGTGATGAAGGGAATAGCAATAGAACGCAAGGACTAGGAATACGAAGGAAGCGGCTTGGCCTGAAGTAAGGTAAAAATGCGAAACCATAGTAAAGCATCCCAAGGAATATTGACAGTGGGGTTCGAACCCACCATCTCCCAAATGCAAGTTCAGAGCTACGTGGCCCGAACCGCGTAGACAATTCGCTCGGCACTAATTTTTACCTCGGCATCGGCCTTTCTTTACCTAACACCAGAAATACATTTAAACCGAGCAAAACCAAGTCTAAACCACATGGTGTACTGCCCTGATGGGCCTTGGTCTACCAAGCGAATGCTGCTCAGCCTGAAGAACAGCAGATTGCAAGGAGATGCGAGGTCAGCGCGACGAATCCTCCCTACCATTGTTGTAAACCGGGACCACTATCTCACTGTCAGACAGCCCCCTCAGTTGTTCTCACGTGGGCTGAGTGCCCCTCGAACCGGAGGTAAAGAATTCCTGACTTGGCCGGGAATCGAGCCCGAGGCCTCTAGGTAAGAAACGGACTCGCAACCCCTAGACCACGAAATCGGCACTAAACCAATTAAAGCTCAAATTAATTATAATATTACGGAGCGAGTTGACGTGCGGTTAGGGGCGCGCAGCTGTGAGCTTGCATTCGGGAAATAATTCGAACCCCACAAGATGGTTTCCCGTGGTTTCCCATTTTCACACCAGGAAAATGCAGGGACTTCCTTAAATAAGGCCACAGTTACTTCCTTCCCACTCCTAGCCCTTTCCTATCCCGTAGTCGCCATTAGACCTATCTGTGTGGGTGCGACGTAAAGCAAATTATAAAAACACAAAAAAACTGATATTTTCTTATATTTATAGATGATGTGAGCCATCGATAAAATAAAGAAACGACAGCTTGTTCTTCTGGTGCTGATTTCTCACACACTGGTCGTGTTGTGATTTGCAACTGTTTCCCCTTTCAATTTTTTTTTTTTTTTTTTTTTTTTTTTTTTACAGCTGGATGCTCTATCTGACTCCGAACTGATTCATTTGGAAGTAAGTGTCTATGGTAGCTGGTAGTGGTTGTGCTGTGCTTGTAAAGATATGCGTACGGAGCAAAACACAAACACCCGTTTAAAATCCGACACCTATCCGGGAATCGAACCATACGGCTTCTGAACCGAATGCTACGATGCTGACATTTCGCCCTGGATTCAGATCAGCAGTACGTAGACTATTTTACTAAATGTACTGTAGCTACCTCAATTGATATTTATAACAAAAATCTTGTCTTATCCTTGATTCGAGCAAAAAACTGCTTTTCAATAAATTATTTATATGATTAATTGAAAGAAATAACTATGAAATATACCTGGAACTCTGCAAGATCGGAGCAACCTTTTCAGAAGTTGATGGTGAATAAATTGTGAATGTCGAGCTTTAATCGATGAACAAACACATTTTTATTCGCGAATAACACCGAAACATGTCAGTTTATATAAGTTAATCCAGAAATAAATGTACATGCTAAGAACTTTTAATTTTCTTTAAAAGAGAGGTAGAACACAGTTTTCAGAATAGAACATTGGTGTTTAAATATTTCATCCGAAGAACTGTGAAATATGATACATGGGATATTGCATTCGCTTATGGATGCAATATAGAAACTAGGAATATTGACAGATGAAAATCCACTGTACTTTAAAGAATCAACTGTGTGGGATTGTTATTTCATATGATTTTAGTGTGTGATTGAAAGTGTTGAACGTATCTCACAAGCGGATGACGACCTGTAACTTAAAATATTTACCAGGAATTGGAGTGGCGAAACACATTAAGAGTGGTTGTTATATCTGAGATTGGAACCTTGGACAAAATATAATTTAGGGCGTTGAACTACTCTGTTGTCAGTGCTATGGCCACTCACTACATGGCCAATAACTGAATAAAATTATCCTGTAACCTCTGTATCTCTAACTTGAGTACAATTTTATTTGCTACAGTATTTCACACAAGACGCCAAAGTAGGAGTGGGTGAATAACATAAGAAGGATGATAAACTAATAAGAGAGAATGTCAGAAAATTAGCTCCTTCTGCGGGTCATGGGTGGAATTCCGGCCACCAGACCTCAAGAGTAAAGCTTCTAACCCAGGAGAGGTAACTGGAATTTTGAAAGGCAGATAGAAGTCCCTTCGATATTTTATGCCATACGATGTCGGAATGTAAAATATCCGGTTTTTACTCGAAATAAAATTAAAATTCAGATCTCCGAATTCTTTGGATGTTGGTAGAATAAAACATAAGTTGACAACATATACCGTGTAGAATCAAATACCAACAAACGATTATATTATTATTATTATTATTATTATTATTATTATTATTATTATTATTGGTATTGTTATTATACGAGTTAATTTATTAAAAGTACAGAGAAGTACGTTTTAAATCAACATCAATCATCGCAAGAAGCTATTGACGCGTCATTTTAATCCGGGTTGTCCTATAACGATAAACAGTGATAACGTCAGTAAACGACATCCGCAAATAACGCAACGGATTCATTCGCTGAACATATTTAAGTGGCTTCATAAATCAGAGAATGGGCAGTGCTCATCTTAGGTACGGATTGAAGAAATAACTATATGAAAAATCAAATCAACAAATTCAACAAATCATCGTACTTCAGCAAAAACATTTATTTTTTCCTTTATAATTAAAATTCTGATTTACCACACACACAAATTCACCTTGCTGATATCCTGACTCAACCCTGTTGAAGTTGGAATGATTCTCTCGAAAGAAACCAGTGGAATAAAGTTGAGTCAATAAAATATGATGTTTCTCGCTGACATTGTGGTTGCTATTGGCCTAAAACTTCCATACTTGTTGTTCAATGTTCGTAAGATGAGAAATAAGAATTTATCTCTAACAAACATCCCTACAACTCTTTAAAAATAATATGCCTTAGATATCTCATGGCAATGGTTTGCATAAAACCAAGAAGTTTAAGAAACGTCCATAGTTTTCTGCATGTCATCTTGAATAGAAAATTTGTGTTAGGAAATTGAAAATATCAGGGGCAATTACGACGCGTTTCTTTGTACTTGTGTGTCAGTGTTCTCTTTAATTGTAAAATATGCGAAATTTACTTCATAACAACCGGACAGGAAGGATAAGCTTTGATTGGGAAAGTACTTCATATTACACCCCCTTTGTACGCTTTGAATATGAAATTACTCAACTTTCACATCAGAAATGTATGATATTTCTTAAAATAGACATCCTATGGGTCATTAATATCTAAGCGTGGAAGTAAAAACTTGCTAATAGTACTAGTTTTAATTAAAATAATATCACAAGATGTAGTCACTTGCAGTACGTGATAATGAGGAAGTCCTCTACATTCAGAAGGTGAGTAATTTTCGTTATACCGCACACCGGATGTCAATACCAAACGTGGAATGTATGTAACACCTTTGACAAAGTTAATTGCGAATATAAACGTTCATAGTGTTTAAATATACAGTTACTGATAGCCTATTCCTCCGAGTAAATTTAATATTGTGTCAGTGATTTGAACATAACTTTTCATCGGTTTATGTATTTTTCTTACGCTGTTGCAATTTTAAGACTCGAAATACGATTAATCCTCTTAAAAGCCACCTTTTTTTCTGTGACTAGTTTCCTACTTAGCCTAAATAACTCACCGCTCCATTCATTAGGGATATGATTGAGAATGTTTTACAACTTGTCTTGTTAATTCATCCTGGCTGCGTTTGGAAGAAATAACTTAGAGACTTTCAAACGCTTAGGGTACAAGTGCGTAACGGAATGGCATATTCTGTGTTTACGTGGGTCCCACACTTCAGGTAATTTCGCACTATTTGAACATCGTGTCTTAAAACTGTTTGTACTGTAATTCCTTTCAAACAAATTTATGTCTTAGTCACTGGCGTTATTTCAAATCTTTCCTCAAGATATGTAGATTAACAGTCTGAGGCTTAGGTGAGCAAAGAATTTCCTTCTTATCTCCACCTCGTTAAAGCAGCAGCAGCAACAACAAGTACATGCTTCCTACTTCATAAGGCACTGGTAAATGCGATGTTTTGAAATGTATATCTTATTCTGTGGACGATGAAAGCGATTTATCTCGTTTGATGAAATACTCCTTTTTTCACCACGTACGATTGTGTTAATGTAGCCAAAGTAACCACGACACTGAAACTTAAACGCCAGATTATATTTTATGCTGCTTAGGTGGTACTGAACTCAAGTGGACAGTAATTATTCTTATTCAACTATAAATCTAACAGTCTTTACAAACGTATTATTTTAAAATGTAGTGAATTTTGGACTGAAAAGCAACAAGGTACGCGTAAATTTACGAGACTTCAATGCGCGGTACCAATGTAACTCGCGTAAACGTGTGCGCTAATTATTCCATTTCAGAACATTCACAGAGAAATAATTCACGCTATCACTTCAATGTTCTAAAATGTGACCTGAACACATTTCATGTACAGAATATATGATTTATATCGTAGAGGAGGGTGCATTAAGTTTTAGTGACAGAATAACTCTCTACGTCACGTTTTGGGAAGAAAACTACTGATCTGAGAGCTTGTGTTATAAGGCTCGAACAAGGTGTTTTGACTCATACCTTACTCTTCTGAAATGTTTCTGGTCTCAGACAAAAGATAGTCGTGGTACCAATTTCCAAGAGAAACCGCGTTTTGTAGAATTCAAAAACAATCATAAAACCAACGGATCAGTTCATCATCCAGAACACGAATTCCAGTCGAAAGAACTGCCCTTACACTAGATCGCAGAGGCCACGGTTACATTGGGAAGGCGAGTGTCGTTAAGGTTTACCACGATAAAATAATTCTTAGTATACTTTACTCTAGAGATGGAAGATCGGGGCTTTTATTGCAACTGTAGGTGACGCTCCTAAACAATAAAATTATCCTAAGTGATTGCCCGAAAAATATCACAATAATATTTTTAATCATGTCCCAGTATTCATCCTTCTTACGTCTCACGAAATTTCATCTGGAAATATATTAATAGGCCTACTTAACAGTTACGCTTGCTGCTACATCTGAAACATTGCTTAATGTGACTATACGTGAGGTTACGCAGATAACTGTAAGTAGCCTACAGAATGCTTTATTTAAATAATTACATGACAGCCAGGATCTCAAGTACTAACAAAATTACTATACGATACATTTGAGAAGCTTGAATCACTATTCCATTACTTGTCGTTTCAATCCAATTGAATTCGTTAAAACATTTTTTTGACTTGTAGGTGCTTTAATGCATTTTTACTCCACTTCATCAGAAAATAAAAGTTATCAACTCTTGATTCCCTGTCAATTTTTCATTGGTGCGGTTCACAAAACACGAGGAAAAATAACACTGGGAACTGACTGACTTTGAATATACGGCATTAAATTCACAAATAACTTGTCTAAAATTATTAAATGATTGATTTTTCTGTTTGATGACAGTGTAAAACTTCATTAAGATATTAATTTCCTAAGAAGAACTGCTCTTTAAATATCTTTCAAGTGTTTAAAGAGTATTATTATAAATATTACTAAGAATTTCCTGCTAGTATTTCACTATGTTTCTACTTCATAGACTGAACCATCTTACGAAAATCACTAAAGTTACGCTACTGCAGACAATACTTAGATTGTTTCAAGATCTTCGCCATCCCTAATCTGATGAAGGCTATCTTGAGGAATAAATAATAATAATAATAATAATAATAATAATAATAATAATAATAATAATAATAACATGGAATAAAGTGCCCTATAATCATTTTCATTTGATGGTTCGTTACTAACTTTCGTATGTGTAGAACTTAAGTATAAAATGATAAATCCAATTAACTGAGTGATTTTCGTTTATTTGACTGTGGAAAATTCGGAAAAGGCCCTCCCTTAGGCATTGCCCATTCCGTCCGATTCGAGGTTGGTGTCCAACAAGCTGAGGAGGTGGATAAAGAACAATACCCTACTGTAGCATATAGGAATTATTTCAAAGACAAATATAAGCTCAAATTCATCGATTTATTAAATCTACTGATAGGAGCACTTTTTTAGGAATCTCGAATCTGATATAACATTCCAACTTCCGTACGAGATGAGATAGTCAACATAGTCCTAAAGAAGAATTGTCAAATTCTGAATCACCCTCTACACCACACCTCTATAGTATGTGTTCTTAAAAAACATTATATCATATTCTTATATTTTTAATATTGTAATTATAATATTAATAGTTATTATTACTGTCTTGTGTATACCGAGTACTTTGGAGCTACCTCCATCGCGAGGCACTTATGTAAATAAAATCAAACAGGACATTTAAAGAACATTTGATAGTGAATTACTTCGAAGATATGACGAGTTAATGTTTATTACCCGAGCATAAATTAAGCTGAAAGAAGGACACAACGAAATACGCAGTTCAGCAGATAGTAGTGTTGTCGCTCCCCTTCCGCCAGATGTCACCCTAGGACGTATTCGATTGTATCATTCAAATGCGACTATAAGCTCTATAAGTTCGTTAATATACTTACTAACAATAACGTATAATGCGATCACTGATATTCGAATAGCAATCACTGAATTTTATTGAACCTCAAGAATTTTTATTCAAAATTAATGATACTTGACTGGGTTACTTTTGTCAAAATACTGCGTTTTAACCGAATTTCCGACAAACTTGCACACAATAATTGATCTCTGGTTTCTTCTTCTCCTCACTCTTGTTGAAGATAACACCAAATATGAGAACTGTAAGCACACGAAGGAGTTTGCACGTGAGTTGGGAGAGGCGACCCTACGATTTACACAGAGTTTCGTGTAGAAGCCGAAAGCTCCTTACATTTTCCCTGTCAATACTTCTCTCTCATTGCTAATTCTTCACTTCTTCGTCTTCTTCGTTATTGTATCAGGCGATTATTTTAGTTTTTTTAGTGAAAGAAGTGTATTTTTTGAGAGGCTTGCAGGAGAGCGGGAGGTATTGGTCCCTCCCCGGACGACTGCTAGGCCAATGGAACGCCGGAGGTGGGCCTCGTGAGGTCTGTAGCGGGGGTGTCGCGGACTCTACACCGTGCAGTGGTTCTGTGAAGCGCAACGCTCCCGGACGGGTCGGTTCGCAGCACTGCAGCTGTAGCACGCCTCTTGCCTAGACCAAGTCCGCGCATTCTTCCGTCCATGCGTACCGCTCCACCGATCTGCTTCACAGAGTATTGACTTTCGTGGGTGTTGCTTTAGCATCAGTGACTTAGTTCAAATATTTCCATTTTTAATCTTTTCAAGTGTGTTTCGACAAACATCAAAATAATCAGCAAGTGTGTGAAATAAACAACTTTAGGATTGCAAAATTCTATTGAGAAAGGTAAGGAAGAAAATTAGAAAAAATTGGCAAGTGCTAATGGAAGTGATAATTTCTGGTTTTTCAAAATTGACAGTGTTTCTTTGATCGTATTATGGATACAAATGAACTGATGTAAGTATTACTTTGGAATACGTCAATTTACTTTGTAATTCCTATCATGTAGTATATAGTCATAAACTGTTAGCATTAACAGAAAGCTCTAATATGTGACGTGTCAGACAATTATGTCTTAAAGAGGGACTTTTAGGGTAAAGCCCAGTCACGATTTATGTAACTCCTGGGGAAGTTACGTCCTTTAATGTCCCCTTAAGTTCACCGCATGACTTAATTTAGTAGGCTACTACTCGACATGTACTCATTATTTATACAGTGTTATTAATCTTCTGTAAAATTTAGGGAACTTATCACACAAACTACGTAATGCTAACAAATTTACCGAATTCAAACAGACAGTTCATAAGTAGAAAGATATATCTGTCATCTAATAAAAAGACGAAGATTTCCTAGATGAAAGTAACAGCCTTCACTTACTTCCTGCTGTTCTAATGTTGATGGATACCTTAGAATGTTTTATTTATCGAAGGTCTCTTGAACCCTCAGCTTGTTATACAGTCTTCCAAGTATTCATACGATAATCTGCTGGTTTTGAAAACTATGTTGAGTGCAAGCTGCTTGTTTATCTTAGAACAGTAATACCACCTTCACGATAAGTTCTGTCGTTACTGCCAAATCACGTACAATAATAAGTAACATGTTGTTGTTACACATTTTCTTTGATGTGTTTGGATATAAGAGATTACTGAAAGGAGTTTATTACAATATATTTGAGAAATCCCGTGAGCACGCTGAGAAGTGGGCAATTATGAACACAGACGGAGGTTCCGACAGGCTGCTTAACCATTCCGTAATCTGTTTATTGAACTACACTTAATGGCCTGTTAAAAAGTTTTTGACGTATAATCAAGTCATCAGGCGAGCGGATGTCTTCAGTATGGCGCGCAGTTCGTAGAAGAGCCCTATTAAGATATTGGTTACAATGACCCATCTCTTCTTCGAGAGCCCAAGTCTCACAAGATTATTTTGACTTTTTGCCCGCCTGTCGTTATTTCGGTGTTACCGTTCAGCTTGTGTGCAACCAGACGCGCCTCACCAAGCAGCAACAGGTGGCAATCGAGAGATTTAAACGCTCGTATGGAACAGTAACCGTTCTCTGGGGCCCTTGAACCTAGTGCACAACAGTCTAAAGTTTGCACGATCTTCTCAGGATAATTCATAACAATATATACTGTTTAAAATGTAGAAAATGAACCAAGTCGTCTTATCTCCTCAGAAAGAAATGTAAACTTACATTATTGCAGAAATCACGGAAAAATATTCACGATTGAATGTGTTGAGTTCAACTGGTGGTCAGTAATTATGTAGCACACGTATCATTTAGGGAATGGCTGGTGAATTTTGCATATATTAATTCGATAATCTGTTGGTTTTGAAAATTAAGTTAGCTTGTTGTTTATTTTAGAACAATAATACCACCTACATGATAAATTAAAACGTTAGACTAATCTCCCAGGAAAGTTACCACCTTCATTATACTCCACTGGATCACACACCATATTACTTATTTATCTTCCAGTTCTTAAATACTAATACTCTCATGTCGCTTTTCCCGTCTTGTTGAGCTGTCCTAGCCATTTTCATGTCCGTTATCTCTTATTCGCGTATATCCTTCACTCTAATATAGAATAGAAACTAGGAAAATGAGACGGAATGATCTAGGAATAATCTTAATGCCTGAACTTACTTCCCGCTTCCAAAAAATAATATTCTTCGCTGAAGTGAATCCCTTGCTACACCTTCCGTCGAGTTCTGTCACTACAATAGCAACCTGTAGGTGTTTACCTGCTCCAGTCTCGTAATTTCTGTCAGGTATGTGATGGTCTTGGTGTTTTCTCACCTTATTTTTGTGGAGAACAGATTTAAATACGATATTATGTTTGCTTCACTTCATGTCTCAAAATTTAAGTAGTCTATACTTCTTTCAGTGTTATTTCTATTGAACTCTTTACAAACATTGTTAATTAAAAGTGTTCCCTCTTCTACCAAGGATAGTGAAGTTTACAACTAGATACCGAAGTTCAATGAATTCCATCGAACTGGTATCTTTTACCGTGTTTAGGTAGGAATTAACCCTCGACATTGTCTTACTAGATTATTTTAAATTTAAATGGCATTCACATTCGTGGAAGGAAAAATGTACTTGTTGAACGATCGTTGAAACCTACATATTTTCCAGTACTTACAGTAGTGGTAATTGACTTTCATTAGAAATGAATGCCTCATTCTGCTAATGCACATAAATCACACAGACATAACTAACAATGAGATTATTTTGGATCTAAAATGATGCCGTGTTTAGACTGGGAGTACTTTAACGACCCAGGCGAGCTTTTTCTTCTTTTAAAGACCAGTCCTGTGAACATGTTATTACTAAGGTTTAATCACCATTATAGAAACACCGGAAGCTCTTGAAAATTCATGAAGATTGAACTTTAAGGCTAATTTACTGTTTATAATTCAATGCGCCTTACAGAGTGAAGTGATTGATGAGTGAACCCTGTAACTTTCATTGATATCACTTATTAATCAATATCTGCATTTTTTGTGACTCTCTTTTACATCAGAAAGACTAATTATTCACTCCCAGAACCTTTCTTTTGTTCTCGATATCAGATCATTTCCAATTTGACAGTTGGATTTTTAGAAAGTAGCTTTAAGGATGACTTGTTATCATCGCCAATCACTCTGATCCACGTTTGTTTAATGTTCTGCACTTCATGTGTTTATTCTCATTCCACTGCTCGTACTTCGCTTAGGGCCATTACTCACACTGCAGAGACCATACTACGCTTTGATGCTCCCAAATGTCGCCTAAGGGTATCTATAAAAAACACCTGTCATTAGACACGTAACACGTGTTGAAGACCGCTTACGCTGTGTTCTGTCGAATCACCTCCTTGGTTTTGGAATTCTAAGCGAAATATATGAAAATAATCTATTCCAGAGAAATAATTGATGTATTTATTCCAGGATAATGATATTTTCTGTTCTCTTTTCTTCAATCACTGCGATGTAATTCGTGGTCCGCATTCGTTTTAATTTTTCCTTAGACTAATTAAATTATTCAAAAATATTGTAATTATCTTCCAACCACGAACGGAATGACTCCACTTCACAACAATCTCTGCTGGCCAACCGTCTTTCTCCGTTAAATTTCATTATTACGTTAATTAGGCATAGAACATAGAACACTTCTAACTGAGAAATTTAACAGTATAAGTTCTAATGATATATGTTGCAAAGCTTTTAAAAGGTTGAAGGTTGAAATATTGTTGTGACGTTATTTTCTACGAATCTTCCTTATTCCTGTTCTCGTTGGGTTAGTTTGCGTTCTGTTTCGATGTCTGCATTCAAGCACGTGTTGCTAACAAAATTATGTTACTCTAAATTCAGTTTTTACTCAGAAATAGTGAAATGAAACGGTCTCTTCAAAATACTCTACGCTTCTTGTTTGAGCCATAAATGTTTCATATTTCGACCGCATGCTTATAATATGGGACTCCAATGTAGCTTATTCTAACAATTAGGAATAACACTATATAACCACCTCAATTAAAATTAGAGAGTAAGAATTTCAATCTAACTTGGAATATATTAAGCAGAGAGCTTTCTTACTGCTTTACTCTTAACAGTAATGAATCTCAGTTGTGCGAAGTTACACATTTGGATCATGGATCCTACTTTCTTCTAGAACAGAAATAAGTTCTATCATTAGTGAAGTCTTATACTGAAAATACATTAAATGCGTACAATTTAATATATAGTTTCGGTATGGACTATTCCCGGTCTCGAAACCCCAGAATAGCGACCGAGTGGATGCGTCGTGCTGACCACACGGCCCCTCATAATCTGCAGGCCTTCGGGCTGAGCAGCGGTCGCTGAGCAGGCCAAAGCCCTTTCAAGGGCGTTACGTGCCGTAGACTATTACATTTTTTCACTCTCTCTTTGGAAGCTTCCGTAAATTGATTAAGCTCTTTGCCCTCTGCTATGTATATTCGTCTTACCCTGTGGTCATTCAAAGTTAAGTAGGATTCTCCCCCCTTAAGTATTGATACCCTATGGAATTAGTCATCCTCCAATCGCCTCATAGGTTCGCACACCCGCAGCTTCATTTAGCGTATTAATTCTTCATTTATCTCCAAATTATTAATTACGAGTAATATCCTGTTCGTACCAGGTTCTCGTTATTTACGTTTGAGCTACCTTTCATTCTCACAAAGAAACATTGTCTTAAAACAGAATAATGTAAGGATAATTTGGTTCTCCAAACTGTCTTACAAGATACAGTACGGTTCACTGCAACTGAAAAATCTTTGCCAAATTTTCTTTAAAGTTCTGTCACTGAATCTTAATATAGTCTGAAGAAATTCATATCTTTCATATTTGGAATTATCTGGTTGTTCCAATTTCGAAAAATTCTGTGGAGTATTCAATGGTGTTAGTATTCATCCATGTTAATGCACCTGTCTTGTGAAGAGCCGTTTTATATACACTTCTCTGTTAAATTCTGTTGAAGTTCCAAGGCTGAACTCTTCTTCTCGTTAAATATTACATCAATATCTGTCGATATCTTCATAAATATAATATGAATACGATACTCTGCTGGTGTTGAAACTTATGTTGAGTAGTTGAGTACTGGCTTGCTGTTTACCATAGAACAATAATACCACCTTCATGATGAATTCAAATATTAGACTAATCTCCCAGGGAACTTAACCCCCTCCAGTCACCCCACTAGATCACACATCGTGTTAATTTCTTATTTATTCTCCAATTCTATTAAGGACAAACAAGGCTCGCATGATAATGCTGGAGTTGAAAAATAATACTGTAATAATTTATTATTACCGAACTGAGACTTTTACGATCAATAAATTTGTGTTGGGTATATTAGAGTGTGTTCAGTTATATATTTATAAGCTATTGCTAGAATATAAATTTCCTGCAGGGTAATTGTCACTATATGTAAACTAGACTCAAGACAGAAAGACCCTGTGAAATGTGTAGTTCACCACACGGCCTCCAGAGTCGAGGAAAAACGTGTTGAAGATCTAACTATGGAGGTCAGCCATCACCAGCCATCGTAGTTGTTAACATTATTCGGATGTTTAATAATTTCTTTCGCCTAGCAATAATTTATCCTAAATCATGTAATAACTTACGTTTACACCTCCATTACAGTCGCCGGTATATTAAAAAATTTAACAGCACTCATTTATTAGTTTACAAGTTTTTGACACAAACTGCCATCATAATTAGTTTGCCGTCATACCTTTCCTTTCTTTAAGATCTCTACCCTATTGTATCTCTCCTTATCGATGTCATACTAACATTAAGAAAGCAGACCGCACTAATCGCCATAATTTCCAAGTTTGTCTGTTTCTAAACAGAAGAAAAAAGGGGGTCATTTTATCTTACCTACGAATTATAAGGTGAATTTTGCCACATTATATAAATTGTCTTCATAAGCAAATGTACTTGAACATTTCCTCATAACATTTTGTCTTCGGATTACTTACCCAAAAGTTAAAATAAGGTTCAGTTCAAATTTGTTTATTTGTTTGCCTGTTTGTTTGTTTGTTTGTTTGTTTGTTTGTTTGTTTGTTTGTTTGATTTACGATGCCACTGGTTAAACGGAGCCAAAACTTGGATTAAAATGAAAGGAGAGTAGAGTTGGGAATCAGGCTGTATGTTATAGGCTGACGCCGGAATACGGAAACAGCAAAATTAAGAGGTCCTACATATGGAATATTAAATTTCTCCGTTAATATCTTCAATATCGTAAAACTGCACGTAATGAAATTTGTGCGAAATCAAATGTCAAATATTTTATGCTTCATGGATTTCCAACCTATGAGGATTAATAAAGAAGATATTCGCGATTAGTGCATTTCTCAGAAAATTCTTAATATATTCAAAGAAGTTATTACTTATGGTTATTAATTGTCCAATTACGAGTTAGCGATGCGTACAACAGCTGCACTGAGGAACGAAACGCTTTTGCTGATGAAATCAAACCCGAAAATATGTTCTTAAAATTCAAACTTTTACGACCAATAAGTTTGTGTTGGGGATATTGGAGCGTATTCAGTTATATATCTATAAGCTGTTGCTAGAATATGAATTTCATGCAGAGTAACTGCCAATAAATGGAAACTTGACTCAAGACAGAAAGACCCTGTGAAAAGTGTAGTTCACCGCACGGCCTCCAGAGTCGAAGAAGGGCAGCCATCATCTACTCAGTATATAGCCGTCGTAGTTGTTAACATTATTCGGATGTTTAACAGTTTATTTCACCTCGTAAATGACTCGAGGTGTGAAGTGAGGGATGTTACATCGTTATGTATGACATTCTCCGCCACAACAGTGCTCTCTGGCTGACAAACACACACCGTCCTTCCAGTATGTTTCTCAACAAACGTGTGAGCATATAAAATTAAAAACGACCTAGTATCCACAATATGTTTTGTCTCCTAATATTATTTGGTAATTCAAATTGTGTCACAATCTTTCGAGCCTATGATGGGTATGCAACTCCTGTTTGTGTGTTTATGTGGACAATAAAGCTCCGAGTTGCGTGTGTTCGCTACAATGCAATGAAAGGGAACGTTCTCCGGCTAGAACTATGTTGGTTCCTTTCCCACGTGTTCAATTGTACCGGAGTTGCGTTGCATGTTTTGGAGAAAACAATAACAGCAAGAGTTGTAACATTTCTTAAGTTCACTCTCATTTTATTCTTATGCATACATTCAACATTTATTCAAAAAACCCTCACTTATACATCAATCAATGTGGTAACTAAGCTATTTTTAGCAATCTTAACTCTTGACACTTTCATGTAGATAACTGTAATACGTTGCTGTGACTCGACACATTTTGTGGGTGGCTATGGATATAAGATAACATTCTTAAAAACGTCCAGAATTACAAAAAAGTAACTTAGAAATAAATTTTGTATCCTAAATTTCTTCAGTGGGTAAAAAAGGTTTTGATCTTTTATTACTTTTAATATTAATTAATAATGGAATACTTATAACCTATGTTAAAGCATACAACTAAGTTGCTTCTTATATTTTTGTCCAAATAACTGCACAACATTCAGGAGTGACTCTGCTAAAAAAAAAAACTAGCCAAAGAAGAAAACTTTTGTGAAATTGTCATGTTTAGGTGTATCTTAGTTGCAGATTTAAATCAACGATGTCAGTCATTTAAGTAAGAAAAATGCTAGTAGTGCCAGGAAATGATGTTTTCCATAGGAAAAGTAGTTCCGCTCAAAAAAGAAGTAGGGGAACGGCGTCCATCCGCGTCCCCCTTCACTAAGGCCCCGATAACAATCACTTTGACTGGTCTAGTTTCCAGCAATTAGTCTAGTTAGTTGCCACTTGTCATTTTCAATTACTCTGTTGCAGTATACAAATTAAACATTTCCCTTTAGCCAGAACTGAAGCATACATGAAATGCACAATATCACATGTCACTACATCAAAGTCATCTCCTGCCTCAAGTGAGAACCTTGCATTGCAATACATAACTGCAAATTTTTACTGAAGAGGTGAGTGGAATGAACGTTGCATTGGCTTGGACGTTATAATGGAAATATTAAATGTGTAGAAAAACGTTATTAAGATATGTAAGAAACATGGCCATTAATGACAAAAGTGTGAAGAGAAAATATGAGTTATCAATGAAAAAATGCATCGATGAAATAATCGAACAAAATTGCTCTTAAGAGACAAAGAAAATCTCTAACAAATATTTGTTAAAATATTACATTTAACATAAAACACGTGAATACTAAAACACCTAACTGTATGTTTCTGTTTTGTGCATGTTACTTGCTGCTTTCTGTAACTAGCTTGGGTGTCCTTTATCCTTGTACAGTAACATCCATACTTCCAGAATGAATGGACGTACTTCGAACTTTTCTTCAGTATCACTGATCTTCCCTCGTGTTTTATTGTGCTCTTCTTTTCAAGAGTTTTAACGTCTCACTGACTTGGTTAGGTCTTTTGGCGACGACGAGATAGGAATGAGTAAGGACTCGGAAGGAAGTAGCTGTGGCCTTAATTAAGGTACAGCTGCATATTTCGCCTGCTATAAAATGTGAAATGATGGAAAACCATTTCAGGTCTGCCGAGAGCAGAGTTCGAACCCTCCATCTACCGAATGCGAGCTCACAGCTATGTGATCCAAACGAAGGAGCAAACTCGCTCGTTGTGGCAGTATTTTCTACTTTTTCACTTATGCAGAAGAATTTGTGAAATTGGTGATATATTGAAGGGAGACTGGAGTTATGAAGAGCTCAAAACTGAGGATGGAGAGTTATCACGGTTCTTGGAGACTCAGAGGGAAGTATTACGCGACTTTGTATTTGAAAACAATAACCTGAAAGAATATTACTTGCGAAATCATTTACTTCTTGAGGTTGTACTCGGAAAAATGTCACGTAACACCTCAGAAGAAGTCTATTTTGTTTATCACGCAATCACGTTTTAAACACCGGAACAATTTGGTTTGGATATATCAATGATATTCAATTCAAAGAGAGGCCTATTCTGATTTTTGGTATTTAATCACTTCAAAATGGTGTAGAGTTGTGCATGACTTATCGACTAAAAACCAAAATAATAGACAAGTGGTCCGTGCTTCATCTTATTCCTGACCTTTTCACAATTTATTGGAGTCGGTCCAGTTTTACGCCGAATGCCGTTCCTTCCCTTCCCTTCCCTTCCCTTCCCTTCCCTTCCCTTCCCTTCCCTTCCCTTCCCTTCCCTTGCCTTGCCTTCCCTTCCCTTGCCGAAGTATGGAAAGGTTCATTGGCTATTGCGTGTTTCTTTGCTGCTTGGTAGTATAGCGTGTTGTAAGTCGAACGTAATAGCCCAGTCCCCGAACCAGACGACGTAACCGTTTCATTGTAACCAAAATATTTTTCCAGAAAATTACTCCTTTGTGTGCTAAAGCGTGCCTTGGAGATCAATCAACAGTAACATTACACTCCCTGACTGTTTCTTCTGCTGCCGCTCTTCATCAACTAGATGTCATTATTGCTGGAATAGTACAAAACTAACTCGTGAACGATTGGTGCAGGAACTAGTGATAAATAATCCCTGGGTTCAAAACAATCTCCGCCATAAAGAGCGTAGTTTGATAGTCGTACTAAGAATAGCAATTAAGTTTATTGTTTCCGAACGCAGTAATGAAGATAATACGACAGTTGTAATAGTTTTATGTTTGTGTCTCATTTATAACTGTGTACTATACTGGGGATTAAGAGCGATTCCCTGCAAGGCACATTCTACCAGTACTTTGTTATTGCAAGTGACTCCTTGAAACGATGCACGCTGACGTCGAACCGGAGCACGTGGATTAATCAAATATCACTTTAGAAGAGTTGGAATCCTCATAATCGAACATTTTGACAAATCTGAACTTCATCACACAAAGAAAATATTCTATTTTTATGAATAAAATTTGTCTCTTTTTGTTCCTGATGTTACCGAGCTCGATAGCTGCAGTCGCTTAAATGCGGCCAGTATCCAGTATTCGGGAGATAGTAGGTTCTAACCCCACTGTCGGCAGCCCTGAAGATGGTTTTCCGTGGTTTTCCATTTGCACACCAGGAAAATGCTGGGGATGTACCTTAATTAAGGCCACGGCCGCTTCCTTTCCACTCCCAGCCCTTCCCTGTCCCATCGTCGCCATAAGACCTATCTGTGTCGGTGCGACGTAAAGCAACTAGCAAAAAGAAATGTTCCTGATGTTCACTATTTTGCAGTGAAAATTACTCCTTTTTTATACAATTCTCTTGAAACCTCCACTTTTCAAAAATCAAGTGACACAGAAGATTT
Source organism: Anabrus simplex (assembly GCF_040414725.1). NCBI lineage: Eukaryota > Metazoa > Arthropoda > Insecta > Orthoptera > Tettigoniidae > Anabrus > Anabrus simplex. The sequence goes on along the minus strand of NC_090272.1, from coordinate 25,265,215 downwards.
CGGTTCCCACTAAATTATGGAAACATTTCCATAATTTGCATTCTTAAAATTCCCAGGAAAATGCGAGTGTCTTCAGTGCCATGCTCGCAAGAGAATACGTAATGTATTACTTTGATGAGAAGTTCTGAAATTTCACACTTTTAATGCAATATGTGCTCATAACTACGGAACTGAGGACAAGTTATTTCACCTGCACTTTAAAACAACTTAAAGTAATAATTTAACAAAACTCGTAGCAAGTGTTCTTTTACTGCCTTATTTAGACATTCATATGTTATCTCTATTCCTCTCAATATATGCTTTAATTAAAATGAAGTCATATGTCATATTCAAGTTGGAATGTTCATTTCATTCTAGTTCAGTCGACTTATAATATTTCTTCTTCTCTCTGCCCATTTTCGCAGTTTACTATGTTATAACTAATGTGGATTCATTCCAGTTTTACGGCTACCACGACCAGGTATCGAATTGAACCTCAAGCCCTCTGGACCAAAAGAAAGTAAACTGGCCATTCAGGTAACAGCCGGACAGTTAACTCACAATATATGCAAAAGAAAATAGAACTATTTTCTCATTATAGATGATAGAATTTTGGAGACACAGGGGCACAAATTTGGCTATTTTAAGACATATGGATGGCATATTCAAACTCCCTTAACTCTGTTCCGAATAAGCCATGTAATACACACGTGTTCGATAAATATTTCTACCCTTTGACTCTATACACTTGATGCAACATTAAATTCAATTACAAATACATATGTTGAATGATTTGATCTGTATAACTATTAAACGGTGAGGCCTATTTCCAGCTCTAAGACTGAAATATTTCTACATTCATTTATATTTCTCTCCTACGAAATAATATGGAATTTTCTGATTAAATTTGTGAATCAATTGTTTAGAAACTCTTTCTAGAAAATTGTATTCAGTTTTATCAACTCACAGTGTATTTACCGTTAAACGTATTTTAAGATGCTTCCCCTGAAACGCCTACATTTTCAAAATTAATAAACGTAGAAGCTTGTACATGGTAGCTGAGGCCTTATCATCATCATCATTGTGCATTAGATCAGTTCTGAGAAGTTCGTTTTGTGCACGAAGTTGGGAGCGTATAGGCTAACTGCAACCAAGTCCGCGAGATCTCAAGTTACGGCAGTCAGCGGCGGGAGTAATATGTTCATAAACCACAGTTTTTTGCTTCAATTCATCTGGAACCAGTTGCATGTTTCCATCTCCAGTTCTACCATCTCATAGTTCTTAGAAGCTTCTTGACTGGAAGACAAAAACTCAGAGTAACATAAAGTGAGGAATGTAAATGCAAGGAAACCAATAGACATATCTATAAATAATTGAAGGAATTAATTAAAACTGGTTCGTACTTAATGTTTACAAATAGTGCGTTTTACCGGTACTAGATAAAATATAAGTGAAATATTACGGTTTCTATGTTACATTCTCTCAAATAAGTACGTCATTGTTTAAGTCTGAGTTTTAAATCCCATAACAATAGCAATACAAAGCTGAGTAGACAACATTACAAATGAAGAAACATTAAATCAAGTTAGTGAGAAGAGAGAGATTTGGTAGATTTTGAAAACAGAAAAAAGGGAACTTCTTCAGGTTTTCTTGTAGGGATGTTTTGGGCGTAATAATGGGAGGGGAAGGCTAGTATATGAATATATTGAACACAAACGTACAGATCGGTTTCTTTATTATTCTGCCGAAATTACAGGTGTCCACAATGGTAAATAACACCACAGAATTCGTATAAACTGATAACCTACAAAGTTATAAACAAATACAGTATGTTGAAAAATAAAAATTGGTGTCTTTTTTTTTACTTTAAAAAATAAAATGTTCATAAATAAGTCCTTCAACAAATGAAACTGTAATTGATAGCAATTAGTTTGTAATGAATCGTTTTGGAAAGATACATGAATGGAATTTGGGGTCGACAAGTGTAGGCTTCAAAGCATCGGAAGGGGGAAACTAACTCAAGGCCCATGAAACTATCACTACAGAAATAATCGATCCTTTGGAGTATGATCATATGACTTTGGTAGAAGGGGATTCTTCCCTCAGTCATGGCCATCCATCAGTATTTCTCATCTCAGCCTGCACGGTTGCCAGGTTACACATTTGGAATTGCTAACTTCGTGATACAAATTTTCAGATAACTCCCAGCCATAAGACATATTCATGTCAAAAGAAATTGTGGCGATTCCTACCGGCTGTGCCAAACCAGTCTCGCATATGATGAGTGTATCGATTACATATCCGCTGTTTGTGTACGTCAATTCCACCAGTGTTGGCAGGGTAGTGTAGAAGATGTTATAACATGATAGGGTGGCTTGTAGAGGTGCATCAAGCCTGCCTGTGGACTGATAACAACGACGACGGCAGCAATAGCAGTGCCTTCTTCTCGCTCACGTTATATTTGATTGTGTGATTATTTCACTAGCACATAGCATTTTGAAATTGAAACTCTGTGTTATATGTATCTGTTCAAAATGGATGAACTCGTAAGCAAAGGACGTATTTCACAAGGAAAAACGCCGCTAGAGCATTGTAATATTTGGTTGCGGTTTGTGATGAAATTTAAAAAATAACTTATTAATAACTTAATAACCTTGAAGAATGAATCCTGAGGTAGTTATCAAGAGACAGGAAGACAGGAGGAACTTATTTCCTTGGCATATCGGCAGGGAAATATAAAAGAGGAACGTGATTGTATAATTCCATAGTGCACGCATTGTGCTTTTCGTATTATTTATTACTCTAACTGACATTGTGTGAAAACATTAAGCCTTGCGCAATAAAAATTCTGAACTCATTTTGTCAGCTGGAAAATTTTTAGCTGCTCGGTGAATTAATTTTGAAGCTCAATAAGTTATTTTCGTGTACTATAGATCTGTGAAATATTGGACATTGTCTTTTGTCGTATTTAAGCGTAATTCATACATTTCAGATGGAGTTATAGTCTAACTATTGCGTAATGTTACTCCATATTGCGCCACTGAAGATGGCTGTGATGAGTACACCTATCTGTGATTACAATGCTTAAAACGATTTGATCATAACAAATGACACATAAAGTTTAGTCCCTAAACAAAGTTTTGCAAGTCGTTAATTGGATCACAGTGGCATTACTTTAGCAGTAGAGCATTTATATGGCACTTTACAAAATGATACTTGCAACTTAGGAGTAAGACTATACAGTATATAGCACAATACAGTTTTACTTTATAAAGTAATTATTTCTGAAAATTAGTTACGGATGCCTTTCTATTTACAAATTGCACACATGCAGTTCAGTTCAGGAATGCTTGCGAATTTTTGTGAATTTGTTTTCCTTATATTCGATAATCAGATATTAATATTGTTGTGGATACTATTTGTTTGTTTTTATCAGGATGTCTTTCCTTCATTTCATTCGAGTTACTTTGATTTATGAACTGTTACGAACATCCTGATTGATGTACACCTAAAAATGGAGAATTAGTATTTTTTCAATCGTGGTAAGTAGTGCATTTCAGAAATAATTATCGAACATATCGAAATTTCAAAACACTGTCTGAAAATATGAACCAAAATTTTGAAATTGATTGTATCCATGGAGAGGTGTGAAATACGTTTGATTTCGGGAAGTACAGTGTTTTCATGTACTATTGGACACTGTGCGTGATGGACAATTTGGTGGAACTGCCAGGAATATGTCTTATGCCTGTCGAACACTTGAGTGATGGTGACCTTCTGTCTCTGTAATGACAATTTACGTTCTAATAGGATGTGACGGACTCTCCCATCTTCCACAGTTAGAGGCTTGTGTACGTCATGGCCATCCATCTCTGCATGCAACAAAATGTATTTCCTGTATTTAACATGAGCTGTTTTGTACCAAATTACATTTTTGACAATTTACGTTCGATTTTTGTGTGTTTTATAACCTCTGTTATTTTATAGAACACGGAACTACTCACATATTTTCATTATTATGGTACATCATACCACTGGTATTTCCTCTGGATACGAAATGCAAGCACTCAGAAAAGAAGTTGAGACCCACTGAACCGATAACTTCAGCGTTCATCATTCAACCAAGAAACTCCTTTTCTACGTAATGAATCGAGTGTATGTTACTTTTGAGTAGGAGTGAAGAAACTGATAAGAAATAATATTTCTCACTTTATACCAGGTATCTGGATTTTAGTTGGTGGTTTAAGATCGAAGCCATGTGAATTAGGACATACATTTCCACTATAGGAACCACTATAATGTGAATATCTGTGTGGAAATCTTATAGCTAAAATCTACTACACTAATCATGGTCTCAGAGAAGAAACAATTATATTTTATAGTCTCAATTATTTCGCCTGGTTGTACTTCGACTTAAAATAATAATCACGATCACCACCACTTCCCGAGTATTTCAGGAGAAATAGTTGTTTATAAATGTGGAGTTTCGAGAATGCCTAACCAGACGGCGATCTTATACTTAAACTAGATATTGGAATAATTTTGTCTACGCACTACCTTCCATCGAACTAAAACGGAGCACTGTAAGAACTCATTGTTTTATCTTTGATATTCTTTCGAAATTATTTGTGGTCAGAGTTTTCCATACTTCAAATTTGTTATTATGTTTCGGGGACTGAGTTTGTCTACTTCTCTCTGACTTTTCAAATTTTATGTCAATGTTCTCAGTATTTTCTGTTGATTCGGGCAGAAAGTTTCCCACCTAGTACCGCGTTAGTTCCAGGCCAACAACTGCTTACATCTTATTGAACTGTCCTCATCATCTTCATCTTCTTTGGATCTACTACATAATATGTTAGGTTAGGAAGAAAGGTTTAGTTCTCTGAAATGCCATTGCCATCTGACGAACTGAAAAATCGCGTTATTGTTCTGGTTTAGAACGAGGCGCAGTTTTACTACATCAGCTAGGAGTAGCTGCGTTTCGATTAAACATTCTATTGAAATGAACACTCATAAAACAGGGTAATCCGCCTCCCTAGTGGAGTGCAACATATCAGCACATAAGTTGACGGCAGTTCAACAGCAATCTTTCAACATGGTGATATATTTCATGACTTCGTAGCCTCCGTGGCTCATGCGGCAGTACGCTAGGCTATCACTGCTGGGTTCCGTAGTTCAAACCCCGGTCACTTCATGCGAGATTCGTACCGGAAAAATCGAAAGCGGTACGGGTTTTCCTCCGGGTACTGCGGTTTTCCCTCCCATTATTTCATCCCAGCAACACTCTCAAATATAATTTCATTTCGTCTGTCAGTCACTAATCATTGCCCCAGAGGAGTGGGATGGGCCTCGGCTGTCGGCACGATTTCTATCCTCACCGCTAGACGGGGCCTTACTGACCCGGTCGAATGACTGAAAACAGGCTGTGGATTTTCATTATCATTCCTTTCAATTGCGCACTCAAATGTAGAAGTAGTATGAAGAAGTACGATAGGGCAAAAATGGAAGTGTTTGGATCACAAGAAAACCAAAAGACGAGGGCCACGAAGGACCTAAGGCCTCGCAAGCCTAGTACCTAACACGGAAAGGGAGGAAGGCAAGTCAGGTAGAGAAGATGAACTAAAGGGCCTGGCGTAGGTAATGCCAGACTAAGCTACGGTGCAGTGATTGTTAATCCACGCTGATATCCCCTTGGGTCCCCTTTCAGTCACCTCTTACAACAACCTAAAGAGACACAAACAACAGGGTTTTATTTGTCGACCACCAGGCTTTAAAATATATATATATTATAAAGACCTAACTTCCAAATTGTCTCTCTAATCCTAAATACAACATTACCAACATGAAAACACAGTGACATCAACAGTCGTTTATCCGAAGTTATAAGCTCTTTAAAATCCTACCTACTCTGGAGTTATATCAAACTCCTCATCTTTTTAATTACGTGCTCCTTCCCCCCGTACATTACGGAAATTTCCTGTCCAGGTACGCTCGTCGAGTTACGCAATCACCGGAAGTTGCGACACCGGCACGGAGTAGACTCATCTCGACTGCTCACATATTCTATATGGAGTAAAAATAACCTTGCCCTGTTCTCTCAGGGAATAAACTACGATGACACATTTCCCTCGAATGTGGAGCTCGAGACGGTCAATTACTGCAAGGAAAATCTTCCTTCTGAGTATTTTTATTTTCTTGTGTTTATCCACTTGCTCGGTGAAATAAACCTAATGCTTGTTTTGAAATAGAGTCATCTTATTTCCTGCGAAAGATTTCTCAACGTTTTTGGAAGAAAATCATAACTGTATAGGCCTAGTTGATGCAACCTGTTATGGATTAATGAAAGGAGAACTTCTAAACGTCCCTTGGTCTTCTTTACCGCATCACCTGCTAAACAGCTCATCGTTTTAGGAGTACATTTCTGGAGCATGTTTAGTAAATTTTGTCCCTTCTACCAGCCTCCATGCTGGAAAGCGTTTGTTGAATTCTTTGAATAAATGTGATGAAGTAAATTACAATAAAAATGTAATTGTTATTCTGCACATTTTGTGGTTTATTCATATTTGCTGTGTGGGGGCTTGCAATAAGTGAAGTATCACGAGCTTCGAGGAAAGCAAAAAGTGTTTCTAGTGTTTCCCCCGCAACAGATTTCCTATCTAGCAAGCGCTACGAGATCTTTAATCCACATTTTAACTTTCGGCAGAACCTGAAATGATTTAATTATGAAATAATCTATGTATTCAAAGTGTTGCAGAAGGTAGGAAATGTTTGTCCATGATTGCTCTTTACTGACTGAAGTTGACTGCAGTTTGCTTCAACTCACCTTTCTGAATACTTACTTTTCTTGCACGAACTTAATTAAAAATATGTGCAGAATTAAGTTATGGAAATTTTCAGTCGTGCACTGTCATCGGTTATTCACCAAACATAAAGGCTATTACTGAGAGAAACTTTCGCTGAGAGAAGTTTTTGCTAAGTTTCGCTCTAACAAACAAGGCTGTAAAATTGTATATTTTTGCGCTTCTTCGAAGTATAATTTATTTCCGTAAGAATCTAGTCATAGCTTTTTTATTGTCATTCAAAAGTATGGAACTGAAATTTGTTAACGGGTAGATAATTTGAAAATATGAGAACTTTTGCCAGTAGATCAATGGAGCAAATGGCATGCCTGCCTTGAAATACCGTCCATGGACAACACCGAATGTCGTATTTCATCTTGTGGAATCAAATCTGTCACACCTTGTGTTCTCCTAGTGTAAATGGGGCTCTATTTTGTCCATCAAAGTGATCAAAGCAAACTTTGTTTGGTCCACGAACAAATCCTTTTACGTTGTACACATTGGAAGATCGTTGTATTCTTCAAATTATGCGCAATTCTCTTACGACAACATTGGACACACTGAGCTCAGTTGTAGTACGATGTTGGAGCAAACATGAAACTGTTATTTTATAAGCGTTTATATCCATAACATATAAAATTTCCTGCAAAAGCATTAGATCCTTCCTGTTATAGTGAAGTTCCCTGTAAGTTCTTATTTTATTTTAGGAATTTTCTACAATAAGATAATTTTCCTTAAAATACCCATATGCGTTCTTCCTCCACAATTCTCCATTTTGTGCATCTTCCTCACTTTTGATCCATTTTTACTAGGTCTTCGCTGTTTTCTGTTGCCCTCACCTTCCTATTTTGTCATCATCTTAGGGATTATGTCTTCTGTCATACCTTTCAGACGGCCAGACCGTTTAAATCTTGTTTCTTCAATCACATCAAATACATTATTCTTGGTACCCATCATTTCCCTGATCTTAGTGTTTCTTAATTTATCCCATTTAGACTTTCTAGTTGCTCTCCTCCATAAATCCATCTCTATGGCTAATAATTCGTTTCAATGTTGTCCGTTTATGGTCCATGTTTCTGCTCTTCACAGTAGAGAAAGAACCTTGGCCTGGAGAGAAGACAATGATAGGGTGGCTTGTAAGAAGATTGCGTTCAAGGGGTGACAAGGTTTACTGTAAGTACCGAGGTGTCAATATAACGAAAGGCCTTCATTGGGCTAATCACATAAATGGGATTGAATGTAAAGGTTACAGATCTCCTCGCGTGGTAAATAGGGTATTTATGGGTTTTAGTAGGGATCTGGAGGGGAGGGGTATGTAAGTCTTTGATAAGACTTATTAGAGTATGGTTCCACTAAATGGGACCCACACCAGTACTACTTGATACGATAAATGCAAGAGATCCAAAGGAAAGTAGCAAGATTAGTTCTGGGTGATTTTCGACTGTTAGGAAAACTTTGTAAACTTTGGGCTGGTTAGACTTGAAAGAAAGGAGACTAAAATCTGTCAGTGGAGAGTTAGAGTGGAATGGCATTTGTAAACGAATGATATCATGGAGTGGAGATCTTAAAATAGGAAACATCACAAAATGAAGATGACATAGAATTCAAGTGATCAAATAAGGGCAAATAGGCTAATCGTTTATAGGATCAGTAATTTGGGATTCAAATAAACTATCAAGGAACATGTCTGTAAACTTTCTCGCTTCTTTGAAATCATTTAAGAAAAAACAACATTTACAACTGGTAGGTAAACTGTCACTAACGTAAGCCATAATACAGATCAATTACGATTGATTGATTGATTGATTGATTGATTGATTGATTGATTGATTGATTGATTGATTGATTGATTGATAAAATGAAATGCCTTGTGGGCTCTGGAATGGCCTGGTGCAGGTCTTTTGATTTGACTCCCGTAGGCGACCTGCGCGTCGTGATGAGGATGACATGATGATGAAGACGGCACACACACCCAGTCCCCGCGGCAGGATAATTAACGAACGATGGTTAAAATTCCAGACGTTGCCGGGAATCGAACCAGGGACCCCTGTGACCAAAGGCCAGCACGCTAACTATTTAGCCATGGAGCCAGACATTGATTGATTGATTGATTGATTGATTGATTGATTGATTGATTGATTGATTGATTGATTGATTGATTGATTTAAAGTACCCCGCACAACAGAAATGTAGATACGTTTCTTTGTTTTGTTTAAGATTTTCTACTCCTCTATAATACTGAATTAAATTCCCCAAATATTTTCCTGCCCTCGGTTGCTCGTTTCTCAGTTTCAGATGAACTTCTGCCACCAGCTTCAGTTATTGATCCTATTAATTTCAATTTACTGACTGTCTTTAATTCCTCATTTTCAATTCATAACATTTAAACAGAATTTATATCCAAGGGGAGATAATCTATTATACTATAATTCACATTCAGCCCTCACATTTCGAATTCTTCATTTAATTTCGTCATCATATAAGGCCATAACACTCATAGCAGCGGTACTGCGGATATAGAATGCTAAGTTCTTTAAAATTGTATAAAATAATTCACTGAATACGATTAGGGTTTGAAATTACTCTGTCCCGCACAAAACAGTTCCTTTCTGCGATCACAAACTGGGTTACAAATATGCTAGTTTTGAACTGTAAGCCTGGAGTTGTACGCTGTGCACACACACACCCAGAGGAGGAAGGTCAGACAGTATCGAACAGGTTGCTGAGCAATTTGGTGAGGCTCACGAGTTTCCTGCGCAGACATGTTAATCTGTGTGACCAAGAAGAGCGATGGGAGCCCAAACAATGTGCATCGTGACACACTCGATATCCGGGAGACGTGTACAACAGGTGGGCTAATTACACCCGCATCGACCTTGGAAGAGTAGGCTGCAGGCCGCTACCGCGCAGCCCTCGCTTCATTCAGTAGCACATAAATAATGTAGAGAAGAGCTAAAGTAATTAGAATGGACTCCAATTTTCTCACGTTCTAGCAGCACAAATTGCCAGTAATGAAGGCATAAAATTGAGTTCAAACCAAGCAACGAGGGTGGGTTATTTCTTAACTAAGGAAATGTGTTTACCTCATAGACGTGCTTCAAGGTCTGAATTGTGGTCATCGCATAAACGAAGTTCACATGGTTATGACGATATTTATGGGTAGTAAAGATATACCACCTCTGTGGTGTAGTGGTTAGTGCGATTAGCTGCCGCCCCCGGAGGCTCGGGTTCGATTCCCGATTCTGTCACGAAATTTGTAAAGTGGTACAAGGGCTAGAACGAGGTCTACTCAGCCTCGGGAGATCAACTGAGTAGAGGTGGGTTCGATTCCCACCTCAGCCATCCTGAAAGTGGTTTTCCGTGGTTTCCCACTTCTCCTCTAGGCAAACGCCGGGATGGTACCTAACTTAAGGTCACGGCCGCTTCCTTCCCCCTTCTTTGTCTATCCCTTCCAATCTTCCCATTCCCCCGCAAGGCCCTTGTTCAGCATAGCAGGTGAGGCCGCCTGGGCGAGGTACTGGGCATCCTCCCCAGTTGTATCCCCCGACCCAATGTCTCACGCTCCAGGACACTGCCCTAGAGATCAGTGGTGATTGATTGATTGATTGATTGATTGATTGATTGATTGATTGATTGATTGATTGATTGATTGATTGATTGATTGATTGATTGATTGATTAAAAAAAGAAATGTACTCTCCTGAAACATGTATGTATGTCTACTGTGTTAGAAATACATTTCTAAGCATGACGTTGTATGAAAGTGAAAAACGGACAGTAGATGGGATAACAAATGAAAGGATGCTGAATAGTGTTGGTGTCAGGAGACTGGTTTGGTGCATTTTGACCAGAAGTTACGCAGGTCTTGTTCATTTAGTTTCTAACAGAAATGTAAGGTCTAATAACAATGGAGACGGACCAAACCATTGAAGAGTTTACAATAGAATTAAAGTGCACTGGTTAAATACAGATGAAGTGGTTAGCTAGGTATGTTCATAGGAGTGCATCTGAGAATGTATGTGAGTTTAGTAATGAACATCGATACCAATATGCAAGGTTCACATCTCGAGCTGACAGAACTGTTAACAATGTGAAGGGACTCCCCACGTAGTTGAAGACATTATGACCTTATAGGAAGCCTTCTGTTAGAAATAATACCAACATTCACTGGGACCTACATTAAATATAACTTTGGAGTATTTTTCAATATTGCACACAGACAGACATTCGGAAATAGTAGGTTCTGCTCTTACGAGTTGGTATCGCTAATGTATTTTTAAACTGCCTTCCCATAACACGGACCTATATAATGGCAGGTTGTTACACTCACTCCGAGGAAGGGTAGAAGCAGACAGTTACTGATGATTTCGTCTCTGTGCCATTCAAACCCAGATGTTTCTATTCCTCAATGGCAAGGTATACACTATGTTAAAAAGTAAATCGTAGTCTTAAGAAGGTAATGTTTGATTGGTCTTTCGAAACAGTCATTAATCCTCAAATTCTTGTGTCCTTCTCTCTCAGCCAGCCAGCCATTTAATAAAATGAAATGGAACATCCAAATTAAGATGCAGAAAGCGCAAATGACATCAGAAATTACTATTGTTATTACAAGCAGAAAATCCCGTTGCCAACTTAATTAGAACCGGCTCTAGAAATGTACGGTTCATTAATTGTGTTGAAACCTGAAATTGATACTGAATGTGGAAGTATCTGCAAGAATTTTTACATTCGTCCCAGAGCAATAGACATGCCCCCCTCTACCCATTCTCATCCGAGTGTTGCCCCACATTTCTTGGTTTTGCATTTTGTATTTTTTTAAAGTTTGTTATTATTTTAATTTTTAAATTATTTTCACTATTTTATTGGAGTTAGCATAGTTTTCTTAATATGTCTCGAAAAGGGTTGATTCTGGCACCTCAAAATGTGGTTTTCGGGTCCCCAAGGGACTTATCAAGTATTGTTTCTCGCACTGAGGTGTGTAAGTTTAACATTGCCCGGTATTTCTACGACAAATTCGATATTTTTCCTATATTAAACAATGCCCGAGTGCCAAATGGAAGATTTTATCCCCCTAATCACAAAACATCGGGATAAAACATCTTTAGTTTTCCTGTTTATCGGATAATGAACATCTGTGGCAAACGTTAGTCGTCTAGTTTGTTGGGATGTGGAATACACAGCAGGGGGATAAAAAGCGAGTCTTTGGGGTCTACGTCAGACTTTTGTATATAAGGATTATTTCGTTTTAATTGTATTGAAATACTAGATTACTTATGCAATGTATCACATTCGAAAGCCCATGTTAGGTAAGATTCTGAAAGAAACGGAAATAGATAGATGTCTTTGAGATACTAATTGAACCGTGTTAATTGCTTATAATATTTATTCTCCATTTACCACCATCCTCTCTTTGCAACTTACTCGGCGTCTCGTCCAGAAAATAGTTCTTGTATTTAAATTATTAAGAACAAATTATAACCATCTACACCTTGCAGTGTTGATAAAGTTTAATTCTACAACAAATAAATTATCATAAATAATATCATGATGACATTGAATCTGAACGTTCATCATGGTACGATAAACTGGAAATATTTCGTTTTCTTTAGTCCTTTCAAATTTTATCAGAATGGGGGTACAGAGCTGAAACAGGTAGAAAAATTCAATTTCAAGTAATTAGGATGTGTGTTCTTCCAGGATGGTAGTATAGTAAGTGAGATTGAATCAAGGTGCAGCAAAGCTAATGCAGTGAGTTCGCAGTTGCGATCAAACGTTTTCTGTAAGAAGAAAGTCAGCTCACAGAAGAAACTATTTTTACATCGGTCTGTTTTCAGACTAACTTTACGGGAGTGAAAGCTGGGTGGCCTCAGGATATGCTAGAAGTTAGAAGTAACAGACCTGAAAACAGCCAGAATACTTGCTGGTACAAACAGGTGGGGACAATGGCAGGAGGTTACTCGGAATCAGGAGATACTGGATAAGTAAGGAATGAACTCGATGAATGAAGATGTACGCGTAAGCCGGCTTCGGGGGTGGGATCATGTGAGGCGAATGGAAGGGGGTAAGTTACCTAGGAGAATAATGAACTCTGTTATGGAGGGTAAGAGAAGTAGAGGGAGACCAACACGACGATGGTTAGACTCGGTTTCTAACGATTTAAAGAGTTATAGAGCTTAACGAGGCTAAGGAAACTGCCTACAAATACACGGTTAATGCGGCGGTTAGGAAATTCACACAGCTTGAAAGCTAAAGGTATAACAGTCTATAATGAAGATCTATGTATGTATGTATGTATGTATGTATGTATGTATGTATGTATGTATGTATGTATGTATGTATGTATGTATGTATGTATGTATGTATGTATGTATGTATGTATGTATGTATGTATGTATATGAATATTCAGTTTCTTCAGCAAAGTGATTTTATGTGTATTTCAGGACAACAAAATAATTTTTCATTGGGAACTTTGAAGTAAATTACGTACACTGTGTTCTTGTTATGGTTCTGAAATTATGTTTCACGAACAAAGCACAATGGTGCCCTGTTAATATAATTTCTTGGTGGATATGATCTTCTAGAGAGAAAAGTATTCATTTGACTACGAAAGTGAGCTTCAGTGGAGCGAAAGTACAAAGAGGTCGCCCCACATTGAGCATGCGCTGGGAACAGAAGCCTTCACTAATTATCGCATTCCTATCGTGTTCCAACTCGAGCAACAGATTACATCATTTCCCAATAAAACACTTTCCTTCTCATCTGTCACACGTCTGTCGCGCCTGAAACGAAAAGTAATACGCATTGTGCAGTTAAAATTGTTTAAATCATATTCGTTGTATATATCCAAAACCTGTGTAGTTTTAAAATGCCAAAAATATAGAAAATGCTTTACTTTCACTGTATTTCAGTATGGCATATTGAAGAAAGTGCAGGATGTACCTCTGCGTCATTCAAACCTTCTCTTATTAGTTGAAGTCCTTCTTTGAGTAGTGTTTTCCTCGGTACCAGAAATAATTGTTTTCTTGGATAATACTAGTATCAAAAATAAATATAATACAATGGTATTCATTTAATTATCGTGCGGTAATTAGTGCTGGGAGTGTCCGAAGACAGCTCGGTACAATAACCTATTCTTGCCGAATAGCAGCAAGGAGTCTACTCAAGGCTGAACGTCCCCATCTGACGCACGAATCACCATCAACAGAGTTATATTCTCTCACTCCATACGAGGATAGGTTTGGAATTGAACCCAGGCTTTTGGCACGCAAGCTAGTGTACATCATTTCTATACCACTACCTCTTCTACCCTGCCGGCCAAAATTCTAACGAAGATTTTTCTACCAACGGAGCTCGAACCAGCTAACCACGGCGTCAGACCAATTATAGACTGGATGCCTTAACGATCATGGCCGCAAGGTAGGCTAACATCAAGAGACACGGGAAGTATTATGCTAGGCAGTGATGGGCATTTTTATGATTACTGAAGAGAAAGAAAGACATAAAGAAAAACCTGCCAAAGTAAGGAAACTTCTTCTGATGTTGCCAAATTTATTCGCCTGATTCAGGCGTATTAAAAACTGATTTATGAAAGCACGTTTGTGCAACATAGCATTGTATAGAACTTAAAACTGAATTATAAATGGCACAGAAAAGTGGAAATAAATAGCCTTTGGAACGTAGTGTAACAGGAGAAACGAAGTAGATAGATGTTAATATGCGTTGAATTAATATCGAGCGGAGAAAATTATCAGGAAAATTTAGTTATTCTTAAGAGATAAATGGAATTCATTCAGGAAATCATTGCAGCTTTATGCTAACTGCCAGTCGCGTGAAGCAGAACAACCCTCTTTAGCACATTATGACGGTAAACAGACCAGACATCACTAGACACCTGTTGTGCAAAGCAGAACAACCCTCTTTAGCACAATATCACGGCAAACAGACCAGCCATCACTAGACACCTGCTACGGAAAGCAGAACAACCCTCTTTAGCACATTATGACTGTAAACAGACCAGACATCACTAGACACCTGTTGTGCAAAGAAGAACAACCCTCTTTAGCACAATATCACGGAAAACAAAACAGCCATCACTAGACACCTGTTGTACAAAGCAGAACAACCCTCTTTAGCACAATATCACGGTAAACAGACCAGACATCACTAGAAACCTGTTGTGGAAAGCAGAACAACCCTCTTTAGCACAATATCACTGTAAACAGACCAGACATCACTAGACACCTGTTGTGGAAAGCAGAACAACCCTCTTTAGCACAATATCACGGAAAACAAAACAGCCATCACTAGACACCTGTTGTGCAAAGCAGAACAACCCTCTTTAGCACAATATCACGGAAAACAAAACAGCCATCACTAGACACCTGTTGTGGAAAGCAAGCAACCTTATGACATGCAGTTGTTGCAGAAAGGAGAATATTATTGTTAGGCACGTATTGAAAAAGTACAATAGCCATCGTGGAAGGTTTACACAGCAACCTTATTGCAGTCCCTTGCTGCGGGAAGCATATCAACTTCGTTCAGTTGTCAGACACAGAACCAGAATAATTCCTCCTAGTCAACTTTTACGCAAATCGAAACAAACATTGACTAGCAACATGTCGTGGGATGTCAGCAGAATACCATTTTTTTAAACAACCTAATCAAGCATTTACCGAGAGCCTTGACATAAATTGTACATCTCAAGAATAAAAATACTGAAAAATTTCTAATGCTACCTGACATAGAAATCTGATCGTAGAATACTATTTAGTTAAGTACACTTAGACACGTTGCAATTTGTAAGAAAGATAAATAATTTTTCGGTGGTTTGTATAAATCTGATGCTTGGATGTACTGTACCAAATTTGCTTTCTTATTAATCGAGAGCTATGGACATTTTTTATATCGCCGACTATTCTTCCCTTCCATAAATTTGAGATTAAGCAGAGAAGATTCTTCGCAAAATAATGGGTTCTATGATAACCGATGGACAGTATAGACAAGAGCAGTACAGGGATAATGAGCCGGTGGTGGAGTCAATAAGGAAACGACGACTGAACTTCTACATATATCTGTTCAGGATGGATGCAACCCGACTAACGAACGAGATCTTTATTGTATTGGACAACAGACCTAAATGGTTCAAGGAAGTGAGGAAGGACCTCAGGACCATGAGACTGAATCATGAGGACATAGATCAGTGATCAACAACTTTGAGGTCTTCCACGAAGATCAGAAGCAGAACAGCGGATGATCAGGCGGCCAGAGAAAGAATTCTACGTTTTTGGGCTTCAAAAAAGACTTCCAAAAATGCTTTATAGTTACTTGACGTGGTCTCTGATGGCCCTAAACCAGAATAAGGACAATAATTTTATCTTCTCAGCGACTGTGTGCAGGCATTTCAATTAGATGTCATTTAGGCTGCCTGAGAGTCAATATCGACACTTCACCAGACGGTAGAGTAAGCCGAATCTCTGTTGGGCGATCTATGGCTGAATTTTAATTTTGTTTTGCTAATCCGGCAATGCAGTGAACCCAAGATCCCGGGATCCGGAGGCAGTTTGTAATTGTTCCCCGGTATGGACCTTTCACAGGTGGTCGATGTTAAATCCAGTTTAACCGTGCACGCTTCACTTAACCAGCACATTAATCAAAGTTATTGCATTGATCAAGAAGGTGCATGTCACCTGCAGGCATGTCAGCTAACGCGCGGTAGCTGCTCGAACACACGCACTGCACCGTTCCTTAATCGCAACTGTTTCCTCTGGAAGTAAAACGGAAATTATGCATAAAAAATTAAAACAATCCAGAAAATACTTAACTACTCTGTTTAGGCGAACGATATGATTCCGGACCCAATTTTATCTCCAAAGAGTAGTTTTGCGAAACAGTATGGGGGAAAGAAAAAGACTAAAATTTCAGGTTTATGATATTTAGAGGCCTCAATTTTCGGCAATAATAGTCGAACCTACTCAAGCGAGTAACAAGTGCATTGCATTAACATTATGGCTTCCTAATATTCAAATTGGTTTGCATAACTTGAGGGTCTACTATACAGTATAGCCGAGTGCAGCCCTTGAGGGTGTGTGGGTAACTGCGTGTTATTGTGTGGTGTGTGAGTTGCTGGGATGTTAGGGACAGCACAAACACCCATCTGCCGGGCCATTCGAATTAACCAATGAAGGTTAAAATCCCCGACACGTCCGTAAATCGAACCCGGGACTCTCTGAACGGAAGGCCAGTACGCTGACCATTCAGCGAACGAGTCGGACAGGGTCTATCGACAAGGCATATTGAAATGATTGCTCTACGAGCCGATGCTAAAGGCATCCACTCTTCGTTTGATCTGGACCAGATCGACTGCAATGCCAGATATGATGATCAACAAAGATGTCACAAGGTATTTCTGGCGTAAAATAATATTTTCGTAATTAAAAATATAATTATTGCTGCAGTTTCAACTGGAGCGTGGTGCATCAATTGCAATGGAACGTGGTAGAATGTATAAAGGCAAAGTTATCCCCATACAGGCCATGAAGGCCCCTGGAGGGGTGGAAGGCAACGGCTTCCACTATCCGTAACCTCGGCACTTGGTGGAGCAGGGTGGTTAGCTCTACGCCCGGCCGCCTGTGTTACCATGGTAACCTCGGCACTTAGTGGAGCAGGGTGGTTAGCTCTACGCCCGGCCGCCTGTGTTACCATGGTAACCTCGGCACTTAGTGGAGCAGGGTGGTTAGCTCTACGCCCGGGCGCCTGTGTTACCATGGTAACCTCGGCACTTAGTGGAGCAGGGTGGTTAGCTCTACGCCCGGCCGCCTGTGTTACCATGGTAACCTCGGCACTTAGTGGAGCAGGGTGGTTAGCTCTACGCCCGGGCGCCTGTGTTACCATGGTAACCTCGGCACTTAGTGGAGCAGGGTGGTTAGCTCTACGCCCGGCCGCCTGTGTTACCATGGTAACCTCGGCACTTAGTGGAGCAGGGTGGTTAGCTCTACGCCCGGCCGCCTGTGTTACCATGGTAACCTCGGCACTTGGTGGAGCACGGTGGTTAGCTCTACGCCCGGCCGCCTGTGTTACCAGGAATTAACCTCGTATTTATTTTTGGTGTAGGGCCATAGAACTCTTCAGAAGGAAGTCTCGTCTCCAAATTTCTCGTGCAAATTACAACAGAGGTGGCGCTGATTATCGTTTTTGGCAACTATCCTCTATTAACAGTAATCAGAGGGAAACATTGAAGAGACATCGTCAGAAGAAAGATAGCGGCCACGAAGAGCGTGAAAATGAAACACTCCCTAGGTCTCGGAAACCAGAAAAGAACACGCATTGACCAAGGGAGGTCGGATAGGATATATTAAAGCGGGGAGCCTGACACATGAAAGCGGAGGCAATGCCAGACTCAGTTCCCGCGGTTGCCTACCAACGCTGCCCCTAGGCCCACCTTCGTAGCCACTTACCATTCTACTGTCCCCACTCACAGGGGGAGACATTACAAAAGGATTTCCTGTCTCAAGTCGTGTCTTCACACAAGTTATATTCCTCACAACAGAATTTTCTTAGAAATACTTCGTCCAATAAGTATACTAGACACTGTTAATCATCAGTTCATATCACTGAGAAGGAACATCATAAATGTACATGCATCTCATTCCCAACAGGATCCCGCATCCGTGAAGTGCGATAAACAACTTTCAAGGAGTTGGATTTTAGCGGGGAGATGACACAGCCACAAATCATAAGTTTCTCAAGAGATATCCCCTCGTGAAAACACCTGTTCATAAATTAAGTGAGAGAGATGCTCTCGTTGAGCAAGGCAATGACCAGACGTGAGCAATGTTTCGACACTGCTTAACTCGTGCACTTCCCCACTGATCATTCCAAGCGTTATTTCAATTGAGAGCGGGGTGTAAATTATGCACCATCAAAGGGAAATTCCTACCTCCTAACACGTCGTAATGATTCTCCCTGAGATAAGAGTATAGCTACCTTCGATGCCTCTCATGGGTATGGTCCTTTCGAAAAATAATATTTTATCCATAATTTCTCCATTAGCACAATAATAATAATAATAATAATAATAATAATAATAATAATAATAATAATAATAATAATAATAATATTCGAGCCAGGGTCTGCGCGGTTTGAGTCACGTAACAGTTAGATTTAATCGAAAGAAAGTGCTTTTGAACCCCACTGTCGGCAGCCTTGAAGATGGTTTACCGAGGTTTCCCTTTCACACCACCTTAATTAAGACCACGGACACTTCTACCCCTTTCCTATCGCATCATCGCCATAAGACTTAATCTGTGTCGGTGCGATGTAAAGGAAATTGTGAAATAATAATCAAAATTCTGTTGAAGCAAGCGAGACGGTCGTGTTCTCGGACACTCCGGGCACTAAAATCCATTCATTACTAAGCACGTGGACAAGACAAGCTTGAAAGAACAAGATATAGTAGACAAGGACTGCTATATGCAACAAATAAAGGAGCTCAGAGATAGTGAAGAACCATTTCCGCTTCATATTCTTCTTTCTTCTTGTCGCTTTTCCAACGCACTCATAGGCTCGGGGGTGCTAATTTTTGAAATTTATGTATAGGGATGTGTGCACTATCGCGAGTTTCAGTGGTGGTTTGTCGTGTGAAGTTCTGTCTGTAAACGCCGTCCCCTAGTAAGAGGAATTAACCAGACACAGTTAATTCCCGACCTGGCCAGGAATCGGACTCGGTACCCTTTCAAGCTGACAATTCACTAATTTATGGGAAGCTTCTGAAATTTGATTGC
This sequence comes from Anabrus simplex, assembly GCF_040414725.1. Classification (NCBI taxonomy): domain Eukaryota; kingdom Metazoa; phylum Arthropoda; class Insecta; order Orthoptera; family Tettigoniidae; genus Anabrus; species Anabrus simplex. The sequence goes on along the minus strand of NC_090272.1, from coordinate 25,245,618 downwards.
CATGACTTTCAGAATTAAATTGCCCAATCAAAGCAGCCCAATGAGATTTCCTTTCTCTGCCAAAACTTGTGTGTAGTGTTCCATATCAAGGAGGAGAGTCTGTCGCAAACTTTGCAACCAATGGAAACACGAAGAGTGTACAATGCCTATTAAACACGCATTAGGCACAAAGGAAATCCACGACATCATCACTGCTCTTTTGTTTTACTTTCGAGAACACTTTCTTCTCGCTGAACAGTTCTAAATGTTCATACCAAATTTAAAAAAAGAGTGTACCGTGTTTTACAATCTTGAGTTCTAATAATGTTACTGATTTCAAGTCCTAGAACCACTTTTCAAATTTCGGAGAAGGTGAGATGCCGTAATGTCTCGTTTCGTGCTAGTAAATCTACCCAGGCTAGTACTGAAGCATCTTTCAAAAGCTTCCATTCACTTTCTTTCTGCACCAGTTACTGCCCATGTTCCACTTCCTTCCAGTGCGACACTCCACACCAAAGTGAGCAGGGGTTCAATCCCTAACTTTGGCTAGAAGGTCTACCGTAGCGACGGGACTAGATAGTCGTCAACCACCGTTACAACCGATTGTTTTCGCTAGTCAGCGCCCCTCCTTTCGTTGTGGAGAAAAGTCAGAGTAATGAATAGATATCTAACTCAAAGTTGTATAATGATAAATGCAATTTTATTATTGTGCACTTTATCGATAGATAATCATATTATAGCTTTTATAAATACTTCCCTGCTGTATTTACATTACCGGTACTTTAAAATGTGGTGTCATTACAATAAGTGTAAACCGGACTTTCATTTTAAATCACCAAATATTTGTTATTTTATGAATAGACGATCTTACATTCATTAACTTGTGGTTAGGGACACAAAAATGTTTTTTTAATTTAAAATTAAACGTAATGACCACAATTACTTTAATCGGGACATTTTATAGACCAACGCATTTCATTTTCCAATCACTTCATTCGAACATTGTGTAACGTTTGTCTCAATATTTCCGCTTACATCACTGCCAACAAAAGAAACACGCTATAAAAATCGGTAGTGTAATAGAACAATCGACATTTCGGTAGTTACTAGCAAATGACTTATTACTAGTACTAGCGCAGAACAAAACGTATATTACTACTTTATAACCGATTTCAAACCGAATGAACACTATCGAATGTTTTTATTCGATAGTCACGCTTCACAGTCGGTAGTCTATCGATAGTTTAAAACATTCGATATTTCCATCACCAGTCTACTGACTGAGCCACAGATACGAGCAGTCTTGCGGTCTAACTTAGTGTTCGTGTTTGTGTGCGTGTGTGCATGATCTGCAGGAGCTAAATAACTGAGCGTTCTTCATCCGCATATACTTACACTAAATTCATAATTGATTACGCAAACGTTTATGCCCCGTCATCACTTAAGTAAAATCCTTCGACCCTTGAATAACTAAGGTAGTGAAGTGTTTCATGTGCAACTAAAGTGGACATTTTCACTGAAAATTTGTAAAGATTCCTTTGCGGCGGCTTCAAACCTGGCTCAGCCATTCAGGTGTCCGTACAGCAAACTTCGACACTTCTCTGTCTCCAAAAATCCAAAATCTAGTTGTTCTTTTTTACTATTTATTTTCCTTCGTACCTACAAAAGTAGGTCTTATGGAGACGATGAACCAGGGCTAGAAGGAAGCGACCACCGCCTTGATTAAGGTACAGCATTTGTCTGCTGTGAAAATGGGGAACCACGGGGAAACCAACTTCGGGGCTGTCGACAGTGGGATTCTAATCCAGTATATCGCAAATGAAAGCTGCGATAAACTATTTAGTGGCACGTAAATATATTATTATTATTATTATTATTATTATTATTATTATTATTATTATTATTATTAAAGATGAAAATTGACGCTAATAACTCTCTCCCTCCTCCTTTTCACATAAAATTACATTATTTCTAGCGAATGATCCTTGTATCTAAAAATTTATCATTACCGAAAGTTTGAAATACATTAAGTTGCTGACAGACCGAACATATGAACTTTTTGCATGAAAAAAAGGCAATTGTTCTAACAAAGTTGCTGAGATCAGTTCAAGATCGTTTGAACAGCTCTTCTATTAGGAAAAAAGTGAATGCACTCTACTTATTCTGATCCGTTCCATTCCATTTCTAGACGATAGGGAGGAGCCATATAACACATTTCAACTCAAGAACTACCAGGATATTAGTTTATTGTAGTACACACGCTGAATCACAGGCTCCGAGCTGGTCACATTCAGCACGAACTGGCACGACGAAAATTCACGTCTGCAGATGTATGGGGTGATGTTCTACTTTCCCGTATCATACCAGCCTATTAATTTATGGTATTGAAGTTATCATTATCGGTCCATGAACTTATCGCTTTATCTATGATCAGGTTTGAGCGCCAGCTGCTGTAATCTAAAACACGTTCACGAGACCAGGGAGAGCTTCCTGTTGTCCTACTCAAGTCAGGAGGTTACTGCACATTACCATTATCCCTGACTCCCTGTTACCCACGGGGACCACAACGTATTATTAATAACCAGGAGCCTGATGATCGACGACAAGTAGCCTACATTGAAATATATGTATAAAGAAATGCGAGTGATGTTTTGGCTCAGTCTATGGCACGTCTAAACAACACATTACAGCTCATAACCATATATTTTACCATTTCGAACAGTTTTGTCATATGACTTACTCTTGTGTGAAGAAGGAGTGGGAAACAAAATCTGTGCTACAGAACATTTGACTTTAGAACGAAGGATTGAAATCGAGTTGACGGGAATATATAGGTATTCATAACAGCTACAAATTAGACTTCTCAATATTTTAGTTTCCATTGAGCACAGATTTACGTGAGTGTTTATGAAACCTATGGGACATGCAATATTATTTTAAAAGCTGCATTTGCACTGACTGGGATTCGATCCCCGGCTTCGATGTCACTGACGATGCCACTCACGAAACCGAACAAATTACTGATCATTAAGAAGGATTACAAGATTAAAATTAGCTAGTATCCGCCTCTGTGGTGTACTGGCTAATGTGATTAGCTGCCATTCCCGTAGGCCCGTTTTCGATTCCCGCCGCAGCCACGAAATTTTAAAAATGGTACGAGGACCGAAAGGGAGGTCCACTCAGCCTCGGGAGGTCAACTGAGCAGAGGGGATTCGATTCTCATCTCAGCCATCCTCGAAGTAGTCTCTCACTTCTCATCTAGGCAAATGAGGAGATGGTATCTAACGGCCGCTTCCTACCCTCTTCTTTATTCCTTTCAATCTTCCCATCCCCACGCAAGACCCTTGTTCAGTATATCATATGAGGCCGCCTGGGTGAGGTACTGGTCCTCCTCCAAAGTTGTAACCCCGACCCAAAGTCTCACGCTCCAGGACACTGGCCTTGAGGCGATAGAGGTGGGATCCCTCGCTGAGTCTGAGGGAAAGATCAACCCTGAGGGGCAAACGGATTAAGAAAGAAAGAAAGAAAGAAAGAAGGAAAGAAAGAAAGAAACAAAAAGAAGGAAATTAGGTAGTTGGCTACGAGGTTTGGGTCACATAGCTGTGAGGTTGCATCCGCAAGACAGAGCGCTCCAACTCCCCTGTCAGCAGAGCTTTTCGTGGTTTATCATTTTCAGGCCAGGCTACGTCTACTGCCTTCCCAGTCCTTGCCCCCTCCTATTCTATAGTCACCAGAAAACCTAACTGCGTTTTTACAATGTTAAAACACTTACAATAGAATGCAATTAATAGTTCGTACAATTTGCAGTTTCAAACAGAGAACTTAAATATATTTCAACATCCGCTCTAGAATTGTCCGGAAGATTCACTTAAAACTTTGACATATTCATATAAGTGCCATTTGTACTTTAACCTTAGTACAAATTTCATGAAAATACCATGCCTAGAATACGTTTTTTCATAACAATGTAAGAACACAAGCCTGTAAGTGAAAATTGACAGTATTCCATTGTCTGACTTTTCTCACTCCCTTTAAAAATCTTTCGTTTATCCTAAGAATCAACCACCAATGGACTAAACTCGGACGTTATTTTATTCTAATAGATAGTTATTATTTGTCCCAACAGAGTATAAAATTCCCAAATATATAAATGAAACATGCAATACTTAAATACGCGAATTTTCCATACTTTGACGTTATACTTCACACCGCTTTATTGTAACTCTCACCGTGGCATAGTTGGGGCATACGCTATTGGACGGTTGCTCTCATATTTTGATTTTGATAAAATAGATCCTCAAAAAAACGTATTCTGCGTTGATAAACAATAAAAATCCATGAAACTTAAGGTGTATTTCTTAGAATAAGGACCCGTAAAGGGGAGGGATTGTATTGTCCTTGAGTGAAATACGTCTCCGTGTGAACAAATCAAACTTGTTAAAGAGATCGTGATAGCTCGTTACAGTCACGGTTTGACAAAGCTGGAACTGTCTCACTTCCTTCCTCGCTCCACACGATCAACATTCCTCTGCTGAGCAGGTTCGTCGCTTGACCATGCATTGAAGGCAGAGTCACGATGTGCTGTGGCCGTTACCGGGGCTGGCCAAACGAGATCACTTCCTCCTCCAGAATCATTTAAATTTTCTCTTCCTATTTATCCACCCTTGGTCAAGCGAAATAGTGTCTAATTAACTCTGCTAGAGAAATCAATGTTTATCACTCAGGCAGCTAGAAGTGCTAAATGAACTCTTAATTGGAAGGAAACACTTATAAGGAATGAGGCAGCGCTGCTAATACTGGCACGATGAAACTTTTTACACTTCCTATAAGGAATTTATTTAAAATATTGTCATTACCATGCACTCGTTTAGCCTGTAAAGTTCGGGAATACGGATTACATACCGATTTTACATCCTATCTAACTATAATGACCTAAAGAATGTATCATACATCTCATACAAAAATATCTTTGATGTCATCAGTAGTATACATAAAACACCGCTTCAAAATTATTTTGAGCTATTTGAAGAATATTTCTGTAAATAAGTTTTGGCTGCCTAACATATTTTTATTTACCTCATATTTTGCATTTTAGTAAAGACCTATGGCGATTCTTCCCCCATAATCTTCCTCTTTTCTGCTATTTCCTCCTCAATTATATTCGCACTCATGGACTAAGTAATAGACAGATGTAGAGTTCGATTCCCGCGCCGGCCTTAATTTAAGAGTCTGAGGTGCACATAGCCTGAGTCTCAAGCGCAATGACAAAGCAGGCTGACTCTTGGTATCATAAGCATACCTACCGGATTCGAACCGTGAAGATGTCATTCAGCTATCACGCCCCAATTCTATAGAAAGTTTCACTTATCAACAACCTCCCAAAGGATTCAAAGTTTGTCCAAGCTAAATTAAAGAGGCTGCTGGCCGCTCAACCACTAAAAATGCTAACTAAACATTTAATTGGTAAGAATATATTTACGAATGGATCAAGTAGCCACACTACACATCCTGAGATAAAGTAATATGAAACGTTTTAATCCTCTCTATGGATGGGGTAGTAGGATATGTCCTAGAAAGGACTAAAAGAGGATTGTCGGGAACTTTCAGTTTGAGAGCGTAGGTTGGCAACCACGTGTCTTCGAACACAGTCTGGTATTTCCCCCACTTAACTTATGCCGCCCTTTTCAATTTATTCTCTATAATCCGATCTCTCTTGGTCATTTTACGTTTTCTTCTCATTCGGATGATATTAGGTGTGCGAGACATAGAAATACCTCCAACTTCACACCCTTCAAAGCCCTTTTCCTTTCTATTGTGGATACCTTAATTCCTAGAAGGGTCAAAATACGTCCATATTTTACTCTGATAACGTTAAAAAGGAATGGTTGTTCGGCTGTTATGCTTTCTCTTCAGTAAGTTATCCCGGGATGTGTGTCAAAGAGATAAATGTACATTTTGGTTCTAAGATCTTGTTTTTAAAAGTTTCCGTTGGATTTTATTTAATTTCCTTTCGGTAACTTATCAAAGCCCGGTCTTCGTTTCTCCACAGTTTCATTACCCTATGACAAAGAAAAAATGCACTAAAATTCCAAAAATATCTCACACCTTAGGTACAGTTTGTAAGAATGTCTTTAACAAATAGGCTTACAAATTTTACGACTTCTTCTGCCATTATTACGTCAGCTAGATAAGCTCCGTCAACTTCCTAACCGAAAGAGGCCTACATTAACAAAATAATTATCAAGCGCATCAAACTTTCGGTCGATTAACTTTTCAAAATAAAAATTGATATCTTTTAATCTATTGGCTCAAAGTACATAAATTTATTTATCAGCACTTACTAGTACCTCAGAGATGTATGATCCGAATTTCAGCTTTGTATGTCTCACAGACACTGAAAAGTATATACCTTCATACTTTGTAAGTACTAAATACGTAACGAAGTCAAAATGCATGTCGTTTTGTCAAGGAAGGATAATTAATTTATTACAATAAATATTTATTTATCCTTTCACACTTCTGGGTTCCATTAGAACAGGAATCACTCCCACCAACACTAACAACGTAATGTTGTACCTTTTTTGCGTAGAATATTTAATAATTCCAGATCTCTTAAGTTTTCACGTTGTTAATTCGATTTTCCATCCCATACAATATACCTTTATATCCCTGCAGAAAAAAAGCTGTCGAGCATTTTCATTTTGACATGTTTCCAGAATTTCACTACAGGTACAAATAGTGCTCTGAGGGCTTTATGACAGTATCAAAAAGTTGCTAAAGTGATGAATCATAAAATGGTGTAAACTTGAACGGTATTTCTTAGAATAAAGAATCAGTCTCTCTAAATAAAGTGACGAAAACAGTTTTCAGTCTCGTATCTTATCGGAGAAGAGACCTAATCATTAAGGCTCATATTATTAAACCATTCCCGTAAGTCTTAACAATCTTTGTTAGTCAGATAAAATATGACAGCAGAGAGAAATATTTGCATTGACGTTGCTTACAAAACAAAATACTTCCTTCTAAATATTCTCATTGAAAGAAATTGATGCCCCTAGAAGGTGTGAGACACCTGCTTGGCTAAGAATGAACTGTTTCACGTTCGTTTTTATCTGCCATCTGCAATCAACGTGATGAAATACCAATTCTCCACATAACTGTATATGTAGGAAGCCTTGTCAATCCCATCAATACCACACAGATTACCATAGAAACGTGATTTTATACGCCCGCGGCTTGGAACGCCTCTCACAAACAGGAGGATGAACAATTAGCAGAGCGAGTAGAGGAATTAGCCACAGCAGATTTACATTCGGTCCGGTCAGGTGAACAATACAGCGCTCTCTTGGACGAGTAATAACTCATTGGAGAAGCCTATGTTTAGTCTTGGACTATTTTACTTTCAAAAAGACTTCCTCTCTTGTAATTCTGGTCTCCATTGTGAGGTTTCCTCCCAGGAATCCTCTTGCAGCCCTCCGATTTGAATCGACTTCATGAGTTCACGCGTGCCCTTTCTTCCGTCTCCTTCATGGCAACCAATTCGTTAGATTCATTAGCAGCATCTCTCGTTCGTTATGCTTACATCACTGCTGACGAATTCATCCAAGCCCCGTGGTGTTACTCTCATACTGCGCTGAACTTACATGAAATATCTTCTTTATCACATAGTTCGTATCAAAAATGCAATTTTAGCGCACAAATACAAATATACCTGCTTTCTTAGACAGTTTAGTAGATATTTATACAGCAAATTAAAACACAGATTATGCTATTTTCGATAGCTTTACCCTCCGTTTGTTATAGCAGGGCTTTATGCTTGAATTTCGAATAGATAATAAATCTAAGAAAATAAACTGTAAAACCTGCATCTAGAAAGAAAATTCACGGTTTTCTTGAACAAACCCCGAGTCAGATTTGAAAGCGGAATTCCAAGCGAGGGAGACAAAGTTAAGAAACATTGAGAGGGGGAGCAGAAAAGTTTCGAGCACCACCAATTCCTCCAGCTGATATAAAGAAGGAGTCTAGTGACCACTGACCATTGTAAAATGAAAGACAAGCTGTTCTTATGTAAGAGGTACACCTTCATCACATGCGAGGAATGTAAAATGAACCTCTATTCGAAAATGGAAGAAATTGGTACAAGTCTTTCATGCTAGTGAAGTGTGAACTTTAAACAATGAAGGTAAAATATACGCTACGTTGTAATGTTGTTTATTTCTTAACACTCATGATCATGGATATTCCACAAACAGTATGATGAATTAAGAATGGAGAAAGAGTTACAATTAGCAGAATTAGCTAATTGGAAGTTCTTTCTTTTTAATATATGTAAGACATGCAAAACTCATCATATTTTGATTTCGAATATACTAATATTTTCCGATACAGTAATTATGCATTAATTTGGAATGAAACAATTAATGTTTGTCAAGAAATAATAAATACCACATTTTACAGTTAATTTTGACTATAGGTACAGACTGGGAGCATTAAAATGTAATGCGACTCTGTGTTTGTGTCGAAGGAGTTGATAATTCAAATCATTGAAACAATGTTTTCTCAAAGACATTCTTAAGCAAGGCGCTAGCATTTTCTATTCAACGCACGTGGTTAAAAAAATACCGTTTCGAACAACAAGCTGTCTAGCCTTGTGAGGAACAATTCTAATGGTAACAATGTACTTCCGCATATACTGTTTGTTTATTTGTATTTTCGTTTGTTTGTTTGTTTGTTTATTTATTTGGAGTCAGGCGGAAGTCAATGTCCAACGCAGTCTTTTTCCTAATTACGAAGAGTTTTAGCAGAGTAGTGAAGGAGAGTTTATTTTTCTGAGCATGCGCAGAGGCCGGGGACCTTGTCAGTCACGGAATCTTATTCAGGCTGCATAGCGTGTGACAGACAGCAGTAGCGAACTGGGACGGCCTCACCAGAATGGTCAATGTCGCGACATCGCGGCCCCACCCCCTCCACTCGAGTCCGCTCATCAACCCCGCCCTGGAAAAATGACAAACATGTATGGATGCACAGGTTCCTTGTATGCAAAATCGCAAATCGTAATGTCTGAATACCAACATGTGTTGTATTTGTTTTGTGGGTCATCAGTCCATAGTCTATAATGACGTAACCCTGCATGCCCTGTCATTTCCTCATAACTATGAAAATTAACCTTTCGAAGACTAAATTTATATCAGTAGGTAAGAAATCTAAGAGAATGCAATGTCGGACTGGTGATACAGTTGGAACACTTAGATAATTTCAAGTATTTAGGATGTGTGTTCTTCCAGGATGGTAATATAGTAAGTGAAATTGAATCAAGGTGCAGTAAAGCTAATGCAGTGAGCTCGCAGTTGCGATCAACTGTATTCCGTAAGAAGGAAGTCAGCTCTCGTACGAAACTACCTTTACATCGGTCTGTTTATAGACCAACTTCGCTTTACGGGAGCGAAAGCTTGGTGGACTCATAGACATAAAAGTAGCCAAAGTGAGTGCTGATACAAACATGTGGAAAAATGCCAGGAGGTAACTCTGAATGAGGATTTAAAGGCTAAGTTAGAAATGAACTCTATGGATGAAGCTGTGCGCATAAGTAGGCTTCGGTGTTGGGGTCATGTGAGGCGAATGGACGAGGATAGTTTACCTAGGAGAATAATGGACTCTGTTATGGAGGATAAGAGGAATAGAGGGAGACCAAGGTGACGATGGTTAGACACAGTTTCTAACGATTTAAAGATAAGATGTTTAGAACTAAATGAGGCAGAGCATTAGTTACAAGCAGAGGAATGTGGTGACGTTCAGTAAATTCACAGAGGTTTTCAGAATGAAAGCTGAAAGGCATAACGGTCTATAATTGATGTATGTACGTGCGACATTTAACATCTTCCCTAATCTGTTCACCACATCTACCTCTATAATTATTAACATTTAAAAATGTACACGGTTTTATGTAAAAATCCTGTGTGGAATGAAAGGCACCATGTCTCTACTGTCTGACACGATGGTTAGTTAGCCGGTTAGACTCCCGTTGGTCGAAACAATTTCCCCATCAAAATGTAGGAGAGATGGTGCTGTATAATTTCTAATTAAATTATCCCTCCGCCCCAAAAATAAAACCATCAAACCCCACGATGCAATACCCCAAGTACCTTGGTCTACCAACCGACCTTTGCTCAGCCGGAAGACCTGCACATTACGAGGTATCGTGTGGTCAGCACGACGCATCCTCATGGTCGTTATTCTTGGCTTCCTAGACCGAGGCAGCAGACTCGCCTTCAGATAGCTCCTCAGTTATAATCACGTAGGCTGAGTGAATCTCGAACCAGACCTCACACCCAGACAAAAATCCTTGTCATGCGTGGGAATCGAACCCGAGACCTCCGGGTAAGAGGCGGGCCCGCTAACCATTCACCAAGGGGCCGGATTCAATTCCAAACGTCTCTGTAGTGAGGGCATATAACGTTGTTGATGGTCCGTTGGATGGAGACGTTAAGCCGTGGGCAGACACCTTGGTGCTGTTTTTTTTTGAGGTTGTAGGCTGAGTGACGATCTAGAAATTGAAATCTCGTTCCAAAACTTTGACTACCAGATTGGTAATCGAACCCATGCCCTTCCGATAGAACTAGCCACACTTGTAAGGCCACGGTTCGTTTTAAATTTAAAGTAAGAGACCAGCAGAAACTGTTTTCTTTTAAATTTCCAATTACGCCTTCTTGTAGATCGTAACAGTCTGCTACCGATTACGGGTTAAGAAGATTGACTTCCTTGTGGACTAGGGAACACTGATGCCTTGTACCAGACATGGGAAGCTGGTCAGCACCTCTATGACTATGGTATTCCATTGAGTGACACAGGAGAGTGCAGAGAAGGTCTCAATGATCGTCCATCCCCATTCTCCTCTGCTGCTACTCCACAGTGTCTCTGTCACCTACGCCCCACTGCACTCGCGGTTCACAGTTCCCACGCCAAGAAACTCACGTGATTCACAAGATGTGCGCTGATTCGCGGAAACTTTACTTCACGTGCAATTCTCAATTCGCTTCCTTTGTGTGTCAAGATGATATCAATGATTTCTTACTGATGGCGCAGTTCTTCTTCTTTACAACCTCAGGAGAACAAGTGGAAGTGTATGATGTGACTTGAAGAATCAATTGAGGATGAAGCCTTAACTTCCTCTTATGCGAATTTGCACCGAAACTGTTTTAGCAAGCTGACAGTAAACAAGTCATAACAATTCAAGGCTCTATCCCGACGTGCATTGGAAATGCATCTGCCGTTTTTCTTCTTGATCGTGCATGACGGTGTGGGCAATCCGCTGTCCATAAACCCAGACTGCACTCGGTTCGTGATGAGCAGAAAGTGTCTCTGGCACTTTTCGCCTTTTCTTGTTAAGCTCCAACCGGACATGCTAATGCTCGTGAGCCCATTACATTCTCTGTATATGTACCTTAGTCGTCTGTACTATTTTTGTGATATCCGAAGCGATCATTTTTCAGTTTCGATTCAGTTAATTTATAATTGTTTGGTTCTTCAGTCTGCAGAAACTAATTATTTCATGAATCTTCTTCTCCCTGACTTAGTTTTCCAATTTATTGGGTTAAAACCTCGATACGAAGATTTATCTCACCTTATACCTAACGTCGTTGGGAAGGTTGGTCATACACATCGGGCTTGGCACTTGATGTCGGATTAGCCTAGTTTTATAGCCGGATGCCCTTCCTGATGTGTAAGCCAAGGGATGTATTCACTATTACATGTAGAGCAGTGCATTTCCTGCATTTACTTACCCACGAAATGATCCACGCTTCATTCAGATAATGACAGGGTCATCCAAGTAACTCAGAACTGCAGTTGAGGCAAGGCTGCGGCTACTGCATCCCGTCGGTCGGGCAAGACGACTGACTGCCTCAGAAGTTCTAAAGCAATTTAAAAGTATTCACCCCTAATTTCTCGTTTCTCGACACTCCAGTATCACCTGTTTTAAATTTAACTGCTCTTGAAATGAACCACGCTTTGTCAGAAAAGAGAATCAGATTGGCAACAATTTCTTCGTCATACACTTTATTCAAAATTCATTTACTAAATCTAACGCTGCACACAGCATCACTGAGTTCTAGTTCATGCACCACAGTACTTCGTAGATTCCCATTTTCTTAGAAAAGTGGCTAAGATCTTCTTCTATTAGCACTGTACGTGGCCTCCTTTCCTTGCCATTAATATGTCCCGTTTCGCGAAATCGATTAACTAATCCATCAACCACCACAAGACCTTGAACTCGAACACTTGAGAATTTCCTAAGAGGACGAGCGGAGTCTGTACGGACCTACGAATCGTAAACAAACACTCGATGATGAGTAGAATAATTTAGCCTCCTTCTTCTTTGTCGATTGGGCCTACTGAGGACCACGGGGCTCGTATCTTCTCGTCATTTATTATCCACTTATTGTCATTTCACTTTGAACACAGGTGCTGTTCTCCCTGAAACAAGAAACAAACTGCGTTGCGAGATGAAGCCAGAACCGGTAGTCCCCGCTGCTCCTCCTTCCCCTGCTGAGCAATCGGCTTAATCACTCCCAGCCACTGCTCCGGTTCCAAGATAATTGGATGACTCGATACAAAGGCGTAATCCCAGTTTATTTACATGGCCCAGTTCTACTGTCGGATGCCCTTCCTTATGACAACCCTACATTGAGAGATGTATTCGTTCTTGTGTGTTTTTATGGAGGCTAGTAGCGAATACATCGGTCTACAAGAGGTTGGTGTCAGACAGGGCATCTGGCCGTGAAATCCACACTTCGAGTGCTGACCACAAGAAAATGGAATAAAGCTTGGAGGAAGAAGAACGCAAAAGCAAAATGTACATAAATACGTGCTTAAAAGTCCGAAAACCAGTAATAGTGGGGGACATATTACCGGGCTGTGTAGCTTAGGCAGTAGGGCACTGGCCTCCTGAGGTGGGTTCGATCCCAGCTCAGTCGGGTGGTATTTCAAGATCCTCAAATACGTCCGTACCGTGTCAGTAAATTTACCGGAACGTAAAGGATCTCCTGAGAGACAAAATTCTGGCACCTCGAAGTCTCCGAAAACTCATTAGGTGGGACGTAAAATTAATAATATTTCCTTACGCTATCTTTTAAGACGATAACTAATACTGATAATATTTCTTTTAGGCCCTGCTAACTATTTGTACGGTTTTAGGAGATGCCGAAGGGCCAACATTTTGTCCTGCAGGAGTTCTTTTACGTTCCAGTAAATCTACCGACACGAGGCTGACGTACTTCAGCAACTTCAAATACCACCGGACTGAGCCAGGATCGAACCTGCTAAGTTGGAGTTAGAAGGCCAGCGGTCTACCGTCTGAGCCACTCAGTCCGACAGACCCTAACTTACATACCTCAAAATTAACTGAAAACAGACTAAATAGATCTGTGACAAGTTTCTAACTGATGGAAGAAAACGTTGTCGGCTTGGAAGAGCGTGATTGGTGACCACGGGTCTCTTAGCTGAATCCCCGCCTTGCAGTTAATTACTTTTGCCAGACTTTTCACCTTCATCTATCCTATCCGACCTGCCTTGGTCAACTCTTGTTCTGTTCTGACCCCGACGGTATTAGGATTTCGAGACCTGTGGAGTCTTTCGCTTTACGCCCTTCGTCACCCTTATCTTTATTTGTGCGATACCTTCATTTCTTGAAGTCTTCGATCACTTCATATTTTCCCCTCCGATTAATGCTAACAGAAGATGGTTCGGGCAGTTATACATCCTCTTAAAACAATGATCACCTCCACCATCACCAGCAGAGTTGTCATGGCAATGGACAGCACAGAGTATTTCTTTTTAATGTGGACTCAGATTCGAGTCGGAGCAGGAAATAAAATCTGTGGCTTGAAACCAAAGCCTGGGTTATATCGTTTACGTGGAAGTAGGAAAGTGGCTAAATCTTGACTGTCCCTCCACATTGCTTGGAGCGTGGGTTGAATCCAGACGAGTGTGCATCTCATTGGGCGCATGTGCTGTGCATGGCGGAGTGAGCACGGAACACGTTAGACCGAGCGCCTGTCAAGCCTCCCACGCAGACCACCGTATGGGCACGTAGCCTACTTCTTGCCCTTAGTAATGTGGCGGCTGATCCATATGGGAATGGGCGAGGTGGCAATTTCTCTGTTCGAGTAGCGTTCAAGTTGATGTACTGGGTGAGATTTTAACAGTGTATGGCATCCAGTATCAATAGAGATGCTTATAAGGGCTTTTACTTTAATATTCTTCATTGTTCATGACCTTTAAGCCACTTTGTGATAGGGTTTGAAAAAGCGATAAAATCAAAACTTGCTGGAAGTGGGAACTTTGTTCTAATATTCATCCTCAATGTGAAAACCGAGATTTTTTCAAATAAAATGTGTTGTTCTTCTCTTTCCTCAGTAACCTTAAACCGACGTTTTTGTACCCCTTGGACTGTTGACTGTTAAGCTTAAACATCCAAAGTGTGCCCTAACACCTCTGCGAAGTACAGCAGGTGGGCTACTAGGAACAGAGCAGGCGTAGTAAATATGAGTGATATGAGAACATGAATGACAGAACAGAATGTTTATGTGTATGTATGTTCAGTCTTCAGCCCTACGGCTGGTTGGATCCTCAACAGCTCTGCCATCAGCTGTCATAGATGGCCTAGGCATCACTGAAGAGGCGTACTAGGGAAATGAGGAGAGAGGTAGTTTCCCGTTGCTTTCCTCACCGAGCCAGAAGTTGCTAATACATATCAGTCTGCCAAGCCTACTGAAATGCATGCACCAACCGACCTAATGAGCAACGTTTTCACACCATTCATAACAGGGACTGGCTGCACAAGGAATGGCATTATTAACATGGCTCATACCTCAGTCACTTTCATATTGTGAAAGTAAAGGATGTCAGAGACAAATTAATGAAAGTAACAAAATTGCTCTAGCCTATACCAGAAGACATAGAGCACTGTAAACACTAGGTCCTGCCAGCAAAGGCATCAGAATGTTCATATACAGTACGTTCTGTGATTTCCTTCCAACGTTGTCCCTGATTCATGAAAGTGACTGAAGTTAATTTCGGTTATTTTATTCTAATTTTGGATCAGTATTCTTTTTTCTATTATACCGTACTTTAGACCACGTAGTTCAAAATAAATGTTACTAGTGATTCTACGCAAACACCATTTTAATTTCGTATTTTGTATTATCAATTATTATCGAGTATTATCAGTTTACACACTTTTTACTAAAAATTAGTTCCGGCAACCTGAACGACCTAAGAGTTGAAAATGAACTGGCTTCAAATATCACAAACAAGAATTGACTAAACAGTCACTTCACCTTTAAAATAGTCACCAAAAGACTTAATAATAATAAGAAGAAGAAGGAGAAGATGAAGAAGAAAAGTAAAATAAATCCGTGATGTGAGAGCCGACTGAGGGCTTGGTATGTCATTACCACTTTTGCCCAACAGGTAGTTTGCAGATAGTAACCTGTCACTTGATCAATGTCGTGAAATCGTCAGCCATTTTTGTTGGCTTTCTAGACCGGGTTCGCCGCCTCTCGCAGGATATAGTCCCTCAGTTGGCCTCACGAGACTTAGTGAACCCGTTCTTGACGCCACTTCAAAAGAGAATATCTGGACGGGCTGAGAATCGAACACAGGTTCTCCGAGTAAGATACAGGCACGCTATCCCTATACCGCGGGGGAGATGGCAAATAATAATAATAATAATAATAATAATAATAATAATAATAATGATAATAATAATAATAATAATAATAATAATAATAATAATAATAATAATAATAATAATAATAATGTGCTGTTTGGTTAAAAGTCGTTTAATTGTTTATGGACATTAAGAGAAGGTAAGTGGTCAAAAAAGTATTCTCCAACAAATTCTGTAACGAACTGGAGGTCAACAATACAGAGTTGTCCGCTTTAAACACCGTCGCAAATGACCTCGACATCACCAGTATTGAAACCGATATGATAGGAGCAGTAGGCTTAATTGACTTTGCCACTTTGATTGGTACTAAGTTCGTTCGTAAGGGATTTAGTTCCGTGGATTCATGTCTCAAACAGTGGGCTAGTTTCATGGTATATGGCGTTGTAGAACTCGATATAGGTAGCGGAAACTTCATTCATTGTTTCGTTCTTTTCTCAATGAAGAGGATGTGTGCGGCTTTTGTGAGGGCAGAAGGCACCTGTCGTCTAGAGGAAGTGAGGTGCCGGCATCATGGCTCCAGCACGAGGACTGTTGACTCTGTAATGATCAGCAAAGTGCCTACTCTCGTACTAAAAGATGACAGAATTTGGGGACCAAACGATCTGATGCTCCTCCGAGTGACTTGACTGCCATGTAGCGTGAGGCGATGGATTCGAACCCCACCGTCGACAGTCCTGAAGTTTTTTATCCGTAAAACCTGGCAAATCCTGGGTTTGTACCTTAACTGACGCCTCAGTAGCTACCTTTTCATCCTAGATTCATCCCATACTTGCGTCGCGACTTTAAACCACTAGCAAGTAAACAATAGAGTCAAATTACCCTTTGGTAAAATCATAAGAGTGTCTTCCATAAAATTAAACTCAAATTAATTTACTTGCATCTAACGAATTGTTTTCGAGAGACATTTATATGAAATATGGAGTGGACAAGTGTAGGATTCAGTGCATCAAAAGATGAAACTGACTCAGGGTCTGTGAAACTATTACGAATGAAATAATCAATCATCCAGAGTATTATGAAATAAGGCTTCTTTGAAAAAAGAGTTTTCGTATGTCTCTCAGTCATGACCATCCATCAATACTTCACATCACAGTCTGTACTGTTACTAGGTAACACAACGTCACACATTTTGCATCGCTATTTTTTTGACTCAAATTGCCAGATGCCATAATACATATTTATATAAAATATATAATGTTCAGAAACGAAGGCTCACGGTTTTCAAGATTAGGTGAGTTTTGCAATGCTTTCTCTTACTTATGTTAGGCTGATCAGTTTCATCACTCCTAGTGGTAAGTTTTGTGAGGCTTAGGGAGGTTTCGCTATTCTACTTTCAAACATCTGAATTTTCTTCAGCGACGTTAAAGCTTCAGTAAACTTCGTTTTCTTCCCTAAACCACTATAACAAGGAGGACAATGATTTCCATGTATTAACCCTTAAACACAACAATTACCACGATTTATACTCACCATCAGCTTGAATCTGAACTCCGTCGATAATCTAAATCTGTGCAGGGTAAAGGAAAGGCTTCCGCTATCCGTAACCTCAGATCTAAGTCCGATAGCTCTGTGCCCGGCCGCCTTTTCCTCCAGATGTCAATCATGTTTGTTGTAGGTTGATTTAACCTCAGGACGATGTGCCTCTTAATGAACCAAGTATAGAGCTTGGTCTAGACAGACCCTACAAACATCACTGTGAAGATCACAAACTCTGTTAACCGCTACTTACCAAACTACTTGTTCGAAATTCGAAAGAAAATTTACTAAACTGGGACAGTCCCAAATTATTGAGTGAGGAAAACTCTCATATTGGATAAAAATCATTCATATGCTTTTAAGGAGAAATATTCATAAATTTCATGATCATTATTTATGTGTGCCAAAGTGTAATCGACTGTCCTGGTTCACAGTATCTTCAGATCCTGATTTACAGCAGCTTGAAGTTTGTAAATATGATGCAATTCAACTTAGGCATATTCTCGGACAGATCAGAAGACAGCATACAAGAAATTATAATCTGTAAGTGTTCATGGAATAATCTGAAGTCATAATTTATTTGTGAGTGTTTACAAAGTATTAGGCTCCCTCATAAACTTGTGTACTATGATCAGGAAATAGCAGTCTAGGTATAGTTTACATAAACGAAGACCGCGCGAGTTGGCCGTGCGGTTAGGGGCGGTCAGCTCTGAGCTTGCATCCGGGAGATAGTGGGTTCGAACCCCACTGTCGGCAGCCCTGAAGATGGTTTTCCGTGGTTTCCCATTTTCATACCCGGCAAATTCTGGGGCTGTACCTTAACAAAGGCCGCGGCCGCTTCCTTCCCACTCCTAGGCCTTTCCTATCCCATCGTCGCCATAAGACCTATCTGTGTCGGTGCGACGTAAAGCAAGTTATAAAACAAAAGCGCATATAACATTGGACCAGACAAAGTGCCGGGGAGGGGCGATTGTGTGGACTAAATAGACACGTATGTTGGCGTTAAAGACGACCAGGACATGGAGTGGAAAGTCATGATTCAAGCGCTTGTGCAGAAAGCGGAACATTATGTCTTCCAGTATTGTATGTTCATGTCAGTTCCGCGTCTGAAAAGGGAACACTGTAACCGAAAAATTGTTTTGAATTCTCATTGTCCAATGACAGCACCAGCATAAAACTCAATGCACTGATAACAGAGTAATTGAAAATGTCTTTGTTCAAACATAATACCCACTTATCCACACAGCCAGTCATTTCAAAGCACACTTTTTAAACTGAAAAATAACGATTTTTCATTTGAATATTTCGACAAAAATAGAAAGGGTAGATAAATTAGAGATTACATATTATTGAAATGAATATCTTGAATTATGTTCATACATATCTCTGAATTAAACGAACATTTAAGTAAAAATATTTCACTTAAAATTGATATATCTATTGAGTAGTTCTCGATGCATCTGGGAACATTGTCATCTAGATTTATCAAATTATTTCAATCTGTAAGTACTGATTGACATCGACAACTGGTGCCAATCTAGGAGACTACGAATCTTATCCCGGGCAGTGCATCTGGGAATTCGAATTGAAAAGTAACAACAATTGTTCGTGTTCAACATGAAGTTGGAAGTTCCATAGCATCGACTCTCACACCAATAATTACAAGGTTAATTCTAGTGTGACGTGGTAGAGAAGTTCAGTACTGTATGTTTCTTCTTTTAAAACCTATTAATGAAATGTACTCCTCCAGAAACCAGAAGGACAACAGTTGTGGGAACCGGAAACAAGAAGCAGGTTGTTGATTTATAGGTTCTGATGCTTCGATGAGAACTCCAACGTTCTGCAGGTAACTGAGGCAATTCCATCTTCATCCTCAAATCGTGCATGGAACTGTGGCACTAACTGTCAAATGCGGAACATTGGGCGAATGCTTAGTAGAAATCCACTGGTGCCTATGTAACCTGGAAGACCCTGAGCAGGCTCAGAACTGGAGTGTCACGGGGCAAACAGAACCTAAGAAAGTTATACAAATTTGTTATGTTAAAAGCTCCGCAACATTTCTTGATCTGGGAAAACACTAGTGACCCCTAAACAATTTCCACAGCAAATGATAAATCCATTAAAACTGAAGAATTTTTGCGTGCATATAATTAATCAGTTATAACATTTATTTTGATATTATCTCATACACTTATTTCCCTGTGCATACAAATTAATAACATTGTATTTAAACTACTGCAAATGCAAAAATCATATATGTTAGTTCGACGGGAAGTGTGTGAATGTTTATGACCTGGCATGAGAATGTCTACAACCAGGACCGTTCACACCACATCCCAGTGAGATCCATTCATAAGACGCTTTACCCTCGAGTGAGCAGGTCAGCGACCCTCAACGTCATGGTCCAGGGAAGACCGCAGGAATTGTTACACATTGTTCTGATGGAAGACCGTTCAGGCTTAATCCCCCAACCTCTTATGAGCTTTACATAAATACCCACTGGTAAATTAACATCTCCACTTGTGATTGGCTTACGTCAAAGCGGATCAATCCACGACACAGTTAACACGGTATTTATAAAGTTTTTGTGAACTGATCATTACTGTATACCATACACAATGTGTTTGTTAAATCATGTATTCTTCTGGGATAAAAGTTTTATAGAAAATATAGCAATCAATCAATCAATCAATCAATCAATCAATCAATCAATCAATCAATCAATCAATCAATCAATCAATCAATCAATCAATCAATCAATCAATCAATCAATCATAATTGACGTGCATTTAGGGCAGACGTCCAGTTGGCAGATTCCCCATCAAATGATAACCTAGCATTTCATTACATGATTTCAGAGAACTTAGAAGTTTATCTAAAACTGATTCATATATATAAATAAGCGAAGTTCAAAACGAAATATAAGGAAATCGATTCTTGAAACATGAAAATCAAATTGATAAAATTTAAATCTAAAACGACAGAGAATGGTATTTTTATTAAATTTTCATAGAATTGGCCACGAAGACTAAGAACATTCGTCTTCCTTATTACATTTCGAATATTATTTTCTGTTGTTTTCTACTTTTTTGAAAAATCTAGCAATCAAACATGATATATCATCATTATATAATGAAGAAAATTCAAATCATTGATCACAAACAAGTGTTGTTTCCGGCAAAGTAGAATGAATTGAGCGACACAGGGTATCATTTATGATATTTCGGAACTAAATAACATAACATGCACTGCGGTTTTATCTGTGTAAAATTGAATCTATACTAGTAACTTGTAGCCTCTCAAACTTTGAGATTCATATTTACTTTGCCTTGACGTGTACATTCAGTAAAAGGTGGAGGCGAAGCCTTTGTCTCATTAACAAACTTAACAGTTAACATATCGAAGGAAGTGTTGGGTGTGGAAACGTTGCGCTCAATTTCCTTATTAGAGAACAATGGTGAAAATTGGGAGGAGTTTTGATATTTCAGCGTGGATACAAATCCAGTGATTGCCTTCCTTTATATCTTATCATACTGGTCTGGAAACAAATCATTGTATCTAATTCCAACGTAATTTATTTATTCATTAATTTATTTATTTAGGTAGAATGGATCAGTTAATAACACGTCTTTCCTGACTGATCATAGTGAAACTGACTTTCGTATTTAATTCTAGTAAGACTTGTGAAGAAACGTACCTGTAACTTTTAGGCTATATTGTCTCAGATGTCGATAGCCATATTAATCTTTATAGGGCCATCCTACGATATATTGTCAATGAACAAACTTGCTACAATATCAGCTTACGATATTTCTTAAATCCAGGTCTAGGAAGCCAAGAATAACGGCCGAGAGGATTCGTCGTGCTGACTACAGGACACCTCGTAATCTGCAGGCCTTCGGGCTGAGCAGCGGTCGCTTGGTAGGCCAGGGGCCCCTCAAGGGCTGTAGTGCCACGGGGTTTTGGGTTTGGATATTTTGTAAATGTAATTAAACGTATTTCATCGTTCAAAAAATCGTATTTTTTCATATATTGTTTAAAATATGTTTTCGTCTACATTTTGGGAAAATGTAACATCGAAATCATAATTGCAACATATATCAGGGATTAATGGAGGGATGTCTTCAAACTAGGTATTGGACATTTTCATCACATCAATGACTGGTCTATTTAGGAGCATTCTTCTTAAACATGCGGCGTTTTTTCTCACGTCCACTCCTGATAGCGCTACCGTAGTCAGTGTATCAATAAAGAAACCAAAAAATGTACGTAGCAGTATTAGAACGCTGAGTGTTACAATTTTTGCTGGCTGAATGTGGTTCACTTACATTACAACATGAAAGACACGGTGAATTACCATTCCTTTTGTTTTCAACAATCCGTTTAACTTAGTCACAATCTCGAACAAGCCAACCGCACTAACTAGGCCTACTGCACCGCTACGTGCTGGGGTCATTCAATACTTTTCAGAATTCTGCTTGGACATTAGGGTCTTCTTTTGATATAAGGATGTCATTATTATTGCCTCCGTATACTTAGGTGCGTGGTAATTATTCTTGAATAATCCCGGCCAATACTTTTGAGATTTTGAAACGAAAATCCATGCACTCATTATTCGTATTCCGCGTAAAACCGTACTGTCTTATACTTTTTACACTGTTGTGTGTCTGAGCACTGGAGCAGGAGCCTAGATACTATCCCAGCATTATCCGGCTGGTAGTTACTTAGATGCTGAAAACATTCAAGCTCGTAAGGTGTTTTCAATCGTGATATTACCATTAATTGAGAGGGGCTGAAAGCTTGAATGTTTATAGCAGTCACAATCGATAACATTAAATTATTGTTTCCTCCTGGGAAGTTACCGGCCCCGAGGTGTAGGGGTAGCGTGCCTGTCACTTACCCGGAGGTCCCGAGTTCGATCCCCGGCCAGGTCAGGTATATTAACCTGAATCTGAGGGCTGATTCGAAGTCCATTCAGCCTACGTGATTACAATCGAGGAGCTGTCTGACGGTGAGACGTGGGATAGGAAAGAGGTGGAACTCGGGACGAACTGGCAGTGCCTCCAGCACTTCCTCGTGTAAAAGTGGTAAACCACGGAAGAGCTGCCGATAGTGAAGATCGAACTCACCAACTCCCGAATGCACGACCAGTATAGTACAGTACAGGCAAAGTACTCGGTGTTTCATGGCTGTATGCCTGTGTTTCCGGGTATTTATGTGTTCAAAAGATCGTTCGGCTGTTGGTTTGAAAGCTTCTTGTTAAACATTCTTGTGAATTTATTTTACTAATGTATGTTTTCCGTTAGATTTGCGTTTGTTTGTTTGTTTGTTTGTTTGTTTGCTTGTTTGTTTGTTTAAATGATTGGCCTTATTTTGATTTTGTATTTTCATATTTATCTGTCGGTGTTTGTATTCGTATATACTCGTATGTGTTTAGTTGATTGACCTTTCAGAATTTTTGCTGGTTTCTTCCTTTATCTGTCGACGTGTTTCGTTTGGTTCTGTTCGCAGCCTGTTACTGAACTCACAAGGACCTCTCGTTAACACATTCTCGGCGCGCACCAATTGTGAGGCACATTGTACGTGTGTTATGATACGCTCCACCGGTGTTTACTATTCGGTGCAGGTGGGAGTAGGTACATGTACCATGACACCGCATTCTAATGACCCTCAGCACCATAGTCATGTGATCCGGGTCCTGAGTTCTGAGATTCCTTTCGAACACAACTTTCGATCGCGTATTTTCGTGGGTCTGTGCAAGCCACCTGTGTCTGTCGTAAGACTGCGTCCTATGCTGTATGCCCCCAATGAGCCTGGTTTTGTTTTGCATTTTACGGCCATAATCTGAAAATATAACTTCTTTCTCATGTCGTCACAGTGTAACTGAACAAAATTAATATTTGAAGTTCCTTCAGTGTTACTGCTCTTAACAGGAGTTTCAATATCGAATGTTTGTCCTGAAAGTGGATTCATTTTCGTGCCAATAAAGCTTTAGAGTAGGTCTCTGACCTTTCTTTAGCGTGTCCCGGTTATTTCTAGAGTGGCGTGAGCAACCCCGGTTCATTCTGAGTATTTTTTCGGACTTTTGGGCCGGGTAACATCTCTAAGACCATTTTGGGGGTGAACGAATTGCGAACCAGGATGTGTCTGAATTCTCCTTCCTGTTCTTCACCTTCTCTCCTCCTCCTTGTGATCATGATCATTTTGTTCTACTAATAATTATCCTTCCTCCACCTCTTCATACGCGCACAGTTGGATCCGCGTGCGATCGATGAACCTGCAAGCTTTCATTCTGGAGGTCATGGGTCGTAACTCCACTGCCAACAGCCTTGGAAAAGATATTCAGTGGTTTCCCATTTTCATAGCAAGAAAATTACGGAGCTGTGCCTCACTTAAGGACACAACTGCTAACTTCCCATTTTTAGTTTTTTCTTACGCCAACGCCATCGGAAACCTATGGCTGTTAGTGCATCGTTAAATCGCTATCAAACGGGGATTTTCTCATTATCATATTGATCATATTTACATCCAAAACAATGTAAAGGTGCAGATCTCTCCATTTATTTAAAACGTTATTATTTCCACTTAGCATTTATTATCATCTTCTTCTCCTTCTCCCTCTGCATCGTTTTCAGATTCCGTGCTGCATTGAAGACTGATGATGACTGCCATTTTGAACTTAATATTGAGCAGTTTTGAGCAGAAAATGCCAATTTCTAGCCAGCCAGTCTTTGCCTATTCTTTGGATGTCTAGTTGCCACATATTTTCTATTTCCAATCGCACTAGTTTCCAGGTCTTAATTCTCAGAAGTGCCACCACATTTGTTCCACCACATTTGTAATTACTTATTTTTTGGCTACGTCTTGACTGGGGGTAATCCGAAACTTGACGCGACAAAATGTGCGACGGAAGTGTAACCATAGCAACAGTGCAGGCTGTGATGTAAGGTGTTGTTACCTAGCAACGGTGCAGGCAGTGATGTAAGGTATTGTTACCTAGCAACCGTGCAGGCTGTGATGTAAGGTATTGTTACCTAGCAACCGTGCAAGCTGTGATGTAAGGTATTGTTATCCAGCAACCGTGTAGGTGATGTCTTGTGGCTGGTTGCCATTTGAAATTAGGAGATGACCATGACGGAGAGACATATTTATGAATATTTGATTTTCGCAAAAGGCAAAGTGATTTCTTTTTTTTTTTTTTTTTTTTTTTTTTGTATTCGTTCTCTTCCCAGTATCTTCCTGAGTATTTTACTTACTGACACTCTGTTTCACAGTCGAGCTACCTTTCCTTTACGCACGATAATACCAAAAGTACATTGCATCTCTGCTTATTTCTGTTCACCGTACCAACTCTTTAAAATCCTTGGCGATTCCGTGAAACTCCCAATGTCATCGTCACTGCCCTAAGTTACACTTTTAGTGCCGTCTGTTGGATGTTTCTAACAAGGCTTGAGATAATTTCCTGCTACCTCCCGTCCTTCAAACGCGGCAGGAGAACAATAGAGGTGTAGTTAAGAGTTTACATTTGTTCTTGAACGCTGATGAACGTGACGCGAGATCTCAGATGAGATGGGCCGGCGAGGCTCCTTCAAGACGCTACTTACGCGGCCTTCCCTCTTATCTCACCCTGGAAAAGAGCTTCTAATTTTTGTTTACTTCGCCATGAATAAAGGTAGTTAGATTCTTTATTGTTGAACAGGAACATAAATAATAACCAACGAATTGGTCTGGTCGTCGTGCGCTTTTGTACTGAGAGTGTCAGGTAGGTAGAAATTGATTTAGAACAATATGAGTAAAAGTAGAAGAAATGCTTGAATTATTAGCTGAACATGGATATTAACAGACATGATTTTAGTGTTTAATTTTGCAATAACGTTACGAATCACAATATTAGATTAAAGGTCTGCAATATTGGCAGAATTGTCGAATCTAATGATGGGTTCAAGCCATCACTAAAGATGGTTTCCCATTTTCAAATTAGACAAATACTGATGCTAGCCATAGTCCAGTCTCATCACAACGTCACAGAAAAACCTGTGTGCGTTGATAAGACCTTCATGTACAGAAAATAAAATCCTGTTTTAAATCTTTCGTACTAGTATACGTCAAAAGTAATTGCATTTTAAGCATAAGCTTGAGTTTAAAAAAGCAGAGACAGTAATAATTGTAGAGGGTTTGAAATGAATAATTCTACATCAACATATTCTTCTTCTTCTTCGACCGGGTTAGATTGGCGCAGCTGTGAGCTTGCATCCGGAAGATAGTGGGTTCGAACCCCACTGTCGACAGCCCTGAAGATGGTTTTCCTCGATTTCACGTTTTCACACTAGGCAAATTCTGGGGCTGTACCTTAATTAAGGCCACGGCCGCCTCCTTCCCACTCCTAGCCCTTTCCTATTCCATCGTCGCCATAAGACCTATCTGTGTCGGTGCGACGTAAAGCAACTTGTTTTTCTTCCTCTTCTACAACTTTTTCCTCAACTGCGGAGTCCCTGGTGAGAACTGTGTTGAACGTATGGATTTGGCCCTGTTTTACGGCCGGATGCCCTTCCTGACGCCAACCCGTTATGGAGGGATGTGATCACTACTGCGTGTTTCTGGTGTGGTTGGTAAGAATCACAATTGTAAAAAGTGAGTAAGGTAACAGTCAAAACATCATGATGTCTAAGAAATGACCAGATGTAGGCTACTAGAGGTTCAACGAAGTTGTCGGCATAAGAAAGGAAAGAGCTACTGTATGAAATGGTCGGAAATAAAAGACAGCGTGGACCTTACAAACTCTGAGGGCTTGTAGAGGGAAACTAACAGATTACATTTTGAATTAGTACCCATACCCATCCGCCGCTGTCAGATCTTCCTACGAATCCACTGGAGTCTCATAAATCCGACTCTTGCACGTTCTTGTAAGTGGACCCAGAAACACAGTAACAAAAGCATGCGCACTCCAGCCGCGGGATATTTAAATGCGTGGCGGTGTTTTGCTTATAGCGGGGACTTTAAAATGGTACCTACTCCCGTCCCCTGTAATCCCTCAAAGTATGTATAGGCATTTAGATAAGTTACAGCCTGCAAACATGTTTTAAGTCGCACTAATCCAAACAGGTTTCCGACAATGATAGGATAGGAAAAACTTAAGGCTGGCCATCACTTTAATGAAGTTGCAACCTGATGTAAAAATGAGAAACCACGGAAGATTATTGTAATGGCTGCCGCCGGTAGGTACTCCGAATGAAGGCTTACAGCTACACGACCCGTAAGTCCTGCACTCAATATGTTTATGAGGAGGGTGTTTCCGCGGTTAGACATTTCTAAAATCTGGTGATACAAAGTACACACAAATAGTAAAGATGGGTGAATAAATCGGATTGCAAATGAAAAGACGGTCAATTTAGATGACAAGAAGAGAACTGTTCAACAGAAGAGACAGATTGACTGGACGGATCTAAAGGCACCCAAGATTACTACAATTGACTTTGGAGGATGGGAAGAGGCCAAAACATGAACAAGATTAACAAATTGGGCTATTATAGGATGACAAAGTTACTTATACCTGAATCGTTTAGTAGTTAACAAGGCGACATAGAAAACTGCATTTAATAATCTACGGATTGATGATCCAATAGAAGCAACAGAATCTCATGTCACATTATTCACGTAATATTTTCAAAGTCCCGAATATTATTGTAATGTGTAAGACCTAACGGGGACCTAGAGCGGGCCGTGGCAGTTTCCATGGGAACAACAAGTGTCCAATGATAAAAACCTTGTGCACTTCCTGCCGTCACGCCCCCGCTCGACCCAAGGACGGCACCACGTCTGCCCATCTTCTGAGCATCTGCTAACACCTTGTTACGCGTTCCAGTTCCTCTGTTAAAATAAGGACCTTTTTATAGGCCTAGTTGCTTAGTAAATTGCGGACTATGGTCCTGTGAGAAGTATGGACCATTTCAGGTTTTTCCTGGAATTCATGTGAAGAAAACTCCAGACAACCATTACAAGATGTTCTAACGGTAAGATACGAAACCGCGCACCTCCCCTGTACTCACCACACTACCTGGCATGTGAACGAACGCTTACGGCATCAAATCCTGCTCCTGGTTGGAATTTAGGAGTGTTTAAATGTAAGATACCCGTCTCATTTAATGGATTTTTCGTAGGAACGTCAATATTATTATTATTATTATTATTATTATTATTATTATTATTATTATTATTATTATTATTATTATTATTATGTTTACTGATAACCATTTCCGTATATTCTTATATCTATAAACATCGTGAAGAACAATATTACAGTGTCTGGCACAAGGCTAGTCCAACTCAGATTATCTGACCCTTATTTAAAAATAGGACCTAACAAAAATTCAACGTATGTAAGACAAGAATATATTGCGATATTATTCAGGTTTAAATCACATACGTGTGAACAAACTTAAAATAACATTTTTTAAATGGCATTGCGCAATTTGAATCCTTGGCAGGGCTAAAACACATCACACATTCCCACCAATTGTGAATTTGTTTGACTGACGGACATGGAACATCTAACAATTAGTTTCTATCGCAATTTAATATATTTGGAAATTAAAGTATATTTCGCCACTCACACAATAAATAAGTGATTAAACATATCGGAGATCCTGTGGCCGACGGAGGAGGCTATAAGGTCGAGTACGTCTTCTCGGTGACACCTGGACTGCTCTCTCGAATACAGAGATCGAGCCCTTATCCCAGAGTGGTCAGCCAAAGCTGGAATTCTTCTGCTTCTTCCCCGTTAATCAGATTGGACACAGAGGTTGCACTAAACCGCACCATTTCATTCTCAGCCGTACGAAATTCCAGCTTCTCGTTTCTCGCGCTGCTGGCAGAAATCGACTATGACAATGAATGGTCCCGGAGAGGCGCATGACTCATGTCAGTTGTTTTCTTGTTGGCCTGCACTTAAACCAGAGAGCTCTGTTGTAACATCACTTATCCTTTTTCTTTTGTTGCACGCGTACAAGAGGAATATTTGGAAGCCTTATTTCCCACACTTCGACTCTGTCCTCCACTTCCGCTACTTCCTTCTCTAACTGTCCAGTAATCATTTCGAGCAGAAAAAATCGATTTTGTTTTTTGTAGAGGAGACCACATTGTGACAAAGGATCAAACACGAGCATTATAGGACATCGCTCCTGCATTGAACAAAATGTAATACTTATTGACTCTTGTAATTTTATTGCCATGACTTTTTTATATTTTGTAATTTAGTAAATGTGGAAAGAAAACTAAAATTCAGTATCTTAATACATTTCAATTAATCCTGCTCATGAAATTTACACAAAGACTCGAATGTTATATCATTTGCTATGATTGATTTTTGTTTAAAACTCATACAAATTGAGAAATCAGCATAGTTCTTCACTGTTCAGTTTAAAATAAATTATTTAATTGTTTTAGTAATTTTATTACTCAAGTAATAATGAAATAAAAAACGACATAAGTTTACATTAATACTGATGTCCAAAATTTTTAAGACTGCTGAAGCCTTTTTCCCCTAATGTTTTGTTTGTCGGATCAAGTAATACCCTGTATTAATGCACATTATTTAAATAAAATAGTCAACTTACAACAAATACTATCAGCTTCCTCGAACAGTGAACAAAGCATTCCAGACACATTTGAAGACGGTGTGAGTGTTAACGTGTCCTGGCAGAGAAAGGACAATCGTTTATGCAAATAAGTCCTCAAGAGTACTGTTAAACGTTGTAGAGTTACCAAAATCATAGATTTGTTATCCAATCTAAACAGTTACAGAAATGTGAAAATACCAGATAATTTTAGGCAGATAGTCATTATTCATACCGAAAATGTGCCCGTAGATTAGAGATATTTATCTTTAAACTGACTATGTTCTTGCATGGATATCTTTAATCATTAGACAACATTACATGACTTTCCTGGAACCACAATCTGCAGTTGGAATGATTAAATGGAATGGAAAATATTTGAAAGAATCATACCTGTTCCAGCTACCTCTTTCAAGTAAAATAACTTCTGCTGGACTAAATTCCGACACCTTGGCGTCTTCGTAAACCTTAAAAGCAGTTAGTACGACGTTAAAGCAGTAACATTAAAATTGCTGTGTTTTATCACACATTAACGTAAAAATACACTCCACTTATGATAAAACCTACAGAGCCGTAGACAGAAGTGCCCTGTCCTTGATTAAATGTAACATTAACTATGACGGGACGAAAACAATTCTAAATCCTAGAACAATAACCGAACAGACCGAGAGACTGCAAAGTGCTGGCGCACTTCACGAACCCCGCGATGTAAGAGATGTGTGCAGTAGTAGAAGATACCGATACGGGGTTGTGTTATTTAAACGCTCTCAAATGCTATCTACATCAGCCAATATCGAACCCAATTCATTGGGAACAACGTCTAACTAACCTCGGCAATAGACAAATGAGATCATACTGTATGGAAGTATCGAAGAACGTGAAAGTGTATTGTCTCTACTTGAGATAACATGTGAACTAAATAGCAGACCCTCCTACCCTGATCACTGATAACAATAGCTAGAACACAAGAAAAACTTGTTCGAATTAAGAAAAATGAATAGTGTGTTTATCGCTGGAAAAAATTGCCGTAATACGGAAGAAAAGCTTCATGCTTTGTCGATCAAAAATCACAAGCTGTTTGTGCAAGTACATTCTACATAAAGAGCTTCCTGCAAGTCGGATTTTAATTAAGTTTCACTCCAGTATTTAAAAGCTGTACAGTACATCCAATAACAGCATAGTCATAAATTAGTCTTGTTTAAATAGTTTATCTTCTTGAAAGCTCCTTACCCGAGTATGATGGTTAATGTGCAAATCTCTTTGATGAATCTGAAAACACTGTGTAAGCCATCATCTGTGCAGTTGAATGTATTTAAAGTGAATCTGTTAACTAAATTATAACTTTCAGGTGTTTTGTGAATGATGTTTCTTAATGAAGTTTCATATCGATGTTAACATGAACACTTCACGAAGTGCCCTCTTCTTTGAATAACTGTTTGTACAATGTAGAGAGTAGGTTAACCGCTAACGTTACAAGCGAACATTGTTAGGGCAAGATAATAGGGCAATTCTAGGCATCAGAACAGTCCTTAGTACACTGAACTCTGAGTTAAGGCTTTAAAAATTCTCGAACAGATTTTTAAAATATTTTCCTGGAGTAATGAGCTCCTTCATTCACTGTCAAATTGATACACGTTTTCAATTTATAGATGTCATATTGCTCCTTGAATTTAAGTTTGTTGTACTAATTGATAAACCATTTTAAAATTCTGTTAACATAAAGTTAAGATTCTTGTTTTGTAACAACTGTATTATTTTGGTAATGAATGTCGAGAATAATTTATGATATTTTATTGTATATCTGTAATATTGAACAACCACTGAAAGGGTGATATACAATAAGGAAAACCTCTTCAGATGCAAGGAATTGAATCTCAGACTTTTCTGGAGATTACATGTGAGGAGTAAGGCTAGTTCGTGAGTCGCCCCGGTGAGAGTGCTGAGGAAATACATTTTCTTAAATCTCTTCGAATACATTCAAGCATTCTGTTCGGAATAGTCCTGGGGGTTGTTAACAAAATGGTGAAGGCATTACCGTTTCATGTTGAAAGATATGGATTCAATCCTCCGTCACGGCAGAGACATTATACTCTTCATTGTACACTGTTTGTCACAGAAAACTGACTACCAAGGGCTAATCTCTGTACCCTACTCAGTGTGAAGGCTGCGCATAGTAGAAGACTTAATATTTTCTCCAGTGTTTACGATGGCAAGCACCAGAGATGGTTTGGGCTAATTTATGCCAGTAACGTTTAACATACTAACTTAAAAATGTATTCTCATTGGTAAGGAAAAAACTGTGTTCCTTTCTTTATTAATAAGCCACATACAGTTGACACTCACTCCCAGCACGAAGATATAATTGATAATGGAAGGTGGCGGCGTGGAATACCTTCCTTTCTTCGGCTTGGGAAAATATTTTAGCCTGTAACGGGACTGGCTTGTCACGTCCATTGTTATTTGCGACAAGTGTGGGGCTCCCGGACGGTCCAATCCATCAGCCCGTGCAGGGTGGCCCCGCATTACGCATGCGCCCCACAACCGAGGACAGCCTGTGATAAGCCACATATTGAATATTTCAATAACAACGTGTGATGGGTTCACGAATTAGGAGAAATTCAAACGTAGGAGACTCTGTTAGTCACCTTCAAAGTATATTCAAATGTCATGAATTTGTATTCAAACAGGTTGGCACCGTAATTCTTTCCTGAATCATTCAGTTATGTGGTTATATTTCAAAATATTGCTTCCATTAAATAAAAATAGGAAATTCAGAAGCAATATTAGCAATTGTAGTCTAGGACAATTCATGTCTTATCGAAAAGTTCGTTAATTAAATCAATGTTGTATGTTTAAACTTTTAGCCTAAGTGGATGTGTATGAAAATGACTTGCTCAAAGGAAATGAAGTGATTGTTACCTATATCACCTGTTTTAAAAACCGGTCGTCAAATATTGCTAAGTTAGGATCAGTACTCGAAATTACTTTCACATTTCTTACTTGTCTAAAAGATATAAGTTTGCTCAACAGTGGACAATAAATTGCCTCTCAAGGAGGACATCATGTCTACTGATATTTTGTGAGATACACAATAGAAAGGAAACTGGAAGTGGGTGGAGAGGATTACCCTCGGTACGGAACGTTTGACAGTAGTTCAACGTCCACGACACGGCAACTCTGATACAAGGAACACAAAATGGTCTGTGAGAAACAGATCGGTGTCTAAGGTAGGACTCGTACCGGAATTTACTGTAATTGTCTCTGCATAAGATTTTCAAAATAACTTAATACAGTTGACTCTCGATTTTATAAGGGCAAAATTAAGGTTTCAATTTCTTACCAAGCATTGAAATCTCCCACGGAGCTTCGGTTGTATTAATAAGAATACGAGTAGGAATACAGCAATGACTCCTCCTGGGACTTGTTTTACAGCCAGATGCCCTTCCTGACACCAACGCTCTGTGAAGAGATGTATTCACTATTTCGTGTCTATGCGGTCGTTAGAAGTGTTATTAGTATGTACATGAAGAGTAGGTACTGAGACGAACACAATCACTCAATCAAGTAATCGTACGAAGACAAAATCTCTGACCCAGCCGGAAATCGGAACCAGGCTCCTCTGAACAACCTTAACATCCAGTCAAGGAGATGAACGCAATTATGTACTTCAGAAACATATCATATATCATATATGAATTAATTTAGTTAAGTATTCATAAAATTATGTGATATTTAAGTCAACATTTTTGCAGTACAATGTCGAATGCTGGTGTTATAAATTAACTGCCAGCTTTCGTAAACAGAATATCATTTGATATTATGAGCTACAAGCTTGTGTTGTAACAGAAATGAGTTGAGCGTTGTTACTTGTAATAAAGTACCCTTTGAATACTTTTCTGGAACGAAAATGGTGAGAAGCATCCTATTCCCAGACGATACTGGCTTTACATTCCTACAATGAAGCGTATAAAACATTCTCGGCTACTTAGTATCATTTCTCCATCTGCCACTTAGGGACTTTTAATTACCTATTTATACAAGGTGTTTTGCAACACCATATCTCTCCGATAAACATTTTGCGGTCATCCTATAGCCAATCTTGCATGGTCTACTGAAATTATCTACCGACTCCTTCTGAAGATAGTAATATAGCGCTAATGCACTAAATCTGCAAATCTTCCATGATTGATCATGCCTCTGAAGTTTATTAAGGTCTTCGATGAAATCAAGACGGCAGTTTTAAAGAATACAAATAATTCAGGCGTTATACGCTCGTAACACACAATGAATCGAACTGCCTTATTGATACTCGTGCTAAAATATAATTACACATTCTTATTCCAGGTCTGGAGCCGATAGGATTGTGTTCTATTCCCGAGCCCTCGAGTTTTCTTGTACATTCCTCATCACGATTGACGATTGCAGAGAACATGATTCAATTGGCTCAATCATCTGCTACTGTTGTCTACCTCTGACGGAATTACGTCAGTTTGGTAGTTTCCTAATTGTGCACACTCAACGCCTCGAAATTTTAAATTGTTATCGAGGAGGGAGCACGCTTGGTGGGAACTTTGACCTTATTAAGGAACGGCAAGGTCATTCCAAAGCTCTTACATGAAAATTTGATAATTAAATAAGAAAATGTGGCATTGTTTCATATCTTAATTTTCTGTTTTGTATTCAGTTTAGGATTTATTTTAGGTTCATTGTTGTTAGCGTCCAACACAGTCATTCATAAACCTTGGAAGAGTTCATGAAGGCAAAACTGGAGCTGACGGGGATCTCCTCTAATCCCGTATATACAGTCCGATAAGCCTTGAGCAATAGTTTTCTCTTTGAACTACAATAGTGTCAAGCTTCCGAGGCCAGGCCAAGAGTTTCTTTAATTTGCCTGATTTCCACGGCTCAGTTCCTTACTTGTTTCTACGTTTCGACTATGTTATGAAAAGATAAAAATATCGTTGTTTCGCTTCTTGAAGCAATAATCACAATCATAGTGCCAAATAGGTCATGGAATATCTTC
This sequence comes from Anabrus simplex, assembly GCF_040414725.1. Classification (NCBI taxonomy): domain Eukaryota; kingdom Metazoa; phylum Arthropoda; class Insecta; order Orthoptera; family Tettigoniidae; genus Anabrus; species Anabrus simplex. The sequence goes on along the minus strand of NC_090272.1, from coordinate 25,211,801 downwards.
GAAACAGAGGATTACTTTGAGAAGATGTTTTTCGTTGCAGTAACTATAGAGATTTCAGCTTTCAGTAATAGGTCTGTCACATTAATGATAAAATGCGGAGGATTTTCCATAGTTGATCGAAAAAAATGGCACGGTGAGGCATCGTTTCGAGCGTCAAAACATGTTCCCGGTTCCAGTACCTCGCGTGTCCAGGTGAGATGCAATGTTTTCAACATTTAGGGACCGGAATGGCCTTGATTTACTTCCAAGATGTCCTGGGCGGTGCAGTCTCCCATACTGCACGCTGCTTCCTGGCGGGATTGCATTTTGAAACACCGGGGCCGAGTCTCTTTAGAGATATCCAGGTGGTGTAATGGAGGTCTCCTTCCTTCACCTGCATTCCTCAATCATTCAGTTTCATTTTTATGCAAATTCGCTTTACGTCGCACCTACAGAGTCAGGTGTTATGGCGACGATGAGATAGGAAAGTGCTAGGGGTGGGTTTGAAGGTACCGTAGCCTTAATAAAGGCACAGTGCCAGCAGTTTCCTAGGGTAAAACGGGAAATCACGGGAAACCATCTTCAAGGCTACCGACAGTGAGGCGTGAACCACTTGCTCGATCATTCAGCTTCTCCTTCCACAATTTCAATGTAGTGCTCTCTTGAGACACTTCATGAGCCTGGGATGATTTCAGGAGGTGTTCAGCTGGGTGGTGTCCATGCAGAGGGTGGCGTGGATCTTCCAATCTTCCATTAGCATTTTGCGCTCGGCGTGTGTTATTATCTTCCTTCGCACATCAGGGGGTTTGATTCCAACTATTTTGCAGAGCTTGCCAACAGGTGGTGGTTTAAGGCACCCTGTGATGATGCGGGTAATGTATGAGGCGACGCTTCCCTAACAAGAGATGCTGATGTTCGCAGAGTCTGAACATGGGAAGACAATGACCGCAGAGTATAGTAAACAACAGTCACAGGAAATTGAAGACTGAATGTAGTGTCCCATGAAGGGCAAAGGCCTCCATCGAGAGGGGTTGCTCGGTTTGAATGATCTCGCGTCACGTGAGATGTTTGTTTATGTCACTTTTGATAGTCTTTTTTCACTGGTTAGCTTATACCTACTTTTAACATTTCTCCTTCCCTTGTGTGAGATTGTTCGTCTCTAATGCTATCTCTGGTACTTATTTCAATACTATTCATCACACTCGTATACGTTTTCTGTCTACAAATCTATTTCATAACTCTTATCTTACCACTTTTAAGCATTTCCCTTTCGATCTCCACATTTTACTTGAACCACCACCATCCTTCCATCCCTATGCATCGCGCTTTCCTAGTCCAGTGAGGTCCTAGTACCTGCCAGAAGTCGTCTCCCCATCTTCTTCTTGGTCTGCCGCGGTTTCTCTTGCCTGTGTAGGGATTTAATACCTAGAACTTCCTTTTTTTACAATTTGTTTTACGTCGCACCGACACAGATATGTCTTATGGAACGATTGGACAGGAAAGACTTAGGTGCGGGAAGGAAGCGTCCGTGGACTTAATTAAGGTACAGCCCCAGCATTTGCCTGGTGTGGAAATGGGAAACCACGGAAAATATTGTTCAGAGGAGATACTAATACGGGGACCTGACAGTCGAGTGGGATAGCCTTTCATCACAGTGGCCGTCGTTCTAATATCGGTCAGTACTTCTGGGAATTATGAAATGAATAACTTCGTACTTGGGGTTCAGATTGCTCTTGAAAAGAAATTAAATTGACTCCCTCGGCGCCACGACATGAGACCCACCGCGAAGTAAAGTGCCAAGTCATTACAGATTTGATATTTTATTGTTGACATTTTATTTGTTAGTTATTGTTAACAATTTCACACATTTTCAGGTCATGGTGCTTAGTATCTACAGTATATCCATGCATTCCAAGTCAATTTCCAGCAGTGGAGCAGTAGATATCCTCCAGTAGAGTGGAATTAAACTCACGACGCCGGCACCTTAAATTTTAAGACGCTCCTGAGAAGCCTTTAGTCGTTCAGCATGACAGATTTTGGACAGTTTGAAATTCTAACAACGCAAACCGTTTTGTCATCCGCAATGCGCTTCAGATTATTTTGACGCCAGTTATTGGCCATTTGCTGCGAAATTTGCTAAGGAAGGAATTTTTTTCTCTCTTGTTCGCACCACAATTTTTCTCAAATGTCCACCTAACACGAAGGCTGCTGTACCGGAGGCCAGAGCCACATTAACAGTTACCCACACGACAGGATGATTTTAGTACCTCGACATGGCTGCATTACCCGGTGACGTCATACAGAGGTTAAATCTTGTTGCTATCGTTTCAACACGTGAAAAAATAAATCCGGAATTTATGAACTTAATTTGAAGGCACTGGAGAATATCTTTCGTCTAGGATAGATTCGAATCAGTGGTAGGGTGAGTTCTACATTTTCACACGTGAAAAGTTAGGCAGGAATACATCGTAGAGTGGTTGGTTCTATGACTGGTCACTTTTGCCTCCACGGATTAAGCTGCTACTCATTTCTGTTGGAGACTCAACAAAGCACAGGGTAGTATTGCTTTCCAGAAGGGGATGTCTCGTATCTACATCCTGACGAGGCCACGTCATTTCCAGGGAATATTTATCATTCTAGCTCTTTTCTTGCCAACGAGACATCGTCACACGTGTTGTGTGGAAATTATTTCGATTACAAACTGTTCATGCTTTTGTAATCCTCATCAGTGTTACTGCTGTTCCTAAATTACAGATAACTGAGCCCAGGTTCTGAAGTTATGATAACGATATCATTAGGCTATAACTACAAACTTGCTTGATTCCTGGTTCTGGTGCGATTGCCTGTATCTACATCTAACAACACAGAATATATTTAGTTAACAGTGTGAAGACGCTGACATTTTATTGAAAGAAAATACAGCGTGAATAGGTTGAGAGTGGATCTGCTTGGCTGAAGTTTTGCATAGATTTTACCTGGTCCTCTCATGCTTTGAATACTGTTGAGCAAACCAACAGAAGACAAAGAAGGGCTTTTGTGTGACTGGAGTGCTAACGGAGATAAATAACCAGTCATCACATGCGATGTATTGTCTGCCCTCGGGTGCTGTTCATGAATGAATACCTTAGCGGACTGCATAGCTCAGGAAAGTGTGAGAATGTAGAACCCATCCTACTACTGATTGGAGTACATCGTCGTGCCTTCAGTGTAAGTTCGTAACTTCTGAATTATGTTTCCACGTTTTGAAATCATAGAAAAATATTTAAAATGCAGAATAATACTTCTAATTGCCTGCCAGAAATACGGATGGGACTTCTGTAGAGTTGTAAGTAACTGGGGCTACAATAAGAAGCCTGTCTAGAAAAGACGGTAAAGCTGCACTTACATTCCATCTGAATGGCACTAGCTCTCAGGAAGTTGTGAAAACAAGACATCCCCTTCTGAATTGTGGTACTGAACCTACAGCAGACATGTGCAGGAACTTAATCCATGAGAGGAAAGGTGGCCGTTATGCCACCCTGCCTCTATTCCAGCCGAAGTTGTGGAGTAAATAAATTCCTTCAAAGGTTTTCATGGCCTGTACTGAGATTGTTTTCTGTAGAAATGAGAACGACGTGACCACAGCATTTCGTAGAGTTCAAGAGAACAAGAACGGCATCTGCCTCGTATAATTTCTTACCCTTCAATAATGAACTGTAGTGTTTATTATAATTTTAAAGGGCTAAATGACTAAGTAGGATGGAAAAATGTCCGGCCCTTTTCAAAATTTTCAGAGTTGGATCTCCTAGCCCTCTCCATGCAATTTTTGACATTTATTTTTAACGCCTAATAAACACCGTATAGGCTATAAGTTTTACAACTGCAGGTTCACAATAACAACATTTTTAAAATGCCTATATCTAAGGGAATGTTCAGAAAAATAGTAATTAATTAATACAGCAATAGTGCGACTCATTGGCTGAATGATCAGCGTTGAGGCCTTCGGTTCAGAGATTCCCGGGTTCGATTCCCGGCCGGCTCGGGGATTTTAATTACCTCTGATTAATTCTCCTGGTCCGAGGACTGGGTGTTTGTGTTTGTAGCAACATTTTCCTCTTCATATTCAGACAACACACCACACTACCAACCACCACACAAACACGCCATTGTGATTACTTCCCTCCATATAGGGTTGACGTCAGGAAGGGCATCAGGCCCTAAAACAAAGCTAAATCCACATGTGCGATACAGTTCCCACCCGCTACCCCACAGGTTTGGGAAAATCGGTAGAAAAAGAAGGAGAAGAATTCATTTTAAAATAGTTTAATTGCAGCCTCGGGATGGCCATAGAGGAGCTGGGTGCGTGGTGGTGATGATTATGAAGTAGGTAGGTAGAGGGTGAAACCCGGTGTCGGTATGTAGCCTACTCCTGTCGAATAACAAGAAGGGGCTGTTCACCACCCGACAGGTGACCCACCATAAACAGGGTCATACGCCCTCTCCATAAGAACACTGTGGAAAAGTTTGGAATTGAACTCAGGCTTTTGGCACCCAATCTGGTGGTTACAAATTATACATCACCATCTCTCCTACCTTGCTGGCCAACATCCTGATGGCGAAAATGTCATCCTCCAAAGGACCTCGAGCCCGTTAACACGTGCCAGACCATGAAGAACTGATGCCTTAACGAACATAGCCACCAAGTGGGCTCGATGGTTCTGTTCATGTAGATGTGAACCCAGATGAATCTTAATTAAGGTCGCAGTCGCTTCCTTCCTACTCCTAGGACTGTCCTATCCCAATTCGAAATGGAAATGGAGTTAAAATAACTGAATGAATGAATGACGAAATAGGGCGGTCTGATACCAGACTCAGTTGATCCTTGATTCACTGGAGCAAAGGAACAAATTAAAATACATGTAGCATCGTCCTCACAGGAGAGAAATTTCAGCCTTACTTTTACTTCCCTCGACAACAAAATTTTGGCTACGAGCCTCCTCTGTAATAGACAGCTATAAGTTAACTGCAAGATGGGCTCACGGCTCGAATAATGGATCAGGCTGTTTGAATGAGAAATGGTCCACACGTATACTTGCTCCACGAGGTGAATTTTCAATATGCCTCTTAAATTTCAATTCTTAATGTGAGGAACAGGTGATAAACCAGAACTCATTGGTTGTTTATTCCGGATTTGCATGGCGTTATACACACATTTTTCTTACATGCCTGCATGAAAGAAAGAACGTGCCAAAATTTATTCGACTACGCTCTTAAATTTCAACCATTGTACGCGAATGCAAATAGTTTATCAATTAGATGAATAAGGGTTCGGCCAATACGTTCTTACATACGTTGAGTATTTCATTAATGGCGAGGGTCCACGCAGCAGCTGAATTGAATGAGAGGTGCTTGTTGATGTTTGGCTCATCATTTTATTACCTGGCTTATCATTCTATAAACTCTTCATCTATATCTGAATAATGAATACTTCATTTACTCACACCCATGCCATAATGTTCATAAATCTTAAACTTCTGTCAAGAAACAAATTCTCAAACTTTATCCTGTTAATCAACCTCTTCTACATGTCAAATTCCTCCAGACTGACCTCCTTGCACCAGTTTCATTCAGTCTCTCTACATTGGTGATTTGTTCCTCTTCTTTTGCTTGTGGTTTGATGTCACCCTAACTCAGACCATTGAAACAGATTAATGGAACCAGAAGGGAAGCAAAAGTAAGCGGACGTGTCAGGCAGGGCTTTCTTCTGTCACCATATATGTTTAATCCCTAAATAGGAAGTGGAGTAACTAAAATTTAAAAAATTGATTCAAATTCAGTGGTAAACTGAACCACTACACCCTTTTTGAAGACGATAGTGCGTTTTTTAGCTGACTATGAAAGTGAAACAAATATAATGCTAGGAGTTTTTTCACAAATCCGTTGGGAAATTTGGGTTGGGAAGACAAAATCCTTGGTGGTCGACAAAAAATAAACAGCCAATCAACGCATGCTAATTAAATTGTACAGCCATCGATCAAGTCACGGAATAACGGAATTCTGCTACTTGTGAAGTGTTATTAACTCTGAGAATACATTCCTTTCAGAATTCAAGAAAAGGATACTGATGGTGACACAGGTCTTTAAAATTTGTTACTAAATGAACACAACTATTTGGAGACAAGAAAGTCGTTCCCTTGGAGTGAACATGTGAAACATAGACTGTAGGGAAACTGGAGGAGTCAAGACTTAAGGACGCATAAAAAGAAGTCTACTGAATGCGATAAACAGGAGGAAAACGAAGTTTCTTGGTAACAGCCCCAGCATTTGCTCAGTGTGAAAATAGGGAGCCACAGGAGACCATACTCGGGGTTGCCGATGGTGAGGATTGACTCTACCACCTCCCATAGGCAAGCTTACCGCTATGATGTCCGCACCACGCAGCTAATCCGCTCTCTAATGTTCTGACAGACGCATCACAATTTCAGCTTTCTTCTGCAATATTCCATAGGGTTTCGTTCTCATTTAGTGCATAGCAGTAACTTCACAGAGATATACTTCTCATATCCATACCTAGTACAGTATCTTGAAGTTGATCACATTTATTTTCTTAACTCATGGAAACCCCAGTGTTTTATTTTGAAGAAAATGCTTTAATTGAGCTTCAACATTTCAAAATCTCAATTAATGGTTTGCTTTCTAAATCATGATGATGATTATGATTATTATTATTACTATTGTTATAAACGCAACAAAATTCGTTATATTGAAGAATCCGAAAAGTCTGTCTTTTATATACTTTTTACTCGGAGTTTGAAATTCAATATTCGAAAGTTACAGGGGATTAATACCTTATCTAGCCACCCTCTTGAATCTCTCCCTTGACAGCTCCAGAGGAATATCTGGTTTCTTCTACCTTAAAACATACATCAAAGTAAAAGCTTCACACATTCAACGCGCTTGTGACGGTGTATAACATCGGTGGTAACTTACATGTCGGCCTTAGATAGCGGGGTACTCGATTCTTGGCGTACGGTTCCAGAGAGAGCTTCAGTGTGTGGTTTGGCAGTTGGTCTCACCTGGTGGCAATAATATGGGACGTACAATGACAGGGAAATAGTGAGAAAACTCAACGAGTGTGAGAAAAACTCTGTAATCTCACTAACAGCGGTAATGAATAGCAGATGAATTAAAATTCTTAAAGAGAATTGGACTGTCTTTCGATGTGGCCTTGACGAGAAAGAGAGATCACGTGTGCACATTGCCGACGATATACCAAAGAAGTAGACGGAATGACGCCTTAAATACACGGTCAGCATTCTTCTACCATAACAATACCGAAGACGGAAAAAATCCATTTACGTTAGTCAGGATGAGATATAATATTAAACTCCATCACGAATACGTTAATAATAATTGTTGTTGTTATTCAACAATAGATTTTAAAACACACTGGGTTCTCCGAATATTTCTTCAGCGTGTTGAAAGTCAATGACGTGGGGACTCTCGCATTAGAACAGCCTCAAATATACTGACCTCAACCAGGATCAAACCCTTTACGTCACGAATGGAGGTATGTTGATCAGTATTCAGCTCGTTATATGCATACTTGAACACTGAAATTTTTCACAACCTGGGATTTTGATTCTCGTTATATTTTTATATAAAATTGGTCATATCTCGTAGCGACATTTCTTCGCTGGATGGAATCGATGAAGAGGACCAAGTTGTATCAGCGAACTTGGGCCTTGCACGTGCTGTGGCAGACCGTGAAGTCGTAGAGGTGCAAGTAATTTACAATCAGCTGTTGGTTCAACACCGTTCTGAACCGTGGCGTCATATGGTCAGCGGCTGTGAGATACACAGGGGCTTCCTACATCACCTGCCCGCACTGTGTCAACGTGCTACTGTGTTATCCGAGCATTGATGTCACTAAACTCCACGGCTCGAATACAAGAAGAACAAAATCTACTCATTCGTTTCCTTATCATTTCTTATAAGAGAACAGAAGTAGATATATTATTGTTGTTGTTGTTTCACTTAAGGGTCAGAAGCAACTTATCTATCTACTCTGAATACACGTGTGCTTGAGACTACTTTAATGTACGCTGTTCATATATAGATGATTGCTTATCCGAGGTGGTTTAAAAGTTAAGTTCACCTGGAAGAATGTGGGTTCAATTCTCTATCAAAAAAATGAAAAATATAGAATGATATTTCCATTTCTGGGGAGGGACATGGTTCTGGTGTACACTGAGTCTGCGCCAGAAGTGAGTAGCGGGTTTACTACCGGAAGTTGGGCCTCACCTTCCACTTCTGTATAGGCATTTGTGACCTGCGTTAACCTTTCTTGTTCTAATAAATATGTGTGAATAACTACGACTTTTTAAATATAGGAGTGAGATTGAGTTCCGTTTAGAGTTTCCTAGTTAAAAATAATTGTGTTTGACCGTTTCATCAGCCAGAAATGCTCTATTATACTCTTTGGCAGGTGACCTGTTTCCAGTTGACTGCCAATAATAATAATAATAATAATAATAATAATAATAATAATAATAATAATAATAATAATAATAATAATAATAATAATAATAATAATGGAATAATTTTTATAGTAATGAACTTACATAGCAATCCTTGGTCATCTTTCCAGTTACATATTTGCACATCCAAAACTGGAGTAATACAGAATCTTAAGCGGTCAACGTCCATTAAATGATATCTTATCGCTCAGGCTACACAATTACTAGTCATCTTAAACACTCGCCAGTCGTCTTGTTCCCGAAGTCCACGACGAGGAGGCTCTTTTTCTAAGTAGCTTGCTGACATCGCAGCTGTGTCACTGTCCAATCAGCCCTGAAGATAAGCTTTAATTGGCCAATGTCAGAGGAGGACATCTGCCATATGGTCAAACAAACATCGCTTTGCTCACATGATTGATGTGAAGACGTGGCGCACAGCAGAGAAGATTGGTCCGCATTCTCCACATTGACTGTGAGAGAAGACACTACACACGCTGAAGTGGGCCACCTTCGACGATGACATCATGTTCACACCGCAATTTCTTATAATATTCTCCGCCTCGATGGCTGTGTGGTAATCAAGTGGACTTTCGGTCCTCGGGTTCGATTCTCGATTAGATTGAGGGATATTAAACGTAAACCGTTAATTTCCTAGCCTCGGGAATTGAACAATTGTGCTACCCCTAACATTTCTGCAACCCAAACACGACACTATGCTCCACCACACTAATAAGCAATGTTCTACACACGGTTGATGCTGGAGAATCTGCCGAACAAAGTAATAGAAGGTGTTAATGTTACTGGTTTGAAGTCCCACTTCTATGGTTTTCGGAAGCACTGAACTTCACTTGCCAGTAAACCTGTTTATTTACAATCTGCTATATGTTGGACATATAAAGATAGGTCTTGTGGTGACGATGGGATATAACAGGGCTAGGAGTGGCAATGAAGCGGCCATGGCCTTAATGAAGGTTGAGCCCAGCATTTTACTGATGTGAAAATGGGAACCGACGGTAAACCACTTTCGGAGCTGCCGAGTGTGGGGCTCGAATCCACTATCTCTCGAATGCAAGCCCACACCCGACGACCAACTCGCTCGGTGGTAAACCTACCGTCACAAGGCCACAGCAACTGTGGGCAGGCATTTTGATTTAAGGCAACCTTGAAATTTCGGCGTTCCATTTTATTCTACCAGATGGCACAGTAAAGCGAACTTGTATGGCTCACTTTTAACACCGGATCATTTACATCGTACGGCATGGAGTGTTGAATGAACTTGTTTCTGCTACCTCTGCCGCGCTCGAACCCGCGATCCTGGGATCTTGAGGTTGACACTCTGCCACTGACCCTCATCACTTTCATATACCACCAGACAGAGTCGAATTGCAACCACAAACTCAGCTTCTCAGTTCAATAGGGAAGTCACATTGCTAGTTCTGAACTTTGTAGGCTATTTGTTCATTCACCGAGGTTTTCCGATTGAACGCAGCAAGTTAGAAATGGTCCATAATGAAACCAGTTTAATAATACCGACTCTCGCTTCTCAGGAAGTAGTCCACGGTTCGAATCCAGGCCAAGGATATGAGGGACTGTTAAAAGTTCAAATGATATATTCTAAGCAAAAGTGCAGGAACTCTAGTTATGATCATGATATCAAAAATCACTTGAAACTGGCAGCCTGCTTATCATTCCAGCAAAGAATGTGCAACAGTTTATATGATTATTATTATTATTATTATTATTATTATTATCACGAGAGGATGTGTTTTAAGAACGAGGAGGGAAGACTGCTTCCCTTGGCGGCCGACGTAAAGTCGCCTTGTGTCATTCGCATCGCGCACTACTTTCCAGTAATAAAGTAGAAAAAATCTTTTTTTCTGTCTCGTCCAGTCTTTATGAGACTTTGAAATGTAATTCTGATCAACATTTTTATCGGGTAGAGAGATCACGCACTTCACAGACAGTTCCCGGTATTGACAGGTCAGGCAGCTCCGGTCGGCCACTAGAAGAAGACTCTCGTCCTAACTTGAGCTCCTTCACGTTCTTGATGTTGTGACCGGGACGAACAACCATTTGGAGCATCAGTTGACCGGCTTACAGGGGTTTCAGAGTTCCTGTACCACTTACTCGAGTATTAGTCGTTCTGTCGGTTGACAGGTTCATCAGAACCGGAATCATACAGTAGAAGTATAATCAGGTGGTTCCTCGTTCGCTTCCTGATCCAAATGTCATTGATCAATTGCAGCCTTCTGAAATGATGCTCTTAACCTCAGTGTTTATTGGGCCACGCCGCATTCACACCTGTTCTGTATGTGTAGCTACACGAACTTCCCCTATCAGGCACTGGGACGCGTCGCGTTGCGGTTGAGTTCCCCACCCGTGGCTTACGTAGGGTAAAGTCCAGATCCACACGCAAGCTGACCAGATTATTCGGACTTGACTGCTGACTCCTTATAAACCATTTACCTCAGCAAACAGGTGGCATTACAGCAGGATACAATCTATCAAACAAAATGTGATCTCTTGGCACATTAAAAAAATATACGCGAAGTTCCTACCTCAAAATGCTTGTCAAACACACCCTCCCCTCACTCACTGGAGTATAGTGTAGATATGGTCATGGAGAAATACCAAAATTAAGATGGTAAAAATTCACTGAGACTACTTAAATACAGTAGATGAACCGGCAACAGTTCACAAAGTAACTGGAAACATTCTTTTCGCAAGCATGCAATCTCACAGGCGAGTATTGTATTGTAGCATGAAGGTTATTCGTCTTCTCTATCTTCGTCCCAGGTTCTCTTCGCGTCGATCGGTCCAATTTTACGGCCGGATGCTCTTCCTGTCGCTAACTCTATCTGGAGTGATGAAATCTTTTATATTTCTATGGTCATGTGTTGTGCGAAGATGAAGAGATGTGTATTGAGACACCCAGTTCTCGAACCGGAGGAAGTAACAACACGCAGTTGAAATTCCTGACCCGACTCTGAATAGAACTTCGGGCCATTTGAGCAGGACACCACAGCGCTGACCATTCAGCCAAGGATAAAGGATCAGTATAAACTCATGCCTTAAACATATTTCTTGATATCCGAGACTCTTTTAAGATGTTCACCATGACAGGTTCTGTAATGTGTGTTTTACTGTATTTTCTCAAACTACAATATACCAATGTATACCTGGAAATTAATTTATGCTATCAGCTTGAATTACACACGGACGATACGCTCACAAAAAAGAAAAAAAGAAGAAGTGGGCAATGCAAATATGAACTTAATTTTCGGGAGAAGATGGGTTCGGTCCCAACCTTTAACAGCCCTAAAGATATTTTATCGTGGTTTCCAATTTTCACACGGACAAATACATAAATAAATAAATACAACAAGAAGTTCATAGTGTCATTTTTATTTCACATTTATGGAAACTGTAGGGTGAAAAACCTGTTTCGTGGTACTTTGATAGAGAAGTCTTATCTCACATGTGACGTGTAATGGTTGTCAAGACAAGCGATGGTGCATCTTCTCTGTTAGGTCCACAAATAGCGAACAATATAAACCACAGAGGTCTTCTTATCTCATTCAGTGGATCACCTACTTAATGTTTGAGCAGATAATTTTTGAATTTCTAGCCCTGGCGGTGAAGTGATGCAGTTATTAAAGATTGAGAATCCTGGAAGCACGTTGGTGCTGGCACGCTGGAAGCGATCACAGATTAGCCGAGATGACGCGTCACTCATAATCCTGTAATATCCAAGAAGGAGCGATCACGCATGTGCGTCACGCACCATCTCGCGCATGACAAGAATTACTCTCGCAGGATAATTCACATTTAAATAATATATCAGGAGACATAGCACGCATTATGCGTGCTCAACAACTCTTGCATCTCAGTTCTGGGAATAATATCGGTACTGGTACAGACCACCAGAATCGAGACAGCGAAATTGCTTCTTTATTTAATACGACGTGCTAAGAGATGCACAAGGCAGGGAGCTGAGTCGCCGTATCATCTGCATCTATGATTTATGTCGTTTCTCCTAGAGATTCATTAATAATTCCTATGCATATTTGACCGTATTCAAAACCACGACAAGTTCGCCTTCTGTGTGGATAGCTGGGGGATCTGATTTCAAATACCGAGGAGGTCCAACTTTACAAATCTTCCGCCTTATAATCACGATTTCAGTCCAATATTCTTTTTCATGTGTCTTCACACTGTGGCTTTAGCGATTCCCTGGTTGGATGCTCGTTTCCTTAGTGATTTATTGGTTGATGGGAACACTGATGCCTCCTCTGTATCCTGTGTTCGTCTTTAATTGATCCCATCAGAAGCAGCTTATGTGCTCAATACTGCTTTGTCCTTGTAGGAATCCTTGTGAAAGCTCGTCGCTCTTGCAGTATGCGCCCAGACACCAGCAACAAGCCGCTCTTCTAAATTGTAAGTACTCGTGTCAGCCCACGAGAGAGAGGACACAAACTGAGTGAAGCAAATGATCGTTTCCTGAGACCAAACTGATTTTCGCTCACATGCAATCTCATTCTAACCACCGGAAACTTACAAAATTTATAAAATTATACTCTCTTGCAATTCAAGCAGAACTGTAATAGAAGGTGAATGTTTCCAGTATCTGTAACCGGGATAAGGTAGATAGCTCTACGACCGACCGCCTTTCTTGTGAGGAATTAATCAGGTAGGTCCATAACCCCTCTGGGAGTCTAAATCTCGTTGTTTCTTAAATGTTTACACTTACTAACGGGGACTGAGCCGACGTTCTTCCAAGAGAGCCGACGCCCTGAGTGCCATGAAACTCTACCGAATTATGGGTGAAAAAGTAAGGATACTAAGAGAACATATATGACACCTTAATGATATTGTAAATGGCTTAAGCTGATATAAGCCAATAATGAAAATAAGACAAACGCATGAAATGATATTAGATTGAAAAACTGAGACAAAGAGGTGACCATAACGTTCCAGTAGCCTATGAAATTCCAGAGACGGATGCCGTCAGACTAGTACGTAGAGGCAGTTTTAAGGGATACCGTAATGATCTCAGAGCAGATATTTGGATTCGAAACTAACCACGGTGATGTTTTCCACAAGTATGTAACGTGCTGGTATCGCGCTCGGTTGCTTTTCTGTAGAACAATCACGTCTATGTTTAGCGGAAGAGCATAGCTGTGGAGTTCACACATAAGTTCAGAACATTGTTCCGATCAGGTACGTCCGTGGTCCTGCACGATCCATCATGAGCCATCACCTGTAATTTCCCTGAGCTTCCTTTGTACAGACCTTTGCTTTTAACATCTCTGTGTATAAAGATGGTTACTTCACAACTGAAACATTTAACTTCCTCTTCTGTTCCTTCTTCTTAACGTGAGATTGCAGTGTATATTCTCAAAATGATCTTGACTCCATTGAATAACAAGTCCCACTGCCCAGACTTTGGACTCTGACTTCATAATTTTCAAATATGTGTACTTTATCAGTCTACGAGTGTCCACTGTGGTGTGTTTTCCCTACCTTGGATGATCCGTGCCTCTATTGTTGGAGATGGAGCCTGTTCACTTTCAATATTTTCGTCGGCCATATGGCGGGGCTATTACCGCTCGCTAAGTAGCCCCTGTGGCCAGCCGGCCATACCATTATCTTGTATTAAGTGTAAAGACTGCAAACAATGTCAATGAATTAGCTGGAGGCCGGCCGGCAGCATTCCGCACCCTCTACATCATCCACGCTGCTTCATGCCTGGGAATCTCCTGGAGCCTCCTTAAAGCGGTATGTTCTTCGATCAGCTTCTCAGTTGAAATGTAACTTTTCTCCACCTGATGTCCAATAACGCAAAGTGTCGTCCTCACTTCCTTGCATGTACCCTTTCTCTTCTTTACAGCTCGCTAAACATGTTTTTTCCCAGTAGTGTCAAATTATTTTGTTTATGTTTGGTAATTTTGGGTTTTGTTTCCTTCGAAACGGTTTGTGGTTGAATGAAGTTTGAAGGCGAACAGTAAGTTGTCAAAATAGAAAGATAAAGTAATGTTAAGAATGCTACTTGTTTGCTGCTATTTGGCCTCGTCTACACTTCCTTCACACCTCTAGCAATTATCAGAATCTAAGATCCTTAAAATTTGAAAAAAAAAAATGCAAGCCTTCATCGAGCGCAAATCTGCCGAAATGGAAAAATAAGTTAAGATCAGTTTTATTTAAATTTATTTTCTCGGGAAAAATAATTCAGTGGAAAGTTTGCTGCGCCTATAAAAAGGACTTAATATCCTCTTGAAAAATTGGAATGATGAATAGAAAGGTCTTCTAAACAATATTTGTTTTGTCGTATTTCCAAATTTGTTTGTCATATCTTAGCACTTTAGAATGCCACAGTATGCCTATTTTAAGAGATTTCGGTTCTTTGAAATCCGACCCTTACTGATATTCATACAAGTCAGCTACGAACATTAACAACATGCTGGTTCTCTAGCAATGACCTCATCATTCCTAACTTTGGCTTTCTCAGCTAGATGGTAGTGGAATAAGAAATACATTTTTATCATTTCCATTCATAGAATACAGCTTGTTCAAAATCTTGATGTTGTAATCTGTTTTGTGTTCTGTCTGTGTATGGCGCAAAGCGCTCCCTAATATTCTCCGCACGAGAGCCACATATCTTTAGCTCTGACGTTCACATCTAGTACACTTCATCTCTTGTAATAAGATACGTGTGCGTTCTTATGCGTACCTCATGTTTAATGGACGTTGCGTAAAAATTAGATCAGGTTGTGCATTTCCATGATGCTTGGTAATATGTTCATAAAGTAAGGAATAGTAATAATCAAATTGATTTTTAAAATGCCATTGAAATTCTATGCAAAATATGAAAAGAGATCATCGACTCCCCCACAAAATTTAAAGCAAAAATGCATTCTTAAACACACAAAAGAAATAATAATAATGGCGTATGGCCTCCGGAGAGGCCTGGTGCAGGTCTTTTTCTAGTAGACGGCCTACTGGGCGACCTGCGTGTCTGTGAAGGTGAGGGCCCTACCTAGGATGATTTATAATGTTGAATATGCCACACACACACACACACACACACACACACACACACAGTCCCCGAGCCATGGGAATTAACCGATTAAGGTTAAAATCCCCGACCCGGCCGGGAATCGAACCCGGAACCCTCTGAACCGAAGGTCAGTATGCTGACTATTGAGCCAACGAGTCGGACACAACAGAAATACAATACGGCCATAAAAGCATAATGTCTCAGTGGATTGGTAATACTGAGAGAAAGACAATTAATCATTTTCTCGGGAAAAATTAATTCTGTGAAAAATTTGCTGCGGCCTGTAGAAGCAAACAAAAAAGCCTCAGAAACAAACAGGAAATCAAATAATACATAGAAATTCACAGTAGCATTACAAAACGCAGACACATAAACCCTGACAAACTCACAGAAGGATTATGTGAAATTCTATGAAAACACGAGTAAAGCTAAAATGCACACAATGGAATAGAAGTGTGATATAAAAATAAAGGAATTAAACTTGCTAGAAATTAGACAGTAAGGTATCTGAAATAGTAAGGCCTGTAGATCCAAAACCAATAAATGGCAAGGTCACCAAGAGGACATGAACGGAACAACTTGGACTAAAATGAGAAAGGAAGGCCACAGCAATAGATCGGTAGAAATGTGGGGACGAAGGAAAACCAACAAATAGATCTAAGTTATTAGCAACTGCAAGAGAGAGGAAATGTCCTAGGATTAAAATACTAAAATAAGATTTAGATACAAAAAGCAAAACACAGAAAGTTGATTAAATCACAGAAATATTCTCAGATACATTTAGAAAAGGGCTAATAAAATTCTACGGACAACTACAGAGAACTGACAACAACAGGCAGACAGAGCAACTTCTAAACCTATCAATAATAACCGCAACAGTTGCTTAGTGAAAATAAACTAAGATCTACAAGACATTGGTGTTAGCGAAGAAACCAATCGAGATAGAACAAAATTAAATTTGCAGAGAAACTTAATTTAAAATATGCAAGACGGGCAAAAGAAATCGGTGAACGAATGAAGATATATTGGGAAGAAAACAAACATTGTACTCAATAAGCTAAAACGCGCACATTAGTTGGACATAACGAATCAAGCTGTCGTACCCAGGCATTTTTATTAAAGCCTTTATAGGCTACCTGCATCAGTACTGCCAGATGGCGGTGACCAACAGCTGAGTCGTAATGAATTTTACCGGTTAAACACTCCCAGATACATTTATTCATCGTCGTCTCTCCCGGGTATGAACTCGTGATCTTGTGAACTGGACTCTGGCACTCTAGTACTGTTCCAAAAATGAAATGCTGTTTACTAGGAAAGGGCAGGTGTTAATCTTGTGGAGATGTTACGACTGCTTGTGACACCTGTGTTTTGGAGACCCGATACATATATCATGCTGAGTACAGTAATGTCTGGAGTTAATTATACAGGTAATATGTCTTGTTCTCTGATCGCCTCACTAGAGGACCTCAGGGGACGTGAACAACTAATCACTGACGGTTGACGATTAACCATTCATGAGGACCAATCTTCAAATCTCTATAACGTCAGGTTCAGGTTGCAAGAGACATTACGTCTCGCTGTGAAACAACAGAAAGTATATCATGTATAATGTGTAGAACATAAGTGAAGTTTCAAGAATTTTATCTTATAAATAAAGCTGTAGGCTGGAGTGTATCGCTTTAGTTTGATATGCTTTTCAGTTTTAGGTCAACTCGAGATCGTATCATTAGCTTTCAGCTTTCATATCTGTTTGTTTGTTCCCCCATCAAGAATAAACGGCTGAATGAATCTCGACCAAACTTCATATTTAGGATCTACTCATCCAAAAGCAGGTTTTTATATGTATTTCATATAAAAATCACTGAATAAACAGGGGGGTTATAGGAAGACGAGAAGCGGATTTTTATCCATTTTCTCTTATGCTATTGATTTTCTGTAATATCTATGGACTATATTTGGCATGTCCCCTTATTTTAAATAATTCTTGTAACGTACATAATTTCACTTACTCTTCAAATGACGGAGCAAGTTACTATTTTCTACGGGAATCGTGCTCTGTAATAATAATAATAATAATAATAATAATAATAATAATAATAATAATAATAATAATAATAATAATAATAATAATATGGAATTAACAAGACGCGGCTAAAATCTCCTACTCAGCCAGGAAGTGAACCCGGGGTCCTCCGAACGGAGCACCAATAAGCTGACCATTCATCAAGTAGATTAACCTATATTTATAGTGTTAACGCTGGAGAAATTCTGGAGACTGGAGTTTTGACACGGTTGAGCCGTTGACTGCACTTGCCAGTAACATTTTCCTTTTTAAATCAGTAGTAACTTTTCCTTCTGTAAGTAAATAATTTCAATGAAAATTAATTATATACAAGAATGTTGATGAATACAGTAAAAGTTAGATCATAATCTAAGTAGGAAGGAGATTTATATTGTTTTCTCTTTGTTCTTACGAATGACATGGTTGTAGAAGCTTTATTTTCAGTCAGAGAAGAACAAGAAAAAAGAAGATGCAGTGAGTGATAATAAAAATCTGTCACAGCGTCGTGGTTGAGGACAATCACGGAGGAGTATGTAACGTGCAATGTGTGTGCTGTATTGTTCCGCTTTTTAGAAAGTGTTCGGACTTTCACAGCGCGCACTGCCGCTGGACGCTCCATTTGAAATAAGGAACATTGAACTCAACGCTTCCTCCCACAACCATGAGCGCAGGGAGCCTTGGAACAGCTCTCCTGATATTTAAATCACGCTATTCGCTCTGGTGTCAGATAAAACTCTTACCTCATTTAAGGATCTGGTTCTAACTGTGTAGTTGGCAGTTGTAGCAATAGTGTCGCTATGTGACATAATATTGAAGATCGGCGAGGGATGACGTGACGGTTAAATTCAGAGATTTATCTTGAAAGAAATTAAACTATTTTAATAAACCCATCATGCTTAGAATGCAATAATAATAATAATAATAATAATAATAATAATAATAATAATAATAATAATAATAATAATAATAATAATAATAATATTATAATAATAAAAACCGTAGCGTGTGTCCTCCGGAGAGGCCTGGTACAGGTATTTTAGCTGACGACCTACAGGTGACCTGCACGTCTGTGTGGATGGGGCACTAACTAAGAAAAATATTCTAAGGTTTGAGGGTGAAACAAACACCCAGCCGCTGAGTCAGAAAAATAAAGTAATTAAGGATTAAAATTCTCGATCTTGCCGAGAATCTAACCCGGGACACCTGGAACCAAAGTTCAGCATGCTAACCATTTAGCCATGGAGACGGACTATTTTATTATATTAAAAATGACACAGCTTGCATCATCCACGACTTGGCCTTCCCTGACGCAAGCCGTACTTGGAGAGGAAAAGCCTCAAAAGAATGGGCACCCTGAACTGAGACCAAGACCAAATTAAACCTCATTAAACTACAGCCTTAATATGCCTTGGTCCAAGGGCCTGCAGATTGCAAGGTGACGCTGAAGAAGTGACGCATAATTAGCCCCAGCATTTGCGTGGTCTGAAAATGGGAGTTGCCGAAAGTGGGGTCCAAATCCACTATCTCCTGAAAAGCTCATACCGCGTAGCCAGCTCGCTCGGTGGCATGTGACGTACTCTGAGGTTATGGTAACCATGACTACGGGAGAGTTCATACCAGCACTATACGCCTCAACAATGTGATAAACTGGTCAATAAACAACAGAAGTTTCCTATTTATTGTCCCCATTCAGGCATCAGATGAGTATAGGTTGCCCACAAATTAGTTGTCAAGTATTATCTTTTGTCTTTCAGACTGTGAGATCTCTGAATTACATTGGATACTTTGTAAGATCACCATTTTGAAATCATAGTAAAAAAATACAATATTTTGTGCCACAATATAAAAATCAAACCGGAAATTTAATTGTAACTTACCCTTGTTACATTAAAAGATTCTGGCCAATCTAATTAATGTTGTGACACCACAGGCGACATGTTTGTGCTAGGAACCATGACACAATATGGAGGACGAGTGTATAGGATATTTATTCACGGAGTTGACACAAGACACGTTGTAAATAGATTTTCGTTCACAAAGAAGAGGCAATTTCCCCGCGGTCGGTCGACCTTGTATGAGACTCCTAATCCACTGGACTACCTTTCTATCATTGTCACACGCCCATTATGTTGTTATGGAACACAAAAAACTACTATCCAACTCCTATCACTGGTACAGGCATTTCAAAAGTCTTGAGTCACTTCACAGTTCTTTTTGTCATAGCACTAACTTCCGAGACGAGTTCTCTTAACATTAATTCATACAAAAGTTATTCTTCTCCTTCTTTATCTGCTTACCCTTCAGGGCCGGTTTTTCCCTCGGAGTCAGCGAGGGATCCCACGTCTACAGCCTCAAGGGCAGACTCTGGGTCGAGGGTACAACTGGGGCGGATGACCAGTACCTCGCCCAGGCCGCCTTATCGGCTATGCTGAACAGGGGCCTTGCGGGAGGATGGGAAGATTGGAAGGGATGGACAAGGAAGAGGGAAGGAAGCGGCCGTGGCCTTAAGTTGGGTACCATCCCGGCATATGACTGGAGGAGAAGTGGGAAACCACGGAATACCACTTCCAGGATTGCTGAGCTGGGAATCGAACCCACCTCTACTCAGTTGACCTCACGAGGCTGAGTGGACCCCGTTCCAGCCCTCGTACCACTTTTCAAATTTCGTGGCAGAGCTGAGAATAGAACCAGGGCCTCCGGGAGGTGGCAGCTAATCACACTAACCACTACATCACACAGGCGGACCATACAAAAGTCATGTATATATAATATTTTCAAAGTATATAATCTATTTTTAGCTTTCAGTATGAAAGGACAGAAGACAATTTATATTGCAATATGTAAAGAAGTTCGGCCACCACCGCCACCACCACCACCACCACCACCACCAAGCCAACCTCATCTTTTCTCTTTAGCTGTTACTTCTAATATGACAGAATTTCTCATCATGATTTATTAACAGTTATTTAATGTTTTCAACACAGATTTCTTAAAATATTTAATCAAACATAAGGAAAAAATAAAATTTTACATTTATACAAAATATACAAATTTGAGTAATAAACATCTAATATAGCATTAGTTGAGATTTCTAAGCGTGCATGAGCACTGCATAATTTGTTGTTTTAAAAAGGAATTAACACGACACTTTTTGACGTCTTGATATTTGTACACATCCACGAGTAGTCAATTATTCCTGAAATAACGTTGTTTTATTGCAAATGGTTTCATTGTTACAATAGCACGGAAAGCTTATTTAATCGTACGGGGCAGTGATTCAAATCCTATTTCAGATAAAGGCATCGGAAAACAAATTTGAGCAACAGTTAATCTTGCTAAGGTTGCTTTAAGTTCTATATTTTGGGCATTATTACTTTTGAACTGCTCTGCAGGTGATTCGAAGGGAAGGTAGCAAAGGACAAATTTTAGCAATATATTATCTTCATAGAGTTCCTCAAGGTTCTGTGTAGAGGCCGTTACTATTCCCTCTGTCTCTCCTGAATTCATTAACTCTCAAATGCTAGTCCCATTTTTCCTTATCTGGAATATCTACCATTCGTAGATATAGTACAGTATATTATAAAACATTCGTTTTCTATTTGCGAAACTCCAATAAACTATTATTGCAGTTCTTATAAAGCCGTGTGTCGGTGACGCTTTTAACGCTGATCAACGAGTATTTCCACTTTTCGTACGTACCGACTACATTGTTACTTGTCGCGTGCGCTCTACCAGATGTTACTGATTTCATTAATTATTCCTGCGTTGACTCAGGTTATGATAGTTTAAAGCACACATTCTAGCAAGCAGGATTCGTGGAAGAGAAGTTGTTGGTTGTGAATGGACTGCATCACGAGCTGCTCCAGTGTCGTCAACATAAGAGTAACAACAGACAACCCAGTGAGGGTTGTTATAATTTAGCTTGGCTGTTGAGAAATTCAGGAAGTACTGTATATATGTGGAGGTTGGCTTCACCTTAACTGCCCAAGAGGTCAACTTGCGCCTGATCTTAACGGAAGGACCATCACCAGTTTCTACATTCCAATTAGACTGCTATCTAGTGGCGAAGGGGCATTGGTACTCCACAGTTTCCAGAGATAAGCAGTTATCCGGTGAAAATGTCAAACATTTCTGAGCACAATTCTTTATTGTAAAAGGATAGTTCCAACAAAATAATTAATAATTTTCTCGGTTATTTCATAGATCCAAATTTACCACTGGGGAACTGGAACCACAATATTGGGAAAAAGTTGACATTTTCCCACACAGAAATTGTAACGTCCTTAATTTATTGAATCACTTATTAAGACATTCGTTGCAAATATTAAGACCATAGAGGTATCGCCTTAATTAGGTTTAGCCTCAACATTTTGCCTGGTGTTTAATTGGGAAACCAAGAAAAAACATCTTCAGGGCTGTTGAAGTTGGGATTCGAACCCGCAATCTCCCAAATGCAAGCTCACAGTTAGGCGAACCGAAACGTGCAGTCAAATCACTCATTTGTGTATTTTAATATACATCTCCTGATATTCACACAACACATCACACCACGAACCACCACAGAAACACGCATACATCCGTCTACATAGGGTTAGCGTCAGGAAGGATATAAAACTAGACTCATTACACGTTAATGCAGACATCAAATAACCGGGAAATAGGCCAGAAAAGGGAGGCAGAAAGAAGGAAAATAAATTCAAATCTGAAATGTCACGTCGTTGTACATCAGTGTACTTCTAATAGAAATATATTTTTAAAATTCATAACTTAGCTGAGGGGATTTCAGAGGTATGGGCACGTGATTCTGGTAATTTTAACATTGACAATGTAGCACATTACAACTGCATTTAATGTGAAAATAGTTCGAAAATAGTTCCAACTTAATGACCGTCACGACTACGGTTATGCCTTCTTTCCTATTTTCAGTTTCAAAAAGACGGCTCTCTAATGATGAGAGTGTAATCTTACATATATAATATTATCGAACCAGTGATCTCTGGATGGCGAACAATTTTCTCCAGTATTGGCACAAGAATAGCATAAGTTACATTCGATCTTCCTGGTTCGTACGATGCCAGTAGGTGGGTGGAGGAGGGGGAAGATTGATCTGTGTGGGTGGTGACAAGCGATCCAGTAGAAAGTACTGTGTGTTATGTAGACCAGAAGAGAAACAATTGTTTTTGGACTACAAATAAAGGGAGATGATGGCACCACGACACGCAGTAAAAGTTGCTGCAGACCGTGAAAGGAACCGTTGCTCTATCAAATCAGCATTCGTACTTCCAGACGTGCACGATGAAATGATAAGCGGAAATGAATCACAACTTGTCAAAGACTGACCGATTACTGCTCACGAAAGTTGCAAAGGTTCAACAAATATAGTAATTATAATAACCATCAAGAACAGGCGATTTCAGGGTCAAGTTATTGGGAACTGGATTTTAAACTTGGATGTTAAAACTCAATTTTAATGCCGTTTATTCATGGTGTTTCAGAAAATAGTGTACTCAAGTCAAACAAGAAATAGGAGATGCTCAACTCATTGAACCTACGGTGTGAGAAGCCAGTGGCTGTTACTTCTTTCCGCATTATTTACAACTAACTTTTACATATTCTTATTTACATTTAATTTTTACGTCTTTTCCGGGCTCCTTGCCTGAATGGCCTTTGACACAGAAGGTCCAGGGTTCGATTACCAGTCATGTGGCAGATTTTAACTTGGTCTGGTTAATTTCACTAACTTGGGGGTTGGGTGTTTTGTGCTCGTCTTAATACACGTCTTCATACAACACTTCACAGTACAAACCACTGAATACGTCCGTCTACATAGAGATGGTGTCAGGAAAGGCCTCCTGCCGTGAAACTGGGCCTTATCTATACAAATTGCCGAGCTCAGGTAGACCAGTAGACCTGACTTACCATTTGCTATCTAACGACAGTTGCTGAAATAATGTAAACAAGTGTATTTTTGATTTTCAAAATCTTCCTCCACTTGAGAAAGACAAAAGACAAACAATACACTAAAGCAAGGTCATTAAAAATAAAGACATTAAAAGTAAATCATACGTTTATGGTCTCGGTAAGAGAATACGAACCTAGTTTGATCATCTGATCACAGAGGATGTTTGGTTTTTCCATGATTCAGCTATTTTGAACGCCTTTCTCTAGTTGATCCTGTTAACGGCATCACGACCTTCATGTCTCCCGTTCCTTGGGACATCCACGAGGCCTCTGTACTGTACGCTCGTTTCTTCTCAAGACATGTTCATACCATCTGAGAGGACCTTGTCGCATCTCGTGTGAAACTGGCGCAAGTCTCATCCCCTGCCTGAAGTAGTAATTTCTGACTTGGTCGAGTTTCGTATGTCGTAATGACCAAGACAGCATTTCCATGCCACGGAGGGCTTGCTCAGGTCTTACTAAGGCTTTCCTGCGTACAGTACAACGGGTCTCACATGAACGGGTAGTTTCTTGTGGCAGAGAACTACGGTTACATGCCACCATTTTAACTTCGCTGTATTTACTTGTGCTTGAGCAGGAGGTAGATTTTTGTCATTCGGGATGATATAGGAACCGAGCTTTGTACGTTAACTTTGCTTGTCGTGTATTACCATAAAACTGCTGAGGACTCAGTGAAATTGCCATGTGTTTCCATGTTACTCACTGTGCTTGTTTATGTTTCTTGACGTGAGCATGTTGGTGTGTTCCCAGGAGGCAGGGAGCAGCCCTCGCCCGGGCTATGATTAGCATGGAGCTGCCCCCGGTGCACACCCATCCGCATACACAACACTTACACATGGGGCACCATGTCGAGCAACTGCATCAACAACAGCAGCAACACCAGCAGCAGCAACAGCAGCACCAACAACAACAGCAACAGAACAACGCCATGATGCATCACGCCATGGTGTCTGAGGAGCCAAAGAAGAAACGTAAGTCATAGCTCTCTGTCTCTGTGAATGTCGCTTTTAGTCAAATAAGAATATTCAGTTTCAAGAGTTGCTCTCTTAGGCTAACGATATTAACGAACCTTTGCCTTTTAGTTGCTCAAAATTAGTACTTTATTTTTTCAAAGTTAATTTTTATGTGTGGTCTAATTATACAAGAAGATTTGTCAGTTGATCACTTTGTCATGTTAACTCCACCACCTGCAGCTTCAAATATTAAGTATTAATATCGCAAGTCGAATGAGAGCCAAAATGAGCTACGACCATCACCAGATTCAGTATTTTTCACTATAAAAATCGTATCTCCCGTGTCCCAACCTTGGCAGCAATAATAGATCGTCTCCTAGGATAGCACAAATAAAATTGTAACTGTAATTACGATGTTTGGACAGAGGAAATGTAATGATGTTAATACTTGGAGCCGTCGATATTTGCTCTTATTGATAGCCAACTTAACAAAGAGGTCAGTGCAAGAAATAACGCAGAGAATTGCGACCAATTACTCAGTAGGCAGAACGTCCGGTAAGCCGTATGGAGCTAAAGATCCATATAAGGTCATCCGGCATCCTGGACTGAATCGTATTGTCATGTCGATATAAGAAAATGATCTGGTGTTACACCATGTTCGAAAGAGACCAAGAGTTGAACATAGTAGGTCGGATGGGACAGGTGTAAATGAAGAGCCTGTTTAAGTAAGTGAAATCAATATCAGACTCAGCTAGAAAACCTAGATCGCCAACCTGCAATTTCAATTGGAGAGCCCCTAGGCAGATGAGGGTGACATTCAGTCACTAATCCACAGACGGAGCTGATACGTACACGACAGTTCAAACTTTCAGTGTTGCTCTTGAAATGAACCAAAGAACTAATGCCTGACTTCAGTTGACATGAGAAAGAAGAATGTGGTGCTATTTAGAAACAAGGGCCTACGTCATAAGTTGTTAGGTCGTAATTCTCGAAGCTGCCTCGAGAGCTCACATACCTTAAACTCTTTTTATGTAAGTTAATGAAATAAGCGGTCTAAGGTAAGCTATATCCCTGCCTTCCTCTGGGGAGTATAACAACACCACTGTACTATGCTTAAGGCTACGTATAAAGTGAAATTGGAATTCAAGAGGACAAATTTTGGCAAATATTCATTTATAGGAAGAGGAGTTAGGAATTAGAATAATGTACCAAAGAAGATGTTTGAAATCATTTTTGGAAAGTCTAGGTAAAACGTGATAGAGAATCTGTCACCTTGGACAGCCCTGAATGCAGATCAGTGGTGATTGACTGTTATTTTTAATTTTTCAGCCGGCTAATTTCTGTAAAGCATTCATAAATTAATACTATTGTTGAGGAAACATTTGAATGATTAAATAGTTTTTTAATCTACTGCAAAAGATGTATACTTGCACGTATCGTGAGGATATACCCTTGTTTTAAACCAAACATTCCTTAAAATACTGTTCGCAACCAGGCCTCACAACATCTTAAATCCCAGTTATGTGCGAAATCCAACTTTTCATGTCAAGAGATCATGAAATGACAAAAGTTTAAAAAACCTAATGTCGAATTCTTGCGCAAATCCCACTATTTCAGTGTCCAGGGCAACGGAACCTCAACGAATACAACACTTCTGTCAGTCTACTGTTGCCTGGGAGTAAAAAAATCGAACTGAATGAACACAGAGATTGCTGTCTGATAATAATGGTGGTTGCAAAAGTTTATTAACCTATCTGACTTTCTGTTAGTTTGTCCTGGTTGAAAATTGGGAGTTACAGGTTCATTTTAATAGCCCTGTGCCCATTATCATGGCCTACGATTATTGGACGGAATTTTTTACGCCTTATATAAGCTACTACCATCCATTATTTGCTCAGCAACATTGAATAATTTACTCTTAAAATAGCAAATTCACTTTCTGTCAGTAAAGAGTGAAAGGTTCACATGGCTTTCTCTCTGGTAAACGCCGAATGTATCAGCAAAGATTTTTGTATGCCAACATCGCGCGATATGAAATACTGATTAGACAAATGTATGCCGTCTCTGGTGGATTTGAACCTGTGATCTTAAAATCCAGAGGCAGACGCTCTACCTCCGAGGCCTGAAATTATTACAGTGGAACGTAATGACATCCTCAGTTATATGTTTTTGCTTGGAATAGACTTTCAGCTAATTAGGTATCGCTATGTCGTGGATTTGGTTGCACTGGTGTCCGGTTGACCATTTTTATTCTGTGCTTACCATCTCTTTGGCATGGAGACAAATTTATGTATAGACAGTCCTCGACTTACGAAAATAGATCGTTCCAGGGCTCCCTGCGCAAGTCGAAATTTTTCAAATAACACAACTCTTATCGCAAACACGTTACAAACGAAAAATATGTTCAATAATACTACAAAGGGGTAAACTCAATTCCATATTTTGCTTTACAAATACTGTGGTGTAGAGTCTTCCAACGCTGATGATACCCCAGCGTGTTTCGTACAGTTTGTTATTATTATACAATCTTCCTGCAACAGCTGCAGGTTGCCCAAAGACAAAAAGTACCTTCGCAACAATAATGGATGTGGATACAATAGATAATGTGTTCGTATGATGTTAAATGTAGGCAGTCGAGTGAGGCATGTCAAACATTTATTTATTTATTTATTTATTTATTTATTTGATCTCAAAATAGTATTTAAGGATTGAATACTGCCTCTTGGTTTAGATGTGAGTTCCGCTCGTAAAATTTACTTATATAGAAAATTTCTTTCGTAAGTATGAATTTACATACGTCGAATTTAGGTAACTCGGGGACTGTCTGTACTCGACACGACGTAATAAAGCGAAAGTAACTCAAGTAAAATGGATTCGTGAAAGGTAGATAGTTCGTAACAGTTTGTTTCTAAACGTGGGTACAATGCCTCTCATATCAGGTAGCTCCCCAAGTTGAATTCACGATTCTTTGTGAAATAACAAGTGATGTTTTGTCTTGGGGTAAAGAGAATGTCAGAGCGTCAACAGTTTGCAGGTATTGTTTGTTTCTTTAGAGAACTGCACAGCTCCCTTCCTCATAGAGCCAGATATATATGTACCTTTATCTCAGGTCATAACCCAATATTGCCTTTTATATTATATGTATCGACTGAGATCGAAGCTAATCGATTCCTGCGCTCCAGCACGCTCTCTCACGCCCCTTCACAAGGAACGCAGCAAACGAAGTCTACGTGTTTGGTTAGATGGAAATCGCCAGTCGCCTCATAAATAGAAAAGGCAACAAGAACGTGAAGTATCTGCGCACGTAACCTGTTAATTCAACCCTCCCCTCCCCCGCCTCATTTCTTTATCGGGTGCACACACACACACACACACACACACACACACACCATAATAACCGTGGTTCGACCTTATTAAGGCGCTATCACTGGATTCATCTCGAGAGCTCGTGGTGGCAGATGTGCCTCAACACTTCCGTGAGTCACAACTGTATTAGGAGAGAGACCATGTACTTTCCACCGGAATTTACTAATAAGAAGAAGTACTTTCTGCCAATTACTGGACGGCTTCTTGTACCAGACATTACTTTTGTACTACAACTCGAGATACGTCAGCAAGCCTTCCATATTTGTGGTTCATATTAAGGAAAATTATGTAACGTTACATCACACACACGTAATAACATCAGAGAAAGTATAAAATGTAATATTTGTTACAGTAAATATAAATAAGGCATGTTTTAAAGAAGAATTTATTTATTTCACACTGTGGAATAAAACTTATACATTATGGAAGATGGTTAGATTGATTCTTTCTCGGCGGTTTATGAGTTGCAATTTTCTTTTCGGGCACCAGAGATATTTTATATGCTAACATCGTACTGCATGATGCATCATACCGAAATAATTTTCCGCCTTTCAAATCCTACCAACAGTGACTTAGCGATCTGGTTGCTGACATTCTACAATTGATTTAAATTATAGTCAATAATAATAATAATAATAATAATAATAATAATAATAATAATAATAATAATAATAAATTCTTTTTTCAACTGATATTTCCATCACTCTAACAAGTTTAAGACGGTGGGGAGATCGATCAAAGTCGGTCTCAGGGATAGAAGTAAGGTACTGAGCCTTAGAGGTTGCCTCGAGATGTTTCCTGGCTTTTATTTTACGCGCTCCTTAGTTGAGCATAACGAATCAAAAAATCATAATAAACTGAGGCATCTAGACACTGCTGTTAAAGCCGAAAGTATGTATACAGCGAAAACATTGGACATGACTGGAAGAGGTGGACTTGAAGAGAGAAGGAAAAATGTCAAAATAATTTGGGCCCGAATGTAAAAAAATGGGGAGAGGAGACGCAAATATAACAAAGAATCGTATCAGACAACAGAAGGAGTGATTGAACTGATGAGAAAGAGAAGATTGCAGAGTTATGGACACTTGCTGAGTGTGGACAGTAACAGACTAACGAACAAAATCTTTTAATTCTTCAGGAAGAGGAAGGCAAAGCTGAAATGCTTTCGAAAAGTGAGTTTGGATTTGAGGAAGATGGCGGTTCCTGAAGCTTATATCATGGACAGAAATCAATCCAGACAATTCGTCTAAAGGTTCCGCGATTTCCAGGAGACTGGAGAAACCGCTAGTGAGGAAAGGGAGATCCTGTACTGAATAGCAGAAGAAGGATGAAAAGATACCGGCAGAGAGTGAAGGTAAAGAAGGCTAAAAATGTGGTCCATAGAAATAATAACAATAATACCTGCGAGAAATAATCCTCTTTAATAGGTCAGAAATGAAAGGTAGCCCAATGATTATTAGGAAAGTGGAGACAACATTACAACTATCCAGAAATTTGTATTCCTGTCTACATGACTTAGGAAAGAAAGGAAACGAAGTCATTCAATAAAAATGTCCTTGGGCCCAGAGAAGGTGAAGGTCAATAGAAGCCCAGATTGAGAAGTCCGGGAGGAATACATAATCACATGATCCTCCCGTTCCTTCACTGTGTGGTCAGCGTTGAGTTCTTCGCCTCAGAGTCCTCCGGGTTCGATTCAATTCCGGTGACCGTAGGATAAGGAAGGGCTAAGACTAGTAAGGAAATTATCATGGTTTTCATTAAATTAATAGCTGGTGATTAAAAAAAACATAAGACTGAATAATAGGGGTTGACATAATAGTACACATACTGAACAATTAAATATGTCGCAAAACCCTGATATCAACAGTCGGGATAGCCTTATCAGTCCCTGCAAACAGGCCATCCAGTGTGCGCCTTCATTTACCCCTCTGC
Organism: Anabrus simplex; assembly: GCF_040414725.1. Lineage (NCBI taxonomy): Eukaryota > Metazoa > Arthropoda > Insecta > Orthoptera > Tettigoniidae > Anabrus > Anabrus simplex. Next base: position 25,181,993 of record NC_090272.1, on the reverse strand, counting down.
AAGGTGTTTTGGATCCTGCAGTTTTCTTCATACGCAATACTCATTTGTTGTTAAGTAGCTCCACCATATGAGATTGGTTTTCCATCGCGAGACACCTGTTCCACGTTGAATACGGCGGATTGTTATTTTCCTCCTCCCAACAACGGAACTAAATAGGTAGGGCCTAAGTGTCTAAAATCCGCAATATAGTTATTGTATTAACGTACCCCAAGGGAGAACATTACCGTATCGACATTCCACAAATTTTACCCGATCCAGCCAGCAAGTTCACTGCACGGTTTGCGAGACTTATCTGTGAACTTTCATTCCTGAAATCGTAGGTTCCAACCCCGCTGTCAGCAGCCTTAAGTATGATTTTCCGTGGTTTTCTAATTTCACTCCACGTAAATGACTGTACCGTAATTAAAGCCACGGTCACTTTCTTCCCTGCCCTATCGCATCGTCACCGTAAGACCTGTCTGCATTGGCGGGACGTAAAACAAATAAAATGTGTGCCCGATGAGCGACGGACGAAGCACGTAATTTTAATACCTCATATTGTACAGCCCTATCATGATCCAGTACACACCTGGTTTATGACTTTACTGGTTGTTCTTAATATAGTGGCCGCGTTCAGTAATTACCTGACTGGACCAGTGATCTCTTTAACTCAGCCGTTGCTTGTTTTTGATGCAGGAGTTTATTATGTTTATGAACACCTGTGTTGTCCGTGCCCGCGGGTCGCCAGAAGTCTCCTTTATGTCTCGAACTCATTTACTGTTGAGCTTTAGATTATTTGGTCTAACGATTTACGTAAGTGAAGTGCTTCTTCTGGTCAATGCTGGGTGCTAAATGTAAGGATTCACACCTTTCCGAGCTTCAAAATACAAGAGGAGAGCTATATTTTCAGTATTGTACCTTGACTAGCCAGACCACCAATTTAGGAATTTTGTTCCATACCCATTCAATAGCTGCCAATCACGCATGAGCACAAGAAAGATTCAAAATTCTTCTTCTTATTCTCCCTCCCGTTGTCTTAAGCTTAATCACATTCTGTTCTATTTCTCAGGGGGAAGTTCTGGTGGTCTTCTCAGCGGTTTTCTGGTGCATACGTCCTGTCCCGTGCTATCCTCCTGAGATATGGTTTTCCCATCCTCATCTTCTCTGTAAAAAAGTAACAATGCAACACATAAGAATCTTCAGAACGCAATGCCTCTATACGTTCAGAATTCCAGCTTATGAGTCCCGAGTCATGGTTTTGTATGTTCCAGTCACAGCTTCCCGGCCCATGCGCCCATTCTTCCAGATAACATTTTTCATACAGCTGTATATCAAACCACTACCTTCCAGGAATGAAGTTAGCGGCTTCACCAGTTTAATCAGTGATCTAATTGTTTAAATACCTAATTTATATTAAATAATGGAAACTTACTTAACAATTTTAACCATTTCAATCATTTGTGTCCACGATGTCTTTGTTACTTCTGCCAGTGTAGTACTCTCAAAATTAAATATTCATTTGCTTGATATCAGTTAACTTGAAATCGAATAACAAAATATGTTTAACTGGGTCCTAATAATTTCCCAACCTTCCTTGTATTTAAAAAAATAAATCCCAGAAAGGAACCATATTTTAATTTCTTAATATACAAGAAATGCGCGTCTAAACACACCCCAAAAATTAAGAGTAAGGAAAACATATCTCGTGTATTTCGTAGCTTCAAAACAATCTGAAGTTACAAATATAAGAATAAAACTACATTTTTCCACGTGTTAATGAGTTGATACGATATAATTTCATACTATTTTTTTAAAGAGTTGCTTAATGTCCCTAGTTCTAATTAATGGGAAGTTGATCATATTTACACCCATAATATTTATTAGTAGATCCCAAACCAGAGGTACCATAAGTATCAGTGAAGAAGACCTGCAGAAGACCATGCAATTTAAGTACTTGGGATCCGTCGTCACCTCAAACTGTGACACCACTCCTGATACTTGGATGAGGGTAAATGCAGCTTGGCTCAAGTGGAGACAGGTCACTGGAGTCCTCTGTGATAAAAAGACGCCTCAATATCTAAAGGCAAAAGTTTATAAGAGTGTGGTAAGGCCAGCAGCGATATATGGGACTGAATGTCGCCCCATGACGAAACAACAGGAGCAAATATTGACAACCATGGAGATGAAGATGCTTCGATGGTCCATGGGGCTGACCCGATGTGACCACATAAGGAACACGGACGTCCGGCAACGGTTTGGTGTCGCGCCCATCATGGACAAAGTGAGGGAAGCCCGTCTCCGCTGGTAAGGCCACGTCATGAGAAAACAGGACGACTCAGTTGCCAAAACAGCGCTCCACATCAACCCAGAGGGAACAAGACCACGAGGAAGACCGGCAAAGAGATGGACTGACAACATCAGGGCAGACATGCACAGTGTTGGCTTAACACCAGAAGATGTCAACGAAAGACAGAAATGGAGGAGATGTAGCAAAGCAGTAGACCCTGCAAGTCGGGATTAATGCTAAGAAAGAGAGAGAGAGAATATTTATTAGTAGATATTTGTTTACGTTGTACGTGGTGTACCCACGCATTGAAGTCTCAAAAGCTGAACTATGCCACATTTTATTGACCATCAAAGTCTTGAAAATTTTGAGTAATCATGTGAAGGTGTATTAGGACATACTCTATGTGTTCAACTCGAATGTATCATATTTCAGACACTAACTTAAAAGTATAGTTGTAAAAAAATTGTATTGAAATCTTCTCAAAAACTTTGATGAGAATTTTTATCGGAGTATGATTGCCGACGGAAACAGCTACTTACAGTTTGAATCCCAACCAATGCAGCCTACGGGGATTTAAAAAAATTAAAATTCATGTTCTTATTCTACACAAGACCGGAGGTCCCATGGCTATGACGAAGTATTTACAGGTTCAGTGACGAGTGATGGGGAAGCATAAGCATTGAGCAGCCTGTTGTACCGCGCGACCAAAGGGCCTCTTTACTGCTCCATTAAGATCATCGGCTCACTAAGATGCAACCTGTTTTGTTTTTCCTTCCTCAAGGTCCATAAAACAGGCGGAGAAGCCCCCATCAGCTCAGCCTATCTTTATGGTGATAGTAAATTACCGTTTACCCAGTTAAAGCTTTCATAGACAAGTGTTTTGTAAATATAAGCTCTCATCCACGACGGAAACCACCTGACTACGATGAAGCAGAGAGAGAATATGTATAACGTATTGTCACACTTCTATAAACATTACGCGCATATGAAAGAAAATCTCCATCATTATTATTACCTGGTTATCAATTTTCACTTGTTGCATCGAAGAAATGGTCCAGTTAAGGATTGTGTCGCTTCATGCGTCGTTGGATTTTAAATCACCTACCTTTTAAATAGGGAACAGATACTGTCAACATCCGAACCTAAACTGGAGTTTATACGCTACCTGAAACAATTCAGTGACATGTCTACCACTGGGCGTCCCTCCCTGCAAAATGAGCTCTTGTGCCCGAAGTCGTTTCGTCTTTTGGGTTGTCAGGTTATATATCGCATCCCGACACTCGGCGTTGAGATGCGCCATTACTGTGGCAGGGTATAACATGGCGAGACTAGACCTCATGATACCCACGACTGAAGGAAGAGGCGTACGGTGACTAGAAACATGATTCCATGAACAATTCCTTCTTCTTCTTCCTCCTCCTCTTCTTCTTATTCTTCTTCTACCACTTTTTTCCACAGTCTGGTGGGCTCAAGGATGCGAAATGTCGCGATGTGGACTCGGCCCTGTTTTCCGGTGGGATGCCCATCCTGATATCAATCCTATATGGGGGGGGGGTGTATTCACTATTACTTGTTTTCGGGACTGTCGCCTTATATGCAGAGGAGTGCGTTGGGAAAAGCACAAACACACAGTCATCGTGTCAGAGGAATTAAGTGCGACGAATCCAGGAAGTGAACCTGGGACCTTCTGAATTGAAGACTTCCACTCTGACCATTCAGCCAAGAAGCGATTCCGAGAGCTCTATCATTACAGAAACATTAAAAGACTGAGAAATATTTCCTAACGACCGTTCAGTGAAGACATTTGTCTCCTATTCTAACATTTCCTTCAGAGAAATGTTTCTCGTAAAATGTTAAGTCACTGTAGAATTTAATAAAACATTTGTTCTTAAAGTGGTGACCATCGTGGATATTTCAACCCACTACTCGCCAAAACCACTGAGATCATCGCAGCATGCATTCACCTCTAGATAAGACAAAAATAAACATTGTTAGTTATGTAATTTATAAATTGGATAATTTCCGAAGGCCTAGTGAAAACTTTGAAATGTGGAGATCATTGAACTAATATTCTGTTATGGCCAGTGGACTAACAAGTCTCCAAAGTGAACGAAAGATAAGAAAGTTTGCGTAGAGAATTATGAGAAACTAATTCACTATAAAATGTGAAGAATGTGATTTCCCAGTCTCCACCTGTTGTCTGTTTTAAATGCGGCAGGAAGTGTAAATATATATATCACACTTCTTTAAAAATATTTTTGTTATCGTCCTAAAACTTGAATACCAATTAAAATATTTCCTGGTATTCCTTATTAAACTCTTATCGGCATCACCTCCTTTGTGTACCGCCGAGCGCTTTGTTCACCCGTGGGACGCGATGTTTCAAGGCGACGCGCATTCTTTAGCCAGCAACCTATATGCTTTAAATACTTCTGTAGCAGATCTCTTCACTCTAGTTGTTTTATACTCTTTCCACACAATTTCTTTCCCAGTTTTTATATAGTTATTTCTTATATGTACTGAGGAGGCGATACTCTGCCACACGGATAAGTAGAACGTGCCAAAGGAAAAGAGAGTATGCCCGTTGTTTTATGAAATAAAAATATAAATAAATAAAACTGTTAAATTAACCAACAAGCTGAACCTACCACAAAACCAGTTTCTGAGCATCAAAGCGCCGACTTAGTTTCAAATGAGGCGAGCAGACTTGAACAATGATTGATGAGCTTTGGATATGTAAGTGTGCACGACTGGTGAGGGTAGTCCTGGAGATGAGCAATTAGCAACGAGAGCTAGGTTACTAGTGTTAGGAACTGTTTTCGGTCGTTAAAATACCATCATTCTTTGCTGAGTTGACAGGACTCCTCAATACTTTAATCGGAGAAAGGAGACTCTCGTACGTAATTAATAGCTGAACTTTTGTCATCTCTGTTCATTGCTCCCATGCAGATACATTCACTGTTTAGTAGCTCGGGTAGTAGCAGTGGCAGAAAAGGGAACCCCGGTGGCAAAAGTGGCTAACTAAAGTGATAACCTTCAAGAATAGTACAGTTTCTAAGCAAGCGGTTTTTGTTAAATCACTCTGCTCAAATACTGCTATAGCATGACACCTACCAACAAACTATGCAAAAGGGACTGATGACTTGTAATTTCACGCTGTTCAAAACAGACGCCAGCTTCCTATGAATACTTCAAATGTACTCCAACCACCCTGCGAGAAGAAGGCGTTCCACTGTGTAGTATTGTGAATAGCGGCTCATACCAAGAAGCACAAAAACACAATTTGGATATTACTTTGATTCAACGGAAAGAATATTTTTAAAATGTATAGATCAGATTGCACACTATATTTTAGAAGAAATCTTTCTCAAAACCGTTCAAAGTCCAAAGAAATCTTCTCAATGATTTTTCACCACTCTATCGTAACGGTACTGCCGGAAATTTAAGATTAGCAAGAGGACTGGTATGTACATGCAGCTCACCTCCAGCGGGGGTGTGCCTGAAAAGAGCTGCACCACCCCGTAATGAGGACAGTTTACTTACTTTTACCACTGTCAGAAAAATTTCAAATCCTATTGAACAACTAGGATGAAGGTATCAACAATCACTTGTTTGCACACGTTATTCACAATTTCAAAACAATTATTTAAATGAGCCGGTAGATGTGTGTTTCCGTCTTCCAGATAACCACTGTCAGTAACATAACCGACAGTTTCAGGAGTTTGTGAGGTATATTTTTGACCTCACTCATTGAAGTCTCTCACATTCAGACCAAAATTCTTTTATGATTTGTTCTGTTAGATCAGTTGATATGAAAATACTTTTCAATGGCATCGTTTGTTATCATGTATAAAATATTATAAATTTTAGATGAATTGAACGGACTACAAGACGATAGTCTTGGTGATTTTTTTGTTTTGTTTTACTGTCTCTGAATGTAGGACGAACCTTATGAATACTTTTTCGTTACTTAGAATTGAGAGCAATGGGGTAACAGAAACTGATGGATGACAGTCTTCACAGGAATAGCAACACGTCTGTCTAGGAATGGGGACAGGAAAGGATTTGTGAATGCATTGGCTTAAGCTGAGCGCGTGATATGGCGAAGGAACGGAAATCGTAAACTCACCCGATGTGATGTAAGAAACAGTGCAACTGTGCCAAGCTGAGCTTCTTGCAGAGAGACATCACTTTAACGACACTGGCGCCACCCAAGTTGAGTCTCACCAACTCTTTGTTCCAGGAATAACAATATGAGACACTTCTGCCCTCCACCTGCCGTCCATCTGCAAGTTACAAGACACACAGAGATTGCACAAACTAGAATTGCATTGAGTAGCACGAAGACATTTATATTCAAGTCTCCAGAAGACTTTACCTTCGTATTAGCAAGTGTATGTAGACAATAATTTAGTCATCGATACAGATTTCATCGAATTAATTTTTAATCATGTTACTAACAAATTCCATCCATCATAATTGGTTCAAATTAATTAATTAAATTAATTAATGAAACAAAGCAAAGTCATCTCCGTACAGGCCATGAAGGCCCTTCGAGGGGCGGAAGGTAAAGGCTTCCACTATCCGTAACCTCAGCACTTGATGGGGTAGAGTGGTTAGCTCTACGCTCGGCCGCCTTTGCCCCAGGAATTAACCTAGTGCTCATTTTTGGAGTAGGCTGAGTGAACCTCCGGTCCATGTGCACCTCCGGAAGCGGAAATCTCGTTTCTTAAATTTTACGACTTCCTAACGGGGATTCGAACCCACGTCCTTCCGGGCGAACTGAGCATGCCTTTACGCCTCGGCCAATTAGCCCCTTATCATAATGAAACGAGGAACAAATATTTATAACATTTAGAGATCCAACTTTGCATCATATTTTACAAACAAATATTTCATCAAACCGTTCGGAGTTCAAAAGGAGATACTCACTTTTAACATGTGTTGATTCATACTGACTTCCCACCACATCCAACCTGTCTTCAGTAAAGTTTTTTGTTCCACATTATTTAATTATATTAAAAACTGGAGCACCAACGTCATGATATTCAATATCGCAATACCCTACCCTAGCAAGTTTCTAGAAAAATTCACTTGAATAACGTGTTCTGCTAATTTTTCAGAACAATGGCCGGTTGGATCCTCACATAGCACCTACAAAGGTTGTGCGGTTATAGGGAAACAGTAAACATCGATGTCAACATTATAATGGGGTGTACAAAGCTTGGTGGTGATTATTGTTTGAAGGTGAAGTACAACTAGGTAACCATCCTCTATATAACACTAATCAGAGAGAAGTTCGACTCATCGGCTGAATGGTCAGCGTACTGGCCTTCGGTTCCGAGGGTCCCGGGTTCGATTTCCGCTGGGTCGGGGATTTTAACCTTCATTGGTTAATTTCACCGGCCCGGGGGCTGGTTGTTTGTGTTGTCCCCAACATCCCTGCAACTCAAACACCACACATAACACTATCCTCTACCACAACAACACGCAGTTACCTACACAAGGCAGATGCCGCCCACCCTCATCGAAGGGTCTGCCTTACAAGGGTTGCACGCGGCTAGAAATAGCCACACGAAGTTATTTATCAGAGAGAAAAAATGGAAGGCAAACGATACTTCGAAAAACGAAGGTGTCGGCCAAAGAAAGACAAGGGCCACGAAGGGCGTGAAAATTAAGGACTCCCTAGCCCTAGGAAACCTAATAGCGTTCGAGTCGGACAAAACAATAGTTGACCAAGTGAGGTTGGATAGTATAGGATAGATGAAAGTGAGGAGTCTGGCACAAGTAGGCGGAAAGCACTGCCAGGCCTCAGCTAAGGACCCCGTGGTCACCAACCCACACTCCCCTTGGGCCCCTTTTAGTCGCCTCATACGACAAGCAGGGTAATCTGTGGGTGTTATTCTACCACCCCCACCCACAGGGTGAAAGCTTGGTGTGAAGAGTGAGGCAGTTTGCCACCATTTTCCTCACATTCAGAAAGTCCTATTACAGCACGAATCACTATGAGTGACAACGTATAAATGCACTAGTCATGCTCTGAAAATCACAAATCATACCGCAACAATGCCACAGCCATAATAAGACTGAGACTTCAATGCAGACTAGATTTTGCTTTGGGCTGTGACGAGAGACTGGCCCAAAAATACTGCTTACATAAGTGAATGTTTAAAATAACAACGAGCGTTGAAGGATGATCACCACTTGTCAGCTGACACCGACCGGAAAGCGCACACCACTAATTTAATAACTAGCATTATAATTCCAACATATTAATCTGCTCCCCCTCTGATTCATTGTTTCATTATTCCAGTCAGGGTACAAAGTAAAACCAGCTATTTTTTTTACTGGTTCTAACTTCCATCGGTATTCATAAAAGTATTATTTCACATTTTTCTGCGAAAATGGATATGCAGACCTTTGAAAAATTTGTGTTCCATTTTTACGCCTAGAATTGTTTAGTCCCATTCAGTTTTATAGACAAATCTTTACCCAATTTCGATGTTAGTTATTTTGAATATCCGATTTTTCAAACATGATATTATTTCCCATATCCATCTGTGTTAACAATATTTTCTCTTTTCATAAATTTTCTTCATCAGAGATCAGAAAGTATATTGCAATGTTTCTGTTACCCTGAAATATTTGTCACGCCCCAAAAGATATCACCTTCAAACACAGTATTTAAATGTAAAGAAATTAAATCATTATGGAATAGAAGAATATTTGTATTGGAAATCCAGAGGAAATTTTGCCAGTCTTCAGAAAATTTTGGTGTTATACATTACATAATTTTATTAAAAGTGGCTGATGTATTTGTTTATCTCAAATAAATTAATAATGACCATTGCCAGCAGAAAACGTCCAAAATGTGTTTCTGCAACTTTTATTATTTGCGCTTTTTTGGTAATTAAACATTGTAAGAACAGGTGCTAACACCCATTGAAGTCCCCTATAAAGTTCCCCTTTACTTTGAACTATTTTTAAAACGTCTATCCTAATTTCGTTTTCTGGATATATTCCACTGAAATTTCAACTCTCATGACAACCAGTCGTGTAAATTGAGCGTGGCGTCCACCAGCAGAAATAATTGAAATTATGAATTACATTAACCATTCCGCATTTCAAGTATAAGCAGAATATTACAAAGAAAACTTTATACAGAGATTTACTGTTATGGTATAAACTTTTGGGAAAAATACATAGTGAAATCATAAAAATGACTGTTTTACCTTCAGAGTAATTTGTCAAATAGAACTGTATACTACTTTATTTTTGTCAGAAAGGCCGGGAAGTGTTCACAATGCCCCACTTGTTACTTTTAACAAGTGGTCTGGTGGTATTATCTACCTAAACATAATCGACACACTTATGTATCTCTAGATTATTGAGAATTTGTTGTGTGAATAATTTGTCTTACATGTTTATTTGTTAACTGAATAAAGGAAAACAAGTATTTAATTTGTATCTTTCTGCAGTTGATTTTATCTGAATCACTGTCCATGAATGATGCATTGGTGATCTGGTTTTGTTTGGTTTACTGGGAAGCCATCAAGTGCTATGTCTAGTTGTAGTTCACTGTAGTGATAGTCAGTTCTCTAGCTGCACCGCTTTCCCACGCTGTGCACCATTCATAACTTTGTATATTGCATCAGTTTGCATGTTCTCTATCATCTCTTTTGTTTCTCTTTCCTTTTGTAGAGGATGGCGGGCACGGGCTGAACCAAGAGGGTGAGTTCTCCAGTTGCACCTCTCACATATACTAACCCCGGAGGGAAAGTCATTGAGTCTCAAGCTAAGTACAACGCGAACAGAAATAGGTATATGCCTAGTGCAAGACAATGTTATCAAGGTAATTGTAACTTGTAGATCAGTCGGATGATGTGCCTTGTCTACCTAGAACAGCCGAACACTTTTCTTATTGTATTGCAAGGAAACGCTAGGACCTGGTTCACCTTAGATTTGAATGAAACTGGTCATTGTGCCCATGGCAAGTGGGAAGTACAATTTTATGGTTACATGTTTATAAATTGAATTACAACACATTCCTTCTATTCATTCTTCAAATATGTTAATAACTTAAAATTTGGTTTTACTCGACGTAGTAATGCAAAGACATTTTCTACACTCATGGCCACTTGTTAACTTCAAGGTTGAAAATGAAAAAATAAGTCCAAAATGAAATTTATTTCCATCTGTTCGAAGTTTTGTAATGAAATTAGGGGAACGTAATTTTTAGAAGGGAGAGTAAAGTTTTGAGCGATAAAAGACTATATAGTAAAACACACGAAAGTGGACTAAATTTTAAAAAATAGTTTCTGTTCTTCTGAGTAATGAATGTTAGAATGTATGTCAGCTTCGATTTTGCCATCGTGAGTGGAAATCAGAGCTGTCTTCTTTCTTGGCATTTCACAAAAATTAATATTCCTGGGTAAGCAGTAAAATAAAAAGTCTGTGGCATTCAAAACTCCAAATATTCTACATGGCTTGATTTAGTAGTACTCTTCGACTTTCCCTCGTATTTGCTTGCTTCGAGAGTAGTAACGCTCCATAACAGATACAGCACTAATGTTAAAGATTCTGCACAGTATGGTAGATAGACAATGAACATCAAATGTTGCGTCAGAGGTTGGGTTTAGCTGCGTCCAGTCAGGGTTCTTGTTGTCACAAGAAAACTCCTGTTTTGTACTTGAACTTCACTGACATAATCACAGGTTACCTGGCCTCTGACTGGGCGTGGAGAGAATTCTATGATTTGCTTCATTGTTGCAGATAGTAGAAGTTGCTTCAGAGGATAATACATGTTAAGCCAGTCGTTGCTTAATATGCATTAGGAATAAGTATCCTCTAAATCTATTTCTTAAAAACTTAAACATTCATCCAAATGATGTAACAAAACACAATTTTGGTACTGAGTGCTCTAGTGCATGTTTATTTTGTTTGTGAAGTGGCAGGTAGATCAGTTCACTGGTATTTGGTCTACTCAATGGGAATGTGGAAATCCATTCTCATACTTTAATATAATTCAATGTTTTCCATTCATATTATTTTTTGTTGTTTTGTGAGTTGTATATTTTTGTATTAATGATCATGCGTAAAACGAAGGACTAATGTGAATTCCACTGCCCATATGGCAAACGAAGAGAAAGAGGACCGGTCTACGTTTTATTACTGTGCTTTTAGAAATCATAGGACGGTTTTAAGTGTGTGTGTGTGTGTGTGTGTGTGTGTGTGTGTGTGTGTGTGTGTGTGTGTGTGTGTGTGTGTGTGTGTGTGTGTGTGTGTGTGTGTGTGTGTGTGTGTGTGTGTGTGTGTGTGTGTGTGTGTTGAGAGTGTGTGTCCAAAACTACACTACGTGAAATACTACAGTTTAAAACTCTGGTCATCAAGTTGAATGCTTTTTCTCACCATATGGTCCATATTTTGCCCTAGAAGATAAGTGCACAGTGATTCCCTTCCCAGACGCAGAGACGATATTTAAAACTTCGCGTACTGAAATTTCTCTGTTAAATTTAAGATAATATAAACCATTGCGATATATCTCACTGTTAATCACTGATTGCGGGATATGTTTTGAGCGAAAAGATTAGCTGGCCTTATCTGATACGCCTTTTCTAAGTGGGATTTGAACCCATTTTCCTCCTGACTTCAGGAATCCTGGTTCACGGCCATCAAGCTATTACATGTTGAGCTAATCCACCTTATTTCGAGATCTCACTCAGTACTAATACAGACTTTGCTCTCTGATTCAGTTTGGATGGTAAACAGTTTTACTGTCTTGTAGAACAGTGCTCTACTTGGTCTGATGAGAGAAGATTAAGGAATACGATCCCCATGGTGACTTTACCTGATGGAACTGATACAGATACAAACTGTGTTTACATTATTGACCAATAAATAACTCGGGTCCTAAACTAAACCTCGTTCTCGTTTGCCATTTATGCCAGGCCATAAACCGCAGCTTGTTCTGTTTAAGGTAATTAAGTTACTTCTGTCTAACTCCTTGCAAATTTCTCAAAACTTAGCCGTGATATTTAATAATTTTTCCCTTCAAACACTTTTTTATTCGTATTCATAAAATTCAGAGCTCAAGTACTCAGGGTGCTTTTTTCAGTGTTCATTTACATGTAAATTATTACGGATGTGACACAGAATCTTGAGAAGATAATTGAAGCGTTAGTGCTGAAACACAGATTGAAAATTTTGGATTTTTTCAAAATCCAAAACAAATTTAGACTAGCTCGAGACAAAATAATAGGACAGTAAGATACATGCGTAAGATAAATTAATTTATTTTTGCAAATTCATATTTAAAATAGAAAAATCCTATATCCATTCAGTCAAGTTGTGGCACAGCAAACAAATGTTGGCTGGCTTTTAGGAAGAAGTGACTTTGTTGTTAGAAAACATCGCCATATTTTCCCAGTATTGCCTAATGCGTTTGCTATATGCATGTATGTGCACCCGCAATCATTGTTTGAGTTCCATTTTTCTCTGTGATAGATATGCTGGACGTGAAGTGATAAAAACAAAGCTATTTTATCTTGACGGGTTTAGGCTTGGCCGCAACGCAACTGAGGGAGCAGGAAAGCATTTCAAGCTGTCACATAAAATGTATGACACCAGTGGATTATGTATGACATCCGTGAACTGCTACGGAACATTTGAGTGAAACTGAACATAGGCTTGTCGGCTATTTCCTGACACTTACAAGCACTTTGAATAGTCGCGAATCTTGATGAGCGACCACATGAGCCAACTGCAAAAACTTCACAATCTGCACTGTGAATCCTTCCTCATCTGCCATACTTACCACATACGGTAGTTATCTTTCCAATAAACGATTACTACAAAAACATATTTTAATAATTTTTGGCGAATAAATTATTCAATTATGCAGGAATTGCTTGTGTCCATACAGTTGACCTTGAAGACATGAATGCAGTTTTATATCATTGTGATAATATTCCATGAAATAGTGCGAATAATATAGACTCGTAGTCACAGATTTTCGTTTGCTATAAATTTCGTTTCCAAATCTGACAATCGTGTACAAGAATCTGATGACGGAAACAGAAGTTGCAATGTCTCTCAATTGTTCCAGATGTCCTTAATAAAATAATAATAATAATAATAATTTTGCGTCCGATTAACAACCTCTTTGTAATTTTTGGAAATGATGAGGTATTGTAATTTTGTACGACAAGAGTTCTTTGACTTGCCTCTAAACCTATCGACACAAGGCTCGTGTATTTGAGCACCTTGAAATACCACTGCACTGCGCTGGGATTGAACTCATCAACTTGGGCTCAGAAGACCAGAATTCTACCATCGGTGCTATTCAGGTCGGCAGGATTATTTTGTATCCCCCATGCATAAAGGTACTTCATAATAAAGGCGCAGTTCTCAGACCTCCTAGCATGGAGGAGGTGTTACGTTAGGTATGTATCACTCGTTAATAGCTTCCCATTGTAAGTAATTACGAGATCTCTAATCCTCGTGCTGTAGATCTTGATAGCTACAATCAGGCACGCAGAACTGGGAGTAATTTGATGAACAAACTATGCTCCCAATTTATTAGCCTCTTGGCACCTTAAAGCGGGCAATCGCCAGTGCCATCTGGCGGCAACTAATTACACTGCCCACGTAAGATGCTGAACGTGATCTTAGTCAAACAATTACAACATCTTCATTAATCTCGAAACTCGATTAAAAGGGGCTCATTTTTGATTAATCTAAATGAGTTGAATTATTTCGAACGATAATATTCACATGAGTGTTAGCACATTTGGAACTATTACGGTGTAGTTCAATCAGTTTTATAAGGTCTCACAGAATTCGTTTTGATAAGGAGATTCAACTTGTTTCCAGTACGCCAGTATTATCAGGCGGAATATGGTTATAAAGACAAGATACCACAAAGAATGAGAGGGATCGGAACAAAACTTCGATCAACCTGTTTGAACACAAATTGCGCATACTGTTTAGGCCTAGGTCTAACGAGAACAAAACTAATGAATGTTTGTGAAAATCGTAGCCGACATTTATCTACTTCAAGAGACTTTAATGCTAGATAACCACAATGAGAACACGATTTCTCAGCATGCAGATGTTCCAGTTCCTTCAAATATTTCGTTATTAGTATTCTTCTTAATCATGTTAAACAAAAATATGTTATATTGGATTACCAAACCAAATATTTCTCTGAACTATCTTTGAGTTTAAACCTTCACGATCTTTTCATATATTTAAAAATGTTATTGAATACAGAAGATAGATAATAGATTTAGGAAATTCTCCTTTATTTTCACCCTATACTTAGCCTTACACCAAGAGACTTCAGTGCCAAAAAATAACAGTATCATGTTTTATATGTGATAAATTATCTCTTCTTATTGGTGATTTCTGACAATGGCTGAATGATGAGATCATCGGCAGCTACTACTTGGTCAGTTAACGAGTATCTCAACGTTATTGCGGACGTAGATTGGCAGGGAAATTGTATATGATTTCATTGCCATCATTGCATGTGCATTATGTGGAGGTAGCCAACATTTCAGATACATTGCGATATTCTTTATCGAAGCAAGGCCATCTCAGTATCAGCAATGAAGTTCCTTGGAGGAATGGATTTTAAAGGATTCCACAACACCAAGTGGAATAGACACGTTAGCCCCAGAAACCCTCACTAATGTTTCCTTTTATTTGTTTCATCATCATAAAGGATCTGTGCCAAACAATTCACTAATGTGCATAAATTAAATGAGCCAGTCCTGCGATCTAGGGGTAGCGTGCCTGCCTCTAACCCTGAGGGCCCGGATTCCATTCCCAACTAGATCATGGATTTTTACCTGGGTTTGAAAGCTGGTTAGAGGTCCATTCAGCGTAAGTGATAAAAATTAAAGAGCTATCTGATGATGAGATAGCGACCTCGGTCTAGAAGTACAAGAATAACAGCCGAGAAGACTCATTGCGCTGACCACGGGCACCTTGCAATCTGACGGCCTTCGGGTTGGGCAGAGGTCGCTTGGCAGGCCACAACTCACCTGGGATGCAGTGCAATGCGGTTTGGTCTGTTTGTTTGTACACATTAAATAATCTATCTTTTGGAGTAAGAATAAGGTGATAATAATGAAAAATTAATATTATCTGTCTCCTCTCTTCAACATTTCTGTGAATTTATTTTGATTTACCATAATTATATTCATTTCTGTGATTATTATGAAAGAAGAGAGTGCTACAAAACGTTACATTTTGGAATCATTTATTATCTTGAAGCAGAGATGTCAATTATGTGAACACTCGGTGCATTAATATAAAGTCTTTTGGGAAATCTAACTAAACTAAACATAACGCAAATAGGATGAACACGACAATTACTGTATGATAATGATTATTCTCGACTGGAACGAAATGCCCTCGTTAATTTACAGCAAGAATAGAAAATATTGGCAATCACAAATATAGAAATAAGAAAAGGAATATAAGTTTGAAAAACTCATAATATAGGTAGCCCTACGTCAAGAGATTTCTATGCTAGGTTAAACCAGTATAATGCTTCACATGTTGTGATAAATTGTGTCTTCTGACAGTGGCTGAATGTTGACATCTTAGGCAGCAACTACTTGATCTGTTAACAAGTAACTCACGGTTATTATGGACGTAGATTGGCAAGAAAATTGTATGTGATTTCAGACTGCCACAAAGAACTAGGAATTTTATAACAGCACTTGCTGAAGAAGCGTTCCTCTCCACTTTTAAGGTAGATAATATGAGTTTGCAAATAAGTGCAAGCAGTTTCGTAGTCGCGGTGGGGTATAAAGCTTGATGCTATCTGAGACCGTCATCTCACGTTCTTGCGAGCGGGTGAAGAGATGTGAGAGGAACGGGGAGATTTATAGGTGTGTGCCAGAGAAACTGAGATACGGCAAAACTCACGATTGATAGAAACGTATATAACCTGGAAAACTTAGCGATGACCAATCCTAGGGTTGTACAAACAATATCCATCATGGATGTGTTACAACAGCTATGAAATGTTGCCAATTAATCCAGTGGAGGATATTCTCGTAAGAAGCTCATTACCAACACAGTAATGGGCCAGTATATTTCTAGACGAGCCTGTTTTCCTCTACTGTGCAACATAAGTAGCAAAACGTGCAATTTACTCAGAATGTACGACTTCGTTAAGAGGTCATAATCATACCATGATAGATCGGAATGGAACCGTGTATGATTCAAACTTCAATTTATATATACAGAATGGAACTCTACCTACAAACGTTTAGAGGTTGTTCAGTAATGTTGGCCAAGTATTTTCTTATGATGAACCCGTGGCCTCTGATGACTAATTATTAATCGTACTTCTTTCATTTTTTGAACTCGTCTACCGTACGTTTCTGCTTACATTGACCTTTATTTCTATCTAAACTACCTTTGCATACGTTTATTTAAATTTATTCGGTACTGGTTGATGAACGTAAAGTTTACATATTGCAGTTCGTCGTGTGGCTTGAACTCTGCCGTGGCAATTAGTCAAATGATAGGCCTACTGCGCCGAGTAAATGTATGCAAAGATGGACGGGGAGAAGAAGCACAAGATGAGACAGAATTAGCGTACTACTGGGGAATATTTTTGTCAAGTAATAAAAGTAGCTTATGTAAGAAGTTGGTACAAAGAGTGAGAGAAAACAATACGGACAGACTGCCATAACAAGAAAACATTAGCAGAATTTCCTAAAGGTAAAAGACTGAAATGTTAACAAGAAAGAATTTGGTGGTTGATAGGAGAACAAAAGGTAAATCAACACCTTTTATTCAATAAACGCCTGGAAGTGGCACACTACCAGAGAACAGGGAGGAAACAACAACCACTAGAGAGAAATATGGAGATGGGAAATAGATAAAACTGAAAATGAACCTGAAATTTACACTTTTCTTAAACAGAGAGTAGCAGAAATCGTGAAGAACATCATTATGTGAGGAATATGGGAAAAGATTTCTGAGGAAGATGAAAACAGAGAAGCAGCTATTAGTAACGATATACATGAGGAGGTATCCTAGAATCTATGCTTTAATTAAAGTATGGGAAATACCTCAAAAGTCTAAGTTTGTTTAAACTTTGGAGAGAAGTGTATATTCATTCATTCATTCATTCATTAGTTGATAACTGTGAAAAGGCAGGAAATCACTAGAGAAGTTACTCATTAATTCAAAAGTAAATTTCTTAATTATGCAAGAGATGGCGTCAAACTTTTAACTTTCGATTTGGCTGGCCGGTCTACAGGAAGTGAGGCTGCCTCTTACCCGAAGACCCCGAATTTGATTCCCGTACTGGTCGGTTTATTAACTGGATGTAACGGCTAGTTCGAGGTCTTCGCAGCCTATATGCGAATAACTAAGGATTTATTAAGTCTAAATATCCAAGATCAACGGCCGAGGGGATTCGTTACGCTGACCTCGGGATCCTCGTAATTTGAAGGTCTTCATGCTGAATAGTGGTTGTTTGGTGGGTCGAGCCCATCAAGGTTCTTAAACCATTGGCTTATTCTATTAAATTTAGAATTTTTCGAACAAAATTCGGGTAAACAATTGTCTTCTCAATCTCTAATTAACAAATTGGATGTTAAAATGAAGGCAGTAACAGATTTTTACTGTTCGTTCATGTTTCTTTCATCACACCTTAAAACAAGATCCGCAATTAAATCAGATTTACCAGTCATTTTTCTGTAAAGTTAATATGGAGAAATAGTGCAGAATAATTAATGTATAATTATTCTAATTATTACTCATTATTATTCCGTTTTAAACGCTGCCATCGCTCCAAATTCTCCGCTTGGTATGTTTCTTAATATTAATTTACGAGCCGGGAGAAAGTAGGAAGACATGACTCAGAGACGTGCTATTGAGAATGATCTGGGTTGAAACAAAACCTTTTTAGTCGTTACTAAACACTCCTACACATTTCACAATACTTATTACACATTTAGAGATTCATTTTAGTCTCTGGTGTGAATACTTCGAATGATCTTGTAATGGTTACCAACTGACTGAAAATTGTAGTAGAACTGAGCTCTCCGACACGCCCACTCTGTGGATCAGTGGTGCAGATCAGGGGTTAAAACTCGGCAAGGTAGTTGGATTTTTGGGGGCCAAAATGTTAATTTTATAGCCCATGCCATACGATGTCGGCATGAAAGAGGTCTCAGGTTTTCACTCGACAAAATGAAATAAGACGCAGCCTCATACCCAGCAGAGATCCGATTTTCTGTCATCTGATAAAGTAAAACCGAGTGTCAAAACTGACATACAGGCAACTTAGATGGCGTGAAATCAAAATGTTTGCACACGGCATTGTTATTATTTACAATGAATAATTAATATTCATTGCATTGGCCCCCGACGCGTGACGAACATACACTCTACAGTAGTACGAGACGAGTTCCAACGGAACTGTAATTAAGGCAGCCATAATTCAGCTGGTAGAGCATCCAACGCTAAATCAGGAAGTTGTGGAATCCATGGGCTCGGTTGGCCATTCTTAATGCATGTACTGAACACGACATAATTAGTTCGTTGATCTCCTTGTCAGGAGCAACCACGATTCTTCCAGAATTCAGCAGCGGGGAAGCCTATGGTGTTGTCAACGCATAGATCATATTGGGAGCAAGACTGATTTATGTTTGGACAGACCGGCAAATATACCTGATTCTGAGCGTCTTCACAATAACGAAGAGATCCCCACTTATTTAATTTATCCTCCCATCTGGATACACCACACGTAAACGATTGAGGGACTTCCAAATGGAAACTGTCAAATCACATCCTGGTGGCAGTTCTTCCTTACCTCAGCCGGTGGAAGACGTAGTTCCTCCTTATTTACATTACTATATACCTGTTCGATCACATGCCAAGTCCTTGTCAATGTTAAATGTTTCGCAGTATCGAGAATAGAACCCGGCCCTCCAAGGATTGCAGTCAGTATTGCTAACGGTTACATTACGAAGGTAGACATTGTGCTGGACGTTGGCAACCCAGTCATCCACCACAACTAAGCAAGGATTCAATGATCAGGCATCGTGTACAAGAGCTTACTTGTAGTAACTTCTCTTCCGTTCCTCCTCTAGCATATAGCCAATAGTATGCGGCTTACTTATCCAAGTAGTGGCCACGCCCAATGTTGCTTAAATTTAGAGATTTCATGCAAATTCCGTGTTTCAATACGGCTAATCCATTGGTGCTGAGACACATTATTGTGAGGAAAACTCTCGTGAAAAAGAATAAAATATAGTTTAAAGTGAATGTGGCAATATAAAATCTAACAACGCGGACGTCTGCATCCTTCAATTACGTATAATTTTGAAGATTTTTCTAAACTTCAGTGAATAGTTGATTATTTCAAAATAATTTCTACTCTTCTTTCCTTGTAATTTCAGTGCAGTTGTTCAGAATACCCATGCGGTTGCAGCGATACACCCTGCAGTAGTTCGTTATTTCAGTTACCTGCTGCGCTCATATTTGCATGGTCTTCTTTCATAAACCAGGAAGTAGGATCTCTGGATAGTTTCCATCTGGCTGCTCTCACCTTTCCCACTAATTGAATATCAGTTTCACGTTCACATTTGATGTCTCTTTCTTGCAGATCGAGATCGTTACTTGTGTGTTCCCTTGTTCGAAAATTGAATTATGATAAATATCAGAAAGTATCTGTCTTGTCTATGTTCAGCAGGATATACGTGACTGTTACCAACAGATTCATTTACAACGATGAAATCTAGGATTTATTTCACAACTAAATATAGTTTCTCGAATAAGAATAATCCCATCTCCAGGACCGACAATCTTGTGTACATCCTGGCACAGTTTCGGTGGTATATGATGGTGCTCAAGTATGCCAGGCATATGCGGGACAGGAATTCCGACACCTCAGCGTTCCTAAAAATTTTAAGATAGCTAATATGACGTAAAACCATTTATTTATTTATTTATTTATTTATTTATTTATTTTTATTTACTTTTTTTACAATTTGCTTTACGTCGCACAAACAAAGATAGGTCTTATGGAGGCGATGGGATAGGAAAGGGCTAGGAGTGAGAGGGAAACAACCTTGGTCTTAATTAAGGTACAGCATTGAATGAAAATAGTAAACCACGGAAAACCATCTTCAGGTCTGTCAATAGTGGGATTCGAACCTACTGTCTCCCGAATGCAAACTGATAGCTACATGAACCAAACCAAACAGCAACTTGCTCGGTATTATTATTATTATTATTATTATTATTATTATTATTATTATTATTATTATTATTATTATTATTATTATTATTATTATTATTATAACCATTTACCGTCCAGGGTTGATTGTTCCTTGGAACTCAGCGAGGGATCCCACTTCTACTGCCGCAAGGGCAGTGTCCTGGAACGTGAGACTTTGGGTCGAGGGTAAAACTGGGAAGGACGACCAGTACCTCGCACAGGTGGCCTCACCTGCTATGCTGAGCATGGGCCTTGTGGAGGATATGAAGACTGGAAGGGATTAGGTAAGGAAGTAGGAAGGAAGCGGCCGAGGCCTCGAGATTTTAAGATTTGTTGAAAATAATTTGATTATTCTAGGACAAGTTAACAAATGTCCATGTATCAGAATTATCATTACTACTGCTTAGCTCAAACATATATGCCAGTAAATGACATTATTCTCTCGTCACGTTGTTCACCCCTGAAAGAGCTAGCGTGGCAGGGCAGACATCACGATGATGTGAAGTTGAAATAGCGACAGAAAGTGGCGCATAATGTAAACAGCACTTTACATAAACTGATGGGCTGACACTGAGCTTGCCCATGAATATATTGCCTGGGTTAATCTGTATTTTAACGGACGGGTACATGCATCGTGGTAGCGGCAAGCAGCCTCGAAGTCTGCATGTGCAAAGAGAGTGCCCGAAGAAATACCCATCTCCGAGGTATCGTGTTTACCAACTAATATGAAATTAGCTCATCCATAAACATGGGCATGGTTATTGCTCGTGTCAGGGAGACAATATTAGTGACGTACACGGTAATGAACCGAAAGCTTTATCCCCCAGGGCATATCTCAGATCACACAGATGTATGCCTCTCTAATTTGCATGTTCACGAAGTAATCACTTCTTGTGTTCTTCCTCTACCTTTGTCTGAATTGTTTGTTTCTTCAAACAAACTATAGAAATTGTGTGTCTATAAAAGTTACTTCTTCCTGAAACTTTAATCACATCTTCTTTTCATTCCTCATGCGTTTCGAACTAATATTCCTTCCCTTCTTTCTGAGGCGATCATCAGTGAGTGAGTTTATTCTACTTTATGTCCATTTCCTTCTACGACAGTTCTCACAACAGATAAGAAGATGTCGAACGGAGATTAAACTGCTGCTTTACATCCGTACTAATAAGGACTTGTCATGACAATCTCCACATGTTGCCCCTTAAGTACAGTTCTAAATCCAGGCGTACCTTGTATCTCCTCCCATCATAACCGATCCGGCTTCTCTCTATGTTTAAGTTACACCACTTCTTCTACGTCTAGCCTGCGGAATATCCCCAGCGTCAACTTTAGAGATCTGCGTTCACGTACGAAATATCAGGCGTATTTTCGAAATCACTTGCTCATTGCATTCTCCTTACTAGTATGATGAGTACAGACCGCATTTCCGTGCGGAAATCGGTTAGAATTCAAACTTGAAACGAGTAGCAAGTATACTCTAGCCCGCATAACAGTTATGCTATGCGTTTTGCATAAACATTATTAGCACGGCCCATCAGAGCCCCTAGGATTTATGTTTCTCTCACTACATTAAGGAAAAGCGTGCTAGACGACAGCAAATTAGTTTGCATTCTGCCTGAAATTCGGAACACTGATAGCGAGTGACGTGTGCGTGAGGGAGGGTGTTTGCTCCTTACAGGGCCATACTTCAAGCTCTTGGCTTCGTTATTACTGTTGTTAATGTCATCATTCCTATTACTGTCATTTGATATTGTTATGTTATCTATTCTATATATAACGGTTCCTACTTTTTAATCATTAACATCTCTGTCAATGTGAAAACTTTAAAATTTTTGTCACTCTCCTTAATGTACATTTGCTCAGTATCAACTTGATCAGCAAACTTTCGTGGTTATGTCAGACCACGAATACGCATACTTTATAGGGAGAATGAATTTACCGAAGGACAGCACATCTAACAGCTCGTATCTCTCAGCTACATCTTGATATCAAAGATGTACATCAGGTGGTGATAGAATGTAATCCAAATAAACGAGACCACATACAGCGCAGAATATTTCAGTCAATAGTATCCCTTACATTCATAAACCTTTATAGCCTTGTTCATCAGAAAACGTAATATTACAATATATTTTGTTCTTTCTTTCCTTCTGTCCAATTTAGCAGAAAGGAGGTAAATTTATGCTTGTTCCTCACGTGTTTGACTTTGAAACAATAAACTATGAACAAAACAGACCAACTTATTATAATTCAACCTCTATAAACAGATGTTTAAGTGGAATATCACGTGAGCAAAGACATTAACGTGCTTGTTGGGAGTGTTCGTTGTTTACTGGTGCATTGAAATCACCGCGTGCAGCTCGCTTAATAGGATCCTATCACCTGTATGATAACTGCGACACCTGATTTATAGCAAGAATGTCCGTGTCTCGACTCTTCTAATGGAGCTCTCTTGTTTTTCATTCAATTCAAGGTCACAAATAGGTTCATAGATAATTCCTTGCATTGTACTTCCCTTTAAATCTCGTTTGCAATTATTGTTTCAAGTACAAATGTAAAAAGTATTGACTTTCAAGGAAATGACACTATTTCTAAGGGTTGGAGATATTGTACATTTGAAGGTAACAAACTTCCGACTGCATTTGTTTGAACAATGACACAACGTATAAGGAAGTAGCAATGTTTTCTCTATTGACATGGCCTATGTTTTAAGGGTTTAAAACAAAAAAGAATTATTAGGATTTAGCTTCTATTTTTAATAAATATGGAAGCAATATTTTCAATTCTATAATTATCCTGCCGGCATGTTCTTATTTATGCTTCTCACAGTCCGGTGACGAAATCCATGAACTGACAGTCGTATGCAGACGTATTTTAGAGCGTAATTTGACTCCTTGAATTCGCCTGACTTCATTGCCGGAGTTTCTAAGAAGTCTGGTCACATTTCTGTTGCCTTCTTGAAACACAGCGGCGACGGGCGGCTGTGCATAGTCTCCAGATCTCTAAGAGCTGGTAAACAAGGTGAGTTGGTCAGAATTTTGTATATAGCCTACATGAAGATATTCTACAGAAGTAGCTTTTAGGCTTCTCAACTTTCTTAGGTTTAAGGAACTCAGATATTCCATTCCTTAGTGTTTAAGCTGTTATACAAATTATTTTCAGGCGTTTTACTGTGATTGTACGAGTATGGATAACGAATTAGTTTGATCACAACTTCTCACAGTCCAAATTGTCAATGAAATATGTACGCCTGTCTGACGAAATACCAATAAGTATTATGTTAGAGTTTAACCTCTTAAGTCCAGAAGTGTACATATGTACACCTTCAATTTTTATTTTATTTTGGCACATTGAGGTTAGATTTTTATGTTTGTGCCATGTGCCATACGTATGTTTACCTTATTAGTTCCAAATAAAACCACTAGGAGCACTATATACCTGTTCAGCTGTGATCCAGACCACATGGAATTTTACATTTGACCAAGATGGTTGCTAGAGAGCACAGCAAGGGAAGTAAGTACCGGTAAATATTATATTTAACGGCATATAAATGAAATAACTGTTGGAATACGTTCAGTTATATTTAATGATTGAAAACACATAGTATTTAATGTGTTGTAATTAATATTTCTGTATGTTTTTATCCGGTAAAAACGGGGTGTACATTTGTGCACCTCAGGTCCCTACAACAATATTCTCCCTGTTTGAGGTTATGATTTTTTCCTATGTTTTCTGCATCATTAACCAGTGTTTTACATTTACAGGCATCCTTACTACAGATGCATTAGTAGATTTACTGAATAACAGTGATGCCGAACTGTCAGACACAGATGATGAGTTATTTGAGACAGCAATTATAGAAAACTCATCCACAGGATCTGAATCAGAGAATGAAGATAATGTACATTTGACAGCTGCTACTACACCACTGCAAGTAAACACCCATTTAATGAAGTGGAAAACAACAAGATATGTTCAAAATATTCTATATTTTCTATATGAAAGAACTTCTCTTCCCATTATGTAAAGCATGTGCATGTACTTGTAAATACAAAATTAGTGTAGGCCTAATTTACGTTTCATAAATGGATGTTAATTCACACTAATTTGGAATGCTTTGCAGAATGGAGAGAAAGGGGCCTGAATTTGAAGAGGAACTGGAGGTCCATGAAAATGGTCCTAAAGGAGTACAAGAGGCCTTTCATGAATATCTGCCAACTGCTTTTTGGGAATTGTTGGCTGAGCAAACAAACCTGTATTCAGTGCAGAAACGTGACTCGCGCTTTGTTCAGACCACAGCTGTAGAATTACTACAGTTTACAGGGATTCAGATTTTAATGGGTAATATGAAGCTACCGCAGGGGAAACTATACTGGAGCAGGGAATTGAAAGTGCCTTTAATTTCAGAATGTATGCCTCGAAAGAGGTATTTTGAACTCAGGATTTACCTCCATTTCACAGACAACCTAGCTGAGCATGACCTGTCTGATAAACTGTGGAAAATCAGGCCAATGATAAATATTGTTAGGGATATGTGTCTGACGTTGCCAAGGCCTGCACACCTGTCGATTGGTGAACAGATGATACCCTTTTCAGGAAGGTGTAGTTTTTGCCAGTTCGTCTTCTCAAAACCTAACCCACTTGGACTTAAAATTTTGTCTTGGCAGATAGAGATGGATTAGTATTAGACTTTTGTATATATCAGGGGAGAGGAACTGTTTTTGAAAATGACTTGAAAGAGCTTGGTTTGGGTGGCAGCATTTTGAAACTGTTAAGTGTGACAGAGCCAAGGGATGGACATCATGTCATTTACACTGACCGTTTCTTTACCAGCATGAAGTGTGCAGAGGTCTTGATGAGTAATGGCATTCATCAAATAGGAACTGTCTTGAAAAACAGAATTGGGCCTGTGGTTGGTAAGCTGAAAGATGACAAACAGTTGCGAAGAGGGGAGTGGGATGAGAAAGTTAGGGAAGATGGAAAAGATTGTGTTCTGAAATGGAAAGACAACAAATGTGTTACATTTTTGTCAACTTGTGTCGGAAGTGAGCCACAGGCCACATGCATGCGTTGGTCCAAACAGAAAAAAAAAAAGAAATTTGAGGTACCACAGCCAGCAGTAACAAGGAGTTATAATCCAAACAGATTGTTGGCATACTATAGATGTACTGTAAGAACAAAAAGATGGACAGTACGAGTCTTCAACCATTTTGTAGACCTTGTCCTTGTTAACGACTGGTTAATGTACAGAAGGGCCTGCTGGAAATCAGATGTCCCTAAGAGAAAACAAATGAGCCTCCTACAATACCGTCTCCATGCAGCTAATGCCCTTATTAGATCTGAAACAATTTCACAGTCAGTCAGACACTCACCGAGAGGACTGCACACTGTTGGCATTGAGGATGATGCACAAAGGGAACAGGAAGAACAAGAACCAGGCTCTAAATACCGTAAAGTGATATCAAAGCCTATTCCGGAGGTCAGATTTGATATGTACGGGCATTTTCCCAAGTATTCAAATGACAGCTTTCCATCCAAGTGTAGGTTCCCAGGTTGCAAGTCCAAATCAAGAATCATGTGTGTAAAATGCAATATGTACTTGTGTGTCCTCAAGAACAACTGTTTCATGAAATACCGTGTAAAGTAATGATTGAGCATGTAATTACAATGTAATATGTACAGTATTCTTGCATTTTCAAGTATTTTTAGAGTAATAGCTTGGTTTGGACACTGACGTCATGTTTATTGAGAAACATCTTGCTTATCATTACATAAAGTTCTCACGTCAGATTTATACCTTCTATTTTTATTTTAAGGAATTTATGTAATTTTGTGATTTAATCTGGGTGTAAATGTACCATACTTTTCAACATTAATAAGGTATATGTATAATTTTGTTAAATATTTTTATATAATAAAAACCTGAGGTGTACATATGTGCACCATCAATTTTGGACACCCTATAAGTAGAATATTTTTTCTGAAATTTTTCTCAACATCTCTGATTCCCTATCATCCCCTCTTGTGAATATTACTGTCAAAATCCAAATTTTTGTCTCCTGGGACTGAAGAGGTTAAGTACAATGTTATGTTAAATATGGAAGAAAAGTTTTAAATGAGCGTTCGTAGATAATGAGTCAAACCGGCTTAATGCGTTGTACCTGGCGTAACAAAATTCAGTACACTAACTTCTAGAGTAGATCTTCTTAGGTCGACGCCCCGAATAAATAGTATTTTTTTAAAACGTCTAGAGTTAATAGAAAAGACCAAATAACTACAGGTCGGAAATTTTTAACTGAGACACTTTTTGATGTGACTGAGAATGAACCTGCCCGACACTTTAAACAGCATCACAACAAAAGTTTGCAATATAAATTATAATCTCCCCAGAGGCAAACCAGGATTACACGGTTGCAGAACTCGAATTTCAGCTGGAGGGTGTACTTTTGTGTAATTCTTGTAATGTTACAATGTTAAATTGAAATGGTATAGTTTCATTATAAACCGTGTCAAAAACACCTCAATTTCCGACCTACGATTAATTTAATAAATTCTATTATTTTTTGTCTCTTCTGCAACCCTAGAAAGTTGAGATTTGAAATTTTTTACATTTGGTATCAATACTTGGCAACTTTATCTTTTTACCTGTGGCCTCCCGATAATATGGCAAATGATGTGACCGATTCAGTGCCACCTACCGTCAACAGTGAACACCGGTTTGAAGACGGTAGAAGAACACAAAGTGCTGAGTTAACATTTCTTTGCGTGAGGTCGTTATTTCTTGTCCTTCTTGCTGGAATATGCACGCAGAAATTACTCTAAAACGGGAACTGGTATGTGCAATAGTCTTCTCTTGCTCACTTAATTCTCCCTTGTTATCTTTAACCTTTAATCACCTCTTTTCCTATACCATTTCAACGTCCAACAAATGTGTACGCCCTTGTATTCTTCTGAAACCAATATGATATTTAAAGGTCAGAGAAACTGACGTCAAAACCTCATGGTTGGATGTGAATGAAGTACAAATACAAAATCTACGCATCTCCTTGAAACCAGACAAAAGAACATATTTTCTTAATTTCTTCATGTCCACATTCTTCCTTCTTCAGGACAAATTCAGCAATATGTAAGCCAGTAGAGTTTCGATTACGCTACCATCTAGTGGACTATCATGGGAAGCTGAAATTAATACAGGCAGCCTTAAACAAAAATGCCTCCATGTAGTCAGGACAGTATTGTCTAGTATCTCCCTGTGATAGGATGGTAGCAACTCATGACTGTGATTGGCTCAGTATGGCGTAGTGTCATTGATAACTGTTCATGGACACTTAGGTCATTTTCTGAGACCTTGTAGTCTTGATGCGTATTTTATTACACATACACTGGATCATACTACGCATCTCAGTATGTAACCATCATTCTGTTGGCCCGGCATTTGAATAGTATGATTAAAATAAGAGAAAGCAGTGATGTACATGTATCTAGCGTGCTTTGTCAGGAACCTGGACTGAAATAAATACTACCACTTTACGTGTTGAATTATCTGCGAATTGGCACGAAGCATTCCAGAAGTGTTCCGTGTACAGAACACGGATATGTGATCCGTCTGTTATGTCGTCAGCTGATAGGATCCTCAAACAAGAGTTGATGTGGTTGTATGGAAACCGAAAAATATATGGTGGCACAAAATGAGACGTACAAGGCAATACAGGTGAGAAGTTTGTCGTTGCCTTCCTCACTTCGCCAGGAAGTGCCACAGCAGCATGGCTGACGCACTAATGGCACTACGGAGTACCTTAGCAGCTTCCAAATGGTTGTAACCAAGGGTGTGACTGGACTTTCCGTGCAAGCTTGGTTTTGCTCTGGTCTGTGGCAAGAAAGGGTAACACGCGGTGAATGCGTAATCAAGAGGTTGTGGTGGTGTTGAACATTGTTTTAAGGGGAGTACAACTGGCCTACCATCCTCTATTAACTCTAAGCAGAAGAAAAAGGGGAAAGACGTCAGACACTCCGAGGAATTAAGGTATCGGTAAGAGAAATGCAAGGGCCAAACAGGGCTCGAAACTGAAACCTTCCCTAAGCCTCACAAAGCTACCACCGCTGTGGTCGGATAAGAGCAACAGTTGATCAAGGGTAGTGAGAGAAGCTTGGCACATGTAACTGCAAGCAATGCCAGGACTCAGCTAGAGGAGCCTTCTAGTCACCTCTTACGACTTGCAAGGGATAGCGTGGATGTATTGTGTGGCTCCCACCCACAGGGAGAGATCATCTTGTGATTGCACGGTGCAGCATTGTACAAAACAATTGACACTAAACAGCACGGGGATTAAGTCTTCAATTATAGTTTTTAATGAACACGTAATACCCATAGTCGCTCCAGCGTGTTGATGGGTAATGGATGAGGTGACTAAGCCGTCACTGCCCTGCCAAATGGGGCGAGTGGCTGTAATCCTCTGTTCACTGTTCCCTCTGCTCAGTGGTTCGAAACGCTCGGTAAATCTCTGTCACACGCAGCATGATTTTAGAAATTAACTATTTTCCCATTTTTCTATAATTTCGTTCTAGCAAAGGAGAACTTGTCTGCTGTACTGTTCCTTAGTACGGCTCAACGGCTGAGTGAACAGCGTCTTTGGCTTCGATCCTCCGGGCCCCGAGTTTTATTACCGGCCTGGTCGAAGAATTTTAATTGTAAACAGTTAACTTTCTTGGCTCGGGGACTGGGTATTTGAACTGCCCCCAATATTGCTGCATCCCACATGCCACGCACAAACACTTATCCCCTACTATACCACAAAAACTATCAGTTTCTGTAGAAGCCACTCCAATCTTTGGAAGGTCTGCCTTACAAGGGCCACACTTGCCTAGCAATAGCCACTCGAAATGATGATGATGATTATTATTATTATTATTATTATTATTATTATTATTATTATTATTATTATTATTATTATTATTATTATTATTATTATTATATTGTTGAAGTTTTAAAGTTGCTTTGCCTGATCAGTGGTAGAGTGTCTGGCGCATGATTGCAAAGACGTGGGTTTGACTCCAGGTGTGGGTTGTCAGTCAAATATCTTGACAACCCATGCCATTTTTGATGACACATTAAGGACACCCGACAAAGTTAAATAAGCTCGTCTAGAGTAACCGTTTATTATAATTCAGCTTTCGTTGCTGCAAACCAGCTCAGACGGAATTCTGAAGTTAGCGGGCAGATCACACTAGTTCAGAAGATCTGAAACCTAATGATGATGACGAATACTATTTAACGCTCACACGCACCACGTTTCCATGCACAAGATATTTATTTTGAGGTTTCATAATGCCATTTGATCTTCATAATATTTCTTTCTTAAAGAATAGAATGTTAACAAAGTTTGCGAATATTACCCCGCCCGGTCACTGAACCGTAGACTACTACGTTCGCCATTCAACCAAAAGGCAGGATCAAGTCTCTCCTCTAATAATGTATTTGTAATCGCATATTTTTCGAGGGAGCATAGTCTCCATCTTTGTCCGTGTGTTTCTGTTATTATTAATCAAATCATTAAATATTTATCAGGACTAACATACTTGTGTCCAGCAGCTATCCGCTAGGTATACTAATGACATTTCACTATTATCCGCTATTTTTTCTTTAATGATTGAATTCAGTACGATGTTATAAAATGCTCCAGAAATTTCACTGCTCGATACTTCTTCCTTAAATGTAAATTACTCAGAGACTCGTGGAATAATTCGAGTTAATGACAGGGCAGATACCCGCGCATTTGAAGGCTGTCGTTCAGCCGATTTCAGTAATGAGCAAACTGACATTTCACAAATATGAATATCAAAATGCGAGCAAATTTTGGAGATTGGCAGATGAAAAACTCCCTTCGCCTTCCTCCTGACAAGCCAATTACAAGCCATGCACCTGTTACGGCTGCATCTTGTTAGGCTCTCCCTACCTCCCTGTGCAAGCTTATTCCATGAAGCTATGTATTAATGCAGAACTAGCCCACTTAAGGTAGACAGTAACTCGCCGTTAAAGAGCGAAGACCACCTTCACTACGCTTCAGTACGAAACATTATACGTCATGTTTCAGATTCCATCTTCTTCCGGTTTCTTAATATTATACTAAACTTCTTTTATAATCTGATTTACGTCTCACCGACACAGATAGGTCTTATGGCTACGATGGGACAGGAAAGGGCTAGGAGTGGGAAGGAAGTGGCCGTGGCCTTGATTAAGCAACAGCCGCAGCATTTGCCTGGTGTGAAAATGGGAAACCACGGAAAACCACCTTCCGGACTGCCGACTGTGGGGTTCGACCCCACTATCTCCCGAATACTGGATACTGGCCGCACTTAAGCGAATGCAGTTATCGAGCTCGGTCATCTATATATATAACATAAGAGTTTTGTCTGTACATTGCTCAGAATTTCAAAATAATGGTATTTCTGTATCGGTCATGTCCATACTAACAAGAAAATGCACTTTTTACTTTTCCGTAATGTCTGTCTGTCTGTCTGTCTGTCTGTCTGTCTGTCTGTCTGTCTGTCTGTCTGTCTGTCTGTCTGTCTGTCTGTCTGTCTGTCTGTAGCCTACACCCATCATGAGAAAACGGTTGAAGAGAATTTAATGAAAATCGGTATGTGAAGTCGGGGAATAAGCCTCTACAATCTAGGCTATAAATCATTTTACTCACGCTGAGTAAAATGGTAGTTTAGGGGAAGGCCTAAAATTGAATTCTCAACTATTTATGTTATTAGTGGTCGTATTTTAAAGAAAATGGGTATACAAAGTTGGGAAATAAGTTGCTACAATTTAGGCTATCAATAATTGTATTCACGCTGAGAAAAATGGTAGTTTGGGGGAAGGCCTAAAATTTAATTCTCAAATACTGTTGTTATTAGTAGTCCTATCTTGATGAAAATCGGTATGCAAAGTCAGGAAATAAGTCGCTATAGTCTAGGCCGTAAATTATTTTATTCACGCTGAGTGAAATGGTAGTTTAGGGGAGAGCCTAAAATGTAATTCTCGAATATTTCTTATTAGAGGTGTAATCGATGAATGCTACATAACTAAGGTTATATAGTATTAAATTTCCTATTATTCATGTCTTATACATTGTTACCCGTACTGGCTATGATCACAAAGATATTCATGAATTTGGATTTTAGTTACTAAGTCCATATCAGCGCCGAGTAACGAGAAAATGGTAAACAGTATTTAATGAAAATCGGTATGTATAGTCGGAGAATAAGAAACTACAGTTTACGGCATAAAATATTTTACAAATCACAGAGTCGAAAGAAAACTAAATGTGAAGGCCTACAATATAGAAAGCTCATAACATTGATCAACAATCACATTACATTGTCCATTGTTTGTCGTGATGTGCTTTGTGTCTTATGTTGCCCCTCATCTCCGGTAGATAGGATTACTGCTGCGTACAGAGTACTTTTATTTGATTTACGTCGCACCGACATAGATAGGTTTTATGACGACGATGGGATAGGAAAGGGCTAGGAGTGCCTTAGGCCTTAATTAAGGCACAGGCCCAGCATTTGACTGGTATGAAAGTGGGAAACCACGGAATATCATCTTCAGCGCTACCGACAATGGGGTTCGAATCCACTATCTCTTGGATGCAAGCTCACAGCTGCCCACCGCTAACCACACGGTCAACTCGCCCAGTCGTACAGAGTGTAACAGCCTGCGTGAATATTGATGGGAAGTAACTGGGGAGTTAGATAACTTTCTTCTTTAGCATGCAGTTCCCCTGGTTTATAAATTTTCTGATGCTAGTGGTTCGTAACACACTGGATCATCATAGCATTCGGGCTATTCAATCCCTACTCAGAGGCACTGATTGGAATGAACAGTGTGCATATTTAGCGGAATAATGGCAGATGAGTGTTCATGGCAATCTGCGGCCTGGTCATCCCAGCTCTGGAACTTTGGACTGTTAGATTGGCACCGCAATCAAACCGCACCACTGTTCGTTAAAAGTGATAAAACGTGCGGCTTTCCATTTGACCGAGTATTTTATATGATAACATCGCTTTTAATCGCTACATTCATACTTACGTTTTTGTAATGACCTATGTTGATTTCAGTTAGGAAAGAATTGTGAATACGTTTTACAGTTCACTATGAATAAATTATAAAATTAAATATCACTTTGCCTCACCGAGGAAGTGGCTATCAGCTTGCATTCGGGAGATAGTGGGTTCGAACCCCAACGTCGGCAGCCCTGAATATGGTTTTCGGTGGTTTCCAGTTTTCACAGCGTGCAAATGTTGGAGCTGTACCTTAATTAAGATCACGATTGCTTCCTTCTCACTCCTAGGCCTTTCCTGCCCCATCGTCTCCGTAAGACCTATCTGTGCCGGGGCGACGTAAAACCAAATGTAATAAAAATATAGAGGAGAATTTGCATATGATTTTTGTTGTAATGATTAATGAGCGTGTCGTGGAAAAATTCTAAACTGGGGTATTTAAAATTTGCGAACATTCCACTTTATTCTCGAAGCACCGCAAATATTTTCGTTCCTTATTGTCCACGGTTGACGGAAATTGACTAGGTCAAACTGAAGTAGGTCTGTACCCAATGTTTCAGGTACTCTTTTCCATGAGTCACCCTATACTGGCCAGGACTTTTAAACGTCACTCGTAATCAATTCATCTTCTTCATTAATAAGTGTGCCAGTTTCTTTTATGGGCACAGCATATGGTGTTCCTCAATGTGCGCTCCGAGGAAACAGCTGGTGTCTTGAGAAGTCCCTGTTAACAGGTAGTCCGTTACACATTCAATTTAAACAGAACTCAGCCCAACGGACTCCAAATTCACGCGAGGTCCGCGAAGGTTGAAGGCGCACGAGCCTTCTTTCACATCCCCTATTGTCCGTTAGAGGCACTGGTGGACCATGTTCAGAGATGTGGGACCGAATACTGGCGTGCTCCACAGTCATTTATGTATATGAGAGATTTACCAGGATAATAATATTTTAATGGCAAAATTCCGTCTCTTTAGTGTCCCTTATAACAGGTAGTCTGGCATTTTGTCTATTTCCTTGTCTCCGTAACCATTATTGTCTTCTTTCCGACTCTCCCTTAATCCTTCGCAATTTTGACATCTGAATCTGTCATTTAAATCACCTCCTGTATCGATTCTCGTACAGGTCCTCCTTCGACTTCTTTCACTAGAACGTTGCTTCCACTGCAATGTTGTTATCTCTTAATATCATATTTCCCAAAATCTTTCGTAATTCTTCTTCGAGCTGTGACTATGAGACATTCTTCTTCTTCTGCCTCTACTTCTTCCTCCTTCTCTACTGAGAGACTTGGTTGTGTGGTTAAAATCGCGCAGCTATGAGCATGCATTCGGGATGGTGGTGGTGATTATTGTTTCAAGAGGAAATACAACTAGGCAACCATTCTCCGTATAACACTAATCAAAGAGAAAAAATGGAAGGCATCCGACACTGTCGGTAGCCCTGAAGATGGTTTTACGTGGTTTCCCATTTTCACACCAGACAAATGCTGGGAGTGTACCTTAATTAAGGCCACGGCCGCTTTCTTCGCACTCAGAGCCATTTCCTACCTTATCGTCGTCATAAGACCTATCTGTGTCAGTGCGATTTAAAACAAATTATTATTATTATTATTATTATTATTATTATTATTATTATTATTATTATTATTATTATTATTATTATTATTATTATTATTATTATTATTATTATTATTATTATTATTATTATTATTATTATTATGGTGCAGTCTCCTTACTAATGGCTGGCGATCTTTATGGGGCAGGGATTTTACTTCTTATTTTTCGCTTGCCGTGTCAGGATTCTCATCCCAGGTTTCCCGAAGGAGCTTCCACGTCTATTCACAATCTGATTATAGAATGTGTTAAAAATAACTTTAGTATTGCCTTAATCTTACACTATTTCTCTTGAAACGTATTGCCCATAAGTCAGATCTTCGACCAGTCCTAACAATCATCTCACTTGAAGAATGTAAATGAACTACACGACAAGACCACATTTCTTTAAAGTTATATAATCTCATGCTGCGAACTTCAAATTTCATCGTAGGAATTTAAAACAAAGAGGCAGGATTGTCTTGTCATTATGAACTTTTACTACCTCAAGCACTCTCTTAGGAAACCGTGATCCACGTAACTCTTATCGCAGCATGAGAATTAAGAAAATTTGCCGGACGAAAATTCTCAGCATGCCACGAAGACTCATAAATTCACAGAGATTAAACAAAAAGGAGTAAGAAGCAGCCTTCTGACATGTGATTACAGTGTTTTAAGAAAACGTGAGATGGAATCTCATTAAGGTAGACTGAGCCACCGATTTTGTACTGAAAAGCTACCCCCCTCTCCCAGACAAACCAGCAGGTACGGTGGTATTCAAATGAAGAGCTTCTCGTGCTGGCACTTGCTGGTAACGAGCAAATAGACCGCGGGCGAGATGTAAGGTGACCTGCACCACTACGTCCAGTGCTGTGGAGAACCTTGCATTTGACAATGAACCCTGTCTAAACCGTACTCTGTATAAGAAGGAAAACAATCCTGGATGGATATTTAATTCTGATCTTGTATTCTTCATCAGATATTTCACTCTGACACTTCGCCCACCAACCCCCACCCTCACCCACTCACCCCCGTGAACCTGTCCAAGCTGGACACCGTATAACGTGGAAACTTGTCTTAGACGGACATTTCTTCTGATCGTGTACTGCCCAAATAGAAGCCGCCCAGCATCTTCTGCCGAAGTTTGGCGATCATTTTGAACTTGAGAGTTAGCAACTTCCAGAAATGAATTATTATTTCTTCCGTACCGATCCTATCATCCCCCACGTCCAAGTTTACCATGGATTTTAAACTGAAAGCGTTTATACTTTTCTCCCCTCGAGATAATTTACGAGCCTTGAGGAAAAGAAGAACCCCACCAGATGCAAAGCATGCGCCTGTAACACCACATTTCAAAAGATTACCTATTTGCAGTCGTTCAGTCTTACAGTCCAGTTTTCCATCCCTTACATCAATGTTGAAAAGACAAATGTAATAGTAATTATTTAAATTACTAAATTAATTACAAAATAGAAATGGAAGTGTTTCACTAGTTAGCAGATGCCTGTTACTTTATGCTCACCTACACCATTACACCCAGTGCTATGAGGACCTCGTGTAGGCACTTTGAGTATCGTGATTTTCACATTTCACGACCCATGGTCGTGTGCGAGAAACTTAAAGAAGTATTTACAAAACATTTTTTATGAGCAAATATACCATTGAAGATTAGTTTCCTACTTATACTAGAGTTAATAATTCCTGTAAAGTTTCTGGAATGAAAAGCATGCACTTTGCATGAAGAGCCGTGAATATGGTCCCATTTTCTATCAACGTTCAACAAATACCAATGGGGCAGATTGAAGGGCCACGTACAAAGTAGTTGATTCTTCTCCTTCTTCTTCTTCTTCTTCTTCTTCTTCTTCTTCTTCTTCTTATTATTATTATTATTATTATTATTATTATTATTATTATCCTTGTTTTCTCAAGCTTTTCTTCTGCCGATCGTCTCATTCTCACTTAGGATTTTGCATTCATATTATTAGTTCATAGATTGTAATCTTGGTCTCATTTTTCCTTCCAGTTTCCTCTCCAAAGCATTCACCATAAAAGTAATGTGCCTGTACAAACAACTTATCAGATAAACCAGTGTTTTAGGTTTAGTAATTCCTTTCTCTTCTCCAATTCTTTTTTTTTCTTTGCTACTTGCTTTTCGTCGCACCGACAGAGATAGGTCTTATGGCGGCGACGGGACAGGAAAGGCCTAGGAATGGGAAGGAAGCGGCCGTAGCCTTCATTAAGGTACAGCCCCAGCGTTTGCCTGGTGTGAAAATGGAAAACCACGGAAAACCATCTTCAGGGCTGCCGACAGTGGGAATCGAACCCACTGTCTCCCGGATGCGAGCTCACAGCTGTGCGCCCCTAACGCCACGGTCAACTCGCCCGGTTCTCCAACTCTGGTAAGCTCATTCCCATTAGTCACTTTGTCGTCCCCGGTACACTCCAACACATCTCTTTTCACTTTGGTCGACCTCCTGCTCCAGAGCTGAGAGAACAGCGTGTTAGCTTTCGGTTCTAGGGACCTCGGATTAGATTCTCGACTGAGCCTAGCTGAAACGGTTGGGTATCTTTATTCGGAGACTGGATGATTGTGCTGTCCTCAACATTCTTGCAACTCTCATATCTCACCTTTAATAACACTAACCACGCGGCTTCCAGTACACAACATATTCCGCCCAAACTCTTCGGAGGTCTGACTTAAAGGACTCCATCAGGCTGACCAAATCACAAGAAAGTATTACTAATTTGTCTCAGAGTCCAGTTTCCGAGTCACGACCTTCCAAACATAGTACAGGATTTTAAATAGCAGTATGCCATTTAACTCTGAGCAGACATTTAAAGTACCACGTGTGTTTTCAGCTTTGGTCGGAAGAGCTCATCTGAGGTGTCTTGTCCGGAATGCCCAGGTCAGAGTTCGCAGTAGGGGCGAGGGTGACTTACTGTTACAGCGCTCGCCGAAGTTGCACAATAGAATGTTACACGCCAAGGACTATTCATTAAAGAACAAAAGTGGACGGATATCTTTCATTTTGACGAAACCATTTATTAACAGAAGCCATGTCAGAATGTTACAACGTTATATGCTCGACATTGTACATAAACTGTCCTCAGGAATGTAACAACGCTGAACTGCACAAATACCAAGTGGTCAGAAGAGAGAAAATAGTGACATCGCAATAAAGGCCTCGTAAAGTTTAATATTATTTTCCTCTCCTGTTGTCTGGATTCATCGTCCGTAGGAGGTAATCACCTTGTAATTTAAGTGACTATTGATGTCTGTCTGCTGTTAGGTCATCAGCCCGGAGGCTGGTTGGATCCTCAAATAGCACCACCAAGGGTTATGCTGTTACAAGGAAACCCCAAAAACCAATGGCAGCACCAAAATGAGGCGTACTAGGCAAGATGAGGAGTGAGGTAGTTTGCCATTGCTTTCTTCACTGGATCAGAAAGTACTATTGCAGCACGACTGACCCTCTAAGCAGCACCTTTCATAACACTCAGATGCACTAGTCATGCTCTGAATGTCATTACTCAGGACTACCCATACCCCAGCAACTTCCATATTGTCACAGCCATGGATGTTGACTGGGACTTCGGTGAAAGCTAGACTTTACTCTGGCCTGTGCCAAGAGATGGATGCAAAAGTACTGCGTATTACAGCAGGCAGTGACTATTGATATCTTGATCATATCCACGAGGCATCCAACTTTTACGTAACATCTGATGTCAATAATAATTAATGTTATTTGTTTTACGTCCCACTAATTACTTTTTTGAGGTCTTCGGAGACGCCGAGGTGCCGGAATTTAGTCCCGCAGGAGTTCTTTTACGTGCCAGTAAATCTACCGACACGGGGCTGTCGTATTTGAGCACCTTCAAATACCACCGGACTGAGCCAGGATCGAACCTGCCAAGTTGGGGTTAGAAGGCCAGCGCCTTAACCGTCTGAGCCACTCAGCCCGGCACATCTGATGTCGGGATCATAGCCATTGTCATACGCCAATTCCTAAATTAATTCAAAGGTCATACGGCTACGTTTACTTTGCCTATGCTATACCACGTATCGTAATCACTTTATCGCCGATCGTGGTTACTCACAAGAATCGACGTTTCTCAATCATTTATAATCTTAGCCGGGAGACTGGTCCGTTTCACTCATATTAATCAATAATCCCTGCTGTTTGTACGTGTGCATTCCCTTTCTTGAGTGGGTAAAGAGGTCCTCAGGTAAAATAATGAGTATCTTTGTCGATGAGACCTAAAGCTGATTGTATAAAAATTAATAATTTCCATGTACAATTTGGACAACGTTGGTACCACTCATCATCTTTGTGGTAATCCTTCACTACTAAATATTGAAGGCGTAACAACCCCAACCCTGCTTTATATATTACTTAACTGATATTGAAATCTTGCACTATTGATTGCACAATCATGTTTATTTTCGCCTCTATTTATGATTTTGATCATTACGAAAAGTCATTTTTAAATAATAGTATAATTTTAGTGAAAATTAACGTTCTTTATTCTAAGGGAAATTAACCATTTTGTCAATAACACTGTATAACATGCATATTTACCACCAAAAATGTAGACTTCATTCATTTTTGAATAGTTACACACAGCTTGAATATCTTCCAATACATGGTATGGTGACACATCGAGGAGAAAATTTAAGTTGAGAAGCCTGAAACAAATTTACCGTCATTTTTTGTTCAATTATTCGTGAGCACCGACTTTCAATAGTGAAATTTTTTACCCGACAAATAAATACACATTTTAAAAATAACAAACTTCCCTGAAAATGGTTTAACATTGTGGTGGTTGTTGTTGGCGAACGGTTTGAGGCACCAGCTGTTACGTCATGTGGAGCGCGGTCAGCCATATTGTGTGAGTACTGACGTAGCGATAAACATGTCGCGTGGTCACGTAACGTGCGCAGTGTCATGTCATGAGGCTGTTGCTGTAACGTCTTCCGGCTACTTTCATCGCTCTCAGTCATGTTCGATGTACTTTAAGTTGATACTTCTGTCACAATTAAGTCAATAACATTAATTTTCAACGACTGGCATTATTTTTATTTTGTTCACATTCGATTGAGTCCTCCATGAACTGCGTGTTTGATAAAGTAAAACGTACTCTACTTTAGTATTCTGAAGTAACTGCACGATAAATTGAATTGTTTCAGTTAATTGTGAACCTGTTAGACACTTTTCCGTCTACTTCGAGCCGAGTTTATCTTTATCTCTATCACCAAAGCCACCTGAGGGTAGTGACTTCGTGACCCGACACTGGAAATTCACTTTCATGATCATTTTGTAGAGCCCCATTCTAAATAAGAAATAAACAAGCGCTCGGACCCGCTCGATCTGATTTAGTTTTTCCAATTACATGGAGAGGTCACCAGTGAGGGTCAGCCATAAGCTATTGTGTTCTCCATAATGTGGGGAACACAGGTAGGTCAAGAAATGTGGTTCTCGATACTTCAGTCTCTCTATTGGAGAGCAAATAAGTGTAAATATTCGATCCCGACTCAGCCCGCTGGTATATCAAGATACCCAAAAACGCCAGACTCGTCATTTTCTTCCGGCTTCGAAAATGGTAAAAGTAGTTAGAAGGACGTGAAACTATTATTTTTTTTTTGATTCGTTGTGCCCAGCTGTGGAGCGCGTTTGAACTTATTTTGCACAATGTTTCTTCTTCTTTTCTTCCCAATATCTCTTCATTTTTTCACTGTGTTCCTTTCTGCGTGTTTCTGTCCAGCCTGTATTTTTTCTTGTTGGTTTCTCTGCAAATTTATGTTTGTTTACTAAGCTTCTAAATTTCATTCTATCTTGAATGGTTTCGTCCTCAATACCCATTTCTTGTAGATCTTCATGAATTTCTGCTAACCAATTGTTGCGGATTTTCAGGGTTAGAGCTAGATTTAGAATTTTCTTTGTCAGCCTGTTGTTATCCATTCTGTGTAGGTGTCCGTAGAATTTTAGTCGTCTCTTTCTGATGGTATCTGTGATTTTTTCTGTGAATTGAAAAATTTCATGTGGTTTCTTTTTCATCCAAATTCCATTTTCGAACTTTGGTCCTAGGATTTTTCTGAGAATTTTCCTCTCTTGTTTCTCAATGCTTTTCATTTGTGACCTGCCGCCAATGATCAGTGTTTCAGATGCATAAAGTGCCTCTGGTTTGATGACTGTATTGTAGTGTCGTAATTTTGCATTTTTTGATATACATCTTTTGTTGTATCTGTTCCATGTGATTTTGTAAGCCCTTTGCAGTTTAGCAGTTCTTTCTTTGTTAGCTTCCTGATTTAACCCTGCTGGCTGAATAATTTCACCTAGATACTTGAATTTGTCTACTTGGGAAATTATTCCACAATTGGTGATTAATGGTTGATTGTCGAATCTTGATTTAGTTCCTTCCATAAACTGCGTCTTTTCAAATGAAATTTGAAGTCCGGTTTTTGCGGCTATTTCATTCAATTTTTCTATGGATTGGATTGCTTCTTGTCTGTTGTTCGAAAGGATCGCAAGGTCATCTGCGAAAGCTAAGCAGTCAAGGTGAATCTTGTCTTTAAGAAGTCTGCCAATGTTTATACCTTTAGTTTCTTTTCTCCATTCACGAATCACTTTTTCCAAAACTAAATTGAATAGTAGTGGGGATAATCCATCTCCCTGTCGGACGCCAGTTCTGATTTCGAACGGTTCAGAAATTTCTCCCAAGAACTTAACTTTTGATGTTGTGTTGGTCAGAGTTTGTTTAATCAATTCCCTCGTTTTCCTGTCGACTTGAAATTCCTCTAGTATGTTGAACAGGGTCTGCCGATCTATGGAATCATACGCTTTTTTGAAGTCAACAAAGGTGATTACTGTTTGTTTGGTTTTGCGAATCTGTAGTATGGTTTTTAGGTTTAGGATTTGTTCTGCGCAGGATCTCCCTTTTCGGAATCCAGCCTGATAATCTCCGATCAGGTGGTCTGTTTGTTTCTCTAATCTATTAAGTAGAGCTTTAGAGAAGATTTTATATACGAGTGAGAGGAGAGAAATTCCTCTGTAGTTATTAATATCTGATTTGTCTCCTTTCTTGTGAAGTGGGTGAATCAATGCACATTTCCAATCCTCCGGAATTTCTTCAGAAAACCAAATGTCCTGTAAGATTTTTTGAATACTCTGGGCCAGTTTGTCACCACCAATTTTCAACATTTCAGCGATTATTCCATCTTCTCCTGGTGCTTTGTTGTCTTTTAAATCTCTGATTATTTGTTTGACTTCTTGTAATGTGGGAGGTTCTGAATTTGGATTAGGTGTTGGTTTTTCATAGGTGAATTGTTCCTTTGGAGATTCACAGTTTAAAAGGTCCCTGAAATGGTTTGCTAGGAGTTCACAATTTCCCTTATTACTTGTTTCCAAAGTCCCATCTGTACGTTTGAAACAGAGACTAGGTGCCTGGTAATTGGATAATTCTTCTCTGAATGTTCTGTAGAAGTTCCGTGTATTGTTTTTCTTGAAATCTTCTTCTATTTCTACCAGTCTGTTTTGATCATATTTTCGTTTTTCAGATCTGATGATTTTTGAGGTTTGTTTCTGTGTTTTGAAGAATTCATCACGATTTTGATCACTTTTATGGGAACTCCAGTTTAGCCAGGACCTAATTCTGACTTCTATGGCCTTGTCACAGGTGTCATTCCACCACCTGTGTTTGCGTTTCCTTGGGGGATTGCTGATGTTTTGTGAAGCTTTCAAGAGTGTGTCCTTGAGTTCTAGCCAGTTTGAAGGAGCATCGTTGGAGATATTCGCAAGGAAATTGTCTGAGTTCTGTCTCAGAAATTCAGGGTCGATTCTTGGGTTTCTGATTGTTTTGGTTTTCTTCCTGTTGGGTTGAAACTTTACTTTAACAAGAGATAGGTGGTGGTCGGAGTCAATAATTCCCTTTTTGACTTTAACGTTCATAATTTCTTTTTGGTTTTTCTTGGAAATAGCCACATGGTCTAGTTGAAATTCTCCTAAATGCATGTTCGGGGATCTCCATGTCATTTTCTTTTGTGGAAGTGCCAGGAAATGGGTTGACATCAATTTTAGATCGAAATTCTCGCAGAAGCCAATTAAACGTTCTCCATTTTTATTGGTTCTTTTGTGAGCAGGGTAAAGTCCTACAGTGGTCCTAAATTTCTTCTCTTTGCCAATTTGTGCATTGAAGTCCCCCAGCAAAATTTTGACATGATGTTTTGGAACTTTGGCTGTAGTTTCTTCTAGTAATTCCCAGAAGTCATCTACCTTCTGTGGGTCTTTTTGATTGTAATTGTTTGTAGGTGCATGTGCATTGATTAGTGTATAAGCTTTGTTTCCTGATTTGATTGTCATTAGCGAAATTCTTTCAGAAGGTGATGTAAAGTATAATACCGAATTTGTGATATTTTTTCTCACTGCAAAACTAGTGCCAAATTGTAAGATTTTGTTAGGGAGGAGGGTAGCTGGTTTACCTTTATAAATTCTATAGTTTCCTGATTCAAAATGATTTTCGTCACTGTACCTAGTTTCTTGGAGTGCCAGAATTTGGATGTTGAGTTGGTCTAATGTGTCTGTTAAGTGCTTCAACTTTCCAATTTTGCGAAGCGTGTTGATGTTTAAAGTGCCAATAAAATGTTTTTCCTTTGGGCGAGGAGATTTGGGAAGCTCCGATACATTCCCGCATGATGTTCTCGGTCCCCCAGAATCCGATGACCGAGAAAACCTAGTATGAATACTAGGGCCTGGGGTAGTAGTATCATTAACTGACGTTGCCATCATGCTAGTAAGTTGAAGATAATGGGGAGATTGATCTTTGTCAATCTCATAGTTACAACTAAGGTATTGAGCCTCAGAGGTTGCCTCAAGATGTTTTCTGGCTGTGCCTGTTTTTGGTCCGCGAGAGGTATTTTATTTCCCTCAAGCCCTCCGGACAAGTCCGGCGAGCCCCCCGATCCACCACCTGGGACGCGCCCGATAGGGCAACAGGCAAAACCCCCACGGGACTATTATTATTATTATTATTATTATTATTATTATTATTATTATTATTATTATTATTATTATTATTATTATTATTATTTCCGTTTCGGCCATCTGTGGACCACGTTAATTCGTGTCAGCTTTGTTTCTTCTGGTCTTCCTCCTTGTCCATTATTCTTTCAATCCCATACTTTGCAACATTCTTCGCTCTTCAGACCGTAGTGATTTTGTTCTGGGCCTAGTTCGGTCCTGAAAAAACTGTGCTAGCCTGAATTATTTATTTTAAAATTACTATTATTATTTAGGCCGTCCGACTTATTGGCTGAATGGTCAGCGTACTGGCGTTCGGTTCAGGGGGTCCCGGGTTCGATTCCTGGACGGGTCGGGGATTTTAATAGCTTCTGATTAATTATTCTGGCTCGGGAACTGGGTGTATGTGTCCGTCCCAACACTCTCCTCATCATATTCGGGCCACATACCACACTACCAACCGTTACAGAAACACGTAATAGTGATTACATCCCTCCATATAGGGTTGGCGTCAGGAAGGGCATCCGGCCGTAAAACAGAGCCACATCCATATGTGCGACGCAGTTCACACCCGCGACCCCACAGGTGTGGGAAAAACGTTAGGAAAAAGAAGAAAGAAAAAGAAAGACCTATTATTATTTAGGCCCACACCAACTACCTCTGTGGTGTAGTGGTTAGTGTGATTAGCTGCCATCCCCAGAGGCCCGGGTTGGAATCCCGGCTCTACCACGAAATATGAAATGTGGTACGAGGGCTGGAACGGGGTCCACTCAGCCTCGGGAGGTCAACTGAGTAGAGATGGAATCGATTCCCACCTCAGCCATCCTGGAAGTGGTGTTCCTTCGTCTATCCCTTCCGAACTTCCCATCCCCCCACAAGGCCCCTGTTCAGCATAGCAGGTGAGGCCGCCTGGGCGAGGTACTGGTCATCCTCCCCAGTAGTATCCTCCGACCCAGAGTCTGAACCTCCAGGACACTGCCCTTGAGGTGGTAGAGGTGGGATCCCTCGCTGAATTCGAAGGAGAAACGGACCCTGGAGTAAACAGATTACGAACGAACGAACCAACGACAAGTTATTACAATCTGCGTTGCGTCACACCGACACAGATAGGTCTTAGGCGACGATGGGATAGGAGAAGCCGAGGGGTGGGAAGGAAGCGGCCGTGGCCTTAATTAAGGAACAGTCCCAGCATTTGCCTAGTGTTTAAATTTCAAAACCGCGTAAAACTATCCTCAGAGCTGCCGACAGTGGAGTACGAACCCACAATCTTCGAAATGCAAGCTTATAGCTGCGCGCCCCTAACCGCACGGCCAGCTCACTCCGTCACACAAAGTACTTACGAGGCGTTTGTTTGCATGGTATTGCTCCCATATTTTCTTGATTCTTTTGCTGTGGGTTCCTTTCCTTTCTTTGGTCGAAGAGAACGCTGAAATTGGCACCGGATATGAGTTATGAAAACGATAGACAGTTTAGTGAAGGTACCTTCAAGCAATGAGGTTGGTGAATCTTCACCATCCTGGCGTATGCAGTGACATTATTATTCTATCACCAGTAATTCAGAATATCAAACATTTCGGGTTTTTAC
The DNA here is from genome assembly GCF_040414725.1 of Anabrus simplex. Taxonomy (NCBI): domain Eukaryota; kingdom Metazoa; phylum Arthropoda; class Insecta; order Orthoptera; family Tettigoniidae; genus Anabrus; species Anabrus simplex. The sequence goes on along the minus strand of NC_090272.1, from coordinate 25,137,232 downwards.
TTTGAGTGTTTGATCGTATATTGGGAAATTATAAATTGTATTACTCTCCGTGTCGGCCTCTGTGGTGTAGTGGTTAGTGTGATTAGCTGCCATCCCCAGAGGCCCGGGTTCGACTCCCGGCTCTGCTGGAATGGGGTCCATCCAGCCTCGGGAGGTCAACTGTGTAAAGATGGGTTCGATTTCCTGCTCGGCCATCCTCCAAGTGGTTTTCCGTGATTTCCCACTTCACCTCCGGCCGCTTCCTTCCCTCTTCTTTGTTTATCCCTTCGAAACTCCCCCCGCCCCGTCGCAGGCAGGTGAGGCTGCCTGGGCAAGTTACTGGGCCTCCTTTCCAGTTGTATCCCTCGACCCAAAGTCACTCGCTCCAGGACACTGCCCTTGAGGCGGTGGGGATGGGATCCCTCGCTAAGTCTGAGAGAAAAACCAACTCTGGAGGGTAAGCAGATGGAGAAATAAAGTAAGAAGGATTACTCTCTGTAAAAATTAATAAACCTTCGGAGTTAATATTCCTTCGTTAAAGAAAATGCTCTGTCGACTTAGTTCTGGGCGTCAGAATGTAATGTCAATACAATTTCAGAAGATAGTGATAATGTTTGTCCTGAGAGCCATTACGCTATGTAAACAGTGAACTGGTTTTGTCCTGTGTTTGACCAGATACGCCAACACTGGTTTGGTGGCGCTAGTGTCGTGCTCGACAGCGCGGGAGAGCTAATGGCGCATGTGACACAGGGCCACCTCAACTGATTGCTCTGTCAGTGTTGCGTGGCTGAAGCAATTAGCCTCTGGTTAACCTCAACCGGACACATAATCAATTATGGAGCGTGCTGCTAAAAACTGAGCTACCCCTGGCGATTAGCAAGACTCCCTCTGGAAGTAGGACAAAGTAGCTACCTGCCTGGGGAATCTCCTCGCACCCCGATAACCAGCATCCTTCTTTCTGGGGTTCATGGCCGGCGCCCGCCACATGGACGAGGAGAAAGACGTTTTGGATGATAATAATAATAATAATAATAATAATAATAATAATAATAATAATAATAATAATAACGGCGTGTGGCCTGATACAGGTTTTTCGAGTTGACGCGTCTATGAGCATGGGGCTTACCTACGATGAATTCTAACGATAAAGGCAGCACACATGGCCATCCCCCGAGCCATTGGAATTAGCAAATGAAGGTTAAAATCCGCATCGGGCCGGGCATCGAACCCGGGATCACCTGGACCAAAGGTCAGCACGCCAACCATTTGATCATGGAGCTGGAGAGGTCATGAATTCAGGAGCTACACTTGAGTACCAAAATAAATATCAGATTAAACTAAATCTCGTACAATTATCTTCACTTTCTTTGTTAGCCATTCAAAATTTTGGAAAAATGCTCTTCAGTATTTGATTGTTCTTGAGGCGGAGGAATGTGTCTCTGATACGCTAATAGGATGTCTACAGCATGTCTTGCAGATCCTGCTGGGAATCAATCAAAAGGGACATTGTCTGGCTAATTTCAGCTGGACAAATGTCAGCTGTTGACTGTGTCGCTACTTAACCAGAATATATTGAGGTGAGGCAAGGTTAGTCTCAGCGGCGACTTCAAGTATGCGCGGTCGTACATACTTGTGGCTTTTTATACGTTCTCCTGTCCAGTCCCAGGATTCAGACTGAAATATTTCACTTTTATCGTTGTGGTTAGTGCTGACATTCTTGACGAAGCGCATTTCTGATTAAGGAGCTGCAGTTCTGCGACGTTCAGGGTTCAGATACGAACAATATCAGCTGCTACAATGAGGCAAAACAACTATCGCGGAAAGAAAACAAACTAGTCCTAGGAATAGCAAGAAAATTGTTGTTATACACATTGTCAGTGGGCGAGTTTTAGACCACCGCCACACCCCACCAAGAAAAAAAAAAATACCTTCACTTGTTCAAGTTACCTGACATACACAAATTGTGTGCGTATTAGAGAACTGAAATGATACTACATCCATACGTATGGAGTCTTTCAAAATATTCTGAGTCATTTCTTCAAGAGAGTTATCACGCTTGAACATATTTATCTTTCAACAGTAGCAGAAAACCTGACAATAAAACCGTTAATTTCACACAAAAAAACACATGAATACATAGTATTCAGTGTTTAAAGTTATAGAAATATGACTCTACATATGCCCGTAGTTGTCCACGAACGGTGAAGGAACATGTCCAACCCTTGTCGCGTTTCTTTGTCGGGTCGGGTATGTAGTGAGATGAATCTTTGTCGCGAGTTTTTACGACTGGTTTCCCTTCCTGACGTCAACGTCATCAGAGGAGTCAATGAGATGAAATTAATAAGGGACAGAGAGAAATACGGTACCGGCAAATGGCCTACTCCTCTCGAGTAGCACAAAAGCGTCTGCTCAAAGCTGAATTTCTCCATCTGACGGACGAATTACCATCAAGAGCGCCGTATGCCCTCGCTCCATACTAACACCACAGAATTTAATCCTGGCTTTTGACACGCAATCTAGTGATTTGAAATTATATACCACCGCCTCTCCTATCAACCTCCATAGCGTAACGGTTAGCGTTATTAGCTGACATCCTCGGCGGCCCAGGTTCGTTTCCTGGTATATGGTACAAGCAGCTGACCCCCGGACGAGTGCACGAATTTAATTCACTGCCTCTCCTACCACGCCGGCCAGCATTCTGGCGGTGATTTCCTTTTTCTGCCCACGGGACTCGAACCGACTAACAATGTTGTCAGATGCCTTATAAATCATGGCCACCAGGCGGTCTGAATCTAAGTTATAGTAATGAGCACTATTTAGTTTTGCTTCTCTCATTCCTGTAACTGACAATAACAATGTGTTCCAATTCTTGTATTGTTGGTTGCGCTTACAGCACACAATCAAATAAATCATTAAGCAGACTCCCGTGTTATTACCGGGGTTAATATTCAAATGTTGAGGTTAAGAAACGTTTTAAATTACAGTATATGGTGCTAATGGTGGTACGACTGGGCAATCACCCTCTATTACCAGTAATCAGAAGGGAAAGAGGATACTTCAAAGAATGAATAAGAAGGGTGCGAAAATGGAAGACTCCTTAGACCTCGCAAACCTTATTCCGCTGGGGTGGGAAAAGAACATGGAAGTAAGTGATCTGAGAAATACCGATCAAATGAGTCTGCAGGAGATCTGGATAGCTTACTGAATGCTGTGGATACAGTTCTGGAGAAGGAGCACGAGATGAAATCAGTAAGTCAATAACAAAATAGTGAAAAGTAGTGCAATAAATGTAGGTGCTCGGTGAAACATTAGCCTGAGAAATTAAGTTTTAAGGGGAGTAACTAAATATTGTTGTTTGAGTGGCTGAACTAAGGAGGGCTATTAAAAGCAAAGATGATCTTAAGAAAATAAATTTGCTCACTTGAAATATGAAACCAAATCGAAGCCTATGGTGCAACAGCCGTGAAAGGCCATGGCCTACCTAACGACCGGTGCTCAGCCCAAAGACCTGCAGATTACGAGGTGTCGTGTGGTCAGGACGACAAATATTCTCGCCCGTTATTCTTGTCTTTCGAGACCGGGGCCGCTATCTCACCGTCAGATAGCCCCTCAAGTTGTTACCATGTAGGCTGTGTGAACGTCGAACCAGCCCTCAGAACCAGGTAAAAATCCCTAATATAATTGGGATTTGAACCCGGGGGCTGGCACGCTACCCCTACAACGCGGGGCCGACTCACTTTATAGATATGCATATTAGAAAGATGTATTTGGATACGTTTATCTAGAGCGTTGCTTTTTTTTTTTTTTTTTTTTTTTTGCTATTTGCTTTACGTCGCTCCGACACAGATAGGTCTTATGGCGACGATGGGATAGGATAGGCCTAGGAATTGGAAGGAAGCGGCCGTGGCATTAATTAAGGTACAGCCCCGGCATTTCCCTAGTGTGAAAATGGGAAACCACGGAAAACCATCTTCAGGGCTGCCGACAGTGGGGCTCGAACCCACTATCTCCCGATTACTGGATACTGGCCGCACTGCAGCTATCGAGCTCGGTAGAAACACTGACAGTAATTAGCGCCGGAAGAGGAAATTAGGACTCATCTTGAGACAACCAGAACTAGTTCAGGAAGTGCAGGGGTGAGAAGGTGTAGGGTATATCCAGCAGTTACACAGGATAAGGTGACATGGACAGCTGCATCAGACTATTACATGGACTTATGAACGAAACAACAACAACTACCTTAACCGATCGCATATTATATTATTTTACTCCACGAAACGTATACCTTTTCCATACATTCTTTCCTGACAGGATGTCCATCCTAAATGGCACGGCTGTCTGTATAAAAACATCGGTGGTCTACTCCAGTTTCTGCAAGAAATGAAGAAACCTTCCACAGAACCCTCAAAGACGTTTTCTTCACACTAGTAATACAGTCTTCCAGAAGACTCCTTCCTCACATAGTGTTCAAATTTATACATTAAATGTGAATATTTTTTTTTCAAATATTACTAACATTTTTGTCAATTCACTGTCAAAATATTATGACTTTTTAATGTTTTGCTTACATACAAGACCGTGCAATTAGCCACAGAGGCTAATTCTACACCTCGGTACTAGGAAATTTCCCCCCTCACGAATGCTCGGAGTTAAAAGATATTTTCAGCTGATCTTACCTTCACTGTCTTAGTACAAAAATATATGGTCATGTCAACAAAGAACAGTTCACAACCCAAAAGAAAACACCTATTTGATAACAAAATTTTACAGCACTTCACAGGCTTTCTTGTTCTGCCATCTTGACTACGAATATGAACAATCCAGAGGTATGGGGAAAAGATAGTTCATTCTTGCTACACCAGCGGCACCTGCTGAGTTCATCTCTAAGGCAGAAGTAAATCTACACTTTTACAAATTTTTAAAGGACACGTAAAACACCCAACTGTCTAAAAGAATGTATAGGAAACGAGAACACTATCCTTTGTATATATACAATGTTGTGCATTTAATTGTTAACAATTGCCTACAGGAAGGCTACTCGTCAGCTGTTGTAGAGTCTGTCCTCAGTAAAAGCTAGACGTCGTGGAGCCTTCAGTTCGGTCCGGGATTGTTCGTCCTCCACATCCTGCACCTGGCCGGCCCAATAACTTATCTCAAGGAATGTGTAAAAGTGAGCGATATTAACCTTTGAAACATGATTGGACGGATCACTTGTGTGGAGAGTGGATCTATTCCATTATACATTAGCAAGGCGCTTCATCCTAACGGTAGCCGAGGTCATGTTATTATTATTATTATTATTATTATTATTATTATTATTATTATTAATAATAATATTATTAACCTAATATCCGTTCATAAATTAACGTATTTTCATGGGCATTTAATGTGTTATATTTGCATCTGTTGGAGAGTGATAGATTTGTTTTTAAGTTGCTTTACGTCGCACCGACACAGATAGGTCTTATGGCGACGATGGAACAGGAAATGGCTAGGAATGGGAAGGAAGCTGGCGTGGCCTCAATTAAGGCACAGCCCCAGCATTTGCTTGGTGTGAAATGGGAAAAGCCACCGAAAACCATCTTCAGGGCTGCCGACAGTGGTGTTCGAACCCCCTATCTCCCGAATACTGGATACTGGCTGCACTTAAGCGACTGCAGCTATCACGTATGATGGTTCCTACTTGGAAAGTCTCAACTCGACTGTATGGAGAAAACTGCGTATCAATGACTTATCTACGTATGGAACAATGTCTTTGTAAATACTCATTCATTTTCTAGTACATGGCATCGTTCCCCATTGCCATTACTTATATATTTTTTAATTTTAATTTTCTTTGATCTTCCTTCCAGTGAAATGAAATGGTGTATGGCTTTTAGTGCCGGGAGTGTCCGAGGACATGTTCGACTCGCCAGGTACAGGTCTTTTGATTTGACGCCCGTAGGGGACCTGCGCGTAGTGATGAAGATGAAATGATGATGAAGACGACACATACACCCAGCCCTCCTGCCAGCGAAAGTAACCAATGATGGTTAAATTTCCCGACCCTACCGTGAATCGAACCCGGGATCCCTGTGGCCAAAGGCCAGCGCGCTAACCATTTAGCTATGGAGCCGGACTTCCTCCCAGTGAGGGCAGCATATAGCAGTCATTAAGAAAATACCGGCCATTTGAAGGATTAGAGTTTCGATAGAAGGAAAAAGCAAGACCACACGAAGGGCGTGTAAATGAAAGACTCTCCAGGGGTGACAAATGTAATACCATCTGTGCCGGAAAAGAACAAGAGTTGACCAAGGGAGGAAGAAGAGGACAGATGAGAGCGACGGACCCTGTGATCACTAGCACTCCACAGTTTAAAGCTTCTAGAAATCTACTCGATAGTTGCCATGCAAGTTCGACCCTATAGATCAGTGGCAGACTGTTTTTTTGGAAAGTTCCTGGAGGTTCCAAGCTCAATTCAGGACAGGGCTGACAGATGTATATCTCAGACTGTCAAATCCTGTCTGTACGCACAGGACTATATCTACATGAAATATGTCACACAGCAGACATTATACACTAGAGCTGTGGGAAACGATATGTAGACTTGTTCAAACACATTTATGGGTCTCGCTCAGCATTTCGATGTCTAGAGTTGTTCAAAGCAATCTGGTCAATTAATGCGTGAAATAGCCAGGCTCTCTACAAGGCACTCACCTCCACTGAACAGATGAGTACCGAAGTGTCCATGCTGTCTGGTCAAAATGAGCATGAACCAGTCTGGAGAGATCGAGTCGCTCGGAAACGTGGAAGTTCAAATGAGTCACGTGGAAGACAAATAAGGCAATACCCACTAAGTGAGCCTCTATCAAATCTCAAGTTTCGGTTGGCACACACAGCTCACAATTCAAAGATCGCCCACTTCGACTGAACAGCAATGAGTCTGCTTCGAGTCTTTCCGGACTCGTTCTCTGTTCCAAGTGGCAGAGACTGCTTTGGTGTTACGTGCGATCTGAAACGTGGGGAATCACATTTCATTTCAAAATCGCAGGTACATAGCAAGAACTCCAACTCTTCCTTAAAAGTTCTGTGAATACGCCACTGAGTTGTAGCTATAAATACTACAACCTTTACAAAATTAACAACTACTATCATTAATTTATTGTCCTAAGAAATGATTTGCCTTTCGTGTTCGAGACAGTTTATTATGGTGACAATTATTTCTTTAATTTGCAGCAGTATTCAAGGAATCTTTACCGTATTTCAGTCTCTTTCTCGGCTATAGGTACCATTTCATCGGGTGTGTCGATTCTTCTGTCTGATAATGATAGCCCTCGCGGACGATTCTCAATGTGTAGGGTTACGAAATCATAAGTCACTGGTAATGAGAGTACGGGGTAACACGGAAGTGTATGGCTGGACTAATTATCGTTCACCATGTAATTGGCAGGCTCCTTTAATTGCCAGGGAGACCAATCCAGAGCCTCTCAGGGCCCATAGAGCACGAGCTATCGCCACGCAGGGGAGAGCAACACTAGTGCGCTTCATGTGGCCCACTGCTTCAGATCACACACAGATTACTGTTGTGAAATTGGAATGCCTATACTTTTCATTGAAAACTTCTCTGACTCCTTGGCTGAAAGGCCAATGTCTTGGCCTTCTGTTTTCGAAACCCGGCTTCGATTCCGAAATTCCGAATTGGTTCGCAGAATTATAATCTTAAATTATGAATTTCTTTGGCTAGGGTTCTGGGTATTCCTGCAACTCATACACCGCAAAATATTCACTGCCCTCCACAAGAAAAGAGACACGTTTACGTTTACGAAGATCAAATGATCATAACTATGTCTCCCGTTCATGGCCATTCATCAACCATGGCCAAACATTCAGATGACTAGAAGACACAGCCTGCACGGTTGCTAGGTAACAATACCTTATATCACACATATTGTCGGTTTACATTTCACAAATTTTCGGATAACCCCCAGCCATTAGACATGTTTATGTGAAAAAACGTAGTTTCCTTCACAAGACAGATATCGCCCACCGTCATAGAACGGTCTATATTAAACGTTTTAAAAAGGCCACACGAAATGTTAATTAATAGGCCTATATTGATAAAAGTTCTAACTAGCATACTAGTTCATAAATAGGCCTAACTCTTCTTTTTTATTTACTGATTCTTAGCTTCGTATTGATTTTCGTGAACTTTTGAAACATATAGTTATATTTTTCTATGGGTTTTCAAAAATTATTTCTTTTTCAAACCACATGTAGCTCTGGTCTGAATTTTTCCTTGCTATATTCCAAGATTGTGGGAGGAAATTTTATCTAAAAATGTATTATAAGAATAGATTTTTCAATTTTTCAGTGCAAATGTTTTATTCCACTGAGAATTGAAAAATCAGATTGATGCGCGATTATGAAATAATTCTTGCTGAAAATTCAATGTGAAAGGAACTGACACTTCGAAAGCAAATACACCTTTTGTGCAAAAAACCTAAATGTTCGGAAGTCCTGAGAAATGTTAAGAAGCTGAATAATAATAATAATAATAATAATAATAATAATAATATTTAACGCCATCGAGGCTGTCTGCGCATCAGTTAGGACGTTACAATTACTTCGCCAGATGGCAGAAATGTCTGGTTCTCCCTTGGGTGATCTATGGTTGACTTATTTAATTAATTTTGTCAGGTAAACACCAAATGTATTACCAGAGCTCTTTTACGTACCGACATCGCACGCAATCGAGTGTTTAATGGACTTCTTTGAAAAATCCCATTATCTCTGTCGGGGTTTCAAACCTCGTCCGTGATTAACACTCTACCACTGATCCACAGAAGGATTCACCTCTCTGCATCACCTTTGAAAGGTCACAACGTGAAACAAAATGTAACTGGTAGAATAACTCATGAGCTTATAAAAATAACAAGACCCGGAATCTCAGTTAATGCTCTCCTAATGATCAAGTTATGCAGACACTTATTTTTGGTTACTTTGAAGACCTCCAAGGCTCTTTGCGGGAACACATCATCGAGTAATGAGGTCGCAACTATTTAGCACTTCAAAAGTCTCGGCTCAGGCACATTGAAGCTAGTTATAATTTTTGAAAATAACAGCTTCCATATAAGGGATCAGCCTTCAATTAAATCTCATTGAAAGCAATAACTTTTCCAGTTTTTCATGTCTGTATGATGTTCGTTTAAACCTTATCAACAAAAGTCAGCCCTCCATTTTTAATATCAGCTATTACCACAAGAACATGAAGACCGGCAGTGTCCTCTTAAGGTCTGACATAAAACTCAAATTACTAGCATTAGATCTCTTAACATATCGCCCGCGGCAGTAATATGGAAAGCATCTTATTAGCGCCATTCGCGTGTATTCTGAGACAATTGTTCATTTTAAAGTTTAGTATATTAGAAAGATCTATATTTCTTGCTACATTGGAAATATCTCTGCCTCCTGCCCTGAGGCTCCAGGTTCCATTGTGAGACCAAGTCAGGATTTTATTCCTGGTCTAAAGGTTGACATTTGCATCGTGGTAATTACTCTTTTGAGCGCAAGTAACGCAAAAGGAAAGGGCTACGAAGGTCTCACGAGCATAATACTATCGCGGCCGAATGAAAACGATAGCTGAACAAGAGAGGTCGAACGGAGTAATAAAGATAAGTAAGGGAATTCTATATTCATCGAAGGTTCCCCTTTAAATCAGTAATGGATAAGGCAGATCCATGTCTCTGTATTGAATCCTCTGAAGAAGTGGCTTATCGCGGTAATTGAACAAATTCGTCTCAAGTTAGTCTCTCAACAAAGTAGTGATTACTGTACTCGTTCTCGACTACGAAGTGAATTAATTTCTTCTTATGCCATTTAGTTTTCAGTGTTACAAATGCAAACTAAAATGATAGAGAGCCATCTACGAATCTTATTTGTACCTCTCCTCACCTATGGGTGTGAAACATGGACGAAAGCGTTGAGCAAGATCCAGGCAGCTGAGATGAGATTTGTTCGGAGAAATAAGTCGCGACGGAATAAGAAATGCCGATATTATAAACATTTCTCAAATTTGTAGATTACAGGACACCGTAATGTCATTGAGGCTCAGGTGGTATTGACTCATGTTTTGTGTTGACGTAAACAGATCGAATGAAAATTCACAGCTTCTTGCCAGTCATTCAATTGGGTCAGGATTGCAAGGTTTATATACACAGATCAGGACACGCACAATTAGCCGCCATATTGGGACTAATTCTGGGGGTTCCCCACAGTATTTCCGTAGTGGATACAGGCGAGTTTCGGATTTAAAAATGGATTTAAGAACAAAAACTGTTAAAATTAGTTTTTTCCTTTGATTACGTGTAAATTGGTTTTACCATAACCTGCGAATTGTGAAATAATGCAAAGATTTATTTTGTCATCTTTAAGCCCTCGGTTGTCATATATTGTGAGCCGTTGCAATGGCATTAAGAACAGACTATATGCCAAAATTATCATAATTTTTCAATCAGTAGGCCTAATTTAGCATACCTAAGCATGAACAAACTAATGTAATGATCAAAGAAGTGTGGACGGTTAAAATTAGATGATTACATAGGCTTATAGGCTAGGGCCTAACACAACATTAGGCCTATTTAGCAATTTAGGCTAATTTTCTAGTAACTGGAATAAAAGCGTATGTTAGAGAACTCCTTTGGAAGCGTAGCGGTTAATGTAATAAACTGCCATTCTCGGAGCCCAGGTTCGATTCCCGTTATTGCCGGAAATTTAAGATTGGTATGTGGTCGGTATGGTACATGCAGCTAACATCTATTGCGCGTGTGCCTGAAAAAAACATCCGCACCGCCACGGGATGACGACACGAGTTTACTGTTATTCGCTTTACGTCGCACCGACACAGACAGGTCTTATCGCGACGATGGGAGAGGAAGGAGCTACGAGTGGGAAAGAAACCACCCTGGCCTTAATTGAGGTACATCCCCAGCTTTTGCCTAGAATGAAAATGGGAAACCACGGAAAACTATCCTCAGGGCTACCGATAGTGTGGTTCGAATCCACTATCTCCCGAATGCAAACTGACAACTACGTGTCCCAAGACCCGCAGTCGCTTGCTCGGTGATGTACATTATATAATAATAATTGAATAAATTATGCAAATTATTTTTACGTTATTATTTCTTTACTTCTTAATCTGTTTACCCTCCAGGGTTGGTTTTCCCCTCGGACCCAGCGAGGGATCCCACTTCTACCACCTCAAGGGCAGTATCATCGAGCGTGAGATTTTAGGGTATGGGGATACAACTGGGAAGGAGGACCAGTACCTCGCCCAGATGGCCTTACCTGCTATGCTGAACAGGGGCCTTGTCGGAGGATGGGATGATTGGAATCGACAGGCAAGGAAGAGGAAGGAAGCGGCCGTGGCCTTAAGTTTGGTACCACCGGGCGAGTTGGCCGTGCGCGTAGAGGCGCGCGGCTGTGAGCTTGCATCCGGGAGATAGTAGTTTCGAATCCCACTATTGGCAGCCTTGAAAATGGTTTTCCGTGGTTTCCCATTTTCACACCAGGCAAATGCTGGGGCTGTACCTTAATTAAGGCCACGGCCGCTTCCTTCCAACTCCTAGGCCTTTCCTATCCCATCGTCGCCATAAGACCTATCTGTGTCGGCGCGACGTAAAGCCTCTAGCAAAAAAAATAAGTTTGGTACCAACCTTGGATTTGCCTGGATGAGAAGTGGAAAACGACGGGAAACCACTTCGAGGGTGGCTGAGGCGGGAATTGAACACCCTTCTACTCAGTTGACCTCCCGAGGCTGAGGGGACCCCGTTCCAGTCATCAGACCACTTTTCAAATTTCGTGGCAGAGCAGGGAATCGAACATGGGCCTCCATGGATGGCAGCTAATCACACTGATCACTACACCACAAAATTACATATAATTAAACTTGGTGATAGTTTATTTTTATCTAGCAAATGTTATACTAACCTCACACAGCTGAGAATGTTCTGTGGGCTGCCACTTATCACGTCGGCAATTTTCAACCCATTTTGTCCACCTGTTCTTATTGTTCGGGAATATAAACAACCTACTCCCTTTACATGAATGACTTCTACAATTTGGAGCGACACAATAACCCATGACAACTTAACCCACTGAACTGATAACGCACAGTAGAGGGCCGCTGCCGCAAAGAATTCTGGGAGCGTGACCAGACCTGTGTACATAGACCTTGCAGGAATGGAATGAATAAAGTCCCCATCTAGCGGCGAGGATAGGAATTATGCCGGCTGCCGAAGCCTGTCGCACTCCTCTGGGGCAATGATTAATGACGGAAAGATGAAATGAAATTATATTGGGGAGTGTTTGCTGGAATGAAAGATGACTGGAAAAACCGGAGTACCCGGAGAAAAGCTTGCTGGGCCTCCGCTTTGTCCAGTATATATCTCACATGGAGTGACCAGAATTTGAACCACGGAACCCAGCAGTGAGAGGCCGGGGCACTGTCGCCTGAACCACGGAGACTTTACGTAAATAGATTATCAAGGGAAATATTCGATTTAAACCTGAAGGCAATAGGCATGATGAGAAGGGCGAAGATAGAAACGGACGGAGATGCTTCGTACACTGAATGACGCTACAAATTATGATGACGACGACGATATTGACATGATGATGATTATAGTAAATATGTATGTGTATGTTGGGTATTCAGCCCGAAGGCTGGTTTGATCCTCTGCAACTCCGCCAACAGCTGTCATAAATAACCTAGGCGTCACTGAAGAGGCGTACTAGGGAAATGAGGAGTGAGGTAGTTTCTTGTTGCTTTCCTCACCGAGCCAGCCGTTGCTGTGACATATCATTCTGCCAAGCCCACTGAAATGCATGCAACAACCGACCCTATGAGCGATATTTTCACACCATACATTATACCACGAGTAAGCAGAGGTTATTGTAAGAACTTTTCAAGGACAATGTACTTTTTGTGACACATTTCACATTACAGGGTTAAGGTACGCAACAGAGGAAGTTAATTATGAATGAAGGTGTATGTCACCGAGGTGCTGAAGTGTGGCTGTCGGGGGGTCTGGCCGTCCCATTCATCACTCGGTGCCCCTTCATTTAGCTACTTAATATTCAATCTTCCACTTTGGAGATACAAGATCTGATGGTCGCCGTAACGAGATTGTGTTCAGCAGTAATCCGAGCCCATGCGGCGGGGACATGAAAGCCCAAGTGTCGGAGATGAGTCCCTCCGATAGGAGCGCTAAAGTGTTCTTATCAGCTCCGACCATCGCACGTGTCAATCTTGATCGAGCTAGCCCTACCCTGACACTCTTCCCAGATTAGATACGGACTGGTTTTGTAATGGGGTAATAACAAGCGATCAGTGATAACAAAATCTCCAGAGAAGAAATTAAAAACGAAATAGGTATTTGTGTTGAGGCCCTCTGGCGGACTACTGGAAAGTCTCTCACTTTAGTGACTGCCTAAGTACGTCCACCAGAGTGAGACAGAAGCACGAAAGGGGACAACAGCCTAGTTTAGGCCATGAGAGAGAAACGAGTAAGAAGCTGTTGCGTGCAATATTATATTCCATACTTTTACTTTATTTCAATTAAATATTTTATTGTTGTTTGAGTCATCAGTCCATAGACTGGTTTGATGCAGCCTTCCATGCCACCCTATCCTGTGCAATTCTTTGAATTTCGACGTAACTGCTGCATCCTACATCTCTTCTAATATACCCCTACCGTTCTTACCGCCTACACTACCAACTGGACAAGTCCTGGATGTCTTAAGATGTGCCCTAACATTCTATCTTTTCTTCTCGTCAAATTTAGCCAAATCGATCTGCTCTCACCAATTCTATTCAGTATCTCTCCATTCGTAATCGATCTATCCATCTGCTTCAGAATTCTTCTGTAACACCACATTTCAAAAGCTTCTATTCTCTTTCCTTCTGAGCTAGTTATCGTCCACGTTTCACTTCTATACAATGGAAAACTCCTGATGAAAGTCTTCAAAAATATCTCTCTAATTCGTATTATCAGTGTTCGAAGTGAGCAAATATATTTTCTTATTAGTGGCCTTCTTTGATTCTGCTAGTCTGCACATGGTGTCCTCCTTACTTCTTCCATCCTTAGTTATTTTACTACCCAAGTAACAATATTCATACCGAGCTCGATAGCTGCAGTCGCTTAAGTGCGGCCAGTATCCAGTATTCGGGAGATAGTAGGTTCGAACCCCACTGTCGGCAGCCCTGAAAATGGTTTTCCGTGGTTTCCCATTTTCACACCAGGCAAATGCTGGGGCTGTACCTTAATTAAGGCCACGGACACTTCCTTCCCACTCCTAGACCTTTCCTGTCCCATCGTCGCCATAAGACCTATCTGTGTCGGTGCGACGTAAAAACAACTAATAAAAAAAACAAAAAAAAACAATATTCATCTACTTCCTTCAAGACTTCATTTCCTAATCTAATATTTCCTGCACCATCCGACTTTGTTCGACCCCACTCGATTATTTTGTTTTGGATTTGTTCATTTCCATCTTGTACGCCTTCTCCAAGACTGTGTCCATACCATTCAGCAATTTCTCCAGATCTTCTGGAGACTCAGATAAAATAACAATAATATTCGTAAATGGTTTAATGTTGAAAGATTTCTTAGCTGCTTACAAAAAAACGTAAAATTTCCTCAATTGTGCCGAAATTTGAAGGGCTAAAAGTCCCGGAAACGTTTGAAACTGCATGTGTTAGATAGCTCTATCAAACTTTTTTAAAATTCGAACATTACTTCCAGGCAAAATTCAGCGTCTTTGTTTACTCGTTTTATTTTTAATACAATTTACATATTTTTTCTTTAATGTGTTCCTCGGTTCAATAGCCTCAGTCACTTTTTCATTTTTTGAAAAATTTCCACACGAATGTAGTTATAAGGGCTTAAGTTTAACACTGCATTGACCCCTCTAGAGTTCGTGATGGTAAAGGCAAACTGCTAATCTAATTGATCGGATAACTACGATTAAGAAAAGGATTAAATAAATAATATATTTTCATGCTTTATTATATTTTATTTACCTAAAGTTCGTAGCTCATATCCCTAGGATATTTTCAACATTGCGTTGCTTGCTGTGAATTTTTATTTCCTCTCTTTGGATTGTGATTCCTTTCCCAAATTCATCTTTGATTTATAAAATAAATGCTTCAAATTCTAAAAGCAGTTATTAATTTCATTCATATGAATGAGGTTTCATTTATGTTGTATATAGCATTGATATTATCAGGAATTTTATTCCACTGTCTGGATGTGAAAAGAGCGAAGGAGTTCGTAAATATGTCTGGTGAGGCGGGAGTAGAAACTTACATAAGTTTCTTAAAGGTGCACCGAAGGACCAACAGGTATTGAGGCAATATAGTTACCGCTATTTGTGTCTCAAATTTGGTATTTCATGAGCTAAATTCAGTCAACTATTTGTAAATTCCACTTAAAGCTAGACAATAGCAGAGCGCGGCCTGAGATTGCTCGCGGCTACAGCAACCTGATCCAAGTGGCAATTAGCATTAATCTGAGATTCTTTCCTCCTGCAACAACGTGAATAGGATTAATCACCGCTGTGATGCCCACTCAGTAATAACACGATGTAATCTGCAGCTCTTGAAATTGTTCAGAAGCCCGGGACTTGGAAGTCACGACGTGGACTCCCCCGCAAGTGTGTTCGCAGGTGTTCACATCCCAACTTCTCTGTGCTTTATACAACACTATTTTAATTTTCATAACGATCTACAAAATGATTTAAAAATTATTGTTTTTCTGTAGAATTCTCGCGAAAAATCCTAATTTTGATCTCTTGAAACCTTCCTTCCCGCATCATGTCACTGCTACCATAACTCAGCCTATTCGATGGCCGAGAACGAAACGGTTACAGTTCAAAATCCATGATTTTCAACAGAAGAGTTTAAAGTTTTAGCATTTTACATCATTGCCACTCAAAAATATATTTGTTACATAATGGTTATAAACATTGGGACTGCCTGACCGATGCGGTAAAGCCGTGCCCGGTTCACCCGGAAAGGCATGGGTTCGATTCCCCGTCAGGAAATCGAAAAATTTAAGAAACGAGATTTCGACTGGCGGAGGTCCACGTGCCCCTGAGGTCCAGCAAGCAACTCGAGGGATATGACCTACTGATTTTAAGTAAATAATATGTTATAAAGTGTGAGAATATATTCTTAATTTATTCCTAAAAATTACAATCCTTTTCTTAATCATCCATATCCGGTCAATTAGATTAGCAGTTTGCCTTTTTCTACCAGTACGAGCGCTAATGTGAGTCAATGAAGAGCTGCACTTAAGCCCTCGTAACTACATTCAGTATGGACATTCTTCGAACAATTATAAAAGTCCTGAGGGTATTGAAATCAAGGAACACCCTACAGAAATAATTATGTAAATAAGTTGATTTATCTAGGATTTGAAAGAAAGAAAACGTGTAAAGTAACAAGAGATTTTAGGCTGTTTTTCCGGAACTGTTTTTAGCCTGGAAATGACTTTCGAAATTCGTTTTTTTAGTTTGATATAACTATCTAAAACTAACAATTTGATACACTTCCGGGCCCTTTAGCCTTTCAACGTTCGGTGCAATTGAGGAAATTTGCTTAGTTTTACGTTCTTCATAGCACAGTATAGCGATGTCTGCTCAGAAATGTTTCCGACATTAAAATATCTGGAGACAAAGGTGACCACTCAGTGCCGAGGTTACATTGCTGTTCTTACATCATTTATTACAATTCGGAAAAGAGTTGCAACTCAAAATGACTGTTTCGAATTAAGCAAAGAGGCTAATTTCAAAACACTACAAACCTGCTTCCTGGCATCAATTTCAATTTTTGTTGTAACAATTTCAGAGGTTGTAGTGGTCGTAATAAGCTGTACATTATTGATAACATCTCAAAAAAGGACTTATTTCAGTCGTAACCCTTTCGTTCGGAGTCTTCCAATTTTCATTTTAATAGGCTTGATTTGGTATCGCTGACATGATGCTGGAAAGAAGATTTCAGTGGTTTGGACATGTAGTTCGCGCTGATCGCTGTCCGGCTCCATGGATAAATGGTTAGCGTGCTGGCCTTTGGTCACAGGGGTCCCGGGTTCGATTCCCGACAGGGTCGGGAATTTCAACCATAATTGGTTGATTCCCCTGGCACGGAGACTGGGTATATGTGTCGTTTCCATCATTATTTCATCCCCATCACGACGTGCAGGTCGCCTACGGGTGTCAAAACAAAAACCTGCACCTGGCGAGCCGAAGTCCTCGGACACATCCCGGCACTATACGCTTCCAATGTTGCTCACAACCCAGATGTCAACTTCCCCGTTGCCACAGTTAATGCAGATATGAACTCCATATCGTCGCTGTTACAGGGAAACCTCGTATGTCCCAATTCTCTTCATATCCGTTATTTTCCTTAAGACTGTTCGCGCGTCCGCGCCACATATGGCTATGCAGTCCATCCGAATAATGTTCCTTCTATTCAGTTTCCTACGTTGATAGATATATCAATATATGTTTGCATGACGTATTTACGCACTCCTACAGTATAGTGTATTTAAGGTTCATTTTCTTCCACACATAAGCATAGGAAAATGAACACAACGAATATTGTACTGATGGACTGCATATCAAAACGTGCCTGGCAGGGAGAATAATGAGTAGGAAGAGCGTTGGGAGGTACGAGGTTTTGCTGTAACAGCGACGATATGTGTTGTAGCTGTCTGTAACATATTAATCTATGATGGGGGGACTCCATGCTGTCCAGAAACTGTTCCGGTTTTATTATAAACAATTGTAATTTAAGAATGAAGAGTCAGTTATGTTGGTATTCTAACTTTTTGTTTTCTACACACACATGTACCCCAGGTGAAGAGATATATTCTAGGCGTGAATCTTTCATAAAGGATCACTGGTAGACGTGACAAACCTGTTCATACAATAAGGTATTCATCGCACAGCCAGTAGAAATATGCATACGGAGAAACACACAAGTGCATTTTCTTAATGTAAAGTAGAGAGAATGGAGAAGGAAATATCGTTAATATCTTGTCATATCTGAATATTTAAGCTCATTCAAATGTGCGCTACTGGACTCTACATACAGCTGTTTAACATTACAGAATACATATCAAGGCATTTTAAAGTTCATGCATAAAGAATAGAACGCGACACATGGCTGCCTACCTCCAGAAATATATCTCCCCAGACTCTCATTGTACTAGTCTTAAGGGGACCTGGACTGCAAAAAAGCAGTTCACGTTGAGTCTATCCTTATAAAGTAAAATTGAGATGACGAAACGGTAGAAATTCCCTCGGTACTTACAGAACCGTTGTCTTCTCCTCTTCCGTGTAGACATATCCTCTAGAAGTGCCGTACTCATCTTTAGTGAATAGGAACCTAAACTGGGCGTTTTCTATAATGATAATGAATTTCGTGTCTATCGCAAGCTTGGTACAGTCCTTGGATGATAGATCATCTGACGAGTAAGAGAGGCGTCTGCCGCGTATAGAAAACTGTGTATTTAGAGTGTCTGAGAACAGTGTTGTGTGTAGTGTGTGAGTTAGAGAATAGCACAAACACTCAGCCCCGAGTCAAGGGAATTATAACTATTTGGAGCCAAAATTTCATAACTCGGCCGAGAATCGAACCCAGGAACCCAAGGACAATAGCTGAAAAGACGCCCTCAGTCAGCTACGCAGCCGGATAGTTCCTTCGGTATCGTACAGGCAGCAGTATTTGCCATCCGAATGGAGCTTCGAGTTAGTCATCCTAGTCACTGAAGATGTCTACTGAAACTGTCGATGAAACGTCTGGAAGGAAGAATTCAAGTGGACCACATTTCTGTAAACCTAGAAATATAAATTCAATAAACCGACAAACCTTTGAACATATTCACGACATAATTCCTGGCACATATTAAATGAGGTACTATGACATTGTCCGGTTTTTAAAAAAATACAATCGTAATTATTGGAAGTATGGTTAAAAATTAGCCGGATTTTGTAGACTAGATACAGTTTAGAAAATAACAGAGCGAGTTGGCCGCACGGTTAGAGTCGCGAAGCTGTGAAGTTACATTCAGGAGATAGTAGGTTCCAACCCAACTGTCGGTAGCTCTGAAGGAAGATTTTCGTGATTTTCCATTTTCACACCAGGAAAATGCTGGGGTTGTACCTTAATTAAGACCAGGACCACTTCCTTCCCACTCTTAGCCATTGCCTATCCCTCCGTCGCCGAGAAACCTATCTGGGTGCGACGGAAAGCAAATAGTAAACATATATATATATAGCAATCGTACTTACCAAAGAGTCGTGTTTGTTTTCCATAACAATTCGTTTCTTCGCTCTATATGTATTTTCCTATCTTTATGGCAAAGAATAAATTAAATTAAAATTACTCACTAACTGATCTACTGTGAACAGGTACGGCACTCATCCTTTGACAATAATAATAATAAATAAATAATAATTATGATATGGGTTTGTATTTAAATTCGAATTAGAGAAGTCTTGCTCGTGAACAGACGAAATTTCCTTCTGAAGAAGGGGAGGAAAGTTCTCGGCGAAACGTAAAGAATTTTACCTTGTTTCTGACATGACAAAAGCCCAGAGTGGCCGTGGAAGAAGCAACATGAAAATTATTCTCTCGAACTTCGTTCATTTTAGGTAAATTATATCGTTCCTCCCCCATGAACCTAAAGGATCCAGGTTCAGTCGAAAAATAGTTCTGTTTCTTAATATCTCACAGAATCACTTTATAAAAATACCAACCTCTATCGACATTTATAATTTTAATAAACTAATAGTTCTGTTTCTCAATACCTCACAGAATCACTTTATAAAAATACCTACCTCTATCGACATTTATAATTTTAATAAACTAACAATGTTTCCTGAATATTAGCAATATGACTGTTAAAAATCATCACATGAGTTTTCCTAAACGTAAACTCCGGGATTTACTAACTTACGGTAACTACACTCTAACTGATGACAATAATAACATTTTAATGAAGATTAGGTTCCAAATACGTCTATTAGCGTAAATTCATTTTTATAATAAACATGTATCTTAAAATTGTAAAATTTTACAGTTCATTAAGAAACAATAAAATATATCAGATTAAATTATTATCATAGCAGCTTCGCCTTCGGGATTTTCATGAATTTATTCCCTGTTCCGCCGCAAACTTAAAACTAGCCTTTTATTTTTTAAACCTGAGATAACAAAATCCAGGAGAGAAATAGCACAGCTTCTCCACGTTTGTTACAGTTCTACAGAACTCAGCACACTTTAATTCAGACATCAGCCGTTCTTAACCGCGATGCCCCAAGCCCCTGAGGGGAAGCAACCAGCAAGACTCGGCCTTGTTAGACGCTCGCTATCGTTGGGCACGTCTACCGGTCAAGCGCTATGTTTAGCCACGTCGGTCGTGTCTTCGCTGAGCTCTGCGCTGTTGGTTGCCAACCACAAGGGGCTAGATGCTATCAAGATTGCCCGCAGCTACTTTAGCGCATTCTATTTTTATTTTTACTCTTTGGGTGCAAGCTCGAACTGTGTGTACGAGTGCAGTGGCGAGCACAAAAGAATGTGCTGATATAATCCACTCGCTGAAGCTCATCCGAAACTTTATGATTACAGCGCGAAACCAAGAACAGTAGAATGAAGTACTCTGAATTGATCAGGGGTCGATAACACTCTCAACGTTCATTCTGAAGATTATATCAAAATTAAGCCGGACTAGCAAACTAGTAGCACTTTTTCTTGGCCGAGAATGGTAAATATTTAGTCAATGATATTGAATGTAGTATAGGTTGAAATATTAATTATTAATTCAGCAGCACCAGAAAATTTCTTCAGTTTGCCTATGGACTTACAGGATCAATCTCACTCACTTCGCGTTGAAGGCGTATCCCGAGCCCGCGGTCACGTGATTTTCTGATGAAAATTCCACCATGCTAGAACTTCCGTCTTCTGAATAAATATCCAAACCACCGCATTATATATATGTTCAGCTTATGTAAATTATTTATGAAATCGCTGGATACCTTGACCCATTTTTGAATGTTAATAGTCCTACGCAATAAAGGCCGGATCCCTTTCCTGATATGTTCTAATTTTTCAGTTCAAATGTTCACCCCCTAATCCACCGGAGTTCGATCGTCGGCCGGCTAGGTAGATAGTAAGAGCTAAGCCCCTACATTAATCTCACTAAATTTTGTTTGAAAAAGATAGAACAAGATGTTGCTTTTTCCTTTGTTCGGGTACCATCTGGATTCCTATTCTTAGACTTTCCATCATTTGCCTCGCGATGAAAGTGCTGGAAATTTACACATTTTTATTATCCCTTTCAGATAAAGACGTTTCAAGAGCTCCAAATTACAGAACGTGTAAGAAGGCAGGTCACAAGATCCTGGAGAAGAATAGTCAATATTGTGTTGTCATTTAATATACTAACGCTTTTCCTTTTCTATAAAATGATTTACCATATATTCCTGAACGAATGAATTCACTGCGAGAAGTTGAAAGGATGCATTTCCTCTTGCCGGAACGAGTGGTTCAGATGGTAGAGTTTACATTGGTGGGTTTGATCCTGGATTAGTCTGGTGATATTTGAAAATACTCTTACCGTATGTCAAGATAACTAAATTTACGGCTTTTGAGACATAAATTTTTCCCTATGGAAGTTCTTTGTGCTTGCCTAAAATTTCAAAGATTTTACATTTTAAACGGTGAGGGTACCCAATATTTTGAAATCACCTTCAATTTTGTTTTTTGTGGTTTTCTTACTGATGGTTGCGAATGACAGCGCCGTCCACAGCAGTCTGGAAGATTCCTTCTTAGTAGCCGGAGTGCTTAAATGTAACTTCTTTGAAACAGTGTTTCTTCTTACGAATTGTACAAAGTGATGCAAATTATACTCATTTTACGGTAATATGAAAAGGTTACTTTTAACACTCTGAATCTGATATTGTATGGCAACTATGAGCATGGCAAAGTACAAGCATACGCTAAGAACATGGTCGATGTGCCACTTTTAACCAAGTGAGCCCTCCCAAGGAAACGTATTCTCAGTTAAAGAGCATAACAATACAACCAGGGTCAAAAGAGTTGCCGTCAATGCAGCATGCCAGGTGCTGTACGCCATGTGAGTTTGCTGGTTAATGAAGCAGGTAACTGCAGCGCACAGGTTAATAAGCAGTGACTTATCACCGTATGTATCAGCCGGGTTCGTTTAAATAACGAACCAAGGGATAGGAATTCTCTTAAAATTGCCCGTCCTCTCCACCCACACATTATGTCGCGAGCGGGGTGTTTATCCCCAATTTGTGCTGCTTGACCCTTGCGCAACAACCAGCCTTGATCACAGGAATTAAGGAGGACTCTTCTGGCAGCTCACATGAACCTTCATTGAAATTTTAACGAGTATTGTTTCTGGCTTAATACAAGAGCAGCACATTTAATTAGCCAATCGTAAAGTCTTAGAGAGAAAAAAGTAAAGAACAAAGCCACTTGATGGAGGTATAACAATCGGGAGAATTTAAGATTTGTATCATTTTACTTCGCTTGAGATTGCACTAGTAATTTGTTTGCGACTAATTTAGATAAACAAACAAATTGTGAGGAAGAAACACCTGATCCTCCCGTCTTCAATCAGACTGTTGCGAAACCAACTCTTGACCGTCATGATGGATGGACTGTAAACTGGTAGCGTTTCAACGAATGATTAATCTATTACAAAGAGTATAATTTTGAATGTTTTCATATTTTTTACCGATTTCTCAGTAGGATATGAACTACAATTTCCGATGAAACATTACCCATATACCTCCATAAAGCTTTTTTTAATTGAAGTTTCGTCTTGTACTGTATATATTCAATTAAGGGAATGTTATTATTAAGTGAGTAATACGGAAGTACTGGTCGTGCCCTACGGGGCGTGGCCGAGGAGCACCACCTGTAATTAAAGCCTCTTGCTTCCTCCCAAACTCTCTGTTTAATTTCAACCACGAATCAAATTATATTGCTCCGTTAAGAAACTTTAAATAACGCGCTCCATCTCTTTTCAATACAGAGAGTAATTACAATGTATGTTCTACAGGGTTGCTAGCTCGCTTCTCCCCCACTTCCATAACACAGAAACTGTCAGACTCTCATAAGGAGCCTAGACGAAGTCTTATGTATTGCTTTAACATTCCTTTCTTTCTTAATCCGTTTACCCTCCAGGGTTGGTTTTTCCCTCGGACTTAGCGAGGGATCCCACCTTTACCGCCTCAAGGGCAGTGTCCTAGAGCGTGAGACTTTGGATTGGGGGATACAACTGGGGAAGAGGACCAGTACCTCTCCCAGGCGTCCGCACATACTATGTTGAACAGGGGCCTTGTGGGGTGATGGGAATATTGAAAGGGATATGCAAGGAAACGGCCGTAGTCTTAAGTTATGAACCATCCCGGCATTTGCCTGGAGGAGAACTCAGAAACCACGGAAAAGCATTTCGAAGATGGCTGAGGTAGAAATCGAACCGTCTCCACCCCGACCCCCTACTCAGTTGACCTCCCGGGGCTCAGTGGAGCCCGTTCTAGTCCTCGTACCACTTTTCAAATTTCGTGTCAGAGCCGTGAATCGAACTCTGGCCTGCGGGGATGGCAGGTAACCACACTACACCACAGAGGTGCCTTGCTTTAACGTACTAAATATATTGAGAAAAATGTGGTCTCAATGAGCTAAATGAGACGAACCTGTCTCTTATCTGGGGAACCAGGATTCGATTTCGTACCAGGTCAGGGATCTGAGGGCTGGTTAGAGGTCCATTCAGCCTCCGGAAGAGCAGCTGAGCAGCTATCTGACAGTGAGACAGCGGCACCTACCTAGAAAGCCAATAATACGACCGACAGAATTCGTCGCACTGTCCACGCGCCTCCTCGCACTGGGCAGCGGTCACTCGTTAGGCCAAAACACAACTGGTCGTAACACTACGGGGTTGGTTTGATGGGCTCAATGACGAAAATAAACGTTAAGAAAGGTAATAATAATCATATGAGCCTGAGTCATTCAGGTTACAGAAGTAGGCCTACTCTGAGCCGAAGTTGTCTGGTTGGATCCTAGCTTACTCCGGGATATGTGAAGGCGCTCAAATACGCCAGCGTTGTGTTGGCAGATTTACTGGTATATAAATTAATTCCTGAGGGGGAAATTTCGGCCTCTCAGCATTTCCTAACATCGTAAAAGTAGTGGAATATAAAAGCATAAATAATACAGTTATTTGATAATCGTTCTTGATAATAATTACAGATGTTAAATAATGCGGAGATGTCTGATTATTATCCTCCCAAAGTCAACGAAACTTTATCAAATATCTTTGACGTCATCCGGGGATTAAACCCAACGCTGCTGCGCTGACGTTTCCAAGTTCTCTAATAATTACACAAGACGATGAAAGAAGATGAGTTACACCCATGAGCTAAATAAAACTTGCAATTCTCACAAATCCAGTTCGCGTTATATTCCGAAAGCCGAGTTAGTTGCATGTTGTGGTGAGTCTTATGTAAGACAAGAGAAACGAGCAGCTGAGGTGATCTTTTGGGTCACATGAATTCCTCCCACCGCTAGAGACAAGTCCGTTGTTGGCTCTCGGCCTAGCTTGGCGACAACATGGCACTGAATCAGGTGGACCTTTATTTGGGACGAAGAATATTGACATGATCCTCTAGATCTACATGGCAAAGGGACGACAGGATGTTGTGTAAGAAGGAGGTCAAATAAAATATTACTTCACACTTCTATTACAATTGAAATCAGATTAAGCCTACGGGACGCACAAGCTTTACATAGAATGTAATTCACATGGATGTGACCTTACATTTCAAAACATATACACATTTGGCAGGGTTCAATAAGAAGCCAGTGACTTCGCTGTCCTTTTACAAGGGCTCTGAAAACAGGGGAACTTTCTCAAACATATATATATTTTTTTGCTAGTGGCTTTACGTCGCATCGACACAGATATTGTTGGGAGATCAAAAGAATGCACATGCCAGGTGAGGCACGGGGCGAAGGGATTTTCACCAGCAGAGCCAGTGACGCAATAGTTACCATAGCAACTCCGCTACCACCCAGGGGAGTTTATAGTATCTTCTACTGGCAGCTCTTCGCTCTTGTCAGTTGTAATCCAGCAAACTGCAAAGTGTGAGTCAATATTTTCGTGCAGTAGATAAGAACAGATGAGAGCCGATCTGTCTGGACAGAACAGGAAGTTCGTGCTTGCAGGCCACATTCCTCATTCTTGCATTCTTCTCATCTCTACACAGTAGGTCTTATGGCGACGATGGCCCAGGAATTGGAAAGAAGTGGCCGTGGTCTTAAGTAAGGTACAGCCCCAGCATTTGCCTGGTGTGAAAATGGGTAACCACGGAAACCATCTTCAGGGCTGCCGACAGTGGGATTCGAACCCACTATATCTCCCGGATGCAAGCTAACAGCCGCGCGCACCTAACAACACGACCAACTCGCCCGGTTTCTCAAACATATTCCGAAACAGTAAAGTAATACTAAGACTCTTATGACGTGTATTTCTGCAATAATTTGTAAGTCTGTGACATATTGAGAGCTTCTCCGAGAGTGCGCTGAATGTGGAATGTGTTCCCAGAGCAACGAACTATACTGCGTCAAGAGCGCGCGGCTACATGGGAATTCCCCATGACAAATAAGGTGACCGCGATACTGATACGTAGCCTATATCACTGATTGTTCATCGTCTGTTTTCCCACCAGCTCTGTATCGTGTTTCTCTCACTCGCTCTTTGCTGTTCTCGTTATCCGCTGCCTTCCATGCCCATCTCCTGCATCTTCTTCTCCATTCTCTTCACACGCCCATACCATTTAAGCCTTGATTCCTCCATTCCAGTAGTATTCAGTTCTTTTTCCTCACATGCCCCTCGTGTTATTTTTACACTCAAATTTGATAACGCTTAACAAAATGGAAATGGCGTACGGCTTTTAGTGCCGGAAGATCCCAGGATGGGTTCGGCTCGCCAGGTGCAGGTCTTTTGATTTGACTCCCGTAGGTGACCTTCGCGTCGTGATGAGGATGAAATGATGATGAAGACAACACATACACCCAGCCCCCGTGCCAGGAAAATTAACCAATCATGATTACAATTCCCGACCCTGCCGGGAATCGAACCCGGGACTCCTGTGACCAAAGGGCAGCACGCTAACCATTTAGCCATGGAGCCGGACTGATAACGCTTAAATCAAACACAAATAACTATTTCTAAAATGAATTAAAGATTTAACCACTTATTAAATAACCGTCCAGCTCTTTGGATGGAATGGTCAGCGTATTGGCCTTCGGTTCAGAGAGCCCGGGTTGAGTTCCCGACGGGGTCGAGGATATTAACTGCGTTCATTTTCCTTTACACTTTGGCATAGGAAATTTTTTTCTCATGGACTGCATATCAACATTTGTCTGGGAGGCGTGACCAGTACCAGGAAGAGCATGGTGAAATACGACATATTCCATTTGCTCTTCGCGACTGTAACTGGAGAAGTGGCAAGTTTTTCTAATTATATTTCCAGTGAACCATTAACGGACATTCCCAGCACGTTGTTTAAATTTTACTGGAAGATCAGACTGTGGTGAAAAATGATTTTACCGGCGCTGACCTTCTGTCCCCAACTTGGCAGGTTCGATCAGTCCGGTGGTATTTGAAGGTGCTCAAATACGTCAACCTCGTGTCGGTAGATTTACTGGCCTCTCCGAAAACCAGAAAGTAGTTAGTGGGACGTAAAGCCAATAACATTATTATTATTAAAATGATTTTGCAATTTTGTAATCTTCATTGACATTGACATTTTCTTTGCATTACCTCACCCACAAGACGTATGTTGGCGTATTTTAAATTGTACAAGCTCTTAAGACATTTTCGCGTGCCCCGTCCTATCCTGTAATGCAGTAGTTCTCTGATCTCCTCATACATCTCATCTATTTTTTATTCCTCCTGTACTTCTCAAAACCTTCATCTCGCTAGCCTGGAAGCTCCACGACTAAACGGCTACTGTGCTGAGCTTTGATCCACAGGGGTCGCGGATTTTATTCCTGTCCGGATCGGGGATTTTAAGATCAATTTATATTTCCCCTTGCTCGGGGACTGGGTATTTATAATTTATATCGTCTTCATTAGTAGAATTCGTGGTATGTAGGGCATCATCCTCAAAGATGCAGAGGTTTTCTACAGGGCGTCAACTCGAAAGACCAGCACCAGGCTTTTCCAGTGGCCAGACACCATTATTATTATTATTATTATTATTATTATTATTATTATTATTATTATTATTATTATTATTATTACTGGAGCAGATTCTGCTTCTTCCTCTTCCCCTCGTTACTCAAGTTTATGAAGAACCGGTGTTTGGATATACAGTAGTACGTCTGCTGCTTTGGTGGGTATCTTTACTCCACAGCAAGCTTCTAACTCTTTTCAGGAATATTTCTCCTTCTCTACCGCGCTCACTTATTTCCTTATCGTTTATTACTTATTAATGCGATGGGGTAGTAATAATAATAAGAATATTCGAATTGCAATTTTTCTTACTTTGCGTGGACATATTCAGGTCTTATGGCGGTGATGGGATAGGAAACGGCAAGGAATGGCCTCGTGTGAAAATGGGAAACCACGAAAAACCGTTTTCAGAGATGCGGGCAGTGGAGTTCGAACCAGTGTGTCTTGAATTGCGAGCTGACAACATGATCCAAATCACGTCAGCAAATCGCTCGATAGAAGTAGCGAATGTTAGAACACAACTAAGCTCCCAGCTTCGGTAATTTAAAGACGAGGTGTTCTTATGCACATGCACTGTAGCAACACTGACAGCATGGCCAGTCTGCACTTACAATAAGTAGGCAGTATAACCACAATATCCTACATAATGTATATGATGGCTCGCACACACACACGTCACTTGTCCAGGAAGGAGAAAGTCACTCTCGGTTGGAAATAAACTTTACACAATCACTCCAAAATGTACTCGCAGTTACTCGATTAAACACCGCCACAGAGGTCAGTGCCCTCTGTAGCACCGCGACGAGGAGAAAACACTCTTCCGTTAACATTTCGCAAGCACTTTACTGATAGCAACAGCGAACTGTGTCTGGATACAGTCCTCCTCGAGGTCCTAAGTAGAGAGGTGAATGCAAACAGATGACCAATGTCTTCTTCCTTATGTGTATTAAGTTGTGCTATTTATGACCAAGAGTATGTATGGTTTTCCCCGAGGACTTATTTGGTGCACTTCATTTTTCGATAAAGCCAGTTATTTTAGTTCATGTAGGGCAAAAATTGCCCAAATTTGGGACACATCTCTGTAAAGTCCTCCACTGGTTGAAAACGCTGAAATATGTCAGGATTAAAAGTCTCACTTTCATGACTCCGGATTTCAAGGGATGTCCTTACCAAATTTCAGCTCAGCGACTCCACCAGATTTTGAGCCTATCCGGAACAAACAGAAAACAAATTTTAAAAAACACTATCTAATTGTTATTAATACAGTGTTGTAGATTATTCTTGTTTGTTAGTATCGGCCCGCAAAGGACCACGTTATTTCAGCCATCCTCTCTGTGCTTTGAACGTTGCCCAGTGCTCTGTGCGTTACGGTGTTGGTCTTTACTTTCTTTCGTCCATATCTTTCCCATCTTCAGCTTTGGCCTTTATTGAAAACCCTGGTGGCCTTTTAGTTTCCTCCTGAGTGCGTTTCGTTCTTGTATATCCTCATAAGTGATCCCCATCTCCTACCTCCTTGGCTTGGTCTTCTTATCTTTAAATTAGGTGAAGATCTGGTTGCATAATCGGGTGGGTTTCATCTTTAGCAAGTGGCCATAAAATGCAATTCTCCTTCTCCGCAGGTCATCAGAAATCTTCTGGACACGAGTATACACCTCATGGTTATGCCGACGTCAATATTCATCTTTGTCCTTAATTGGACCAAGAATTTCCCTTAAGATCTTTGTTTCTTTAATTTGCAGTTTTTCTATCAGGCCTTTCTTGTTCATAGCAAGGCATTCCGCTGCATGTAAAGAATCTGATCGTATGACAGTGCAGTAATATCTGAGTTTTGCATTCAATAGTATAGATATCATTATTATTAGTTATTATTTATTTCACAACTTTATAGTTGGTAATAGAGCACGTATTTCGATACTTTACATCTAAGAAATAGAGCTCAATCATAATTTATATAACATTACAATATTTTTCTCTTTATTGTAGAGGTTGCAGCTTCAGTACTGAGCATTCAGGAATGATCTGATCATGTCGCAAGTCCTGTGCCACATTGTGAATGTAGACGGGAAGCTGTAGTATCATTAATGTTTCTGGAAACGATTTTGGAGTGAGTCCTGTGGGAGAAAGGAGAAAGGGAAAGATTATCACTGTGTCTTGTTTCCAGATCCTTGCCACTTCCATACCCAGAGGAGTATATTTATCGATCTTCTCTCTGTATTTCTGTATTATATTGTGGTCATTCGGGATAGCAGTGGCAATGAGATACGTGTGTTGATTCTTTTTGTCCATTAGTGTAATGTCTGGTCTATTGTGCGGAGTTGTTTTATCTGTTTGTATCGTACGATCCCGGTAGAGTTTAAAATTTTCATTTTCCAGTACTCTTAGTCGGGAGTATTTGTAGTAAGGCACTCTGTTCTGGATCGGGTCAGGAATATTGGCTACATCATTACTGTATGTCTGTCAATGTACGGTGTTGGCGCTAGTAACCTGCAGTTGCTGATGATGTGCTCAATGCTTTCTGGGCTGCTGTTGCATTTCCTGCATTCGTCATTCTTTTTATTATTATTATTATTATTATTATTATTATTAAATTGACCTAATATTTCGATGACGAGGTAGAGGTCCATTACCACCATGTAAGCGCGGTATCACAGATAACAAATGGAGGTCCTGTGCCCCATAACTCTCCAGGTCGTGCAGATCAGCCCGCCCTTTGACCTCAGCCCCTGAGCCACCGAGCCCTAATAACACACATGCCGCTAATTACGAAACCCGACCCTGTCGGCGCCACATTCCTCTTCTGGACAAGAGTAACTTACAGCAGTACACTATGATGGAGTTCGCTAAACCGTACGGGTAAGCTTATGTTCATAAGATGTTTGGTTCGAATCCCATCGTAGACAACCCTGAAGACTGTTTCTGTGCTTTCCCATTTTCAAGCCAGAAAAAGCTAGCACTGTGGCTTAATTAAGAACACGCTGTGAAATTCCCAGTCTAATAATAGTTATTGGTATTTCGTTCCTCTAAATACTTCTACGGTTTTCAGAGAGGAGTGCCGGAATTTTCTCCCACAGGAGTTCTATTATGTGCCAGTAAATATACCCAAACGAGGCTGGCGTATTTGAGCACCTTCAAATACCATCGGACTAAGCCAATTTCGAACCCGCCAAGTCTAATGTCTGAGCTGCTCAGCCCGGGTACCTTTCTTATCCCTTTCTCACCGTAAGCCTGCGTCAGAGTGAAGTGAACAACGATCAGAAATAAAAAATAAGTGATTCTTCAGAAATGACTTCTTCGTCTGAGACAAACTCGAAGAATCTATGAAGTTCGTATAAATAATAATAATTATAATAATAATAATTATTATTATATAATATATTATATTGAAAATGAAAACCTACAACCTGTTTTCCAGTCATTGACCGGGTCAGGGATGGAATGAATGAAGTAGATATAGGCTATTAGTACGATGGGGTCGCCACTCCCAAAGTGATTTATTAATGACTGACAGATGCTATGAAATGAGAATGGAGAGTGTTGCTGGAATGAAAGATGACAGGGAAAACCGGAGTACCCGGAGAAAATCCTGTCCCGCCTCCGCTTTGTCCAGCACAAATCTCACATGGAATGACCGGGATTTGAACCACGGTATCCAGCGGTGAGAGGCCGACGCGCTGCCGTCTGAGCCACGGAGGCTCTAATATATTGTATTATATAATTATTATATTATTATTATTATTATTATTATTATTATTATAAGAATAAGAATAAAAAGAATAAAGTCCGCCTCCGTGGAGTAGTGGTTGGTGTGATTAGCTGCCCCCCAGCCCCCCGGAGGTCCGAGTTCGATACCCAGATCTGCCATGAAATTTTGAAAAGTGGTACGACGGCATGGTCGGGGTCCACTCAGCCTCGGGAGGTCACCTGAGTAGAGGGGGTTCGATTCCCTCCTCAGCCATCCTTGAAGTGGTTTTCCGTGGTTTCCACTTCTCCTCAAGGCAAATGCCGGGATGGTACCTAACTTAAGGCCACAGCCGCTTCCTTCCTCTTCCTTGTCTATCCGTTCCACTGTTCCTATCCCCCACAAGAACCCTGTTTAGCTTAGCAGGTGAAGCCGTCTGACTGGTCCTCCTTGCCAGTTGTATCTGTCCGACCCAAAGTCTCACGCTCAAGTACACTGTCCTTGAAGTGGCCGAGTTCAAGGGAAAACCAATGGATTAAGAAAGAAAGATAGAAAATCAATCTCGACAAATGTTAAGACACCGGGTGATGAGATGGTCAGTCCCATTCTACTATGCAAACGATTTAGCCAAAGGGTGAAGGGAAAGTTTCGATCTGCAGTGCCAAAGTCTGATAGTTGATTATTTTGTCGCCTGATCAGAATTAGACACATAATGACAACATTAAAGTGAGAAACATTGGCGCTAGCCAGCACGCCGGGTGCTTATTAATTCATTATGGAGACCTTCCAAAAGAATTTAAGTGTAAATGAAGAGGACCCAATGTCACAGGCTACTCAACAGTCGCCGTCTGCCGTGTGAACATTGTCTGTGGTCCCATTGCACTGCTGGTCGTTCAACCATTAAGACTGTATTCGCAATTCAAGAAATGTGCCCTCCTCTTATTTATTTTACGTCACTTCCCTGCCTGGACCACGTACCTGTCTCCACCTGCCCATCTCCAACTTCCCTCACGAATACCCCGAGTTCTCAAGGCCGCAATTAACTATGTCCCGTCTGCATACGTAAGTGATATGATGGCTCATGGGACTGAATTTGTGTGTTCACTCACACAGTCCAGATGAATGACGTTATTCCCTATAAAACTGAACAAAGTAAACGACCTGGCAATTAATCAGCTTACAGAAGAATAGTCTTGACACATAATAATCAGCAATTCAATACTACTACTAATAAAAAATAATTCTCTTCTCTTCCTACCGCTTTTTCCCACACCTGTGGGGTCGCGGGTTTGAAATGCGTAGTACATGTGGTTTTGGCCCTGTTTTACGGCCGGGTGCCCTTCCTGACGCCAGCCCTGTAGGGAGGGATATAATCAATATTGTGTGTTTCTGTGGTGGTTGGTAGTGTGATATGTTGTCTGAATATGAAGAGGAATGTGTTGGGACGGACACATACACCCAGTACCCGAGCTACAAGAACTAATCAGAAGCGATTAAAATCCCCGACCCGGCCGGGAATCGAACACGGGACCCTCTTAACCGAAGGCCATTACGTTGACCATTTAGCCAACGAGCCAGACAGAAATAATAATAATAATAATAATAATAATAATAATAATAATAATAATAATAATAATAATAATAATAATAATCTACAGGAGATGAGGATCACTTATGAACGCAACCCACTCAGGAAGAAACTGAAAGACCACCAGGGTTTTCAAGAAAGGGCAAAGTTGAAGACGGTAAAGACGTGGACGGAGGAAAGAAAGAGCAACACCGCAACGAATGAAGGAGCAAAGCCCAGAGAAGACAGCTGAAATAACGTGGCCTTTAATAGACCGAAAATTAATAATAAAACGGAACCAGACAAACTGGTTGGTAAGACACTCCCGCTCTGTGGTGTAGTGGTTACTGTGATTAGCTGACACCCCCGGCGGCCCGAGTTCGATTCCCGGCTCTGCCACGAAATTTGAAAAGTGCTATGAGGGCTGGAACGGGGTCCACTCAGCCTCTGGAGGTCAACTGAGTAGAGGTGGGTTCGATTCCTACTTCAGCCATCCTGGAAGTGGTTTTCCGTGGTTTCCCACTTCTCCTCCAGGCAAACGCCGGGATGGTACCTAACTTAAGGCCACGCCCGCTTCTTTCCCCCTACCATGTCTATCCGTTCCAAACTTCCCATCCGCCCACAAGGCCCATGTTCAGTATAGCAGGTGAAGCCGCCAGAGCGACGTACTGGTCATCCATAAGAACATAAAAATTACACAAATGATAGTACAATAGACAGCATATCTCCTTATATAAAATATTTACAGCTAAATCAATACAGAGTGATTTTTAAATTTCCAAACTTTCATTAACACTTCAATTAAATTTTGTGAAAAATGGAATAAAAATTTTCAAAAAATGGTTTCGAATTTGTTTTGGAAAAACTATTAATTATATATGAAAAAATTGCATGATATTCTTAATTTTAATTCGGTGATATTACCACAAAGTTTCATGAAAATCCATGCATTATGTAAAAATATATGTTAGGTATCATCCCGGCATTTGCCTGGAGGAAAGTGGGAAACCACGGAAAACCGCTTCGAGGTTGGCTGAGGGGAAATCGAATCCCCCTCTACTCAGAAGCTGAGTGGACCTCGTTCCAGCACTCGCACCAATTTTCAAATTTCGTGACATAGCCGGGAATCGAACCCGGGCCTTCAGGAGTGGCAGCTAATCACACTAACCACCACACGACAGGCACGGAATAATAATAATAATAATAATAATAATAATAATAATAATAATAATAATAATAATAATAATCGTGTGTCCTCAATTACATTGCACAGGTATTTCAATTAGACAGCATCTAGGTTACCTGTGGGGCAATTTCGACGTTCCTCTACCTCGCAAGAGTTATACCATCAGGATCGAAAGACCGGTGAAGGTTTAATAAGAAACATGGAATGAAGAACTTGGCAGAAGTAGAAAGATGCCAGGTTCAGCTGGAGTACTGTAGTCATAACTCAGCACCTGTATCATTACGCCGCGCTGAATGGCACAAACGGTTGAGACGCGGGCCTTTTGACCAAAACTTGGCAGGTTTGATCTTGGCTCAGTCCGGTGGCATTTGAAGGTGCTCAGATGTGTCAGCCTCGAGTCGGTAGATTTACTGGCATGTAAAGAAGTCCTGCGGGACAAAATTCCGGCACCTTGGCGTGTCCCAAAACCGTCAAACGTAGTTAGTGGGAAGTAAACACAATAACATTACTAAAAATATTATTATCGTATTATTTCATTAGTCACAGTGTGTTTGATGTTTCTATGGCAACCTGAGCAATGGTGGTGTCTACTTATAATGGGATGTTCGACCAGAAGTGGAAATACTTTCTCACGAGCAGTCACCGTTCTGTAGTTCTCCAAGGCAGAAGCATCTTGAGCATCAGAAAACAAAGAACTGTTCGCGAAGAAGATGGGTGAATTATGTAATAGAGTGACTTGGTGGAACAGGTTTCTGGTTGATATTTGATAACATACCAGAATAATCAGCATCCCGTTTCCTTTACTTGAAATTAAAAAAATGAATTAGATGGTGGTGTATCTCATATGTGTGGTTCGCATTCCTCGGAGGTGGAAATTCCAGAATTATATTGATGTCTGCCTCTCCTATTCCCCTGATTTACTGGCCAGCTTTTAACTCACTTCCGAAAGGAACGGAAATGTCGCGTGTATGTACATTCCACCAAGTCCGTGTTACTGTGCTCGTTTTCTATCAGCGGCAATATGGCTGCTAACACTGTAGCCCTTGAGAAATTTTCATTACGTTTCGAATTACCATTCATTAATGTTTACCTTTCTTTCCCTGTCAAGAGGATTTACAATTAACCTACATTCTATATTCTGTATGTGACGAAATAATTTCACATAAACCGTGAATTCAATAAAATGAAAAAAAATGGAAATGGCGTATGGCTTTTAGTGCCGGGAGTGTCCGAGTACAAGTTCGGCTCGCCAGGTGTAGGTCTTTTGATTTGACTCCGTAGGCGACCTGCGCGTCATTATGAGGATGAAATGATGATGTAGACGACACATACACCCAGCCCCAGTGCCAGTGAAATTAACCAATGATGGTTAAAATTCCCGACCCTGCCGGAAATCGAACCCGGTAGCCCGGTAGCACGCTAACCATTTAGCCATGGAGCCGGACATTCAACAAAATATCTCGAGCAGAGTGAAAAAGCCCACATAAAACATAGCAATTGGTAGATTCACATATATGCTTTAAAGAAAGTATAATCAAATTAAATACAATACTTTACTGTATTGCGTATTGTATATAATATGAATGCTACAAGATTAATATAAATTTTACATTTTTATGACTGGTATTATTATTAAGCCTTATTAAAAACTTTATTCCTTAATTAACGTCAATCAATGCTAAGATTCTTTATCTGTTTTATCCGAAAACAGTCACCTTAAAGATCAATAAGAAGAAGAAGAAGAAGAAGATTAGAGTAGGAGAAGCGTCCCTGCCTCTTACCAGGAGGCCCCTGGTTCGAATCCCGGCCAGGTCAGGGATTTTTACCTGGAGCTGAGGGCAGGTTTGAGATCCACTCAGCGTACGCGATAGCAATTGACGATCTATATGTTGGTGAGATAGCGGCCCCGGTCTAGAAAGCCAAAAATAATGGCCAAGAGGATTCGTCGTGCTAACCACCCGACGGCTTGTAATCTGCAGGTCTTCGGGCTGAGCAGCAGTCGCTTGGTAGACCAAGGCCCTTCAGAGCTGTAGTGCCCTTTGGTAGCGCCATGGGAGTTAGGGAGCGCTTATGAGTAGTTTTCTTGGATACTGGCTTTCATTCCCAATACCTCTTGAGCCCAGGTATTAGTTTCCCCCCCCCCTTTCCTCTGAAAGAGGTTTTCGAGTTTTAACAAGCCAGTTTACCATTTTAAAAAATTCGGGGTGGTCTGAGACATCAATATCAGAAATCGCAGAGGAAGCTTAAGTTTTTGATGAGTGAGAAGATCTTCTTCGTATTCCTGTCGTTGTCCATTCTCTCAGAATGTACCCGAATAATAATAATAATAATAATAATAATAATAATAATAATAATAATAATAATAATAATACCAAGCTATTTGACTGCACGATTCGGAGAGTGAAACTGTATGCTTGCATTCGACTGATGGTGAGTTGTAACCCCACTACCTGCAGTCCTGAAGATGTTCTGTCTTTTCATATCAGTCAGGAACTAGTAATGTACCTTAATTAAGACAACGGTATGGTTGCTTCCTTTCCACTCTTAGCCCTTTCCTATCCCATCGTCACCTTAAAAATATAACTGTGCTTTTACGTCGATAAACCACTATAATAAAATGACTATCTGCCTTAAGAGTCATCGGAATGCGCCGATTTTGAAGTGAGTCGCTCGTAAAGAGAAGAACTGAGCAGAAAGTGTGACCAAGCAAATTAATTTAACTGATGTCGCATGGAACCTGGTCCGCAGGAAGCTGAGCTGCTCTCAATATGACTTTTGTAACGTTGGCGTGCCCATTGAAGGGAGAGCGAGCTACGTCTTCAGGTGTTTGTTTTTGTTTGTCCTGTTGTACCCGACTTGCTGGTACGTGACAGGCAACAGATAAAAAATGAGTCTAACAGAATCCGAGGAGCAAAAAGAGTGAGAGAAGCGTCAGAGGGTCTGGCCCGTGAGACTGTTGCTCTCACCCTGACGTACCTTCAGCGGAGTTTTACGAGCAGCTCAGCAGGGCATTTATCCAATAGAAATACCTGGTTTTATATAACCCAATATACAGTATAAGGCGGCCCCGTACATGCCTTTTACCCGGATGACCGGGTTCGATTCCCGGCCAGGTCAGGGATTTTCAACTGCATTCCAGGGCTGGTTCGTGATCCCCTTAGCCTACGTAATTACAATTGAGGAGCTATCTGACGGTGATATGGCGGCTTCGGTCTGAAAAGCCATGAATAACGGTTGAGAGAATTCGTCGTGCCAACCACATGACACCTCATAATCTGCGGGCCTTCGGGATGAGCAGCGGCCATTCGGGGCTCTCGCGCCATGGGGATATACTGTACACCAAAAATGCCCTCTAAAATGACAAAACAATATCAAAAAATCACGATAAAATGAACCAAACATAAGAATAAAAATAATGTATTCAAATATTTATTTCGTTTCGTTACATTACCATAAAATCGTAATGATTGAATACTTTTCATATGTAAAGGAAATCTTACGAAGGAAATTGAAATTCTGCGCTCACATTCACAGATAGAACAGTCAAAAACTGCTGTTCTGCAATGCGATTTGCATATATACCTGGGACACGTTCTATAAGAACCCCTAACATTTATGCAACACCGCATGACATATAGATAGCGCGAGCTTAGCGCCACTTGCTACTCACCAAATAACCCATTAGTGGCTCAGACGGTGTGGCGCCGGGCAGGTTCGATCCTGGCTCAGTCCGGTGGCAAATACGTCAGTCTCGTGTTAGCACGTAAGGGAACACATGCGGAGCAAAATTCGACGTCTCCGAAAATCATAAATTGAATTAATGAAACGATGACGAATAACATTATTATTATTTATTATTATACTGGTAGTGACACATGTAAGCAGAAAGGAACGGTCATACCTCATTACCGCCGAAAAGAACTTAAACACCACATAATCTACAGGAAATCAATTTTGAGTATCGTCTGCTGTCTTCTCTAATCGCAATAGCTATATTTCCTTTGCGGGGGGTCGAACACTTAATATTCTGAGGATAAGTTTTTCGTACACGTCTGCTCCTTTGCATAGTGATGGCGAAAGCGTCATCTGATACGAACACACAGACCATTCGCATGTTCTTTACTTATCTTGCTGTAATATAGACCTGCACATTCAAATTCAAACCAGACAGCCGAACGCGCATTGCACATAGAAACTGCCTGGCGTCGCTATGGAAACAGCACTTTACTGCCAGAACTTGCCTCTTCAAAATGAGAACTTTACAGAAGGTAGATACCAATATTAGAAAGTGATGGGGTCACAGTCATGCACTGTACCACGTGACAGGCAGGATCTGCTCAGTCTGGGTTTGAAATGGTATTGTTGATACTTCATTCCACGGCCTCCAGTAGCACGGAACTCACCTCACGTCGTTCGACCCGTCTAAATTTGAGACACTCGCAATAAGATTTTCGACCCTCGGCGTTTGTGATTTTGAACTTTTTGAATTTCTTCAAGCCATTCTAAACTCTCGAATCAATTTTCCATCACTTTGAAGCCCTTTGTTGTTCATATACAGCGACATTTTGAGAACGAAATATTATTTTCTCTTCCTGGCTGCACATGTTTTTCAGATTATCACTATTTGATCTGTTATGCCATATAGTTGTAGAATTCACAAAGATGAATCAAATGATACCTCGCACCACACCGAGTCCAGAATTACAGTAATCGTTAGCCGCGCGGCACGTTGATTTTGTACCTTACGGTGGCGTTGCTTTTGTATCACCCGATGACGTGATAATGAGGTCGGACTCTTGTTGGTTAATTTACCGGCACGTAAAAGAACTTCTGCAGAAAACGTTTCCGGCACCTCAGCGTGTCCTAAAACCGTGTAGTGGTTAGTGTGTTGCCGCCCTCGTAGGTCCGGGTTCGATTCTCGGCTGTGCAACGACATTTGAGAAAGTGGTACGAGAACAGGGAAGGGGGTGCACCCAGCCTCGGGAGATCAACTGAGTAGAGTGCCTTTCCGTGGTTTCCCACTTCTCCTCCAGGCAAATGCAGGGATGGTACCTTACTTAAGAGTCACGGCCGCTTTCTTCGCCCTTCCTTGTCCATACCTTCCAAACTTCCCTTCCCCCACCAAGGTCCCTGTTCAGCATAGCAGGTGAGGCCGCCTGAGGGAGGTACTGGTCCACTTCCCCAGTTCTATCCCTCAGCAAATGTCTCACGCTCCAGGACATTGCCCTTGAGGTAGTAGAGATGGGATCCTTCGCTGCGTCTGGGGGAGAAATCAATCGTGGACAGTAAACTGACTAAATCTTAAACAAGTAGAGGATATCACCAGTCAGGTGGTCGGTGCACCTGGTCATTGTGTGGGAAGTACCACACACTTGTCTGCCTAAACAGGACTAAATCAATAGCTTCCTATGAAAACCAAACCAAACCCCATGATGCAACAGCCCCGAAGGGCCATGACCTACCAAGCGATCACTGCTCAGCCCAAAGGCCTGCACATTTCGAGGTGTTATGTGGTCAGCATGACGGTCCCTCTCGGCCATTATTCTTAGCTTTCTAGACCGGGGCCAACATCTCACCGTCAGATAGTTCCTCAGTTGTATTCACGTAGGCTGAGTAGACCTCGAACTAGCCCACAGATGCAGGTACAAATCCCTGACCTGGCCGGTAATCGAACCTGGGGCCTTCTATGCACGCTTTCTATGCAAAGTACAATCATTTTCAATAATTTTCTTCTCTTTTGTTCAGAATATGTTTAACAAATCTCATCAGCCTATGAGAATCAGCTAAGTGTAAAAACTCCTTTATTTTTTGCACACAAAGAAATTTCATCGCCCAGTTACAGTAATCTGCTGCACTGTAGGAGAAACTAGGGTAAAACGCGCTCAGTTAAAAGTTGCCGTGGTCTGGAATGTCTTCTTGGGGAATGAAAGCGAAAACGATGTGTCAGGTATGAATTACGTCAGCGTAGGTTTTACTGTGCTTTCTCACATCTCAGCAGTTTGTAAACCCTCCCATTATTACATTTTAGAGGCCAAGCTGAGGAAATTTTACGCACAGTTAATGACAATAGGCCGAACTTTATGATGCTCGTAAAAAGAAAAGCACTGTGGCCGTC
This sequence comes from Anabrus simplex, assembly GCF_040414725.1. Classification (NCBI taxonomy): domain Eukaryota; kingdom Metazoa; phylum Arthropoda; class Insecta; order Orthoptera; family Tettigoniidae; genus Anabrus; species Anabrus simplex. The sequence goes on along the minus strand of NC_090272.1, from coordinate 25,097,395 downwards.
TTGATTAAGGCCCCGTAACCTGAGGCATACTTGCTTCCGGAAACTCCTTTAGTTCCTTGACATCTGAGAAGGGTAAATTCAACCATTACGATGTTTACTATTAAGTCACTGACTATAAGAAGTAGTACTTCCTTTTAAACAGTAATCACCACCACCACCACCACCATAAGAAGTAGGGATTTTGGACGGAATGCCATAAGATGAATGAGGACCAAATGTCATCGCGTTTCCTTTAGAGTCATTAAAATATCATTTTATACCTCGCTTTCTTCCTGTAGAGGTTCCATCTTCTACTGAAGGTTGGGGATCATTCTGCCATTTTTAACTTTCGATTTAACGACATCTAGGGGTGAATTACTGCCTTTGTAGTACAAATCCCGCAGATCTCCAAGCCACACTTTGCTTTAAAAATACTGCATCACATCCTAAGACAGCCATTACAATCTGCGGAATTCAGAACTCGGACAAGCTTGCCTTCAAGTATGCTGGACTGAAAGCCCAACACTGCTGGGAATCATTTAAAAGTGCTTGAATGCAAGGAATTCCATGTGAGTAGAGGATCTCCGCGAACATTTTCACTAATCCAGTGCAGTTACAAAGCGAACTCAACTTCAGTCAAGATACCGTGAGAACCCCTTTTGTGGCTACACAGTGTAATATCTTCATCGCATTGTTTTAAGTTGTTTACTGTTTTCGAAGAACAAAAGTTTTCATATTCCTTTTTATGTCTTAATTCTGATCTGATAGGGATTCGTTTGCGTCATGCTTCCTTTGATTTATCCAAGATCTGCAACATCAATTTCTACTCATGGAACTCCCTGTTTTTCTTCTCCCTTGCCTTTTCGCGATTCCTTAGGGGGGAGGGGGAGCATCACGTCTGGATTAAGTCTACTTTTGCGGCCAGATGCCTCACTTGATGCCAACCCCATGCGGGGAGATGTATTTACTACTGAGTGTTTCTATGGTGGTTAATCATATTCAATGTCCTGTAGATAAACACCCAGCTGCCGAGCTAGGACATTACACCGAATGTAGCTAAAATCAAACCCAGGGCGCTCTGAACTGAACCCTAGGGAGTGGTCACATCTCTACGATTATTTAGTCTATCAACGATGACCTGAACTGCGCATACTAATCTTGAATTATACAGACCGATTCTTTGATGGATGACATAAATGCGTGCGTCTTAGTATTATTTAAATAAAAATAAACAAATTCAACACAGTCTGAAATAAGGTATCGTAAAGTATATTTTGTAAGTTGAAGAAAATTCCGTTCGACGCTCCGTAAAATTTAAAAGATCTCTGGTGACACATTCATGTCTGGAGCGTGGCATTATATTGAAGATAAACGGGAACAATAACCAGTTCAAAAAGTAAGAGAATAGCAGTTTCTGAAATGTAGTGTTAGAGAGGAATGCTGAGGGAGACATAGGAAGATTAAATCACGAATGAATATTGCCGTTGCAGGACAAAACCTATGTGATAATATTTTTGGAGATATACTGGCCCGCAATGTATGTTCAGTCTTCAGCCCTAAGGTTGGTTGGATCCTCAACAGCTCCGCCATCAGCTGTCATAGATGGCCTAGGCATTACTGAATAGGCATACTGAGGAGCGAGGTCGTTTCCCGTTGCTTTCCTCACCGAGCCAGAAGTTGCTATTACATATCAGTCTGCCAAGCCCACTGAAATTCATACACCAACCGACCCTATGGCGAATATTTTCATACGATTCATAGCAGGGACTGGCTGCATAAGGATTGGCATTACCAGCATCGCTCATACCTCAGTCACTTTCATATTGTCAAAGTAAAGGATAAGACAGAGACAGATCAGTGAAAGTAACAAAATTGCTCTAGCCCATACCAGAAGACATAGTGCTCTGTAAACACTAGGTCCTGTCAGCAATGGCATACTGACCCGCAGCACATACATTATGAAGAGCGAGAATGCCTTGACAATATTGCACCTTAGATGATAGAACCTTACTGGCCAAGGTTCTAAGCTAAAATATTTCACATAGCGACGATATGCTCAATCGAATTGGCAAGAGGAGAACGATTTATCGAAATTTGACCAGATGATAGGACACATCTTAAGACACCTAGGACTTGTTCACTTGGTTTTTGACGGAAGTTCAGATGGTAAGAACTGTAAGGGTAGACCAAGGTGTGAATGTGACAAGCAGATTAGAGCAGATATAGAATGAAGTAGTTACGTTGAAATGGAAAAGTGAGCAGAATATAGGATGACATGGCGGACTGCATCAAAGCAGTCTAAGGACTGATGACACAACTTTTCACGGTTTCGCGTAATTGTTTTGAAATTCCCCCTAAAATCTCACCTTTGCAACAGTCATCGTTGAGTTTTTATATTAAGACTAAAATATGAGGTGGGGGAGTGGTTTGTGACTAGCCTAGTGCCCAAGCAGCTGGCGTTCTAGCCAGTGGGATGAAGTTCAATTCCCGGTCGATTCCAAGTTGGAATATTCACCTCAGACATAATACGTGGCGTTAGGGAGCGCATCTGGCAGTAAAACTTCTAGCCAAAGCTCGAAATGAGCCGGATGACTCCAGCGGCCACCACTGATTGCGGTTTGTTCGTGCGGCAAAGTGCCTGTGATGTACAAAGCCTACAGCATACGATGATGGTGATGTCCAGACTAGCAGCAGCTGTGAGTCGCCATGTTGCAGTAACCTGGTTCCCAGGCGTCGCGCCTGCTTGACACATATGCACCACTAATTACGGACACAAACAAAGCTGCGAAATGAAACTGAAAGTTCGCAGCCACGCAATACCAGGTCTTATCTCTCTTGACGAAAATGAAACTGTTCTTCGGTCAACTGCAAGACCTAAATACATACGTGAATCTGTGTTTCTCGGCGTCGAGATACCAACGTATTGTATTCGAATGTGGCAGAGGAAATCGGATACTTTGAAGGACGAGAAAAATCATTCCTACGATGTCGGTATGTAAGATCTTTAGCGACAAAATGAATTATAAATCAGACATAAATCGCCCGATGAGAACTGGTTTCTTCCCCTATCTGGTTAAGGAAAACGAAAAGTCAAAATTGAAACACAGGTACCGTAGATGGTGTCAGATTAAAATTCTGTCACACTGTGTCTGAGAACATGATATTATTATTATTATTATTATTATTATTATTATTATTATTATTATTATTATTATTATTATTATTATTATTATTGATTTCTTTCCGAATTTACTGAGGTTGATTTTCATAAGTTTTACGGCTGGATGTCCTTCCCGGCGCCAACCATAGATGGAAGGTTCTACTGTGATAAGTTTTTCGGATGTGAGGAGAGTAGGTATTAAGACAGATACAAACATCTAGTCTTGGAGTTAAAAGAATTAGCCATACTCAATTAAAATCCCCCGAATCGGCCGGGAATCCAACCGGGGTCCTATGAAAAGAAAGCCAAGACTCTGGCAATTCAAGCAGCAAAGTGCCGTATTATTATTATTATTATTATTATTATTATTATTATTATTATTATTATTATTATTATTATGTTCCTTTACTGAATGGACAGCGTAGGTCCAGTAGTCTTCGGCTCAGAGGGCCGCGAGTTTGATTCCCGATCGTTTCTGGTATTTTATGTCGAATGATTAATTTCCTTGGTTCCGGGACTGGGTATTTGTGCTTTTCTCAACATCTCTGCTGCTCATAGCTCAAACAACGCTATTCTCCATCACAAAAATACCCACTTGTCCGCACACAGCAGACGCCGCCCACCAACGTTCGAGGATCTTCCATCTAAGGACTGCATCAGGCTAGAAGTAGCCACCTGATATTATTATTATTAGTAGTAGTCGTCTCACTCATCGCCAATCTGCGCCGTAGTCTAAACTCCCTGTCAACTCCCTCATCTTCCGAGATGACGACCACTCAGCAAACCTCGTGTCTGACTCGTTGGATAAATGGTCAGCGTACTGGCCTTCGGTTCAGAGGGTCCCGGGTTCGATTTCCGACCGGGTCGTGGATTTTAACCTTCATTGGTTAATTCCAATAGCCCGGGGCCTGGGTGTTTGTGCTGTCCCCAACATCCCTGCAACTCACACACCACACATAACACTATCCCCCACCACAGTAACACGCAGTTACCCACACATGCCAGATGCTGCCCACCCTCATCGGAGGGATGCACTCGGCTAGAAATAGCCACACGAAACTACTATAGCAAACCTCGTCATCCGTTTAATGAGGAAAACAGGTCTGTTTTATCTGCTTTTAATGTTATTGTTAACTACGTTTTATTCTGCGACTCTGTTTCAGTTTGTTTAGTGTTTTTTATGTTTTAACTTGAATGATATATATGAATGCACTTCGAGGCAATCCACTTATTATTTTAAATACATATTCTTTTTTCAACATCACTTTTTAAATTCTAGTCATAGGATGAATTTTAAGATTTTAATTATCATTACATTTCGTTTCATGGCATACCATTAGCGGCAGATGATCTAGATGTTAGGCCCCTTTAAATTTCAAGTATTATCATCATCATCGACATTTTTTCTCCTCTTCGTATTAAGTTTTTCTTACAGAATAGGCGTGTAACAACAGCCCCTTCACCTTCTCTGCTGCTCGTATCTTACAGCTCCTCCGTTGTCTTCACGAGACAGAGGGAATGCCATTCCGTCTCTTGGTCCAGAATTGAAATTTTTAGACTGGCTGGGAATCGATCCCGGTGCCTCCAAGATTAAAGTCAGCCATAGAATAGGGGAGCTTTTTGAAACTTCTTCCAAGATATTTGATTTCTACGAAATCGTAAGCTATTCTTTCCTCGCTAATTGAACAGCAAGTGCTTACTGATACCACATCATTAGTTTATTGTATTCCTGTACAACTTCTCACACATTAGGGCTGAGAAAGAAGCGCAGTAATTAAGGTAACATATAATAATGCTGTCACTATTTCAAGTTATAATGCTCTTACGTAAAGCAGTTCACATAGACCCACAAATAGTATGTTGATGAATACGCACCTTGACTTACTTGCTTGCCTTGGAAGACTAGGAATTAGTTAATACATGGTACGTTCCTTGTGCATGCTAAGGTTTCTTTTCTCCACGTTAATATTCCCTGATGTTGGTCTGGTACTTTTATTTATTATTCTCCCTGAAATTGCAAGTGTCCGCAACGATACAGAACACTACGGCAATTTTGAATGAATGTCAACTATTTTGTAAATTATTAAATTCAGTTCAGTGAATCCAACTCTCACCATTATATCCAGTTTTCTAACTTCGTTTCACAATATTCCAGTGTTTCATTTACGATATTATATCACTACTCGTATAACACATATGAACATGAGCTATCGCGTCCGAACGACGTGATGCATACGGATTAAATTACACATACAATTACAGTATGATCTTGGATAACTTACAGGCTATTTACTGTTACTATATCTAAGGTGGGGCATACAGTGATTATAATATGTGAGCCAACTTACAGAAAAATGATCACCTGGAACCATCGGACAGAATACGCTGTCTTAACTGTTAGACTCGAAAGATTGTTCGTATCTATATTGCCATTCACAACGGAATTCAGAGATGGAACTGAAAATATTGGAGAAATATTCTACTAAGTATGCTCCATAAGTGATGGGGAACCAAAATTTTGCATTCTCGTACTGCGGACCTAAGCATGAAGAAATATCCCTACTGCGCTAGTTTTCCGTTATCTACATAATTCACTTACACCCCCACAGTTGTGCAGAGTGCTCGGAGTGCATCTTGCTTTCCTCTTTTCCATACCGGCTGAAATCCTTGAGGTTATTTGATTATCGTAACAGGGAGATTAAAAAATGTTCATCTAATTTTATTTAGTTGGTAGTGGCGATAATTGTTTTAAGAAGAAATTAGACTGGACAACCATCCTCTCTTAACCACTAATCAGAATGAAAATTAAACAAGTCCGACATTTCTACGATTGAAGAGAACAAGAATGGACCAAGGGAGGTCTGTTAGGAAAGATGAAAGCGAGGGTCCTGACACAAGTAGGTGTAAGTAATGCCATGCTCAACTAGGGGAGCCGTGGCAGCTAATCCACACTTTTAGTCGCTTTTCACGACAGTTGGCGGATATCGTGAGTGTTTTATACCGGCCCCACCAACAGGGGGATTGTTTTTATTCCCCAAAGGATTTTCCTGAAGAAAACGAGGGTGATCCTTTCCCTTTTTTTTTTGTATTTGCTTTACGTCCCACCGACACAGATAGGTCTTATGGCGACGATGGGATCACGTCGATGCATTCATGGTGTTACTAATGTAGTTTACTTCAATATAATACTCTACGCATAAACCGTTGTGTAAAATCTCAGTGAAATAGTTCGAACTTCTCTGTCGAATATTCCTGATATGTCATGTATGATATTAACTCCAAACAAATGTACTCCTCATTTCTAACTACAGGATGCCGTCCTCACATCACAGGTCCTGACAAATAGAACTATGGTGATTAAAATGAAAATAAGATTCAACTTTCAACCTGAGTATTTCAACCATAGACAACTGGAGGAATGTGGTGAGAGTGACCTCTGTCTCAGTTTTATAGTAACTATGGACGTCAATGAAGTACTCCATTAGTGCAAAAAATCGAGCTCCGATTTTTTGGGCACACAAAAAGCAGGGGTTTGTTTTGCAAATTGGTAGTGATGTAAGATGTCTTGGTGGCAACTTCAAAAGCGTTTGAAGCTATATTTGGGCCGCAAATTTCGTCTATAACGTCAGTCATTTGCAAGAATATACAGCACAGTAACACCCCGTATAAGGCTATTCACCAACGTTGTAAGTGCATTAGGCTGACGTCTATGATGTCCCAAGCGTTAAATCAACAACAGTAAGTATACGTTCCAACAAGCACCAAACGTCTTCAGCTGATTGCTCAGGCAGGCCCTCTAACTACTCGCCGTAACAAAGATCGCTCCTGCAGTAATGTTCTCTGATGGCCGTCAAAGCAGACGCCATTAATGTGTTTCCTGCGAGTATGAAACCTAGAATTACATAAGACGTGACCCAAGGTTTGTTGGTTTTGCATGTATCTAATTGTTTTGATTAACTCTTTAATCACGATTACAGCATTAAACTGGGCGCTCACCAACCCAGCCACAAGGCAGAAGTACTCTCTCCGACCAACGAACGTACAGTTTGCGTGTAAAAGCTCAGAGCTTCGGCGCACGTTTTCTGACAGCGTAAACAAGCTCGCCTTCCTTAATGTCTTCCCTGAACGACACACTTAACCAGGCCGTAAATAATGGCAAGTTAATCTCTGATTAATGTATTCAAGGAATTTAAACTATATGCCTTCGGATAATATGTAACGTATAAGTATTTAAATAAAGTTTTCTTCTACATTTTCATTTGTTTGTGGAAAGGTTATTTCCCCGTTAAAATGAAGCGTAGTTCCCAGAATGTCTCCACATATTAATGAGGAGCGTGAACCAGCTTAATTGATTTTTATATCGCATGCGCTTTCGTGTTCTATAACTGACACCATGTAACTAATATCATCCACAACATAAATTCACACTATCTGAATCTTATTATTTAATATTGAATTATGATAGTTTGTATTCTTAATAAGTTTGGAAACGATAAAGTTTGATACGTCACTGGAGACTTGAATGCGTGGGTATACGCGTAACTTAATATTCAGAACAAACGGCAAGCAAGCAAGCTTGCTGTTTTACATGTCTGATTATGCTCCCAGGCACGGAACCTCCTGTTGTAGGTGGAATTCGAACCCTCGGACGTGGCTGCTTCATTTCAAAAATTCCATATGGATTGGGCAGGATTCGAACAGCGGGCACTTTCGGTAACAAGGTAGTGAAGATGCAAGTCGGCTGTCATGACCTTACGTAACATTCAACATAACCACCGAATACGGCCAAGAATCCTCATGGAGTGTTCATAGGTGATTTTCGTCGCAATCCTATGCGTTTGGCTGACTGTATTCTAGTTAAAGAAGGCTCAAACCTAATTATATGTCATCTAAATTTCCTTCATGAAGTTACTGAAACTTTCACGGAAATTTTTCTTTCACGAGCTTTATTCGTTCGATTCAGTACTTTCACCTCGTTTATTTCTTCCTGAGCTCACCTTTACCACCACAGCGAGATATACTTACATAGGCTACTTCGCGTTTTCGAAATTGGAGCTCGGTGAAGATACCATTCGTTCACTCGAAAGGCAAAGTGCCATACAGAGAAGAGGAAAAGACGCTCATGGTTCACCTTTAAGAATATGGCTTCAATTTCTCAATGGGATAATCATAAATTTAGAAAGTACCTCCCCGCTTGTGGAGAAGCAGACGGCGCTGCGGTTCATCCATATTCTAAAAGAAATTAATGTCAGGTTACTAATTGCGAGCAAAGGCAATGGGCGTAAAACTATCCAGTCTGTCACGCTCAGTGCCCCGAGGTTACAGATGGTACAAGACGTTACTTTCATTTCCTTCAGAGGCTTTCCTATCTTCTTCGCAGAGGTATTTGTATTTTATTATTTCCAATTTAAGATTTAGTATTATTATTATTATTATTATTATTATTAGTATTATTATTATTATTATTATTATTGTTGTTGTCTCCATACAAGCCATGTACGGCCATGAAGCAATGGAGGGTAAAGGTTTCCACTATCTCTAACATCGGCTCTTGGTGGGGTGCAGTGGTTAGCTGTACTCCCGGCCACTCTAATGCCTTCTGTTGTTGGCTGAGTAAACCTGAGGGCCAAGTGCGTCTCGAGAAGTGGACATCTCGTTTCTCAAATTGTTCGTCTTCCTGAACACACCTTTACTTCCTCGGCTAAATATTCTTTACATTTTGGAAATTATAGTTCAGTGAAGGTATAATTCGTTTTGTGGAAAGGCGAAGTTCCACACACAAAATAGCAGAAAAATGAGAATTTCAATCAAAGAATCAGTCTGTAATAATTTCAGGCGCCGTACTGACAACTAAATGAGCTACAACAGAACATTCTCTAAGGGAGTATGCAGGCCACTCATCACGAATCAGGATCCCTGTGCTCGACTCAAGCTGTCCCGCCGACACACCGTCACGTCGCTTACATTATTTAGAGTGCCGTTATATTTGGCGTAACGTATGAGGTGCCGGAGCCAAGTGTGGTGTAAAAAGAGACGACGTAATATAGTAGGCGGTAACGGCTTGTTACTGTCACAGAACGTACAGAAATACAGATCTCGTACCGCCAACCTCATTGTCCTCAGTCTCCGTCAAGTCAACATAAGTACAAGTGTTATCAAACAACTTCACAGTAAATAGTCCCCATAGCAAGTATGTATTTGTTCCATACGAAATCAAGGATAATTCATGTAGTACTCATGCCATCGCTAAAAATTTTGTAGCATCTGCAGACAGGAATAAGAATTATTGTTTAAATGAACAATGAGATTTTGAGTGTTATAAGAATAAGATTCAGGTTTAGGCTATCAATAACCGGATACTTATCAGTAGAAAAGTGCAATGTGTTAAATTATTGATAAAAATCTGTTTCTGATAACTTGTTTAATGGATTAATTTTTGAGAATTAAATCAAAGGAACACATCACAACTTTGCATCGATGTTTGACAACAGATTGATGATTGATGATAAAGTTTAAATGATCACACTGAAAATGGAATAAAAATGACAAAAGTGCTAAGTCCTGAAAACATTTCATATGTGCTATATTCAAAGATCTGCGCAAACTATTATTTACGTTCGTTCTTGGGCAAATAAGCAATTATGACTTTCAAATCGCTGTTCTTTTATCGCAGCGCACTGTAAAACGTATAGAGAAGCTAACTCTACCGTGTGTCTTTTATGTATTGCCTTTCGTTTTTAGAAGTTTTACCTTACAGCCAATCTCAATATCATAGTATCATTATTTAACAAGGGTCCTTCATGCCAATTATCTGAAAACGCTGATAGCTTTCAAAATATTCATAGGTATTGCATTGATAATTTTATCTGCCACAGTTTAAATGTCATTTTTTAAGGAATTAAGGCAATGGGACGTAATTTAAATGAGACTGGGGACTTCCAAGCACTGACATATCTTGGTGGCCTTTAACAAATCTCTTCTTCATTCTTCTGTGCACCTAGCGCAGATGACACGTAATGCTTATTGCTACTTTGCACCCGCCTGCCGTCTACAGTAGAATTAAGACCTAATAATTGTTACTCATATAACTCATTAATACCACGGGCCTGTCACGATAACTGCTGTCCAGATAGATGGCCTCCTGATATCGGAGTGATACCTGGTCAGCATGACGGCTTTCCCATTAATTAACTTAATTCACTGACAAAATAAAGTTAAGAAAACGATTTTTAACAAAATAATGATATTGGTTTTACGTCCCAGTATCTATAGTTATGTTTCCCGGGTTTTTGTCTCTCAGGACTTCTTTGGCCTACTGACATATTTCAGCATCTTCATTGGACTGTGGTGGGAAAGAAACCACAATCCTTGGCTCAGAACTCCGGCTAATGGACGGATGATATGGCTCAGGGGCGTAGCCAAGGGGAGGGGGAGTTACTGGGGGATTGAACCGCCTTCCAGTGGAATTTTACAAAAAGAAAAACAGGAACTCTCAAACAGTACGTTAAATAAACATTCAGAGAATATAATCAACAGATCTGTAGAATCTAATTGCTAAAAAGCTTCGAAAGTTATATTTTAGATTGTAAAACTGTAAAACTCTGTAAAACTGTTGACCTTTATCGCATTGTTCTTGTTCTGTGTTATAATGTAACATATTGTCGGTAATGCAATCTGAATATCAACATACTTCACTTGTATCAGTGTCCTTATAATGGGAAGTCTTCCATGTACGTGTGTGGCACACGCACAAGCACCTCCATTGTGTTCTATCATCGTTTTTGGTTGGCCGTGCGCGTAGAGGCGTGCGGCTGTGAACTTGCATCCGGGAGATAGTAGGTTCGAATCCCACTATCGGCAGCCTTGAAAATGGTTTTCCGTGGTTTCCCATTTTCACGCCAGGCAAATGCTGGGGCTGTACCTTAATTAAGGCCACGGCCGCTTCCTTCCAACTCCTAAGCCTTTCCTATCCCATCGTCGCCATAAGACCTATCTGTGTCGGTGCGACTTAAAGCCCCTAGCAAAAAAAATCATCGTTTTGTAACCATAACACTCCTCTCCCCCACAGCCAATCCTGGCTTCGCTACTGGTATGGCTGAATTTAATTTTGTTAGGTGACAGTGAAGGTGCCATCAGAAATCATCAACATGGCAGTAACAATGATATGTAGTACTAAAAATTCTGACTAACCGTCAGAAACTGGCAACCTCACCTAGTATGGCACCCATGAACTTGAGATCATGAATCAGATACTCTACCACTGAACCACCGAGGCAATTTAAACTGATGTCAACAGCGGTGTCAATTGGAACTCTAGCCAAAATTTTAGACGACTCATCATCAAATCTATTTAGTCCGCCTGAATGGTCAGCGTTGTGTCCTTCGGTTCAGAGGAATCTGAGTTCATTCCCAGACTGGGTCTGGTTAATAACATACCTCTGGCTCGAGACCTGGATGTTTGTCTTCGTCTTCATGCACTCACATACAACACGTCGCACTACCAAACACCAGAGAAACACGTAGCAGTGAATAAGTCCCTCCACTTGGAATGGGCATCCGTCTGTAAAACTGAGCTTAATCTACACTAGTGCCAACTCAAGGCAACTAGGGAATTTCCAGGAAGAAAAAGAACAAAATAAGTACCCCAGATTCTCTTAGGTGCTACTCCTATGTGGTTCTAGAGAAGATTCAAGATGAACAAACTGGAGGGGCAGAAAGTCAAATGACATCGTTTTAAAAATTATCAGCGAAAACGATGTTTACTGAACACGATCAAGAATAGTTCACTCAGTTACAACAATAATGATACTATCATTGCTTTAAATTTTGAACCCTGTTTCCTGCACCGAGAATTACAAGTGTTCATAATAAAAATTCAGCTTGTATCCAGTTAATTATTGAAGGTAAAATCTGGTGAATTTAACGCGCGAATGAGCAAGAAACTCCTATATTAAGAACACCGTCGTTGAAATAGAATGTGACTCGTTCGCTGATGTCAAGAGGATGGCAGTAGACAGGATTGCAGCGACAAGAAGGTGCCCTTAGAAGAAGGTATTGCAGTCGCCTTAACAATGTAGTCTAGACTGGAGCAGGTTGTTGTACCCTGACGGATATGTGTTAGCCAGAGCTCGCTGAGTGAAGGTGTTTATGGAGGAAGCGACGAGTATAGGTACGACCTTCACATCCACGACGAGTGATCGAGTACTTCCGCCCGAAGACCACACATTTTCTCACAGTTCAAGTAGAAGCTCGTATGGAGCGCACGTAACTGACTACTACGCACGCTCAGCAGAAATGAGAGCCATCGATCGAATGTCGAGATTTCGGGACAGAATATTTCATAATATAACCAGAAATAAGTTACATTCCTGTGAGCTCCTATGCCAAGGAAAAACTCTATTTAATCCTCTTCACTTGCTAATGTCGAGTTTAAATGAAATCGGTTTTCTTTACTAATAACTGAGAAATTCTTCTGGCTCTATGGCTAATGGCTGTAGTGGCCTCGGGTTGGATTCTAGACTGGGTTAAGGGATTTTAATATTATAACAGTTAATTCCCTTAGTTCGGGGACTGGATGTTTGTGTTGCCCTGCAACTCACACGCAACACTACCTTCTACCACACCGACACTTCTTACGGCAGATGGAACCCACCCTCATCGAAGAGACTGTTTTACCAGCCTACCATTAGCTACATAAAATTATCATAACTGAGAAATCAAAAAAGCATATACGGTAGTATTAAATGAAGTAGTTTCAGGTAGTAAGTCCTCTCTCTTGCATTAACTACTTGCAACGCAGATATTAAGAGTATGGTAAAAATTGCGCATTGCCACTTGGAATCAATCCATGAACCTATTAATTTCCAGTGAATTACTCTGATGACAAATCTGCAATGACTCGTTTTAATTTTGAATGAAAAAACTTACAACCTGTTTTCCAGTCATTGACCTGGTCAGAGATGTAATGAATGAAGCAGATATAGGCTGTTAGTACGATGGGGTCGCCACTCCCAAAGTGATTTATTATTAATGAAACATAGATGCTATGAAATGAGAAGGGAGAGTGTTGCTCGAATGAAAGATGACAGGGTAAACCGGAGTACACGAAGAAAAACCTATCCCGCCTCCGCTTTGTCCAGCACAAATCTCACATGGAGTGACCGGGATTGAAACCATGGTATCCAGCGGTGAGAGGCCCACGCGCTGCCCTATAATTTTGAATATCAGCTGTGAATTTTATAATGAGAAGAAGAAGAAGAATCTTCAACTCCTCAACCCATGGATTGCTCGGTATGGTAATTCTTTCATTAAGTATCCACTCTCTTCACATCTTTGTATCCTCTAACGGTCTTTACCTCGTCCATATTTTACTCTCTTGCTCTTCCGCTCACGTAAGATCCTTCAAGAACTCCCTCAACTACAGTGCTGGACCAATTTCTAGGTGACAACAATGCGATTTCTACCTTTTGCAACTCTTTTCTGCAATATCTTCCTTTCACCTGCTAGTGCAAGTACTTTTTTTATTCGTCACTCTCTCTGCCCGTGATTCAATCATCATTGTCCTCCAACAAATTAATCAATGTAATAATAATAGTAATAATTACAATGTTTCACACCTGTGTATTTGCGACCTGAATCACTGCCATCCAAAGCAGTTTTAGAAACGAAATTTCTACTTCTCGAGAGGTACATTGCTCTGAGATTCACTCAGTCTGTTCCACAAGTGAATAAGAGCTTAGTTCCCGGGCCAAAAGTGGTCAGGCATAGAGTTAAAAGAGAGGTCACTAGTGCTATGCTACGGAGAGTGGAAGCGTTTGAGTTCAACTTCTCCAAAGGCCTGTTCGGAGATCGCTTTACTTAGGTTTTGTGTAAGTTTTCACGGATGGTGTCAACAAATTATTAGATTTCGGATATTAACACGTTGACATTTCAGCCACTGTGCAATAGCCCTTGTCAAGGCAAAATGAGACGATCAGTATTTTACTGATTCACGCCATATAATATATAGCATATCTATACAGTTTTGGTACAGAATAACGTCAAACCCGACCGTTAAACGCGTTTCGAAGAAACGATTTGCTCCCCAAGGTTTTACGTTAGTCGTATAAACACTGTGCTCTGATCGCTAAGTACCCACATCGGACTTGAGACATCGCCTGTACTGTTCGTGGAGCAAATGTCCAACACCTTGTTTGTGGTAGCGGGTTAAGATCCTAGAGATAACTCCTGATTTTATTACCTCCATATCACCGCCTGTATGTAAGAGTACACAAAGCCCTGCAGCCGGTAATGACGAGTTACTGAGGAACCACGGGGCACAGTAACGCCTGGACAAGTGAATACCGCACCAAGAGTGCCTCTTACCAGCAACACTTCAGCAACCTGTAATAGAGAAAATTGTATGCCTTCATCTTAAACTTTCTTTAAAAACAGAGATTTAGGTAGCAACTTGAACTAGGGCTCACTGGACATAGTTATCAACTTGAAGCTGCGTATTGATCTTTACGAGAGATTCCACTGGCGCTCAGGAAGGTCTGGGACATTTGAATCTATCAGTACATCGCGAAAGAAAACAAGAGTGAGAATGAAGCTTCGTAAACATCCTCCTACTCCTTTGTGGACATGCTCCTATACAATCTTACAATACATTAGACGTACAACTCCAAGGAACGTGCAATACATCGCAAGTGCATTTCATGTTAATGACAGTGTATTTTCCATTTAGCAACTTAAATCTCTATGGTCGAAATTGTAAAAGAGACAAAGGAAGCATAAGGGAATAAGGAGATGAGGTTGTTACTATTTGCAGACGATACTGTGGGCTGAGCAACAAGGTACAGGAACAACTGAACAGCAAAATTGTAAAGTATGGTGCTACTATCAGCGCAGGCAAAGTAAGACCATGATCAGGAGAAAGACAAGGAATAGACATTATCAAAATTGGTGGTCAAAGCCTTGAAACTGTTGACAGTTTGAAATACGGCGGAACCTGGATATCTTGAATCACCTCGGGAGCTAATACCTTTCTGAGCATGTGTAGCACGTATCCACGGGCGTATACTGAATACAGTATTTACAAATATGCAAACTCTATTTTATGGCATGAATTTAACTTATTATAGTAACATTTTAGAAGACAGGATACAGTACATACAGTAGTGAAACAAGAAACAAACCTCCGTTAACACCTTTGGTAAAAAATACGTTAGTCTCTTCTGTTTGTTACTGTTAACCTTTCCTCCCTCCACGTTCAACTTATCGTCAATACCACGCCGAGATTCGTAGACGGAGCTTGTCACCCGCGACTTCAAGGGTTGCTTTCGTACGTGACCGGTAATTAATTCACACCCGGGAAACAGCGAGGCTTCGTCAATTTTCCAATCATTAGACGCTTTAGATTTTCTGTTCCCGTCATATTAGCTCCCAGCATCACTGTAACCCTTTCTTTACTTGTTCACTGTTCCTCACAAACCAAAACTACCGTGTTGCACAGTTAATGTTGTACAAAATTTCGAGTTACAGAGTATTTTTTGCTTTAAGGGAGGAAATGTTTGCTTCGAGAAATCGAGAATTTCATGTAAGCGAATTTCGAGTAATAGAGAAATAAATACACGTGAAGAATAGGAAAAACGGCCTGTAAATTTAAGTTACTTCGAGATGCTGAAAATTAGAGTAATGGAAGTTCGAGGTATCGAGGTTTGACTGTATCTAGGGAGTACAAGGCCGGTCATGCAAGAGGGTGTGACAGCGTGTAAGGAGATAATGTACTGACAAGTGGAGAGTAACAGCAGGGAGGAGAGAAGAATTCAAGCTAGCGAAATGTAATACCTAAGAAGTATGATAGCAAAGACAGATTGAGAAACAAAGATGTGGGAAAGGAGGCCGGAATGTAAAACCTAAACGAGAGAATTGATAGGAGTAAACTAAGATGTTCTGGACATCTAAAAAAGGATGGAGAAGGAAAGAATACCAAAACAAATGACGGAGAAGGAGTTCGAGGGAAAGAAAGCGAGAACAAGGAGAATCGATTGAACATAAAGGAGTGCAAGAAGAAGAAGAAACCTGCACTACGACAAAATGATGAAAGAAAAATGGTGAGGGAGAGAGGAAGGTGGAGAAGTGCCATAAATGCCGGCGGGATCTGGATAAGGATGATGATGTTGATGAGTAATTTAACCTTTCTTCCTCAGTGTTTCTTTTTGTTACCTTTCCCTTGATGACGTTTTATTCTTCTATGACTCAATTTTTCTGATACTATATCTCATTTCTTCTATTTAATATACAAGCATCTAATAATGTATCAAGTATCGCTGGCGTTAGTAGCTAAACCTGCTGCATGTTGTACTGCCTATAACAAGAAGGGTGTCAAAATATCGAACTGATATGGTGAAACAGGTTTGTACTTTTGAGGAGAATAGTGTGAGTGCGAACTACAGAGCATCTGTTCCAGTCTTCAGGTATAGAATTGGCTTGCTCATAGGGAGGCGCTAATTTTGCCAATTCACTTGGAAAATACAGCTACAAAATTCTGTAGTATACAGAGGGAGAACAAAGGGACACATAATTTTATTTCATGGGACTGTGGCTTCACAATGAGGAGGTCCACTCATCTCGTCCTCGCGCCCGCCAGACAGCAAGTACGCGGATGTTCTGCTCATGATATCGATTCTAGCAACCGGATATCCGGCCTGGAGTTTCCCCTGATAGTCATCACAAACGCAGATTTCAGTCCACTTTGGTGATGTCAGTCGCCATTTTCCCCTACCACTACTTCCTTTGGCTAACGAACAATGACAACTCTCCGGTACCATTTCAGAAGATAAGGCAAATTCGGTCAGAATCTAGGAACAAATACCAGCAAAACTGCATTCATCATCTCATTAAACAAATCGTTCTATAGACTAGTGCAGACTGTCGGCCTTCAGATCCCAAGATTGTGGGTTCAACCTGCCAGCAGTACTGTACACCACTCCACGGCGTACTATGTCGGCATGTATTCAATCTCCGGTGACACATTTGGTGTTTAACCAACAAAATTAAATAAAGCTCAGCAATAGTTCACCCAAACATATTTCTGGTTCCTCTGCCGTCTAGTAGTGGACAATGGAATGTCATAATTGACACCCTCACAGCCTAAATTGTTTGAAGTTAAAATAGTTGCACGGAGTACTTTTACAATTAAATTAAAATTTAAAATTCAAACATTACAAGCTTTGACTGTTGATATAGTAGCCACAGCGCAGGATCTCAGTTTTACGTGGAATCCAAAACACTGGGACGAGAATTTTGATTTAAAAATCCCAAATTCCAAAAATATAAATTCGGCTATCACCCCCTTGAATATAAGTATGCTGCCAGTAGAATAAGGAAGTTTCACTCTCAAAAAGCTAATGTGAACCTCATAATACCCCACTTTTTTCCTTAACCAACGAATTTCTTGCCAGCGTCATTTTTATTTAAAAGCAGACATAGTAACGGATGGCAGGTGGATGATGTACCAGCCAAGTCAAACCATTATCAGAATTTGGTTTCCTATACTTCACATTTCTACACAATACCTGTCATCGTAGATGGTGTATATACCGCTCCACCAACATAACTGATATTCCTGAAGCATTACATGGACAGAGGGAGAACAAAAGGCAAAGGCAATATTTTCTCCGAACAGTCTGTAGGACGATCAGTTCTGTTCCTCCCAAAGTATTACATTGACACATATTGTTAAATTTCTTCACATCCTTATGTAAATTTGAACAACGTCCTGATCTTAGTTAGTTAGTTGTCCTTCTCTGCATAAGGTAGTGACTTTAATCCTGGCTTAGATTGGTGATATTTTAGGGTGAAGAAGTTCGACACCTTCACTTCGAAGAAAATTCCGACACTCCGGCGCCTCCCAAAAAAACTGTAACATATTAAAGGACCATAAATCACTTAAATTTGTTCTGAACCATGTATATTCCGGATAAAAAAATCACGCCACCATCAATACGCATTCGCACCCTACCAAAAGTCGCTAACTCCCTAAAAACCTTTGGAAAATGTATTTAATGAACTATGTGGTAGTTAATATCAACTCCGCTCCAATCATACTACTACTGTCGACTTAGAAGCATCGGTCCTTAGTTACAGGCACAGGATCAAATCGAACAAGAAGGCAATCAAATAAATGTATATCTCATCCTCAGCAAAAACCACCACAGGGACATAGAGACATGTCATTCCTGCTTGGTCTTCACCCATCTGTTTGATACTGGGAAGATATTTCCCCACTCTACGGATTTACTTGTAATCTTAGAATGCCTGTACCTTATTCTTCTGAACACAAGCAATGCCTTCCAGGTCGTTGTTCGTCTGACGTATGACAGGGAGAACTTACGGCCACATACTGCGTCTTATTACGTCAAAGTCCTCAATAACAAGTGGGATTGTTCGGTTCATGTATGCCAGCGGACCGCCCTCTTGCTTACGGGCGAGGCTGACGCTGCAGTAATGATTTCTCTGGAAGTAAGGAACAAATGCCTCAATGACTTTATGATGCAACATAAAACTATATCTGTTAGAACTGAAGCCGATTAAAGAGCAAGTTTTTGAATCTGTTTGACTTTGAAATGATTGTCCTCGTAACTCAAAACAGCGGGAAGTAATGAACGTTCACAGTTCTTCATGTGTCCTTATATATTTTCACTTTCGAGCAACGTTGGCACAATTTCTTGTTTGCGAAGTACAGCTCTTCCTACAGATTCTATTAAGGCCGCTTGTGGAGTAGAAAGGAAAGCAGCCTTGGTTTTAAGTGGTATTGAGTGGTTTGTACCATGCCTGAGCGTCTTTATCGCTAAGAGTTTACCTCATTCTCATTTATGCCGTAAGATGAGTGAATTTCAGGGCCAGATGCTTCACCTGAAGTCTTGTATTTAAATTTCTCGATTTCTTGACAAACCCCCGTTTTTGCAAGGGAGTGAAATGGAAGTGCAAATTCACCGCCTCGTCTAGGCAACAAGTCCCAAGATACCTACCAGAATTTTCGGTTTCTCCACAACTTTTTCCTTACAATTTAAACTTTCGTAAGAGTTAATAATATTATCTTTTCTCCTAGCAGGCTTGGTTTCGATTCCTGGTACTGCCAGAGATTTAAAATTGACAGGTGGGTTGTTGTGCGGTTGAATAGGTATAACCAGCTCACCTCCACTGGGAGCGTGTCTGTAAAAAGGTGTAGCACCTCGGGTACAATGAACACCATCAAACAAGGAAGCTGTACTATTACGGACATATAATGGGATATGAAGGAAATTATGAAATATTTCAACTCGTCATGCAAGGGAAGATCTTCGGGAAGAGAAATATAGAACACCATGGATCTCGTAGAGCCAATTTCGAAATAGTTGGCATTTAGGTAAATGGGTATTTTATGGATATCAGTGATATGAAGTAGTATTCAAACGTACTAGATTTTGAAGGAAGGTCTTGATTTGTCCTATCCTCCCTTTTAGCCCCTCCGACTTCTCGTTTCTTTCTCTTGTGCTCAAGTATGTGTTGTAACACATAAGGCTACCAAGAGTCTAAACATTAATTATGGCATTGAATAACTAACATATAACATACCACTTTTTCAATGTTTTCTTTTCAACAAGTTTTCAACCTCTTCGTTTAGTTCCAAAAATTTGATTAATGTTTTCAGTCAATGGACGTTATTGATTCCCAGTCCTTTAGGATTATCAGCATTAATTACCAATTCACGAATTATTCCAAAATCACAAAAACACGTCTGAAATCAGAGTGAAAGTATCCAATACCTGGAAGTGATAAGGTTCTAGAACAATACGAAGAAGAATTACACACAGCACCACACTACTGTGGCAATCTCAAAAACACAGGACATTAGAGACATTTTGAGATACTCAGGTACACGAGGCTCGAATTCTCCTGAAACTAATCAGTAAAGTAACACGGAATAATCATTCTTAATTGGCGTAAGCTCTGCCTCTTCTGCTACCACTGATCTCCACAGTATGACATTATTACGATAATATCAAAGACGGGTACAACAGCATCCTGCATACTCTAGCTAAAAACCGATACAATTTAGATTCCTAACTTACGGAGTAACAAAGCTGCCACGCTATATTCAGTTATTAGTTAAACTTGGCATGTCTGTTAGTTTGTCATTGTTGGTAGACATGTCGGCAGATCCACGTGACGTAAGTTAATCTTAACTCAATCTTCAGCGCTTCCACAGTAGATATAAAAGTCCGCTCTTGCAGTTTACGTGCAATGAATGTCTGGATGCTATCTTCGTACGCACACATGTATGATACACTTGTGACAGAGCCACGAACGTTTTCTACCCGCTCGTTGAGGTCACTGACACGCTGATCGGGACGCCGGATGAAGCGACGGATGTAATATGTCTCCCAAAGTGAAAAGGGGACATGGAAACAAAATACAGAAACATCATCCAACAAATCGTGCTCAGCTGAATCATTTCCTACCCAGTTCTCACAGCAGACAGAATATCTGGACACACGCTCACACACGTATGTGCGACGGTAAAGAATACAGAAACCTTAATACTTCTGATATACTCGAGGCATATTATGATATGGTTAAATTTCTAACAAGTAAACTAGTCTATTAAATCAGCGATACGTGAGTAATACCAACAAGAAGGACATTGCTTCATAACATCATTAACGAACAGATGAACAGATCCAAAGTATTATTTAAATTAAAGGACTAGGGCACATTGTTTCACTCTACGCCTTCCGCTGAAAAATACTTACGCTTGTGTAATGATGGTGTTTGCTTCTTAGTCCTAATTTTTAAAAGCCATCCCGTACCCCCGAAAATTTGGAAAGTTTTGATTTTTCTGGGGACATCTGGTATGAATGTTCAAGTTTCTAGGGAGTCTGAAAATGCCGCAATAATTCGTGATTGAGTCATAGATTGAGTCATATTTTTATGGTGGAAACATTTCTTCCCCTCACTGTGAAAAACATAAAGTTAAGCAATTTTCTAAATTGTGCCGAGTGTTGAAGGGATAAAGGGCCGGAAAGGTTTCAAATTGTGAGTATTGGACAGCTCTATCAAATGAAAAAGACAGATTTCGATAAACTCTTCTGGTCTAAATGCAGTTCCGGAAAAACAGCCTAAAATAGCTTGTTTCTTTACCCGTTTTCTTTTTTACTCAAATCCTAGCCAGATTAACTTATTTACATAGTTTTTTCTGTAACGTGTTCCATGGTTGAATACCTTCAAGTGTTTTTGGTCTTTTAAAAGTCCACACGGAATGTACTTATAAGGGCTTAATTGAAACTGTGCATTAGAAATAGGCAAACTGCTAATCTGATCGACCGGACAATAATGATTAAGAAAATTATTGTAATTTTAGGAAGAAACAAAGAATAAATTCTCATAATTCGTTATATTTTATTTACCTATAAATTCGTAGCTCATAACCTTAGGATGTTTTCAACTTTGTGTCGCTTGCCTGTACGGTTAGAACAGTATATTTTGTTCTTACTTTGACAAGTTTAAATATTAGTCCCGCCTTACTTTAATCACCAGTGGTAATTTTAGTACCCAATACACTTATTTTTAAAAGTGTATTTCTTAATATAATATTTCCCGCAACACTTAACTTCGTACGAATCCATTTCATTAGTTTTGTTTCACACTAATATCTTACCAAGTACTGCTCCCCCTCGAAGGCGGAATTTTTCTAAGTTATTCTACTCCTTTTAATGTCCATGTCCTTGCCTGAATGTTCAGAGTTGTGGATTTCAGTGCATAACGCCTTAAGTTCAATCCTCGGTCGGGAAGGGAATTTTAGTTACGTCTGGTTATTTCTTTTAACTTTGGGTTAGAACACATCGCACCACAGAAACACGCTATGATGAATACATCACTCCACATACGATTAATGTCAAAAGGAGCACCCACCAGTGCAACCTCAAGTAATTGGCAACAAGATTCTAGTCGTTTCATCGGAATGAATCCGGTGTTTGATGTAGCATTAGGTTTATTTTTCCTTTGGTCTGTAGATCTGGACCTGTTAGATTGAGACTTAGCGGAATGGGGAATGTTGACTTGTGTTGATCCGTGTATCAGGTTGCACGTTGGTGCGGTAGTCGTGCGTGAGGGGTCGTGTACAAGGGTGTGGGGCCCCAGGCTGCGCACAGCGCTTGCGGAGGCGGGGCGCTCATTTGCATAATAAGATCTCGATAAAAACCACCTTCCTCTTGTTCAACAAATACATCCACACATCCACACGCTGGGCTTTGTTTTGGAACACTCACAACCTCGGGCTCATCTTGCACTTGAAACTGACGGCGAGGATCACCTCCTCTTCATACGAATAAAATGACATTCAAATTCATAAGTTGTTACTCGTAATCAAAGACATGTATGTTGACAATCAGGCTACATCCAGAATGGTATTTGACACTGGTGTTAGACAAGGTATGTTTGTTTATCGTTTACATGCATCATTACTGAAATTCCATGGAACGATTTATTTGCATGAAAATGCCAATCTTAAAAACTTGGTAGACTGTGTTGAACCCTCGCAGTCTAACGTAATAACCTAGAGACGGAAATTGAAGGTAGAATATCCAGGCCTCAATCTAGGCGGTGTGAATGCAAGAGCTAGAATAGTGGAGTAATGGGATTATTTGAAGAACTACAGTTAGGTACTCGCCGAGGATAATAATGTAGCTAACTACCATCACCGGTGTTTAATGAGAAGGAAGAACAAACTATACTGACATCGATTGGCTTTCAGGATAACTTTCTGGTATGGGAGTGAAAGTAGCAAGAACGTTCGCTGGTACTAACAGACTGGTAAATGACAGTGTGACACTCACAATGAAAGTATGAAGGCTAAGTTAGGAAATAATTCGATGGACGAAACTATGCACATCAATGGGCATTGGTCGTGGGATCATGTGATGGGAACAGACCATAATCAGTCACCTAGGACAAGAATGGAGGTGAGAGAGACAGAAGGAGATGTATGGCATTATAATGTACAAAATAATATCAAAGTAACATGTGAAAAGCGAAGATGATGATGATGATGATGATAAGCAAGATGATTGCTGCTTTAAGAGGCGTAACATCTAGGTCATAGGTACCAAATAGAACAGATTCCAGTGCTAGTTAAAATATGGGTTTGTAGAAGCGATTATTATTATTATTATTATTATTATTATTATTATTATTATTATTATTATTATTATTATTATTCACCTATAGTCTATTTAGTACGAAAGGAGGAACAGTAAAACAGTACAAGAAATGTTATGTTTAAGAAAAGGGGGACAAGCTTGATGACGACTGCCTAAGGAAACATACAGATCACAAACGAACACAAACATATCATCACTCCATCGTCCGGTTCAAAGAAGAAAGCTGTGAATGTTGACCCTGGTCATCAGTGCAGAGCTTACACATGCGATATGAGTTATGACGCGGTCGTGAGGCGAGGTCTCATGTAGACAATCTGTAAAATCTTAATCGCGCATTCAAGTCTCCTGGCTTGTGTTTTATTCTTTTCAATGTAGATTTAAGAGAGCGTGATTATTTTACTCTGTTATCACGCGTGTGCGAGTGTTATTTCCATTGTGTTACTGCCCCACTTGCGACTTGTCGACACTGATCGGGGAACCAAGAGCCCTCCAGACTTATATATTTATAAACTGGTGCTATTTTCGTCTCATTGTATTTCAAGAGCAGGTTTGCTCACCTCCCCGAGGTGTGATACTCAATGTTCGTGAACTCCCATAATGGTCCGTTTTAAAATCCGTTAACGCAGGTGGGAGATATTCTACACCAGTGCTTTTTATTCTTATCTCTGTCAATCTCCTGTGAATGTCATCACCACTTTTTTCGTTATACGGCAAATGCAATGTTTAAATGTTTTAAAGAAACTTAATTACCTCATTTCTGCGCTAGACATTTTTAAATTACCGCATTTGTCATTAACATGAGCGGCTTGGATATGCGTTTCTATCATTTAGGAGTAAGCTTGAATTTGGAATGTGGTGGGTTCAAATCCCACTCTTGTTAGCTTCACTTGGGATATAAGTCGAAGCTGTACATCAGGTAAGATGGAACAACCTTGTCGATCCTAGCCTTTTACTCAGTGTTGTTGAAAATCTACATGTGTCCTTCAAGCAAGCAACTCAATGTTGAAAACTTCCTAGGGATATGTGCTACGAAGTTTAGGTAAATAAAATATGTTAAATTAAGAGAATATATTCTTTATTTATTCTTAAACATTACAATCCTTGTTATCCGGCCGATTATATCAGCAGTTTGGTTTTTTACCACTACGAGTGGTAATGTGAGTCAAGGCAGAGTTTCACTTAAGCCCTTATAACTATATTCGGTGTTGACATCTTTCAAAACATCAGAACAACCCAGAGGATATTGAACCAAGGAACACATTACAAAAATAATTATGTAAATAAGTTAAATTGGCTAGGATATGGATAAGAAAGATAACGAGTAAAGAATCAAGCGATTTTAGACTGTTTTCCCAAAACTGCATTTAAAGAAGTAATTTTCAACTATTTTATTTTGGTTTGATAGAGCTATTCAAGAGTCGCAACTTGAAACCTTTGCAAGCCCGCTCGCTCTTAAACTTTCGGCACAATTAAGGAAATTGCTTGATTTCAAGCTTTTCGTAAAATACATTTCATCATTAAACATCTCCGTGATGGTGATTTCTCCTGGTGCTGAACTCTTTGCAAGCCGTATTCGTCATTTAATTTACAACAAAACTTACAGGTCGGTTTAAAAAAATAATAATAACAGAATTAAAAACTTCATCGCAGCGTGTTGACACGTTCCTGTTTTCTTCTCTGCCTGCTTAGATATCATTATAACTAGCAACAAAACCATCTCACTGCAACTTAACGAAAGCGGTGTAACAAGATCTTTTTTCCTTTTGGTCTGAAATGCATAATAGCAGCAGCTTGTATATTCTATGGACACGGAGCTCTCTTGTTCAAGAATCTACAACGCGCCTACTGAAGAAAAACTTGAGCATTCCTGCGGTTCCCAGCAGTTTTTTTATCGTTCTCAATTAAAGAAAGTTTGGTGTCACCTGACTGCGTAGCACTGTACATCCTATCCACCTTTCACCAGCCCTCGTCCCAAAGAAGTCCTACCTCAGGTGAACGGATTATATACCTTACTATTTCTTACTATAAGAACACGTGCACTTTTTAGTAAACTAAACAGAATACCGATAACACGTGTTGTCTTTCGAGTCCTGGTTGTAGATAACCCGATTTTTACGAGTCAGTCTGGGTAATTATGGGCTGAAGGTGACGGGTTCGATCCCAGGTCAGTACGGTAGTACAGTATTTGAAGATGCTCAAATACGTTACCCTCATATCTGAATATTTACTAACACGTAAAAGTACTCTAAGGAACGAAATTCCGCCTCCTCCTTGTCTCTGAAAACCTCGCTGGTAGTTAGTGGATATAAAACCACAAAGCATTATTGCCATTGAATTTCCGTGATATGGTGTGGCTGAACTATAAACTGTATACTAAATCTTTTCTGTTTATGAGGGTATATATGAGGATATTCGACTCTTTGAGTTAGGAGTACAAAGTTTGTTTATCACCTGCGATGTTCGAAAAGGGACCTGTTTCCTGCGATTCTTTTTATTTTGGTAATTTCATTCTACTCAGAATAACGAGCAGAATACTTACCCGAGAATTCAACCCAGATACAACATCTAACACATACGAATTGTAAGGAATGGTTCCCTAGTTGTACTTCTCCTTAAAATAATAATCACTCCAGCCACCGTCACCATACGACATGTAGTCTATATCTTACCATGTGTCTGCAAATTCCAAATTTTACATTCACCAAACCAGCCAAGATTTCTAAATGAGATGAGCAAAACACATCACAACACTCGATCATTCATTTAGAGAACTAAAATCTGTATCTCCTACTAATTGTTCTAAGCCAGTTATTTGTGTCACCGCTCATTAAAATCACTCAAACCTACTATACTCATAATAATACATTTCTCCAATATTATATGATCATCAGCACTGGAGATTGTGATCTGTCGAAGAAATGGGTAAGGCTATGGGATTAAATAGGAAGTACTTCAAATTCTGGTAGCCTAGAATGAAAAGAATACGTAAATTTCACATAACATCAGACTACTGTGACAAGCAAGTAAGTAGCATTAATGAACTGCTTAACTCCATTTCCCCATCACATTTTGAATAGAAAACGTTGTATTCACCAGCCCTCGCCTTAAAGAAGTTCTCTCTTTGATGAGCGCGTTATATTACTTACTGCTTTTTCGTATTCAGTATCTGAGTCAGGAATGGAATGACTGAAGCCTCCATCTAGCGGCAAGGTTAGGAATTGTCCCGGCTGCCGAAGGTTTTCGCACTCCTCTGGGGAAATGATTAATGGCTGGCAGATGAAATGAAGTGAAAAGGGAGAGTTTTGATGCAATAAAACAAGATAGAGAAAACCGGGGTATTCAGAGAAAGAACTGTTTCGCCTCCGTTTTGTCCAGCACAAACGTCACATGGAGTGACCTGGATTTGGACCATGAAAACCAGTGGTGAGAGGCCTGTACGATGCCCCCTGAGCCACGGAGGCTTCAACGTATGTCGTGACCAGTAAAAACTATTTGTAATCTTTATTTTGCTTATTTTCATTTTCTTCTGAATGAGGAACAGAATTCGACCCAAAAATAAGGTCTAATATATAACACGTGTAGAGAGTAGTTGAATAGTTGTATTTCCGCTTAAAAAATAATCACCTTTATCACTAGATAACTTAGCAGGTGTTCAGAAACCACGAATTTTACATTGGAAAAACTAGACAAAATTTCGAAAAGCGGTAGTCCATTTGTAAGACATTGCGATACTCAAACGCTAAGATATATCTACAAAAATCATTGGCGCAATGGCGCAGTAGCCCCGAAGTGCCATGGCCCATGAAGCGACCGCTGCTCAGCTCGAAGGCCTGCGGATTACGAGGTGTCATGTGGTCGGCACGACGTATCCTCTCGGCCGTTATTCTTTACTTTATAGACCTGGGCCGCTGTCTCACGGTCAGATAGCTCTTCAAGTAACCATGTAGGCTGAGTGCACATCGAACCAGCCCTCAAATCCAGATAAGAATCTCTGACCTGGCCGGGAATCGAACTGGGGGCCTCCGAGTAAGAGGCAGGCAAGCTATCCCTACACCGCGGGGCCGGCTGAGATATGTCCACCACCAACCTAATATCCGTTCTTCCTGCCATAGAATCTATTACGAACCAGTTACCTGTATGACCAATAAAATAATATTTTAGATGGTAATTTAAATCTGAGAGCTCCACTGTCACTCCCCCTCAGCTGTGAGCTAACATTATATTTCCAAAAATGACGTTTAAATATATTAGGTACACTTTCCTCATGAAAACTAAGAGCTGAGCACACTTTTTCAATTGCCTAATAACTACAAAGAAAAGTTGAAAAAGTATGTTTTTCCCTAAAATGTTTCCTAATAAGTCGCTAAACTCCACAAATTTTGTTAGGAGAAATTAGAGTCCATTTTATTAATGTAAAATATTTTTGCATGCACCTTTAAGTTTTCCCTGTATGTATTAGAGTGATTAACTTCAACACACTCGTAAAGTAATATCTTCCCTGTAAATTTTACCTAAATACATAGCAGAGATCTGAATTTTTAAATCTCATTTCTTGCTCTTAGCATCTTACAGATGAATCAAGGGAGATTTTAAACGAGCATTTTTCCTTGAATGATGATAAAAGGTGATCAGTGTTTGATAGTCATGGAACAAATAGTTTCTCAAATATTAATCCACAACATTGACCGTAAAACATCACGTTAAGGTCCCCTTAAAATGAGTCACATGGATTTTGTCGGTCAACTGGTGGCCCGTGCTGTTTAGCCTGAGGCTCCTGGTTCTAATGTCCTTGTAATTACTTCAGGTTTTTAAGAACATCCTCAAGATCGTTTATGCAAGCTCCGAGCGGGCCTATCATTATGTTCCATACATACCATGCAAAAGAAACAATCAGGAATACACACTCCCACCAGCAGAAGCAAAACAAACCGCCGCCAACCACAGCAAGTACTGGCTAAACATTTAATAGCCAAATTGTACCCTCGGCCACTAATAATAACTTACTGCAATCCCATTTTCAATTGCCAATTAATAGAGTAAGGATAGTCATTCTACAGTTGGTCTTTCACTACCATTTTAATTACATCCACGCTACTCCGGTTATCTTCTCGCTCTTATTGAATCGTTTTTTACAGACAGTTTCTTTATTTGTTTCGACTTCTCCATTTTAGCCAATTCCATTTTCCCACACACACACATTAATCAAACATTTCAGCACACTTAATATCAATTGAGATAATAACTTTTCCTCACGAACTCACTATCGTTAACGGTGCTACTGCCTTTTGTTCGATACAAAGGAAGCAGATTTATGTAATTATTAACTTCTCAAAAGGTATAATGAAGATGTAGCCATATAAACCAGGAACAATTGGTCTCAAGTTCAACTTACCGGAAAGTTGAGAGAAACGCTCTGTGGACCTGTGGTAGAGTTTTGGTCTCCAATTTCGAAGAACGCGGGTTCAAACCCCGCAGGGTAATATAACTCTTGAAGGCCAGAAAGAAAATTCCGCTCGATACTCCATGTCGTACTATATCAGCTTGTAAAAGATCTCTGAAGAGATAATCGAACTAAATTAAGGAAAACTAGGCTGCATAACGTGAAAAGAGAGAGAATAAAATGAAAACCTACAACCTGTTTTCCAGTCATTGACCGGGTCAGGTATGGAATGAATGAAGCAGATATAGGCTATTAGTACGATGGGGTCGCCACTCCCAAAGTGATAGATGCTATGAAATGAGAATGGAGAGTGTTGCTGGAATGAAAGATGACAGGGAAAACCGGAGTACCCGGAGAAAAACCTGTCCCGCCTCCGCTTTGTCCAGCACAAATCTCACATGGAATGACCGGGATTTGAACCACGGTATCCAGCAGTGAGAGGCCGACGCGCTGCCGTCTGAGCCACGGAGGCTCAAACAGAGAGAGAATACAAAAGAAAAAGAAAAATTGGCCCACGGGCAGCCTAAATGGCGTCAGGTCAAAATGCCTTCAGGCGGAAAGTGAGGGATATTTTTTTGTTCCTTTTGGCATACTAGAGACCACGGGGCCCGTGTTAACTTTTAGCTATGATCTTCTGTTTTCCTTCGCCCAGTACGCTTTCATTTCCTGGCCCTGTGCCTGCCTCCTTCCCTGTGAGAGGCAGTGGGAAGACTCGCTGTCGGTGCTCATATCGGTTCTAATACGATCTGTAGTTCTTCTAGGTCTGATTTTCACTGGGGTGATCCATTTGGTCTTGGAAGCCTTTCCCCTGCTGGTCACCGTGGGGATTCTGTTGGTAAGCCTGCAGGGTTTCAGGCGGGTCATGTGCCCATAGAAAGTCAGTCGCCCTTTCCTCATGCATGTGACTATGCCTTCCTGATGTTCTAGAGCTCGTTGTTGTGTCTGATCCCGTAGGTGCTATCCTCCTCTCTTATGGGTCCTAATATCCTCCTCAAGATTTTCCTCCCTTTAAGTTCTAGTTTCCTGAGTGGGCCCTTTCCTTTCATCAAGAGGCACTCAGAGGCGTAGAGTCTTACTGCTGAGTTGTAGTGCTTGAGTTTTAGGTTCTTGGAGGGGTACTTTGAGGTGTAGATGTTTGTACAGGAATGATTATTATTATTATTATTATTATTATTATTATTATTATTATTATTATTATTATTATTATTATTATTATTAGGCCTATTACTACCGCACGATATTTTTCATGACATTTTTACAGGTGATTAAGCTCCAAAACCTACCATTTTTGCCTTGAAATAAAATGTTACTTTTCCGAAATTCTGATTCCACGAAAAAAACTAGAGTTCCTGGGCTATCACAGTCATGGTAAAACGGTGAATATTCTTGATTCACACGAATAAAACGGAAGCAGTAAAACGGAGAAAACGGGATCTTCACCTGCATATAAACATAATACCTCTGTAGTTCCTCAGGGGAATATTAACGATTTTTATTTTGCGTTTTGGGGTTAGAGTAATTTATCTTCTTAATTCTACTTAGTTTAGCCCATAGTCATACACTTGGAATAAAAGCGCGTATTGAATCCTCAGCCCCCAATAATGCCATTATGAATTAAAGTTGAGGAACCTGTGCTCGTGTCCTGACTTATTTCTTGTTCACCATGATGAGCAGGTTCCATCCTGGCTCAGTTTGGTTGCGTTGATTTGAAGGTGCTCAAATATCGCAGCCTCATGTCGCTACATTTACGGGCACATGGATGGGCTCCTGCGCGCCTCAGTGTCTCCTAGAGCTGCAAATATAGTTAACTTTTTCATATGCGGTACCCTTGAAGTCCCACTGTCAACGTGAAACCTCTTCTAGACCGGGATTCGATCCTAGACATTCCTGGAGAGCAAGGAAAATGAAATACTGAACGTAAAACGAGGAGAAAAACTTATAGCTAGACACTGATATGAACGGTACAGTACGTTTAAAAAATAGAGTATGTGCAATAGAGGGAACAACAATGAGAAGAATAAAGAAAGGAAGATGAAGGAAAGGAGCTAGGTTAAGTTCAGTTAACAAAGATTCGATTAAAGAAGCCAGACGAAGAAAAAACCATCCAACTTCCTTTTAGAATATAAAGACTTAAGGAGGGTTGGAATGCGGATAGATAAACTCCTTTGAACAAGAGAGAAGTGGGAATAGGGAATACGAAGGGATGGGTTTATCCAGGTTTTGCGAGTTGGGATATAAGGGAAAAGAAGGATACGGGTACAGGAGAACGAAACAAACCGTTACCAAATTTCTTGTTGTGTCGTTCACAGATTTCACATGTACTGACTTAGATTTGAACTCTCACTTAACAATCAAACAATGCAGTCATGCCACCCTCTGTACAGATCCGCTGAAACATGAAATGTGATACTCGCAGTAGATAATTATGTTCAAGAAGTAGACTTCTAAATTACATTAGTGCCAAGTGGAGCACTTACCAGCTGGGCGCAAGGACACAGCCGGGTAGTCTGCGAAGCCACACGCCCGTTGTAATCATCTTCACCGGATTAATTATGCCTAAACACGTTCTCCTCTTCCTTTTTTATCAATATATAATCTCATTTTACTACCAACTTTTAAATAACTACAATTTTCTTAAGTGTCTTAAACGATCGCGCCTCGCTGGTGGCAACAGCTGCCCTTTCCTGTTCGTTGCAGTTTGGTCCTGAACTTGATAACATTAAATTTGCAAGCTTGTGGCTGGTGTCTTACTAACTAACAATGTTGCCAGACCGGTCGCCTTGCCCCGCGGGCCATTTCTTTCTGCGGGAAATCCCCGCCCGAACTATCTGCTAAATATAGTACTCTCTTACATCAAGAGTCATTAGTTCGAATCGTGATTGCATAATTGTCGTATCGTGTTTCTTTTGCACCGTTTAGACTTCATATACACTTGACCGTGGATCTAATTGGCGCTGACAATTCTGCCGCACAATTATTTTAAATCAGTGTACTTTGACAATATTCATTGATTAGCTCTGTGTTATTTCTAATCATCTAATCCCGGAGTGAATCGGATTGAAATTTTCAGTTGCAAAATCGCATGGCGTCAGAAAGCCTATTCGATCTCAAATAACTGGCTAAACCGATATATGAACCAAGGTGCCTTCAATGACAACAGATGTAGATGATGATGGTGATGATTTCTATATTACGTAGCCAGACGTTGAGGACATCGGTCCCTTTGGAAAAATTAGGACACTTTGCAGAAAGTTCTTTGTACTCGCACAACCAACATACAAATGAAGGAGAATGTAAATATACCGCACAAGTTCAACTAAAAGTTAGACATCGGTCTGCATCGGACGACGACGGACAGTATGTAAATGCGTACAGATGTCATTCGTCGACAACCCGTCAGCGTTTTGAAGAATGAGATTAACCGTATCTTCGTTCTGGTGGGAGAAATATCTTGACATTTGATGTGCGAAATATTCTACTATACTTTTTCCAGGTGGGCACTTTTCCTTGTACAGTGCTCTGCTAGAAGTGTGGGTTACTGTTCTCATATCCCGGC
Organism: Anabrus simplex; assembly: GCF_040414725.1. Taxonomy (NCBI): domain Eukaryota; kingdom Metazoa; phylum Arthropoda; class Insecta; order Orthoptera; family Tettigoniidae; genus Anabrus; species Anabrus simplex. The sequence continues at coordinate 25,065,077 of NC_090272.1, read as the reverse complement.
ACGTGAACGATCGACAGTGGCTGAGTTGTCAGTTACTATGTTATAGGAGTGGACATCTCGGATATATTCCGAGTGGTGACCCCATCCTTGTCCGCCGACGGCTCGGACAGTTCCTCAAACCGTTAGAATGAAAATTCTCGCTCAGACTTCTAGCCGTACCTGCGCAGTTGACAGAAATTGTTTAAGTAATCCTGGAGAAACATTAAACACTTTTCGTGAAAATGTGGAGTGAAGAACATCTTTTCTCAGAACAATAAAACGATATCAACATGAAAATGACAAAAGATACCTCATCGTATTTGTTTTTAGAGGCGCTTTCACTTATCCCAAGTATCGAGCACACTGTTGTTTTAATAATATTAATAAGTGTTTAGAATGTGTTTGTGATTATAGCCAGTAGATTTCTAATTTATTTTTCTCCTTCTTTTCTTGGCATTCATTAGTTCTTCATCCTTTCACATTGCTGTTTTCTCCTCTCTTGTGTCCTTTCCTTTTCTTCTTCTCCTGGAAAGCGCTGAAATTTTGTACAAATCTTCTGAAAGTTGTTATATTTTCTGCTATTTCAATCTCTCTCGTACCTTTTATTACAATATACAATATTCCCCTAACAACTTTTAACATACAGAAATAGATGAACGAAAAGTGCAATATATAAATAACCGGGCGAGTTGGCCGTGCGCGTAGAGGCGCGTGGCTGTGAGCTTGCATCCGGGAGATAGTAGGTTCGAATCCCACTATCGGCAGCCCTGAAAATGGTTTTCCGTGGTTTCCCATTTTCACACCAGGCAAATGCTGGGGTTGTACCTTAATTAAGGCCACGGCCGCTTCCTTCCAACTCCCAGGCCTTTCCTATCCCATCGTCGCCATAAGACCTGTCTGTGTCGGTGCGACGTAAAGCCCCTAGCAAAAAAAAAATATATATATATATATATATAAATAATCCTCGAAGTTGTACTTAACAACTATTTATGGTAACTATAACCACGGCAGAGTTCACGCATGCACTAACACTGTCCTTGCGTTGCTGTTAACCAAGTGTGTCCACTGAGAAAACGTTAAAGTAGGAAAATATTATCCGTCATCTGTTGTGGGAAGAAAATGTTTGAGTTTCACGCCCACATTGCGGTATCCCAGTGAAATGATGAGTAGCTAAGGAAATGGAATGCAACTTCAAATACAGCACAAAGTAAGTTCCTTCGTGAATGTCTTCTTAAAATATCCGGCACGAATCAATACGAGAAGAAATAGTGAACCAGGTTGATGGTAAGAAGGGCTCCTGTAGATGACAAGAGACAGTTTCTATTGGCACATGATTACCATGATATGTCACACTCCAATTGTTCAGAGAAAACATCAGCTGATATTGAGCCGCCTACCTCTTTTGGTTTCTCAGTCACTTGTTGAACATTGTAACTTACTTTCCACTTAATAAGTGTATCAGTGCTGCTAATTGGCTTAGAAATGTCGTGCAGTGGTATCTTAATTATGTCTGGGACATAAATTGTTCGTCACGACGTAGAGTTTGGCCTGAGACATTTGTAAATATACTTCATGGCAAGTGTACTCGTAAATAAAACACAGAAGAAAGGGTCACCATTTATTAGGAATGTCATTACATTAACTGTGTGCATTTTTATGTAGCTGGTTTATATGGAAGCATAACACCAAAGATTGTGACATGAACAGATGGCTGGCATAATTCGAATACAAAATAATTAAACATATCCATCCTATAAACTTTAAAACCGTTCTGTTTTAATTAAAATAAATAAGTTTAAGACGAACTCTATCTCGGTTTAGATTTATATCGAACTTCATGAAATATATCACGTAAAATTGTATTTAAACATTGCGAAAAGTGTCGGTACTTGCAGTTCAGGTTCATAAATATTATAGTTCAACATATTCAGTTACGAATTAATAATCTCTAGTTTTCATCAGCGTAAAGATTAGGTTCTTCTTTGCTGGCCGTTCTCACACTTATTTGGAAGTCAGCACTGAATATGCTGGACGATGGCTTGAACACATAGTCAGTCAATCATTCAGCATTGATCTACATTTAAGGCTGTCACGCAGATGGCAAATTCCCTGTCAATTATTTACCTAGAATTTCCTTAAATTCTTTCAAAGTATTTGTAAATTTATCCCTAACTCATCTTCCTATAAATGGTAATTGCCCTAATTTGCCCTCTTGCATTACAATTTAATTTTCATTTTATTATCTCCCCTACTTTTAGAAACGTCACTCAAGTTATTTGTCTACTAATGTAATTCCAAGCCACCTTTCCAGTGGCAGCCCTAAACATCCCACTTAGTCGAACACTTCCCAACCCAAAGTTTACAACATTTTGGTAACACTACTCTTTTGTCGGAAATCACCCAGAACAAATCGTGCTGATTTCTTTTGTTTTTTCCAGTTCTATTATCAAGTAATCCCGATGAGAGTCTCATACACTGGAACTATTCTCTAATTTGGGTCTTATCAGTGACTTATACCCTACTCTCCTCTACGTCCTTACATCAATCCCTAAATACCCTCATAACCCTACAAAGCCGTATTTACAATCTCGTTTATATGATTACCCTAATGAAGACCTCCCCATAGAGCAAGTCACTGTGTGAGACATATCTGTAGGTCGGAACTCCATTGTCGATAGAACTGAAGATGGTTTTACGGTTCTTACCCATTTTCATACAAGGGGCTGTGATTTTATTAAGGCCATGGCCGCTTCCTGCCTACTCCTATCTCTTTCGGGTCCCATCATTGCCATAAGACCTATTTGTGTCGGTCAGACATAAAGGAATAGTGAACATATATAATTATTTATCTGAACACATAGGTACTTAAAACATGCAGTTCTGCACCGGGGAGAAATGTAGGGCATTTCCAAAAATAAATAAAATAAATTGCCCAGTATCTCGTTCCTGACATTCACGCCTTCACGTGACACAACGTTTCATGCTTGACTATACATTCCCCTTCAAACATTGTCGAATATTGACCGCTCTGCGGACCACTTCAGTCTGTGCACAACTTTTTTCAGTCACCCTGTATATTGTGGAAAACCTCTACCTTGCACTCTTCCACGGACCTTCAGGCCTACCTCTAGGCTTGGCTTTCAGCCCATCTGTAAGATCACTACGTTCTTGTTAGGTGTATCACCGAAGTTGATGTCCTTCCCTCGCAGTAGTAACTTAATTAGAGGTTAAATATGATTAGAGCCCTAGTCAGTGACGGCAGCACATATCACTCAAAGTGAGATGGATGGTCGGACGTGGGGGCCATGCAAATGAGCCCGCCAGCCACCAGATGGCTCGCCGCACCGGCCCGGATCTAGATTCATCATCGCAAAACTTCACTCGATTTATTAATATACAACAAGGACCACTTTCTGGAGCGAGGATCAAGGATATTTGATACGAAATGGTAATTGCTCTCGTCTACTTTTACGTTTTTCTTTCTCACGTCCCGAACCTCTGTCATGACAACGGTTAATTTATCACGGAACTTCGAACGGAAATTTTATTATGTATCCAATGTATTTTGAGCTTGATATACGATACTTGACATAATGGTGAATAACTTATAAAATGACTTATAAAATATATTTAAAGTAGGCTTTTATAAATGTGTATCGCGTTTCAATATATGTATTTTAAGAAATGCTAAATTATGAATAAATTGATTCCATACATTAGGTGGAAACTAAAAAAGCTACTGGAAGTGGCTGACACCGTTACTACACAGCTATCCCACTCGGGAAAGCACAGGCACCACACAACGCAATGAAAATGACACTCATGTTATTGCTCACCTTCTGTCACAATTTCCCTAGCAAGGAAGTGTTTATTTGGAAATCCTGTTCCTGTCTTCCAATCATCCGACCGGGACAGGAATGGAATGAATGAAGCCCCATCTAGCAGGAGAGGATAGGAAATGTGCCGGCTGCCGAAGCCTGTCGCACTCTTCTAGGGAAAAGATTATTGACTGACAGATGAAATGAAATGATATTGGACAGTGTAGCTGGAATGAAACATGACAGGAAAGACCGGAATAACCGGAGAAAAAATCTGTCACGCTTCCTCTTTGTCCAGCACAAATTTTACATGAAGTGACTGGGATTTGAACCACGGAACCCAGCGGTGAGAGGCCGGCGCGCTGCCGCGTAAAGCACGGAGACTTCAAGTATTTATTTATTTATTTATTTATTTATTTATTTATTTATTTATTTATTTATTTATTTATTTATTTATTTATTTATTTATTTATTGTATATAATAGTTTAATATATTGTGAATTCAGTGCGGTGTTGACTCCAAACAGAGAAGAAGGTGAGGTGCTGCCTCTAGGTTTTGAATACATCGGTCAACTTCCAATCCAACGTTGTTGTTTCCTTCTTTCGAAACGGCTGAAACCGGATGTAAAGAAATTATATTGCAATATGTTTTTCTCTTTTTTTAAGGAATGATGATTAGTCCGACTTTTACGTGAATAGTGAAGATGAGTTTGTTGCAAACGAAACTGGAAACTTACTGAACAGAGAACTATTGCCCATGTTTTCTTTCCATGATTGTCCAGTAATTTAGTAAAAAGGAAATATATTAAATATCCCTTTGGGGGAATCAAATCATCAAAAATATCTTTCAATAAAATGTGTGATGCGATGTTACCTAGCAACCATGCAGGCCATGGCCTGCGCAGCTCGCAAGGTACTGTTACTAGGTAACATCGCATCACACATTTTGTTACATCACAATGTTTCGTTATACAAATTTTCGGATGACGCCCGGCTCTAGGACAGATTTATGTCAATATAAGCAATCAACTAGCCTTTCGGGAGCTACTGAAAAAGCATTCAGTAAAACCTAGAATGAGATTTACCTGAAGGTGAACAAGAATTTGCGAGTGAAAATGTTAAACAAATACTGTAACAAGTATAGCCACACACAGACTGAAAGACACGCCGCTAAATGCACTTCTTGCCTGTAATTACTCACTACCTCTTGATATACGACCCCTCAGGTTAACGTTTTGACAAATAACTTCACTTGCTCACAATGAGCGTGCAAGGCTCGTAAAATTATCCCAGGTATTTCTACTTTATGTTCACGGTGTGGATGGATAGAAAAAGGGGGTAATGAAGAAATAGACGTGCGTATCCTTTATACCAGTCTTCATTGTGCCGCTTAGATGTTTCTATTCCTTACGCAGTCTTCCATTTGCATTCCGCGAATTTATACAGGCATAATAATAATTATATATTTATACTTAACGATTCTTTAAGAAAGTTCGCTACAATTAAACCATGAAAGTCTCTCCCATTATAATTAGATGCTATTCATAAGTTCTTCCTTTTAAGTAATCAAGGCATCAATACATGTCTTGCGGTTTACTTGCATTCTCTTTACAACAGTGGACTTGCTATTTATTATTATTATTATTATTATTATTATTATTATTATTATTATTATTATTATTATTATTATGCTGGTCTTTTGATATAGTGGTCCTCGGTTAGATTCCCGGCAGGGTCTGGAATTTTAACCACAATTGGTTAATTCCCATGGAACGGGGACTGGGTGTATATGCCGTCTTCATCATCATGTCATCCTCATCACGACGCGCAGGTCGCCTACGGGTGTCAAGTCAAAAGACCTGCACTAGGCCTCTCCGGAGGCCACACGCCAATATTATTATTATTATTATTATTATTATTATTATTATTATTATTATTATTATTATTATTATTATTATTATTATTATTATTATTTGTTAGTGTTGGCCTACTAAGGAGCACGTTCTTCTCTGGGCTTTGCTCCTTCATTCCTTGCCCGTGTTACTCTTTTCTTTCCTCCGTCCACGTCTTTCCCGTCTTAAACTTTGGCCTTTCTCCAAAACCCTGGAGGTCTTTTAGTTTCCTCCAGAGTGGGTTGCTGATCCCCGTTTCCTGTAGGTCCCTTTCCACCTCCTTGAACCAAGCTGGCTGGTTCGATAATCGTGTTGGTTTCATTCTTAGCAATTGGGATCAAATGAACTATTATTATTGTTTCTTGGCATAACTCCAATTAATGAATTACAATATTTCAATCGTAGATAACAGACTGTGTGACGGCCATACACTTGGTTTTCGAGGTGTTCATTTTCATGTCATAATTAAATGCGCTGTGGATTATTTCCGATGGTTCTGAACGTAGTGACGAGTAAATTTCTGAAGGTATTGCGTGAGACTTAAAAAATAAAAATTATTATAAATATAAATTTTCATGAATGTATGAAGGAACAGTGCAGGAATAAATTAATATAATTATCTTGATTGTGGTCGTGAATCTCAACCGAAAATGTGTGTGAAGGTGAAGATAATACTGCATAGTGCTATGAGATAGGACGGTGAGAATACCTGAAGATCTGTCCACGGACTTTGCACCTTCTTCTTTGTAGCGTTTTCTCAACTTGTCCATTCTGGTTCTAACTTGGACTCTTTACAGCCATTTTGGCTACGTGTTACCCCACTCTTGATTGCGATAAGTAAACAAAGGTGTTGGTGAACGTTCGCATTGTCTGTACATCCCTGATTGCAGTCATGAATCCTCGTAAGTGAAAACTCTTGTTGGAAGTCCGCTGGCTAAATGTTATTGTTACCTGAGGAATTCCAAGTAATGTCTGCTTGATCTCATTGTCCGCGACTTTCCTTGAACTTCACGAAACCATAGCTAACTGCGAATGCTAAATAACTTATTTAAACTCTGAAAACACGTCCCCTTAATTATTCAGTGAATACTTTCAAAATGCTGAAATGAATATACACACACTTATATTTTGAAATAAGGACAGTTGGAAAGGTAAAATATTAAAAAAATGACGGACTTCAATATTCATCTCACAGAGAAGTTTATGATTTAGTGGTAAATTGTAATGTCGCTCATTGAGATACTCGTACCAGGAACAAAATATGACTTTTATTAAGTAGGAGTATCCCTTGACTCATTGTACATTTTTGGAAGCAGTTTAACTTAGGCGTTCCAGAACTGCTAAATATTTCTTTGTTAGCTTTACGAGATTCAGTTTTATTACTTGAAAATCATTCCTAAAACTTTTGTACTTTAACGACATTATAAAAAGAATGTAATCAACAAACTTATCTGAAGTTATACATTTCATTGTGTTTTGTGGCAATCTTCGACCGAGGGAAGTTTAAATGTTGAGAACTTTTCTCAGCAGACCAAGCAGTGGTCCCCACACTGCGGAAAAGTCAATTCCTCAATTATGCCGAAAGCTGACGGTTAAAGGGCCCGAAAGTTTTAACATTGTGAGTCTTGGATAGCTGTAACAAACAAATTTCGTAAATCACTTCCGGCGTAAATGTAGTTCCGGCCTAAAACCGCTCGTTTCTTTACTCGTTTTCTAAATCCCAGCCAAATTTACTTATTTATATAACTCTTTGTGTAATGTGTTCCTTGGTTCAATACCTTCAGGCGTTTTTTATATTTTCTTGAAAAATCTCCACACCGCATTTATTTATAACGGCTTAAGTGAAACTCTGCATTGACTCACATTAGCGCTCGTAGTGGTAGAACAAGGCAAACTGCTAATCTAGTCGACCGGATAACGATGATTAAGAAAAGAATTCTAATTTTTTGGAATAAATAAAGAATGTATTCTCATATGTTAATACATTTTATTTACCTAAAACTCGTAGCACATATCCCTAGGATGTTTTCAACACTGAGTCGCTTGCCTGAAGGGCCAGAACTGTGGATTTTTGTAAATAATAATTAGGGTGCTTCACACGAAATCTCCATATTTTAAAAGACAAGTGACAGACAAGACAGAAACTACGCTCATTTATATAAATATCTCCATTACTCATGTTGGAGTAAGTTGTTCGGTTTATGCCGTATATGAGTACGCATAATGCATTAGTAAGATGGAGATTTTTTACACTTCAAAATGTTCGATATACTGATGTCTTCCAAAGTACGGTAGAGAGAATATACAACAAGACTTTAAAACAAGTAAAGGGAACCACTCAATAAAAAATCGCCACCTTATCATCATCGATATAATCGGACTCCTTTCCTTCTAGGCACCCAAGCTACCATTGCTGTCGCACTCCTCTACTATATGCAGAGTGCAAGTGAGAAGCAATGAACAGAAATATTTCCATCTGCAGATTAAACGAATGAATCTGTTCTGAATATTAGTCTAAGTTTCGTGTATTAGAATAAAACGAAGTCGCCTATTTTCGAATGATAAAAACTTTACAACCGCAATACTGCAGGTGGAGACATATCTGCATGTCCCATGCACCAGCCACAGATCAGTCCGAAGCCACCTGCGGTTGGCATTAGTCACCGTCTGATGCAAGAAACGAAGAGCAACACCATTTCTTTGGAGGACATCAACGTCTTTGAGGAATGTAGCCGTTCAAAATTCCTGGGAAGGATTAAAGGAACGTTCAGTCATTCCGTCCTTTGCTTTGACCATTACAGTTTCTTTCAGCAAATCATGCTTCCTCTAACTACAACTGGTCTCATATTCAGTTTCTATAACAAGTTTACCAAGTGAGTTGGCCGTGCGGTTACTGGCACACAGCTGTGTGTGACCTTGCATTCGGGAGACAGTGGGTAACCCCTCCGGTCGGCAGCCTTGAAGATGATTTTCCACGGTTTCCCATTTTCACACCAGGTACCTTAATTAAGGCCACGGCTGCTTCCTTCCCACTCCTAGCCCTTTCCTATCCCATTGTTGCTATGGGACCTATCTGTGTCGGTGCGACGTAAAGCCAATTGAAATAAAAGATATAACAAGTTTCCTGGTAACTTATAGACAGCTTCCCTCGCTTAGAATTTATAACTGGAGAACCTCAACTCGCATGACTAAACCTAATGTTATCGGTTTTGCATCCCACCAAATACTTCGTCGCTTTTCGAAGACGCCGAGGTGCCGAAAATTTGTCCCGGAGTCCTTTTACGCACCTGTAAGTCTAGCGACACGAGGCTGACCTACTTGGAGCAACTTCAAATACCACTGGACTGAGCCATTCATATTCACACAGCCCCCTGGTATTACTGAAATTTGTTTTAGAAAAAACACTTTAAATGCTAGGGCCAAACGATATATAACTCACAATTAATGAAGACTGTATCGGAGGGTTTCCTTGAAGGAGAACCCTCTTTGTGGATCAGTGGTAGAGTGTCGACCTCGGGATCCCAGGATCGCGGGTTCAGACACCGCAGGCTGCATGGGATTTCTGAAGGATACAAGGAAGCCCATTCGACATTCCATGTCGTACAAAGCCAGCATGAAAAATATCTCTGATCACACATTTGGCTTACATCCGATAAAAAATTTATTATAAATTCGCCTACAGGTGTAACGTCTAAACTGACACGCACGCAGCCTAGAAGACATCATTTTGCATTTCTTCCCGTGTATTATTATTATTATTATTATTATTATTATTATTATTATTATTATTATTATTATTATTATTATCATTATCGCCAACATTGCTGAGGCGTCAAGTCTTTAAGGTCCGTCACCATCGCTAGCCGACTTGAGTCCCATTAGTGGAAAGATGTCACCATCGGAAGGCCAGCAATATGGTATATAATTTCTATCACTAGACTGCGTGCCAAAAGCCTGGGTTCAATTCTAAACCTCTCCACAGCGCTCATATCAAGTTAAGGCCTATGACGCTATTGATGATTGTTTTTCCGTCTGATGGAGAAGTTAAGCCTTGACCAAACTCCTTGGTGTTATTGAACAGGAGTAGGCTATGTGCCGAGAGCGCGTTTCAGCCTCTCCCAGTCCGATTAAATAATCAATTAACACCCGAACACGCATGTCGCCCATGGGTGTCCAATATAATTATCTCCACCAGCCACTCCATAGGCCACATGCAATCAATCAATCAATCAATCAATCAATCAATCAATCAAACATATTATTATTGTTATTAACTTAGAGAGGTGGCCGTGCAGTTAGGATCGCGCATCTGTGAACTTGCATGCAGGAGATAGTGTGTTCGAATCCCACAGTCGGCAGCCTTGAAGATGGTTTTCAGTTGTTTCCCATTTTCACCTCAGTAAAATGCTGGGGCTGTACCTTAATTAAGGCCAGGGCTGCTACCTTCACCATTCTAGCCCTTTCCTATCCTTCCATCGCTGAAATCCTTCGATGTGACAATGTGACGTTAAACAAAAATTATTATTGAAGGAAAATGGCCACTAGGAAGTTTCCTGCTACTAAAAATAACACGTGATGGAGAAGTTTATCAGCATCTTAAAGAAAACAAATCCGCGCTTCTAGAGATCATTAAGAACCCTGGCGTGCGATGACGACTGCTGCCGACCTAGGAGCCTGGAGAAAATGGAGTGAAACGCGGTCAGCAAGACCATGTTTTATCCGTATTATTTGGCTTTCGGGACGGAGTCTACTTCTTGTTTTATCAGACAGCTGAGTGGGCACTAATCCAGCCTTCAGTGTAAAATTAAAATCCCTGAAGTGTTCGTGAATCGAACCCGGGGCAAACATGTTACCCCTTTACCATGGAGCCTAAGGAAACCACGAACAACCGAATGGCTTCGAGACGTTTCTCAGTGACACAGTTGTGAAACAGTGAATAAATTAACAGGCCTTGGACACGTGAATTTCTCTACAACGGTTAGGTCAAGGTTCCGGGTTCGAGTCTCTGTATTTCAAACGACGTGACATTTGTCACATCGGTATTGTTTCTATTGTCTTTAAGGCAGAACAATGTTCCAGATGTGGAGATTGAGTGGCAGGGAAGAAACAGTAATCGGTCAGTGACCTCCCACCTGGGAGTGTAGGGCAGATGGCAGGCACAGAATCCTCCTCCTATTTTCGCAAGATGATTGTTGAGGAAGGTCGGAGACAATAGCTCAGGTTATTACTGATGCCCAGCTGGCAGCGTTGCGAATACCGGCTCAAGGGAAGTGTCAGTTCTTGTAACTGTTCTGAAATGGAACCTAATAATGATCCCTTCCCAGTAACTTCCGCTAGCATGCAGCACAAATGTCTGACCTGCATTGATTGATTAGGTATACCTTCGTACCACATGGGGTCTAATGAGTGACTGTCAGAATATGATAGACCCCGTTACCAGAATCTGCAGGTGTGAGTTAGTGGAACCAATGCGTGCGCTCTTCACCCTAACTTTGGAAATGAAACTCATGTCTATTGTTTAATAACTTCAGGCACTCCCACAGCGGATGTTTGATTTCTGCGCTGTAGATTGAATGACAGCCAGAAGATGGTACCTAGTATTAGCTCCTCGATATGATACTGGCCGGTCATATATCTTAAATTGTACGGAAAGTTGCAGTAATAGTGTACTGTAGTCTAGTAGGAGTACAAGATTAATCATTCTTGAATATAAAATATTCTTGGATACAAAAATAACCAGTAATGGTGGAAATATAGAGGACAAAAATGGATATTTCTGCGTCGTCTGGAGTAAGAAAAGGAAAAGGATAACATATTAAAATATTATCGTTTAGAACTTCCTAATGAATTCAATGCATTATTTCTTATGATTTCGTTCAATAAAAATGCTTTGGTCGAAGCAACTGCTATCTGTACGATGGAAAGGGACCTCAATCAAGACGGCTATATCCCTGAATATCTCTACCGCATTGTAGACGAAACGAGTTTCTATGGACCACGCTTAGCTTATGCTTCTGCTTCTCGACTTCCTGTCTCTTCTACTCCAAAAACCTCTTCATATTTTGAATTCTACCCTCCCTCTGCCGGTCTGTCCATGTCACAGTTGTTGCCTCTCTGGTTTCTGAAATTACCTGTGCCTTTCAAGTATTTTCCGGAATTTTTTTCTGTCCAGCATGCTAGTTCAGTAAAATCTTTGTTAACTTATTTTGTCCAGGTTGTGGTGCTCTTGCACTCCCATATCCTCTTCGTTACTCATCCGATCAATGTGTCCAGCAACTTCAGTCATCTGTTTCTACAGTTCTTTATTCCTTCTTTTCTTCCAGATGTCACCTGTCTTCCTAGAACCTAATATCTTTTTCCCTTCTATTTTCCTCATCTGTTTTTCTGTTGCTGGTTAGACATTCCGATGCTACAGTGCTTCTGGCCTTAATACTGTACTGTAGTGTCTTAATTCTGTTCTTATCGACGATGATTTCTGGTTGTATACTTTTTGTGTATTATTATTATTTTGTACAGGAATAATATTCAGCATTCTGATGATCTAGTCGGCTATTATTTATAGCTGTGATGGTACATAATTAAAGCTACTGAGAAATAGCTGGTAATAGGCCCCCTAAGTATCGCATTCATGGTACGTTTATTTACTTAGCGTACGATGCAATACAAACATAAAAATAAAATAAAAGAGATCCATAAGTACATCAACAAAGGTCTCACACAAGTGAATCATTAGGTGAGGTACAGATAAACTCTTGATCCAATCCACTGCTTCAGGTGTAGCTGAGTTCAGGTCTTCCAGATTTCCAGGGAAGGCAGAGAGGGGACAATCCAACACTGTGTGTTACATTGCTCGTGGAATGATAGCACAGTCGCAGGGAAGGGCTTACCTGACCAGCCCACGTGTGAAGAACAGAAGCGGTTCTTCCCAAGCCGCATCTCATGCGGTTGAGCCGACTCCAGGTACACCTATGCAGATTGAAGCCACTAAGTTCAGGATGCCTGGTGCTGTAGAAGATATCCACTCATTCTGCCAGTCGTCTACGGGAGTGAAGTCATAGTTTATCAATTCCAAAGCAATTTTATATGCCGATACGTGAATACTGAGAAATGCTATACTCACTCAGTCAAATGAGGATGGCGGTTGTTATTGTAATTTTATGGGTAGGAAATTTAACGATAGTATCACCCTTAAATTTGTGCAGTCCATATCTATACAGCCGGTGAGGAAAGGAATGGAAAACTGCCTCAATATCGCTAACATACCACATAGAGCAGGTTTCCTTTAGAAATTTGTACCCATCTATTATTCCTCCTGAGAATCCAACCAGCTTAAATTAGACTTCTCTGATCATCTGCAAAACTACATTCTATTACATGAGTTTGAGAGCATTGTACATTACATTTTATATACAAATCAAGGACATATGTTTTCTTCCTGCGGTATATTCCTGGAGAGCTTGGTATTGCCACATGGCGGCTAAGTTTTAGTTCCCTTTTTGCACAGAATGATCAGCTGATGACCTCCAAGTCAAGCACAGTGTTGCAAGGTTGATAGATTATTTGCTGGGGTATTTAATTGTTTGCTTGCTGCTTAGAACTATGACTCACAAGCGGAAGTTGGTACTTCCCTTCCATGAGGTCACTGGTTCACTTTGTAATGGCAGCTTCTCTTAACATCCTCAGCTGGTGGAACAACGTACATGGTTGTTCATGAAATCATGCTACATCTGTCATTGGTATGGTTACGTTCTAACACTCACTTACAAAGAAAATGGCATGCTGTTTACTCGTGCGTTGAAGTCTCTCAGGAGAAAACAAATAATTCAGTTTATAATGTGGAAGTATTATATTCTCATAGCAAACGTAAAGAAATACCTTATTGTTTGCGTCATCAGACCATGGTCTGGTTTGATACAGTTTTCCATGTCACCCTATCCTGTAACAAGCAATTGACTTATTCGGAAGCTTCTATTTCCTTTATGAGCTAATAATAGATTATTATTATTATTATTAGCAGATGAATTGCAACTGGGAGATATACCGGTGAAAACGACTGCTTACAATGTTGCAGTCTTCTTATTCGCCTTTTCAATAAATGAAAATATAAATAATATAACATGGAAATTTGAACAGCCAGGGTGCACCACGTGATAGCTAGTGTTGAATTGAAGTATCTAGTTAGAATGGATCTAAAATTTCTCCAACACTGGGCGGTTGCATCGCGACGCTCTGTCGCCTTCTTCGAGACATTTCTGATAAGAGTTTTGACTGTGAAACATGGGTGATTTGGGAATTTTTAGAATGCTGATCATCTGCTGCTGTATCCTCTGTAACGTGTTCTCGATGAATGTGAAGCCATTAAATTGCCAACTTTCACACTTCTTTGCAGCAGAATATTCTGAAATGTTCACTACCTGGTTTGTTTTGACGTGTGCTGAGATTAGACCACGTGTTCCTAATGCGTTACACACGTACCACAATATGGCAGCATCCAAGTCCGACACTTGCTGTCCCACTGGTTATCTACAAACTATCACATCTTTGTAACTACAGACGTCAGAATTACAATAAACAATTTCATTTGAAGAAGTATTACAAGAAATTGTATCAAGGCAAGAAACTTCTTGATAACAAAAGAATGAGAATGGAAAGGAAGAAAACGAGAAAAATTACGCGAGTAACTTGGTGAATTTTAATTATAGGCAATCTCAAATACATTAATACGATATATGTACAAAACAACGCTAACTTAAAATATTCCCTTACAATTATCGTAACTTAATTATAACATGGCCACCCAGGTATTCGCAGTAAATATAACTTAAAATATGCCGTTATATGTAGTGTAGCTTAATTCACCGACAACTTAACCTGCAGTCATATCTCTCTCTCTCTCCTCTTGGTTTACCGAATAAGTTAGTGCCAAGCGAAAAAGAAAGCAAGCTATCAATACATTTTTACCATAGAAGCTTCGCCATCAGTCTTGTTCCTCAGAGAATTCTTTTTTTTCGACAGCCTACAGATAAAACCAATAAAGAGAATTTAATTTTCTCACCTACATGAAACTCAACTACATTCTCAACAACTAGACAATTTGGATTTATGTCGTTTAACTGAAGGGGCGGTAAAAGTAGCTCGTATCACCCCCAAGGACTTTGGTTCGATCGCTCGTCAGGTACTCAGAGAATTTTAAAATTGGATTTCCATTATTCGAGAGGTGTATTACCCTGGTTTAGAAATGAGTAACAGCGTAATTCGAGGGGTAAATGTGGCCAATTCTCTAAGGGGCTTCATGACCAGTATGAAGATAGTTTTCATTTTTCTATCCGTTTAAAAATACAAAATTAATATAAATCATTTATTTATAAAAAAATATTTGCTCTGCCTCTTTCAGAATAAACCACAAATGCCGGGTGATTTTATTGAAATGTTTGGCGTACGCATTGATGAAGACGACCAGCTCACTGTGGGCGAGTAGATACAGAGAAGTAGTCTATGTCATTTGCTCGAAAGTCCGATGTGACGATGAGTTAGACAAATAGGTAAATGGTTAAAATACATTTAATTCTTGCTTTCAGTTTTAGTGAATCTCTGAAATTGCGGAAATATACAACCTGCTCTAAGAAGTAGCGAAGCTGGAACTATGTCAAGATCGGAGATCAATTCGTCTCCATTATACTTTAGTTCTCTTTATTGTGAGTATCTGGTGTGAAAGGCTGAACTGTCGAGAAAAGCAACATGTCCACTTCGTGCTTTGAAATAAAACCACAGACACAATGGTGCAGAGTGAAAGCTATTTCAGACCAAAAATCACTCAGGCAGTTCTTTTAAAAGGATTAGGAAACGTAGTCGTGCACTGTGAGGGTCTCTCAGCAGAAGAGTCCTCAAGACACACTGCCACTCAACAGGTTCCTGCTGGCACAAAACAGATGGCTGGCTACCTTCTTCATTTTCCCGTTAGCCTATATTTTTAGCTTCACGGTAAGTTGTTGGTCGGCCCAAGAGATTAAACAAATAAACATTGAATGCATTGAACCATTTGAGAACCTCATCTAACTGTTAAAAGCATTCGTTTTAGTGCTGGATAAAACTGAATGGCCACTTGACTGTATCAATTCTTAGGTCTTGATGTGGTGCAGTGATCTTGTGGCTCAAGTAGACTCCGTGGTTCAGTTCCTTTCGGCGCTGAGGGCAAGATTGTTGAACAATATCATCACAGGCCTCTTGCAAAGGCAGCCGCGGTTTCAAATCCGGCCAATGCATGTGTGATTTCTGAAATGAAGATTCACAACCTCGACGATATGAATCTGATGGTCACGTTACTGTGATTATGTTGTCAATAGTCGCATAAAGTCACTAATTTGCCTGAATTGGATTATGTTTGGGTTTTAAGATGAATTAATATACGAGCATTTTACAATCTCGGTGTTGTAGAAGATTTTGGTCATAAAGGTGAATTTCATTTATGATATTAACAATTATAGTGGGAACTACTGGCTTCGTAATAGGATAAATTGATTTAATTAGTTAACGATCTTGATCGAGGGTGCAGCATCGAATAGCAATGCAACCGATAAGAATTTACGAGAGATTAAATGTGTTACACGTGTCTTCGTTACACTGCCTCTCAGAAAATGTTGCGGCAGTACAGTGCGTCTCAAAGCAGATAGCAGAAGACTAGTTTTGTAAAATATATATATAAAGATAGGCAGATAGATAGACAGATAGATGAATGGATACATAGATAGATATATAGAATAGATAGATGCCCTGAAATGCAATCAAGAAAATTATTTTTGGAAATACATTTTCCAGCCGATAATGTTTGCAGAACTCGCCAGATAAATTTGTAATTTTACCCCTTATTCCTATCATCTAATCAATGACTTTAATGGCATCTATTTAGTACTCTGCATGGAATTATTATTATTATTATTATTATTATTATTATTATTATTATTATTATTATTATTATTATTATTATTATTTCCGGCTCCATGGATTAATGGTTAGCATGCTGGCCTATGGGCACAGGGGTCCCGGGTTCGATTCTCGGCAGGGTCGGGAATTTCAAAAATCATTGGTTAATTTTGCTGGCACGGGGGCTGGGTGTATGTGTGGTCTTCATCATCATTTCATCCTCATCACGACGCGCAGGTCGCCTACGGGAAACAAATCAAAAGACCTGCACCTGGCGAGCCGAACATGTCTTCCCGGCACTAAGAGCCATACACCATTATTATTCTGCATTTACGGCCTCATTGGACAACTTCAGTCAATCATTTTGATGTATTGCCCAGTAGCTCATTCGTTCTGATCTTTTCTGTCGTTCCTCGTCTGTAAATAGCCTTTCCATTGTATCTCATTTGTCTATTATTGGTTTATGTAATATTTCTATGTGGTTCAGTTTCTTTAAATTTTATATTTTGTTTTGCAACTCGTCCAGAGATATTTCCAGTTCTTCCATATCCTCTCTATTTTTTAAGTCCATCCTACTTCTTGGTGCAGATTCCAGAACTTCTCTATAATTTTCTTGGTAACCTGGTTTCTGGTGTTCTCATAATGTGACCAAAACAAGAGATCCTCTTCTCCCGTATAACATCTGTGATGGGCCCCAGTTCCCTGTACACCAATTCATTTGGCACTATGCACCATTATTATAATAATCATTCTTCTTATCTTTATACCGTGTGCGAACTGCGTCGCACATGTGGATTTGGGCCGGTTTACGGCTGGATACCCTTCCTGACGCCGACCGTCTATTCCGTGTTTCTGTGGTAGTTGGTAGTGTAGTATTGTATGAATATGAAGGGGAAAGTGTTGGGACAAACACAAACACCCAGTCCCCGAGCCAGAAGAATTAATCAGACGCGATTGAAATCCTCGACCCGGCCGGGAATCGAACCCGGGACCCTCTGAACCGAAGGCTTCAACACCATTGAGCCAAGGAATCGGACTATTATTATTATTATTATTATTGTTATTATTATTATTATTATTATTATTATTATTATTATTATTATTATTATTATTATTATTATTATTATTATTATTATTATTATTTATTCCCCTTGTCAGTCTACCATAGACATCAATTCCCTTAGTATGCGATTTGTTTACGTGTTGAATGTAAATTGCAAATTGTTTCGTGACACTCAGAAACAATTACACCGCAAATCGGGAATAGTATTCCGGAGATTTCCATTATTCTTAGTTCTTAAAAAAGTACAAAACCCGGAGCTCAGTAACTGTAGCTACCACATTGTCTAAGCGACTTTTACTATTGTGATGTTGATTATACACAGTGAGATGAGTCAGCTTGAAGAAGCCTTGACGGTCAGAAAGGTTAAGCAATTAAGAAAGGACAGTAAAAATAGAGGATTCAAAATTTTATCGGTTACACTTCTCACCATCCCAAGTAGAGAAAAGAGTTTTGAAGGAAACAATACATTCTTCACGTGAAGATGCTCAATGCCTGTCATTAAAGAAAAAATAGTTTTAAACGGACTAAGTTAGAGAGGGTGGCTCTATTTCAGCCCGGAAGTTGATTAACGTCGTATCTAAATGGCGACAGGGGAAGAGGGAACCACCTGAAGCTTGCCATATGTTAGCCGACGTTAGCAAGCTTCGTTCCAACGGTCGTTGGGGAATTTAAATTTTAATTACAGCAGTTCCTTTAAAGAGTTCCTTTCACCTTCTTCAGAGAGAAACCAAATCATAGAACGATCTCGATAGCAGAGATATGAAGGCGCGTGACTACGTTACTGAATATAGGAACTAGCCTGGGGGTCTCTGCACAGTACTGTATTGCACGCCACTTGATTACCATCGCTCATTCGCGGTCAGTTGGACGGGAGTGTTACAGCTGAATGAAATTTTTACGTCTCCTTGACAGTTCTTCATTGAACTATGATATAAGTTGTTTAGTGGAATAGAAATTGGTTGCTACACCCATACCCGGGAATTTCAATGCTGGATAAAATCACTAACCTCGTTTCAAATATAACCCTGCTAACGAATTCACAAGTAAATGTTCGAAAAGAGCAATTTAGTATATCCAAAAAAACTGAAATTATTGAACGTTTTAACCATCAGCACCATGCAGTTAGGGGGGTCTGGTAACCTGTGCCGATTGCAGTGTGAATCACAAAAATGTAACCATTAATTGAATGTAGAGTTGAAATTCTCTGTGTACCTACAACAATGGCGAGTCTTAGAAGATTAGGGCCAACAATACAAGATCATTTTGAGTGTCACTACTTGTACTATACAAACTGTATATTCTTAATTTTAGAGGAGAGTGCCATAAAACTTGAACGACGAAGAACAGCTGTACGCTATCGGTCCTTTACGTTACTTAATTCTCATAATTACTGTAATACGACTTTTCATTATTTTTTCACGTACGGCTGAAGAGCATACAAATAGAAACAGTTTGCTAAAACATTTTCAGTTTCGGCAGTGTACTATGTGATCGACTCCGGTAAGTTGCAGCACGTATTCGCAATCGTACCACTCACTTCTATACTCTCAGTCCTACATAAACCACATTCGTCACTATAACTGGATGATCAGTTTCCGCCATGGTACCGCTCTGTCAATTGCAAATGAAAGATCTAGGAGTAAATCCGTCCTTCAATAGCACTCACACGGCGGGACTGCCCGGACATAGGAATTTTCTCTCATAAATCTTATGTCGGAACACTCCCGATAACGAACATTTGCGGTTATAACTCCGTTGTTCGGTTACATATCCTCAATTGGACGCTACTGTGTGCTCTTTCCCTCTGTTGACGACTTTTTAGAATGTTCCGGTGATTATTTTCTCTTTGGCTACAGGGCCTGTGGTCACGCGTATTGGTGGATATCAATGTTCAAAATATTGAACCATATACCATACTGTACTATATTGTCGTATTTTATTTTGTTGGTAAATTTTCTGTAGATTGTTTACGAGCTCTGCTAAATGTAGATACCTAGAGTAGCAGGGATGCTCGCAAATAAATGAGGGCTAAGGGTAAACGCCTGAACAGTGCTCGCTTCCCCTGCTATGTATAGATTTGAATAACAAAATTACAAACGTTAATTTCAGAACTGGAAACTTCGTTAAAATATGCATCGCCTTCTTCATGTTCTACCGCTTTTCCCACACCTTGTGGTGTCGCGGCTGTGAACTGTGTATCACATGTCACATGTGGATTTGGCCCTGTTTTATAGTCCGATGCCCTTCCTGACGCCAACCCTATGTGCATGGTTGTAATCACTATTGAATGTTTCTCTGCGGGTTTGTTAGTGTGGGGTGTTTTTTTGTGTTAATATGAAGAGGAGAGTGTTGGAACAAACATAATCAACCAGTTCCAGAGCCAGAAGAATTAACCAAACGCGATTAAAATCGCCAGCTTTGATGGGAATCTAACGCGGGATCCTTTGAACCGAAGGCCTCAACGCTTAGCATTCATTCAAGGAGTCAAAAATATGTATCACTTAAAATAATATTATTTGATTTCGGAATGCTGAAGCTGAAATTACACCTATAATAATGGTAATACTAACTTCACTATTCTTTTAATGCTAGCCAAATGGCCTCATTAGTTTTTCATCATATTTTACTATATAATCAGAGAACGTGTATTCAATCCGCTGCCCAAGGCGCGATGGTGTGTCAGTGACTTAGCGAGCAATCGACTCTTATTATGATCTCACACTAGCAGAGCCAAGTCGTGTCGGTTAAATCGCCCACGAAAATGCCTTGCATTTACAGCGTATAGTGCTTAGCATCACGAAAAGCAGTCTGTCACTTCAATCTGTAGTATTGTAAACATCTGCCCGCTCCATAACGAGGTGACCGTTACGTTTAAGGAAAGTAGGTCCATACAGCAGCGAGCAAAGTGCCCACACATTGTAAACAAGTGCAATCGCGTCCTCGAATAAGACAATGGTAATTAACCGAATGTCCAGTATTTCTTCTGATCAGCTTCGGGCAGTACTACTGTACTCTGGTAAGTGATGAAATTATTATCATTATTATTATTATTATTATTATTATTATTATTATTATTATTATTATATCTTCTTCTTCTTTATGATGACACCTGCTAAGGACCACGTGCCAATTTCAGTTCAGTTCTTCGTACTTTGTTGTTTTCTCTTCCGTTCCTTCCAATATTTTTTCATCATTTCACTATGCTGTTTCTTTCTGTCCTCGGACCACTTTGCACCAGGTTTCTTGTACAGTCTTCCTTGGAATCTTTCCATACTTACTACCCTCTTTATGAAAATCTCTCTGTCTATAGTTTCCTCTTCTCATATGTTATTTCTTTCTAAATCTTTCTTTACTTCTTGAATCCAACTAGTTGTTGGCTTTTTGTCCCAAAGGTACTTAACATTATTTTTGTTAATCTGGAACCATCCATTCTGTAAATATGTCCAAAAAATCCCAATCACCTTTTTATTCTGGTTTCTGTTATATTTTCTATGTACCTGTATATTTCATCATTAGAACTTCATTTCCGAAGCGTCCGTAGCTCAGACGGCAGAGCGTCGGCCTCTCACCGCTGGGTTCCGTGGTTCAAATCCTGGTCACTCCATGTGAGATTTGTGCTGGACAAAGCAGAGGCGGGACAGGTTTTTCTCTGGGTACTCCAGATTTCCCTGTCATCTTTCATTCAATCAATACTCTCCACTATAATTTCATTTCATCTGTCAGCCATTAATCATTGTCCCAGAGGAGTGCGACAGGCTTCGGCAGCCGGTACAATTCCTATCCTCCCCGCAAGATGGGGTCTTCATTCATTCAATCCCTGACCCGGTCATTGACTGGAAAACAGGTTGTAGGTTTTCATTCATCTTAATTTCCATACTTATGTTGTTTTCATAAGTCCCAAGAATTTTCTCATGGTTCTCTTTTCTAAAACTTCAAATTTACGTAATCTGTAGTTTAGTACCAGGCATTCACTTGCATATAGGTATTCCGGTTTCACCACTGTAGTGTAGAGCCTTATTTAAAGATTTTTAGATGGACACTTTTGTTATAAAACTTCTTTGTGATATCATATGCTCTCTCCATCTTGTGTACCCTTTTTCTACTACAGATTTGTCTAAACCATTTACCTGAATTATTTTTCCCAGACATTTGAATTTCGTTACTCTTTCCACTGGATCAATATCTGTTACTAAAAATGTTAGAGCGTTCTTGATGTTTGTAATAAACATTACTTTTTCTACGGAGATTCTCAAACCTGTCTTGTTGGCTATTTCTTCCAAGAGATTGTTTTGTGTTGTTGCACTTCTTAGGTTATTATTATTAAGGCTTCACATCTCAGAAACTCCCAAAACTCGTGGTAATAATGTTATTTTATTTCCTTCTTTCTTATTTTCTTTTTCTTCCTTCCTTTCTTAATCCGTTTACCCTCCAGGGTTGGTTTTTTTCTCGGACTCAGTGAGGGATCTCACCTCTATCGCCACAAGGGCAGTGTCCTGGAACGTGAGGCATTGGGTTTGGGGGATACAATTTGGAAGGAGGATCAGCAACTCGCTCAGGCGGCCTCACCTGCTATGCTGAACAGGGGCCTTGCGGGGGATGGGAAGATTGGAAGGAATAGACAAGCAAGAGGGAAGGAAACGGTCGTGCCTTAAGTTACGTGCCATCCCGGCATTTGCCTGGAGGAGAAGTAGGAAACCACGGAAAACCACTTCGAGAATGGCTGAGGAAGGGATCGAACCCCCCTCTACTCAGTTGACCTCCCTAGGCTGAGTGGACCTCGTACCACTTTTCAAATTTCGTGTCAGAGCTGGGGGTCGAACTCGGGCCTCAGGTGATGACAGATAATCACACTAACCACAGAGGCGGACATCATTAGTATTATTAAGTACAGTAGAAATGAGAACAACTCCCGTACTGGCCTGGCCAAAGCATAGAATCATCCAACATACCTGTATAACTGACGAATAATCACGGAGATACAGTACAATTTGTACAAATTTTCTCTCCTTAATCACTCCATTCTCATGCTGAGAAGACGTATTTTGAAGTACGCAGGAGAACTGGCTTTTGAAGTTTGTTATAGGACAAGCTGACGAATATTGTTCTGTAGAGCGATACAACTGAGGCACTTTGCTATGATGCAGTTCACCAAACTTTGACGTGACACTACAACAAACAATGACTCAAAAATCAATCTGGTCATCACTCTGGTGCTCCTTGTTATGTGCTATGTATCAGAAATGTGTACTTCACGCACCGATGGCCACATCTGAGATGTGGTGCTGGCTTACAGAAGTTCTACCTGAACAAAGAGTGTCTACCTTGATGTAGAAGAGAATCCTGATGTTTACTCGCACGGCCTGCATGGAGAAGCTGCTGGTCCACGAGAAGTTCAACGGGAAGCGACGACGTGGCAGGTCGCCAACTCGTTAGACTTACGTCGTAGAAATCTTGCTCAGTATCAATTGAAGCGAAGGGCTTGACTGACGGACCACCACTACGTGCCATCGTACCATCGTACAAATACGACGAGGAAAGTCAGATATAAGAAGCAGAAGGGAGATAATGTTATCAGCGCTTCATGCTAATGTTTGTTGAGTGATAGGAATAAGACGCTCACCGTTTTGCACATAGAATTCTTCTTAATTGCTGTTTTTCTATTAAAAAAATACATAAAATTGGGCGAACAGGATAAAATCATTAGCATCTGCATTTCACAGTGAATTTTGCGAATACAACACAATTTTTAAGACTGCTGTTACGTTAGACCGTATGGCATTGTGCTACCTATTGCGGTCACGTTTTAAAATATAAACGCCTGAGTGAGTTTGCTACGTGGTAAGTGGCGTATATCGTTTCGTGTTAATTCAGGAGATAGCGGATTCCAATTCCACTGTCGGAAGCCCTGAAGATAGTTTTCCATGGTTTCCCATTTTCTCATCAAGCTGTACCTTAATTAAGGCCACCATCACTTTCTTCCCAGTCCTAGTCCTGTTCTCTTCCATCATCGCCGCAATAATTTTCTGAATTGGAGCTACAGAAAAACAAAAAGCAATTTTCTTTAGCATAAACGTGATTTTCCCTTTAGTTTCCCAAAGGAAGACTCTCTCCGAGCGACACCTCATTCTGTAGCTATTTAAAAAGAGTCATAATCTGCTGTTAATTCTCTGACCGTGATACGAATCAGACAGTTACATTATGCGACTAGGGCCTATAAGTTAAAATCAAACAACAGTTTTGAGACTTAGTAAAATTTAGTGTTAAGTTGTCTTCTACCTTTGCAGTCCAACTCTTTGGCTGAATGGTCAACATAGTGACCTTCGGTTCACAGAACCCGGGTCGATTTCCCGTTGGATTGAACATTTTGATCAGATCCAGCTAGAGAACTTGACATATGTGCTCATCTTAATACATATTTACATACAAGATATCCCGCTACCAACCAAGAGAACATATAGTGTTGGTGTCAGTAGAGGCATCTGGCCGCTAAAATGGACTTGGTGGTGGTGGTGATTATTGTTTTAAGAGAGAGTACGAAACTTGGCAACCGTCTCTTCTAGCACTAGTCACAAGGAAAATGGAACAGGTCCGACGCTTCGAAGTTATCGGCAAAACAGGGCCATAAAGGGCTTAAAACTGAAACACTCCCTATCGGGGTCAAAAGAGAACAAGAGTTGATTAAGGGAGGTCGGATAGCGAAGTTTAAGGGGAGAAGACTCGCACAATTGAGTGGAATCATTGCAAGACTTGGCTAGGAGCTTAACCTACGCTCCCAAGTTGAGAGTCCCTGGGGCCTTTGACGACAGCCAGGGTTGTATTTACTGCCCCCGCCGACAGGGAAAAGTGGGCTTAATCAACACATTGTCATTTCCAAGGCGTGGGAGGACACTGTAGTAGACGAATAAGTTTGAGTGGTGTCTTTAAAAGTAGGAAAGATCACAATATGAATATAAAGTTGGAATTCAAGAGGACAAATTGGGGCAAATATTCGTTTATAGGAAGGGGAGTTAGGGATTGGAATAATTTACCAAGGGAGATGTTAAATAAATTTCCAATTTCTTTGCAATCATTTAAGAAAAGGATAGGAAAACAACAGACAGGAATCTGCTACCTGGGCGACTGTCCTAAATACAGATCAGGATTGATTGATTGATTGATTGATTGATTGATTGATTGATTGATTGATTGATTGATTGATTGATTGATTGATTGATTGATTGATTGATTGATTGATTGATTGATTGATTGATTGATTGATTGATTGATTGATTGATTGATTGATTGATTGATTGATTGATTGATTGATTGATTGATTGATTGATTGATTGATTGATTGATTGATTGATTGACAACATGGTACAGCTGGATACAGACGGGATGGTAAGGCTACTCTGAGGTCGCAGTTCTCTGAGATGACAGAACACAGCTCGTCGTTGGTGGCCAGTGTAGGAGACCGAGTGCGCATGCCCAGAATGTCTCCGTACAATGTTCGCTCGACTGGGCGGTTTGTCCACTTGGAACACATCCTCCGGTGATCTGTAATGCGGTTCGTATTTCATACTTGACATTATCTGGCTGGTTAGCTTGCTGGCCGCAAAGTACACGTTAAGCCGAGCTGCAGGCCATCCAAGCTATCCGGGTTCACTGCTTCTTTTATTTATCTATTTATTTAATTAATCAATCCACATTGTTTTCGGAGATGAGTACATAGACGTAAAATGTAATCTTCTTCATTGCAGGTGATTATAGGGGAGGTACAAACAGGCTCTTGACCCACGGGAAGGAGGTCTGGGGAGGAAGCGCGTATGTAATGATGCAATGACGTGATTGCTCACTGATATTGATAATTTGAGTGGTGATATTCCAGCACTAAAGCGACAACAATATCAATAAAATAAACCCTATATCTCTAACAAGACATCTTTCCTAGCAAAGCAAAGTCACCTCCGTACAGGCCATGAAAGCCCTTGGAGGAGTGGAAGGTAAAGGCTTCCACCATTGTTAACCTCGGTACGTGATGGGATAGAGTGGTTAGCTCTACGCCCGGCCGACTTTGCCCCCAGGAATTAACCTGGTACTCATTTTTGGTGTAGGCTGAGTGAACCTCGGAACCATATGCACCTCCAGAAGTGGAAATCTCGTTTCTTAATTTGTACGACTTCCTGACGGGGATTCGAACCCACGTACTTCCGGGCGAGCCGAGCACGCCTTTACCGCCTCGACCAGGCAGCACCTGTAATCTTATTGTGTTAGAAAGAATAATTTCTTTTTCATTCTGTATCCCTTCACCAATGCTTAAGTTTAAAACACGCGACTTTCCACGTCCATTATTATTATCATTATTATTATGATTATTATTATTATTATTATTATTATTATTATTATTATTATTATTATTATTATTATTATTATTATTATTATTACAATGGTCGATCATTTCATCATGGTAATAAAATTATGCACATAATTTGAACGAATCGTGTACTGTAAAACAATCACCTCGATTAACTTGGACTATATACAGGTGTGATAATGTTACGAGCCAAGATTTGGAAATAGATTCCACCAAGTATGAAATAAAAGTAAGTCATATAAGTACTGCGCCAGAAATTCTTTATTTCTGTGTTAACAATTCCGGTAGTATGAACATAGAGTCCGCTATATTTTCGCACCTGCAATTGAACCCCACACACAGACATAATGTATATCAATCTTTGCTGAAATGCACGACATTACGTCAGTCATGTGAACACGAAATACGTAGCCTGTCAGACGATATGAACTCCATGAAGATTGTTGGATCTTGATGGGAAGTTGATAAGGCGAAGAAATGAAGCCCGTGTATAGACAGACAATACATATTTTGAATATTAGATTTAAAGAATGGCAACAAAATTCCAGTTAAACAGCATATTTGAATACATTATGATCGTGCTCGAAAGTCAGATCACTCAGAAACCAGGCATTTCCAGAAACAAGTTTGTATAACCAAACCAAACCCCATGGCACTACAGCCCTTGAAGGGCCTTGGCCTACCAAGCGAACGCTGCTCAAGGCCCGCAGGTTACGAGATGTCGTGTGGTCAGCATGATGAATCCTCTCGGCCGTTATTCTTGGCTTCCTATACCGGGAACAAGTTTATATAACCTTTTTTTTTTTCTACATAGACAGAATATATTCTTGAAACTTTGCCCTGTATTTTTTTACAGACTCCATGTCTGTCACCAAATTTTCGGTTAGAAAGAAGTTTTTGAATTATGTGATCGTGTAGAGCACGAGGATTGAACTGTGTACTTTTATGGCTTTCGGAGAAGGACTTCTTTTATGTCAGTAAATCTACAGACAGGGAGCAGGCGTATCTGAGCACCTTCAGATCCAACTGGGCTGAATGGGGATGCAAACCACTAACTTGAGCTCAGAAAGACAGTCCTCTGCCGTCTGAGCCAATCGTCCATCTCCTTGGTTAAATGGTCGGCGTAGTGGTCTCCGTTTCGGAGGGCTCCAGATTCGACTGCCGGCTGGACCGGGGATTTAAACCACATCTGGATGAAGTTGGGTGTTACTGATCGTCCCAATACACTACCAACCACCAATAGTGAGCACATCCCTCCACAATGGGTTGGCGTCAGGAAAGACATCCGGCCGAAAAATTTATGGGATTAACTCACATTATTTCCAACCCCGTAAAGTCAGTAAAAATGCCGGCGAGAAGAAGACTTGTCATTTTAAATTCATCAATAAAGTGTATATTGTGCAGATGAATTAATACGAGTAATAATAGACATTTACAGCAGATCAAAAAATTCAAAATATAAGCGAATATATACTGTAGTTTATTTGTAAAATATGGTATTCAAATCAACGGACATTACTCCGGAAACATATTAAAACATTCTGATTAAAATTATCTCTTCTCCTAAACCCTCAAATTCATTAAACTATGTAATTTTATTCCTAATCCTGAAATAAAAATATGTGTGTTACAAACCAAGAAGCATTGAGTCCATTAGGGAAAGGAAGTTTGACAAGTTGGGGAAATCATGAGGAATAAACGAAATTACCAAATACTTCAGTTCCTAATTCAACGATAGATCTTCATCAATAGATTTCGAGGACGTCGGTAAACTTCTAGTACAGGAACCTGATAGAAAGATCGGTACCAACTTTGTATGACAGACCTGCCTGAAAGACCACCAACAAGTTCGAAATTCCCATGATTATAACTTAATTTCATGACGGGTAAGGCACAAAAATATGAAAAAGGAAGCTCACCTACTAATTTTCCAACAAACCAACACCCTTGGTCAGATTTCTAAATTTATATATTTGAAGTGTAATGATTTATTAAAATGTATCTTACTTCGACACTTGCTTGGTACACTATAGTAAATATATTGTAAATAAATCTTGTTGACTAGAAGAATGTACGTCCCTGGATCGCTGTTAGTGCTGCCGATATACCTTACATATGGACGGAATTAATATTTACGTTGAAGTCAGGTTATCTTGAATAATGCCATTGGAGACTTCAATGACTGATTAGAACACGAACTTGTGACTACAGTATTTTTTGTTTGTGATGGGAATATATTTATGCTGTGGAGAAATCTGAGCTATATTTATTGTACTGCAGACGGTCACCAGGTTGTACTGAGAATCTAGGCAGAGAGACTTGCAGGAGGAATGTGGACATCGCGTGCAGTACAATCAGAACATTGTACCATGACATCAGCTGTACTGCTATTGTCCCTCGTGATTCTGAGTAACACGAACTCTCGCTGGAACTGTCCAGCAATACAACACATGAATACAAACTGTCTGTTGTTTCCACATTTCCAGTAAATCGAGACTCGACTTGGAAGTTTGGTTCTATAGAAATTAATGGCGAGATCATGCATAGCAGAAACTGTTGCAAACAAGAGAGTGAAATTCTAAATAGCCGCTTATTGACCGACTCCGTGAGGTAATTGTAGGCTAGCTATAAATATACACGCAAGAGTAGATTGAATGTAGAGGGTAAAATAGGTAGGCTATTAAAGAAATGTGTAATGAGGAAATTTGTCATATTTCGTTGAGTTGTGTTGACGGACTGGATATTAAAAGTTATTATTTTAGTTTGGGTTCGATTTTCGAGGCATCCGTTACTTTAATTCATTCATTCCAGTTCAGAAATTTTCTGATCATCAATGCAGCCACGATTGTTATTGATATATTGACAAGACGTTTAGACAAATTACAGACCACGTGGTTTCAATAATCCTGGACTTTTCTTCCGTATTTTGAACCCATTGGTTAGCGTTTAATGTTAAAAGTACTTTTAACTACCAACGGAAGCCACACAACACTACATATTAAACTATGTAATGTTGTTTTTATCGTTTCAGTTAGTGATTAAATTTAACTTCTTAGGATATGCTGTCTCATTATTTCCCTGTATTGCGGTGTGATTTATTGTTAGAGATCATCTAATAACCTATACGAGTGCGGTATTCGTATATGTAGTAGTAGATTAAACAGCCATCTTTATCTGTAGAATGATCACTCCTCAGTTAAAGTACCATAACATTGGACACGTATTCAAATGACTTCATAAAATTCAGTCACTAAGTACAAGAGCACATAATAACATTCCGAACCGCGCCTGAATTGAGAATGAACAAGCAGCATTTATTACTCTTGAATCAGCATGTACCGAGCGAGTTGGCCGTGCGGTTAGGGACGCGCAGATGTGAGCTTGCATCCGGGAGATAGTGGGTTCGATCCCCGCTGTCGGTAGCCCTGAAGATGGTTTTCCGTGGTCTCCCATTTTCACACCAGGCAAATGCTGGGGCTGTACCTTAATTAACACCACGGATGCTTCCTTCCCACTCCTAGGCCTTTCCTGTCCCATCGTCGCCGCTGAAACTTAAAACAAATTGTAACAAAAGCATATTAGCCTGTAATGATTTAGTGAAGTAATACATTTCTTTTCGACTACCGTTTGGGGAAATCGTATTTCATTTATTGCTTAACAGTTATAAAAATGAGTTATGTTCCCAGCCTACCTGAAAGTAACTTGTCGTCTTAAGGAACAAATGGCTAAGTTAATTTAATTTTGTCGGGTGATACGTAGTGCGCCACCGGAGTGCCAAGAGTTTGGACACCCCCCTAGGCAATCGAACACTCGAACTTGGGATCCTGAAACGGGCATCCTTTCACTGCTCCACTCAGCAGAATTCCAATTTTGTTGCTGGATCAGAATGTCAAAATTGATGGGAGTCCCTTTAGATCTGAAAGTAGGTAGCAAGGTCATACGATTATTATTGTTATTAGTAATAGTAGACCGAACGAGTTGGCCGTGCGGTGAAGGGCACGCAGCTGTGGGTTTGCATTCTGGAGATAGTGGTTTTGAGCCCACTGCCGGCAACCCCGTTTCACACCAGGCAAATGCTGGGGATGTACCTTATTTAAGGCCATATGCGCTTCCTTTCCATTCCTAGTCCTTTCTATCGTGCGTCGTAAAGCAAATTCTAAAAAAGGAGTGGTAGAAGTGGAAATAGTACTAGTATTCCACACATAGAGTCCGTTAATAATTTACAAAACTTCCATGACTTTTCGAGTCATTACCAATACACACTGCGATACAATGATCCTCTCTTTGTAGAGACTTCAATGATCATATCAAAAGCTAACTTCAAATGTGACTATATCATGAATTTCTTGACATTAACATAACTAATGGAATGAATATATGAGTAGAATATTGTGTCATTAATGTTTCGGCATTCAGTGAAAGTTAAGCAAAGAGACCCGCCTATTCTAACGTTCGCATCCTTTCAATGACCACGCATTGTTGACATTTCTCATTAGGAAAACTGTGATCTATATGAGAAGTTCCTAGGAAGTCATTATAGAGTGTGATTAGTGCCGCTTACGCTGGAGTATTGTGGAATAGCCAGTCGTGACATAGGGGAAGAAGTTACCTTTTATCGCCTCCATCTCTCTGAAGGGAGCTGCTGGAAGAAGAAAAAGATTCACGTTACCAAATTGTAGTGAGACCTGCTCACTTTCTATGAGCTTTTATTGAATGCATTTCAATAAAATGATCCATTGATGGCCACATAAATGGTTGTTAGGAGACCTCTAAAACGTGGGAGTCGGTTTGTTCTTGGTACAAGTTGGCACTCTCGATGCTAGCTGCAGAGAGAGTCGAAGAGATTGTTCTACCATTCACAACATGTGAGCAGATTCATATCATTGTACTAGATAGGTTTGAAGTAGGAATGGGAAAAGGCGTTCAATTCTGTTCCATAGATATTGCCCTTATCTTGACTTTGTTTCACACTGTCACTCCGTTATTCTTCACGTCTTGAAACAACTCTCCCAAATTCAGACCCTCTGACATTTTGGTGAATGGAGGTCCATAATTCCTTTACAATGTAGGTTTCATCAGATCAAAATAATTCCTCCTGGAATGTAACTTTCGTTGTGGGACAAAATACCCTGATTACTTGCACTATTGCCAGTGCAATGCAAACCATTTCAAACATACAGCTACCCTAAATGATTTCTACCCTGCCAGATGGTTTAGAGGTGTGAGAGTTTGATATAGTTAGTGTCACTACATCTTCATACCTTTGATTTATAGTGCTTGATATTTAAAGGAGCTTAACGTCTAGGTCATTGTACCTCATCCCTTTGGCTTTGGTGCTTTCTATAATGCTAGAACAATGATATAGAGAGTAATATTAAAAGAACTAGAACTGTCTGCGATGTTCTAATTAATAGAACAAATATGTTGTCCCAGTGCTTTAAATGAGTGATCGTTGAGGGGTTGTGTATTAGCGCTCAGGTCTCTGGAGCTGAGTAGCCAGGTTCCTTACACTTCTCCAACTGCCACATCAGTGAGGTGAAAGAACTGACCACTTAACGTTGAGAAACTGTGCATTATTGCATGCCATGCATGGATTCTATATTATTCTATTCTTGAGAATCGAACACAGAACCTTAAGGTACATTAAGTTATAGTAGGCCAGTGATGTGCTACATCTCATAATAAGAACAAAGACCTGGTTGTTACTTGAGTAACTACCAATATCATTTCTTGTCAACAGATTTTTAGTCTAAACAAATATTAGTAGAAAGGGGGAACCCCAGGGGGTTCTGAGAGGATTTTCTCGAAGAACAAGCAAAATAGAAATCACTGATTCAAACTCCTGCTCAACAGAAGGTTGGATATGAATGTAGAAGAAGATTATTCTTACTCGTGTCAGGGACGTATAGAAATGTATAGAACACACACACACACACATATATATATATATGAAATGAAATCCACAACCTGTTTTCACTCATTTCACCGGGATAAAATGGAATGAATGGCGGCGAGGATAGGAATTGTGCCGGCTACCGAAGCCTCTCACATTCCTCTGCAGCAATGATAAATTACTGGCAGATAAAATACAGTAATATTGGAGAGTGTTGCTGGAATAAAAAATGACAGGGAAAACCTGAGTACCCGGAGAAAAAACCTTTCCCGCCTCCGCTTTGTCCAGCAAAATCTCACATGAAGTGACAGGGATTTAAACCAAGGAATCCATCTGTGAGTACCGGCGCCTTGCCACACAAAGAGAAAAATAGTACTGTGCATCCATCACAAAATACAGGAATGATAAATGCTATACAGTGTGTACAAGAACATGACTAAATTTGGTCTATTCAGCTTCAGATACAATTTACTTACATACACAACAGGTAAATAAAAAATATTCACGTGCAAATTGCCTGCGGAGATGTATTAATATTATCAGTAGTAGTGGTAGTAGATGATTTTATTGCTGGTGGCGAAGTTAGTAACTAGAACAGAAACACAGGCAATAAACAGTTAGCTACATATATTCATTAGCAAACCTGTGAGCTATGTGAGAAGTCATTATTTATATCAATAGAAACTGTATCGCAGTAATCGAGAAGATATTCACAAGCAAGAAATTAATACAGTTAGAATTTTAGGCAATATGAAGTGTTTAAGATTAATTATTAAAATAAAAATCTCAGTGCTGAAAATGTAAACCAGAACATACACTAACATAATATAAAAGAATTCCTAAATGATGTAATAAACATTTTTATACTTTTTAGAATTAGGGGATAAATTGTCATGACAGCGTTCTTTAAACAACTAGTTTCACTCTTATTGACGCTCGTTCAAACTATTCACACTCCAGTTAGACTGGAAGTGCTCGTGAGGTAAGGTTGCAGGAGTCTTTGAATTTTGTTTTAGATGGAGCGTCCGTAATGTCATTGGGGAGTTCATTCCACCAGCTCGTGGCGGTGACCGTGAACGATCTGTTGTATGCATTGGTTCGATGTACGGGGAATTTCTAGCGTACGGCCCGCCCGGGCATTGAACAGGTGCAGGCAACTAATGTAGCGAAATCTGGAGGACAGGGTGCTTTTATAAAGCACGTACAGTCTTATGTGTTAACTGCAATAAGTGGAAATAAACGTGTCTGAATGAGCTTTATTTTGAAGGACCGATGAAATACATTTCGAACCTCTTTAGGGGATACAGGGATCTTCCTGCACATATTCGTCACATGCTGCGACCAGTTAAACGTTTCTCTTATACAGTCACGCCAAGATTCGTAAATTATTTACGTCAGCAAATAATGGTATTATTTATTGCTAGACGAGGAACATCGGATTGTTGTAAGATGTTCAAGTTTTATTTAAAAGTGCCGGCGATTATTGCCTGGATTTTGAAGGGACTCAGTTTATGGCTATCATTATGTGCATCGTTACTTGAAATCCTTAAATATGAGTTAACGTGCCGTAGAGCAGTATGCATGTTATAAGTTCTTGAGTGGTAGTAAATATGCAGATCATCACCATAAAGATGTTACTTGCAGTGTGTAATCGACTTGTATCGACTAGTATCATGTAAGTAAATTATAAACAGCAGTGGTCCAAGAAGAGTCCCTTGGGGGACACTCAAGGAATTATTTAGCCACTCAGATTTGTCGTTATTTTCTGCAACTCACTGAAGGCGATTTATGAGATACAAGCAGGAAAGTTGTATTCGCTTCTGCCTGAAATTTAGTGAATACAAGAAACTGAGGAACAACAGTATCATAAACACTAGGAAAAGCAAGTAGAAATAGTAGATTCGTTAGTCGGGTGTCCATTGCGTGCCAGATGTCATCGTTTACTTTCAGTAGGGCAGTCGCTGTGTCGTGTTCCTTCCTTTACCGTACTCTATAACAATGGGAATACACACAGTGTATTTTGTGTAATATTCTGAAATGACTCCTACTGTTATTTATAGACTGGCTTCTTGTAGTAGGTAATTTATCCGACACCCTCATCACGTACCGACCAGTACAATTGCGACTATATTAACTATTAATCTCTACGTCCATTGTTTTAAAGAAATTCAATCTAAAATGTGCACATCTATACGTACGAAACTTTAAAGCTGTTTATTACCGAGCGAGTCTGCCATGTGTTTACATTCAAAAAATGGTGGATTCGAATCCACGTAGGTATTTTCCAGCGGATTTCCTGTTGACATCAAGTGAAGCTGGGGCTGTATATTACTTAGGCCTCGCCGGTTCCTTCCCAGTCCTCTCATCTTTGCATCACCGACACCCTTCGATATACTAGCGCGGTTTAACGATAATGGCTTTATTACCCTGAGACAATACTGTGTGATAAATCGTTAAACTAATAAACAAGCAAACAAGCGATTTATGTTTCCAGACACGAGCCACAATCAGAGAGATCGGATACAGGATGTCCATATGTGAATATAGAACGCATTACTTCATCACCAGGACTTTCTCTTTATTTTTTCACAACATTTAATTTACGGTAACGTTCAGACAATCCTATTTTAAAGCAGCCTGTCCGGAAGGTATATTTCGGGCTGATATTAGGCCTGCGAACAATCTAAACAGTGAAACAGAGCATGATGGTTGAGCGATTTCGTTATGAACTTCTATCAGGGCGCCTGTCGTTAGAAACGCGGACAGTGCAAACTATCTTCAAAATGTTATGTTTCTTCTCAATGGTTTAAATTCATCTTAAAGTTGTAAGCCTATTTTCTTATATCATGATGTAAGGTGGGATGGATTTTAATACGATTTAAGGTCATTTCCATATCTGGGATGTGTATTATCATAGAATGGTTGTACAGTGAATTAAATCGATTTAAAGGAACGGCAAAAATAATAAAGTGATCTCACGATTGCGATAACCGGTATTCCATGAGAAACAAGTGATTTCCCGTGTAAAACTCTCCTTTTATCGCTCTGTTTACAGGTCCAATTCACTTTGCGGGAGTGAGTGAACTCAGAATATCTTTCTCATAAAGTACCAGGAGCAATTGCTAGTACAAACAGGCGTGCTCGGTTTGTTCGGAAGAACGTTGGTTCGATTCCCAACTAGGAAGTCGAGAAATTTAAAATTCGGATTTCCAGTTCTGAAAAGGCAGATAGCCCTGATATTCACATAGGCTGCACCATAAAAGAGTATCAGGTTAATTCCTAATCACTCTATTCCACTGACTGGCAGGGTTCCGCTTCTCCGAGGGTCTCCAAGGCCATTGCAGAGATGACTTTGCTTTATATCTAGTGTGCACCTGAGTATTATCTAACAACTTAACTGATAATTACAGAATCGATAAAAGTAATTTTCGTTTCTGGCTTGAAATTCTCCTGTTTCATTCAGAGTTCATTGAGTGTTCTTATCGCTTGGGCTTGGTGGCAGAAGAGACACTCAGAGAGATATGCGAGGTGCTATGATTGTCCGTTCATGTCGAGTAACCATGGAAACTGCACGTATGTTCCAGGGCACGCGCCTCTTCAACCGAGACACGTAATTACCCAGCACCTGCCATTTCATTGTTACCTTTCTTCGCGCGGCAGCCACTGAACTATCATTACATCTTCGCAATCTACTACTTCGTACATAGCTTTCACCTCCTCTAAGTCCAGCTCCATGACTAAGCGCTGGCCTTTGGTAACAGGGGTCCCGGGTTCAATCCTCGGCAGGGTCTGGAATTTTAACCACAATTGGTTAATTCTTCTGGCACGGGGACTGAGTTCATGTGCCGTCTTCATCATTTCGCCCCCACCACGACGCGCAGGTCGCCTGCTGGTGTCAAATCAAAAGATCTGCACCAGGCTTCTCCAGAGGTCACACGCCATTAATTACCTCCTCTAAAACGGGGAATATTTTTATTACTCAGATTTACCTATTTATTTATTTATTTATTTATTTATTTATTTATTTATTTATTTATTTATTTATTTATTTATTTATTTATTTATTTATTTTCACTTATTTCGCCTCGTACTATATGTCTTTAGACTTCTTTTGGTATAGTATTCCTTTGCAAACTCTGTGACAGAAGATATGTTCTTTTTTTCTCCATTTGATTCGCTATTTCATCTTGAATTCTCCTTTACTTCAACCTCTCATTACATCTATTTTCTATTATCCATCTCTCTTTCACCTCTACTCTTGCGTACCAATTTCCTAATTCCCTTATCTTCCAACTTTTCATTTAGCGCATCAGGCTGTTCTTGGACTCTTTCCACAAATCACAATCGTGCCCCTTCTTGTACCATCGTAAGTTCCTTGATTACATCCACCACAATTATAATCAATAATGGTGATCTTGAACTTAATAGTTTCGAAACAATTCAATAATTCGTTTTTGATTACTTTCAACATTGGTGTTATAAATCTTCTTTCTTCGTTATGCCCATTCAAAGAGCGCGTAGTCCTCATGGTTTTCGCCTTCTTCTCCTCCCGAAATCTCTTCATGAATGCACTGTGTTGCATCTTACGTTCTGTGGGCCACTTCCTGTCAGTTTCTCCACGATCTTCTATGCTGTCGTCCGTGATATTCATTTCTTGGAGGTCCGCCTTAGTTTCTTCTACCCAGTTCATTTCGACCTTCTTTGAGTTAAATAATCTCTTGGCGAGTCTGTCTATAGAACTACAGGCGCCATCAGTGAACCCGTGTGCCGCTGTTCTTCTCTCAGTCCACGTTCCATTCTCTCTCGTGGAACTGTAAGTTTTCCGGAGAATTTTATTTTCTTGGTTTTCAATTTCTATCATTTTAGAGTGACCTCCAAGGTATATGGTTTCTGAGTCGTATAAATCTTCTGACAAAACAACTGTTTTGTAGTGTCGTAATTTTTGGTTACGTTATATGACTGTCCTGTTGAGTTAATTCGTATTATAATAATAATTGTTATTTATTTTCCAAAAATGGTATCTGCAATTTTTTGTACGGTCTAATATTACCAGAAAATTGATTCCACTCAAGAGATTTGAAAACAGTAAAGGAGTTGAGTCTAGGAGAGTCATATCAGAATTTCAGTGATGATATTTTGTCACCTTAAGTTTGTTACCTTCCGGTGAGTAACCTAACAGTTGGAGCAATAAGAACTAGTGAAAACTGATTGGCTTCTTGACGAACTTGTTGAGAGTGTTTAGCAGGGATTAATGAGTTCCTTAATCCAATTTGCGGTGATAAGCAGAGTTAAGTGGGGTTGCTGACGAGCGGGAGAGGGTAATTAATGGTGCGTCAGCTACGGAGGACAGCCGGCTACCGGGACGTCCACTCGCTTGGAAAAGGTCATTCGTTAAAAAGCTGTTGTTTTGTTACGTTCAACAAGGTTAGGCCATTTATAAATGAGAGTTCAACTCGAGACAAGAACCTAATGAAACATCGCTGGGAATGTACCAGAGCTTAAAAAGTAATATCCTGTCAATTTCTTTCCTTGAAAGTGAGTTTATTTCTCTCATATTGTCAGGTGTGTGATTTACTCCAGCAGTTCTCGAACAGAAAGTTCTTAGCCATATGTTAATGTCCAATATCGTATTACGAGCCATATTTCATTGATGAAAACAGGACAGTTGCACTAATTTTAGGTCTACGATTCGAATACCGAAACTCGAAGTAGCTCTGATTGTATACCTTAAAAATCGAAGTTAGTGACAGATCATTCTAAAAATTCAGTTTATCTAGAAGAGTATTTAGAAGTAATTAAACGCGATATCTTTGCAGCCAGATTTTTCTTATTCCTGGCGTTTACTCAACAACTTTGTGTAACCTCTGTCTGTTAACATACAAGAGCAGTTTTATGCCAGTCCACTCAGGCGGGCTGTACTCACTGTTACATGTTTGTGTGATGTCTTGCATGTAAATTAAGTGCCCAGTCCTCGACCTAGAGGAATTAAAATTACAGGCCAGACGAGAATCGAATCCAGGTCCCACTAGACCGAAGGCCACTGCTCTTTTCATTCAACAAAGGAGCCGGACGAGTCTTTACGTGACTGCTGATATCGTGATCATACCCGAGGTTCTTCCTCATTTACGTGCAATCGGAATCCAACGTTACTTGGATGGAATTTGAGCCCTGGTCACCAGATCGAAATAATACTTGGAACAATGAAGATTTTCCCTCCCATTAACTACTTTGTACATGCTATTGATAAAGATTGAATAACACAATGTTAAGTACCGTAAATGAGGGGCTGGCTCCTTGTCTGAATAGTGAGCGTTCTAACCTTTGTTTCAAAGGGTCCCGGGTTCGATTCCCGACCAGCACTGTGATTTTATCTGCGCATGATTTATTCATCCTAGTCAAGAACTACGTGCTCGTGATCTCACACACTACCAGTTATCACACAGGAACACACTACAGTGAATTCATCCCTCCACGTGGGATTCACGTCGGCAAGGACATCCAGCCGTAAAACAGGAACTAATCCACATCAAGCAACGGCCGAAACGGTAGGAATAAGGGACTATGCTTAATTGGAGTGAACACCAGCCCAGAGAATTACGTGATAAGAACTATCAAATCTCTAAATCAATCGAAGTTGAAATGTTGATACTAGAAGGACAATATCAAAGAGATTTGTCAATTTCGGCCTGGGAAATATTATTATTAATTAACCTATACGATATGAAAATTATCCTTAGGAAATATTGGTGTGCGTAATGTGGAATCCATGTTCGTTATAGTCCAAGAAAAGGAACTTTTATATAATTTATTCTACGAGTAGTTCTAACAAAATTTCTGTTTTAGGTTTTATCTAGATCAAAGATGTTAAAATCTTCTTAATTTAATTTGTAATTTGTAGATAATGTTTATGGCATTCTTTCTAAAATTTTATTTTCATACCTGAAACGAATTTTATTATAAGATTTGTTGTGTGTTCAACCTGAAAACGAAAGTCACCTCTCGAAAATGGGGATCATAGGCTAAATTATGCAGCACAGTTTTAAATTCAGGACACTAGCTGACAATGAAATTTCTGTAGACAAACTCAAAACGAAAACCAACAAAACGTGCCGAGAAAACCAGAGTTAAAACTTCAGGGAGAAGATGGAGTGATTTTGCGAAAAGAAAACATACATCTGCAAAATAAGTTCAATCGTGTTCCTCAGTTGAACATAACGACGTGAAAAATGTACCGGGTGAACGATAGATGGCATGGGACTTCTCGTGAATTCGAGGGGTTGTAAATTGTGAAAAGTATTAAGAGAGTAATCTCCTCATTATCAGCTGAAGTATACATTCATACGCTTGTTTGTTTGTCTGTTTGTTTGTTTGTTTGTCTGTCTGTCTGTTTGTTTGTTTGTATGTCTGTCTGCCTGTTTGTTTGTTTTATGTATGTTTGTTTGTTTGTTTGTCTGTCTGTCTGTCCGTTTGTTTGTTTGTGTGTTTGTTCGTTTGTTTGTTTGTTTGTTTGTTTGTTTGTTTGTTTGTGTGTTTGTTTGTTTGTTTGTTTGTTTGTTTGTTTGTTTGTTTGTTTTGGTGAATGACCATATTGTCTGATATTTCATTGTTTTTATGTGGAGAGCAATTTTCCAATCGGTCCTGGAGATTTCAAGTGAAGTAGTTTCTCTTATTGCTCAAGGTTGGCCAATAATAGAAAATAGCCTCCAGTACCTGTGTGAGAGTTTTAACTTTCTTTGGTAACCAATCAGTAGAGGTCATCGATTGCTTATTCTAGTAAAACTATCTGTAACCAATTTTGAGGCCTTAATCATTTAAACGATCTGGTCACCGTTTAATATTTGCTCGAATAAATTCTCCAAAGTCAATAAGGCACAGAGTGTTGCTCAATTCTTTATTGTTTGTCTTATCATTTGTTTCT
This sequence comes from Anabrus simplex, assembly GCF_040414725.1. Classification (NCBI taxonomy): domain Eukaryota; kingdom Metazoa; phylum Arthropoda; class Insecta; order Orthoptera; family Tettigoniidae; genus Anabrus; species Anabrus simplex. Next base: position 25,025,241 of record NC_090272.1, on the reverse strand, counting down.
TTGTATGTCTTTGTTTTTGTATAATAGTCATATCCTGTCTTTGGGTTTTCTTAACGCATGTATATTAATTTTTAGTTGTTTTTTGGTTGTTGGTTGGTTGGTTGTCGTTATTGTTTTTTGTTTATTTAGCTGTTATTGTCGGTCTGTCTTTAGTTATTTAATTGCTTGATTATAATTTCTTATTTGTCTCTTTGTTTGATTGTCTTCTTCCTTATTTATTTGGTTGTTCATTTCTTTGATTGATTGAGTCATCTTGTTTGTTTCTTTGTCTGAATATGTGTTAGATGTATTGGCTTTCTAAAAACATTAGTGTTGGTTAATAACCAAGAACTAACTCAAAACACTGTTGAATGATTTATACCTTCGTAATCGCTACATTATTAACCTAAATTGTGGAATAAAACAATGCGTTGTTGACGAGATAAAGGGTTAGTTGATAACGGATTACAGGTGCGTTAATGTTGCATGATACAAGAGACACAAGGTCATTCCCACATTAAATTGAACAAGTGGAGGATCGTCCCACGGTCCGCCTTCATCTGCGCGTGCACGGCAACTTCTTAACTAACTCCTTACGTATTTCAATTGTTTCTTCAGCCCACCACACAAGACACAAATTCGAAAGTTCGGCTCCAAAAAAAAAAAAGTTTAATTCTTTCAGTCCGAAAAATTGATAGTTTTGGCAGATGTCCATAGTCAGTGGTGTGATATCTTTAAAATGACTTTTCAAAGCAAACGAGGGAACATTACAACTAAAATAATTTACTTTAAATTGCTATTCAAACCAAATTTGATGCGAAATGAAAAGTTCTGAAGGATTCTTTATCCGTTTCATCATTTCATTTTTATTCACGCTAGCCTTCTTTCAGTCTATAAAGTTTCTCTTTGAAATTGTTAATGACTTTATGTTTTAATAACTAGTTCTCTACTGTTCCTTTGAGATATCTTCTTCAGAAATATATGTCAGGAAATTGGAGAAATGAGCTCTGGCTTCTTATTGGAAGAATCCCACTAAACCTGAGACTTAACAGAGATAGAGGAAGCATACAATTTTTCATATCGATGGGCTAAATTGAACATTCGTTAAATATTCCATGACGTTAAAGTATCGGATTCCCATTCTTTTGCTATTGAGGCTAAACATATCTCCCATGCGTCTAGAATAAAAGACAAACAGAAATATTTAAGAATTTAACCTGCTGGAAGTGATGAAGAATACATTTTCTTTGATGCAGTGCTCAACAAATGCGAGACACCAAAAAGACAGTTTAGAGTAATTCGCTGAGTATTCATTTTTAGCTAATCATGTGTATGTTTTTCGTGTTTATCAATATTTCCCTGTGCCACTGATTTTATTGTCCTTTCCGAACGAGCTTCTTTTTCACCCGAGCATTGATGTCTCTTTAATAATGAACGAAACTAGTCATAGAGCACGTTATTTATCATCCAACTTTTGGATTAAACAAAACGTAATTCACCACCCAGCAGAATCAATGCTTGTCTCTTGTAACCAAAGTTGAGATATTGACTTGCCCGAAATTTAAGGGTGTTTATATAGAACCCTACCTGTGTGAGTAGACTTCCTGCCATGCTAAAGAATTTCCTGCTGCACCTTACAGCTTAAGAGATAATCACTTTCTTAGAAGTTAAACAGCTTCGTCCTTTCATTGACGAACACTCTATTGAAGTCGTTAATTGGGAGAGCTCGAGGTAATATCTTGATCGCGCTTCTTCCCGACAGCTGATGAAGTGCTGCCTCTTTCTCGATACTGTTTAAATGAAATTTTGTGCAATGTACAGGAATGTGATCCAATTGAGGAGGAGAGGATCTGCTCACTGTACGACAATGGACGGTAATTGTTAAATTATTGATATGCCATTGTTAGTTTTCTCAAGTGCTGTAATATTTCAATCTGTTGGACGAAACAGAACATACAATTTGTGGACCCCGTCACTTGACTTTCTCGATGCCGACTCGACCGTCTCTTTATTTTCACGCATGGTGATGAGGAAGCACAATTATATTCTCTGTGAAACACATGTAATGTTACGAGACGTCACTATTGTGTGCTGCGCTGTTACAATAATGGACCAGAGCTGTCGTACACAGTGAGTTTTAAATCAAGGACGTTTCTCTCAGAAAATTGGCATTGTTAATTTCATTTAATTGATATTCAAGCCTAGTTTTATGGCTGAGTCCCTTCAGTACATCAGACCTATGTGAAAATATGTGTTCACCATATCTTGTGCAGGGCTGAGTGCCTTATACGGTGAGCCGAATTTGGTGGGATCGATTCTCATTCAGTCCGGTAGTATTACAACGTACTCAAATGGATTTACCGGCACGTGAAAGAACTCAAGCTGGACAAAATTTCAGTACCTCGCCGTCTCGGAAAACCGTAAACGTTGTTGGTGGACCAGAGCTACTTGGCTTGTTGGCTTGCTTCAGTGGTTGTGTGCAGAGTGGTGTGGTGTGTCAATAAAGAGATGTGGATTAAGATGAATAGGAAAACCCAGACACGCAGACAGAGAAATGATCATTGCCACGCTGGTTGGCTGATGAACCTGGGTCACCCCGAAACAATGGTCACTTTGCTGAACATTCAGTCTACAATTAATGCAAATTGCTTTCATGAAAGAAAGTTTATCATTATTGTTATTACTATTGTCATCTTCGAAATCATTTCACTATCATCTAACACACGAAATTGTTCCAGGGCAGATTAACCCAACAATTTTAGAAACAATATAATCCTCTTCGGGCAGAATCTCACTTGCCTATAATATCCCTCTATCTGTGATGTGAAGCAGGTTATGTCTTCCTGGAAGTCGAATCACATGGGATAATTATCCGAGCTTTCTTTTTCTGATGGCTGTGAAAATTTCTCTTGAATTCCCGAAACGCTTCGTCCCTTCCCCACTGCATGCTTCCCCAATTCAACAATTGGAAGATTGTAGGTAATATTTGACAATTAGTGTAAGTCATTATATTAGAGATTCTCCACTTTGGTGGATCTGGACCAAACTATCATTAGCTTGTGATGTATGCTCTAATGCCTACCACGATAATTATAATGAGCACTTTTGTCAATATTTTCCTACAGTGAAACGAGGAAATGGACAGGTTGAAAACAAATTCGGCCTTTAAAACCATTTCCTACCTCCATATGAGTAATTACACATGACTGTGTTAAAATGAATCCAAGAAATCAATACTTTCACAAAAGTACTTCGTTGCAATATTCAATTAATTTCTAGAAAAACCGTAGGTCAGGTGGTACCAAGTCGGGAAAATATGGAGGACTCTTCTGAAGAATGTAACGACTTAACATGATTTCATTACTTTTAAAATCTTCATAGTAGTGAATACATAAGAGGTTACTTAGATGCATTTTACTACCGACAGAACTCAACCGGTCCAAGTTTAATTTGTAAGTCGGTATGAGTTGGCCACTCAAACATCTTCAAAAATAGATATATCATACTTACCAGCAACAAAATGTAGAGTGCATTCTTATTATATCCACCCTGGATTTTTCAAACCTTTACAGGTGCTTGTTTATTGTTTCAGTAAGGTAGCACACAGCTGATCATGTTGTGAACTGGAGCACGGGCCTTCACTCGTCACGGCTTCGTGCTCCAGCGCTCTTCACGGGTCTAACACATGTAAGACGTTGAGGGGACTTCAAACGTATGAGTGAGCATCAGAGTTGAACAAAAAGTGCAATTAAGAGGTTTACTGGATGGAAGACGTATCTTCCACTGTTCATCGTTGCAAACGTTAGATTTGGTACCCTTCTGAAACTCTTTGAAATTAAAGAAAACTACAGAATTTCAGTTCAGGGTTTGTTCATTGCACAAAGCTATTTTAAATTCGGCGTTGAAAATGTATTTGAATATTTATTCACATTATTTCTGAAAAGTCATTCAACCGGCCATTTACTCAGACGTCCTCTTCTTTCGGCATATATTCAAATTTCGAGGAGAAAATTTTTAATGGTTATGAATACATTCGTCAGTCAACATTAAGAATTTAAATCAATGACTCAATTTTGCAGAAATCATCGTTGAAGAAAGGAGAAATGAAACTTCCTTTAGCAAGGTCGGAGTTCATATATTCCCTGTGTGGCAGCCTTGGTGTATGGGAAGTTAATATAAACCTAAGGATTACGTTCTGTTATAACCAGACCGTACTGCAAACTTGAGCAACCTTAAAACCCAAGAAATTTCAATTCGTCATGTTAATGTGCACGTATGTTACCTTTGCTGAGTAACACAATTGTAAGGTGGGAAATAGTAAGAAGTGTCGGTTTACTGGGCAATAAAAGGGAAAGTTTACAACATAGCTATCTATTACTTAGAATCTCGAGAAGACCATTAAATATTACGAATAGTTGTGCAATAAAAGATAATGCTGATTTCGATATTACTGTGTCATGGATGGAGAGGTATAATGCTATGTTTATTTTATTTCATCATCAGCATCCCTGCCTTTGGTTTGCCTTAGCATTCTTCAGAAGTTTTCTTCAGTCTTGCCATATTTCTCCAGTTCTTGATTTCAAGTATCCTGAAGTCCTGGCGTGCATATTCCTCCCATCGCAGCTTTAGTCTGCTAAGGTTTTGAGATCCTTCTGGGCACGTTCGTCCCTTCCCCACTGCATGCTTCCCCAATTCAACAATTGGAAGATTCCTTTATGATCCTGTTACCACTGCTATCCACTACCCCACTCTATTCTCTTAACTTTAACAATATCGCATTCATTAAGTACCACGCTAAGCTCATAGTTGTGTCTTCTTCTACTCGTCAAAAGTACATCCCTAAATTCATTACTCGAAGATATCAAACTGTCTTTCACCAGGTTTCGTTAGATACCGAGTTTTAGAAGCATAAGCAAAACACATTTAAGTCAGATGTTCAGTTTTTATCATTTTCAGGATTACTTCCGATGGTGATATCCGTTACGCGATACGAAATCATTCTGGTTACTGAATTTTCTTATTATTCCCAAGATTTTAATTTACATCAGTTAGCATATACAATTTCAGACACACAGTGATATTCCAGACACTCCTGCAGAGCCATTTCATAGTTTTAAAAGAAATATTCTAATTAGAAGAGCAGATACACTAAAATCTCATTAGTAAGAACTGGCATAAGACGAATCAACTGTTACACGAAAAACTTTGGTCCCTTCGGGAATATATTATTCCTTATTGAAAATGTTATCGGTTTACACGAATTTTTTACCATTGTACTATTTGGTACATTTTAAGGCAATCTGTTTGTAACTGTCTTATGTATTTCAAGTCAATGTTCATTCCCACGGAAAGCAAGCATGCCAAGGAAATGCGAGCAAAAACAAAACGCCTTCCCTGAAAGTAATGTCTCACCTGTCTGCGAGTAATCCTAAAACACTAGTGGGAAGACCTATTACCTAGTTGTCAGGCCCCTTAAAACAACAAACATCAAAAACTACAAAAATGTTCTGGTGTCGGCACTGCGGTTCCAAATAATGAGCCTTTGCGATATTCCGTGCAATTAGTTCGACAGTTTGAAAATGACACTGCGTAAATGCAGTTTTAATATGCGTCTCTCAATATCAAACGCTTATTTTCAGGAAAGTACAGTATCTCAGACTAACAGTTGTTGTTTTTAAACAATACTGACGAAGAGTGAGACGGGACACATGGCAAGGGAGAAACCGTCAAGCACAGATCTTTCGCTCACGTTTCTGGATGAAATAGACCGTGCTTCATTGAAGAAACAGTCAATGCCTGAACAGGTAGGAATTCCGAAGTCTACTTTATCCATGATAATTAATAATCATGAAAATATTATTTCTACTACATCAGGTTCTGCAATTAAATGTAGACATTTTTGTGCGGTAAAGCACAAAGATATGGGAACATTACATGTAGAGTACATTATGGGCTGCTTATACTGAGCATGTAACACCGGTGATTTGGTTATTACCTATAACATTAAATTGTCAATTCTATTTAACACGATGTCACAATTTTCTGCTCATTTCGAATTCCTATTAACAAGATTCTACTGCATTCGCAACAAAAGGCTAAAAGTTTTCAAACCTCTCTCTAACAAGTAATATTGTTTTACTGAAGATGTTTTGCTTGTCACCTCATGATATATTAGCTCTCATCCCAATATAAGTTTCGTTTTCCTCTTCAGTAATCGAGACTATTTACGATTTCAGTAAAGAATTTAAATCAGCCCATGTAGGAGCCTCCACCTGGACGCAGGTTGGTGAGTGTGATATGTACTCCAAGCATTAAGATTGTGGCAGCCTGGGAAGCTCCGCCATTGTCTTAGCCAGGCGTGGGAGAGAACCAGGTTGTGTAAGGTATGATTGACACAAGTTCCCACGCATTATCTGGACGACTACATCCACAAAACCTTTATCAAGGTAAGAAAAACACAATCACGTGGAAAGGTTGTGCAAGAAGGGAGGTGCTGGGGAACATGCAGCGTCATCTCCTTTGTGCCCTTTTAATTCCCTCTTAATGTATTGTAGCTTTCCAGTAAATATTTTCTCAAAACCTCCTTCTGTACAATGCAGCGCATAGAATGTTATTAAGAGTTCGTAAAACAGCTCAGTTTACAATAGGATTGCTATAGATGAACTCAAAGAAATATTTGATTTGAGTGAATTTTCCAGAGCATTCAAAAATGTTGACAGAAAACTAATTACTTTTTATAGATTGATTGATTGATAGAAGGCACAGTAATAGAAGTTCCGAATTATATTGCACTATTTCTCCAACCACTTGTTTTTATCCTCCAATTTCTTTAAATCTTGGTCAAGTGTAAATCGTCTTTGTCACTGAAGATGGTTAGACAGTAGGATCAAAGTTATAGTGTGGGCATCAAAAAAGGAAAATCATGATAGATGGAGGAAGGGCATGCGTATTTTTATGACAAATCCATTTGGAATAAACGAACCATCGAGTAATGGAAAGGAATGCGGTACTATCTTTAAACGTTCCAATTCCGATGGGAAAGAGTATGTGGGAAAGCTCGATCAAATCTGCAACATAACAATTAAAATGAGATTCGTGTGCTGGCAATCAACAAGAAGACCGACTTCTCTAGAGCTCACAGTTTCTCAACACCTTCATCGGTACTGTCCAACATCCTGTCCACAAGACTGCGCTACGGTGTTTTGACACCAAAAGTGTCAATAGGAAACTGGTGGGCACATGCGCCTGGAAGATGCAACCAGCAGAACTGAATAGAGTGCGATCACCGGAGCAACGGGACAACACAAAATGTACTGAACCACATCAGGATGGTGAGGACTCGCAGTAATCAGTTTAGCTCTGTGTTTCGTGACGGGTCACTTCATTGTGGCTATCTGCTACCCATCACTTTCTCTCTATTTTATCCCTATAACTGACGGTAGCTTGGATTGATGCATTATAAAATAACTTCAAATGCACATTTTCGAAGAAAACCTGTAATCCATAAATTCATAAATCGCGGAACAATTTAAAATAAACTCAGTTCTTCGTGGCTTACTAGTGGCTAAAACTGTCTTCTTCTTTATCCCTTCAACCTTACATGAGTGGCGACCAGTATTGTCACCGTCACGATAGAGGTATTTTCTCCAGTGCTAACTTTTTACTGTTCCACTTTTCACGTCCGTCATAAATTACTGTCTTGGTCTTCCTCTTCTACTTTTGGCCTCGATTCTTCCCTTCATAATATTGGTGCACCAGTTTGAATGTCTTACCTGGTGACCTATGAATCTATTCCTTCTATTTTCCTAATCTTTTTACCAGCTGGTATTATTCATTCAAACGTTTCAGCACCTCTTCATTGCCTACCTTACTGGTCCACTGTATTGCCAGCACCAAATTTCAAAGGCCTTGATTTTCTTATCTCTGACTTATACAGTCAAAGATTCCATAAAAATATTTTATTCATTTCTTGCGAACATTTATGCTAGTTGCCTTAGCTGTCAGCGATGATCTGTTCATATAGAAGGTTTCCTTGCCTTGTGCTATTCTGATTTTTGCTACGTCCATCAGATGAAATTAAGCTGCTAAGGTAAGGGTCATTTTTCATCTTTGGCAGCTTTTTCCCTCATAACCTGACTACTTCCTTTCCCTCTTCATTTTTGGTACTTGTCATTGCTTTCCTACCATATTTTAAATCACAGAACAGATTAAAATGAACTCGTATGTAAGTATACCTTAGTTTGTGTGTGTTTTCAAGTAGAAAAAACAAAATTACAGTGCAGGAAAGCAACTTCAGAATAAAAATTAAACTAGATGTTGTAATAGTGTGCCATCTACCAGGAACTACATGTAAGTAGAGAATACATCGCTTTCCGATATTCTAGCCTCGCTCGGTCAAGATGTGAGCGGATGAAGGTTAAAGGGGCAAATGAATCCTTAAGGATATCTTGTTGTTGGTAATGTGCACTTTGCGAAAATACGAATGAAAAAAGAAGGAAGTTCATCTTTCTAGAGACCATGAAGGCCCATGAAGGAGTTCGCTGTTATCATCCTCGATTCTCAGTGAATACAGTGGCTAGCTCCATGCCTAGTACCTCGCACTCATTTCTGGAACTCAACGCCATGTACCAGTACCAAAATCAGAGGAGTTTAATTGGAAGGAATTCAAACGCCCGATCATGTGGGGAATCGAACTCGGGGCGCTCTGAACGGGAGTCCCCGACGCTGGCCTTCCACTGAACGAGCCGGTCGCCTGACGTACAAGCTTGAATTCTGCGACACACCAGAGGAAAGTCGGAGTGGTGATGAAGTCTCCCACAGCGCCTTGTGACGCTCCCCCAAAATTGAATCCGTCCATTAGCATAAGCTGGCGGCTCACACGACGTCTTGCCGCCCTTTGGCCTGCGGGTCAAGGACACTACTCAGACCTTGCCCTATTCTCCCACTGTGTACGCACACACCGAGATTTTCTCAGTAAGTCTGCCTTAGATCTTGGTCTCAGAGTAGTGGGGGGGGGGGGAAACAGAGCAGCAAGAAGAGAAAAATAACAGAAACACAATGAGAATGTGGACGCCAAGCAAAACAATGGAGCATTAAAGATGAGGGGAGGGATAGACAGAGAGGGGGAATGTGACAGGAAATGGAGAGCGAGTGAGACAGACGAACCTGATCTTACGTGATACTCAGAAATTTATACAACTTCTACGAACGTCTTTCATTCCCCTTTCCTTCTTAGGACTTATATAAACAATAGTTCGCCAAATAATACTGCAATATCGCAATAAAATTCCGATTGCGTGCATTTGCCTTGCGTGCAGATATTTTCTCTCCCTGCTTCCATTCTCTCTTCCTTGAAAGACATTCATCAACATCGTAATTTTCCAACGCCAGTTTCCCCGGTGTTGTGTATAATCCTCGCTATCTCTTCCTGTCTTCACACAGTACATCTTCCCGTCTGAGACCTCTCTCTATTACATATGATTTTTCTGCGTCTCTATCCACTGTTAGCCGGCCCTGTGGTGTAAGGATAGCGTGTCTGCCTCTCACCCGGAGGCCCGGTCAGGTCAGGGATCTTTACCTGTACCTGAGAGCTGGTTCGAGGTCCACTCAGCCTACGTGATTAGAATTGAGGAGCTATCTGACGGTGGGATGGCGGCCCCGGTCTAGGAGCCAAGAATAACGGCCGAGAGGATTCTTCGTGCTGACCACACGACACCTCGTAATCTGCAGGCTTTAGGGCTGAGCAGCGGTCGCTTGGTAGGCCAAGACCCTTCAAGGGCTGTAGTGCCATGCGGTTTGGTTTCGGTTTTCTATCCACTGTTCCTCTTGGTCTTTCAATTTGGACAGTAAGGTCAAAGTGTTTTCTGACAGTTCTTTCACTCTTCATTCTCTGACGTCGAATAGGGACAGCGGACCTATTTACTTCATTCCTGCTTTTATCCTTTCGACTAGTTTTATTCATAGTTCTAATGAATCTCATTTATGTTGCCTCAATTCTGCTGCAATCATTCTTCAGCAGAGTGCAAGCTTCTAAACCATATGTGAGGACTGGTATATGATTGGCTTTTTTGATTTTGCAGTCCCTGAGTAGATTTGTGACTTGACTGTAAACGTATGATGCTCTCCCTGTTCATCTGGATATTCTTGTCCTTTCAGGGTTGTGTCTCCGAGGTATATGAAGTGGGAATCAGATTCGAATTTGTTACTTTCAAGAAAGGTTTTTCATGGTCATTTCTACGGCCAATGTTTCTATTGCACAGAGTTATTGAAACATATTGTTCCATTCAGTCTTTTTTCTTGTACTTCAGCGTTTTTGTCTCCACATAAAAAGTTAAAAGGTTTTCTATAGTCCATGAGGTTTCCTCGCATTTCTCTCCTTAGACAGACAAAGATATGAAATTAAATAGTGTATGGCGTTTAGTGCCTGGATTGTCCGAGGACAAGTTTGGCTCACCAGAGGTAGGTCTTTTGATTTGACGCCCGTATGCGACATGCGCGTCGTGATAAAGGGGAAATGATGATTAAGATGACACATACGGCCATCCCCCGTACTATTGAAATTAAGTAATTATGATTATAATTCCCGACCCTGCCGGGAATCGAGCCCGGGACTCGTATGACCAAAGCCCAGCACGCTGAGCACTTACCCATGGAACCGGGCCACATAGACAATAAAATTCTACGACTATTGCGGAGTAAATGTAGGCCTTTCCAACTGAGTATCTGTTGTGTTACCACTTAGCCTTCAGTGAGAAGCCCACCCTCTGGTGCTGCAGGAGACGCCTGCGAACTAGGCGGCTTCTTAAGCGGCACGCACATTCCGGGCGCGCCGTGTGCCGCGGAGCACTTCCTGGGGGACGGGTTTCGCCGCAACTAGTTTTGTGCGTGAGATGTCTTCACAGACCCGTCTGCTTGACGTGAAGGACATTCCGTCTGCAGACATCACAGAACAAGTGGCACGGGTTCCATAAAGTCCCTCAAACATTCACCGATAATGTTATATCTCTCAGAGTTTGGGCTGGAAGCCTCTGACAAAGAACTAGTGAACTTAACTGGAAAGACAAGTGATGTTTAGGAATTTTATTTCCAATATTCTCAGAATTTGGCATTCATTACGGGGTGGTAATAGCTATAGGGCTGTTCTTGAGATCTAGAAATAGCGAGCCTGTCTCTTACCCGAAGACTCTGTGTTTGAATCCTGATCAGGTTAGGTTTTCTGAAACCTGAAACTGAAGATTGCTTACAGCTCGACTCTAACTGCGTGATAACAGCTGAGGAGCTATCTGACGGTAAGATAGCGACCCGGGTGTGGAAAGCTAATAAAAATGGCTGACAGGATTCGTTACGCTGACCACACATCGTCATGTAATATGCATCCCTTTGGGCCAAGCATCTTTCGTTTGGTAGGCCAAAGCCCAGGTCAATAGAGCCATGGGGTTTGTTTGTTTGTTTGTTTGTTTGTTTGTTTGTTTGTTTGTTTGTTTGTTTGTTTGTTTGTTTGTTTGTTTGTTTGTTTGTTTGTTTGTTTGTTTGTTTGTTTGTTTGTTTGTTTGTTTGTTTGTTTGTTTGTTTGTTTGTTTAAGTTTGACGACAATTATGATGACTTTATCACTGTTCTTGGTGGTAAATGAATCCCGTAACTAGAATACTTTCAAGCATCTATGACAGCTGGGGGTGGAGTTGCCGAGGATCTAACCACTCTTCGGGATGACTACTCAATATTATTATTATTATTAATAATAATATTATTATTAACACATATATTATAATTCATATCCTTATGGCAACGGACGTTTACAGTAATGTACCAAAAGTTTATCGACAACGTATATATTGAACAAATGTATATAAAAATGTTTGACAAAATACAATAAGAGACGACAAGTTTACGATGATTCTTTTGTACAAGATTCCTTGTGTCAGGAACTGTCCTCACTTCCTCAGTTCAATAGACGAAAGCAAAGAACAGATCAATTTTCTGGATGAGTTTCACCAAGTATGTACTCGATGCCCCACCTGACTTGGAGAATGAGACGGCATGCAGCCTACAAGCCAGTCAGTTCCCGCGTGCTCTGTAGAGCAGGATGCAGAGTGAGGTCACCCCAGGAATCAGCTCTCATTATGCCAGGGTGGAGTTTCCGCTACTGTCGGGGCCTCGTCAGCTGTATGTACTGCCTTGGCTTGTGCAGTACAGCCAGATATCTTCCATGACTGTAGCACCATCGCGCTCGCAGCACGACGTATAGATAAAGTCTCTTTAGGCATGTATTCTTACGTAGACGCCTATGATAACTAAAGCATACAGTTACTTTGTATAATTATATCTTGGTATTTAGAAAGAAATTGCTGAAATCAACCTGCAGTACAATGATATTTGTTGAGGTCCATACACATGCTTCTTGAATATGCAAATGACGGTTATTACGAGTGTGTTCATGAAGATTTCAGAGAATCCAAAGTGTGTACAAAAATCGACAAAATTTAAGAAACTTCCATCAATAAGGTAAACAGTCATTGATTTGAGGTGGTATTTTTCTCGAAGGATATCGACATCTGTCTTGCAGAGACTTCTACAGAATAGCTTTTGCCGACATTTAATTACATTACAGTTACTTAAATGTGATCATATCTGTCCGCCGATTGCCACCAAAATTAGAAATTCACGGACCTCTCCATAAGTGTTGAATTCAATGTTCTTTTTACATTAGTATAGCTGTAAAATTAAATTGTTGATGACATAACAACAAAATAAACAATTCAAGTGCGTGAAAACATGATATAATAGGAACTACATGATAAATGAAAGATGAATAAAAATACATTAAAATTCGGAAAAAGGTGAAAAATAAAAATGACCAATAAGTAGTGTGGCATCATAATTACAAGCAATCACAGGGAAAGTCACATCAAATTTACAGAAAACACTTAAAATGTTCCTTATAGTCGGAGTAACATAAATTCATCGCAGTCATCTTGAAATTCACTCAAAATTGCCAAAATACAAATCTAAATCTTGTATTAAAAGTTAGTGTAGCATAATAATGATAACGCTATTACGTATACAGAAAATGCATCAGTAATCTAAATATGCCTACTAGCCCAGCTGAGCCCTTCTGACCCCAACTTCGTAGGCTCGATCCTGGCTCAGTCCGTTGGTATTTGAAGGTGCTCAAATACGTCGGTCTTGTGTCGGTAGGTTTGCTTGCACGTAAAAGAACTCTTGCAGGATAAAATTTCGGCACCTCAGCGTCTCCGAAAACCGTAAGAAAGAAGTTAGTGGGAGGAAAAGGAAATAATATGAAATATGCCTAATACGTTGAAACAATTTCTTCTCGAACCGACCTGCAGGTAATGGATTCAAATGAACTTCTTCCTTTATGTCACACCGACACAGATAGGTTTTATTGCGACGATGGGACAGGAAAGGGTTGGGAATGGGAATGAAACAATCGTGGCCTTTATCTAGGCACAGCTCCAGCATTTGCATGGTGTGAAAATGTGGAAACCACGGAAAACGATCTTGAGGGCTGCCGACAGTGGGGTGTTCGATGCCACTATCTCCCTAATGCAAGCTTGGAGCTACGTGACCAAACAGCACGGCACTTCTTCTTCTTCTTCTTGGGGTACCTATCCATTTCGGATGTTGGCTTTATCTGTAACTGATCTTAAAAGTCCCTCCGAACTTGTAGGGAACTAAGTTCTTTAGCCGAGAAATTCATGTTCTTCCATTAGCTTCTGTCCTCGCCTGGAGAAAGCATATATTTGTCTGTTCCTTACGATATGTCCTAAATACTCCAGACTACGAGATTTGATTGTAAAAAGAATCTCTCGTTTTCCATTCTTGTCAGAGCAGTGTAATTGCTGATGTAAACTACCCAAGCAATCCTAAATACCCGATGGTACAAGATATAAAATCTCAGCAATCTTATTTTACCTGGTAAGTATTTAAAGAGGTATAAAATCTTTTTTTTAAACCCGCCCTGGATTTATCTATTCAACACACCTGATCTTGGTCTTCCTTATTGATGGCTCCAGATATCTGCATTTTCGATCGGTTCATCAGCTGACAGTTCTTGGAAACAGCCATGTATTTTGTCTCAGTTCCGCAATTTACTAAAGAATCAGTACACTTTCTTTTCTGCGCTCGCGCCCTAAGAACATTTTATAATCACGAAATGTCTACATTTCTTGCACTTGAAACATCCTTACGGTAAAGCGCCATCAAGCATTAAAGTATTGGGTATAAACTGTTACGATTTTATGTCGTGCAACATTATGAGGCAGTAAAAGCCTTAATAATCAAAGTGTAAATTTCCCTGGCATTCTCTCAAGCTTTGTTTTGTGATAGAACTGGATAAGTGTCCTAGCTCACTCAGCGAAATTCTCCCTCACTTCTTTGGAATAACCATGAAATGACTGTGGTTGGAAATCCATCAGGTAAGCGGAGGTTTCAGTTTTACACCTCGCCTATCACATCACTCTGCGCGCTGCCGTAACGATATACCAGTACTTCTTAATTATTTCCTTATTTGCAGAACTTCATGACACTACGGTTTTCTGAATGTTATCTGCCATGCGTCAGGATGTTTCTAGTTCATAGCCTGTGGGTGGGGGTAGCAGAATACCCTGCCTGTCGTAGATATCAGACAAAGGTGCTCTTAACTCGACATCGAGAGTTGTCGACCACGGGGCCCCTGGGTAAATTTGGCATTGCATCCACTTACTTGTAAAGTATTAATCTTTCTTTTTGACTTTTCTGGGTTTAATCTTGTTCTCTTCTGACTGTGCGTAAACTCTTATTGTAAGGTCCTGGGTTCGTCTTCCGACCAGTTCAAGGATTTTAATTCTGGGCTGAGCAGTAGAACGAGCTTCACTTGATATGAGATGTTCTCCAGCTCTTAGTTCCAGGAAGAAAGCGCACAGTGAGAAGATGGCGCTACTGACCTACAGTGGTTGTCATGGTAACAATGGTGTCGGGAAGCTGACGACCGTAATTCTGGACAGATACCCAGCGCAAAAGCATATTTATGTTTAAAAAAATGGATGGCGGCGCGATTATGGGGCCTGCTAGGCGATATGAGGGGTGATATAGTTTGCCATTGTTTTCCTCACCGAGTCAGAAAGTATTTACCTTTCATAACATCCAGACATACTAGTCGTGCTACGAATGCCATTTCCCAGCAATTCCCTTACTGTCACAGCCGTAAATCAGACTGAAATGTAGATGTAAGCTAAATTTGAATCTGCACTGTTTCAAAAGGCAAGTGCAAAAATACTCATCCGGATGAAAATAATAACTTTCGTGGTGTGGATTTCTGTGCTCACATCCTAGTTCGTGCTCCTTGAACAAAATCTGAGTGGCCTGGTAAATGATCTTGACAGTCGGGATACCAATTTGCGAACCCTAGGGTGTCCTTCATTTTCACGCCCTTCGTAGCCCTTGCCATTCTTTTGCCGTCGGAGGAGGAGATCACTTCATCATTCTCGTGTGATCAGTGTTAATAGATGATGGTTACCCACTTGTACTTCTTCTTAAAACAATGATCAGCACCTCCAGGCCGTCGACAAGTGCTGAAGGTTTCGGTCCTCTCTTGTAGATGTCCTCAGGTTACTTCACTATGAATAGAATGTTCAAGCTTGTTGTTTTATATCACTGTTGGTTTCGTGATCAGAGACATGATGCCTTCATTTTTACCTGGAATCAGAACCATACCAACATCATGTTTCATTTCTTAAAATCCTGCATGTTTTGGTCGAGATTCGAACCGCGACCCTCAAATAGAGCCGAACATGGCCTCGGAATCACTAAAAGCCTTGAGCTACACAATAATAAAAAGTACTTTCAACACCAATTTGTAATTCCTATCAACATTTGTCTAGGATTTTCACGGACAGTTTAATTGAATCTCAATACCAACAGAGAGTGATACAGAGCTGAGAAAGTGAACGCTGTCTCTTTAACTTTTTCTTCTCCTCCGTATGTCTGTTCTTATTTGCTAGCGGTATCTTGCTTCTTTCTTTTCCTTCCACTGCCCCCTCCCCACTACCCCTGTTTCGTGTATCAGTGACATTTCTTAACAGGAGCGAATCGCTTGAATTGTTCGCGAACAATGCACAAGCGTAAGAAACAGGAAACTTCATTAATTGGCAAACGGCAAGAAAAGTGGAGCGAACTAAGAAGAAAAAGAGAGATTTATCCTCTGTTCTACATTGTAAAATCTCCCAAAACTTTGTTATTGGATTGCTTTAGCCAGTGAGATGCTAGCACGAGAGAAAAGAATGTGGCATACTCTCATTTATCAGCCCACGACGGTCATCGCAATACACCTACTCGAAATGTATCTTGGTAGGAAGAGAGGAAATATATAGCACAATGTGAATATCGTTACTTTTAAATTTCTCAGTACCAACAATAAAATATTCCTCTGCCCTAAGACAAGAGTTTACTTAGTCTTCCTACATCCTTTCCCATCTTCCGTTGCTCCTCTATCCACTTTCATTTTGCCTAATATCACATATATTCCCTTCCACATACACGCCATCATTCTGTCAGAAACATCATCTACACAGCAAAATATCATGTGGAGTATTTAGATTATTTTCCGCCCGTAAACCCGTGATAAATGCCGACCCTCATACTGACTTAAATATGACTTAGACCTGGGGAGCATATTAAAGTTGCTAGGTATCATCACTTCACACGTTGAATCGAAATACATGTTTAGGATCACTTGATTTTCCCTAAGGGGAATTAATTTTCTTTTTAATGGAATGCAGATTTACATTCATGAAGTGTAAATCTCGTACATTTTTAAAATTCAGTATGACTCACCAAAAATGCTCTAAAATGCTCTTCATCTCGCACGGCGAGCCTTTCTTCTATGATTGTTGTTCAGTGGTAGCCCTTCAACCTCTCCAAGGCGTAAAGCTATCATTCAGCTGAACATTTTGTATCCACCTGGCACTGAAAAACTGCATCATCAGCGTCCAGATTGGGCTTCTTGTCGAAGTGATTATAGGCCGTTTGATTTTAGACGCGCTCTTAAGAGGCGACAAATGTATTCCCGATATCAGCATATAGGACGCGTTTCATGTTATTAAAATTAATCGCCCCCATTTGTGCTGCCCCTCTGTTTTGCCTCTCTAGACCCCGAACTTTGTGGCTCTTGCATGAGTACTCCATTGCAACACGCTTCAAGATCATCCGCTAACAAGTTTTTCTCTTCAGACAGTGTCTAATAAAATTCTTCCGCCTTTACTTTTATGACTTGCCATTTGCAAGCAGCTAATCATTTTCATACTACTCTATATTCACACCTCAACGCCACAAAAATTGACCGTCGCAGAAGGTGACTTTGTTTCAAACTAGTTGTTTAATTCGGCGGCGAACGAAGGAAAGAAACGCTTGACCAGCTGCGGACTTCATTTCGATGTTCAAATCACCACCGAGTACGATAGGTAGTAAATTGTAGTCGTTTTCTCGCAGCTATTTACCTAATTTCGTATTTTCTGAAATAGTTTCAAAAATCGTAAGAACTTACGAAATTTCCAAGATTCACTATTTGATTTGATTTGATTTGATTTGATTTGATTTGATTTGATTTGATTTGATTTGATTTGATTTGATTTGATTTGATTTGATTTGATTTGATTTGATTTGATTTGATTTGATTTGATTTGATTTGATTTGATTTGATTTGATTTGATTTGATTTGATTTGATTTGATTTGATTTGATTTGATTTGATTTGATTTGATTTGATTTGATTTGATTTGATTTGATTTGATTTGATTTGATTTGATTTGATTTGATTTGATTTGATTTGATTTGATTTGATTTGATTTGATTTGATTTGATTTGATTTGATTTGATTTGATTTGATTTGATTTGATTTGATTTGATTTGATTTGATTTGATTTGATTTGATTTGATTTGATTTGATTTGATTTGATTTGATTCGATTTTTTAATTATTAGATAGGAAGTCACCCCCCTGGGTGACTGCCCTAAATGCAGATCAGTGTTTCAAGAACGCGGGAATTCACGAAATGCTGTAGCCTATTTCTGTCTCATCTGACTGATCACAGAAAGCAAATAGAGGGGAAATGTTAACGTGGACCAAGAAGATTTCCGTGAACGCAGATAGTTGGCAACCCTGATACGGCAAATACCGAAGAACAAATACTGCAAGTATCTCTCAACTGCTAACGTAAGCGGATAGGTTAGCGCTCTGTCTTACGGGGTTGTACTGGTCTGCACCATTAGAGTATTTGAAAAGTGGTAGAGAAAGGAAGAAAAACAACAATGACTGAGGGCTTACCTTCTTTCCTTCTACTTCCCTCACTTCTTTCCTTCTTTTCCTGCTTTAGGCAGCCGACAAAGAAGGAAATGGAGTATTTGCTGAGGGCTTACTCGTTCTTTTCTCATCCTTTTCTTCTTTCTCTTCTTTTGTTTTCCTGAATTAAGAGAGAAAAATAACGGTTGCTGAGGGCGTACTCGATCCTTCTTCTTATTTTTCTTGTTCTTCTCTTTCAAGAAAAGCGAGGGGAAAGGAAAAGAACATTTGCTGAGAGCTTAGCGAATCAATATGACCTATTAATTATCCTTCTTATTCTCCTTCTTTGGGGGAAATCGGTAGCAAGGTTAACTCGATCAAATATAGCTTCTTCTTTTTCTTCTTTTCTCCTTATTATTACCATTCCTTATTCTTTGCAGATAAGGCTACTTCAGACATTCCGGAACAGTCCTGCTGCACACCAGAAAGTTGGCGAATGTCAGTGAACATGGCATCTGGGCGCGTATGGGTTAAGAACACTTAAAATAGAGCTGTGACAGAGAGCCAGTGGATCATGAGTATGATCTCTCGGCTCTTCCAGTTCAACTTTGGAATCTCTGTGAGAGAATGTAAATCGGTGTTTCCTTATTGGTCACGCTGTTTAGCGGAAGTACAGTAGTTTAAGCTCGTCTGTTGATTGGCTGTTTGATTGATTGAATGAATGACTTGTGTGAGAGGGGCCAAGCCAGCCTAACTGTGCCCCTATTCATGCCACTCTCCTGAGAAACGTGCATGCAAGAATGCGGGAAGTTAAACTTTTCTTCTTTTTGCGTCACTTTGCTGGGTTTTTCATCATTTTACACCTCTCCTTTTCTCTCTTTTTTCTTCTTTACCTTGGCATCATTCTTCCTTTTCTGCCCGAGATCGACACAAAAGTGGCTATGAACGAAAATTCGTGACTGCGAAGTTGGTCTCGCACACAACAGGAGTAACTGTTTAACCCAAGACCTAATTATATTTGAACTTACTTCAGTATTCATTGATTGGTGGTGCATCCCTTAATTCACATGAAGAGGTGGATGCTGCTCAGTGAGTAACTCTGTACAGGATACGCAATTCCAACACGAGAATGTGCTTCAAATTCATCTTAGTCCCGTTGATTTTAGATGTCAAAACTGACAGATTATTCCAAATATTCTTAACTAAATTGTCATATTCCAAACCCAATTAATTACAGTTAGTGTAATTTTGAAAAATACATGGTGGTTATAGGTATGAGCGACATAAAAACTTTGTCATTGTGTTAGGGTGGATGTATTAAAACAAACACTATTCTTTCTCCACTGAAGTACGTAGAATTTTGACTTAGCTAACCTCCTCATAAGTGGCCAAGGTATTTTCTGTTTCATATTTTGAATACAATGTGAACTATGCTTTTCAACATTGCTATTTGAAAGGAAATTTCTTTTAAGATTTAAGCACAGGTCTGTAAATGTGAAGTATTCCAGTCTGTCAAAACTGAAAATGTCGATGTATCGCGGAATGTTCAAGATCTCACCAATGACGGGTACTCCGCCGTGCCGGGATATCATGCCGAGTCCTAACCCTTACAAAAATTAAGGAATTATTTTGGCTACATCTTCAGAAATGAACCTTAAAACTAACCCAGACATGATTCAGATTCAAACACATATAGACGCAAAATGGTGTAAGTACAAATTCGGAAACAACGAGTACTGATATAGGAATTTCTGATTTTCATAATTCATCAATCAATCAATCAAATGCCAATGATCCGCATTTAGGGATGTAACGCAGATCACAGATTCCCTATCAATTATTTTCCTAGTTTTCCTTGAACGTTTTCGAATAACTTGAAAATTTATACTATATTTCTCTTGATAAATTATTTCACTCTCTTTCTTCGTCCTTTAAATGAATATGTGACGCAATTTGTTCTCTTGAATTCCAAATTTAACTCCATATTATCATATTTACGACTTTTAAAAGCTCCGCTCGAGCGTATTCGCCATCTCTGATTTTGTGCTTAAGGGTGATTTAATTCTTTGCACAGAAATTGTATTACAGTTCCGCTTCCGTATTTTAAGATGATGTTGACTTTTTTCCGCTGTGATTAGCCTTCAGTTGTAATATTTGAATTGAGACGTAATAACAACAAATAGAAATCCCTGTTTCTCTTTCCAAGGTGAGCAGTGTCACCCATATTTTCGATAAGTGGAACTAATGGATTGTCAGCTGTGGTGTAAAGAGCTAATTATCTCGATTTCTGTAGGCGGAACAAGCATTACAAATTAACGAGGATATTCCAAGGTTGAGATTTCTTTTCTAGCCGTAAGAAACCTTCTGGTTGATATTTATTCAGTGTTTAGTACTAACAGGTACTTTACTGTGAATTTTACGGAAGGGGGAATATTTCTGTTCAGGCCCGATTTACACTGAATGTAGGTTCTGTTATAGACAGGTTCTGTTATACAGCATTAGGTATCGTAGACGAGAAAAACAGCAGTCCATTAAGAACCTGGCCAGAGAAGATCACATCGAGGTACTGGAATACTACTGATCGGGATAACGACATCCCCTGTCATAACGTTCGGCTTATTTTAGCTCCTCAGCTGGTTTAACAAGGCTACCTGAACCCTTTTCAGTAAGATAGACTGTACCTAGTTCTCCATACCGAATAGTCTATGCAAAGGCTTGTATCATGAATCCGAGTGTCGCGAGTGTTTAAAACTAATTCTTCCCCCATACGAAGGTTGGCGATCCAATTGATTATGATAACTCGCGAAACAGTGACTCAAAAGATTTCGGTGGAAGTTTTTCCGTATCAGCCACGCAAGACTCTAAGCCAGGAACAGATATAATATTAATATGAACAAAAAACAAAGGACTTTGTTAAGTGTTCAACCAGTGATGCCACACACTGAGATCTCCAGGGTAAGAAACAGTACCAACACTACGCCATACTTCATTGTTAATATGTGAATGAAATTCATGAAGTTAAAAAGTAACGGAAACGTATTTACGAGTGAGTCCCTCGCCTTGCAGAAGAAGAATTTACCGGGCCGTGGTCGCTCAAACGTTTTGGTCAATAATGAGGATTTCACGTGCGTCAGCAAAAAGGGACCAACGTCCTAACACAGGTTGGCTTTTTAAGTTTCCCTATACCTGTAATAGCACTTCACTGCGGGGAGTAAGCATCGTGC
The DNA here is from genome assembly GCF_040414725.1 of Anabrus simplex. NCBI lineage: Eukaryota > Metazoa > Arthropoda > Insecta > Orthoptera > Tettigoniidae > Anabrus > Anabrus simplex. The sequence goes on along the minus strand of NC_090272.1, from coordinate 25,003,765 downwards.
GCTGATAAGGGTAATGCTTATAGTGTGTAGACTGACCTCATCGCTCCTAAGGTAGCAACTCTGTTTGCATGCATATGAGGTTTGTTTCTTGCGCTTCTTGGACTGGCATGAGGGCGGGCTGGTGCGGAGTGAACATTTTGACAGGTTTTCAAAACGTGGTCGACCCCCCACGAGTCGCTGAAGAGCTGTCGACTTGTAACGCCCCCGCGAGCAACCCCAGGTGCTCTGAGCTGACACCCACTGGACCTCCCTGTGAGTGCCACGGCTGGTGGTCCTCTTACCCCTAGATCATCGGCAATTCGCAGTTCTTCATCCACAAAGAACTGTAGTGTATTGGAGCACAACTAACACAAACAGGACAAGTATTATAATGCGACAGAGCGCTGACCAGGTAGCACTCACACATACGCAGGCCATCTGCTCAGGTAAGCAAGGCCCTCAGTAGGTTTTTATTTGCCAAAGAGGAGATCATTTATGTTTTAGTGGGTCCTTCACCCGCACACTATCCCTGTCGGAAGGTTTACATAAATAGCAGGAGTTATTCCTTAACAACCGCCGCCCTTAATGCCCTACAGAAGAGTTCCGTAGACATAAGCAACCCTATGAGTTCAAGAATTTTCGAATCTAACATGTCATAGAGGGTTATTTAGTTATTTTCAGTAGAAATTGCATTATTTCTCTATGAAAATGACATATATGGTGCTGACATCTGTAAGACTCACTGTTCAAACAATGTTATATCGTTGCTGACACTTTGTGTACACATGCGTAAAAACGGAATGTGATTATTAAGGAATATAAAGTGCTAAATTATGCTCTTATTACAATATTTGTAACAGACGTTTCTCCTTACGTAAATATGAATGGTGTTCACTGTTCTTCAACTTCGTATAACTATCACTGATGTTACACTCAAGAGAGAAGAGAGGAGAGGCAGATCACTAGCAGAATGAAATCATTTCCGGTGAACATTTCGTAGTTAATTATAGAAGTCGACCTACAGCGGCAATGATCGAATTGACATCTCTCTCATTTACTTCGATCTAGCTCCCGCTCACTCCTCAGGCTAGGAAGGCGTTGGCTTAAGTCCAAGCTCAAAAAGTGGAAGAAATATTATTGTTACCTTTACTCTACTCTACTAAAATCAAGTTGAAATCCCGTCCTTCTGGGTGAAACTAGCATGAATTTAGGTGTCCATTGTTACTAAATATAGCGCTTTAATATATCCAGTCTGTCGAACACAAGTTACATTATGACGTGATGGTTCACTGCGTGCCTGCTGCCTATCCAACGGGGAGTAAACTTGAAGAGGAAGTGAAGCGTCAGTGTGAATCCTGGCATCACATCAAACAAAAAATGGAAATTTAAGTGATCGCTGTTCACCCCAAACGCCTGCAGATTACGAGATGCCGTATGGTCAGCGCGGCGAATCCCCTCGTCGACTATTCTTGGTTTTCTATTTTACAGCCATATAGCTCCTGAGCAGGCCTCGAACCAGCCGTCAGATCCAAGTAAGAAATCCCTGATCTGGCCGTGAATCGAACCCGCGTTTCCGAGTGAGAGTTAGGCACTCTGCCCTTAAGCCGCGAACTGTTTACATTGCGTTTAATTTATATGACGGGGAACCTCACAAAACATAAAAGGGCTGCCTTAGAATATGAATTATGGCAGGAAGGAGTTCCCAATCCCACCATCCAAGGACAGTCATGGTAAATGACTACATCATATTTTCCACATTGTAAACAAACCCTGAGAGTGAAGGGTGTGCGTGCCGTGGCCCGCTGGAGCTACCTTGCACGCACTAACCCAATTCGTGCACATTTTAGGTCACTGACCGTCCGTACCTCCTTTATCAGCATCACGTACCTTCTTTGTTTCGTTTTTGTACCTTGCTGTGTTAAGCCTTTACGCGTTACGTGTCAAATCTGTGATGTCCTCCAGTGTAGTAAGATCCTGTTGTTCCACATATCTGGCGCATTGTCTTGGGCAGGAAGCGAACGACCGTCTCTGATTTTGAATTGTCTGCTCCGTCAGCTCTTGCTGTAACTTGGCGTGCAGCACATGTTCTCCTTGCTATCTCACTCTCGTTCTAAACGTTCTTCTTCCAGTGAAGATGAGTGGTTAGGGGCTCACATACGCCACCCTTGTGTTGATAGATTTACCGGGACGTGAAATAACTCCAATAGGGATAAGGTTTCTGGCACGTCGAAGTTCCCCTAATTCCAAAAAGAATTTACTGGGGCAGAAATTCAATAACCTACTAGATTTATTTATTTATTTATTTATTTATTTATTTATTTATTTATTTATTTATTTATTTATAAACATTTAACTAAAATATTACTAACATACAACACAACGAATGATCCGAACAGAAGAAAATTTCGAATTAATGTCTAAGTATTTATCAATTGTATCTTCTCTGGTTTCGATTTCTTTGGTAAATGGTGGGTCTATTGGCCTTCTATTCAGAGAGCCGCGGGTTCGGGTTCGATTACCTGCCTGTTCATAGATTTTAGATTTCCCTTAGCTGGCTGTTTATGATCATTTTAGTGCACATCTTCCACATTACCAACCACGAGAGAAGCACGTAATATTGAATATACCCCTCCACATAGCGTTGATGTCAGGAAGGCCATCTGGCCGTAAAAATGGGCTAACTCATGTAGAGTGCCTACCACATAAAATGGGAAGAAGGCCAGGAAAAATAATCATAATGAGTAGCATTCAAAATAATCCAGTCAACTTCCAGAGTAGGAAGAGAGAGACATATGATTGTTTGGAAGTTTGACAAAGAGAATATCTCCACTATTTTTGCATGTTGGAACATTTTATAAACACCACTTCACCAAAGCCTCGCTTCGTATCCCGGCCAATGTATGCAGAATTTTAGAATGAAACATTATGTCTCAGTTCTTGGTATTCCACCTAAAACTGCAGATGTTCTTGCTAACTTGATGATGTAAATCATTCAAAACTGCAGAGCTTGTTGGAGGTGCGGCACTGCGGGGACTGGATTACCACCAGGGCAGCCACTGTTCGAATCTCGGCCAAATCTTGTGCAATTTTAGAAATGAAAAGCTACATCGCTAGAATCCCAGTGATAAAAACGAGATCCTGAACTTCGCAAGCTACGTCCCTCTAGCTCAGATTCCACGTTCGGCTGCACGTATTAAGCACGACAGCTGATTGCTTTAGTTATTACGTTCATACCAAGTCGGCCAAGATTGGAATTCTGAGTAAAACACAAGCTTATTAAGTTTGAAATAAATATTTCACATTCGGATTCGACGCACAACTGTACATACCATGGCTTATGACACAAGATTAACACTCGTGCTCCTTCCACTCAACAGGAGGAGTTCATTCCACCTCTGAGCACCACAAGAACATTTCAGTTGTTGGTAAAGAAAACCATTATTCAAAGCAACTACTTCATGTATTCGTGAGAGTCTAAAATAATGAATGAATGAGTCTTTAAATCAGCTAATTAATGGGTAAATTTATTATTCAACGGTTGATTGAATAATTAATGAAAATTATGTATACTAGTATGTATTACGTATTATCATTTATGTATTTTGTAAACCATGTTAACATTGTTAAACCTTGGTCTGGGAAATATTTTATTCGTTCAAGAATTTCGCCCTTATTCACTAGATCTTCCATATTTACGTCGTTAGAATGATGTTAAACAGATAACATTAATACCACATACAGACATTACCCGCTGATTCAAGCAGTTTATCGAAATGGCACAGATATGAAATAGGCCGGACACGGAATAAGAGGTAACTACCGTTCGAACATCGAGAGCTCCTCGTTCTTTATCTTCTCCGCTCTGAGTTTGTTTTATTTGTAGAGCCGCGTTCACTTCGGAATGTATAAACAAGAAAAGTGAGATGCTGGAACGAATGCTGCGCTAGGAGTTTGGAACGCCCGCGCTCAACCTTTCAAGAGGATATGTTTTCTACAACCCCCCGTCAATGTTTACTGGTTATCAAAAATCATCGTTGATACAAGTTGTATTTATTTCAGGTAGACCGAATGCCAACAGCAGAAGAGACAGTTAACAACAGCCAGCCAGTGTTGTTATTGTTGCCTCAGTTGAGGCCTGCCATACCTTCTACCAACTTGCTTCTCTCATATTTACTATCGGTGTCCTTCGATGAACTATTGATTTTTCTTACGTATGAGGAAGATTTGGACTTCTCTCATTTTTGCCCACTTTACTACTGATATTCGAGTGATCGTTGTTTCATGCAAGCATTCTCATTTCCACAGTCATTTTCATTACTTTCCTGATCAATAGTGGCTGATGTCCTTACGCTTTCACTCCTAGGAAAATAATTACAACAACCACCCCCTTCGACATTTAACACATTACCATGACGATTGGCTATTTCTATATCAACAATTCTTGATGTTGATGAACCTAGTAATCTTCTTCCTTTCGAAGTATCATATCCTCAACGGACGTTGGTAGTCAATCTGATAGAAAAGATACCTACTAACAGCTGCTATAAATAAGCGAGTTGGTGATGTATTGGACCACTGGTGGAGGTTTATCAACCAGAAAATGCGTCCTCGCTCAGTACCTTTCTTTATTTTATTTTTCCTTGAAGCAAAATACAAAAATAATAAAATTATAAATTAGAACATACTGTCATCTCATCATATTTCATTCGGTAAAATTATGTAACATATAAAAGATCAGAAATTGCATTCACAAAACCTTTTGTTATGCACAGCTTTTAAACAGAACTAACAGCTGCCGAGATATTTCGAAGTTTATGCAAAGATTAATAAACATATTTCCTTTATAAGTGCCTCCGTGACTCAGGCGGCAGCGCGCCTGGTTCTCACCGCTGGATACCATTGTCACTCCATGTGAGATTTGTGCTGGACAAAGCGGAGGCGTGACAGGTTTTTCTCCGGGCACTCCAGTTTTCCCAGTCATCTTTCATTCCCGCAACACTCTCCACTATCATTTCATTTCATCTGTCAGTCATTGATCATTGTCCCACAGGAGTGGGGCAGGCCTCGGTAGCCGGCACAATTCCTATCTTCGCCGCAAGTTGGGGACTTCATTCATCCACTCCCCGACCCGGTCATTGACTGGAAAACAGGTTGTAGGTTTTCATTTTTTATTTTTCATTTCCGTTCCAGTTCTTCAAACGGTAAAACATCCCAAAAATATAGGAATTTATAATTTGCGCAGCTTTCTGTATACTTTTTCAATACAAATATTATTTAAGTAAATATTATATGTGGAAATTATTTCTTGAGATCGTCACACTGTCAACTTTCGGGAGATAGTGGTTTCGAACCCCAATTCCGGCAGCCCTGAAGATCGTTTTCTGTGGTCTCCGATTTTCACACCAGGCTGTACCTGGCCACGGTCGCTTCCTTCCCTCTTTCATCCCTTTCCTATCCCATCGTCACCGCAAGACATATCTCTTTCAGTACGACATAAAGCAAACTGTAGTAACAAATTTAAAAAATTAAAAAAGATCCGACCACACTGTGTTGCTACAACACCGCATTACTGTAAGGTACAACTTTGAGTGACAATGGGAACCACTGATAAACTATTTTCAAGACTGGTATCAGTGTGGTTCGAAGCCACTATCTCTCGATCGCAAGGTAGGAGCTACACGCCTCGAAACGCGAAGCTAAATCGCTCAGTAAATAATCACTACATTGCAGTCCACATCCTAATTAGTTCTAAATTTAATTACTGAACACAGAAACATTCTGTAAAGTCGATTTCTAGTAACGAATTAACAAAGAGACAGACAACAAATTGAACTGAACCCTTTTCCAATTCTTTTGGCTAATAAGGAAAAATTTGAGATAACGGACAAAATTACAATTTGTTTATATGTATGAGGAAATAAGTCTATAAATGGAGACTTTTGAGATTGATTCAGTTGTTTTTAAATTAATTTTTCAACAATATTTAAATCCTGATAGATAGTAATTAGCAGAAAGAAGCAGAAATGAGTCAAAGCTGGACAGTGTTTGTGCGCAGAGAGAGCTGAACGCGCGAATAACACGCTGTATAAACATTGTTTTATAGCGCTTTCTACTACGAGCCTTACGACAAATGTGCAAGCAGCACTTTCAACTGACAGGACGCTGACCTGGCTGCTCGATCTTATCTTGGATCTCCCTTCTAGATCACTGACTAATTCTCGATCGCCAGATCCACTGCAAGTTAAAACTGGGTGCAATTCAGTTTACGGTCTAACACAGAATAAATGACAAGTAATGTGTCAGTATCTTCACGATGTATCCGCCTGAATTTTTGATCTTTACAGAGCTGCACTGTTTACTGAAAGACTCAGGGTTACATTCCCGGCTCAGCCAGGAATATTTAAGTCTCGGTATTGTTGGTACGTGGTTTCCTAATCTTATAAAACTTCTGGAATTCTTCCTCAAGATATGTCAGACAATGGGTGATGCTCAGAACTTTGACTATTTTACCTTAACATTCTGCAACTACTTAGAGTTACTAAAATTTTCCAAAATATTATATTGGTTGAAATAAAATTATTTTGATAGGAACTCTGTGTTTCCTTGCACGAACAAAAATCCAAGCTATTGAAATACAAAATAACCCCTCCCTTTCCCGACACTTTGTACAGGTGATATCTTGTGTGAAATGTTCACGGCATACTGATCTTTGTTTCTGTCTGTTTCAGGTAAGTACATCCTACAAGTGGACAAAGAAATACATTCGTGGTTGAAAGAGCACAACACGTGAGTAGATTGTAAATAATTGTGCAATTCTAAGGTTTAAAACCGTTGTTTACAACTGTCTCGTAATTTGTTAGCATTCGTCGCAAACGAAACAATGGTTTACCTCCTATATTAGTGCACCCTGTGAGCACAAGACAAGCCTAAAAGGAAAGATTCCTGCAATATGAGACATTGACATGGAATTACTTGCAGCACTTTATATGCTACTGTTATTTAAACTTCCCTACTTGAATCGCATGAGATGTGATGAATCGAAAAGGATAATTTTTCTTAAATTATTTCAAAAAGTTGGAAATTTCTTAAACTCTCTGATGTTTATCTGCATTTTCAATACAAATGCACATTTGTATGATTTGAGAATAGTTAAAATGACTTCGCTACAAATTGCCATAACACAGAGCTTCTCACTTTACTTGCGAAACAGACATTCCAATCCCTAATTTCTCTTTCTAAAAATGAGATTATTTGCCCCAATTTGTTCTCTTGAATTCCAGTTTTATCTTCATATTATGATTTTTTAAAATTCCACCAAAGCTTATTCGTCTAATAATATAATTCCTTGCCAAGTCGCCCCGACAGCTCAGAACATACCGCTTAGTCGATCAGCTCTTATCTTTAATCCCAGGTCTCCCCACGTTAAAGTGTGTAACATTTTGCTGACACTATTCATTTGTCTAAAATCACCCAGAACAAATTTTACTGATTTGTTTTGCATCTTTTTCACCTCTCGGATCAAGTAATCCTCGTGAACATCTCATGCGCTGGAACTGTACACTAATTGCGGTCTTACTTTTCATCCTTATTACAGCGCTCATGATCATATGAAGAAATCTGAAACCTTTATTTTCAATCCCGTTTACATGACAAACCCAATGAAGAATTTCCTAGGTACCTGCAGTGATCGACACAGTCTGATGTTTCACCGCATTTATCATAGAGATCCTTGAATATTTGATACTCTGATTGTACCCGCAGTTTTTCAATACAAGTATGCATTGGTATGATTCTAAAATAGTTTGAATGACTTCGCTACAAATTGCCTAAAACACGGCTTGTCACCTTGCTAACGAAACAGAACTGCCTGTGGTGTGTACTGGACGAATGTATACGGAAAATAAGGTAATCGATATTGTATTACTTAAGACCATAACATGGCACGAGGTGCACAAAGAGTTTTCGGTACAAAGGTTCGCACGGCTTCAGTGTATCACAAAGTGTACAATATCTGAGAATATTTCAAGTCTATACAATTAATTATATTCTTTTGATAAAACAAATTCGTTTGGAGTGTAAAGAAGTACCTAGTGCGAAGATGTTCAAACTGTATTTAACACACCGACATTACAATGACCTTTTAGCTCACCAACCCAGTTTTTTGACTCGAAATTAAGTAAATGAAAATGGCAATTTCGTTCTACTTCTAGACAAGCGTGGTGCATGTGTGATGCTCATGATGACGATAACCAGATAGGGAGACGGTGAAAACCCGAGTGGACACATAGCCTACATCTGCCGAATAATACAAAGTGGTCTGCTCAGGACTTAACGTCCCCATGCAACGTCATATGCCCTTACTCCATACGAACACTACACAGACGTTTGCAATTGAACACAATCCATAAATATTTGACGCCTCAACGATCATGACTATCGGAAGGGTAAAAATGAAAAAGGAAACCACGAAAATCAAATGATCATAGCATGTCTCCAGACTGCTAATGTCAGAGGGCAACCAGCCATAAGACAGAGCCGGCATGGTTGCTAGGTAACACTTCCTGGCCATTCATCCATACCTTACATCATAGCCTGCACGGTTGCTATGGTTACAGTACCTGTCCATTTATACATCACTGCCTGCATGGTTGCTATGGTTACACTACCTGGCCATTCATCCATACCTTACATCACAGCTTGTACGGTTGTTATGGTTACACTACCAGACCATTAATCCATACCTTACATCACTGCCTCCATGGTTGCTATGGTTACACTACCTGACCTTTCATCCATACCTTACATCACTGCCTGCACGGTTGCTATGGTTATACTACCTGGCCTTTCATCCATACCTTACATCACTGCCTCCATGGTTGCTATGGTTACACTACCTGGCCTTTCATCCATACTTTACATCACTGCCTCCATGGTTGCTATGGTTACACTACCTGGCCATCCATGCATACCTTACATCACTGCCTGCACGGTTGTTATGGTTACACTACCAGACCATTAATCCATACCTTACATCACTGCCTCCATGGTTGCTATGGTTACACTACCTGGCCTTTCATCCATACCTTACATCACTGCCTGCACGGTTGCTATGGTTACACTACCTGGCCTTTCATCCATACCTTACATCACTGCCTGCACGGTTGCTATGGTTACACTACCTGGCCTTTCATCCATACCTTACATCACTGCCTGCACGGTTGCTATGGTTACACTTCCGTCGCACATTTCGTAGCGTCACGTTATACAACTTTTATGATGACCCCCGGGCATGAGACATATTTTTGTCAATATAACGATGCGTCGATTGATAGACTCTGCTGCTACAAAGCTGTTGCTAGTCGTCGAAATATGCACAATTGTTGGTTCCGAAGTTAAAACAAAAATCACCAGTGAAGGGTACGGCAGATGGTCAGCAATCGTTCCCATTACAAGATTACAACAATGAATTCAAAGGTGCCACTTTGTCGTTTTAACCAAAAATGGAGGATAGTCGTTAAAATGTAGGTTAAGACCAATTGTTTTGTTTACTAGATAGATGTTTATATCGGGTCAGTGATTTATATCATAAGGCGATGTCGTTACGATCGCTGGATCTGGACTGGAACTGATAGCCATAGCATATGGTTACGATGTGAGTTTGGCTTTCTATTTACATCAGCCTCCCTTCTCCTGGTCCTCGAGATATTAAGTGGAGTACGGCTTCCTCGTAACTGTCTCCGCTTTCTGAATACATGTTGTTTAATTACATAGTCATCGGAAGTCAAAGTGGGTGAAGAATTAGTGCTTATCGTTGCACTGCAGTTCTGTAGGGCTTTGGTCTACCAAGTGACCGCTGCTCAGCCTGAATACCTGCAGATTACGAGATGATGCGTGATAAGGGCGATGGCTTGGCTTTCGACAGTTAAGAAATTGGTTTTCCGTGATTTCCCATTTTCACACCAGGCAAATATTGGGGATACAGGCTGCCTTAATTAACGCTACGGCCCCTACCTTCCCAATCCTAGACCTTCCGCATATTTGGGTCACCAAAAACGTTCGATGAGTTAGAGCGACGTTGAAGTAGCAACAAAAAATATTGGCCTTCTTGATCGGGACCACTATCTCACAATCAGATATCTCCTCAGTTGTTCTACGTAGCTGGAGTAGACCTTGAACCCAGACTCAGGCTCGCCAGTAATCGAACCCGCGACCTCCCTTTAAGAGAGAGGTTCTATAGTCCCATATCGCGTGGCCGGCGCTTATCCTTGAAGTCATGTAAAAATTTCCCTGAAAAAACAAATATGGCAAATATAAGTAAGACCATCATTGCCGTCAACCTCAACATTACTAAACAGATAGGTGTCGATGCATGCAGTAGTAACAATCGAGATTCACTTACTTGAGCACATTATTCCTGAGGTACAACCACTATGTTTAATTCTCCCTCTGTGAATGAGGAATAAGTAGCAGAATATCAAGCTCCGGATTCAGAGACAGCGGATTCGAACCCCGCAGGGCTATTCGAATTTTTGAAAGGCGAGAAAGAATTCGTTGGGCACTCAACATTGCAAGACGTCGGCATGTAAGCGTTACCTGGGAACACACTGAGTGTTTACCCGACAACTCAACCAGAAATCATCCAACAGAGCTCTGGTGGAATAAACAAAAAAAATCCGAAATTGATACGCAGGCATCGTGGATGGAGTCGTTTCCAATTTCAGCATTGAATTGTGCTGCTACCTAGCAAGGAATGTGACTACCAGAGCACTTCAAGGACCACTTCCTCCTCGTGAGTTGTCCAACCACTCAGCTTAAGACGAGCATTTAAAAAAATTCCACTGCTGAAATGATTTCTTTGGATCTGAGGCTAAACGAGCCCAACATCGTGTGACAGGACTTTGTTTGGTTCCCGGCGCAGGTTCAAGGTGAAGAAAGTTCTCCCCCAGTTTTTCACATAGCGGATGTAGTGTTACGTAACGCAGGCTCAATTAATTGCACCATTGTGATGTAGTTCTCATGGCGCTCGCCATTAACTTTATATCTTCGGGAAGTGGCATTGCTTGACCGGCTCATCGTACTAGGCGCGGGCACCTTCCTTCCTTTCCTTCCTTCATACCTTCCTACCTTCATTCGTTCGTTCGTTCCTTCCTTCCTTCCTTCCTTCCTTCCTTCCTTCCTTCCTTCCTTCCTTCCTTCCTTCCTTCACTCATTCATCCCTTCCCACCTTCCTTTCTATCTCTCCCCTTTTCTTTCTCCGTCTTTCCTCATTTCCTGACTTCCCTATTTTCTTTACCTTTCCTTTCTTCTTCTCTTCGTTGTTTACCTTCTCATGTGTTTCTATTCTTTCTTACACACCTCTCCTTTTATCTTTCTTGCATAATTTTATTTCTGCTTTCTTTTCCCTCTTTCCTTTTCTCTTGCACTTCCCTTCCACTCATTTTCAAATTTTGTTTATTTATTTATTTATTTATTTATTTATTTATTTATTACTTCTACCTTCGTTTATTCTCCTTCCTTCTTTTCTTCCTTCCTTCTTTTCCCGTTCCTTTCTTTCTCCCCCTCTTTCCTTATCTGTCTTCCTTCTTTTCTCCGTTTCCGCTACCTCCTTAATTGCTCTACCTCTCCTTCCTCCTCCCTTCTTTGTTTACCTCTTCCTCTCTCCCTTCTAATTTCATACCTTCTGTCTTTCTTCTTTGTTTTAATTTTTTCGTCTTTCCTTTTACTTCGTTTCTTTTCCCCAACACTTTCATTCCCCTCGTCTTCAAACTTGATTTTATATATTTATTCACTACTTTTATCTTCGTTTCTTCTACTTCTTTCTCTTTATCTTTTCCCCTTACCTTCTCTCATTCTTTATCATTATTACGTCACTTCTTTTGCCTTTCCATCTTCCTCCTGCTTCCGTACGTAGTACATCATATTTCTCCCAAGCACGTTACATGCTAGCCACGGACATTTCATATCTTCTTCTCTCTCCACGACAAATTTCCTCGTTCTTCCGTGAGGACCTCAAGCTCGTATTTCTTTATACTAAATTTGTTTCGTTAAACCTATCGCGCAATGATGCAGCTGTAGGGTCATGAAAATCATGGTGAGCTATGGATTTTCATATTTTCAAATATCCTTCGACCTTCCCTAGGATTGAACCTCAAGTTCTAATGTACAAGAAGTAAACTTGATCTGCTGACCAAAAATAGATGGTTCGAATCCAGATAGTAGTGAATGCTCGTGTCTATTCTGAATATCATTTTCAAACACATACGATCTTCTCATCCGCTGCGAGGTCTTTCTTTAAGTCTCAGACAAGTCCCAATCAATCTCCTTTACATCCCTGGAGTCGAAATCAAAGTAGAATATGATATCACCTGACTTTCCAAAAGTGGGGAATATATGAAAGTTGAGTTGTGGTCCATCACTCGAACTATTTGGTAGAAGGCAGTGAGCTGGTCGCTCTGCTACTGGACATGTTGGTGGGAACTACGACAGCGCTCCGCACTTAGCCGCCTGCCCTTCTACTTCCGGTCCAGCAGCGGAAACATGTTTATTGTTATCGCCGCTCGCGGCACAAAGCGCACGGGAGTCGAACTGCTACCATCCCAGCCAGTGTTGGGACAGCTCACACATTCTAGACACAGTGTAACACCTGCTGAAAGACTGAGGTCAACGTTCTTTTAACGAACAAAACAGAGACAGTATCAATCGACAAAGAAAGCCAAACAAGGTTGTAGTCGATACGATGTTCGTAGACACGGCATCTCCCGTTTTAAGTTAAATTGGAGTCACACGGACGCAATTCCATTTTCTTGGTTTTGTTCTTTCGTGTAAGTTAACCGCCCAGAATTCAAACCACAGCCGGTTTGATGAGAAGCCTGTGGCGGTATATCTGAGATAGCACACTCCCATAAATGTTTGTTCGTTTTTTTCGATATACATTTAACACTGGACGTATTCAGTTAGGTTTCAGTTGAAGATGGGATGGGAAATGCCTTGGATTGGTAAAGCGGTGCGAAGGCCTTAATTAAGGCACATCCTTGATACGGTGTGAAAAGTCCATATCACAAAGCTAACTAGCTCGGTATTATCATTATTATGATTATTATTAGAACTGGAATTTCTTTGATCTAAAAACTCTGCCTAGCTGTCCTAAATTAATATAAAAATTTGACATAGAAGCCTTGAAATGTGATCCAGAACAAATTAAATATTGCTGAAACGGACCAACATTCCTAACATTCTTATGTCCTTTGTGTCCGTACAACTCAATGCTCGCGAACCGTGTTACTTTCAATTTTCATTTAACCACGAAATATTTTTAGCCAATGAAATCCGAAAGAACCAAACGCAAAGAAAAATAGTTGTCATCATGGGTAAATTACGTATGAATACTCGAAGAAATACTCTCATAATATTAAAAAATGTGCTTTGTAGAATTTTTGGTTAAAGATGACTTAAAGTACAGTCCAGACCTTTGGATAAATGGTCAGCGACCTTGCCTTCTGTTCAGAGGGGCTCAATTGACTCTCGGAGGATCGATCTGGGTATTGTTAATCACTGTCACTCTGGGAATGGCTATTTTTGTTCGTCTAAATACACTTCGCTCCATCTACACACGCCAACCTTCACAGAAACATGACATCTCTCCGCCTGAAGTTGCTATCAGGGAGTGCATGGGGCCGTAAAACTGGACTGAATCCACTCAGTAAATTTCGAAAATGTCAGAAAAGAAAAAAATAGAAAGAAGAATGTGCATTTATTTGACCACTAAAAATCCCATTGTCGTGTTTCCAGCAGAACGTGTTTAATTTAACTTTAGCTTGTAAAAAACAGGCCTACCATATCATAAAATAAATACTCTTGATAGTTACAATTCATCTGAGATAATTAGTAAGTACTGTTTAGCTTATTGGAGCGAGGAGGACAGGGCGTTGACGCTCACCTGGCTATGAATGGGAGACCTCATCAATTGTCACCATCGCGTCTTTTATTTCTCAAATGGAGGCTAGACATCTCTTCCAGCCACTCCAGGTCCAAGACAAAAGAGCTCATTTGCCTGAGGCGTTCCGCCACATTTTCCACCGCGTCCTGTCGCCTTTTCATTATTTTTCTCTCCTCTTTTTACTTTATTCTCTCTCTTGCTCCTTCTCCTATCTCCACAAAGTATAAAATTCTCCATTACCTTCTCGCCTGATGCACGTGTTGTGTCCCCCCACAAAACACGTCTACAAACATTGTGTGCGATGATTCCATGTCTTGTGCAATTAGCTCACTTTCTTGTTTCTGCTGCTGCTTTTGATAGATTATTTTTTCCTTAAGCTACCTCTGAAGATCAGCAACAGGGAGCCAGCCTCTAAACCGCGAGATCGGGGGTTGAATCATGGCAGAGGTAGTCGGATCTTTGAGGGGTAGAAAGAAGTCCAGTCTTCACTCCATGTCATGTAAAAGATCTCTCTGGTGACACATTTCGTGGTTCGAGGACAAATTTAATTAAAACTCAATGGGAGATCACCATTTTCCTGCCGCCATTGGAGACAATGAGAAGTTGGATATCTTTACTTCCGTCTAAATCAGTTTCTTTTTACAACTGTTCAGTTGTTCCGTCTACCGAAACTAATTTTGAGTAAATAAATTTATAAACTATCTGAAAAAGAGAACTAGAATTATATTTGAAAAAGAAAGAACTTAAAATAGAATGACATGTTTCGTTCTGGAAAGAACATCATCAGTAGATCCGAATATGTATGCAGTAAGAGGTTGGAATGCAAACTTATTGAAGCTAGTAACAAGTATAGTCTAACCTGCACAACGGTTAGCCTACGTTATGAGATTTGCATAAACATTAGGGGTACGGCCTATTATAAACCCTTGAATATAAGTTACCGTCCCTACATTATGGCAGTGTATCGTGGACGACACTTCCTAATAAACCAAATTAGTTTGGATTCTAACCCATTACTGCCTAAAATTCCGAAGTCTTGTCATCATACGCTAACAAATCATACTCAAAATATTTAGAAATGCATAAATAAATTTCCATGTTTATTTCCGTTTAAGTCCTTAAAAAGTTGAAATGCGAAACTTATGTTAATGAAGCCCTCAGTTCCCTCCACTCTAGCATAGCCGCATATCCATAATGTACGCAAGGTAACATAAATTCTAGGCATTTTAGTAGTCCTTACCCCTACCGTTCATGCAAATCTCTTAACTAAACCGTTGTGCAGTATAGAGTATACTTGTTACTCGCTTCAGTAAGTTTGCATTCTAATCTATTACTGCCTAAAAGTCCGGACTCCACTAACGATGTCCTTTCAAGAACGAAACATGGCATTATATTTTAATTAAGTTGTTTATTTTTCAAGTATAATTCTGTTTCCATATATTTTCTTTTTAGGCAGTTTATAAATGTATTTACTCAATGTTAGTTTCTTCAGACTGAAGAGCCTAACAGGTGAGTTTAAACTGAAAAGAAATAGCTTCAAGTATCAAAAAACAATCTAGTGAACCATGAGCTCCGCCGTTACCAACGAACTGTGCCAAGATTCGATTTCCCACTCTTTAGCACAGGAGTCGAGCACCTAGCCAACAGTGTACAGCCCTGACAGGAAGTAGGAGAGGGTTTTCAGCCGTCAGAGGAAATGAGATGAAGAGAACTGACGTCCACCTGTAATGACCGGAAGTGAATCCAACACGGGGGTGGAATCCCACTCAACCCTTGATTACCCTAAAAACGCGTAACTCTTTCCCTTTTAAATTCCGAGGGAGGACAGGTAATTGCCGACAACACGGCATTTCTCTCCACGAAGTCAACAGATAGAGTTATTTCAGCCTTTTGTTGCAGGAGACTCGACTCTAGGGTCCTATGATTTCATTATGGAACAATGACAAGTAGCGTTTGTCTCAGTGAGACAAGGAACCACACCTCCATTAATAAAACAACTATTTCACGTCATTCCAAACATGACATGCCTGGACCTTATTGAAGAACAGAAAACTGAAGGAAACTATCCCACACTTGTCATAAAAGTGGGTGGCTTTTAACTCAAAGTTTCCAGCACTTTTACACTACTAGCATATCTCATTTATCCGGCATCCCTGCGCAAGGAGGGGAGAAGAGGGTTATTAGGTTTAATCCTCCTCTGCCACTTTCAACATATCAGCTTCTCTTTTTAATTGAAAAAATATACGTTAAAATAAGTGTTATCAATTGAAGTTACTTGCTAGTTTACTAGTGGTTATTAACCTGAGTGAGCTTCACAATTCAAAAAAATTGTTTCATAATGCAATAATTGGTCTGTTTCAAGCCTAGTGGTAGGAAACATGTCGCCACAATACCTCGTATGCTGTTCCTGTCCATTATTTTCCTTAAGACTAGTCACGCCGCGCAGCCCCGGATGGACATGAAGTCCATCAGAACACTTTGCGTTGTATTCATTTTGGTATTCCTATGTATAAAGAAAAATGAACCTTATGTACAGTACATTGTAGGAGTGCGTTAATACGTCAAGGAAACATACACCTTTTCAGTATTATGTGGTAAGGTTCATTTTTGTTTACACGTAACCATAGGAAAATGAACACAACGAATGCATATGCACAAGTGGCTGGCAGGCGTGAGCGTTGTGAGAGAGGAGGTACTGCTTCTTAGCCGACGATGATTAAAATACCATTGAAAATAATTTCAATATCAACTCCTAAAAAAGAACCTTCCTTCACGAAATTCTTTACACGCCACTGCTCATGTTCTTCGCCTCACATTAAAATTGCCAGAACCAGATCTATCGCACAATTCAAATTGAACGGTCGAAATTCCATATTTTGTTGTTTACATTTTCGCATTTTTACATGTTTTTCCGAAGCAAATGTATTTTATATATGTCCATAAAATGTTTACCATTGGACGAGCAAAATTCTTAGGTTTACGTACATACGGCCTTTTTCCTTTTGAGCCCCAGTTTGCAACCTCCCAGCTCGACCTTTCCACAAAGGTTTGGGAAGATTAGAGTTCTCGAGGAATCTTGGGAGTACTAGCATGTAAGTTTGTAAGATGCCCAAAGACTCCTTAATTCACGTCTAGTTTTGAACTCTCCTTCATACTTCTCTGTAGTTCGTATTCCATTGATAAGCACAGGGCATTACTAATAATAGTTCCAAACTCATCCTAAAATAAGTCTCTATCGGCGATGTTGAACTTAACGGTCACAAACTATTCAGAATCATCTGAAGCTTTTATTACTACGAACGTTTCTTTACCCATTAAAGACCAGTGTAGAACGAACATTAATGGCTCTGTAGCCTACACGTCTCTTTAAGTAAGAATAGAGACAGTGAGACAAAACGTGGCTTGCTCGTTATGCTGCCCGGAAGAGATTCAAATGTACGGAGAAATATAATCTTCCCGTTTGGAACACCGTCTTCTTTTCAGAAGTTATTAATATTTAACCAATCCATGAAACAATCATGATACAACTGGACATTTAATTTACACAACACATTAAACTCCAAACAGGATTTCAAGTCTTAACATGTACAAAATAATACGACACGGCAACCACAGATGTTTGCGGAAATGTGACAAGTACACACGTCCCCATATTAATGAACTCAAGAAGATTTTCTAAACATTTCTTTCATGAGGAAATATCCAACAGACAGACGCTCCTATTAGCGAATCTATCTGATCAGCCTCCTAATCACTTCGCAATGAACAATATTTTATAGTTTTCAATATGAGTTACTATCTTGGACGAACATGAACATTATAAAAACTGTCAACTAACACTTTTTTCTCACAAAAGTAGCATACAGTGTTATATAAGGTCTCCCACACGTGTGTCAATCTATTATTACCAGGAAATATCTTCCTCCTGAAAGTCATTTTAGCCAGACCATTGCTCTCTTGAATTAATTTTTTATACCGAGCTATAAATATGTAATTTTCTCACCGACTGCTGTCCAGTCACGATACAACTCTATCTTGTGGTCAGACCATTCCTCACATAATAGCGCTTTGTGTAAGAAACTGATAGCGGAGATCACATCAGATCGATTGGATGTTGCTATTCTTAAACCTTATCGGGGTCAGTGGGCTACGAACTCATGTGCTCGTTTTAAAACAACAGTGGAAGAATAGAGACATAAATAAGCGAATGTAGTGAATCACAATTGAGGTTCTGCAATGCCATGCTAGGAATTCCTCGAAAAATATATAAAGTATTAAGAACTCAACCATTGTCTTTCTACGGCAGTCGCTGAACAAGAAGTTGGGGACCAGGAGACGATCTGCTAGACTTATATTCCGAGCTCTCGGTGGAGAGATGGCGTGGAATGACTTCAGTAGAGGAATAAGAAGTAAGAAAAATCAAAATGTTAGGATAAAGTTAGACGACAAATTGGAACAAATATGAAGAGAACTTAGGGACTGAATAATTTACCAATGGAGATCTTCCGTAAATTTCCATCTTTGAAATCAATTAATAAAAGTCTCGGCAAACAAACAAACAAATAAACACATATAGAAGCAAACAGACAAACAAATAAGAGCCGATGACCTAGATGTTAGGCCCCTTTAAAAAATAATAATCAAAAATAAATAAAGAAACAGACAAATAAAGGCCCATTTAAACAACAAGCATTACAAAGAAATAAAGAAGCAGGCAGAAAGAAGCAAACAAAGATACAAACAAATGAACGAACAAACTGACAAACAAATACATAGCCTGACAAAAAAACGCAGGCAGACCAAAGAATCAAGCAAACAGGTAAACAAGTAAATAAGCCGACAAAAACAAGCAAGCAAAGAGACAAACATATAAACCAACTGAACGTACTTTCGACGTTGTATACCTAATGTGAGACAAATTTGAAGGGTACAGTGCAATTATAATTTTCTTTGCAGTTCTCCAAAACAAGAAGAGGGCTGGGAAACATTGCTCTAAGAGAGTGAAGTTGCAGCTAGCGAGAATACAGCACACTTTAATTAATGACTGATACTCATATAATCGTGTGACTCTAAGGCAGACCGGACGTGACGTAATGACGGGTCTCCCAGGATTAACTCACTGTGGGTGGGTGGCTGAGGGGGAGACCGGCCTACCTGTCACGGGGGAGGGAAGAGGGGGGAAGAATTCCCACAGTGGGGTTTAATCTGTCTGTCCTTTCTCACATTAATAACATGGCCAGGAGGAATCACAATGCATGCTCCCAACAACAATTTACTCTATGTGCACCTGACAAAACTGTTGTTTTTCCACTCGCTGCCTTTTTAGAGCAGAGCGTGTTTACTGGCGTGGAAGAACTAGGGCACATCTCACATCGCAGCCTCGTGGTATCCCGACACTGCCGTCATGGCTTGGAATAATACACGTTACAGTACTTTACACTTATACCACGTGTAACGACACAAACATCTGATAATTTGACGTTCAAACCTAATTTCTAAATTTAGGTTGGATCCAACTGTTGCTGAATTTTTATTTCCTCTAATCGATTCTAATATTTAATCTTCAATAAAATTTTCCTTTGTTTCACTTTCTCTTTATTGAAAGCTTTCTAAAATTGAATCTTTTTATCCGTAATTTCCATCGGTCTTCTCTCTTCTCCCTCCCCTCTTGTCATCACACCTGTCTGCATTTTCCACACTAATTCTTCTTCTGCATCGTGCTATTTTTCAAGTCTTCTAACATCCATTTCTTGAATTACAAACTGTATTGTGTTCTTGTTTTGTACTTGTGCTACACCTCATGGTCTCATCCAACAGTAAGCATGCAGAATACATTTAACAGGTTCAAAATAGTTCAGTATTTTATAGACCATTGCTTTGAACATTGATGCAGAGAAGGAAATTAGTTTGTTTATACTTATAGTCGCTCAAAACAAAACAAAAATTAAGACCCTGTGTTTGTGGATATACAAAGTGATACCACATTCTGGAGTTCCAAAACTGTCATTATGGCCATCTGTGGGTTGTTCTGATACCAAAGTTTGTAAGTATTATATGTCAACAAATTTGTGTCTTAGGTCTGCACTATTTCTGGCCAAACATTGATTCGTATGGACAAAATAATAATCATATTTTATTCAAATTGACATAATGACGTTCATCTCCTGCGTCTGTATGTCTACACATACGTAAATCAACCGTTTAGCGATTCTTTTCTTAGAATAATTCAAGTTGTAGGATTAAGAAATCCCTAGAAAGGGCACAGCCGAAATCGTTCTGTGCTATACAGCATCTTACAAAGTGGAGGTATCTTCTTCTGCCAAGAATTGTGAGGGACCTTGTCCTTGCTCAATCGATAGCCCGTTAAAAGTCCACAAATCGACTATAGGATGTTAATGAGGTTATAAAATCAAACCTTTGGACTATATCCTAAACTGAATTCTTAGAAAATTCGAAATACATTGAAATGTAGTCCATTTGTCTTCACATGTGGGGAGTCTGTCTAGAGCTCCCTATTGGACCGTAATCTTCCACGTAGACTTACGAGATTTTTTGAAAGCAAATAAGGGACATAATGCGAGAAGTGCTGTTTTAAGCAATGACTTCGAAAAACGTTTAAATGAATTGAAAAACATTGTACTATGTGTTAAAAACTACCTTAACATTAACATACATTGCATTTAGAAACCTGCGAGTTCTGATGAGCGGTCATGTTCGCATCACTCAAAATATTTTCATTAAAAAATGTTCGTGACAAGTGACTTCAATTCCACTCTTTGTCAGATTTAAACGATCTTTTCTCCTTTCATGTTTTTAAAAAGGTACAGAAATCTCTTTCTCTCTCTCTCTCTCTCTCTATCTCTCTACATTGGCATTTGATCCATGAATACCTAAAATGTTTGAAATAAATAAACAAATAGATAAACAGTATTAAAATTGGGGATATGAAATGAAAGGTGTTCACTGAAAAATGCAAAACCTTTGTTTTTCATGGCGCTGAAATTTCTGACTATTCTATGGTCTCAAGCTGTCTCGAAATACACAAAATTCTTCATAAAAATTGTCACAATTAAATTATGGATATATTTGAGATATCTTGAAGATATTAATAATGTTTTAAAATTCAGAAAGCGTAAGTGGGGGAGAATGAAAATGCCTAATTTGATTGATTGAAATTGCGAAATGAGCATTTTTAAATGAAAAATTCAGTCACGACATTAAATAGGAGAGTTAGACCGTAGAGCAGGACACAATTTACCCTCCTCGAATAACGTCTGGTAACACTATTCGCAGGTGATTCCTCGATCCTGTACATACTGTAAGTTCCAGGTATCGTGATCAGCTCCGAGGGAGAGAAAGGGGACAGGCCTATTAACTTATCACAATAAGGACAACTTGAGTTGCTTTCTCTGAACTGATTTATTAGATTCTCTTTGGGAAATAACTATTCCATGACAAGGAGGAATTGGCTTGCCAATAAACCATCAGGGGTTTTCTGGTAATTCATCACGTGTTCAGTAATTACACGGCCAGGTAATATGAAGTTATTGTTGTATTCACATACTAAATTTGTTGGCCGGTTATAAGCTGCGCTCCATGGCCTTAGTCACGGATCATTTAGATGCCATGATTCACGTTCACGGGTCCACGGTAGTTGACTTCTTTGATTAGACCCGCAATCAAACACGTACAGTCGATGAATCGTCATTTTCCGCTTATAAATTGTTAAGATTTTATATTGCTGGTTACGAATTATCATTATTATTGTTTTCCGTTCCCTAAACGCTGACAAGGGAGACCATGGCGATGGAACCATACAAAACCGTACGTGACATCCACACATGTGTACCGGGTTCGAGGTGAACTAGGTCCTCAATTTCTTAATAATTCTACTCCGTATTCCTGTTATCTTTTATCTTTTCTGTCTGTATCCGTGTGGTCTTGGAGATTCGCAGATTAAACAAGAGCTGTATTATAAACTCGATTGATATCTCCCATATTGTCACTCACGGCATTGCTTTTTCTGTCTTCTTCATTCTCTTTTGCCACTCCTCAAGTTATCACAATTTCGTGCGATTGTTCCTAATTCCTGCCTTGTAAGGCTCTTACGAGCAGGGTGCATCTATCGTGTTATCGTAGCGGAGGAGAGTGTTGTGTATGAGTTGCTGGGGTGTTAAAGACAGCACAAACACCCAGTCCCCAAGTCAAAGGAATTAACCGTTCAGGATTAAGAATCCCTTGACCCGACCGGGAATAGAAACCATGACCGCACTAGCCATGCAACGGGACACTCATACTATGAATTATTTTGAGACTGAGATATATACGATGGTAATTGTACAAGTTCCACGTCTGTGATGTGATTACCTGCCATCCAAGGAGGCCCGGGTTCGATTTCCAGCTCTCCCACTAAATTCGAAACGTGGTACAAAAATTGAACGGGATCGACTCATCATCGGGAGGTCAACTAAGTAGAGGAAGGTTCGATTCCCACCTCAGCCATCCTCGAAGTGGTTTTCCGTGTTTTTCCACTTCTCCTCCAGGCAAACGCCGGGATGGTTCCTAACTTAAGACCACGGCCGCTTCCATCCCTCTTCCTTGCCTAGCCTGTCGCACCTTCCCATCCTCCCACAAGGCCCCTGTTCATCATAACAGGTGAGGCCACTTGGGCGAGGTAATAAAAGTAATACACCGGGTGAGATGGCCGTGCGGTTACGGGTGCGCAGCTGTGAGCTTGCATCCGGGAGATAGTGGGTTCAATCCCCACTATCGGCAGCCCTGAAGATGCTTCTCCGTGGTTTCTCATTTTCACACTAGGAAAGTGCTGGGGCTGTACCTTAATTAAGGCCACGGCCGCTGCCTTCTTCCCAACCCTAGTCGTTTCCTATCCCATCGTTATAAAGCAAATAGAAAAAAAAACGGAAGGTAATACATGAAACTGCCAAGGAAAGATATCGACATACTGTACAATTCCTTTCTTTCTTTCTTTCTTTCTTTCTTTCTTTCTTTCTTTCTTTCTTTTTTCTTTCTTTCTTTCTTAGTTTACCTTCAAGGGTTTATTTTCCCCGGGACTCAGCGAGGCATTCAACCTCTACCGCCTCAAGGGTAGTGACCTGGCGCGTGAGAGTTTGGGTCGGGGATACAACTAGGAAGGAGGACCCGTACCTTTCCCAGGTGGCCTCATCTGTAATACTGAACAGGGGCGTTGTAGGGGACGGGAAGAATGGAAGCGATAGACAAGGAAGTGTGAAGGAAGCGGCTATGGTCTTAAGTTAGGTACCATCCCGGCATTTGCCTTGAGAAGAAATGAGAAACCACAAAAACCATTTCGAGGATTGCTGAGGTAGGAATCGAACCCTCTCTACTCAGTAGACCTTCCGAGACTCAGTGAACCCCGTTTCGGCTTTCGTACTACTTTTCAAATTTCGTGGCAGAGCCAGAAGTGGTGGCTAATGACACTAACCACTACACCGCAGAGGTGGACACAAGTCAATTAAGTAAAAAACATTGGCTATCCTCGAACCCGAATAGCCCGCGTGGACAGAGTGCTACATATATTATACCACCATATATTTGAATGTTAAATTTAAAGGCCATGTTCTTGCTAAATAAAGTTCAATGGCACAAATTCTAGCACATGTAGCGGAGATGAACCTGCCAATCGCGACCCCGTAGCTGGTCGGTTAAATGTGTGCTGCTCACGTTCTGATAGTTCCGCTCCTCGCCGCTAGAGGAGTGGGGATCGTACTGCAGTGCGATCTGGCGGCGGGAAGGAGGAACTAAGGTGCTGGTCCCGGCCTGCGGGTGAACTTCGCGTGTTACTGACACAATGGGGTGTTATTAATTAGTTATTAATAGCTAACCTTTCGATGTATTCACTCCTTTTTTTACAGCAAAAGGAAAAGAAAATAATGGAGTAGTATCGAGAGTGATAAATGGTTTGTGAATGTGTTGAATCTCGGTTATAAATTATACTACCGACACACAGAGAAAGAGAGAGACAGTGGCGGGAGTCCGCCGTTTCAGAGCCTGTTGGTACTCTGTCATACACCAAGCAGTGTGAGCTTCGGTCTTGCAACTCTGTATTCGGGAGGTGGAGAGGCTATCCTGAGAATGGTTTTCCGTTGTTTCCCTAAGGTAAATGTCGAAACACATCCTTGTATAGGACACCAATTCTTACCTTCACTACACCTCAAACCACGGCTTCAAATCTCCTTGACTGTGGGAAATGGACCTGGCAACAATGTGTCCTTTAGTCATCTCTGCCACAGAACTTGTACATAGTAAGCTGCAATAAGGGCCTAACCCTCTAGGTTTCCCGCCCTACCTGATCAAGGTTCGGCATGAATTTTTCTTTTCTTTTTCCGGCCATCAATGAACTATGTTTGACAATCGTTACAATAATTTTAGCCTTCTCTTCCTTCACTCTCTGCCGGTATCGTTTCATCCTTTCTCCTACTTCATTCTTCTCTTCTTCTGTACAGGACCTCTCTTTTCTCACTAGTGTCTCCTTGAAATCGCGAAACTTTTTGACGAGTTGTCTAAATCGCTTTTCTTCGGCATGTTTCGAAACCATTTTAGCTCTGTCTTCCGCATCCATTACACATTATTATTATTATTATTATTATTATTATTATTATTATTATTATTATTATTATTATTATTATTATTATTATGCAGAAACGATTCCTGTAAAGATAAGAATTGATCCGTATTTCTCTCATAATCCGTTTACCGTTCACGGTTTGGACGGAGGACCAGTACCTCGCTCAGGCGGCCTCACCTGCTATGCTGAACAGGGGCCTTGTGGGTGGATGGGAAGATTGCAAGGGACAGACAAGGGAGAGGGAAGGAAGCGGCCGTGGCCTTCAGTAAGATACCATTCTGGCATTTGCCTAGAGGAGAAGTGGGAAACCACGGAAAACCACTTCGAGGATGGCTGAAGTGGGAACTGAACCAACTCTATTCACCTGACCTCCCAGGCGTGAGTGGACCCCGTTTCAGTCCGCGCTCCACCTTTCAAATTTCGTGAAATAGCTTAGAATCGAACAGGGGCCTCCGGCGGCGACAGCTAATCACACTAACAACTACACCATAGAGACAAACATGCATGGGGATCAGTTTCTGTTACAGACATAAACATGGTGCAAATGTTACAAAATCATATTGTCAAAGCATTCTTTTGGTATGAAAACAGAGAAATATTTAGCTTAAGTGAGGATATGTTAACAGGGATGTACCAGAAGAAAAGGTTCTTGAGAGTTAAACAATTTTATATGTACAACATAATTAAAGAAAATTACTGGAAGCCACAATATAGAATTGTAAATGAACATACACATGGAACAAAACTGAGGCATGTAAGTTATTTTCAGGTCATGAGGTGCTACAACAAATATGGATCCAGAACACTGCAAGTTGTAGTTCCTAAATTTTTGAACAAGTTACCCTCAGAATTGGCACACTTGAAAACCAAATATCAACTTAAAAAACATGTGAAACTATGGATCATAGATAAAAAAAAATACAGTTTAAATATTTGTTCATGAATGAAAAATGTACCAAAGACTTATCTATTTTGAGTGATACTTTCAGGGATTAATAAAAACTCACACCACAGGACAAAATTACAATGCTAATGTAAATATACAAACCGTATTAATGTTGTAAACAGTAAGGATTGCAACAATTTATACAAATGTGAAACAACTACGCCGGCAGATAAGCACATCAAGTGCTTTGCAGTTGTAAATAATTGCAAAGATAATGCATAATATCCTACTGCATATTTGCAAATGTATTTTAGATCTATACTAACATTATAAAGAGGAAAATTTGTTTGTTTGTGACGAATAGGCTCAAAAACAACTGAACCGATTTTAAAAATTACTTAACCTGTAGAAAGCTACGTTGCGAGTGAGTAACATGGGCTGTATTTTATTTTCAAAACAATTCGAGGTGGGGGGCACGGGGGGGGGGAGATATAAAAATAATAGGCTAATATAGGCAAAATATCGAATTAGTCGTATAAGGTCTAGACAAAGCTCAATTTAATCCTCTTGACGCAAAGAACAAAACTCGGTAAGCCCTACGGGCCCTAAAACCAACCGTTACGGAGATATTGGCACCACACTACCCCTCGTCTAGGAATCGGTTAAAGTAATGAACTGTCGTAACCATGGCAACGTCAGCTTTAGGATTCTACAGCAGCGAAATTATCTACAATAAATCACGAAAACTTAACATGTTACAGACATGAAAATTGATATTTGGAATCCCCTTTAAAAATAAAAGAACACAAATATCGTTTTCACAAAATCCACTTGGGGGGGGGGGGAGGTGAAAAGAAGTGAGGAAGGCGTTGTATTGTGTGAGTTTACATATATCTCAAAAAATGAAGATGTTACAGACTTTAAAATTGGTACTTGGAATCTCTTTAAAAATGAACACACTCTTTTTGGAAAATCCACTTAAGAGGGTGAAAAGAATAAAAAAGCGTATGAATTTTTAAAAATGAGTATCTTATTCTTCTATCGCTTTACCCACACCTATGAGGTTGCGGCTACGAACTGTGTCGCACATGAGGATTTGACCCTGTTTTACGGCTGGATGCCCATCCTGACGGCAACCGTATGTGTAGTGATGTAATCTATACTTCTATACTAATATTATAAAGAGGAAAATTTGCATATTTGTTTGTAACGGATAGAGTCAAAAACTACTGAATCGATTTTAAAAATTACTTCACCTATAAGAGCTACATTGCCAGTGACTAACATGGGCTGTATTCTATTTTCAAAACAATTAGAGGGGGGGCGACGACGGGAGATATCAAAATATTAAAATAATAGGCTAATATAAGCGAAATCGAATTTGTCGTACAAGGACGGGACAAAGCTCATTTTAAGCTCCTTGACGCAAAGAACAAAACTCGGTAAAACCTTCGGGCCCGAAGACCATGTATTAAGGCCCTAAAACCAACCGTTATGGAGATATTGGAATCGCACTCTCCCTGCTCTAGGAATCGGCCGTAACCATGGCAACGTCAGCTGGGATTCTACAGCAGCTAGATTATGCATGTACGTTTGGGCATAGCTGCCAACCAAAATTGATATACGAATGACTTTCTATCTGGAATAAATAAACTGTTGTGTAAGACGCTCATTGCACTCCTTTGGGCGTGGATGGAAAGGGAGTGAAGTATAAAAAGAATAGCCCCGGAGATCTCCTTAGTACAGCGACCACCGGTTGCCGATGGACCTCCGTTTTTACGTACTGGCTTAGGTTTCAGCAATTTGCGGAGTCTGTTACCTATAGTTTAAACTATTTTCTATCAAATAAAGGAGTAGTAGGATCACCGATGTTATTAGTGCCGATATTTTGGTCCACTTTTACGATCATTGTAACCATGAAAACCTATATACTGTACACAATTGTCAAGATGGTGCACCCATGACTTGAAAAAAATTCTCAACATTTATACTCAGATACATTATATGATGTGCGACATGAGAATTATAATTCTCGATAATTATAGTAGTTTCTTTTATGCATCGCGTATTTCCTTGAATCATTTGTAATAGTTACGAAATGTCGGATCAAACAAATACATTCAATAATATTTATACTTGTGGTACCGGTACTATCTAGCGGAAGTATGCAGCTTTGTAAAGGCAGCAGGTATATCTAGGTGGGAATGAAGGAAAAACATGGTAGCAAAAGATCTTAGAGGTCGACGCTAATTAGGAACTAATATTTAGAGGCCCCATGAAGAAAAGAAGAAGAAGATACACTATAATTCCAAACATGACAATTAATTCCTACTTACTCAAGTAAATACACCAGTGATATAAATATCTGATGAAGTCAGTCACACCGATAGTATGAGTAACTAAAGCCAGTTTCTGATAAACCGCACGAAGAACGGGTAGTTCTGCTAGTAAGTTATAAATATATTATTATTATTATTATTATTATTATTATTATTATTATTATTATTATTATTATTATTATTATTATTATTATTATTATTATTCAGAAAAAATCTTGTAAAGATAAGAATTGCTTGAACAAGAAGTTGTTAAAGTTGGTTGCGAGAGATATTTTCGGAAATACTCCATTAGTAAGGATTAGGAAGGAATCCTGTGATATACATTCGGATGCATGTGTTGTGAGCCAGTTCTTTCAGCTAATCTCGTGTAGCTTAAACAAACAAAAAATGTCTCGCCGTCAACAATAATTGAGCAGCAAGTCTGATACAAATGAAGCTATCAGATGGCATATTATTCGAAGCAGTCCCCTTGCGCACATATGTAGCGTCAGTCCCGCTCCTGGGGGAGAAGATCGCAGTTACAAGAGTAGCAGCACGGGATCAGGAGAGCGTGACGCATTTCATTTGTTTGACAGTGACGAATGTAGAGACAGTTGCCGGTAGATGCGCGCACCATATATTGTACAGGGACTGGATTGTATTTAGGCCCGCATTATCGAGTAATTACCAACTTTTGGCACATTGACAGCTCCTTAACAAGCGAGATACGAGATCAAATGGTTGAGATTGTTTAGACGTGAACACGCAGCCAAGTATGCGAGAGTGGAAGATACAGACATGATAGCAGACTACATCGATAGTCTTATCCTTGGTTACGTAGTCTGGCTCCTTGGATGAATGTGGTCTCTGGTTCACAGGGTGGAGGGTTCGATTCCGAGCGGGTCAGGGATTTTTCAACCGCGTTATCCTCGGCGACTGGTTGTTTGTGCAGGGTTCAGCACACAGCCTCTTCATATATGGAG
The DNA here is from genome assembly GCF_040414725.1 of Anabrus simplex. Taxonomy (NCBI): domain Eukaryota; kingdom Metazoa; phylum Arthropoda; class Insecta; order Orthoptera; family Tettigoniidae; genus Anabrus; species Anabrus simplex. The sequence goes on along the minus strand of NC_090272.1, from coordinate 24,975,057 downwards.
AATGCAGCAACCACCACAGAAGCATGTTGTTGTGAATACATTCCTCTATATGAGGTTGGCGTCAGAAAGGGCATCCGTTTGTAAAACAGGATCAAATTAACACAGTTCTCACCCACGATCCTATTAGAGTGTGTAAGTTATTACAGTGATTTTTTCCTGTCTTGGAAGCCACCCTCGAGGAATCTATCATTGCTTTATGATGTAGTAATAATCAGGTAGCATGTGTAGGTGTTAATTTGACGCCATCTCCTAGGTAAGATATCCCCCTCCATTCACCGGTTTATGCATACAGGTTCATCAATCGAGTTTTTTCCCAACGTAGCCATTATCTCCTCATCCCTAGTACACTTCTCCCATTTTTCCACCAGCGGTCATTCTCGCTAATTACAGGTATGGTACTTCTGATGAGTCCACCCAGTTCTACTCCCGTACAGTAAATCTGGTCTGAAAACGGACCGGTGTATAGACGCCCTAACAGTTAACGGAACTGAACTGCACTTAGGGTTGTCGCCAACGTGGCAGATTCCCTATCGGTTGTTTAGTCTTTTCTTATATGTAAACGCGCATGCTGTTAATATAATTTCATTAGCACAAACGAGGAACTGTCAGATGCTCTTAGGGTTATGGAGCTGGGAGCTTGAAATGGGAGATGTTGGGTTCGAATCGCGCTGTTCGTGTTCCTGAAGATTGTTTTCCGTGGTTTTCCATCTTCACGTGAGTCAAATGCTGGGGCTGTAGCTTTATTAAGGCCACAGCCACTACCTTGTCAATCGCAACCCTTTGCTGTGCATCCGTCGCAGAATACCTTGGATGTGTTAGCGCCACTTGTAAAAATAGGAATTTCTGTTGATGTGACAACGACGGGCTCGTACGAATTTCTATTGCAATCGGTCTGGTCTTCTCCTGTGAGCTGCGCAGGGGCTTCGTGATAAGTTCCAGGCGATTGTTAGCCGAAAGATTTTGTTTCTTCCAAGTCCTGGCACGAGGGAAGTGGCGAGGTAAAACTGATATTGTATCGCTGTCATTGCAGACACCAATTCAATGAAACCATATCCCTGAACAGGTGTCGAAACACGAGTATCGCTTACCACGCCATGAGACACACGTGTGTGACATTTCCCAGGCCTTGCGAACTACTTGTCAGTGTTCAGTGTGTTAGCAGCCAACCACCTCCATAATGACAAGCTAATCAAATAAAGGCATCTAGAAGAGAAAATTTGTCAAACATCGAATTTTTATATTTCCCTTCTATGTATAAGAATGTTCCTTAAAGAAAATGTGTGTTTTAAATTGGCTTTTGAAAAAACGGTGCCAACACTGGCACTTCCTCTTAGCTGTCACATTTCCAAAAGTGGCATTTTATAACTCTTATGTGTCGTAGTTGCGCCAGTAAAGTCAAGCAGTTCTCGCTATTCGTAATATATGTGCTGTGGGTCAGTATTTCTCCCAGAATATTATCACATAGAGGCTTTCGCAGGCGCAACGGTGATATACTTCTCTCATGCTGTAATTCAGCATACATTTTAATTGCGTGAGACTTGCAAAAAGTATTTCTCTCCCCCCCTTCCTCCAGGTAAAGTTAGTAAGGCAATAACAACTTCCATTTTTAAGTAACTGTGGGTCATCGTTCTAACAGGAAGTTTTATCCACTTACTTCAGGTAAATTACGGCCGATCATCCGTTTTACAAAGCTTTCCGTAAGAGTGGTGATGGTGATCATTGTTTTGAAAGGAACTACAACAGGCCCACAACCTTCTATTAACACTAATCAGGAGGAAAATGGAAGGGTTCAGACATTTCAAAAATGAAGGTATCGGCAAACGAAAGATAAGGGCTACGAAGGGCGTGAAAATGAAAGACTCCCTAGGCCTCGAAATCTAATACCCTAGGAGTCGCAAAAGGACCAAGGATGACCAGCAGAGGTCGGGTAGGAGAGATGGAAGCGAGGAGCCTGACACAAGTATAAGTGGAACTAATTTCTGGACTAAGCTAAGGGTCCTGTGATCGCAACCCATGCTCCCAAGTTGAAAGCCCTGTCAGGAAGTGTATACCGTGGATGTCGTTCTACCGCCTCCACCTACAGAACGTCCCCCCTAAGAGATTCCCACATTTTAAAGGTGGATGTTAACATCAAAACCCCATTGTCACTGATTCTTCTCTTCCAACCCTCCTTGGTAAACCCTTGCTATGTTTCGACCCGGAAGGTTTGTGAAGCCTAAGGAGTTTTGATGGGTTTAACTGCTCTTTCTTCCTGATCCTTCAAAGAATTAGTTATTTGGAACTAGAATCACAGACATTCAGCTACACTTCCTCAGGTGGAGAAGAGGGCTAAGACAAATAACACGTGATTCCTGAGTCAGTGACGGTGGAAGGCCCCTCTTCAAGCACAGAAGCTGGTCATCATCTCTAAATAAGTGTTGTTGTGAGATCCGCCTTCTCTGGAGCCTTATTGGCTATTCAAGTCTTGCTGGCACTCCTCCATCATGTAGTCGAGCCATTCGCCCTCAGTCAACATCTTCTTAATAGCTTGTAAACATAAGATAAGCGATACAAACAGCACACGGATCAGTATCTACATTACCTGTAATGAAACGGGCAATTAATGGGCTCGCTTCACAAACAACTCCTCTTCCGTCCACCCTCCTCCGTCAAGCTCCTCACAACAGATACTGGTATCAAATTAAAGAAGATAGATTTTTCAGCAATGCACAATGTAGCAAAAAGAAGTTGTAAGAAATTTCCCTTTTGGAAAATCAAATGAACATAAATACGTCTTTCAATAAAATAGTGACGCAATGTTACCTAGCAATCGTGCAGGCTGTGATGTAAATTATTCACAGATGGCCATGACATACAGATCTATGGCCTGTGTAGCTCTCAAGGTACTGTATCTAGGCAACATCAACTCATACATTTTGTTACATATTATTTCCTTACACAAATTTTCGGATGTCTCCGAGCTCTAAGATATATTTTTATCATAATAGCATTTTACACTTCATATACTGAAAAACATGTGGTACTATCTGTTGTGTAGCCATTCTTGACAAGTTAACTTTTGTAACTGCAGGATTTATTTATTTATCTTGTAGCAGCTATATTAAGAATCATAGACTATTAGAAAACATTTCACACAGGTATAGGCCTATAAGGGTTGCCCCTAGGTAGTACCAACGTCGTTGTTCCAAGAAAGAGAACATTGTTCATGTGTCGGTGCACGGCTGCGAATGTCGTATCGTCCGAAAGTTTTAATGTAGTGTTTTTACGTGCGAAGACAAACTAACTAGGTACGGTTTCGCCATAAATTCGTCCAAAAATGCCCAGAGTCTGTTACAGTATTTAGTTGATGGTGCCAGATGTTGGCGGACATTTACCGTCGTATGGAGAATGTGTATGTATCATGCTGTACGGTGTTCAGATGGTGTTGTGAACTTCATCATGGACGTGTAAGGTCTTGGCAAAACCAAGTCACGATCAGTGGACAGCTTGGTGAAAAAGAAAAAAAGAAATCAAAACAAACACTAGGTGATGTCGGTTCGCAAGCACGAACGTTGTAAGCTTGAGGAAGGCCTATTTCTCATCAAGTGGAATTCTGGGACACTCGCTTAAATCAACAAGGCGAAAATATTTCGGCAGATATGTCAGCCATACATCACTCCTTACTTCCTGCATGTTCACGTATTACAAACAATTAACCATTACAACAACCAACAAACGTCTCGACAGTTTAATTTAGACAACCCTTCCTCTGTATTTCCCTCCAGAAAGTAGTAACAGTCCGTGTGTTCGATATTTTGAGATGGGACTCCTCCGTCACACACAGAATGACCACACGAATCTTATTAAGTATCGACCATTTTTTTCTCGTCAGGTCAAACCTCAACTCTGAATGATGCAGAAGGACAGAAGTTGTTCTTCTCCTGAGATGAACTCTTCTTTCCACTGGACAATAAATGTAAAATTACTTTCCGCCAGTTTTTTAGCCTGGTGCAATAATAATAATAATAATAATAATAATAATAATAATAATAATAATAATAATAATAATAATAATAATAATAATAATAATAATAATCGTATGCCCTCAGTCCGGCTCTTTGGATGAATGGTCAGCGTCGAAGCCTTCGGTTCAGAGGGTCCCAGGTTCGATTCCCAACTTGGGCAATGACTTCAATTGTGTAATTAATTTAGCTCATGGACTGAACGTTTCTGTTAACACACTTCTTTTCATATACAGTACTTGCCATACATCATACCACAAAACACCACAGAGAAACACAATAGTGAATACTTACCTCCATTAAGGTTGCAGTTAGGAAGGGTATCCAGCTATAAAACTGGTTTAAAACAATAAGGGAAGAAGAAGTATATATTCAGTTACAGCGTGCAGGCTTTTACACCTTTTAGACTGCCTGATCCTAACTGCCCAATACAAGACCTCTGCCAAGTGTCCGACTCTGTACCACTGTTGTACAAAGAGAGCAATGGTGATGATGATGATGAACAAGAAAGGGCGGCGCGGAGCACCTGATGGCACCGCCGTCCCGACGCGTGACGCTGACGGATGGCCGCGGTGTACGGGTGGGAGGGAGCAGGGCCGCGAAATTAAAACAAGTCTTTCCCCGGCCCTCTCCCGGGACCCGACGGGACGCGCCTCATATTTCACGGGCAGTGACTCCATCTCATGAGCAATCAAAAAACGGGAGCACCCAGCGTCACGCATATATCATGTGGTGACATTTCATAAGCATCTCCTTACTTACCAACACACTTCGTACACTCGCAGACAAAACAAAAACTGTTTTATATGGACCCTCTATTATTCGGTAACTTTCCTATCACGGGAAATTCTTCAGTGCCTTCATTTCGACAAAAAAACTAATGAATATCATTCTAGAATGAGGGGAAACTGTCAAACGCGGACACGGAACCCAAAATATCCCTTTAAGGGAAAACCTTTTCTCCATTTCAGCCCTCCTTCTTTCATGCATTATTCCTTTATTTATTTACTCGTATGTCGTGTTTCTCTGCTCGTTTTCCCCATTCATTTTACTTTCTCTTTCTAAATAATAATAAATTAATAATAATAGTAATGTTATTGGCTTTTGGTCCCATTAAGAACTTTTACGGTTTTCACCGACGCCGGGAGGCCGGAATTTAGTCCCGTATAAGTTCTTTTATACGGAAGTAAATTGCACCGACGATCCGACACTCTACCACTGGTGTACAAAGACTGCTATGCAGCACTTAATGGCACGTGACGATGACTCATGGCCGCGGTGTACGTATTTGAGCACCTTCAAATAGCACCGGACTGAGCCAGGATCGAACCTGCCGAGTTGGGGTCAGAAGGCAAGCGCCTCAACCATCTAACTCAGTCCAGGTTTCTCTTTCTTCTCCTCGTTCCTTACCTCCTTTGGTTCTGCGATTCATCCATTTTACTTTTTCTCCCTTTCCTCCTCTCCTTTCTTTGTTCTTTCCTTTCCCATTCCTCTTGGTTGTTCTCCTCCCCTTGTTTCTTTCTTTAATCCTTTCTTCATACATATTCATATTTCTTTACAACTATTTTCCTGTCTTTGTGTCTGATTTCTACCCATATGTCTCTGGTTCGATACCCAGTGAAGAAATATAGTTCTCCTCTCGAATGTCGGCCAACGGCCATAGCCGTGTTGAAACACCAGATCCCGTGAGATCTCCGAAGTTAAGCAACATTGGACGTGGTCCGGAGTTGAATGGGTTGCCACGCGCTGTTGGTGGGGGGGGGGCGGGCTAAGGGAATGGAGGAGCGGAAAGGAACTGGGCACCCGACCGTACGTAAAATTCCGGCTCAGTCACACCTCTGCGGAGGTTCGGTCCTGCCTTCGAATGTCGTGAGTCTTAGGAAGAGAACCCATCTGCAAATGCAAGGCTAGGTCCAAAGTGAGCCAGGGAAAGCAACAGTAGCAAAGATAAGTGGAAGATCTGATCTACTTTTCAATTACCCATTTCTTAGTTTTCTTTCCTCACTCCATGTCATCCCCAGGATTAAATCAGGAGGTCTTTTAAGGCCTTCCTTCTCGTATTACTGAAATAGTCTTATCAGTGACAGATTCTCACCCCGCAAGTGAACTACGTATATGTGAACAATGTCACTTGAGAGAGACTAGTTGGTGTGGTTTACAGCGAGACACGAACCCTTGCCAAAGAGGTGTTGACACGTGTCACACATGTTGGCAGGCTCTGAGCTCCGCCGAGCGTATCGCCAGTGTGTGAGGTCTCTACGTCTGGTTCACATCCAAAGGGCCTAACCAACTACTCGGAACCAATTTTCTGCTCGTTTTATGGCTGCCTGCTAGAGCGGCGACATTCGCCTTAAAGACAAAATGTTGTATAACTTATGAATGTAACAGAGTCTTTAGTAAGGCTGCGCTCATAAATCTCACGCAGGCTAAATGTACACTTCCTTGTCTGGAAGCCACTGCCAAGATCGCACTTATACCTCAAGTCGATACGGTGAGAGCCCTCGCGGTTCGGCTGAAGAAGATTAGTGTACATTTCACATCCAGGTGGTACGCCAGGTGCGACGTGAAGTACATTTCTGATCTTCACTTTCCGTGAAACAGTGCCCGTAGGCCGGTATTATTTAATTCATTTCACCGTACAGAGTCACACAATCTCTGCATTGTACCCATAATTATTGGAGTTGTGAAAATATTTACTAAGTAGTAAGTCATAGTTTCCAGTGTCGAATGAATTAAATGTAAGTTGAAAGCCCTTCAGTGTATCGAACACACTACAGCACACCTGTAAGAAAAGACACTATTAAACAAAGAATGACATATTTCGTTCTTAATAGAACATCATCAGATCATATAAAGCCACGCTCAATATTTTGAAATATTTATCTCTATTTCTTTCTAAACATCTACGAGTTTGAAATTTGGAACTTATATTAACGACGTCCTGCCTTGTCTCCCCTCCAGCATTCCATCTGACGATCTTGTTTTAAGAACGAAACGTCATACTTGTGTCTTTTTTACAGGTAAATTATATTGAACTTATGTGTTACACAGACTGATAAGCTATTAAATTAAATTTTAAAATATTTATGCCAAAAGCTATTAAAATGCAACCGGTAGGAGTTCTCATGTGGCTTTCAAAAGTATCAAAATATCAAAAGTATCAAGTTTTGTAGCAGAGATTACGTTCGTGTCAAAGTGAAATTTCGCTCTTAAATATTGACAAGACTAAGTTATAGCGCATGCCTGTACTTTCCGTGTCACATTCACCATGAACTATTGTAAGTGAAATATGAACCTATTTATGTATTATATGTTTCAGATATCTATTTGTGCATTTTAAATGATGTTACGGCAAATAATAATTGTATATTGTGATGAAATAGTAATAACAGTAACAACTATTTACACGTTGTGGTCTTCGTTCCTGACAAGAAATCTGACGGGAACGATACACCACAAATTCAACCCTCCAAAATCAACGTTGTCAGTTGTGTACCTTCTTTCTCTGTGGACAATGGTGCTGTTACGAAGGCCTTCAGATGCTGCTGTAATATCCGGGAATGTGCATAAGGAGAAAAGGAGAGGGACATGAAATGTGGCAATAACTGGAAACATTTCCCTAACAGCACTTGTAGCTGTATCAGTGGAGGTTTCTTATGTCGTGAAACGGAGTCTTTTGACATAAGTATGTCCTATTGCTGGAGGTCATCCGAAAATTTGTGTATCGTGACGCGACAAAATGTGTGACGGAAGCGTAACCATAGCAACCGTTGCAGGCTATGTCTTATGGCTGGTTGCCATCTCAGATTGTCAACAGTTGATGGATGACAAAGACCGGGAGATAAATTTACTACCATTTCACTTTTTCAAAGGGCAAAGTGATTTCTTTTTAATTAAAAATTTATGTTATATTAATGAAACAACAACATTCGAGTTTAATCACTCGGTAGTGGACACCAGGGATTAGTGGAAGTTCCTATAGAAAGTAACGACTAGATTTCGAAAATAAAATGTCCAAATAAATTTATTTAATTTTCACGGACAACTTCTTCATTTTAGCGCAGTGTTTTCATGAAAAGGTGTTTCGAACGCCCTGAGGTGCTGACATTTTATTACTTACTGGACATGACGGCCACGTATTCAGCATCTTCAATCATACCACCGGTCTGAGCATCTTAGGCTTCGGACATGATGGCCCTGATCCACAGAGGTGTGGTCTACTGCTACACAGAGATTTATTGTACTTTATTACTTCATTCTTACATCTGTACAAGTGAATTCTCATTGTTCCGTTTGAAACAAGCAGTATTTGCCAACCTGTTGTAACCTTTATAGATTTCTCTAACAGTAAGAAAATGTTAATATCTTCAAAATACCAGTGCGATTTTAATGCACTTTTGAGTATGCAAGTCCTAAGGATATTAAAGGAGCATATGACAACATTCAAGGAAGTATATTGATTAAATATATGTTCTAGTAATAGTAGTAGCAGCAGCAACACTATACTTGTGTATACAGAAAGGATAAATTTCCATTTAGGTTGATATTTAAACAGGAAGGACTTGCAGTAGAGATTAGTTCGCCTCAAAAAGAAATATGGCGTTAAAATATTCACAAATAAACTACAAACAATTTAAATGTGTATTATCACTAACAAAAATACCATACTGCATTGTGGAAAAGCTAATAATCCTGCAATATAAATGTATTACCGAGGAGGTGTATGTAACCTAATTTAAACCGTGGTCTCGCTTGTCAAAGTTCATGATACATTTCAATGACGACTCTTGTAAATTTCTTCTAATACGTTATTAGCAATGCGCATTATTTTGGGGAAAATAAAGTTACAACTCAACACCTTACAAGAACCTTTACAAATATGTAAGGAGGTATTAAACTGTACGTTTGCGGAATAGCGTCTAGCGTTCTACGGCTAATCTTGGTAGATAATTTATTTGTCCTGGCAAAGTTATGGACAGCCGTCTCGGTCTTACGCTTAACCGTAACATAATCAGAACGAAAAACAACTAATAAAAATCATTAAATGTAACCTATCATAGACTGTGTAGCACTACTGAGCAACTACTTGTATCCTACACTAAAATTTAAAGGCACAATATTACATAAAATGAGTACCGCTTTCAGGATATAAGGTTGTAACATAAAATGAATTTTGCGAAACAAATCTACTGAGGCCGCAATTTGGAACTATACCAGTGCGGGTAGCCCCGTCTACAACAAGACTTTTACTTGGGGTTGGTCATGTAGGTAGAAACGGCCCACATGGCTGAAGCACGTGGTCGGCGCCGAAGACAGGAGACGGCCGGCGAGCGTGACTGTGACGCCTATGGGGAGTTAGTGATCCAAAGAGTGATCATGCCAGCCACCGTGCAAATATCACAGCGACTGCCAGCTGGGGTGAACTCAGTCGTGTTCCTAAGTGTGCTGTGAGTGCACGTGTCTTTCATATTTGTACGTAAAACTACTCAATTGTCTCGTGTGTAACCCTATCGACTGAGCTACATTCACTGGCAGAGATCTGCCAACAAGTCTTGGACACAGCGAGGTGTCTCCGTAACTTAGCAGTGCAGCCAATCGTCCGACAAAAGAGGAATCGAGTGTGACCTTTCATCGCTTGGAAGGTAGGAACCTGTTTAACGTACATTGTCATGAATATTACTGCATCCTAGGAAAATAATAATAATAATAATAATAATAATAATAATAATAATAATAATAATAATAATAATATCATCGTCATCACCATTATGGGTCCGGCTCCATGGCTAAATAGTTAGCCTGCTGGGTGTTGACCCAGAAGGTCCCGGCTTCGATTCCTGACCGGGCCGGGGTTTTTTACCTTACTTTGGCTAACTCGTCTGGTTCCGAGGTTGGGGGAGAGTGTGCCGTCTTCATCACTGGAAATCATCTTAGACGGGGCCACATCCTCACAGACATACAGGTAGCATATGGACCGTCTATTAGAAAAAGACCTGCAAAAGGTCTCTCCAGGGTCCATTATCATTATCGTGGTTCTTTCTGCTCAATACTTGGTCATAATTTGTCCTATTCTTACGGTCGGATGCCCTTCTTGACGCCAACCCTATGTGGAAGGATGTAATTACGCTGACATGTTGGTAGTGCGAAGTGTTTTGTGTAGATTATGACATGTGTATTAATGCATACCGAAACACCCAGCCACCAAGCCAGTGGCGCAGTTAAAATCCTCGGTCCGTTCGGGAATCGAACCCGGCCTCTCCCGATGCGAAAGACTCTGCAATGAACATTCAATCTGGAAAGCGGACTACTCCCACCATTAACAATGATAATAATGACAGTGATTATTTCCTTTGCCATTTCACCACTACGAGTTGATCCTGTAACTTTGAGGCTTCGAATGCTCTATTACATTGGTATCGGAAAAGAACAAGAGTTGACCAAGGGAGGTTGTAATTGAGAAGCCTGGTGTAAGTAATTTGAGCGCACATAACAAAACCGACTACCAAAAATCCAAACCAAACCAAGCCCCATGGCGCAACAGCCCCGAGGGGCGATGGCCTACCAAGCGACTGCTGCTCAGCCCGAGGGTCTGCAGATTACGAGGCCTCGTGTGGTCAGCACGACGGATCACCTCGGCCGTTGTTCTTGGCTGCCTAGACCGGGGCCGCTATCTCACTGTCAGATGTTTCCTCAATTGTAATCACGTAGGCTGAGTGGACCTCGAACCAGCACTCAGTGGCAGGTAAAAATCCCTGACCTGGCCGAGAACAGAACCCGGCGCCTCCGAGTAAGAGGCAGCCACGCCCCTACACCGCGGGATCGGCTACAACCGACTACACTTTAATTCATATGAAATTGGTGAGTGTGTTGGGTTTCGTTAAGGTTCTTATGTTGTAAACTATTAGACCGAATGTTTGAAATCACTGAATAATCTCTACTTTACGACTGGGCAAGTATGTTAAACGGTAAGTAGGTACATTGCTTGTAAGGTGCCGCTGCAGGTGACTGGTAGGACACACTGTACTGCATGGTGTTGTTCTCACGTAGGCACAATCATTTGCATTGCGTTACAAAATGTCTTATCAGTGACATGGTCCAATAATCTCGGCTCAGAACAGTTCCACGAAGGCTCGTCGCCGACTAATAAGAAGAAAGGGAACAGTACACCCGCCGTGTAGAGATGTCATGTGGGAGATAAGCTGGCAGACTACATGCAAAGTGAAGAGTCCCTAAAAACTTTCTCGTGAACTTACGTCACGTTCATCTATTGTTAAATCTCTCCGTCAACGGGACGATGATATCTTCAGAAAAAACTAGTGCAGTGCTGTAACACTTGTCTACCAACTCATAAACAAAACTATAAATTCTTGTTAATCGAAGAAAGCAGCATTTCACCCAGGGTGGCAGCGAGCTGCTCAGTTGCTGTTCAGGGAGCACCAGGGGAGATACCGTCGTTTTGCCCGCCAAAAACCACTATGCGAAATATTTGAGTTTACAAGATTGGCCTTTAATGTTCTGCCATCGATGGGTCAACACTGTGCGAGAAACTTCAAATAATTCTTGCTCTTAATGATTGTGTGCTGCGGGTCAGTATTTCTCTCACAACATTGTTTTTACAGGCGTTACGACGATAAGTATCTTCATTTGTATGAATGCCCGCCGTAAGTTTCACATTAAATCTGAAGTTCTCAATATGGAACTACAATTTAACCTCAACAATTATGAACATTTTATCAACAAGAATGGAAGTGATGTCTCAAGGACACACTGACCGACAATGTGCTGGAGAGGTTTGGCAAACCAGACGATGAGCCCACTGCCACTCTGCGTGGAACACTGGTATTTTCACGATTAATAACACCTAAAGATTTGAAAACTTCCCATTCTAGTTAATAATTTATATGGTAGCAATGATATTAAATTATGGTCCCCTAGGAACATATTTTTTTATCAATATAATTTTTCTTTTAAACTTCAAATTCTTACTTCATCCTTCAGTTATATATCGGATTAGATTTACTGAAATCGAGTGTCGGCTCATTTCAATTTGCTTTTGTTTGTTTGTTTGTTTGTTTGTTTGTTTGTTTGTTTGTTTGTTTGTTTGTTTGTTTGTTTGTTTGTTTGTTTGCATGCTTGTTAAGGCATCATGGGAATATTTCTCGAAGCACGCTCATTAAGTTGGTGTTGCAAGTTCTGAGAGGGTTCAAAGTACAGATTGACAAATCTCTTCTTAAGTTGTCCAGTGCACGATTTACAATCATTGAACTCATAAGTTTTTAACGTGCGACGAATAATAAGGTAGATATTTGCGAATAATATACTTCCAGTAAACTTTCAAATACCTCCGCAATTATTACTTCTGTTTGTCCGGCTCCATGGATAAATGGTTAGCGTGCTGGCCTTTGGTCGCAGGGGTCCCGGGTTCGATTCCCAGCAGGGTCGGGAATTTTAATCATCATTGGTTAATTCCGCTATCATGGGGGCTGTGCTGTCTCCATCATCATTTCATCCTCATCACGAAGCGCAGGTCGCCTACGGGAGTAAAATCAAAATACCTGCACCGGGCGAGCCAAACATGTCCTCGGGCACTCCCAGCACTAAAAGCCATACGTCACATTTCTGGAAATATTGCGAAGGAACACTAAAACATTTGAAACGCTGAGACAAATGCCACAGTATGCATCGCATTTGTGCTGAATTCTACAGCAATAGGACACTTCTACATTATGCTGTGATCTGCACCTTGGTTATCGGCGGTCTCTTAACAATTCATTCTCGAATCAAACCTCCTAATATCGTTGCCATAAGACCTATGTCTGTCGGTGCGACGTAAAGCTAATAGCAAGAAAACCTCCTAATTCCCTTGTAGAACAATAGCCGAGTAAGAGATACGTACTTTTCTATTTCGACTGCTTGGCAAACCTCTACACAGAACTCATTAATATAGTTGTCATGATGGCGAGTAAATCAGAAGGGCAGCCATGCAGAAGTGCACAGCATCTGCTCAAACACTCGGTGTCTGTCGGGGAGAAATTCTGCTTCAGAGTTCAGCGACGTACGTAGGACAGAAATTTATGACGTCATTTCACTTGCAATTCTTCATACAGTACAAATTTAGCCATAGCCATAGGAATTGTCATTACTCTGGATACTTATTGTGAAAGTATTATTATATTAACCTTCGAGTTTCTCCTATTAACAAACTTCTAAGTAAAACCTATTTTCTCTAATATTTATTTGTATTATTTTGAAGGAATCAACTATTTGTCTTGCCACAAAATGAACTAGAAAGAAAATTATTCAAAATATTTTTCCCTACTAATTTTGTTATATACGCCTCCTTCTAACAATTATCCGTTGTCGAGATTCCTCTCTATGTTCAGTAATACTGTAATAATTTTTCTTCTAGTTTTCGTTCCAGATTGCCTTCCACTCAAATACCAACTTTCATGCCAATAAATTTCAGCAGGTTTGGTGTGATGCTTGCACAAAGGGGCAACATTGAAATTAAAGTACTGCATTGGTCAGCCCATCACATAAAATAATAAAAATTATATTTAATTTATACCATAATATTCCAACAACGTATATCCTTATTAATTAATGGCTGATGATCGCATTAAGAAATCACGACAATAGTCCAATGTTGGTGCAGAATTGTAGCTTTTCGGAGATCTGTGTGAACCTTGTTCTGTTTTATTAGATTATTTTACCCCTAATGCATGATTTATTCCCATTTCTCTATTTTGTTACTTCTTGTTCTCGGCAATGTGATGGTTCTTACCTTTGAAATATTATATTCTCTCACAGTACACACAACGAACAGGTATAGCATCTTATTCTCTCATCTAATTCCGTACATTCCATCACAAAACACGTGCTTTCTGAAAAAGTGCCTAAATTTTGGAATGGCTTGCTAATATTTGTAAATGCGTAACTAATACAATACCTGGCGAATCTCAATGAAAACTCAATGAAAAGACGTGAATTAAACACAGGTGTTCGGAGGAAGCAGTGTCTGTGTTTCTAGGGCAGAAATATGGTGAATGTAATCTTCAACTTTTGACTCGTATTGTACTAGCCAAAGCTTTGAAATGTACAAACAGAAAGGAATTGTTGTGCAAATAATTCAAATAATGTTTCAAGGTGGTAATATTCTCCAAGTTTTATCCCTTTAAACCGCTTATCTGTCACTTCCCCATGGAATTTATCATACAAAAACCCGATAGATGATTGCCAGGCATGTTGTTTCGAGGAATGACATCCGCCACTCCTTCTTAATGGTGGAATCTCATCTTCAAGCTCGTGATTGTCTTATCTGCTCATCAGCGACTTACACCTGTCGCTGCCTGTGAAGTGACCGTTTGTGTCTTGTCCGGGTAAGAATTCAGATGTGTATTTTTATAATTACACCTTCTATAATGTGGAGCCCATTACTTGATGTATATCGACACTTCTCGTCCACCATTAGTGGGCGATGACGCAAAGCGTAACACGGCTGCGTGAATGAGAGGGGTCACAACAGGTCACTTACAACGGCCTGAGAATACATTTAATTTGTATCGATCAAACATTAGGTCCACCTTTGAAAGAGCTAAGAACACTTTATTTTTATTACATAAAATTCCTGTGAAAACCAGGTTAACTAGATCAGTCTTTTATGGACAGGAAACTGAACAGAAATACCACATATATGGCAGTGTAATTGTATTTAGTTAGGTATTTCGAATTGAACGTCCATGCATTACGTGTTCAAAAGCAAGCAAAGGTGACCTTTTGGTACGCGAAGGTTGACATTATAATAAACGCCAATGAGTATATGGTTTTACGTGGAATCCGAACCACCTGCACGTCAGTATCTGTTACAAAAATCCCACATGCGTTAGCTGGGCTTCAAACCACGACTACCTTGGTGAGAAGCCAGTACCTATGCCCTTGAAGTATGTGTTAACACACAGTCTGATTTTGATAGTTTAGATCTTGTTCGTCTGCCGGATTTAATGTCCTGTCAGTATCTGTCCATGTTTTCACTTCTGGAGATGCGCATTGCCTGAGGTTCACTCAGCCTACACCGCTACACGTAAACGCACAGAATTATTCACATGTTTCAGGGGCTTAGAAGACAAGAGATCGAGCACAGATTATTTGATTGTTCCCCTCTTAGTAGCCTCTTACTGCATGCAGGGGTACTCCACCCACAGGGGAGAGAAATGTTTCGATAAATCAAAATAAAGATGAGCGTATCAACAAAAGATTGATGAGGCTAATGCATTGTGAGAAAATTAAAAACATCGTTCTAGAGCTCGTAAATATAATGCTTAATCAAATTATTATTATTATTATTATTATTATTATTATTATTATTATTATTATTATTATTATTATTATTATTATTATTATTATTATCTTCTTAATCTGTTTACCCTCCACGGTCGGTTTTTCCCTCGGACTCAGCGAGGGGTCCGACCTCTACCGCGTCAAGGGCAGTGTCCTGGAGCTTCAGACTCTGGGTCGGGGATACAACCGGGGTGGATGACCAGTACCTCGCCCAGGCGGCCTCACCTGCTATGCTGAACAGGAGCCTTGCGGGGGATGGGAAGATTGGAAGGGATAGACAAAGGAACACCACTTCCAGGATGGCTGAGGTGGGAATCGAATTCATCTCTACTCACTTGACCTCCCGAGGCTAAGTGGGCCCCGTTCCAGCCCTCGTACCACTTTTCAAATTTCGTGGCAGAGCCGGAAATCGAACCGGGTCTCCGGGGGTAGCAGCTAATCACACTAACCACTACACCACCTTCCACTCCTGAGAGGTACTTGATGACCTATACGCAAGACTCCTAGCAGTGCAGGAAGAACAGACACTTCTCGTCATTCTTCAACTTTAATCACAGTGAATCCCGTGTGTCGCAGATGTTACTACAGACTGTGACTTTTCGCCTGGGAACTACTTGTCATCAGTAGATACATTTTTTCACGAAGTGTCGCAGCGTTACTCTTATCGATTATTCTGCCAACGTCTCGAGAGTTTACGACAGACGATAAAGATCGAGTAAGTCCGTCTGCCAATAAAAATGAAAAGTATTGGATTAGGATATCAGCATCCGTCAATACACAATACACGTGGGAAAACAAACAGGCAGCACATATTAAAACGTAGGGCCTACTGCACCGCCGGCGAACCTCGGCCGGGAGAAAGCAATGATATTTCAGATGCCTTATAATATTATTAATAATCATTATTCGAATAATAATAATAATAACAATACTAATAATAATAATAATACTTGTTTTATGTCTCACTAACTATATGTCATTTTCGTGGTGCCGGAATATTGTCGTTCAGTAGTTCCTTTGTGTGAAAATAAATCCTCTAATAAGAGCTCGACGTATTTGAGCACCTTCAAAACACCACCGCACAAAGCCAGGACCTGCCAAATTGGGCAGAGAAGGCCAGCACTCTACCTCCCGAACTACCCATCCAGACTCATTCCTCCAATTCAGCCAACCTCTTGTTTTTGGTTCCTTTTTTTCATTATGGATGTCTCCAGTATTTCTTCATCCGTTGACTATGTTCTTTTCTTCTTTCATCCGACCAGACAGCCGCACGCTTTCTAACTTTCTCCTGAAAACCCCTGAACTTTCGAATCATATTGCGAAATGTTAGCCTGTCTAGAATTTATGTTTTCGTATTCTTCATTTCTGCTAAATTATTTTCCGTTTGGACAAATCAACTTATTAGTGTTTTGGGATTTTGTCGAAATATTCAAATATATGTTTTTAGTTTCTCTTTCCGGATTTATTCGGACCAAACGCCCGTGAAAAGAAATTCTTCGGTAAGGTAACTGTTGGCATGTTGGAGATCAAAGTTCCTGGAACATCCCCTTATTCAATTTCCTTATTACCTCTTCTCTACTCCCAGCTTTTCCTGGTCTAAGTATCCTCCTTAGCACGTAACGTTCCTTTTTCTCCAATTATTCAATTTTTCCGTGTAACTTTAAGGTTAATAACTGCTCTGTATAAAGAAATTTAGGTTTTATATTAGTCTTGCAGAGTTGGATTTTTGTTCTTATAGAAAGTAATTTTTCGTTGTGTTACGTTAGTTGATAAGCCAATTCTGTTCCCTGATCTCTATATATGGAAAAGGTACCATTTATTAATTTATTAATTACAACAGTTTTAATCTCTTATTAGATGCATATAGATAATTCTTAACATTATTTATCCTGAGTTAGTTTCGACACAGTAAAGAACAGCTATGGATAAACTAAGTCAACTGAAAATAAATGGTTTCCACTATACAAATCCTCGAGAGGCAGTAATATCTTTGTTGAGCGTGTTCATCACCCAAAGCTCACTTACAGATGATAACTTTAATCTAATCTAAGAAGTGGAAAAAGGAAAATTGTATAACCGTGCAGACTTGAACCGAATTCTCCGGACATCTGAAGACTCCGACTTGATTTACTGGTAACACTGTCTAGATACTTATCTTCATAAATATCCAATTCACCGGGCGAGTTGGCCGTGCGGTTAGAGTCGCGCAGCTGTGAGCTTGCATTCAGAAGATAGTGGGTTCGAATCTCACTGTCGGCAACCCTGAAGATGGTTTTCCGTGGTTTCCCATTATCACACCAGGCAAATGCTGGGGATGTACTTTAATTAAGGCCACGGCCACTTCCTTCCAACTCCTAGGCCTTCCTTATCCCATCGTCGCTATAAACCTATCTGTGTCGGTGCGACGTAAAGCAAATAGAAATATATATATATATAGGCCTATATACAATTCAGTGCCAAACAACTCAATGGGATACCGTCTATGTTGGTAAAAACGTAAAGTCGTGTCCACACTCCCAGTGGAGATGAGCTGTATGCACCATTTCAAGCAGACACACTAGCATTCTGCCATTCTTAAATTTCTGGCAGTACTGGTAATCGAACTCGGGCCCCTGAGGATGATACCTAATAACATTAACCGTTAATAATTTCGTGTGGCTATTTCTAGCCGGGTGCAGCCATTGTAAGGCAGACACTAAGATGAGGGTGGGCGGCATCTGCCATGTGTAGGTAACTGCGTGTTATTGTGGTGGAGGATAGTGTTATGTGTGGTGTGTGAGTTGCAGGAATGTTGGGGACAGCACAAACGTCCAGCCTCGGAGTCATTAGAATTAACCAATGAAGGTTAAAATCCCCGACCCGGCCGGGAATCGAACCCGAGACCCTGTGAACCGAAGGCCAGTACGTACACTACGCTACGGAGATGAGCTGTCATTTTCACTGAAACCTTTAATGGGAAGGAAGGTTTTCAGTTCAAATTCCAAAGATGGTCGTATTTTCAGCCCCTTTACAGCTTAAGCTACCTGTTAGATATTCAGAATATCTGTATTCTATTCTGATCCTTAGAGTCCTAACAAAATAACCGCTGAGAGACGTGACAAGTTTGATGGTCAGATGTTTGACGATGGAGCCGCGCCGCCAGCTCATGGTTGCGTAAGGAGCGAATATCCGCCGTACATGGCGATGGGTAGGGTAAAAATACACAATCTCGCTGAGCGAGAATAAAGATCAATCAAAGAAGATGAGTATCGGTCAACATGTGTTCCAGGATCGTGATCCAGGTAGGCGCCAAGAGCAGATAAGGTGGCGCTCTGCGGCAGGAATACTGTTACCCAATTAGCCGGCAGTGGGTGGACTCACGTATCCAGGTTACCGCTCACTCTCATTGTTAGTTACTGAATGGCTGAGTTGCCGGGTTCGTGACGTAAATGAAGTCCTCCGGGACAATATTTCTATACCTGGGCACCGCTTAAAATATGCATCAGTTACAGAGATGTTAAATAAACTAATAACATAATTAACGTAGAACAGGTTTCCTCAGGGGAATTATTTAGTCAAAAGCAACACACACACTGCGTTACCGACAGCGTGAATCCTGCCGTGGTCATAGTTATCATTAACCATTGTTAAGTACAAGTTCGTAGTGAGAAAAACAAGCCTCTTTGAATATTTCGTTCTATGACGTAATTGCCTTCTTCCCGCACTGTGCGGAAAATGAACTGTCATTACTTTCCGACTAGTTGAATTTCGCTTCACAGTGACGTAACCTCTCCGCCAGATTGCAGCACCATATCAGCCTTCACCAAAATTGGTGTCTCTTGGGTCCCTGCTGACAATACTCACTAATGTATTGTATTTATTTCCGATATTGGTGTACTCAGCCGATTAAAATACGAAATTTCTCGTGAACTGTTGAAGACTATTTATCATGCACTAATTGAAAGCCACCTGAATTACATGATTCACATCTGGGCATGTTGCAGTAAAGAACAATTTGAAAAGATCAGTATCTTACAGAAAAGAGCACCGAAAATACTCTTCAACTTACCCACCTTAACACCAACCGCACAGGTCTACCAGTATTGTAATGTGCTGTCACTAGATGGTCTTCGTAAAGAAGCTTCAGCTATTATGTTGTATAAATTGAAAAATGGACAAACTCATTCGAACACACTTTGCAACTTGAATTCTGATATACATTCATACAGTACAAGAGGATCTAATAAAATTCACTGTAAATCATCAAGGTCTACTAAGTATGGCACTAATTCTTTATGGCATTTCTCTGTAAAGTTTTCCAATAGCCTTCCTGAGCATATTCGAGAAGCCGTTAAATTACCCATCTTTAAAACCAAGCTTGTTAATTTTTTAAAAGTAAAAATGCCAAGCCTATAGAGTATTGATTTAGTATACTATATCACTGCTGTTCATATTTGATTTATATCACTATGATACCTGATTATTATTATTATTATTATTATTATTATTATTATTATTATTATTATTATTATTATTATTATTATTATTATTATTATTATTATTATTATTATTGCCAACGGCCGTAGCCGTGTTGAAACACCGGATCCCGTGAGATCTCCGAAGTTAAGCAACATTGGGCGTGGTCAGGAGTTGGATGGATTGCCACGCGCTGTTGGTGGGGGTAAGGGAATGGAGGAGCGGAAAGGAACTGGCCACCCTACCGCACGTAAACTCCGGCTCAGGAAAACCTCTGCGGAGGTTCGGACCTGCCTTCGGGCAGAATAACCCTTACCCCCTATTATTATTATTATTATTATTATTATTATTATTATTATTATTATTATTATTATTATTATTCATTGTATAGTGTATTATATTTTTGTCCTAGAAGTTGATGTTCTCAAATCTCATCTTTGTTGCCAAATGTTATTATTATTATTATTATTATTACTATTATTATTATTATTATTATTATTATTATTATTATTATTATTATTATTATTATTATTATTATTATTCAGTGTACAGTATATTATATTTTTTGCCTAGAAGCTGATGTTCTCAAGTCTCCTCTTTGTTCCCAAATATAATTAATTGTAATGCACCATTATGAGCCTTGGCTCAGCTGCCTCTTTTGAAATAAATAAATAAATAAATAAATAAATAAATAAATAAATAAATAAATAAATAAATAAATAAATAAATAAATAAATAAATAAATAAATAAATATCACATATATCATACTGTAGAATACCATTACCATTTATTTATTTATTTATTTATTTATTTATTTATTTATTTATTTATTTATTTATTTATTTATTTATTTATTTATTTATTTATTTTCCAAGAGCCTCCGTGCTCAGGCGGCAGCGCGCCGGTCTCTCACCACTGGGTTGCGTGCTTCAAATCCCGGTCATTCCATGTGAAATTTGTGCTGGACAAAGCGGAGGCGGGACAGGTTTTCCTCCGGGTACTCCGGTTTTCCCGGTCATATTTCATTCCAGCAACACTCTTCAATATTATTTCATTTCATCTGCCATTCATTACTCATTGTCCCAGAAGAGTGCGACAGGCTTCGGCAGCCAGCACAATTCCTATCCTCGCCGCTAGATGGGGGCTTCATTCATTCCATTCCTGACCCGGTCGAATGACTAGAAACAGGCTGTGGATTTTCATTTATTTTCCAAAAATTAATTCAGGTACGAAGGACCATGTTTACGAATCCGGTAGCTTACTGTACTGTACTGTTGACTGTTGATTAAAGTAACATTAATTATGATGTTGTATTAACACATAAGTTAACTCCATGTACACAGCTCCTATATCTTATACAAATATTGGCCTGTGATTTATATTACAACTACTACACAAGCTTTCCTTTCGTCCCTGAAGGGGCTCTAGACGGTAACGCCGTCTCTCTGGCCAGGAGATCAGTTACGGAGAAGGAGATACTCGGAGAAGGTTAGAGTGTTGGTGGCCGTGGCCTATACTAGGAACTGTCCAGACCTTCGCCTTACTGCAGGAGAATGGAAAACCCAAGATAAAAAACATTCTCAGGACAGTTGACGATGGGGACCAGCCTCTCTTCGTCTCCCGAATTCAGAACCTGTAAGCCGCGTCTACTCAAGGACGTTTCATTTTGTTTGTACATCTTGTTTAGTTCAACGTAACTTTGTGCACTAACTTCATTCAGAACTACATTAGCAGATGAATGTTAAAATAAAGGCTCTTATACAAAATCCACTTCTGAGTTTCACAATAAGAGAAAAGTGAACGCGAAATTTATATTTTCCGAACTGTCTGTAATAACTTAATTCCATGTGTATTTCAATTGTTCACCTCATTGGTGTAGTTGTTAGTGTGATTACCTGCCACCCCCAGAGGCCCGGCTTCGATTACCGGTTATGCCATGAAATTTGAAAAGTGGTGCGAGGGCTGGAACGGAGTCCACTCGGGAGGTAAACTGATTAGAGAGGGGTTCGTTTCCCTCCTCAGCCATCCTCGAAGTGGGTTCCAGTGGGTTCCCACTTCTCCAGCAAATGCCGGGATGGTACCTAATTTAAGGCCACGGCCGCTTCCTTTCCTCTTCCTTGTCCATCGCTTCCAATCTCCCCAACCCCACAAGGACCCTGTTTACCATAGCAGATGAGGCAGCATGGGCAATATACTGGTCCTCCTCCCCCGTTGTATCCCCGACCCAAAGTCTCACGCTCTAGGGCACTGCCCTTGAGTCGGCAGAGGTGGGATTCCTCACTGAGTCCCAGGGGAAAACCAATCCTGGAGGGTAAACAGATTAAGAAAGAAAGAAAGAAAGAAAGAAAGAAAGAAAGAAAGAAAGAAGTGTATTTGAATTTCCTTGTTTTTACTGTTGAATTAACTGAATTTTCAAAAATATGCTGAATTGCAATTGTTTAAAGAGAGGATTATTTCGCAATATACTAACTTCTCAGTGGATCACTGAAGCACCTGGATTGTCGGCTCCAGAGTCGAGTGTTCGAATAGTGAATCCTGAACGGAGCATAGCAATGTTTGAATGGTGGGAAATGAAATTAGCATCAAAATGTGACAAAAGCGTGTCACGTATTCATAGCTCAGTGACACCTCACTTTGGCCCGATATGACCTAACCTATACGGTGTACAGATAGATAAGTACATGGTGCTGATGGCTTCCACAACAAACGTGCTAATTGTGGTGGGCGGTTGTAACACTTGTCGCGGTATATTTCTGAGAGACAGATGGTCCTATTTCTCAGTCACGCTCGGCGGGCCGCACACATGCGTGAAGACGCGCTCCCTGTACCATTACCCAACTGACTGAGTACCTGTCTCAAGACTCTATTAAAACTAATAAAAGCTACCGCAATCACAGCTCTTTGAGCTATTGACGTCTGCTGCACCGCAATGGCTACCCAAATCACATACTTGCTGTAGATATGTATATCTCACGGCCGTGTAGCTGTTAGCTAGCATTCACCAGATGGGGGCACCTCTGAGGATGGTTTTCCGTTGTTTTCCATATTCATAGTAGGCTTTACATTAATCAAATCACTGGTCATTTTCTTCCTCCCAGTCGTCCAATCCAATAGTTGCCATTAGGAATCAGTAGCGAAGAAAAGGGTAGTTCTCTAGATGCACTCAGACGTCATCCTTCTGTTCTGAAGATAATGGGTTCGATCCCAGATGAGATCGGAATTCACTCTGTGTCAGCAGCTAACAGAACACGTAAGGAACAAACCAGACTCTCATCACCTTGCTGTCTCATAAAATCTGCAGCAATTTATGGTATTTTCAATTTAAAATTGCATTATTATTATTATTATTATTATTATTATTATTATTATTATTATTATTATTATTATTATTATTGTTGTTGTAATTATTATTATCATTATTCAGACTTTCGAACACCTATGGGGTCGCGGATGCGAACCGTGTCCGCGTGGATTTGACCCTGTTTCACTGCCGCATGCCCCTCTCGACGGCAACTCTAGCTATCATTATTGCGTGTTTCTGTGCTGGTCGATAGTGCCGTGTGTTGTCTGAATATGAAGACGAGAGTATAGGGGCAAACACAAACACCAGTCCCCGGGACGGAAGAATAAATCGGACTCGATTAAAATCCCCGACTCGGCCCGGAACCGAAGGGGAACCCTCTAAATAGAAGGTCACAATGCTGACCATTCAACGAAGGAGTCGGATATTATTATTATTATTATTATTATCATTATTATTGTTGTTGTTGTTGTTGTTGTTGTTGTTGTTGATGTTAACGTGTGCAATTTCCTAAGCTTTTGCAATCGTGATATAACCACCGTTTCTTCACAGTGTGGCAGTGTGCAAGTACAAATCTCTCCTAGCGCACCGTCACCGCACTGTCCTACACGGGAGTGTCTCAATGGCACACTAGCAATCAGCGTCTTTGGAAGTTGTAGCGATCCAACTGATAATATAGTGACGATCCGTCAAAGAGCCCATAAAATTATTATCGTAATATTCTATATTTTTCTGGTGGTTCCTCGTAACTCGTCCCCTGAATAGCCGTCACATTCCCAACATAAACATTATTTTTTATCAGCGGATATAGCCCTTTACAAGAAGAAGACATTGCAATCTGTACAAGAGACAAGAAGCTAAGAAATAGCTGTCATTTGTCTCTGCAGTAAGGCCGACAAGAGAGCATTAACAAATGAGGAGACACTCTCCCGCGGTCACTCGACGGTGAAGAGGATGTCAAAACACTCACATTGTTACGATGAAAAATCAAATATGTCCATTAACAACATCGCTCGTGGTAAATAGAGCTTTAAGCTGGCCCAATGATTGCTGAGCGGTTTATCACTAACTGGCATTAACAGCCGCAAAGTGACAGCTTTCTTGACTTGAAGTCAAAGGTTCTGGACACCCTAATAAGTGCAAAGGAACGCAGGTTCAATGGCGGGCCTTAGATCAAGGAAATGACTACAGTGAAAAATCAGTTTTCAATGATATTCCTCCGGTTGATGAGAACATGCTGCTTAAACTGTACATTCTCGATAAATGGGTAGTGATCCCCACATAACAGCAACGAAAATTCAAACTCACACACGCCTGACATAGGCCTACGTCCTGGAAATGAAATAATAATAAGAAGAAGAACAACAACAATGAAAGGCCATGAGGAAAATTCTTGATCCAGAAAAAACTGAGGACAGATACCGACTAAAATCCCCAAAAAACCAAACCCCATGGCACTACAGCCCTTGAAGGGCCTTGGCCTACCAAGCGACCGCTGCTCAGCCCGGAGGCCTGCAGATTACGAGGTGTCGTGTGGTCAGTAAGACAAATCCTCTCGGCCGTTATTCTTGGCTTTCTAGACCGGGGCCACTATCTCACTGTCAGATAGCTCCTCAATTCTAATCACGTAGGTTGAGTGGACCTCGAACCAGCCCTCAGGTCCAGGTAAAAATCCCTGACCTGGCCGGGAATCGAACCCGGGGTCTCCGGGTAAGAGGCAGGCACGCTACCCCTACACCACGGGGCCGGCTGAAATCCCAAAAAGCAACAGAAAAACAGCCCAACCTGGCAGCAGATATTAGAAAACGAAGATTGAAATTTTATGGACACGTTCAAAGACGCCCAACAACAAGGCTTACACAGAAGATCAAGACAGAGAGCACCTTCAGTACCATTGCAGGTAGTGAACTGGAATCGAACCCTGCAACTCGGGCTGAGAAAGACTGTCCTTCAGCTACTCAAACCGGCAACAACAGAAAAAAAATCACCAGGTTTTCCTAATGCGGTATAGCATATTACTAGGCAGTTCTCGCAAGGCAAGCACAGCGGCAATAGTTGACCTTCAGCTCGGGTCCGAACCTAACTGACAATGTTTAATGATGTTTAAGTCCATGCTGCATTTCAGAACTTTTAAAATTTGATTGTACCTGTTGAGAAGTATGTTCATACTGAACTTGTCTGAATACCCTATCATTTGATGAGGAAATCCGAGACAGATTGTTTAGAAGCAAGCGATCAAATGTGATGCGCATTGCTCAAGGGCATTTGGAGGCAGAACCAGGGTGAGTTTACTGGCAGTAATGCATGCCAGCCTTGAACAATGTATCCAGCTGTAGTTCGACAAGGGCAAACAGACAGGCGGGGAGAGAAATGTCACCCTCTAACGCCGGTGCACTGTATAGAGGTGGCTAGCTGAACAGTGCCATGCCTCTGGAATCGATCGCAGATAAAACAAAGAAAAATTCAACTTGTAATTATTCGTGATTGTGATATCGTGATTGCTGCCACTTGATAAAGCCTCTAAACACTGACCGCAGCTTGAGTTAACTTGATGATTAACATCGCAATGTATTCGATATGTTTACAACCGGCAAATAATGTACACAAAACCATGACCCAGTCAAACACAGACCGAATATATGTATATTTGGTTTAAGAGGCCTAAGAAGATTCTACGAGAAAGTAAGCCTTAAAGTATGTCCCTTAAGACAACTCTTCATGCTAGTCACGTAGTCTAGGGGTAGCCAGTCCGATTCTTTCTCAGAGGCCCTGAGTTCGATTCCCAGACAGGTCAAGGATTTCCGTCTGAATAAGAGGTCTAGTACGAGGTCTATTCAGCTTAGGCTACATAATAGCAATTGAAGAGTTACTTGACTGTGAGATAACCCTGCCGATCTATGAAGCCAAGAATGATGACCGAAAGGATTCGTCACACTGACCACGGATCACCTTGTAATCTGCGGGCCTTACAGTTTGATCAAGAGATCCAAGAGTTCATGATTACCACAAACATTATTAAAATGTAAATAATGCAATCAGTCTCGAATATTACAGTGTTTGAGGAAAGTTCAAAAGAATGATAGAAATAATTGGTCAAAAATGTTACTGTCATTTCAATATCTGAGTCTATAAATCTAAGAATAACGGCCGATAAACCTTTCTGGTGGACCTAGTGTTTACAGTGCATCATGTCCTATGATATAGGCCAGAGCAATCTTGTTACTTTCATTGATCTCTCTTACTCTAATCCTTGGCTTTAACAATATGAAAGTGACTGAGGTATGAGTAATGCTAGTAATACCATTCCTTATGCAGCCAGTCCCATAGGGTCCGCTGATGCATGCATTTCAGTGGGATTGGCAGACTGAGCAACTTCTGGCTCGGTGGGGAAAGCAACTAGAAACTACCTCACTCGTCATTTCCCTACTTCACCTCTTCAGTGATGCCTAGTCCATCTATGACACCTAAATGAGGAGCTGTTGAGGATCCAACCAACCTTCGGGCTGAGGACTGAACGTAGCGCTGACAACGTCTCTGGTTCTGCTGGTTGCGTATACTGGAAGCCTTACAATTTCTCTCCTTCAAGAGAATTCTTGGCCTGTGCGGAAATAACTTAAACTTTGAAAATATAAAGAATCTCCTGTTAAATATTTTGATTTAGTATTTAATAAATGTCACTGCATGGCATTCCTTCGTTTCTTTATTTTCAACTAATTATGTCTACGTGTAATGTTGAGCCTACAATTATTTATAATGCATGAAAAGGAATTCCCCCTCAAGATTCGGTCTCAAGACGAAATTATTCCCTTCCGTCACAATCTCGAGTGTAAATTGAAAACGAGAGAATTCCGTGAGAACTGAAGGTGCGGTGTGTGCCTAAAATAGCTCCCAGATGTATTGTTTCCTAATACATAGGTGTGGCAGATGGAGCCAGGCGATACGGACATGGACAAGAGATTCCATTTCGTTATGTGGTAAGTGGAATATTATTAAGATATTTTTTGCAGCCTCGCCGGTAAAAGTGAACAGGCGCACTCGTTATGCATGGTCTATTAACCAACAACTTTCCAAAACGTTCAAAAATCATTTTCTGTTTCTGCTTGATTCAGGTGGAGATTTGCATGCCGTGGTCCCTTTGTCGTGATGACGGATTGGCTGGCCGGAGTCAATCAAGCGAGTCAGCGGCCGGGTCAGAAGCCTTCTGGCACGTTCTAGTCACACGTATCATTACTAGGTCAATTGAATAGTGGAGCATACTACAGGGGGCGAGGTCACTCCGCTCTCCAATTAGAGCTAGTGCGTCGTTCTTCATCATTACGTTCTGACAAGTGACTGCAAGCTACAACGTTAACTTACACACACGATTTGCTCTCAAGGAATGCAGACAAGGTAAAATTTCATCAAAGAATAACGTCATGATCTGAGGTCACCCAAGAGTTGGCTATATCACTGGTAATGGACCTTTAAGATTTTTCACAGAAGACTGAGTGAACATATGAGGATAGATGGTTTGACAGCATCAGGGTGGTAGGCGACACGATGGTACTACATGGCAGAAGATCGCCCAGACGTTAGAAAATCGTGGATGAGAAGGGAATAATTAACTTTCAACTCCAGATGACCGAGTGAAAGATCAACGTATTGCAGCTCGGTTCAACGGACCGCCGGTTCGTTACCCGCGCGAACCGACGATTTCAATTGTGTGCGGTTAATTCCTCGGATTCGGGGGCTTAGTGTTTGCGATCATACACTACTAAACGTACATCACTCCACTTACGATTGCTGCGAACAAGGACATCCATGTGTAAAATTAGACTTAATCGACATTAGTAATGCATATTAGGAATCTGAAAAATTGAGGCAAAATGTCAACACAACGACAAATTACATTGCTACCATCCTTCAAGGAACAGTTCGATATACATGCCGACATGCTGTAGTAAAAGCTATGGCTGGTTACTTTTCTTAAAGACAAGCTCACATACTCTTCAATAATAGTTTTGTCTAATACTATAGATAGTTGCTTATATTAAAGACAAGCTCGCATATTGTTGAATTAAAAGTTGGTCTGAAGCTATGGATTGTTTCCTCATTGAAAGACAACCCCACATATTGTTGAATTATAAGTTCGTCTGATGCTTTGCCGAGTAAAGTCTCTTGATCCACAGTCAATAGAGGCTGACAATGGAGGGGTAGATCTGTTATTGTTAGTCTAAAGGAAAACAGACGAGAGAAAAATAAGGCAAGCCAGCACTTAATGCAAATTGTCTGCTTCCGAAAGTTTAATTTGATTAATGTCATGTGAGAGGAGCTGCGTCAAGCGGCAAATAATCGATGTTGTGGCGTTCAATTAAAGCCGACAGCACTCGATTGAGTCAACAATCGACCCTGCAGGAGGTGTCATTAAGGGGTACAGCTCCATGAACTGCAATTACTTTGATATATACCAACCTCATATATTGGAAATTAATTAAATAATAATAACGGAAGAGTTCTCGGTTTGAAACTGGACAACAACAGTAAAGACTTGGACTTAGCTGACGTTCACTTACGTACGGTAGGCTGACTATCTCCACGTCTATGGAACCAAGTACTGACACGTCCCTATCTGGGCTGGTGTGATATACAAATAATAATAATAATAATAATAATAATAATAATAATAATAATAATAATAATAATAATAATAATAATAATAATAATAATAATAATAATAATAATAATAATAATAATAATGTTATTTGTTTTAAGTCCTTCTAACTATTTTACGGATTCGGAGTTGCCGATGTGCCAGAATCCCCCCCCCCCCCCAGGAGTTATTTTCCCTGGCGGTACACCTACCGACACAAGACTGGCGTATTTGAGTACCTTCAAAAACCACTGGACTGATCTTGGATCGAACCTGTATTACGAAAACACGAGACTTGTGAAATCGTAGTGTTAAGTTCAAGGGCCAGAAATAAAAGGACTCAACTCGAGAACAAACAGTCTCTCAATATCCTAATAAGAATATCCTCACCGTGATACGTCCACAGAACACATGAATCACAAGTTACAAATCTACAGTTAAGTACAATGACTACCACTTTTTGTTAACTATGCTAATTAAAATCCACGTTTGAAGCCAATAAAGATCTACTTTTGTTCACACAAGTCACAAAATAGGTAGTATTTATGACTTCATACTGAGATAAAGAAGCAACAATCCAGGAAGGAGTGAGACAAGGTTGCAATTTGTCCCCCTCCTTTTCAATGTTTATATAGAACAGGCGGTAAAGAGGAATTTGGAAATGGAATCACAATCCAAGGAGAGGAACTCAAAGCCCTGAGCTTTGTTGATGATATTGTTATTTTATATGAATTTGCGGAAGATCTTGAGGAATTGCTGAATGGTATCGACAGAGTCTAGGAGAAGGAGTAGAAGATGACAATAAAGAAATCCAGAAGAAAAGTAATGGAGTGCAATTGAACGAAGTCAGGTGATGCAGGTATTGAAGTCTTTAACGAAGTAGGTGAATATTGTTACTTGGGTAGTAAAATAACTAACGATGGCAGAAGTAAGGAGGACATAATATGTGGACTATCACAAGCAAGGAAGGCGTTATTAAGAAAAGAAATTTACTGACTTATAACATTGATATAGGAATTAGAAAGATGTGTTTGAAGACTTTCGTCTAGAGTGTGGCATTGTATGGAAGTGAACATGCACTATAACTTGCTCAGAAAGAGAATATAAATTATTGAAATGTGTGGTACAGAAAAGTACTGAAGTTGAGATGGTTAGATCGAATCACTAATGAAGAGATACTGAATCGAACGAAGGAGATCGATTTGGCTAAATTTAATAATAATAATAATAATGTTATTTGTTTTACGTCCCACCAACTACTTTTTAAGGTCTTCGGAGACGCTTGGCTAAATTTGACGAGAAGAGAAGATAGAACACATCTTAAGACACCCAAGACTTTTTCAGTTGATTTCTGAGGGAAATGTAGGCGGTAATAACGGTAAGATATGAATATGACGAACAGATGGACGATATAGTAGTTATGTGGGAATCAAAGGGTTAGCACGAGATAGGGTGGCATGCAGAGCTGCGTCAAACTAGTTTATGTGCTGATGACGCAAGCAACAACAAAAACTGAGATAAATTGGCTCTTAGCAAACAAATGTAGCCTAGTGACAATTTAATAAACATTCAAACTTTGAGATAGTTGTATATTTCTAGTTACTGGTTATAACACCGAACCCATGGTTTTTGCCGTATATCAGGCTAAACACACCATGTCGGTGAAATGTAAGCATGAATCCATTGTGGTTGACTATCACACTCAGCAACGGGGGTTGCGGGCTTGTCGAGCTGATGCTGAAAACAGCGAGTATCACGTGTCACAGCCAGGATTATCCCATCACCCTCTTGCTCGCAGCATTAAGCTAGCTTTACAAGTGCGGTGAAATGGTAGTTACATCTGAGCTACCCCGAAGAACAGCGCACCACGTCCTGACTGCGATAATCCTTAGTTCTCACATGCGAGCTTTGCCGTCTGGGTAGGTATAACAGAGGAGACACTGAAAATGTGAAAAGTGATCAAAATTCACATTTTAAAACTTGATTTTTCACTGCTTTGAATAGAAGTTTTCCTCAATACAATAACATGGAAATGAAAATTACCGGGTCAGGAATGGAATGAATTAAGCCCCATCTAGCGGCGAGGATAGGAACTGTGACGGTTGCCGAAGTCTGTCGCATCTGTCGCACTCATCTGGGGCAATTATTGACAGGTGAAATGATATTGGAGGGTGTTGCTGGAATGAAATATGGCAGGGAAAATCAGAGTACCTGGAGAAAATCTTATCCCGCCTCCACTTTGTCCAGCACAAATCTCACATGGAGTAACTGGCATTTGAACCGGTGAGAGGCCGGCGCGCTATTGCCTGTGGCACGAACATATTAACTCTAGGGAAGGAGAGAGCTGAGGAGTGTACTGGGACTCACAACAGAAGATCATGGCGCTGTGCGAACAACAGGGAGACCTGACCCGCATGGTCTCAGCAATAGGATCCTGACTGCGACAGGTAGAGGGAAGGAGAGAGCTGAGCAGTGTACTGGGACTCACAACAGAAGATCATGGCGCTGTGCGAACAACAGGGAGACCTGACCCGCATGGTCTCAGCAATAGGATCCTGACTGCGACAGGTAGAGGGAAGGAGAGAGCTGAGCAGTGTACTGGGACTCACAACAGAAGATCATGGCGCTGTGCGAACAACAGGGAGACCTGACCCGCATGGTCTCAGCAATGGGATCCTGACCGCGACAGGTAGAGGGAAGGAGAGAGCTGAGCAGTGTACTGGGACTCACAACAGAAGATCATGGCGCTGTGCGAACAACAGGGAGACCTGACCCGCATGGTCTCAGCAATAGGATCCTGACTGCGACAGGTAGAGGGAAGGAGAGAGCTGAGCAGTGTACTGGGACTCACAACAGAAGATCATGGCGCTGTGCGAACAACAGGGAGACCTGACCCGCATGGTCTCAGCAATAGGATCCTGACTGCGACAGGTAGAGGGAAGGAGAGAGCTGAGGAGTGTACTGGGACTCACAACAGAAGATCATGGCGCTGTGCGAACAACAGGGAGACCTGACCCGCATGGTCTCAGCAATAGGATCCTGACCGCGACAGGTAGAGGGAAGGAGAGAGCTGAGCAGTGTACTGGGACTCACAACAGAAGATCATGGCGCTGTGCGAACAACAGGGAGACCTGACCCGCATGGTCTCAGCAATAGGATCCTGACCGCGACAGGTAGAGGGAAGGAGAGAGCTGAGGAGTGTACTGGGACTCACAACAGAAGATCATGGCGCTGTGCGAACAACAGGGAGACCTGACCCGCATGGTCTCAGCAATGGGATCCTGACCGCGACAGGTAGAGGGAAGGAGAGAGCTGAGGAGTGTACTGGGACTCACAACAGAAGATCATGGCGCTGTGCGAACAACAGGGAGACCTGACCCGCATGGTCTCAGCAATGGGATCCTGACCGCGACAGGTAGAGGGAAGGAGAGAGCTGAGCAGTGTACTGGGACTCACAACAGAAGATCATGGCGCTGTGCGAACAACAGGGAGACCTGACCCGCATGGTCTCAGCAATAGGATCCTGACTGCGACAGGTAGAGGGAAGGAGAGAGCTGAGCAGTGTACTGGGACTCACAACAGAAGATCATGGCGCTGTGCGAACAACAGGGAGACCTGACCCGCATGGTCTCAGCAATAGGATCCTGACTGCGACAGGTAGAGGGAAGGAGAGAGCTGAGCAGTGTACTGGGACTCACAACAGAAGATCATGGCGCTGTGCGAACAACAGGGAGACCTGACCCGCATGGTCTCAGCAATAGGATCCTGACTGCGACAGGTAGAGGGAAGGAGAGAGCTGAGCAGTGTACTGGGACTCACAACAGAAGATCATGGCGCTGTGCGAACAACAGGGAGACCTGACCCGCATGGTCTCAGCAATAGGATCCTGACTGCGACAGGTAGAGGGAAGGAGAGAGCTGAGGAGTGTACTGGGACTCACAACAGAAGATCATGGCGCTGTGCGAACAACAGGGAGACCTGACCCGCATGGTCTCAGCAATAGGATCCTGACTGCGACAGGTAGAGGGAAGGAGAGAGCTGAGCAGTGTACTGGGACTCACAACAGAAGATCATGGCGCTGTGCGAACAACAGGGAGACCTGACCCGCATGGTCTCAGCAATGGGATCCTGACCGCGACAGGTAGAGGGAAGGAGAGAGCTGAGCAGTGTACTGGGACTCACAACAGAAGATCATGGCGCTGTGCGAACAACAGGGAGACCTGACCCGCATGGTCTCAGCAATAGGATCCTGACTGCGACAGGTAGAGGGAAGGAGAGAGCTGAGCAGTGTACTGGGACTCACAACAGAAGATCATGGCGCTGTGCGAACAACAGGGAGACCTGACCCGCATGGTCTCAGCAATAGGATCCTGACCGCGACAGGTAGAGGGAAGGAGAGAGCTGAGGAGTGTACTGGGACTCACAACAGAAGATCATGGCGCTGTGCGAACAACAGGGAGACCTGACCCGCATGGTCTCAGCAATAGGATCCTGACCGCGACAGGTAGAGGGAAGGAGAGAGCTGAGGAGTGTACTGGGACTCACAACAGAAGATCATGGCGCTGTGCGAACAACAGGGAGACCTGACCCGCATGGTCTCAGCAATAGGATCCTGACTGCGACAGGTAGAGGGAAGGAGAGAGCTGAGCAGTGTACTGGGACTCACAACAGAAGATCATGGCGCTGTGCGAACAACAGGGAGACCTGACCCGCATGGTCTCAGCAATAGGATCCTGACTGCGACAGGTAGAGGGAAGGAGAGAGCTGAGCAGTGTACTGGGACTCACAACAGAAGATCACGGCGCTGTGCGAACAACAGGGAGACCTGACCCGCATGGTCTCAGCAATAGGATCCTGACTGCGACAGGTAGAGGGAAGGAGAGAGCTGAGCAGTGTACTGGGACTCACAACAGAAGATCACGGCGCTGTGCGAACAACAGGGAGACCTGACCCGCATGGTCTCAGCAATAGGATCCTGACCGCGACAGGTAGAGGGAAGGAGAGAGCTGAGGAGTGTACTGGGACTCACAACAGAAGATCATGGCGCTGTGCGAACAACAGGGAGACCTGACCCGCATGGTCTCAGCAATAGGATCCTGACCGCGACAGGTAGAGGGAAGGAGAGAGCTGAGGAGTGTACTGGGACTCACAACAGAAGATCATGGCGCTGTGCGAACAACAGGGAGACCTGACCCGCATGGTCTCAGCAATGGGATCCTGACCGCGACAGGTAGAGGGAAGGAGAGAGCTGAGCAGTGTACTGGGACTCACAACAGAAGATCATGGCGCTGTGCGAACAACAGGGAGACCTGACCCGCATGGTCTCAGCAATGGGATCCTGACCGCGACAGGCCTCCTAGAACAAACAAACCCACTACAACCCTGAAGGGCAGTGGTCTACCAAGCGACCGCTGCTCAGCCTGAAGAGTTGCAGATTACGAGGTGATGCATGACGCATGACCAGTGCGACGAATCCTCTCGGCCGCTATTCTTGGCTTTCTAGACCGGGGCAGCTATCTCACCGTCGCATAGCTCCTCAATTGTAATCACGTAGGCCGAGTGGACCTCGAACCAGCACTGAGGACCAACTTGACCTGGCTGGGAGTCGAACTCAGGGCCTCAAGGTGAAAGACAGACACGCTTCCACTTGTTTGAACGTTCAAGTTATGAGTCGAGCGCGCAGACCGATGTTCCCACAGAATACTGTTGACCGCAATCTACCGGCACCTTCAGATATACAACTGGCGTGAATAGGCATTGCAGAAATAAAATATCTAGTTAGTATGAGCTTGAAATGTTACTCTTCACGATTTATTTCCCAATTCTACATAAATATACTCAGGTATCTCCTGTTCCAAATAATTTTCCCCCACGGAGGCACATTTATAGTTCTGTTCTGACAACTAGCGCCTGCCTCGCTGGGCAGAAGGGAGTACGGGTGCGGTTGCCATGGAAACGTGTCTGCTGTTAGCGTAGAGTCGCCAAACCTTTCACTTCTCAGTTAGATACAGGATATAGCGTTCTGAACGAGCACAAGAGGGAGAAGGAGAAAGGAATTTGGCAACACAGCGCAACGTCACCACAGTAGGCCCTCCTTCTGTGCTAGCTGTCAGAACGCTTCTTTCAATATCAAGACTATACATGTGCTCCAGACGCGCGGGACAAGTCTCACCATGCTCGGCCACCTTGATTTTTGAGACACTCTCAATAAGGGATTACTCGGTGATTGTGGACGTTTTGGAATTCTGCTAAGCTGCGCTATTCTCTCAAATACGTTTTCCATAAATTTGAATCCATGTATTATCGATATATGGCGACATTGCACATTGCAATTCTTCACAGTATAATTCTCACAGATTTCAATAAATGATTTAATTTTGCCATACAGGCTACGTGTGTAATCCTTTGACAAGTATCACACAAATATGAAACCGTACTGGAGTCCAGTGCCACAATGGTGCGCAGCATGGAGATTTTAGTATCTCAACATGGCAGCTCTCACACTGGTTCTTCCTCTATAAAAGTAAATATCAAACAATACAGTCGCAAGCATAGTATAGACACTATTTTCATTTTAAAACTTCATTATTGTTAATAATAATACTCTTATTGAATTTATGTCTCACTAACAACTTTTACGGCTTTCGGAGACTCCGAGCACTTTCAAATACCACCGGACTGAGCTAGCATCGAACCTGCCAAGTTGCACCTTAATTAAGGCCACGGCCGCTTCCTTCCCAGTCCTAGCTCTTTCCTGTCCCATCGTCGCCATAAGACCTATCTGTATCGGTGCGACGTACAGCCAATAGAAAAAAAAAATGCCAAGTTGGGGTTGGAAGGCCATGTCTCAACCGTCTGAGCCACTCAGCTCGGCATTTATTTCTGTAGTTTGAATCCAACCGTAGGCAGCCCTGAAGATGGTTTTCCGTGGTTTCTCATTTTCACACCAGTCAAATGCTGAGGCTGTATCATAATAAAGTTCATAGCCATTACCTTTCCAATCTTAACCCTTTCTTATTTTCTTGAAGAACCTTCGATGTGTTAGTATGATGTTAAACCATTAACAACTACAAAAAACGCTTTGTTTGTAGTGCAGACCAGCCCATGTCAAAATAATTGAACATATTCAGGAGCTGTAAAGGGTTAATCGAGAGCGCGTGTAAGCTCACCGTCAAGACTTTATTCCCTGCTAGCTCTCGTCCAGAACTTGAAATGGGCCTGCTTGGCTTTCAGCCCTCCCTCTCCCTGTTACTTCCTTTATTGCCACCCTCACCACATAAACATTCCCACTTCTGAATGAGCTCTCCATCCTCATCCCTCGCAAGTCAAACGTCATTATTGCCTCCCCTTCCCCGAGAACACGTCTTCAGTTCTTTGATGTGTTCCTCCCCTCCCAGTTCGGCTCGCAAGCAGAAAATTCTTTCTCAGTGTTGTCTCAAAAGAGATTCTGTTTATGGAACGTCTCACCTTTTCTCCCGTAAAGTGAGTTATTCGCTCACTTTTGTCGAGGTAACATGACAACGGATTATTTTCTCGTCTTCAAAATTTATGTTCCACTCCTTTTCAGCTTTGGTGATCTCTCGAAATCTTAGAGTGCAGTCAACATGCAGCATTTGAAGTGTCAGACCGTACGAGTGTGTATTAGTCTTGTAGTTATTGCAAATTAGCTCTCGTTGACGGGTTAGTTGTTATGATTGAGTGACCGCACAGCCCAACTAATAAACATTATCCATCACCACGTTAATGACAATCAGACAGTCTAATGTTCAACTTGTTGTTAGTTAGCAGGGGGTCATCCGTTAATGCATATAACGAAACAGTGTGGTGTGACGGAAGTGTTACCTAGCAACAGTACTTTGAGAGCTGCACAGGCCATGGAACTGTATGTCATGGCCGTCCATCAATACTTCATATCACAGCCTGCACGGTTGCTAGGCAACATCGCGTCACACATTTAATGAAAGACGTATTTATGTCATTTAATAACAGTTGATATGTGTAACTTGATCTTTACATTAGCATATCTTTAAAACCGAGAGACTTGGCCGTTCAGTTAGGGTAGGATAGCCGTGACCTTCCATTCTGGAAATGGTCGGTCAGCAGCCCTGAAGATAGTTTTCAGTGATTTTTCCATTTTCACACCAAACTTTACCCACTACCTTTCTGATCCTAGCCCTCTTCACTTCTTGCGTCGCCGAAAGCCCCCGATGTGTTGGTGCGACGTAAAACCTCTGGGCGAAAAATAAAAATAAAGAATGCGTGATCGTTGCAGTTGGTAAGCAAATAAAAACATCGAAGTGGAAGAGATAATTTCAACCTTGGTTTTGTAATACCCAGACAGTTCGTTACAACAAGGACTGAGTAATGTTACCTCTACATCAGCGACGCTCGTCCTTGTTCTTCGCACAACTTTTACTACCGTACGTATAGTTCTTCAGTTCAGCGGAGAAACCTGACTGAACATTAATACCGAGTTTATAGGTGTTCCCGTAACAAACATACCAACACATAAACAGAAACAAACAAACACAGACAGGCAAACGAGCAAACATACAACAAAGAAAAAACAGACAGGAAAACAAACAAAAGCATACAGACAGGCAAACGAAAATAGAGAGGCAATCAAAAAACAAACATAAAAACAAAAACTAGGAAACAAGCAAACAAACAAACAGACATGCAGACGAACACACAATCAAACAAACAGACATACAGACAAACAAACACTCACACGAACAAAGTGATACAGGTCTATAGACAAACAATCAAGCAAACAAATTGCAAACAAAGAATCAATCAAACAAACAGACGTACAGACAAAAAAACACTCAAACAAACAAAGTGGCATAGGTCTATAGACAAACAATCAAAAATTCACATCAAGAAACAGACAGAGCTACATTTCACGTCTTATATCGAATCCTGGATGAAAATAAAAATGTAGGCCTATGAAGCAAGAAATTGACGTGATCTGATGAAATTATAAATTTATTTATTTATATAATCAATATCATGTTATTCGTGTTAGATCAAAAAGTATCTTCCTAGTTATTGCAGACACCAGATTAGTAAAATGATATTCTAGCTCAGAAAACCACAATTGATGAGACGTACAGAAATTATATTCATATATTATCATCAACATCGTCATACTAATTTTTTTTTAAATTGACAGATATCACGTGCCTTCCAAAAATAGACACTCAGTGCGCATGGCTGGTCAAAGAACATCACTCATCAAATGTATCTAAAATAGAAAATAGTTAGTGATTTTTTTAAAGCTAACATGGAAATTTTTCATTCACTTTCCCACCAAAATCCGATGTTCTAGAAGTCAATACTCTTAAAACTGGGATTATAAAACCGTATCGAGATATTTCATTTTACTTGATCGCCGGCAATGTCGGTGGCTTCACTACCCTTGCATCATTGATGATGCTGCTGGAGAATGAGACAAGGATGGGAAAATCCAAACCACAATTACACGCAATACAAACAAGTCTAACCCGATACTTCCTCGTCGGCCTCTTGAGAATGAATTAGCAGTAACCAGAGCCCCCTGCGAGATACTTGAGAAATCACCTTCTTATTGCTCTGTTCTGTAACCGAAGAATAGGGCACATTAAGAGGCCATGAGAAAGAGCTTGTAGCAACAACTTCTCTTTCCTTGCAACAGTTGCTAAAAAACTCTTTATACCTTCTAAATTCTACAGCTGCAGCTTACGACGTCTTTGGGTATTGGGTACACTTGCCATTTGATTTAAAGTCCAGAGGCACACTCATACGATTCAGACACAACTTTGGAAATAAAACTTAAATACTTACGAGAGAATGACACTGTAGTTGCATAATCTATGTAAGAATAAAGCAATAAATGCACAATAGGCGAGGAAGGTCAAAGCATCTCCTACCCATAGCTTTGACACTTAGTAGAAGAGATTTGTAGGATGTATTTTCTCCCTGAAGTCAGCCTGGCACTCATCAGTGTGAGACATCCTCTTAGGATATGATAAGAATTCAGCTTTCTCTCTTGTAATACAAAACCAGTAATTTATTTAAAATAGAAGAATATATAAATAAATAGAATATAAAGAATATAATAATTAGTTCAACATGGCGCCAGATTGCGCAGTTGTGTGATTAATGTTTGATTGTTTTCTAAAATGAATGACGTTATCGTTTCCTTCTTAGTACACTTACAAAGCAACGTGAAAGAGAAAAAATGAGGGCGTTCTCAGTCTCGAATTACCAATCAATAAATTAATACGTATTCTCAGCTTAGTTGCGCACTTTCACAGGTTCCCTTTTCTATAAATATGCTTTATATTCTTCTCCGTAACCACACTGCAAAGGTTTCCAGCAGACTTCTACCTTGTACAAGCTTTATACCGAACGAAAGAACGCCGTGGACTGGACATAGTTCATAACGTGTCATTTTCTCTATTTTCTTCACATTTCAATACGATAACATTCAATATATTTCTACATAACATATGTAGTGTCTTACAAACGTAAATACGTTCATCCTTATACACTCTTAGGACTTTCAGCGTTCAATCTGCAAGCCGCAGTGAATTAACTAAACACCTCCACAATCCCCTACTATTAATTAACTCTGCACACTCTTATCGTCAAATCATTTAAAAATCTAACCACCCTCACATTGGCCTTCCTCTACGTCTATTACTCTCCGAGGATGTGTCCATTATTGTCCACGGAAACCTATCCTCCTTGATACGCCTCTCATGATCTCACAACCGAAGTCGGTTTACACGTAGGTACATTTCCACCTATCCTGTTAGTTCCTTGTCTAAACTTTGTCTCCTCATTGCGAGTCTCTCCTCCCATTATTTCCACCTGCTTATACTAGTTATACTTCTCTCTAACTTATTGAAATGACTGCCCCCTTCTTTCTTTCTTTCTTTCTTTCTTTCTTTCTTTCTTTCTTTCTTTCTTTCTTAATCCGTTTACCTTCCAGGGTTAGATTTTTTCGGACTCAGCGAAGGAATCCACCTCTACTGCCTCAAGGGCAGTGTTTTGCAGTGTGAGACTTTGGGTCGCGGGGAATACAACTGGGGAGGTGGACAAGTACATCTCCCAGATGGCCTCACCTGCTATGCTGAACAGGAGCCTTGCGGGGGATAAGAAGATTGGATGGATAAAGAAGGAAGAGGGAAGAAAGCGGCCGTGGTCTTAACAGGTACCATCCCTGCATTTACCTGAAGGAGAAGTGGGAAACCACGGAAAACCCCTTCGAGGATTGCTGAGGTGTGAATCGAACTCTCCTCTACTCATTTGACATACCGAGGCTGAGTGGAACACAGTTCCAGGCCTCGTGCCAATTTTCAAATTACGTGGCAGAACTACGAATCGAAGCCGGGTCTCCCGGGGTAGCAGCTAATCACACTAACCACCACAGCACAGAAGCGGAAATAGTGTCCTTAATACAGAAAACCTGCCCGTGTTGGGACAGAGTATGAGCATTTTAAGTTACTATGCCACACTCTATAAAGCAACTCGTATGAATTTCTCACTATCTTTAATTCTTAACGTAGGTACCCAAGGTGGGCGCGTGCTCTGCAGCTGTCCGAGTTCGATGATGTGTCTCCGCTACTGAATTAAGTCCTCTCCTACACAGCGATACGTTTATGACGATAATACTCTCTTAATAGACAACTATGCAGGTAGGTCCCAGGCTGGCCCACGTTACAATGGGAGCTGCTTCACAATGGTTAGGAACACCTTTTGAAACGTTTGACAATAACAAGAGACTGGCGGAGTCAAGTCTATAGTCCAAGGTGACTGAGGGTTTCCAATACTCAATGACATTGTGTAGGGGGCGAAGAATGTAGCCGCAGTTCATTATACTGTGTACAGCTTGGCCGGCTCATCAGCTGGACCCTAGCTCGGTAACTGCTGGCTGCATTTAGGTTACCGTTCATTGACATTCTCAGAAACACAGACAGAAGTGCAGGGATTAAGTTCAACTACGTCCGAAATGCTACATTTTCAACATTATTATTATTACTAATATTAATGTTATGCGCTTTACGTCCAACAAACTACTTTTACGGTTTATCGAGACGCCAAAGTGTCGGAATTTAGTCCCGTAGGATATCTTTTACGTTACAGTAAATCTACCGACACGGGGCTGACATATTTGAGCACTTTCAGATACCACCGGACTGAGCCAGGATCAAACCTGCCAAGTTGGGGGTCAGAAGGCCAGCGCCTCAACCGCCTGATCCACTCAGGCCGTCTCTTCTTCTTATTATTATTATTTAGGATGTGTATTCTTCCAGGATGGTAGTAAAGTATAGTAAGGGAGATTGAATCAAGGTGTAGTAAATCTAATGCAGTGAGCTCTCAGTTGCCATCAACAGTAAGTTATTCGGTAAGAAGAAAGTGAGCTCCCGGACGAAATTATCTTTACATCGGTCTGTTTTCAGACCAACTTTGCTTTACGGGAGCGAAAGCTGGGTGGACTCAGGATAACTTATTCATAAGTTAGAAGTAACAGGCACGAAAGTAGCTCGAATAATTGCTGGTACAAACAGGTGGGAATGTTTCCAGGAGGGTCCTCGGAAAGGCTAAGTTAGGAACGAATTCAGTGAATGAAGGTGTACGTATGTATCATCTTTGGTGGTCGAGTCATATGAGGTGAATGGAGAAGGATAAGTTACCTGGAGAATAATGCACTCGGTCATTGAGGGTAAGAGAAGTAGAGGGAGACCTAGACGACGATGGTTAGGCACAGCTTATAAAGATTTTAAAATAAGAGGTATAGAACTAATGAGGCCACAGAACAAGTTACAAATAGGGGATTGTGGAGACGTTTAATCTATTCACAGAGGTTTGCAGACTGACCGCTGAAAGGCATAACAGACTACACTGTATATGTATTATTATAATTATAATATGTTCCGCTTCCTGAGTGAATGGTCATCGTCGTGCCTTCGCTCCAGAGGATCCTGCGTTCGACTCCCCGCATTCGGGTATTTTATCCGTGTCTCGTAAATTCCTTTGGCTCGGGGACAGGGGGTTTGTCTAAATACACACTCCTACATATACGTGCAACACATCACAATACCAACCACCACAGGAGAGACGTAATTGTGAGCCAGGTAAGCATATGCTATATATTTCGCATCTGAGATCCAAACAGATTGTGGCAATAATAATAATAATAATAATAATAATAATAATAATAATAATAATAATAATAATAATAATAGAATAGCCTAAGCTATTGTGTGAAGTTTTTTATCTGATACTATTTAGGCTACCTGTATGTCAATTTCGACATTCTGCAATACTCCACAAGATGGCAGAAGAACAGAGATTCTATTTGGGGACCAATAGCTGAGTTTTCCTTCATTTTGTGTAATGTGTCACCAGAAATCTTTAGTATGCCGTCCTGATGCCACAAGGGTACTGAAGTGCCGGTACCTCAAACTCAAAACTTCCAGTAATTCTGCCGGCTTCATCTCGTGATCTTGGGAAAAGGTTGCCATCACGCATTACGAAATCTGAGTTTTCCAGTTGCCTCCAAGCAGCCGTAGGCCTACTTCGAATTAAGAAATTCTTAAGAGAAGTCGGAAAATCGAACATGGGTCTATTTGTACAGAAACAAGGAAGAAGTTGTTCTAACTCATTAATGAGAAGCTGGTATTGTACCCTCAAAGACACTCCTGGAAAGTGAGTGTTGGCCTAGGAAAATTTAACCAGGTCTACTTCGTCACAGAATTACACAAGAATGGAAAAAAGAAAATAAGACACGTGTCCTGAGAACGAAGAAGCCGTGAAATATTGGAATCTGGTGTGAAAGAGGGACCGTGAACAAAGCCAAGCCCTGTGGTCGCCGAGTGTGTGTGTGTGTGTGTGTGTGTGTGTGTGTGTGTGTGTGTGTGTGTGTGTGTGTGTGTGTGTGTGTGTGTGTGTGTGTGTGTGTGAACTTCCTGACCACATGTCCTCCTCCGTTCTCCCACAACGATCAGTGTCCGTGAGACGATCACACCGCGAGCAGGGGAGTAGGGCTGGTGGCCTACCCCGCAGGTACACGGCCACTATCAGAACTTGACTCCGCTGACACTAGTGATGGCTAAGATAATAATAATAATAATAATAATAATAATAATAATAATAATAATAATAATAATAATAATAATAATAATAATAATAATGTCGTGCGTCTATTGCCAGCCTCTTGCAGACCTTATAAGGTAGACTCTCCAGCGAGGGTGGACAGTGTCTGCTGTGTTTTAAACTGACGGATAGAGGACAGTGTCGTGTGCAGTGTGCAAGTTGCAGGAATTCTGGGGACAACCACTCTGTCTCCAAGGCAGTGAAATTAATCACTTCAGATTAAATACCATTGAACCCAGGGCCCCGGGGACCGAACGCCAGGACGCTGACCACTCAGCGAAGGAGTTATACAATAATAAGTTGACTGATGGTCATGTGCCTTTAATAATAATAATAATAATAATAATAATAATAATAATAATAATAATAATAATAATAATAATAATTATAATAATAATAATAATGGCTTTACATCCCACTAAATACTTTTACTGTTTTCGGAGACGCCAATGTGCTGGTATTTAGTCCCACAGGATTTATTTTACGTGCCAGCAAATCTACCGACATGAGGCTGACGTATTTGAACACCTTCAAATACCACCGGACTGAGCCAGGATCGAGCCTGCCAAGTTGGGATCAGGCCAGTGCCTCAACCGTCTGAGCCACTTAGCCCGGCAATGTGCCTTGACTTCGCTAGACTGGGTCCATCAGGTGTTCTAATGAATTTCTATACACAAAGTGTCTAGCCCGGAAATATTTTCACGGAAGCAGAACGTCATCACTGAAAGGCACTAAACTCCCTCTGGTAGAGTGTCGGCCTTTGAATCAAAAGATCATAGCTTCGAATCTGGAAGAGGTAATTGAATTATTGAATGACGTAAAGAAAATTTGATTTAACACTCCACGTCTGCGCTGAAATAAACTCTGGTATTAAACTCGATGTTTGCTCGAGAATAACGAATAAAATGCAGGTTTCTCTGCCATCTGCTGGACTCAAACTGAACGTCGATATTGACACTATGCAGCCTAAATGCTGTCAAATCCAAATGCCATTACACAGTAGATGAGACATTATTATTATTATTATTATTATTATTATTATTAGTAGTAGTAGTAGTAGTAGTAGTAGTAGTAGTAAATTGGAACGATCAACGAAGTTATCCTTGATATTTGCTGTGCTCCTCCACTCACTAGTACGTACTATTTCGTCAAAGAGACAAAAGTAAAGGACAGACACTCTTGAAAGTAAAGTAATAAAGGGTAAGACATGTCGTAGAAAATGAGGACAGTATGGGTGGTTTCCACCTTTCTGTAAGAACAGCCTTCAAATCTTAGTGCTTAGTCCAGGAGAAGAGGAGGTCGACCTTGCCACTGGGGATGTGCTGTAACAGGTAGCTTGGGAAGAACTGCGGCGGTGCGGTGTGCTCTTGAAATCCACACCGTGTGCTGCCAGCCTGCGAGACTCTCACAGTAACACTATCCCACCTTCCGGCCACCCACTCTCCCTGCGTCCACATCTCCCAACCTCACGCTGGGTTCGTACCTCGGCACTAC
Organism: Anabrus simplex; assembly: GCF_040414725.1. NCBI lineage: Eukaryota > Metazoa > Arthropoda > Insecta > Orthoptera > Tettigoniidae > Anabrus > Anabrus simplex. The sequence goes on along the minus strand of NC_090272.1, from coordinate 24,930,694 downwards.
ATGTCAAATTTGTGTGGGACAAATTTACAATAGAAATAGGTTTCTCGTAGATGTCACAATATTACTCCCAGTTTTGGCACTCTCTCCGAAAATATATTTTGAAAAAATCGTGAAATGAAAAGAACAGGATTTTGAGAGTCTTCGTAACGAAACCTGGACTTTTCTTCCAAGTTGTAACTTGTCGTAGTTTTATGTTTCTAACGCTCTAGTAATATTGCCATTCTCTTTCTCCACTCAAATAATATACAGTTTTTAAAGAGTACATAAGAGCGAGATCCCCTGTACGTGTTGACATGGGAGTTGTCAAATCAGCTTGATGATGAATATTGTAATATTTCCGAATTGTACTTGTTCTCTAACAGTCACTTAAATAAACTGAGAGTTCACTAGAAAAGAATGGAAAAAAGATAGGCATTTCTCTGAAAGACCTCCTAAGACACACGGAAATCGGTTACAAGACCGTATTGAAGGACATTTGAAGAGAAACCTGGGATAAAAGTGGATTTGGGCTAGTCGAGAATAGTTTTCACTACCACCTGATAGTGGAATTTCACTGTAACTCCTCATCCTTGGCGCTGCTCTATATAGATCGCCGGGCTGAGTGGCTCAGACGGTTGAGGTGCTGGCCTTCCGAGCCCAGCTTGGCAGGTTCGAACCTGGCTTAGTCCGGTGGTATTTGAACGTGCTCAAATACCTCGGCCTCGTTTCGGTAGATTTATTGGCACATTAAAGAACTCCTACGGGTCAAAATATCGGCACCTCGGCGTCTCCAGAAACCGTGAGAAGTAGTTAGTGGGTCGTAAAGCCGATAACATTATTATTACTATCTAAGGGTCCAAGGAACGTCCAGTCTTAAGACTTAGCACACAAAAGGTAATAAGTATATATTATGCATATAGCACCTTCCCCCTGACTGCCCCCCCCCCCCCATTTAATTCTTTCATACTATCATTCATCGAGGAGTTAGAATGTTTGTTCTTCCTACTACAGATGTTAAGTTGGCCTATTGATCACGTTAATTTCAGCCTTTAAAAACGATCGGTCATATTTATTGTACGAACTTATCTTCTATCGTTCTCCCCCATCCGACCTCTGTTGATCTACTCTTGACGTTAGGGATTCTGAACTGCTGTCTTTCATAGTTCTCCCCTTATTCTAGTAGACACTACTGCTAGTGACAATCCCTGAGCGTTCAGCTCACGTGGTGGCTGTGGTAGTCAAGGATACAGCCCCGCCCTCTCAACAACCCCCGAGCTGATCTTTGACTGCGGCCAGCCAATGGCGGCGTGCTCTCTGATGTGCGGCAGGCAGCGCGCGCCGCTGTCCCCCCTCCCCCTCTCAACCCTCCACAACAATATCATCACGGTATATACTGGTATAACCTTATAGCATGGCGGGCAGGGTTTGGGGATTGGCGGAAAAAGACGACACTGTTGCTGCTTCAAGGGTGTAAGGGGGGAGAATATTACGGTCTCAGAAAGCTTTGCACCACTACTACAACACTCTGTGTCTGTGTGAGTCAACTAGGCGAGGAGATGGGGAGGTTTTGGTTTTTATTATTATCTGGGTATGTGTCCCCCCCTTCGCTGCCTCCCTCTCCCGGCCAAGCCGCGACTCTTGGCACGGCAGATCTGACACACACTCAGCAGTTCAGTGCATGCCTTCGGAGGCCCAGCTCGGCCTGGTCACGCATTGAGTGACGTCACGAGGGGGTAGCCGGGCGCCCACGCCACGCGGATCAGCACACCTTAGCGGCGAAACCCTAAAGGAGCCAAACAACAGGTACACGGTGCCTCGGGACTCGACAGTGAAATTAGTGTGCTCATGGACCACGTGTGTTTCTCTGAACCGCACCACACCTGGCGTAATGTGACACTGTTTGAGGATTAGTGTTTGACATTATTTTGTGATCGGTGGAGCAAAAGGACGGACTGTTTAGTGTTCCACGGAGTTGACGTATTGTGGGACTCGGGTAGTGCGTGTCCGGCGTCGGTCAGGCGTCGCTCTTAGTCGCCGTCAACCCGTCAAGTTAAGCCGCCGTCCACGCTGGATCCGTCCAACTTCAGCCTGTTCTCTTTCCGGCCGCCAGCCATGGACCTCACCACCGCCTACCGCTACAACCAGAACATGATGGAATACTACACTTGTGAGTTGACCTTCAGTTGTCTTCTTCCTCAAACACAGGAAGCATAATAGAAGCCCCATCACATTATAAAATAGCAATTTGTTTATTTTGTATTTATTTAGCTGCGCCAGTGGCTCGGACGGTGGAGTATCCCAGCCTCGTGTCGAAATATTTACCGAAAAATTAAACAAATTTTTCTAGACTAAATTACGCACCTCGCGTCTCCGAAAACGAAAGAAGCTGTTAGTGGTACACAAAACAAATAACATTAAATTTTACTTACTTATTGATTATGAAGATAAGCGGTCAGGCTACAAAACCTTGTGCCTTCCGATGAGATTGCCAATAACTATAAGTTAATCAAAGGCTGCTTTAAAAGTTTAAGCTTAAATCTCTAGACAGGTCCCAAACTGACCCCGAGAATTCCACCTCGACAATATAAATATGACACGGAAGTGCAATTAAGGAATTTATTTATTTATTTATTTATTTATTTATTTATTTATTTATTTATTTATTTATTTATTTATTTATTTATTTATTTATTGGTACAAATAGATGGGAGCAATGACTAAAGGACACTCGGAATTAGGGATGAAAATGAGTGGATACTTTACCGGAGAGAATAATCGGCATGATCGTTGAGGGTAAGAGAAGCAGAGGGAGACCAAGCTGCTGATGACTAGTCCTCGTTTTTAATTATATTAAAGATACGCCTGTGGATCTGGACGAAGTGATAGAGCTAGTTGTTAACAGAGGGTTGAAAAGCGGCTCCATTCTTTGGCAGAGGTTTACTAATCCATAATAAATAGTGATTTATTTATTTATTTATTTATTTATTTATTTATTTATTTATTTATGTATTTATTTATTTTTTTATTTATTTATTTATTTATTTACCAGGAAGGGTAGATCCCAGGCTTGCAATTCCGCGGACATCAATTAGGACTCCCAATCGAGAGCAGGAGAAATTTCGTCCATAAACCTCCATTTAGGTACCAATATTATGCTTAAAAATTACAGTGAACCTGTGTGTGTAAACACTATGAGCTGAATTTCCTATTTAGTCTTTACGAAAAATAGGCGTTTGGCCATCTTCATGTCCATAAACTCTATTTTTGAAATTTACATTAATAAATTGCAGAAGAGACCTATGGGAACTATTATGATTACTCTGGAATGAGATGAATTATTTCTAAATTGCCTTGAATAACTTGGAAAACACGGACTTTCTTCTTTGCATTCATTTCGAAGTAAATAAAGACAAAGAGTGTGTTATGTTCTTCAAGCATATTCACGAATCGTGACACTCTTAAATGTTAGACTAAGAACTTATAAAAAATATTTATCTTATTCGCAGAAGCTGGCAGAGTGAACGCTGAAACGTATAGCAGTCTAGGCCTATTGGCCGTAATGATGATGTTGTCGATTGGAAGTACTTTAGACCTGATATTATTATTATTATTATTATTATTATTATTATTATTATTATTATTATTATTATTATTATTTCAGATAAGGCCTGCTAAGGACCACGTGTTAATTTCAATTCAGTTCTTCATACTTTGTTGTTTTCTCTTCCGTTCCTTCCAATATGTTTTCATCCTTTCACTATGCTCTTTCCTTCTGTCCTTAGACCACTTCGCACCAGGCTTCTTGTTCAATCTTCCTTGGAATCCTGCCATACTTATTACCCTATTTCTAAAAATTTCTCTGTCCATAGTTTCTTCTTCTCTTATGTTATTTCTTTCTAAATCTTTCTTTACTTCTTGAATCCAGCTAGTTGTTGCCTTTTTGTCCCAAAGGTACTTGAAATTCCTTTTTGTTAATCTGGAATCATCCATTCTGTAAATATGTCCAAAAAATTGCAGTCTCCTTTTTCTTATGGTTTCTGTTCTGTTATTATTATTATTATTATTATTATTATTATTATTATTATTATTATTATTATTATTATTATTATTATTGGTGGAAGTAGCACTCCTAAAGTTAAGTAATGAAAATCTTTCTCCCCTCTCCTTAACACAATGTTTCAATGATTCTAATTGATTTTATTCTTGTGATAATAAAACACATGAAAGTTATTTTTGGCGAGATTATACTTGTCCTTCAATTTGGACTGGTGCAGATATTTCAAATACATTATGAAATACTAATAACCGATTCATATAAATTATAAGGTGAGAGATGACGTTCGAAGTCACGCTTCTCTTCAGAATCACTTTAGTAAGAGATATTATGGCCTAAGGATAAACTGCTCTCAGAAGGAATAACATATTACTGTCTATCCAATAGTTTTCTATGAATATACACACTGCTATGAAGTAAATCGCCAAAACTATGTCAAAGTAATTATTTCTTACATATGAAAGATTCGCAGTCCCGTAACGTTTTTCTTACTTTTCAGAACCTACTCATCTACACACTTAGGTGAAGGTCGTAACGAAAACAAATGGGTAAATCTGAAACGACCTTTTGATTATAAATTAAAGATATATATTAAAACAATTGTGGAAAGTAAAGGAAAGTTTCTAGCAAATCCGCCGTCCGGCCCCATGGCTAAATGGTTAGCGTGCTAGCCTTTGGTCACAGGGTTCCCGGGTTCGATACCCGTCAGGATTAGAAATTTTAACCATTATTAGTTAATTCCCCTGGCACGGGGGCTGGATGTATGTGTCGCCTTCATCGTCATTTCATCCTCATCACGAAGCGCAGGTCGCCTACGGGAGAGCCGAGCATATCCTCGGACACTCCCGGCACTAAAAGCCATACGCCATTTCATTTCATCAAATCCGCCTTGAAGTAATCTTACACGGCACGATCAAAGGTATGACATAATCGTTTCGAATGTTGGAAGTTTGTAAGTGAGGGAGAGGTCATTTAAAATCCATACCTTTTTAGATTTTTCTACCGGAAATGTTCTACGAACATGGAGAGAAAGAGGAAGGGCGGTCATTTAACAATAAATTATGGAATTGGCAAGTAAATTTACAAGAAACTATAAACACATATACACACTCGACTGGTAGAACTCTGCATGCAAACACAAAGATATCGCTGTAGCCATCTTTGTACTTTTGGCTGCTGATCACGATCTGCTAGTTTTGATCCTAGAATGATAATTAACACATCTCCCGAGTACGTATCTCTAGATCTGCATCTTGTTTTCTTCCGAAATAAATTACTCTAGTCACAAATTTCCCGTTTCTTACAGCCTGGCCTAATGGTTTTCTGAAGTTCAGTAATTGATGTTTTTCTTACATCAGACATGTTTAAAAAGCCTTGTTTTATTTCACATCTGTCCACTCAATTTCAGCGTTAATCTCCAAATCCTTTAGAAAGTTTTGTCCATCTTTCGCTGTATGAAACGAATGTTACACTCCGGCGAAATGTTCATTTAAAGATATCTTCTTAAGTTTTATAATTGAGTTCATACTGCGTTATAATCGAGAATATGGCCCTTACTATCACAAGATCTTTCTTTCAAGGGCCATTACTCTAAGCGTACACATAAATTTTGATGAACATAATGTCACAGAAAATACTTTCAAAATGATGAAAAATGGCATGTACTGTATATCATCGCCACTGATCAATGCTCAGGTGTCCGACCCGTTGGCTGAACGGTCAGCGTACTGGCCTTCGGTTCAGAGGGTCCCGGGTTCCATTCCCGGCCGGGTCGGGGATTTTAACCTTAATTGGTTAATTCCAGTGTCACGGGGGCTGGGTGTATGTTTTGTCTTCATCATCATTTCATCCTCATCACGACGCGCAGGTCCCCTACGGGAGTCAAATACCAAGACCTGCACCTGGCGAGCCGAACCGGTCCTGGGATATACCGGCACTAAAAGCCGTACGACATTTCATTTCATCACTGATGTATCCTACTTTATATCGGATATCTTACCACAAAAAAGCGTGTTATTATCTACAGCTATATTTGACACCTGCATTGAGATCCAGACTTCAAAGATAATAACGTATCCGTACTCTAACAGATGGAGATTGTAATTGTGAAGATGGTTAAAATAAATTAAATTGACGATTTTCATCGATGCTAGACAAGACTAAAAGCAAACAGATTCCTGTTAATGTAGACCGACCTGTGGACGAAACCATTTGTCAAGATTGTGCAGATTTTACTTCTTAGTCGGTTGTAGGTACCAAAAATCTTCTTGTTTCTCTCATTTTTACACAGTTATCATTACTGCCAGCAAACGACGTTATCGTGTTACTTTATATAAGAATTTTCACTATTGAACATCGCTTACCGTTGTTCTTCATTATAAGGTTCATAAGTGTACACTCTGGGCAGTAATCCAAGAGCCACGTGCTGACTGACGAGAGACACAGAGTACGCAGTGCCGCTAGGATAAAGAAGAACGTGTGTTGATACATCTTCTCTCCGATAACCTTAGCCTTGGCGTTGTCGTGCTCATCCTCGCGAGGCTGTCAGACTAACTTCCTTTGAAACTAAATTTGTTTGGTTTTTATTCTTTTCATGGAAACTTTCATTCATTTTTACCATCTCTTTCAGTATGCTTTAAACATGCCTTACTTTCTTTATTTCATCAATCATAACATATCGTGAACATCTGAGAATTTTTCCAATCCACCCCTTCGTATGTAAATCATTTCTATATAAATAATGTCTTCTTACATTGAAATTACGTTTTTCCTTTCTAGACTCCATACATTCTTCTATATCAGGAATTTGTATAAATTAAGACAATATCAGGTATGTTATTTACCAAAATACGAAACAGAACTAGAAAGTTTCAAGCTGAAAAATGACTAGCGATCGTTTGTACTTATTTTTAGATAAACCGCTTTTCTTGTTAGGAACACATAACTCACGTAATGCTGCTTCACATCTCATCTTAAAATATTAATTTAATGAATGTCCACTATCATCTCATGAATAAGTTACTGACAGTTTTAGGCATTTATTCCTTCGTACGCATGCCGTCAGTCACTTCAAAACTCCAATCATGCGATGTTTGGTAACAAATCCCTTGACTTCTTGTAGTCAAGTTCACGAGATTCCATTCATATAAAGAATCATTCCTTATATAATGAAACATCTATGGATTACAACAGTTTGGAATAACTATTGTATAATGAAGAATGATTACACTAAAGAAACCGTTGCTTTGTCCATCTCAAACAGTTCAAATAAAAATTAACTCAAATGTTGAGTTCTTGCGGCTCAGTTTTGAAGTCGTAAAACTATTCCAAAGGCCTCAATCCAAGGATTACCTGCCAATGTTTCCGAATTATTAATCAATGTATTAATTAGATTAATTAATTAGTTACTTTTGTATTTGTATATAGACCGTTCGTCTACAGTATCTATGTAACTTATATTCAACGGAAAACTATTTCTTTACATAAAAATATGTGAGCAAATTATTTATGTGGTATTGACTTTTCTAATTTAATAATTATGACTGGACGATCAAATCCACTGCACTTTTGCCTCTTTGAAACATTTCCAATTCTCCGACTAGGCACCTAAATGAGTAGAAATATGAAAGTAAGTTCTAATAATTCTTAACATAGGAATCCGTCCTGACATCCTTCAAAAACTTTCAAAGTAACAAATCAAATGTTCACACGGGAACTGTAAACTTGAAAGCTTGTTGCTAAACAAGATCCTCGACAGACATACGCTTCACCCTCGAGGTTAATTCACAGTTTCCCTTTCTTTCGAAGTCTAGTGTATCTTACAAGCCCTGTACAATTTTCACTCTCTCTCGACGCATTTATTTTCGTCTATGTCCTTTATATTATTTTCTGTGATGTTACACCAAGTAAGAACATATAGGATGACATTGTACATTCTCACAGCCTTCCTTCCTGCAGCACAACTGATGTCCTATTTGAATCCTGCTAGAGTTCTTCTCCTTCGTCTTCTGTGTACTGTGGCCAGTCTCCCGAATGTTGAGATCACTATGCAAACACTTCTTATTTATTTGAACATTACATCAATTCAATATAAGTCCATACTTTGATTATTGTGGCCCGTTTGCACGGGAATTGTCCTTCAGTTACGTCTTTCGAAATAAATTTAACGATGAAAGTTTTGTCGCAACTATGCAGATATGACGGAGAAGACTTCCTTTTAGTTATTTCCGAAACAAGTTCGAGTACTCTAGACAAGCAGGCGTGATGACGATAGATCGGGCGTGAACCTGCCGATTACTGGACTTCATTCCACATTCTGCCGTGCAGGGCGCACAGCCTGTGTTATGCCCAGTTTGAGCTTTTCTTGTTCCAGCAGAAGCGAGGCGACGCGACGCAAGACGAGGCGAGGCGTCGGTTCTTTAACGCAATTACGAGACCGTCGCGGGCCGTTGTTGAGCACGGGCGTCCGCGCTGAAGAAACAGCGGAAGAGCGTCACACTGGGCTGGACGCACTTCGCGCTCAGCGGGCTGCACTTGGTTAGGACCGCAAGTTCTCCAAGTAACTGTGTAGCGGGGTCTGTTCTTCTGCTCTGCGTTCGATCCCAGCTGAGATATGTCGAAGTTGAGGATGTTTGAGCCCATAACTCTGTTTCACGTGCTTCTGGCGTGTTATAGAAATAATATGAATAAAATTCAGATATTCCTACTTCCCTTAAAATCAATAACAAATGAAACGACTGTAAAGAAATAGTATTTTGTTTTACGATATTATATTCTGGTCAACCAGATTTTGTAGATTATCTTAGGTTTAGCAGTTTTTGTACTTCGAAGAACCACACAGTATCTCGCGGGATTCCTAGTCAGTTTATATCTCCATCCTAAACATTTAATTTTATTGCACGTTACAGGATTTATTTTTATCCAAGTGACATCGTCATTTCCTTTGATATATCGTGAAATTACAAATAAACAAAATTTACTTTATATGACTCAATACAATGAAATTAAATGTAACCAAATCCAAACTAATTTCGTTTGATCAAATCTGAATCGTTATATCGATATCGCAAATAAGTTACAGGTATCTCCTAAAAGGAAATCTTGGGTATTGTTTACAATGGCAGCGGCGGTAGTTGTTGCTCAGAGGAAAATATAAACAACCAAATCAACAAATAAAGAAGAATGAGTTGCATTCTCAAAGAAGGAAGGTCAATGCTAAACAAGGGAAAAAATAAGCAAAGAAGGGTTCCCTACAGTTCGCAAATTAAATAACGCAGCGTTCGATATAAATTATGGCAGTACTGGTCAATAAATTTTGAATACAAGAAGTTAAACTAATATCCTTAACACAAGCACGCTTGACAGGAGGCTCAGTTTCAGCCAAATCTCTGAGTCTGATGTTATCTGCAGAAAATTTATTTAGCTATGAGCCACATTGTTGTCGCGAAAATATTAATATTTAATTAATTGATTATTTAAGATTAATGACGCACGAACTCAGAATTGTACGTGTAATACTATGGAGTTAACTCAGGATAATTCTAGATCCCTGTCCTGTCGTAAATTATATTGGATGGAACATCAACAAAAATATTAATGCATGATTCAACTTATCTAGCAAAATCATAGACTTACAAATGACTTTGTAAACATAGATAGGGAAGCTTAAATTCGATTGTATAACTCACGCAAAAATAAATAAGGCTATGCAGAATGTTTTCATAGCAACTAACCGAACAAAATTGACTTCAAGATTCTTCGTTACTTTAATGCTCACAAAAACTAGTTTGAATAAAACAATCGTCATTTATACTATCGTTAATTCATTTTTCCTTGATAAAGAGCTCAGGAATTGGAAGAAAGAAATTCGTTGAAGATATAACTAGGTACGTAATCAAAATGCTGGGTAAACAAGTGGGCACTCAGTGCGCTGCAAATCACAAATTTCATTTTTATATTTCAGTTTCTTTGTTTACAAATTCTGTAGGCACACTTATAAATTTCTTGTAGTAGTCTAGACTCTTGCGGTTACCTTGGATATCACGTACATTTTAAAAATCTTATATAATTTGTATAGCGGAGTTCGGTCAGATCGGCCGTAGTAAAGCAAAATTTGAAGAATGGCACATTTTGAGAATGATTTTCACAAAACTTATGTATTTACTGAAACAACGAGTAATTACCTATGTTTATTTAGTACATCAGAACAATATTACATATATGTATTTATTTAGAACTAAACGAACACTTTCACCATGTGGAGGCTGCCAAAATCGACGACGCATATTAAGGTCACATGTGACAAGTCAAAAAATCTAAATATTTACAAGTATATTGTAATGTTTGTCTATTAGGTATAGTCGACACTACGAATGTATGTTATGTCACAGCATCGACAGAGACCCTTTCAATGAATACAGGATTAATTTGTGTAATGTGGACAGTTCCTTTGCCAGAAAAGTATCATACTCCAACCCAATCACTTCGACATTTCCTAATCCATACTTCTGGTGATAGAATTGGATGGCAGGTTCCTAGATTTACTTTCTTTATTCATTGACGTCATTTGATTGGTTGGAGCTGGATTCGAATCTATTATGTAAGCATTCCAATTATTGTTGAAGGCGATCATATCAATCCGCCGGGAGCTTCTGTTCCATGTGCAGAGTGCCCGCAATGCCGCTACGTCTGGTATTGCGTATCAGCTCCCGTGGCGACAGGACCCAATTAATTAACTTAACATTACTTTTAATACTTGGAGCAGTCCGGGTTGTTCTACAGCAATTCTGAAATCGTCCCTGAACTCACTGGCGATAACTCTGAAAATAATACAACTTCAAAGTAGTAATAGTAGCACTCACCGTCAAGAAGCCTGTCTTCCAAACACAGCGAACTGGGTACTGGATGGTGCTATTAAACGTATTCACTGCACATTTCACAACCTTGACTAAATATGTAAAGTAATGTTCCTCAATCCCTTTTGTAAATGAACCACCTCACGCTTCAAATATTTGTGAAACGCACCCATAGTAAATACCATAATTATAACAAAAATTGATTTTAAAGCGTAAAAACCGTCATTAGAGTTACTATTATAATAATTGACATACTGTATTAATTTCATTAAATCATGACATTCAAAAAGAGGCCCCGGGTTTGATTCCCGCTCAGATCAGCGATTTTTACCTGATCTGACGGCTGGTTCAAGGTTCCCTCTGCCTACGTTATTACAATTGAGGAGCTATCTGACGGTGAGAAAGCGGCCCCGGTCTAGAAAGCCAAGAATAATGGCCGAGAAGATTTGTCGTGCTGACCACAGGACACCTCGTAATTTACAGGCCTTCAGGGGGTTTCTTGGTAGGGCATGGCCCTTCGGGGTTGTTGCGCCATGGGGTTTGGTTTGGTTCCTTTTGGTAAATAAAATTACAGTAAAGTTCGTTAAAACTGAGTAATTAATACAGTGAAAAGAAGGTAATGACAAGTAAATCTGGGCCTGTTTTCGTAATATAGCTGATTTGATCCATTCCTATTTGAACACCTTCTAGGTTTGAACGCTTCAGTTAGATACGAGAGGAAGGGAAGAAGTAACGTCCAAGCGATATCCCGGAGAAGGTAGACGCTTGCAGATTGTATCTAACGTGTTTCTCATTATTCTGTACATTTTCTCCTTCATTTTACTGTTTTGTTCCGGACTTGTTAACTGAGCTTTGCGTTCTACCTTCATTTTATCTTGTACAAATCTTTCATTTAGCTTCGTTCTCTCAAGTTTTATAACACTGCGGAATATTTCTGTAATAGAGAGGTACCAGCCCAAACTTATCCACTGATGAAGACACAAATTGATTGATAAATACATAAATAAATATCCTGGGATGAAAGTTGTACTCCTTCAGATGTCTTAGAGGACGTAACCTCCCTCCCCTGTAGGGCAGTAGTTAAACAGCTTGTGAGCGAGTCGTCTCACTTTCCTCAATTTCTGCTCTTTTCTGTTATTTGAAGTGTGATCCGTCTTGAGTAAACACGGTCACTCAAGCAGAACAATGTGCAGCGAGATAGAGGAAGAAGCTAGAAAACAAAACCAAGAAGGAATTATTGTTTAATCAGGTTTATCCTCTGTATGTGAATTGAAGCGTAAGACAAGCCACGATTTTACTTGCATGAAAAGTGGAAAAGGCCAAAGAATTCTAAATGAATACATCGTTATCTCCCAGTCTTACGTCATAGACCGACAGAATGCTATTTTCGAGTTTTTATAGATTCAGATCTGCCGACCAGCCAAACAAGTTGCAGAAGGGAATTCATGGGTCCGTTGATTGACCCGTGAGATGTTGTCTCATATAAAGGCTGGTAGCTATAATTGCGCCAGTTATCTCTATTACCTGGTGAACATCTTACCCCAGCTCACCTGATTATCATAATGGGTAATCGAACATTCCTCGAGCATCCCCGCTACAAGTTCAAGAGGTCAGCTGTGAACACAATATGCAGTAGAAAATAAAAATATCTGATAAGCGCACTTCGGAATCTCCACAGTTCACAGCTAGAGTCGAGTATCCTTCTTCTTCTACCTGGCCGTCTTCTGTGGCAGTCGCTAATGTGAAGATTCCGGCTTCATGACTAAATGGTTAGCGTCCTAGCCTTTGGTTACGGAGGTCCAGGGTTCGATTCCTGTCAGGGTTGGGAATTTTAACTATAATTGGTTAATTTCGCTGGCACGGGGGCTAGATGTGTGTCATCTTCATCATAATTTCATCCTCATCAAGTCGAGCAGGTCACCTACGGGAGTCAATTCAAAAGATCTGCACCTGGCAATCCGAACCTGTTCTTGGACACTCCCGGCACTAAAAGCCTTCGCCATTTCATTTTTTCAGTAATGTGAAGTAATTCCACTTTTACGTACCGATGTCATTCGTTACACGACATCTACTACGAATAATGTAAAGAGAGGAATTCAGGAGACGTGGTTAAAAATTTTAAAATCGAACCCGGAGCGCTCGGAACTAAAACCACTAGGCTCCAAGGTGCCGGACCGGAAGTACAGTGAAGTATCCGAGATAATTAAAAAAATCATTAGATTTTACGTCACACTGGCTTGTTTTGTAGTTTTCGGAAACACCGAGGTGCTAAAATTTTGTCCAGCCAGAAAATTTAACAACACCTATTTGTCGTAATTCAGGACTTTCACATACCACCAGACTGAGTCGTGTTGAAATCACCCAGCTTACGCTCAGAAAGCCAGCGTTCAGTCGAGATAGACTCTATTTTAAAAATGAGAACATGGTATTGTATAAGTTTCTCGCTGGTACACGTTTCTCAGAAACAATTGTTTGTTGTACGTATCTACGGAGTGTTTGTTTGCATGGTAGATGAGTTATATTTTGATAATGACTCAAATTAAAATTAAATGTAATAAAATACATGGGCACTTCATGATTCTTTTCGAAAGCCTATAAATCATTGACTTAAATACGGCCGAATGAGTTGCTTGTTCGGTTACGATAGGGCAGCTGTGAGTCTGCAATCTGGAGGTAGTCGTTTTTAACCACACTGTCGGCAGGCCAAAAGATAATTTTCGGTACCTTAATTGATGATGATGATGATGCTTGTTGTTTTAAGGGGCCTAATGTCGAAGGTCATCGGCCCGGTACCTTAATTAAGGCCACGGCCACTTCCTTCTTACCCCTAGCCCTTCCCTATCCATAAGTCCCATTTATTTTGGTGTGGCGTAAAGCAACTTTTAAATGAATGACTTTGATGGCATAACGCTGGTTTTATGAGTCAAAATTGGTGGGTTCGAACCCACCTCAGTCAGGTGATATTTGAAGATCCTGAAAAGCGAGCTTTGAATGGGTAAATTTTGCTCCACGTAAAAGAATCCAACAGAAGAGAAGCTTGGCACCTCGGCATTTCTGAAAACTGAAAACATTGTCAGTGATATTTCAATCCAATAGTATAAATAATATAATAATAATAATAATAATAATAATAATAATAATAATAATAATAATAATAATAATAATAATAATAAAAAGCCTCCGTGGCTCGGGCGGCAGCGCGCTGGCCTCTCACCGCTGGGTTGCGTGGTTCATCCCAGTCACTCCATGTGAGATTTGTGCTGGACACAGTGGAGGTAAAACAGGTTTTTCTCCGAGTACTCCGCTTTTCCCCGTCATCTTTCATTCCAGCAATACTCTCCAATAGCATTTCATTTCATCTGTCAGTAATTAATCATTGCCTCGAAGGATTGCGACAGGCTTCGGCAGCCGGCACAATTACTATCTTTGCCGCTAGATGGGGCTTCATTAATTCCATTCCTGACCCGATTGAATGACTGGAAACAGGCTTTGTATTTTCAACGATTAATAATAATAATAATAATAATAATAATAATAATAATAATAATAATAATAATAATAATGTAATTTCGTGTGGCTATTTCTAGCCGAGTGCAGCCCGATGAGAATGGACGGCATCTGCCATTTGTAGGTAACTGCGTGTTATTGTGGTGGATGATAGTGTTATGCGTGGTGTGTGAGTTGCAAGGGTGTTGGGGACAGCACAAACACACAGCCCCCGGGCCACGGGAATTAACCAATTAAGGTTAAAATCCCCGACCCGGCTGGGAATCGAACCCGGGACCCTCTGAACTGAAGGCCATACGCTGGCCATTCAGCCAGCGAGTCGAACAATAATAATAATAATAATAATAATAATAATAATAATAATAATAATAATAATAATAATAATAATAATATGGTGTCAGCTATCGAACTCATTGTACTTGAAGATCCTGAAAAGCGAGTTTCGAATGGGTGGATTTTTCGACACGAAAAAGGACTCCAATAGGACAACATTTTGGCACCTAGGCATTTCTTAATTTTAATTTAGGCTATCTGGTTGTCAGTTCCCACGTTCCGTTTCACTCTACCAAATAACAAATTAAACCTTATCTCTGTGGTTGAGTTCAAGTAATTTTGTTGGATAAACACGAAATGTGTCACTAGAGATCGTCTACATGGCGACCTTGTACAGGTTGGTGTGTTCAACCTCTGCAGGATCTGAACGTACGATCTCGGAGTCCGGAAGTCTACCACATGTCCACAGTCTCCAATGTGTTCGTCCCGCTGAGCTGACAGCAGAGTGCGGCGGTCCTGCCGAAGAAAGAGCGCCAGTCGGAATGGATCTTGGGGGAAAGAAAACCAGACCCGGCAGATCTAATTTAGTGGAACAGGGGATGTACTTATTGGTATTCTATAGCGCTGCTCGCACATAATGGAGAGCGGCTGTATATCTAGATAAGAGAGGGGTGGCCATGTTCTCGATCTGCGAGATAAGACTGCCAGCTCCTATCATAATCACGAGTTGGGTGACCAGTCGGTAAAAATATGTGTTGTCAAAACATTTACAGCTCATAACTGCCCAAGAATTCTTGTGTGATAAACTTCTCACCCAGCGCTATTGATTTATTTCCGTGCCTGACCATAATTTTCAGTTTGTAGATTTCTGAAGATTTTGCACTGAGGTACACTACAGCTGTACTTTCATTTATTTCTCATTCCCACATACTCATTTCTACATTCCTTTCATTTTATTTACTTATTTAATGCGTTATTATCCTTCAGAGTTGGTATTTCCCCCGGACTTAGGGAGAGATCCCACCTCTACCGTCTCGAGGGCAAACATTTGGTCCGGCTGACGAGAGTGGGGAGGAGGACCAGTACCTCGCCGAGGCGGCCTCACATGCTATGCTGGTAGGAATAGGCAATGATGAAGAGGGGAGAAAGTGAGCGTGGCCTTAAGTTAGGTACCATCTAGGCATTTGCAAGAAGAAAAAATGGGAAACCACCACTTCAAGGATGGCTGACGTGGGAATCTTTATTTTTTATTTTTTATAAATTGCTTTACATCGTACCGACACATATAGGTCTTATGGTAACGATGGTACGGGGAAGTGTTAGGAGTGGGGTGGAAGCGACTGTGTCCATAATTAAGGTACAGCCCCAGCCGTGGAAATGGGAAACCACGGAATACCATCTTCAGGGCTGACCCCGTTCCAGTCTTCGTACCACTTTTAGAAATTTTGTGGCAGAGTCGGGATTCATACCCGGTCCTTCGGCGGTGGTGGCAGCTAATCACACTAACCACTACATCGCAGAGTCCTTTCATACTTTGGTAAACCATTAAACCTATATAACGAATGAGGCGACTTATACTGCATTCTTTTTTTAAAAGAGCCGAAGCTTTTGAGAGAATTTGTTTTAACTCTAGTTGATTTTGGTACCATTTACGAGTTCCTGTATAAAACATAGTACTATGAATGCCTCTCTTCCTCACAATGTTCAACAAAATCTCACTAAATATATTATTTCTCATTGTTTCCAATCGCAATATTTTTCATAAGGAAATTTTCACTCAGTGTCCTTACTCAAAACAGAACTAAATTGATTAAGAGTCTTTTCCTAAAAAACTCCTTTTATGCACATAAATATAGTCTATGTATAATATACGTGATAATATTTCAGCTTAGAACTCTTACCAGAAAGGTTCTGTCATCTGAGGTTCTGTGCTGCGGGTCAGTATTATCACATAGGTCTAGCCTATTTCCAGGGGCAATGACGATACATACTTGGCTGTACAGCAAACGAATAATACAATAAAAGATTTTATTTTTAAATAATATTTCCTTGATATTTTACTATTATTTCACTAAAATTTAGATTTAGTTTAGTTAAAACTATTTTTATTTGAATCAACAGTTGTAGGGAAAGCGTTTAGATATTAATAGATTAGAATGCTAGCCCTCACAACGGTTCTGCAGTGAGATATGGATTATCAGAACCCCTAAAATGTATACAACACACCGACAAAACTACTGAACGTACTAGATGATGCTTACGAGTTGCTTAAATACGTTTGCGTTGTAATCTCCCTATTCACCAGTCAAAAGGGATCTGTAGAAGCAAACACAGACAAAAATCTAGCTAAAGCAATATAAACTGCATTTGCTTAGCAACTGATGGTTGATGCAGTAGCTGCCTGTCTGCGATAAGCTTCCGTACAGCGTACAGTGTGATTGTTTCTTATACCGTAATAATTGAACGGTTTATTCCGTTTGATGGCTTCTGAATTAAGTATTGAACAGCGTATTTTCGTGTTCTGCATTTTAAAATGCAATTCGCTCCGAAATGTTGAAGATTCATGAGGCCGAATTGCAGAGAGCGACCCCGAATATCAACACACGGTACAACGCTTATCCACAGGCTGAGGAACATCATTATCAACATTCAGTGTAATGGTGCAATTTTTGTTGTTTTCACATAAATATGTCTTATGGCTAGGGGTCACTCGAAAATTTGTGTAACGAGGCGCGACAAAATGGGTGACAGGAGTGTAACCATAGCAACCGTGCAGGCAGTGATGTGAGGTATTCTTACCTAGCAACCGTGCAGGCTATGTCTTAGGGCTGACGCTCATCTAAAATTAGCAGACGTTGGTGTACCGCCTTGACCCTGATAAAAATGTATGATCATTTGATTTTTGAAAAGGGAAAAGTGTTGTTTTCCTACCTGCTTTTTATCTAATTATTTATTAAAGCTGGTGATATTTCTTCGGGCGTCCGGGGACGCCGTAACGGAGATCACGTGCTCGTTTACCGACAGGTGGCGTGCAGGAAGTACAAGCTGTTTTATTTTCTTATATTATTTTTGTAATTCTTGCATTCTTTCTATGTATCGAAAACATCTCAACTCTTAGGTAAATCCTCACTTCCTTGTAATATAAGTAACTATTTATACATTAGATTATAGCCTCCTAAACCGTAAGAATGTCACCGCCTGTGTAACTTTATGGCACGACGTACTCCACAGTTTGAGTAATAGTCTTGTACTCCATATTCCTGATAGACAAGCAATGCTTTCGCCCAACTTCTTCTATCGTGAGGAACACCCCGAGTCTGCTGCCTGCAAAGGGAGTCCTATAACAATGCCCCCCTTACGTGATGGAGTCACCAAACCAGATGCATTCACATGTCATTGGCGGAGAGAGATATGGGGGAAATTCTTTCACCCTCCCTGTACAATCCTCAGTACATCAAGGTTAACCAGTGAAGAGCTGCACACTCAACATCTGTAGTTAGAAAGTGAGTGAGTTCATAACTTTCTGCCAGCAGATTAACGAGTGGTAAATGTAAAGAGTTGACGTAAAGTTGAAGATAACCGCCGAAGTGGTATTTGCTAATGTACTTTGTAAAATAATACAGTGTTTTCAGCTCGAATGTTGAATTACGATACCAAGGTAAGCACATTGCTCTAAAATACATGAATTCTAAAGTAATAGTAATAATAATAATAAGGATGTAAAACGTGAGAACATGATTCTCAGTTGATTTTGGTTATCTAATGAACGTAGTTAAATATAACATTACACAACAACATACCTGCAAAAAACATTATTAAACATTATGTACTTTTATCCCTTGTTTATATTTAACCTGTGTGTTCGACAGGCTTAAGAGCTTTTAAGTTACATTTTCTCTAGAATGTCATAAGAAGTGATAATGTTTGTTTGTTTATTTTGGTGATGACAGAAACAGAGCTTTGACGACCCAAGAAAGATTTCATAATGGTTATTAGTGCTTTATCACAGTGTGATGAATACGGTTTCATTCATTAAAATAATGAAAGTGGAGTCTTGCAGTATTACAGTTGCTTATAGAACTCAAATGTTACCAACATTTCGTCAGAAACATCCTTCAACGCATGTAAAACATTTACATACCAGATGCTTACATAGTTATTGACCCTTCTGTCCGATTCGAGGTTGGTCTTCAACAAGCTGAGGAGGTGGATAAAGAAATGAAAGCTATCCATGAATCTATCGTTAATCATTTTAAAGACAGATGTAAGCTCAAATGTAATAGGTCTACTCAGAAGAGCACGAAGTGCTATACCTCGGTTTTTCTTTGAGAAGTTTCGAAAAATATATCATATTCCACTTGTGTACGATATGCGACAGTCATCATAGTACTAGGAAATAGTTTTCAAATTCTGAATCACCATCTTAATCCACACTTCCAGGTGTTGTTTGAAATTCATATCAGATTATTATATTTTAATATTGTAATTATAATTTTAATTATTATTGTCATGTGGGTATACTGAGTCCTTTGGGGCTACCTCCATTGGGAACCAATTTTGTAAATAAAAAATATCGAATCACTCTTGAATGATATTGATTCTTTCATGGATAGCTTCGATTGTTTGAACTCTCACCGTCGCCACTTGTGACGTGATAAACTACTCTGAATGACATTTAGACTCGTAACCTAGTAGCAGATTGATGCGTCCCTCAGGAACTGAACTACGTAGATGTCAAGAACCATTCCAATAACGTATTTATCTCTCTACTCCCTTCTTCCTTATCATAAGGAGTTTATTTTACTGTGTCCAGAAAGAGGGATGTACGTCTGCAGATACATCGTCACTGACTCATTGGTTGCCAATACCGTGTCAAAATTAGGGATGAAGTAGTTTGCGCAACCCCTGTGTTGTATCAGTCGGCGAGACAGCGTCTTAGCGGGCGCCGCGACGCACAGTGTGGTCAGCTCTCGCAGGTGGTGCAGGGTGGGGGGAACGTGCCCGGTGTGAGACTCTTTCAATCACAAGACGATGGTCTAGTCTGTGTTCGTGTTCCTCATGGCGAGCTGTCGTGATGTCAACACTCCACCTCCTGCTGACAGCTACTACTCGTACCTACTGGCGCTGCATCGCACCCTGCTCAAACTAGGTGACGTCAGTTTGTTTTACTACGTGTTGCATGTTAAAACCGCATAATATTGCATCCCTCTTTTTCTCGAATACATCAAATAAAACTTCACGTGGATACTTCAAGTATCGAAACCGTATATTCTTCGAAATGTATTTTGAGGAAAAACTCGTTTGTCTGGTAGATCAGATTATAGGTCGAAAACAATATCACATTTATAGCTTGTGATTTACTTCAAATTAAAAAGAAGTTTGTATTTGTATGCATTCACATGCACTATTTAATGTTTGCTTTAAAATTAATTTCGCCTGTCCAAAATATTTAGAAAAGTCTCTGTTGTTAATAGGTCCCGAGGATAAATGTTACTGAGGAATTTCAGGTTGCATTAACAGTACACATTCTTACTACAAGTTTACTAATACATATTTCTGGAATACTTAATATTTAAATTTTAAAACGTTGTACATCTATAATAATTTGTTTAGAAAATGCATGTTGGTTTGTAATGTTAACATTAGTTTCCTTTTGCATTTTTAGTTGCTTGTTATGTTACTGAGATTTTTTCCCTCTAATTATGTTTATTATCTTTTTAGTCTACAGTTTAAGAATGGTTGTCTTCGGAAACAATCTAATGGAATTTGGTGGGCAAGTTTAAAGGTGTATTTCCGTTTCTTAAACTATAAAATAAAATATTAATAGGCATAACCATAGAAAAAATCACAGAAAAAATATGGGAACATAGCTTTTCAGTAGCTTTTGGTGCAAAGAATGATTAAAAAAAATCTGTACGATTCAAGTTGTTCCCCAGTGGAAATCAAAGAAACATTGTTCAATATTATTTCTTCTCACAACAACAAACGGTAAGCCTATGTGCAACAAATAATGTCTACATCACTTCATGAGATTAAAATTCAATATAAAGCAATGTTTTGTTTACGTATATATAATTCTTGTACACTTATCACTGTTATATTTTAAAACCAAGGATTTTTCAGTGTAAATGTGTGACATATTTGCGTCTTATCCCTCAAACATCTTCGGACTCAATCTCACTTCATTTGTATGATATGGTTTCAATTATATATAAACGTTTGCCCATATCGGCTTTGAACATAGTTTTGTTGTTACAACTACCTTAGTTGGATGTCCAAAACCATACTTACAACATCGCGATTCTTCATGTTTCATTTGTCCCTTTGTCAACATTTTTTGTGTCTCCCTTCTCTAACAACATTTCTTCGTATTCTGGTTACAATACTCCTCCATCATTCAGACAGTTGTTTTGGTAACTGAACATAAAATTAAGAAAGAGATAATAAAGCTTTAATATATTACAGTTTTTCAAATATTTACAACTACAACATTGACACATTGATCGTAATTATCTGAACTTTACTAGGAAATTAACATAAGTCTGTAAACGTGGAACTTGAAATGGTATAAATTAGAATGAAAAATGAAGTCTTCATACGATTTTAATCAATTGTTTCAGAGACGTTAAACAATAGAGAAAAGAAAACAGAAAGAAAAACAAAACACAGCGTTAGTTTTCTGTGTGATTATTATGGCACTTACCGTATATCTCGTATCACACCAAATGTCGTCAAAACTTCCCAATTTTAGGCTCGTAAACGACAAAAATTTGTATTAAGATATACCCGGATAAATGATGCAGAACTCAACAAGGAACACAGCACGTTCTTAAAATTGTTCACATTGATTTATGACTATCCTTCAAAATCACATCACAGAACTGAAAATTCAATTTTGTCCTTATAGTTTATTTTGTGCAAAAATTGTCTTCACTTCCTTACACACGATCAAAGTGCAAGCCAGGCTGAAACAAGTAAAAGATATTAAAATTACTTTTTTCTTCGAAGTGTTATTTCAAGATCATCTACTATTTAAACAAACACACTGATAATTAATTATCTGATTTATGGCTGAGGAAGTTATTTTGAAATTCAGAATACTTTCAATCAGTTCACATCGTTCCCCACATTTTTTTCGCTTATGTTTCCATGGACTTCACTATCCAGGAGCGACGTGCGTTGTTGGAATTTGTGTTCAAATTTGGCGACAAGCGGACGATGACATGACTTGTGAGATTGGTGCCGACATCAAAGTGAGAGTTTGTTGACAAGCAAATATTTATCCACTGAAAACATAACTATGTGTTGTTAACGTAATAAAAAGCTTCTAAACAAGTCGTATACTTGTGAGTAATTTGTATTGTTATTCAATGGTGCAATTCACTGACGTGCATGAAACAAACAAAAGGTTTGAAATGTTTTAGACATGCCTGCAATAAACTCGTCCTTTCAAAATGTTGTCTAGAACGTTGAAAATGTTCTTATGCTAATATTTTTTGAAATATCCACAAAAGTAAACGCATTAAAGTGGTAATGGCCTAGTAGTGAGTTTCACTTCAGTTTAGGATAATGTACAATAATATGTTGTTGTCATATCTTCAAAGCACTCTTGTAACTAAATGGAATACCTTGAGACTCAGGCACTTTTGAAGCTACGTGGCATAAGTATACATTGTCTATGAACCTAGAGGAAATGTTTGCGTAGCACTTCACATTATAAGGAATTTTTATTTACCTCTGCATACAATTAGTTTATCCCTTTATCTTCGGTACTTTGTGTGTTTCCTGCTCGCTTCTCCACACACCGATGTGTTATCGTGGAAATTATCTTACCTATGTTATAAAATTCTTAAATGTGTTCCTGTGGTAAGTAAATTATCTTCCATAGATAGGAGTGACTATAATGTTCAAATTTTGCACGATGGATATGTTCAAACAATTTTTTGAGTTTTGTTTATGCAATGAGGTGCATGTCAAGTATAATTTAAAACTACATACACAAAAATGAGACATGAAACATAATATATTACATATCTGAGTTATGCTTTGTATGTAATTAAAGTATTGTAAAAATAAAAGGCGCTTGAAACGTGCCGATGATCGGGTTTGTCCGTGTTGCTCATGACAATGTAATGCATGTGCAAGTGAAAATAGCACCTTGTGAACAAACACTCCTCAGATGAGAAGTTCTGCAAATAGAATTTCCTACATTTTACGCTTCATGCATTTTTGCCGTACAGCAAATAGCAGACTCTCTTGCTAAATCTCGGTCGTTGTGAGTCATTCAATCAGCCATCACTGACGGGTTGTATAACCAGTTGTAAATAAAAGAGAATTACTTTAAACTCGAGGATTGTTATTGTCCTGGTTGTTATTCAAAGTAGGTGGCCGATGAGAACTCCATTAACATGTGGTCGCATGTAATCCCTCCTCCACACCACATGGCTGCGGATTATTTGATAAAAATCAGCACTCGAACCCGAGATAAAACACCAGATATTAATGAAAGTGTAGGGGGAGTATTGAGGCTTGTTGAAGGGCGAGGATATTGTTAGTGACATTTAGCTGCCTCATAACATTCACCAGAAGATAATCTCTACTTTATCCTATCAGCAAGTACCAGCCCCTAGGAACAGATGGAGTAAACTACAAGTGTAAAGAGGAAGTTTCTATGTAGAATACTTTGTAATAGTGATAAAAGAGAAGTTTAAATCACGAGTGATTCGTTCAGTCATGAATTGCATTATTTCTTTCATCATTCGAATATTTGTGAAAACCAGAATTTCAGTTAGTTACTAAAAATGTAATTGCGAAATTTAGTTGTATGCAGCATGTTTGGACACGTTCATGAAATGTGGTGGTAGTAAGTTTTAGTGGTTACTAATGTAACGATATTATCAAGAAACCCATCATCAGCTCAATCTGAATTAATTACACACTTGCAAAACCAGTCAGACTCGTGATTCACGATTTAAATTAATATTTCGGTAACAGTTAATGAAATTTAACAGAAAAAATGTGATTTCAAAGCTTTTAGTAATTCTGAGGTAACAATTTGTTATGTAGCTTTTTTTAATACTGTGAAATATTCACCTTCATTTTGTAGGTGTTGTAGTTAATGGTGACAAAAAGGAAGTTTGTCTAACAGAATACACATTTTGAGCCTTGAAGGGCTGCCTATCCAACAGGGTGTGTCTCCTGTCACATACAACCAGGTGGTGAATCTCAGGTGATGTTGAAGATACTGAATATTGCCACGAGGACGTAGTGGTGGTGGTTATTGTTTTAAGGCGAAGAACAGCTGGGCGATGAGGGGGAAGGGGTTTAACACATGGAACAATAAAGGTATCTGTACAAGGAAGGGAAGATGGACGGACACCTCATACCACCAGGGCAGAAGAGAACATGATTTGACAAAGACAGGTCAGACAGCAAAGATGAAAGTGAGGAGTTGGAACAAGAAATTCAGCTATAGGCTAGGTGAAAACCAACCCGCGCTCCCAAATCGATAGCTCCTGGGTGTTCCCTTGCAGTAGACTCTTTCGGCAGGCAAGTGAAACCCCACTCACAGGTCAGTGTTCTTGGCCACCCCGGCCTTGTCATATCAGGCAGCTCTTCAGCTGGCTTCACAAAGCAGAGGAAACCCGTTCCAGCCCTCAGTTCAGAATTAAAACCATTGGAGAAACCTCCTTTCAAGAGACAGACAACACTCCGACGGGCACATATATGATAAAAGTCTGCATGATTTACTTATAAGGATGTGGGTACGATTTACTGTCAGGAAGTCGGCAGGAAAATACGGCATTCCGTTTCAATCAGACATTATGTATAAAAAAATTATAAAAATCAATGTCAACATGGTCTAATATCTCAGAAGAAAGGTACAGCTTATCAGTTGACATCAGCCGTCAAAACTGTCACCTGTGAATAAAGGATCAGACCTACAGTGTTACTTGGAATTCAAAGCGAGCTAGTTTATGCTTACAGATTGTTGAACAACTTACAACCATATAGTTAGCAGGAGAAGTTAATTAGACGCCACCATTTTCGTTAAGAACATTTCAGATAGAAGTAATACAACTCCGAAGATATTGGAAAGTTAGTAAACATGTAATAATCGCAATTACGAAGCCGTATGACACACAAAAGAATCATGACAAAAACCACCGCCAGTGGAACAATATTTTCATGTCAGCAATGCTCGGCGTTGATATGAACTTAGCAACAAAAATTGAAATTCATGACTATCCTTGTTATCGTAGACGGTGCGGTAAAAATGTATAAGACATATCGATGGCTTACTTCTAAAACCTCGTATCTCTCAATGCACTTCCTACCCATTTTCATCCTTAAGACTGGTCACGCCTCCCAGCCACATATGGATGTACAGTCCATCCGAACAATTTTCGTTGTGTTTATTTTCCTATGGTAATGTGTAAAGGAAAATGAACCTCAAATACGTTAAACTGTAAGAGTGCTTAAATTCGCCACGAAAACAACATCCCTACAACACTGTATGGTAAGGTCTATTTTCCTTTACACGTCTGCACAGGAAATGAACACTACGAAAATGGTTCTGATGGATTGCATATAAAAATGTGGCTGGGAGGCGTGACCAGTGTTAAGGAATATAATGGGTAGGAAGTGCATTGAGAGATACGAGGTTTTAGAAGTAAGCCGACGATATAATTCTATATAACTTTAGTCATGTAGTATTTATCGACAGGACCACTAATAACATAGATATTTGAGAATTAAATTTTAGGCCTTCCCCTAAATTACCATTTCGCTCAGCATAAAATTAGTTATACCCGACACTGTAGTGCCTCATTCCCCGACTTTAGATACTGATTTTCATTTGATTATCTTCATTCATTTTCTCGTGATGCGCGAACATACATATAGACAGACAGAAAAATGAAAATCCACAGCCTGTTTCCAGTCATTCGACCGGGTCAGAAATGGAATGAATGAAGCCCCCATCTAGCGGCGAGGATAGGAATTGTGCCGGCTGCCGAAGCCTCTCGCACTCCTCTGGAGCAATGATTAATGAATGACAGATGAAATGAAATGATACTGGAGAGTGTTGCTGGAATGAAATATGACAGGGAAAACCGGTGTACCCGGAGAAAAACCTGTCCCGCCTCCGCTTTGTCCAGCACAAATCTCACATGGAGTGACCGGGATTTGAACCACGGAACCCAGCGGTGAGAGGCCGGCGCGCTGCCACCTGAGTCACGGAGGCTCTCCAGACAGACAGACAGACAGACAGACAGACAGACAGACAGACAGACAGACAGACAGACATGATGGAAAATTAAAAATGCATTTCTTTATTACCGTGGACACGTCGGATATAGAAATACCATTATTTTTTTATTCTGAACAATGTAGAGACAAAACTCTTGTTTAATGTATAGCTATAGTCTAACTATTGCCTTTCCTTCAAGACCTCACTGATATTCGTCTCTCGCTATGAAGCTGCCACAACGTATCATATAAAGCCGTCTCGGGAGCGTAATGAAAGTTATCACATGTGTGCCTCCTTCCCTGAGTGAGACTAAGTGGTTGTGAGCGCTAAGCCAGTCGCACGAATCATTGCCGTGAGTTCGAGCGGTAAGGTAATGGTATTACCGTGTGGTGTGCTGTCAGGGGGCGTTACAGACAAACTAGTGGTAGGAAGCGAGAAATTTGTAAAGTACTCCCCAGTGCACCTCTGTCATCCCACACCGCATCGCAGCTGGCAGCGCTAGCGACTGGTAAAAAGTGAAGAACGCTACGCGAACGTTGTATGAACCAATCAGGATGCAGAATGAATATTTCTTGCAGTTGTGCCCCACACGGACACTGATGTGAGCGAACGAGCCGTCTACGCGATTTGACACCTGCTGGGGATCGATCGCGTGACTCGAAACTTACGTGAAAAGGGATTTTTTGTGAACAATTTGCCGCAGGCTTAATTTATCTAGCACCCAAATTATAAGATGCAGTAGGTGAAAGGACAATAATGCATTTTTTCAACCACGAAATATGGCAGAGCCACCGATATTCGAACATTGGTCGTGTGGGCAAACCTCCATCTAATCCTTGTGCTAAAGACGCCTCCAATAATAATAATAATAATAATAATAATAATAATAATAATAATAATAATAATAATAATAATAATAATAATAATGTGTTTGTTCGGCCCTAAGGCTGGTTGGATCCTAAACACCTCCACCATTATCTGTTATTAGCTAAATGAAGAGGCGTACTAGGGAAAATAGCCATGAGGCGTTACTTTCCTCACTGAGCCAGAAGTTGCTATTAGTCTACATATCAGTCTGCCAATCCTACTGAAATGCATGCACCAACCGACCCTATGAGCAACATTTTCACACAATTAATAACAGGGACTGGCTGCATAAGGATTGGTATTACTAGCATCTTTCATACCTCAGTCACTTTCATATTGTCAAAGCCAAGGATAAGACTGAGGCAGATCAATTTCTGTAGCCTATACAAGAAGGCATAGTGCACTGTAAACACTAGGTTTTGCTAGCAAAGGCACATAATAATAATAATAATAATAATAATAATAATAATAATAATAATAATAATAATAATAATAATAATAATAATAATTTGTTTTACATCCCACCGACACAGACAGGTCTTATGGTGACGATGGGATGAGAAAGGCGTAGGATTTGGAAAGAAGCGGCCATGGCCTAATTAAGTTACAGACCCCAGCATTTGCCTGGTATGGAAATGTGAAACCAGGGAAAACCATCTTCAGGGCTTCCGACAGTGGGGTTGGAACCCGCTATCTCCCTAACCGCACGGCCAACTCACCCGGTGAGTAACGTACAACACGTGGCTACGCAAGCTGACAAGGTTGCGTGGTCAGTAGGCTGTTTTTGTTATAAACACGTTTATTTTATTTCATAACACAATATTTTAAAACAGGGAAGTACTCCTTTATTTTGTGTTTTCAAAACATTTCTTTCCAATAAACATTGCTGGGACCATATTGATTACAAAACTAGCAATACATACGACAGCGGACAATGCAGCATATTACCGGGATTACAATTGAAATGCAAATCGATGTTCTACTTTCAGTGAGAATCTGGTGCGGATAAATTGATTAACATATTAACACAAAGGAAGGTTCATACAGGGACAGTGCTCAGTGATTTTGTCCTAAAACCCAATAAGCAGAGGATGCTATGGAAGTATTATCTCCCTTTCCTCCAGCGGAAGTAAGTTTTTCACTTACTAACTGTTGACGAGTTAGTTACAATTCAAATTGCAACAGTAATGTCACCTAACGGATACTGAAGAGACAAAATATGCCTCAACTAAGTTTAATTTTATTGTTGATAAGTTTTGGGGTTTAGAACATTGTAGGCCATCATGTTTGTTTTCTTCCGGCTTGATAATATGACAGCATTCCAGACCAAAGTTTCCCCTCCCCTCTCAACATTCTTGGAGTTATCATTCTTTTGAGCTTCTCCTCTCTATTATTATTATTATTATTATTATTATTATTATTATTATTATTATTATTATTATTATTATTATTATCTGTTAGACAAGGCTGCAATATTTCTGCTTTGTTGTTTATAATTTACGTGGATCATCTGCTGAAGGGTATAAAGCGGCAGGGAGGGACGGCTTAGTCTTAAAGGTAACTGTGCAGAAAGCCTGCAGTCTACTGTGTTGGAAGTTGAAAATATGTGTAATGGGTACGATACGAAAATTAGGACTTCCCAGACTAAAGTGATGCCAGTAGGTAAGAAACGTATGAATGTCAGATTCGGAATACATACCTGGAACATGTAGATCATGTGTATTCTTCCAGGTTGCTCAGATGGCTGCGTGCCGGCCTCTCACCGCTCGGTTACGTGGTTCAAATCGCGATCACTCCATGTGAAATTTGTGCTGGACAAAGCGGAGGCGGGATAGGTTTTTCTCCCTGTATTCCGATTTTCTCTGTCATCTTTAATTACAGCAACGCTGTTCAATATCATTTCATTTCATCCGTCAGTCATTAATCATTGTCCAGAGCAGTGTGACACCCTTCGGCAGCCGGCACAGTTTCTCTCCTCGCCGCTAGATGGGGGCTTCATTAATTCCATTCCTGACGTGGTCAAATCACTGGAAGCAGGCTGTGGATTTTCATTCTTCCGGGATCAAGATGCAGCAAAGCTATCGCAGTGAGTTCATAGTTGTGATCAACAGCATTCTGTAAGAAATAATTCATCTCCCGGACAAAAATGTCTTCACACCGGTCTGTTTCGAGAACAACTTCGCTGTACGGGAGTGAAAACTGGGTGAACTTGCACTAACATTATTAAAGGTTGTACAGCTCTGAAATTATGCATTCCAGGACCAATGTTGTCCTGCACTTTGCTGTATAAGAGGAATCAATTCCTGAAAGTTTGCGCGTCAACTTTTGAGACATTCTGTATACAGGGTAGAACAATAAGGTAGGCCAAAAGTTTTCCTCACGATCCCCGAATCAAAGCATGTATCAATGTTAACATGTTGAACACGTGGTGTCCGTGCGTCTTACAGCCCGGTTATCCTTGAAATTAAATACTGTACCGAGTTCGGATAAATTGTGTTCAGTGGTTTTCCCATGACTCCATAACAAATAGGCAGACAGATAAAAATTAAACTGAATTTATTTGCAACGTTCTATACGTAATCGGAAATATGAACGAGGAATGGGACAAAAATTATTATTGTGTCTCTCTTCTCGGCCTTCTTTGTTGAATGATGAGCCTTCGGTTCAGTGATCCCCGGGTTCGATTGCCGGTACGGTCAGGAATTTGAACTTACATGGTTAATTCCTCAGGCTCGGTGTCTGAGAGTTTGCGCTCGCCTCAGTTCACATCTTCAGTTGCATACCGCACACCACAAAACTAACCACCACATTACATCTCCTCACGCGTCAGAAAAGACATCCGGCCGTAAATCAGGGCCAAATACACACACAGTACCGAGCCCAAGAAAGGGGTAAATGATTTAGAAGTAATAATAATAATAATAATAATAATAATAATAATAATAATAATAATAATAATAATAATAATAATAATAATAATAATAATAATAATAATAATAATAATAATAATAATAATAATAATAATAACTGTTACCGTGGTTTGGTGGATCGGCAGAGGTAAAAGAAGGTGCTGGGATGAATAGGTCTCAATATACGAAATTAAAGTTAATTTAAAATTTAACAAGGTTATATTTTCTTTTCAAGATCAAGAAATAACAAATATAACAGGTACTTAGTAGCCTAGCAACAAATCGAGAATGTACAATTACAGTGTTACAGGATTTGGGCTCCGAGAGCCAGACACACAATTCTTGAGCAATTAGCCCAACTTTAGCCAAATACCAGGTTTGACAAAGGGACAGAAAACCCCAATCATGCCCAGGAGCACTTGCTCCCTATTACTCAGTAAAGCCTGCTAGAGGCACACAGAAACCAAATTTAAGAAAGAGCAACCCGCTCTCAAAGTTCAAGCCTATCTAAGGCCACACCAAACTCCACCTTCAAGCTGTCCTCCAAGCACATGAAAACAGGGGTAAAAATACCCAACCTACTGAGGCCTATTCAATAAAGAAACAAGACAAATTACATGGCCCCCAAAATACCAACTTGAGAGGAGGCGTAACTGCACTCCTAACACTTCTTTAAAACCTATTTGGCACTAGGCCGCTTATGCAAGGGCTAATCCCATACTACGGAGGTGACACGATAGAAAAATGTTATGACATTACGAGTAGAAGGGAAACTGTTATAAAAACGAAGTCACCTCAAAACAAAATGAATGGGAGCTCGAGAGGGCTAGGCACTCTCTATCCCAATTTGTAGTTTAAAGAGACAGAATTTACACCAAGAGTCTTTTACATTTTAGAGGAAAGTTACATGGTAAAGGCTTCGAACCTGCCCCGAGAGTTAAACTGCTGAGCTAGCAAGGAAAGAAGTTATTAAAAGGCCATTACCTTATTGGTGAACTGCTGCCCGACGAAAGAGGCGCTTCCCGCCCCCTGCTACATAATTACACTTTGAGAGATGTTACTGAAGTGGCCCGGAGACCAGAAAATCAGCAGTTTATATACCCTCGTGGAACATTCGAGACCTTTCATGAATGATAACACCCGCCCACAAGCTTTTTATTGGACGGCCAAAAGATTACATGTCAAAACTGGAGAAGAAAACCAGGATTGATGGAAAATTAATTACAGAAATTTACGATTGGCCAATTTCAAAACTGGCGGAAAGAACGGATTAACATTGCCAACTTAAACAATTTAATAAAGAACAAACTTATGAATAGCAAATTTCTTCAAAAAAAAGGTTCCTTCACTTCGCACTAGGGTGCACCCTTGTAGTTCTTAAGTAGTGTCATCTAGAAGAGAATGTTCACACTTCTTGCTACAGAGAAAACAAAAATGAATCGAAACTGACACAGTTCAGAACACTTCAAAATTTACAATAGCGACATCTTCTGATAAACTTTAGAATTAACATGGTTGTTAGAGTTCAGGCTTCCTCCAGAAGAGGAGTTTCAACTGGCGCAAAGTTTGAATAAGCGGAGCGGAGGTGTACCACCTGCTACAATAACAATAACAATAATAATAATAATAATAATAATAATAATAATAATAATAATAATAATAATAATAAAATTAAAAGCAACTACTAAATGGGTAGAAGAAACAAAAAAGATATGGAGGAAGTTGTTATTAATCCAAAAGAAATCTCTAACAGAGATATGTTTCGAGCTAAATTAGATAAATTTTAGGGGATCCCAGGAAAAACAGAAAGTGAAGTCCAAAAATGTAGTCAGAGGAGGGGAAATGATGAAGAAGTTCTGGGAGAATAGAAAAGGACTAACCAGCAAGTCAGCTGTTTACCGTGGTCCAAAGTACGCGAAATCGAATAAAGAAAGAAAGAAAGAAAGAAAGAAAGAAAGAAAATAATAATAATAATAATAATAATAATAATAATAATATTGATAATAATAATAGTAATAAAAAGTAATAATTATTATTATTATTATTATTATTATTATTATTATTATTATTATTATTATTATTATTATTATTATTATTATTATTATTATTATGTTATCTGTGTTTGGGTCGCACGAATTATTTCTACACTCTTCGGAGAGGCCGAGGTGCCGGAATTGAGTCACGCATGAGTTCTCTTACGTGCCAGTAAATCTACCCACACGAGGCTGAGGTACCACCGGACTGAAACTGCCAAGTTGTGGTGAGAAGGCCAGCGCCTCAAATCAGCCCGGCAGAATAATTATGTCAATCTTAAGTAGTGGGTGAATAAGATTATTTGTCTCATTATGCTCCAATAGATTCAAATTACGTGTAAGGTGAAACTGGGTGCATCTTCTCCTCTTGCAGGGATAGCGGAACTGTTGAAGATAGCCTATCATTTAGACTGAAAGTCGGAGCACGTGCTGAGATGTTCCCCTAAATCATTGAGTAATGGAACCGTTATAGGTAATAGCAGACGAGAGTGTGATAAACACTGGAGATAGTGGTGTGAAATTATCTGGTAATTATGTTACGTGCCTTCTCCTTGCCCGTGATTTACAAACATCTGTTACCGACAGCTGTTGTGGATTAGCAGCGAGCTCTCTCCAGTACTGCGCCGCGTATGCTAAGAGAATCGCAGTGAAGGAATTACAACAATCAGCCTCGTCTGATACTGAAGTAGTTACACTCAGGAATACCAATACCTCACACACGCCACAGTACCTACTATGGCCTGAAGCCCACTTGTTTTGCGTCTTTTCCCTCTTCTTACTCGTTGCTTTCCATTGTTATTGTCATTCCACTCTTATACAAACGTTTGGACCTCGTATGTCTAAAATTCTCCTCCTACCCTAATGACGGGCCATGGCCCCAGCCACAGTTCTCCGGAACACTTTTCGTTGAACTTTAAATACTCTATACTGTAGGGGTTCGTAAATACGTCACCAAACATTCCTGCAGTACGGGACTGTAAGGTTCATGTTCCTCTATACATTACCAAAGAGAAATGAACACAACGAAAAACCTTTCTCATTGAATTCGTATGTGGATGTGACTGGGAGGCGTGACCAGACTTAAGGAAAATAATGGATAGGAAGTGCAATGTCTGATACGCGGTACTAGAACTACACCGTCCAAATATTTATTTTACGTGGGATGTTATCATGAAGCTGCCCTCAGAGAGAGTTACTTCGCATTAAAACCGTGAGATCTTTATTAGCGAACAGTCTCAAAGAAAAAAGCGTTGAGCTTCATGAAGAAGTCCACTGTGCAGTAAGTAACCGTCGTATTGATATAATTGTCTTCAAACGGAGACAAAACAAAGCAGAAATCATTAACTCTACGATAAATTTTGAAGACTTTATTTCCCAGCCTGATGACGTAGATAAAGAAAAACAGGATATATGTTCGCCAACAATACCGTACCTCCAGAGAGCCTACAGCGTCAGCGTGCTAGAGGGACCATCCCCAGAAATGTTGTTGAATGGCGGAAATCGTACACACTGGGCAGAAATATTCAAGACAAAAGTGTTACCACGATTGTGTAATTCTCAGTAGCAATAATATGGAACCATTTCTATTTATTGGTGTAGGAATAAATAAATAAATAAATAAATAAATAAATAAATAAATAAATAAATAAATAAATAAATATGTGTAATTCCATGCTTTCCGTTATCATGTCTCCAATTTTAGGAACATTTACTCTCTAACAGGAGAGAAGTTAAAACATCTCTTTATCTAATTAAACAGTTTTCCGTGACAGTTGAAAGACGAGTGGGCATGGTATTTCCTCTTAATTTCTAATTTCTAATCGCGCCCCCGTGTCTCGTACGTTTTATCTGAGCTCATCAGCCTAGCGGTACAAATCTGGGGGAGCACAAGGCTGTGTTATCAGTGGCTGCGATCACCGGTGTAATCAAGAGCCGGTGTAATTAGCACGTGTTAGAGAGAGCGCCCCTATTACCGGGAACATTGTGGAGATCACACACACTACTGGCTAGCGTCAACATGGCCCCCTCGGCCTCATACGCTGAAATAAAGAAGTGAATTCCCTGAAATTACCAGTTCCTTCGCCTCTAGTCCAAGGCTCCATTGGTTCACCTCACCCTTTCAGACTTAACTGTACCGGATCCTCAAATCCAACCTTCCTTGGTCATTTTCTGTTCTTTTCCTACACTAACGATAGCAGATCTTTGAGGGCTAGGGAATCGTTCATCTTCGGCGCCTTTCCCATTGCCTCCCCATAATCTCATTATTTAAAGTGTCGGACCTTTTCCTTTCTGATTACAGTTAAGAGATGAGCGTTGCTCAGTTGTACTTTCTCGTCAAACGATAACCACAACTTCCACCATCACCACCACCACAACCACCCCCTCTACACACATTTGTTTTCTTACCTGGCTTCATTTAAGGGGCATCTAAGGAAAAACGGGCCACCTCCCAGAACTCATGATCACACAATCACAATCAGCCAATTCTATCAGTGAATGACGTGGTCTGTTGAAGTCTGCAACTCAGATAATTGTTTTTCCTCACACAGCGGTCTTGAGTAGTGTTTTGCTAGATTACTCCGGCCATCTTTCGGACGTCCTTATCCCAACTATCTGACAGCCTTCGTCTTGGTGTCTGTCTGTCCCTTGGGGTCTACTGGTCCGTCTATCGACCTTTCTTCGGGCTAGCTGCCCTGCCCACTGCAATTTCAAAGTGTGCACCCTGTTGATAATGTCACCAACCTTTGCGACTGCTCTTATACCATCAGCCTTCATTCCATCATTTCCTGTAAATTTGAACATTGACCTTTCCATGCCTCTTTGGGCTGTTCTTAATTTCCGTTTGATAAATTAATTCACTGCCGGAAGTATAGTAGACCATTCCATATCTCAAAATTAATCACCAGAACTTTCTTCAGGTCCCCAAAGACGTGAAAATCGCATGGAAGATCTGCTCTTCAGGGAGGTTGCTGAAGAGTTTCTGAAAGATATTCCTCACGGTGTTGGGAATGTTGGGGTAGGCGTTGTCACGAACCGGGACAATGCCGGGACGTTTTGACTTTAGCGTGCACCTCACTTTCTGTGATATGTCTTCACTCCACTCTGGTTTGATTGTGGCCCCTTGGTGCCGTTGAATAAGGACATTCGTGGACATCGGGTTGCATCGGTCGCCGACATGTGTGACTAGGTACAGAGAATATGGTTTCGTCGATACCCCAGCAGTTCTTTTATGACAAGTATTGAGTATCTCAAGCTCACTTGTCCGCAAATAAGAAAGATTTTGGAAGATATTCAAGGTCACGGCGACATATCGTCCATCTCGAGAGCGTGTACCGAATACACGTTATAACTCCTGTCAGTGAAATAAAAATAATTTTGTGCAGAATATAGTGAACTAAGTAACGGTGTAGGGTTGTCATCAGGAAGGGTGTCTTGCCGTGAAACTATATTCCTAATTTTAGAAGAACCGTTCTGATAGCTAGAGCAGGGGCGGAGGGAGGCATTTACTGCCTGCTGGCTGGACAGCAGGAAGTAGGGGTATGGTTGCTATGGAAACGTGGATGGACCCACTGCGGTCGCCATGGAGACGAGCCTTCTGTTCACTTGGAGTTCCCAGCAACGACACCACAGTAGCCCTTCCCTTCTGCGCTAGCTGTCAGAACGCTTCTTTTAACACTAGGACCATATGCCAAATCCATATTAATTGCCGACCCCAATAAATTTAGGAAACATCCAGGAAGAATAAGATAACGTGTTGGCTAACAAAAGAGGCGATGTGATGTGTTCTCTCTTTCTTATTTGATACACATCATAGAAAAGAGAACCTACGTGGTTACAGTGGGTTTAATTCCAACTGGTGCAGGTTCACCTGATGGTGGCTTCTTTCCATCCATATCTCTTGAAATACCTTCTAAAATCACAAGGGGTATGTGAAGTAAAAGCCAACTCCAAAACAGAATGAAGTCATGGTCACCACTGGTCATATTATTCTGGACATCCTTAAAATCAAGGAGGGTTGTCCTTTATTCTTTTCAATTTTAAAGAGTTTTTCATGAAATAATATTTCGTGCAAACAACGGGCATTACACTTACTTCTATACTATTAAAGAACGCATTAGTTGTATCATCAGTTCCGTGCACATTTTTCTGGTGATCCAGAGTATATTTGAGAAGCATTTTTTGAGTTTCTTCTACATGAGGTTACATCATGTGAAATCAGAGTACAATTATGTTCTGTGACACAGTGGAATAGGCGCTAGTTCCGCTGACAGAGCCAAGTGTCTGCTAGAAGCTCTCTGCTAAATGATGCTTGGCCTGCTACAATTAAAGCTAACTCCGTAATTAGTGTTTGAATTAAATAGCGTGGACAGCGCTCCTGGAGGCAACGCTCTTCACCATGTGTTGCACACGTCCCTTCTACCGGATAATAATAATAATAATAATAATAATAATAATAATAATAATAATAATAATAATAATAATAATAATAATAATAACATTAAATTCAAGCAATGTTAATGGTAAAGTAGAGCGTGGATTATGCTTGTGTCCTGCAATTAGCGTAATGAATTCAGCGTAGAATATTTAGCGTGGACAATGTGGTAACCAGGCAACCAGTGTTCGTCATCTCTTTACACTGCCTGCTATATACAGGAGGTACAAACGGCGCCGTGTTTTGAACGAGTTTCCACTGTC
Organism: Anabrus simplex; assembly: GCF_040414725.1. NCBI lineage: Eukaryota > Metazoa > Arthropoda > Insecta > Orthoptera > Tettigoniidae > Anabrus > Anabrus simplex. Next base: position 24,894,272 of record NC_090272.1, on the reverse strand, counting down.
TCCTCTAGGTCACAGCAAAGCCCCTCACACGCGATAACGTCACCAAAGGCAGCGGAATTGTTCTCATAATACGTGTCTTGTGAATATTTACAGCCATAACGTTGTATGTTGGATCAGCTGCCATATTTTTGAACGTAGATCATGATGCTACATTTATGTTCGATTTATCGTAACTATTTATCTCCCCTGTGAGTGGAGTGAAAGGATGCGTTATCTGCATCCCCGGCGCGTTGTAAGAGTCTACTAAGAGGGGAGCAACCAAACAATCTGTACACGCGCTCTCCTTCTCTAAGCCTAAAAACATACCTATGATTCTATCTTTTTGCGCATAGTGGAGAAATATTTTACAACAATGCAATGACACTAACAAGCAAAATATTTACAGCATGTTATAATCGGACTTAACTCACTCCGTAAAGGAACATTCACTTATCCCAAGCAACAAATACCGAGAGGGAAAACTCGGACGTATTTTAGTCTTCATTCATATTTACAATGTTCGGCTCTACGGCTAAATCGTTAGCATGCTCTCCTTTGGTTCAAGAGTCTGGGTTCAATTCATGGTCGGGACGGGGATTTTAACTCTGCTTCGTTAATACCCACCGCTCGGGGGCTGTGTTATACGGCGCCAGCTCCAGGTCTCTCCGGACGCCGCATGCCATTATTATTATTATTATTATTATTATTATTATTATTATTATTATTATTATTATTATTATTATTATTATTATTATTATTATTAAAATAACGTTTACAACGTTTTTATAATTATTACTACCAGTATTAAAATGGTATTTTCTAATGTAGTTACTATTAATGCTAATACACGCGTAAACATCCTTATTTCTCACTCTCTGACGTTTTAAATACACTAACACTGGCTTCTGGTAACAACGTAGTACACTCAGTTTTGACCAAGGAGATTCTCAGGAATACCATATTCTACGTTAAAGCGTTCTTCTCCCTCTCAATGGTGTGTCTGCTTTCCTTTGTGAGTCGGCTGTGTGGACAGTGCACTATTTCATCTGGCTGGAGCAAGAAGCTGTACGATAGTCGGCGGTGACTTGTAGCTACAGGGGGCTTTGTTTCCGGGCACCAGCTCAATCCAAACAAATGGTCTTACCGATATGTAGTGGGGATAAGCTTCTTGGAACGTGGTGTTATCGGAAGAAATTCGTCATGTCTCCAACCTCCACACATCCTCGTGCCTTCTTCATCCCAGAACAAGAGAGGGTGCATGGTATTGTACTGTACATTCCTTACATTTCGTATTTTATCGGACTTAATGATCAGCAAAATCTTATTCAACCTCCATGTAGGCACAAAGGCCCCGTGGTGTAGGAGTAGCGTGCCTGCCTCTCGCTCGGAGGCCCCGGGTTCGATTCCCGGCCAGGTCAGGGATTTTTCTCTTGACCTGAGGATTGGTTTGAGGTCCACTCAGCCTACGTTCTTACAATTGAGGAGCTACCTGACTGTGAGATGGCGGCCCCGGTCTCGAAAGCCCAGAATAACGACCGAGAGGATGCGTCGTGCTGACCACACCGCCCCTCGTAATCTGCAGGCCTACGAGCTGAGCAGCGGTCGCTGGGCACTCCAAAGCCCTTTCAAGGGCGTTAAGTGCCATGGGATCTGGCTTGGTTTTATGTGGGCACAAACCCTGCTGATGCCCGTAAAAAACATTATTTCTGTAGTTCTAATTTCTGAAGAATATTGTACCTGCGAGGTAGGCCTACTTATACAGTACCACAGGTATGCATGTGGGAGTCATCAGAATATTGTACCTGCGAGGTAGGCCTACTTATACAGTACCACAGGTATGCATGTGGGAGTCATCAGAATATTGTACCTGCGAGGTAGGCCTACTTATACAGTACCACAGGTATGCATGTGGGAGTCATCAGAATATTGTACCTGCGAGGTAGGCCTACTTATGCAGTACCATAGGTATGCATGTGGGAGTCATCAGAATATTGTACCTGCGAGGTAGGCCTACTTATACAGTACCACAGGTATGCATGTGGGAGTCATCAGAATATTGTACCTGCGAGGTAGGCCTACTTATACAGTACCACAGGTATGCATGTGGGAGTCATCAGAATATTGTACCTGCGAGGTAGGCCTACTTATACAGTACCACAGGTATGCATGTGGGAGTCATCAGAATATTTGTGTAAAATGATGCGACAAAACGTGTGACCGAAGTGACGTCACATTACTCATTACCGTAGGCCTTGGTCCCCAAAGATTCTGACGTAGAGTTGCAGTGAGTTTCATTTACTGAAAGACATAATCATGATCATGAGATTTTCGCAAAGGGAAACGTTTTTTTGGAACTATACATTAGAAATGTATTGCGCAATTTTGTGCATTTCCTGTTAGGTAAGTGATATTGTCACATATTCATGACAAAACTACTACTGGTAATTTTGAATTCCTAATTTAGTTAAAACATGAAGAGAAGAATGCAGGTCTATTCCTTCATCCCATTTTTCTAGTATAACTCTTGTTCTCGCCCTGGGATGGTACAGCTCTTTCCAGACATAACTCTAGAGGAGGTGGGGCAGTTTTAACCCTCGTGCCATTCATAAATCTCTGCTAGTACCGGGAAACAACCCCCGATCACCGAGAAGCGTAACTTAATAGCGTTGGAGGCGGAATATAATAGAGCTTAAAGTTGGACACTGAGTTACAGTAACTACACTTCTACTGTAACGGTGCGTGAATACATCACAACGCGGTACGGCAAAGTCCAATTTCTTTTACTGAAAACCAAATAAAACGAACATTGTTCTGATGGACTGGCTGGGAGCCGTGACCAGTCTTTGGATAGGAAGAGCATTGGGAGATACGTCGTTTTGCTGTTACATGAAACATACTAATTTTGTGAATTATTATCAAAGGATTCCAAGCAAACAAGCTTAGCATGTGTGCCCTTGTCAAGTAGGACGGTAGTATAGAATAGGAAACTCTCGATCGTGCCGTGTCGTAACAACACACCATTGTCTCTATTTAGGTCATTTCGGGTGAACAATCGCGGTGTAGCTAAAGTCGATTACAAGTAATTAGTGGGATTGGCGTAGCGGGAGAAATCTTTGGTTCCGCTCAGCCAGTTACGCATCTCGTGGTTCGTGCAAGATAATTCTTGTTAAACCGTAGTCCAAGTTCATCGATCAGCTGTCCCATATCAGCAGATCAGCTCTCGAGACGGCTTCCTGTCTTCATAGATCCTCAACTCGATGTTGGTCTGTTATGGCACGAATTCAACTGACAGAGCCCGTCTGTCGTGGCAAATCAATATTTATACAGTAACTGGGCTATAGGGCTGCTAGCGGCATTACCTACACTATGTATAGGGTCAGAAGTTAATAATACCAGCTACGCCAAAGTTAATACAAATATGGGAATATTAGTCCATTATCAGCTCTAACATGGTCATTTATTTATTTATTTATTTATTTATTTATTTATTTATTTATTTATTTATTTATTTATTTATTTATTTATTTATTTATTTATTTATTTATTTATACCCTTTATTCACAGTATGCTCCATTACATGACAGTAATACTACATGCTTTGAGTAATCATATTAATTACAAATGTAACTTATTCTAATTAAATGTGAGATACATCCTTCATTTGATGGCTGTTATGATATGCATAAGTAAACAAAATAATGATATAATGTAAACAAAACTACATACTTTTTTCACCGTTGTTCAAATATAATTCATTTCGTGAAACGTCAGAAACATGCAAAATAATTTTCGACTAACCTCCTTTTGCTCACTCGCCATTACACTATATCTAAAATATCTTGAATTAAAACACTTCTTTCTCTCCCAAGTATTCACAATGAAATAATAAATAAATAATCAGGAATAACATTTCACGCAACATAGTTTCTGTTAGGCACGTAAATGAGCGAATGATGTGGGTAGATTTGGCAGTTGGAGGTATTAGGACGAGAATTGTCTCAGTGTATTCACCATGTGAGGGTGCAGATGACGATGAAGTTGACAAGTTTTATGAAGCATTGAGTGACATCGTGGTCAGGGTCAACAGCAAGGATAGAATAGTGCTAATGGGCGACTTCAATGCGAGAGTTGGAAATAGAACTGAAGGATACGAAAGGGTGATTGGTAAATGTGGGGAAGATATGGAAGCTAATGGGAATGGGAAGCGTTCGCTGGACTGCTGTGCTAGTATGAGTTTAGCTGTTACGAATACATTCTTCAAGCATACACAATGGACGCTAGGAGTACCAGATCCATAATAGACTATATCTTAACAGACTTTGAATTCAGGAAATCTTTTAGGAATGTACGAGTTTTTCGGGGATTTTTCGATGATACAGACCATTATCTGATCTGTAGTGAACTAAGTATCCCTAGGCCTAGGGTAGAGAAAGTTAAATCTGTCTGCAAACGAATAAGGGTAGAAAATCTCCAGGACGAGGAAATTAGACAGAAGTACATGGATATGATTAGTGAGAAGTTTCGAACAGTAGACAGTAAGCAGGTTCAAGATATAGAAAGTGAATGGGTAGCATACAGGGATGCTGTAGTAGAAACAGCAAGGGAATGCCTAGGAACAACTGTGTGTAAAGATGGGAAAATGCTAACATCTTGGTGGAATTATGAAGTGAGAGCAGCCTGTAAACGTAAAAAAGAAGGCTTATCAGAAATGGCTCCAAACAAGGGCCGAGGCAGACAGGGATTTGTACGTAGATGAAAGAAACAGAGCGAAACAAATAGTTGTTGAAACCAAAAAGAAGCCATGGGAAGATTTTGGTAATAACCTGGAAAGGCTAGGTCAAGCAGCAGGGAAACCTTTCTGGACAGTAATAAAGAATCTTAGGAAGGGAGGGAAAAAGGAAATGAACAGTGTTTTGAGTAATTCAGGTGAACTCATAATAGATCCCAGGGAATCACTGGAGAGGTGGAGGGAATATTTTGAACATCTTCTCAATGTAAAACCAAATCATCCTGGTGGTGTTGCAAACAGCCAAGCTCATGGGGAGGAGGAAAATGATGTTGGTGAAATTATGCTTGAGGAAGTGGAAAGGATGGTAAATAAACTCCATTGTCATAACGCAGCAGAAATAGATGAAATTAGACCTCAAATGGTGAAGTATAGTGGGAAGGCAGGGATGAAATGGCTTCATAGAGTAATAAAATTAGCGTGGAGTGTTGGTAAGGTACCTTCAGATTGGACAAAAGCAGTAATTGCACCTCATAAGCAAGGGAATAGGAAGGATTGCAACAACTATCGAGGTATCTCATTGATTTTCATACCAGGCAAAGTATTCACTGGCATCTTGGAAGGGAGGGTGCGATCAGTCGTTGAGAGGAAGTTGGATGAAAACCAGTAGGGTTTCAGACCACAGAGAGGCTGTCAGGATCAGATTTTCAGTATGCGCCAGGTAATTGAAAAATGCTACCAGAGGAATAGGCAGTTGTGTTTATGTTTCGTAGATCTAGAGAAAGCATATGACAGGGTACCGAGGGAAAAGATGTTCACTATACTGCGGGACTATGGAATTAAAGGTAGATTATTAAAATCAATCAAAGGCATTTATGTTGACAATTGGGCTACAGTGAGAATTGATGGTAGAATGAGTTCTTGGTTCAGGGTACTTACAGGGGTTAGACAAGGCTGTAATCATTCACCTTTGCTGTTCGTAGTTTACATGGATCATCTGCTGAATGGTATAAAATGGCAGGGAGGGATTCGGTTGGGTGGAAATGTAGTAAGCAGTTTGGCCTATGCTGACGACTTGGTCATAATGGCAGACTGTGCCGAAAGCCTGCAGTCTAATATCTTGGAACTTGAAAAGAGGTGCAATGAGTATGGTATGAAAATTAGCCTCTAGAAGACTAAATTGATGTCAGTAGGTAAGGAATTCAACAGAATTGAATGTCAGATTGGTGACACAAAGCTAGAACAGGTCGATAATTTCAAGTATTTAGGTTGTATGTTCTCCCAGGATGGTAATATAGTAAGTGAGATTGAATCAAGCTGTAGTAAAGCTAATGCATTGAGCTCGCAGTTGCGATCAGCAGTATTCTGTAAGAAGGAAGTCAGCTCCCAGACGAAGGTACTTTTACATCGGTCTGTTTTCAGACCAACTTTGCTTTACGGGAGTGAAAGCTGGGTGGACTCAGGATATCTTATTCATAAGTTAGAAGTAACAGACATGAAAGTATCAAGAATGATTGCTGGTACAAACAGGTGGGAACAATGGCAGGAGGGTACTCGGAATGAGGAGATAAAGGCTAATTTAGAAATGAACTCTATGGATAAAGCTGTACGCATAAACCGGCTTCGGTGGTGGGGTCATGTGAGGCGAATGGAGGAGGATATTTTACCTAGGAGAATAACGGACTCTGTTATGGAGGGTAAGGGAAGTAGAGGGAGACCAAGACGACGATGGTTATACTCGGTTTCTAACGATTTAAAGATTAGAGGTATAGAACTAAATGAGGCCACAACACTAGTTGCGAATCGAGGATTGTGGCGACGTTTAGTAAATTCACAGAGGCTTGCAGACTGAACGCTGAAAGTCATAAGAGTCTATAATGATAATGTTTGTATGTATAATAAATGGTCAACAGTTTGATCACTGGCAATACATGGACATGTAGACTCATTAAAATATAATAACTACAACTACCTTATTCACCAAATGTTGGTGACAGCGAATATTCTTACAAGTAACAACTGGAAAATCGAGTTCATCATGATTAAGGTTTACGCTGGTAACTACAGTAACGACTCGGGGACCATCGGGCCATGGAAGCAGAGTACGGCAGTGAGATTAGCGAGTGTTACAGAAAAATTCCTAAAAGTGTTTTGATTAAGGATTTGGGAGATGAGACCTTAAGATAATGGCAGAGAGAATAGTATGAAAACACGAAGGGTTCAGTAACAAAATAATTTTTCCCAATGTAATAGACACACTTTCCCAACATAATTATTTAACGCCAAATTTCACAGCAACGGTAATGGGTCATGTTATCGCTTATTGTTATCGTTTTAAAATGTTAGATTGTCCCATATGTAAGGGCTGTCCAGCATATACAATGTCCTTATTGCCCAATGCTTCACTGGATGGCTCCGTATGTGAGGAAGAAATGTCTGTTCAAAAGGTATTATTTCCACTTCAAATATTTTCAGTATTTCATCCACAAGCATTTCAGTATTTGAATATCGAATGGCATGAGCAATCCAGAGCAGGAAGGTATAATTCCTTAAAAGTGGAACCAAACGCGATCATAGGTACCTTTAATTATACGTTTCCTTGCGGTTTGCACAACTTTCTTGGGGTGGAAATTGTCCCTTTTCAACAGATATTCCTCAAATCTAGTGTTGTTTTGCTGTTTGTTCATGCGGAAGCAAAGTGACTAGGTACGGTTTTGCCATGAATTCGTGCAGAATTGCTCAGCGTTAGTTATTCAGTTTTGACTGCAGATGGTGTTACCATCGTATGAAGGATGAGTGTGGATCTCGCTGTACAGTGTTGGGAACTTCATCATGGATGAGTAAGGACGTACCGAAACCAAGTCAGGCGCAGTGGATAGCCTGGGAAGAAGGGATGCAGCTGAAGAGTGGTTCCAGCACGAACCACTGACGTTCACTTGGGTGTCTGTCATAAGGTGCGACTATATTTTAGCAGATGTATCACCCATACTTACTTCGCGGATGTTCAGATAATCCAAACTATGCACTATTACAGAAACCAGCGTGCCTCAGTTTCATTTGCGCACCCCTCATACTGTCTGTCTGTCTGTCTGTCTGTCTGTCTGTCTGTCTGTCTGTCTGTCTGTCTGTCTGTCTGTCTGTCTGTCTGTCTGTCTGTCTGCCTGCCTGTCTGTTGATTACTTATCCCGAAGGCTGATTGTTTGCTCAGTGTCTCCATCATCATAGTTAGCTCAGATGTCAGTGAAGGGACGTACTAGGGACATAGGAGTGAAGATTTTCCCGTTACTTTCCTCACCGAGCCAGCTATTGTTTTCAGTCTTCCAGCCCACTGAAATGTAGACACAAGCTGACTCTTATGTGCGCAATATTCATACCATCCATAAGAGGGACTGCCTGCATTAAGAATGGTGTCACTAGCATCGCCCACACCTCAGATGCAATAGAAAAAACGATCTTGATTAGCTCATACCTGGAGACCTGTAAACACTACGGCCAGCCTGAAGTGGCAGATCCACTGACACTATCAGCCACGGACGGCCTTGGCCCGTCCAGCGATGCTGCTCACCCCAAAGGCCTGCGGGCTATGCCTGGTGAATTCTTTCGGCTTTCTAAAGCGAAACTGCCATCTCACCGTCAGATAGCCTTTCGCGTCCAGGTAAAAATTTCTGACATGATAAGGAATCGAACCCGGGTTCTGCATGTAAACGGCAAGCGGTCTACCCGTACAACATCGAGCTGGCTTTTATCAGTCCATTAACACCCAGTAAAGTAGTATTTACAGTATATTAAGATATCAAGAAGACGACGGTGGTGGAAGTACAATTGGACAACATTAGCGGGTGTGGTGATTACTGTTTTAAGGGGAAGTAAAATTGGGTAACCATTAATATTACTCAGAAAGAGAAAAATACTCTCTAGGTCTTGAAAAGCTAATACCGTCGAGACCGGAAAGGAACAAGAGTTGACTGAGGAAGCAATGCCGGCTAACATCAGGTGGTGAGCACAATGTCTCTCCACTTGCTACGTTTCTATGATCGAAAATGAAGTTCCTAGTGTCTTAGAGATTTGCGATTTCCGGCTGGTGAGAACAGGCCGCTCTGGAGTGAAACCCTGGTACCCTTACGATTGAGCTTTCTGCATTCATTTAACGTTCTCAATCGGAAGCAAAAAATTCCCTAAGGGAATTGGTAAGAATTGTACTGTGGTGGGAAGTTGTTTATATCCCGTGTGTGAGTGTGGATAATCGTGAATAGAAATTCAGTTGTATTGTTTCATGTCATAATGAAATCACACGAACTGTTATGGCACATTTGGAAACAATAAACTGTTGTTTGTTGCTCCATCTGACCTGGCTATTGTGCGGATCAACACGTATCCTATCACAGCCACGGCAATCACATTCAGGATGCTTTCCGCTCCTCCTTCAGATCAGAGAATGTTAGTTTCCTCCGCTACAAAAACATCCTGCAACTCTGTGGTTTCGGGTAATGTTGCTATCATGAATTCAATTGATTAGTGAAATGAGAATTGGAGAAGTGTGTGAAGTTGTGAAGGAGTAAAATACGAACTAGAATAAACCTTGGATTCCACGGCACCTTGGCCGCACCATGACACTTATCTTGGAGGCGTGAGCATTTTTCTCACACCATCAAAATGGAAGTGGAAGATAAAGTACTTCTTATTTACCTGTACATGCGGTTAACATAACCGAAGAAAGCAGAGAAATCAGACGGGTCAAGAAAGTGCATATTTTGCACACTGTGCTTTGATCTTCGATAGAACTGAGACAAGTTGACTTAAATATTTCTTATGTCTGGCGGTCACCTCAAAATCTGCGTCACGAAATTAACGATATAAAATATGTAAAGCGATGTTTCCTAGCAACCGTCTAGGCTGTGATGTGAAGTATTGATGGATGGCCATGACTGAGAGACGTTAGAGTAGATATGGTCGATGTGATCGTGTAGGCTGTGATGTGAAGTATTGATAGATGGCCATGACTGAGAGACGTTAGAGTAGAGATGGTCGATGTGATCGTGTAGGCTGTGATGTGAAGTATTGATAGATGGCCATGACTGAAAGACGTTAGAGTAGAGATGGTCGATGTGATCGTGTAGGCTGTGATGTGAAGTATTGATAGATGGCCACGACTGAGAGACGTTAGAGTAGGGATGGTCGATGTGATCGTGTAGGCTGCGATGTGAAGCACAGATGACTCAAAGAAGCCTCACTTGATCGTACTCTAAAGAAATGATTATTTCATTGGTGGCAGTTTCATAGGTACTGAGTCCATGTTCCTTACAGATATCTCGTAAACAATTCGTTAGACGCAAATAAATTGATCGTTCTCAATTTCAGTTTCATTTATTGAAGACATTTAAGACCATTGCATTTTCCCAAACACATATATAAAACCATATTTGGAGAAAGTTTTCTGTGTAGAAAGAAAAATGGTCACCAGTTCTTCCCAGTTTTTCTCTTCAAACCCCTATTGGTGTGGGGCAACGTGTGATGTGAAAACATTCATAAGGAAGAAATCCGTCAGAAAGAAAATATTTCCCTAAACCTAAACTCAACAGCACCCTCTGCGGTCGTGGCTTCGACATACTCAGAAAGCTTCAGTCTGAAAAGCAAAGGTGTTGAGGCTGAGAGAATTGTTTGTCCGCGATCAGCCGGGTCTGAGGCGCACTAATTCTGGAACGGTTCACACACAGAGGGTCTTGTTCGCGGCTGGCTGGTGCTGCGGCCTAGAATACGACACAACACAGCTCTTGTGTCCCCCGGGCCAATTAAGAAACAACTTTTCACTGCAAAGCTCGGCAATTAAGGGAAGCAGCCTGTGTGGTTGCACTTCATATCCTCGAATAATTGAGAGACCACACAACAGTGCTAAGTAGACAATTGAACGTGAGGAATGTCGGCCTGCCTTTCATTCTTAATTGCGGTTAACGTCTGTCGTTAATGAGTTATTAAAGAAATGACTACCAGTGCGAATTAACTACGTACTACTGCAACTGTATATCATTCTTACAAAATGTTACACCTCGCAGTATATCTCGTCCGAGGCAAACATCGGGTCGAGCAGTGAGCCGTCACAGACTTGATGAAGAAGTATATGGTTGCGTTCTTTATTTTTGACATAAATATATCTTATGGCTGAGGTCATCTGAAAATTTGTGTAATGTGACGAGACAAAATGTGACGGAAATATAACAATAGCAACCGTACAGACAGTGATGTAAGGTATTGCTACCTAGCAACCATGCAGGCTATATCTTCTGGCTGGTTGCCATCTGAAATTAATTATTTATTTATTTCATGCCTTCATATGTGGCGAAGTTAAGGCTCACGGCCCTCTCCTACACTAAACACTATAATAAACTTCATAAAACAGAATAATGAAATCATATAACAAAACATAAATCCTAACCTCATTCATTCTTCCATTCATACAAGCTGGTTATACATTTAATAGGTAATCTCGGCAAGACCACTTGTAAGAAGCTAAAGAATTGCAATTTCTAACACTGACTGGAAGGGAATTCCATAGCCTTGCACCAGACACTTGAAAGAAGCGGTTAAATGAAGATGAGCGATGCACAGGAACTGAGAGTGTAGTAGTCGATCGTGTGTTGTGTTCATGAGAGGAGGAGAGTAAATTAAACTTTGAGGATAAATACTGGGGTTTAGATTCATTCAACAGAGTTGCAGTGTGAAGATGTCGTAGTTCATTGTTTTTTAACCAGGAGAGAATTTCATAATAGGAGGGGGGGGGGGATATGAGTTGAAAATTTAATTGAAAATATAAACCTAATGCATGAGTTCATTGCCCTCTGTAATTTTAATGTTTGTTCCATGGTGGCATCAATCATTACAATATCACAATAATTTAGTATGGGAAATATGAGGGTCTGGATACGTTTAATCTTCATGCTTAGTGGAAGAAGTGAGTTTTGAGAGGGTGAAGTGACAAGTGAATTTTCCTACAGATGCTTGTTATGTACTCACTCCAATCTAGTGTATCACTTTTGATAATCCCAAGATTCTTTACCGACTTCTGAAATGGTATAGCTACACCAAATAGCAAAAGTTAAAGCAATAACTTATTATTAAGGATATTTAACTGCCTTTGTTGCCCTATTATAATAGCTTGTGTCTTTTTAGGATTAATTAATAAACAGTTCTTATTAGAATGGGAGCTAATTAGATTTAAAATAGAATTCATCTGATGAATTCCAAACTCAATATCAACAGCTTTACAGTGATAATATATTTGTAGATCATCTGCATATAAATGATACTTACAGTTACTGAACTGAGAAGATATATCATTGATATATAGAGTAAACAGAAGAGGTCCAAGCACAGATCCCTGTGGGACACCTGTTTGCTTCGTCTTCCAGTCCGTGGTCAAGCAAAGAGCTGAATAGCAGAGGGACTCAGATTAAATATTTGTAGTTTCGCTAATAATATGTCAATATTTACTGTGTCAAACGCACTACTGAAGTCAAGTAAAATAAGTATAGTCACTTTCCGCTCGTCTATAGCTCGTCTAACGTTGTCTGTAATTCTTAGTAGTGCCGTCCCTGTGTTATGACCTTTCTTGAAACCAGATTGGAAGGGGTCACGCAGATAATATTTTTCCAGGTATTGTACAAGTTGGCTATATATAAATTTTTCTACAGCTTTAGACAGTGCTGAAAGAATGCATACAGGACGAAAGTCAGACGCTACATTAGCTGGCGACCTTTTTGGTACTGGGACAACTTGTGCACCTTTCCATTTTGTCGAAAAATAACCACGGGAGAGGTACGCATTAATAACCGGCAATATTATATTCATAATGTTAGTAATAAAGAAAATAGGGACTCCATCAGCCCCCGTTGCATGGGATTTAATTGAAATCAGTTCTCGTCTCACTTCAGACTCTGAAACAGTTCAAAATTCGAAACATGGGCGATCAGATGATTGTTGTCGTACTATAGACTTGATGGTGGCCTGCACTATATCGTGTTCAGGAGTAAAAGCATCTATTGAAAAGTGTCTATTAATCTCGTCAAGCAGTATTTCTGGTTTAACATAGTTCATAGGAGGCCTTCCAATACCTAATGTACGAAGTTGTCGCCAAGTAATATCAGCGTTTATATTATTGGATAGACGCCGGAAGTAATCGAATTTCTTATTGCGGATAATTTGTTTAATTCGATTTCGCAGTACACGGTAGTGTTCAAATGTGTCAGCTGATAAATTTCGTTTGTAACGTCTATGTATCGAATCACGCTGAGCCATCAGAGATTTAATTTCAGTTGTCAGCCACGGACAGGGCGGGCGTGTTACTTTCACACAGCGCTTGGGAGCATGCTTATTGTCCATGTTAGTTCTCGTTCATGAATATGTCCATGAATATGAGAATTAATATTTTCCAGTTTTTCATCTATATCATTCATTAGTATTATGTCACCCCAACGACATTTGCATCTTGTTTTAGGTGATGGAAATCTATAAATTTAAAGTCTATAAAAGTCACGTATTTCGACCTATATTTAGGAACTCTTACCGAATACGCTAAGTATATAAGGTCATGAGTTGATATTTCAGGAACAGGTATTTGACTGTGTTTAAGAACCTTGTGTGGATTATTGATTATCATAAAATCAATGAGTGTATCAGAAGAGACGGTGGAAGTACGAACGTGGTTAATTGGTTCCGAGGGCAATATTGTCATGTCACAAGAGAGAAAAATATTTCGAAAACGTATTGTTTCACTAGTCCGAGTTAACAAATTTGTATTAAAGTTGCCTAGTATAACCACGTGTTCATAAGATGGTAAAAGGCGATGGATGACCATGACCGGGAGACATATCTATAATAATATATAAAGAGGTTAAAGCTTGTTTGTATGTAATGGATAATCTTAGGAACTACAGGACCGATTCTACAAATTATTTTGATAATGTAAATATTAATTATCCCTGAGGGACATGGGCTGTATTTTATTTTAAAAACAATTTGAGATGGTGGAAGTGGCCACGGGGAGAAATACAAAAATACTAGGCTAATTTAGTCGAGTAATCGAATTTGTCGTACATGGACAAGACAAAGCTCAATTTAAGAACCTTGACGTGAAGTGCAAAACTCGACAAGCTCTATGGGCCCAAAAATCATGTTTTAAGGCCCTAAAACCAACCGTTATGGAGATATAGGCACAACACTACCCCTGCTCTAGGAGTCGGATAAGAAATGAACTGCCGTAACCATGGCAACGTCAGCTCCAAGATTCTACAGTAGCGAGATTATCTACAACATAATATCACAAAAACCTAACATGTTACAGATATGAAAACTAGTATTTAGAATCTCCTTTAAAAATAAAGAAACCCTTTATTTTTTTCGACTTAAAAGAGAACTGTTTCTCACATGCAGAGTTCCATGTCGCATGTTCCAGATTTAGCTCTGCCATTAACCTTGTCATCTTAGCCCCAAAAGGCAATCCCACAAACGTAGTTTACAAAGAGGTTCTGGGGTAAATAAAATGCAATTTTTCCGCGAGTTTTAGGAATTTTCAGGTAATGTCTTAGTGCAGTACCGAGGAACAATGACTTTTTATCACCTTACGAAATCCTCGCGAGCGAAGCCTTAGGTAACAGCTAGTTTATGATAATTTGATTTTCGCAAAGGGAAAAGTGGTTTCTGTTTTAGAAAGCTTCCTTCGCCTGTGTCATCCGGGGCAGTTCGCTCCTTATGTGGATCAGCGTAGGAGTATTGGCCTCTCTCAGATCAGGCAGAGCTAGTCGAAATCTTTCAGGTCGGAAAGAATATTCCATCCGACACTCCATTTCGTAAAAGATATCTGGTGAAACAGTTTGTGCATTCCTGAAATTTAAAGGAAGGGGAGAAATACTTATCCATAAACCTGAGTAGAGTACAGTTACTCCACCATCGGAGAGAGTAAAACGGAACGTCTAAATTGACACGCAGGATGCCTGAATGGCGTTTAATCAGAATGTATGCAGCTGAGGCCACATTCTTCTTCTTCTTCTTATTATTATTATTATTATTATTATTATTATTATTATTATTATTATTATCATTATTATTCCTTAATGGGTCAACTAGGAATCACGATAAGTTCCATTATGCGTTCTGGTTTTAGTGAATGTTCTATTGAACCAGTAGGTTTTCATTAGCTTGCTGTGTCCTTTGTCCGCGTCTTCCTTTCGTGGGCCCATTTCTATGACGTCTTTCTTGACGTTAACGTGGCAAGGAATTGTTGTTTTTGGTTTTGAAAGAAATTGTTAAAAATGCTTTTTGTCCAGCGAGAGTCGCCCATCCATCGTACGTGGCCCTAGAAGCGAGCTCTAAGTGTGCGCATTATGTCCGTGATCTTTTCTTAGAATAAATTATTATTATTATTATTATTATTATTATTATTATTATTATTATTATTATTATTATTATTATTATTATTAAATCTATACGTGACTTTGGTCGTAATGAGATGTGAAGGGGTTAGGACACAGAAGGTGGTAGCCGATTCCTTAATTAAGATACTGCCTTGATATTTACTTGGTGGAAAGCACGGAATACCATTTTCAGAACTGCCGAAGGTGGACCTCGAACGTACAATTTGTCAAAAATCCCACATCACTGATCGAGATTCGAACCACGGCTATGTGTTTGCTGTATGAGCTGGATGAATGTTCGAGACAGCACAAACTCCCGGTTCCTGACACAAGGGAATAAACAACTCACGACTTGGTCGCGAGTCTACCACAGATCCCCGGATTCAGCCAGCTTTCTTACACACGAGGTCCATACCTGGTTCATTTCCGGCATCACTCAAACCTAAGGACTGGGAACATGGTGAATATACCTTATTTTACATGTGTAATTCGTTCCACAAATCTCCAGTCTCATGATCCTGTTATACAGCGTAAGATAGCGCCCTCGTTTATGAGACCGAATCTTTCATCAGTGGGAGAGCTGTAAAACCTCCTGTGCAGTTCCTTCAGGTTCAATAAAATATTTGGTTTGTATCTGTACAACTTGTGTTATGTGATGTCGCTGTTTTAAAGGTCCCACGTCCCTCTTCTAATGACCTGCAATATTAGTGGGTCACTGAGAGGCGGGGCTTGGCACGTGAGGGCGTAAGATCCGCGCTCACAGGAAAATGTTCTTCAGCACCTGATCCCTTCCTTTGACGTCGTATGAATATCGGAAGAAACTGAAGGAATATTAACGAATAATTAAACCCATTACATTGTCTTTTATTGACTTTCAAGTATGTAAATAAAGCTCGTGAAAACTAGGTGACTATACAGTCAATTTTACCTTTCTGTTTTCTATTCTAATACAAGTATTTGGAATAACGTTCCATTCACTGCAGCCGAAACATACCTGTAATTTCTTTACTTGCCATGCAATTTGTCTGTTCCAAAGATATTCGCACCGTTTTTCTTAGTATTTATTCTTCAGTTCTGTTCAGGCAGAAGTTCGGTAAATCTCAGAGCCAAAACTTAACCACTACTTGTGAAGTAGCAAGCCTGGTTTGACTGGAGTAGACCACAACACGTCCTCCAGCGGATGTGCCCAGTAGCAACCACAGCGGGTAATCACAAGAAAACAGATTCATTCATCTGGGGAGAGAAAAAAAAGGAGGAATAATTTTACATTCTTGTTCAGCGGAAGAGCGTTGTTTATACGGAGGTGAGGTGTATCAGATTAACAGAACACGAACAAGTACTTTACACATTAATGTATGGACTGTAATGTGCAACGCTACTGGGTGGAGAAAGTACTAGATGCAAAGGAAAGGGTACTACTGGAGATTGTGTGGAAATGTGAGTGGCACATGTAGAAAGCTGTGACACCAAGAAAACACTATAGTGTAATAATAAGGACCGAAATGTTAACTAAAGCGCTGTTCGAGTGATACTTTGATGGTTTCCGTTTCTTCAATACTTGTTAAGGTCTTTCTACCTTCAGAAAAAGTCCTTACGTTAATCTTTAATAAATAAACTTTTCCCTTTGCAGAAATCTAATAATCATGAACATGTCTTTCAGTAAAAGAAATTCAAACATTGATGACGATAGCCGCGACCAAAGCGTACGGTAACGTCACACACATTATCGGATGATCCCCAGCCATGAGACATATTCGTCTCAAAAGTCACGCTACCCAACGTTGAAAACACTCCAGGGACATGAGCTACGAACTTCAGGTAAATAAAATATAATAAAGCATGAGGATATATTATTTATTTATTCATAAAATGTACAATCGTTTTCTTAAACATCGTTATCCGGTCTATTAGATTAGCAGTTTGACTTTTTTTAAGCACTACGAGCACTAATGTGAATCAATGCATCGTTTTACTTAAGCACCACTACGAGCGCTAATATGAATCAATGCATCGTTTCACTTAAGCACCACTACGAGCGCTAATATGAATCAATGCATCGTTTTACTTAAGCACCACTACAAAACTACAAAAATAAAACGTAAATCACTTTCTCGCAATTCGTTATAGGTTCCCCTTAGCGATTTTTAACGTACTCCACGTGTTTAGCTATGATGCCTTGGTACCTGAACTCAACAGCAAGAAGGCGAAATGCGGATGCTGCTCGCTCGTTTTCTGATTAACTACAATTGATCAGTTGGGCAGGACTCATGTTGCAGTACCTCTACTTAATAATACTTTAAGCACAGTTACGTGTTACATAACATAGAACACAGGTGAGATCTACCAGTTTTTATTAGTACGTTACTGTTGAGTTTACTTTAATTATTTATGTAACATTTTGTTATCGGAATATCTTTAGTATTAACTGCAGGTTTTACCAGTGATTACTCTCCCCTGTTGCTGGTACTTCCTGTTTGGGAGTAAACATCATTCATTCACTCTAGATCTGTAGCAACTTCACTTACAGTATAAGAAATAATATCGACGATTTCGGAAACTGTACACTCTCGATAAATCACGAACAAGTGACAATGTTTGAACTGTATCCTACCATTCCCCTTCTCCATAATCAACTGGAAAGACAAAAAGAATGAAGCAGCATTGGAAAGAGTAGGTGAAGAATGGATGGCAATACTGAAAAGCATTCAAAAGAGAAAGAAGGATGGTAAAGTCACTGTTTACGAAGGAAATGTTTATTAGCACAGGCACTGGAATATTGATGGGAAGAAAGAGGTATCAGATGATGGAATTGTGAAAATTAATGGAAGATACTGGATGACTAAAGGGAGGGCAGAAGACACATCGGCTTGGAAAATGCATCCGAAAACCTGCTGCTAGGCAGAGAAAAGCTGATGATGACCATAATCAGTGTGACGAAAATTTAATTTCTAATCACTTTTCTATACGGTGTTAAATCGGAACATTGCGTTCTTTGGCTCTGGTATCTGTTGTTAACAAACGGTTAACCTATTTGGAAGACTAGCATCTTGGTTACACGTCCTATTTGAACTAGGAACATGTAGCAAATGGAGCTTACAATTCACTGTTCAATAATGACATGTAAATGAATTTACCGTTCTTTAAATCAGAGCTGTTTTCTTAACGCTATATGAGTCTGCATAAAATTTGAACGTGGCAATGTTTCAGATCCATCTATAACAAAGACATGACAAAGACTGCCGGTTGAGTAGACTCTCACAATACCGCGCAACAGCTGTCTTCCTAGACTTGACACCATCTTGATAATACGAATTAATTAGCTATTTGACTCCAGTTGCGCGTGGAATTGATCAGAAGTGTGTTTTATCTCGGTACATGCAACAGCCGATGAAGTGTTTCTGCTCCGTGAATGCAAACGATCATAAAAAATGAGTTGTGGCCATTAAAGGGTCCTCCTTACTCCCTCAAGGGGCCAGACTGCTGCTCATTCATTTCTCTGTATACATGACATCTGAGTGCAACGATAATACACTTAGAGGCTTTGTTGTACAGGGGAGGGCGATGTTGAATACTGCAGCCATATTGCAGCCCTCCACAACAGCTCCGGGTGGTAGGAAGCAGCCAGTCAAGATTGATATTTAAAGCACTCTATCATTCTTCCGACCATTTTATCCAGCTCCCTCAGCATTACTGTACATATCTAACGAATGTAACTGCCTCTTGGCCGTATAATGGCCAAGACATTGAAATGAGAGCCCAAATATGCTGTAGTCCTTACGTAAAAAAAAAAAAAAAAAAGCGTGGAACTTCAGATAAAATTTCCCAAAACTTTACTAGTCTCCTGAATCATTTCAACGAGATCCTGAAAACAGATCTATTGGGCATATGAAGCAATGATACTGGGCATTAGAAACGTGTTCATCTCACTTTGAAGTTAATTCTACTGGAATTTGTAAGCAGTTGTATGAGGCTTTGGAAATCGTTTAGCCGACCTTGGAATAAATCGTATTGGCTTAGGAAAAAACTCTATTGGTCTTTGCAAATCATTCTTTTTTTTTTTTTTTTTTTGCTAGTTGCTTTACGTCGCACCGACACAGATAGGTCTTACGGCGACGATGGGACAGGAAAGGGCTAGGAGTGGGAAGGATGCGGCCGTAGCCTTAATTAAGGTACAGCCCCAGCATTTGCCTGGTGTGAAAATGGGAAACCATGGAAAACCATTTCAGGGCTGCCGACAGTGGGGTTCGAACCTACTATCTCCCGAATACTGGATACTGGCCGCACTTAAGCAACTGCAGCTATCGAGCTCGGTGCAAAACGGGATTCGTATTTATTTATTTATTTATTTATTTATTTATTTATTTATTTATTTATTTACTCGTATGTATCCGAGGACATGTTCGACTCGCCTGGTGCAGGTCTTTATATGTAACTCCCATGGGCAACCTGCACATCTAGATGTAGGATGATGATGATGATGATGCTGATAATGAGGTAGGGAGAGGATGAAACCCGGAATTAGATTTTAGCCTACTCTTGTTAATAACACCAAGGCTTTGCGTCTCCATTGGACGAATGAATCACCAGCGCCGTATGACCTCACTCCATATTAACACCGTGGAAAGGTTTGGAACTGAATCCAGGCTTTTTGCACGTAATCTGGTGATTATAAATTGTAGGCCAACTTTCTAATGGCGAAAATGTTTCCCATAACGGGACTCGGTTTCAGACCATATAGTCTTATTTATTTATTTATTTATTTATTTATTTATTTATTTATTTATTTATTTATTTATTTATTTATTTATTTATTTTACACCGCAGGAATTAATGTCCCAATTACAGTGACAACTACGTTTTATAAACTACATTTAACATGGCGGTATTTATATCTAAACTATATTCTACAATTTTATCTAATCTAATCATCTATAATATTAACATCAAACATCAAAGTATTTTCTAAACGCTAAACAGCCTTATATTAATGTGGTGAAAAAAACACGACAAAGTAAACTGAAACAAGAAATGAAGTAATCTATGTACAAGCATAATATTATAGAATTTCACTTTACAATAGATCAGGTAGTTCTTAGACTCCCCTATTTTTACGACTTCATACTATGGCGCGCTGAAATTCAGTTGGCAGACGGAATTCAGGGCCATTTTTATTCTGAATGGCACTATTGAAGATACTAGGTCCTAAAATCAAATGAACTGTACTGGCTCGGAGAACAATTCTACGAACAAACGTTATACCCGGCCTTAGACGTTAGATGTATCGTACAATTCTGAAGAGCCCAATGGATAGACTGTGTCACTGAAAGGTATTTTTCTGCGCCGGGAAATTATGTGAAGTGTTAACGTTCATCAAGATATTAGAGAAGAAGGTTATCCTGGGCGGAGAATCTGTGACAATGGATCAGCATCCACGACATGGGATGCGCAAACATTACATATTTAAAGTGACTCTATGCCGGAGTAGTTTCCTAATATTTTGAAATGCATAACTGTTATATTAAATCCAGCAAAGTGCATGCAAATGTACTGTAAGGAGAAGAAATTCACTGGAGGAGACGTTTCATGGTATTCGAAAGTTACCGTACTGTATTCATCAATCCACTGCTCACTTGTAGAGAGAGCCTACTTCACCTTAATACAATAGTGTAGACATTTTCTTGAACTAAAACAAGCTCAAGAGAATATCGAGACGATTTTTAATTCTCTTTCATAGCGCCAGGATGTTTCCACTTTAAACTTGAGGTTGTAGACGTGCGAGTTTTTTTCAGAGAAAGTCACAACTTTTGCCAAGCAAGGCTCTGACGACCAGCATACAAATTGCCGTACCTCTCTTGGCTCGTGATATTTTCGTATTCTTCGCGTTCGCTCCAACAAGTATACTTATACCTGACACCAGTACACATCACAAGTCCTCGCTTCGACTCCAGACAAGGTTTAATCTGTAAAACAAGTCACTCAGTGTCAATTCTTTCTGTAGGAATTACACTAATCTCCACAGAACAAGCGCGGGTCACCTTGTGCTTGGAATTCTTAATGAGGAGCAACATACTACGCATTTCTTACTCATTCTCCTTTACATCATTTCATAGTAATAATAATAATAATAATAATAATAATAATAATAATAATACGTAGAGCTGCATGGCTGACATATCGAACTCAAGTTGACGGGTTCAAACCAGCCTGGTCCTTAAATATTTGAAGGTGCGCAATTCAGCCTAGTGTTGATATATTTACCGGCATGCTAGATAAAATTCCGGCATTTTGGCATCTCGGCATCTCAGCATCTCGATGTCTCCAGAGACCGTAGAAGTAATATTTGGGGGATAAAACCAACAACAGTTATTATTATTGTTGTTGTTGGGTCATCAATCCATAAAGTGGTTTGATACAACTGTCCATGTCACACTATCCTGTGCTAAACTTTTCATTTCTACGTAGCTATTACATCCTACATCTGCTCTAATCTGCTTGCCATATTCATACCTTCATACCTTCTTACCACCTACACTTCCCTTAAAAACGAACTGAACAAGATCTGGATGTGTTTAGATGTGCCCTGTCATTCTCTTCTTCTCGTCACATTTAGCCAAGTCGATTCAGTATCTCTTTATGCGATATTCGATCCACCTCACCTTCACCGTTCTGTAAGACCACATTTCAGAAACTTCTATTCTCTTTCTTTCTGAGCTAGTTATCGTCCATGATTCACTTCCATACAATTCCACGCTCCAGACATCTTTTTAATTCCTATATCAATGTTCGAAGGGAGCAAATTTCCTTTCTTAAGAAAGGCCGTCGTTGCTTCTGCTAGTCTGCATTTTATGTCCTCCTTACTTCTACCATCGTTAGTTATTTTACTACTCGAGTAACAATATTCATCTACTTTCTTTAAGACTTCTTTTTCTAATTTAACACTTCCTGCATGACCTCACTTCGTTCGATTGCACTCCATTACTTTTGTTTTGTACTTATTTATTTTCATCTTGTACTTCTTACTCAAGACTCCGCCCATACCGTTCAGCAATTTCTCTAGATCTTCTGCAATATCAGATAAATAATAATAATAATAATAATAATAATAATAATAATAATAATAATAATAATAACTGGTGTGTACCATTACCATGACACGAACAGGATTTCGGCTTAAAACAGAGATAGTTATGCCGCCGTCTACATTCATCTTTGTCTTTAACTGGGCCAAGAATTTTTCCTAATATCTTTCCTTAATTTCCCATTTTTCTATCAGGCCTTTCTTGTTCATATCAAGGCTTCCCGCTGCATACAAAGCCTGTGGTTTTATGACTGTAAAATAATGTCTGAGTTTTGCGTTCAAGGATATGGATTTTTCTTTGTAAACGTCTTTGGTCAGTTGATAAGCCATTTACATTGTACTCATGCGCAACGCGAAAGCTTCTTTTTCAGAGATGTTTGGTTCTATCCACTCACCAAGATATCTAAATTTATATTTTCGTTCGATTGACCCTGGTTTACTGATAGCTCTCTTGGTGCTGGCTTGATGTTAGCTATGAACTGCGTTTTCTCCAAAGAGATCTGGGGGAATGCTTTTTCCACCTGCGCCTTGAAGTCGTTAATTTGCTTTGTGCCCATGTCTAAAGAATCAGAGAAAATTGCTAGATCTATTATTATTATTATTATTATTATTATTATTATTATTATTATTATTATTATTATTATTATTATTATTATTATTTTAACACTGAGAAAATAGAAAATATTTTTCAACGAATCTCAGTTGAACTGGTATTTTCGCGACTGCTGTTCCCGGTAATGGCCTCTTCGCGCTACCTCCAGGCCCTAGCATAGCGGCGCGTGCGCAGTCAACCATTATATGGAGCATGCCCGACCATTAACGTTCCTTTAGACCACAATGATACTCCCCCTGGTGTTTTGTCACATGCGATCGTGTGATTCACCTTAATTGCACGCAATTTTAGGTTTCCCGTGTTTGGTTTTTCTCCTCCCCGAATGCCTACGTCCAAACCATCAGTGATTCTTCACACTTCTCCAATCTTCCAAACTGGACTACATTCGTGAGTTATAATGCGCTGAAATTAACTTCAAAATGCACTTCGCAATAGACTGCTTCAAATATTTATTTTCGTATAATCGCCATCCTCTAAAGAATTCTCCTTCCTTACGAACTGATAACTGATCAGTTTTAAGACGGATCGTCGTGCACGTGATGAAAGCTTGACGCTCTGATGTAAACTCTTACAGTCGTTCGAGTCCATTCTAATGTTGTTGGGATTTAATGTTCAGGCTCAAACTACTAAGATTTCCACGAGGGTAAGTGCAATTATGTATCACTCTCTATAGACAATATGCTTCAAGATAAGAAGGCCGAGTCAAACATCAAGATCCTGTTTCCACGGCCCTCATAACTTAACAATAGCAGACAATGAATGACCATGGTCTACAAAGCAGTTAGTTGCCATTTTGTCGAGATTATTTGGATGTTTCGCTATTCCTGTGACCTCTTGATAGTGAGCCTTCTGAAAATGTAACGGAGCTTACGCCTGGCAGATTGCTCATGTAAGACCTCTCTAATCATATGGAGTAACCATTCTTCTTCGTCAGAAACATTTAGAAATCTCCAAAAAGACCGTTATGCCTTTCAGCGTTCAGTCTGCAAGCCTCTGTGAGTTTACTAAACGTCCCCACAATCCTCCATTTGCAACTACTGCTGTGGCCACATTAAGTTCTATACCTCTTATCTTTAAATCGTTATAAACTGAGTCTAACCATCGTCGTCATGGTCACTCTCTCGACTTCTCTTACCCTCCATAACAGAGTCTATTATTCTCCTAGATAACCTATCCTTCTCCATTCGCCTCACATGACTCCACCACCGAAGCCGGTTCATCCATCGAGTTCCTTCCTAAATTAGCCTTTATCTTCTCATTCCCAGTACCCTACTGCCATTGTTCCCACCCGTTTGTACCAGCAATAATTCTCGCTACTTTCATGTCTGTTACTTCTAACTTATGAATGAGATATCCCGAGTCCACTCAGCTTTCGCTTCAGTTAAAGAAAGTTGGTCTGATAACAGACCGATGTAAAAATAGTTTCGTCTGGGAGCTGACTTCCTTCTTACAGAACACTGTTGATCGCAACTGCGAGCTCACTGCATTAGCTTTACTACACCTTGATTCAATCTCACTTACTATATTACCATCCTGGGAGAACACACAGCCTAAACACTTGAAATTATCGACCTGTTCTAGCTTTGTATCACCGATCTGACATTCAATTCTGTTGAATTTCTTACCTACTGACAACAATTTAGTCTTCGAGAGGCTAATTTTCATACCATACTCATTGCACCTATTTTCAAGTTCCAAGATATTAGACTGAAGGCTTTCGGCACATTCTCCCATTAAGATCAAGTTATCAGCATAGGCCAGACTGCTTACTACATTTCCACCTAACTGAATCCCTCCCTGCCATTTTATACCTTTCAGCAGATGATCCATGTAAACTACGAACAGCCTTGTCTAACCCCTGTAAGTACCCTGAACCAAGAGCTCATTCTACCATCAATTCTCACTGAAGCCCAACTGTCAACATAAATGCCTTTAATTGATTTTAATAATCTACCTTTAATTCCATAGTCCCCCAGTAAGGCGAACATCTTTCCCCTCGGTATCCTGTCATATGCTTTCTCTAGATCTACGAAACATAAACACAACTGCCTATTCCTCTCGTAGCATTTTTCAATTACCTGGCGCATACTGAAAATCTGATCCTGACAGCCCCTCTGTGGTCATTATTATTATTATTATTATTATTATTATTATTATTATTATTATTATTATTACTTTATTATTATTATTATTATTATTATTATTATTATTATTATTATTATTATTATTATTATTATTATATTAGCATTGTTAAAGGGTTATCTATACCTGAAATATCTCTTACTTCCTCCTTACAAAATACCATTGATTGTAACTTTGATCACATGTCAAGAACAAGAAGAAGAATATGCCATCATCATCATCATCATCATCATCATCCGGAGACAATACACATGTTAAATGCACCTGTCCCAACTTCGTGTTTTTTACCTGGTATTGCGATGTAACGCGATGTTCTTGTTTGCCTCAGGTCATGGCGGTGTGAACCAGCTCGGCGGAGTGTTCGTCAACGGCCGGCCGCTACCTGACGTTGTCCGGCAGAGGATTGTGGAACTTGCGCACAACGGTGTTCGACCCTGCGACATCTCAAGACAGCTTCGAGTCTCGCACGGCTGTGTCTCCAAGATCCTCTCAAGGTAAGTGTTAACTCTGTTGCAGCCTCATACATGCCCACATCTATCACACATGCAACGCTCGTGTCCAACCAGCAGATCAGAAGTGTTACCAACGCTATTTACGGCATAGTATACATCCAATCGTGCCCATTTTTCTTACTGGTACATTGTGTAACGTAACGCGACAGTATATGTGTAAAGGAACTGAAACCACAGCAACCGTGATGTAAGGATGGCCAGGAGCCCTGCAGGCTGGTGGCGGCAGCCGTTCATAGAAGGCCATGACCGGGAAATATGTTCATGATAACTTGATTTTCGCACAGGTAAAAATGTTTTTTGTGGCTCTGTCTGTAACTAATAAGTATTGCGTGATGATCGCGGGATGAAATCGTTCGCTGATTGGAGAAGAAATATTAAGAGTTATTATTAACATTGAGTAAGATATCTATGACAATGACAGCATAATATTGGAAAATGCCTCCTTGTCAGGAAACAGTTGTAAAATTTCGTTTAGGGACACTGGAAATCTAATGTTGTATCTTTAGATACATATTGCGAGATGTTCAGGCTTACATAAATTGCTTTCATAGACCGTGAGAAATATCTCAGGAGAGAACCAGTTCCAGCTGTTTGAAGACTAAACTATTCTTTAAAAGGTTAACACATCAGGAAGGAGACTTTCATCATTTAAACGAAACTCCATAATGAGGTACAATTGGCATTGTACATTGGAATAATATTCCGGATAATAATAATTAACCTAGTGAGTTGGCCGCATCTTATAGATGTCACCTTGCATTCGGGTGATGGCGGGTTCGAATCCTACCACTGGCAGCAATGAAGATGGTTTTCTGCGGCAAACACTGTGGTTGTAGCTTAATAAAAGCCACGGCCGCCACCTTCCCAGCCCATTCATCTTTCCCTCCTTGAATAGCCGAAAATCTTCAGTGTGTTAATTCGAAAAACGACTATTAAATGCTAATAATAATAATAATAATAATAATAATAATAATAATAATAATAATAATAATAATAATAATAATAGAGTTTTCCACTGTGCGGGCGTTTTGATTTGACACCAACTAGCCCGCCTGCGTGTCAATTTTGACGTTCTTTTTATTCTACCAGATGATAGAGAAACCGGATCTTTGTTGGTCTATCTCCGATTGAGTTTTATTTTTGTCAGGCAAACACCAAGTGTGTCACCAGAAACCTTTTATATGCTGGCATCGTACGACATGGAGGGAAAGGGCTATTTTTGCCCTTCAAACATCCGACTTCCTCTGCTGGGTTTGACCCACGATCTTCTAGACCCGGAGGCCGATATTCTTCTGCTGATTCACAGAAGTGTTGAAATGGCGTGCCGGGATGTGTCCAAGGACTTCGGTTTGCCAGGTGCAGGTCTTTGGATTTGACTCCCGTAGGTGACCTGCGCGTCATGATGAGGATGAAATGGTGATGAAGACGACACATACATTCAGTCCCCATGTCAGGGGAATTAACCAATTATGGTCAAAAGTACGGACCTTGGCGGGAATCGAACCCGCGACCCCTGTGACCAAAGACTAGTACGCTAACCATTTAACCTTGGAGCCGGACCAGAGAAGCACTTACCTACTGGGATACAGAGGTATTCATTCTCCTGTAACCTTGTTAAATCTAATCTAAACAAAACAGCCTTGTAAGGGAACAGCTGGTGAAGATGTCGCGTAGTCATCTCATTCTGAACAAACATATAAATATAAATAATAAAGGAATAAAGTCAGTGATGATGACACTCAACAATCGTGCCCCTCTAGCGTGGAATCTCCTAATGCCAGGGAAATGTTCCTTGCCTCTTTCTGTAATAGATTCGTGTCTCAGCTGCAGTGCGAGCGCTAGATACCAATAACTTTGAAATGCTTGACCATGACGGATTAAGAACACACATTATATAGTATCGAGCCTTTACGGCCAATTCTCCGTGTAAATTGATAAGATTAACGCCCTTGTGGCGCTGTAAGCACGTTCTTGTTATAACAACACGGCTGAGTACAGTCCTGTACACCAAAAAGTGGAGCAATAATTAGCTCTTCCTTGGGTGACGGCATTAGGTACATTACCTGCAAATTTTTCCAGCATTCTTTAAGCATTCTGTTCCGATAATTCCACTCAGTTTACTTCAAAGCTGCTGCCAGTTCATTAAAACGGCATAATCCTATTCAAAGAAACTTGTTGAGGTGAATGAGAAATGTAAATCATAGGGTTTCAGACTTGATATCAGGTAACGTACTGAACACCAAAATTACCGCGCATTACTTGAGTTCCGCTGCAGAGTGGCAATCTTGACCTACTCGTTTCGTAGTTAAGAGGGTTGCTTCTTCTTCACCTAGTTCAAAGTAGGCCTATTACTGGATCAAATTCTATATAGTTTACATGACTTCGTACAGATTTTTTATTTTATTATTATTTCGTACCAGACTTATTCTTCCCAAAAAGAGACTTCGAGCTGCACGAATGAAGAATAAGAATGCCTTTAACTTTCCCAGGTATTTCTAGGGCCGCCTCATATTCATCAATGTGTATATAGTGAATATATGATATGCAATTTTAATCGAGAAACTAAATGTAATTCCTAATGTATTTGATTTAATAATTTTTCTACAATGAACAGTTGTTATTTTTTATATGTGATTGAAATATTCTGATATATAAGCTGTTGATAAGAAGAAGCGTTTAAACAAGGCGAAACATTTCAGCTTGAATAAGAATAATTGAATAGTATTGATGGTCTCTAATGACTAAAGCTGGCTTTTGAAACATTAGCAGGGAATTTAAATTAATAGCAGCATTTGTAGGAATTACTCGTTATATGTTCTTATTCATTACTGTAATACGATACTCATGAAATGAATGTTCTAAAACACACAAATTATTATTATTTACATATATTTCCTCTGGTTGAATGTGAAGCCATATTTTTGGCCGCATGTCAGATCTGAAGGTCTCTATGGAATTTACAACTAGCGCCCTCTCCAGTAATATTAATTGCCTCCGTGTACGTTTGCGTCACTCCAGATTCTTGGCTGAATGGTCAACGTCGGTATCTTCGGTTCAGCGGTCCCGAAATCGATTTCCAACCGGGTCGGGTATTTTAGTCAAGGCTCGTTAACTCCCCCGGCTTGGGAGTGGGTGTTTGTGTTGTTTTCAATACACTGCTAATCATTTACACTCAACACACAACACAAGCACGTAATGGTGAACACGTCCCTCCATATATATTGCCGTCAGGAAGGGTATCCGTCCATAAAACGGGTCCGGGTCCAAATATGTGACAAACGCCTTCCGACAGTGTGGAAAAATCGGCGGGTGGAGAAGAAGTAGGTGCTGCCTGGCCGAGGCGGTAAAGACGTGCTCGGTTCGCCCGGAAGGACGTGGGTTAGAATCCCCGTCAGGAAGTCGTAAAATTTAAGAAACGATATTTACACTTCTGGATCTGTACATGGTCCTGAGGTTCACTCAGCCTGCAGCAAAAATGGGTACCAGGTTAATTCTTGGGGGCAAAGCCGACTGGGCGTAGATCTAACCACTCTACCCCATAAAGTGCCAAGGTTACGAATAGTGGAAGCCTTTACCTTCTACTTCTCCAAGGGCCTTCATGGTCTGTACGGTTTGCTTTGTTTTATTTATATAAATATAGATACAGACCATTCGAAGAGATTTGTCTTAACTGTTTCAATGTGGAAAATGTTCGTTTCTTACGGTTTAAACTCTAGTCTGTAGGTATCGCCGTCGTAGTGGAAAAGAAGTATTTTAGAACTCAATACCGTATCGCAGCATGTTTCCATCACCCTCCTATAATGTGTAATGCAATGTAGATATGTTAATGGACTTGGAGATCGCCTGTGTTCTATTTTCACGAAATCGAGACTGTCCGAGGCATAAACAACCGTAGCGAATCGGCCACGAGAACATCTCAAAGCAGTGAGGAGTGGATATTTTAATGATGGAGGCGAAGCGAGACCAATGCTATGTCGATAAGCCAGCGTCCAGGTGGCAATTAGACGCTCCTAACGTGACGGCGGTCTGATTGATTCTCGACGTCGAAAACAGACAGTGAGATGAGCTTGTCTGATTTCTTAAAACATGAGAGGTGCTGCTTGATTACCACCGAATATCAACTATTAATTTACATAACTATCCGTAATATGCCTTCATTCCTTTTAGAAACTCGTGTTTGATATAGTAATAGACTTTCAAGGGACCGGATACAACCAAGTGTCAGTCGAGTGAAGTGGAAAATGCAACAAACGTAATTACGCTTATTTTAGATTGTACAGATTTACTTTCAAGCCTGATTTTAATGTGCAGAATTATATTTCATAGAACCAGTGATGGTTGGGGTGGTGGAATACATCCCCGGTATCCCCTGCCTACTCTCAACTAGGGAGGGTGGGTTGGTGATCACTGGCATTGCTTTCATTCGTGTAAGGATCCTAATTTGTACCTCTCCCATCTGACCTCCGTTGTTAGGTTTGCGAGGTCTCGGGAGTCCTTCATTTTCACGCCCTTCGTGACCTTTGCTTTCTTTCGCCGGTACCTTAAGTGACAGACGTCTTCCACTCTCCTTCTGATTAATGTTGAGAGAGGATAGATGCCGAGTTGAACTTCCAAGAAACAGACTACATGTACCTCGGTCATGGCTGCTCATTTTAGATGACCACTTGCCATCAGACACAAGCTGCACGGTTGCTATGAGACGAGTCATTTCTGTTTGCCCAACACACACTTTCTAAATTACGTCCTCTGTACTGTTGTATGGATGTGAGTGGATCTTGGATTATTAACAGTCAAGTCGTCCGGATCCTAGGCTGGATGGTTAGCGCATTGGCCTGCGATTGAGAAGCCCCTGGGTTCGTTTTCCGACCGGGTCGGGGATTTAAGCGCGACTGATTCATTCTTCTGGATCGGGAACTGACTATTTGTGTTTGTACCAACACTCCCCTCTTCATATTCAGACAACGCACCACAGAAACACGCAATAGTGATTACATTCCTCCAAACAGTGCATCCGTCCAAAAGCAGGGCCAAATATACATTGCTACATAGTTCGTAGCCACAACCCCACACGGGTAGAAGAAAAAGACTCCTAAATATTCTGTGTTCGGCTCCTTGTTTTAATGATCAGCATTGGGTCGGCGTCTTAGAGAGTACAGGCTTCGATTCAGGTCGTCAGTGATTTTAGCCACATCAGATTTTTTTTTTCTCGGTATTTCCGTTACTCTCAATACGGAAAGTACACCACACTGCCAGCCAATGCAGAAAAAGTTAATAATATTTCAGGAACTGCTTCCACCCACGAAACAGAGCCAAGTCCATACGTGTGATACATTTCGCAACCGCGTGGGGAACAACGGCAGAAGAAGAAAAGTTCTAAAGACTATTTTGCTTATAATATTATTATTATTATTATTATTATTATTATTATTATTATTATTATTATTATTATTATTATGTGCGTATGGACCCAATGGATCACGCAAAGCTCTAACGATTCTGTTTTCTGAGTTGCCAAACAGCTCTCATCCTTTCTCCGTGGATCCTTTTTCGTTCTTCTGTCCACTTTGCTCCAGTCTTCTTTTTCACTTCGTTCTCTGGTTGCACTTTCCATCCATTAATTTTTTTCCTATAAAGGTTTCTGTCCGCGGTGTCATTTGGGTTTATCTGGGCTTTTTCCAGATCCTTCTTCACTTCTAGTACCCATGGAATATTTTTTAGATGTTCTATGTAGGTGAGAATCTTGTGTGTCAGTCTACTTGCCGGCAGTCTGCGGACGTGCCCATAGAATTTCAGACGTCTTTTACGGATGTCTGCTGCAATGTTGGAATGCTATTATTATTATTATTATTATTATTATTATTATTATTATTATTATTATTATTATTATTATTATCATCATCATCAAGAAGACTCGGTGGGTCAGGCGGTAGCTCGTCGGCCTCTCACCGCTGGGTTCCGTAGTTCAAATCCCGGTCAGTCCATGTGAGATTTGTGCTGGACAAAGAGCAGGCAGGACAGGTTTCTCTCCGGGTACTCAGGTTTTCCCTGTCATCTTTCATTCCAGCAACACTCTCCACTATCATTTCATTTCATCTGTCAGTCATTAATCATTGCCCCAGGGAGTGCGACAGGCACAATTCCTATCATCGCCGCTAACTGACTGGAAACACGCTTGTGGATCATTACATGACTTGAGTTACCGTGTGCAAGCATTTCTATTTCAAGTATTTTAGAATACCTACGTGTCAATTTTGACGTTTCATTTTACTCTACTAGATGGCGCAGAAGGCTGAGTTGTGACCAGTTCTGTCCAGTAGACAGCAAGTGGATCACCAGAGGTATTTTACATACCGACATCGTGATGGACATTCTCCCACTACCGTTGAAATTCAGCTTACGCCACCACTGATCTACGAAGGAAGCTAACATAGTCAGATATGATGACGTATAGTAGCTGTAGTGTCTATGCTCGGAAACATGTTAATCGAATTTAGTCACATAAATATCATCTAGGCTCAGTTTTAAAAATAAAGCACAAAACAAATTTATGTACAGAAAACTTAGGTTCATATTTTCTCAACCTGCATTCCGCGTATCAGGGTTCTTGATACTAAAATTCAAAATATTATTATTATTATTATTATTATTATTATTATTATTATTATTATTATTATTATTATTATTATTATTATTATTCGATTTTGGCCATCTAAGTACCACGGAAAGTAAGTATTCATCTTAATCCTTTTCTTGACTTCCAATAGTTCTTCATCCTTTCACTTTGCTGTGTCCTCCTCTCTTGTGTCCGTATATTATTATTACCTTTCCTCTATTGCTTCTCCTGGAAATACTTCAAATTTTTTATCAATCTTCTGAAAGTTGTTACGTCTTGTATTACGTCGTCTGTTATTCCAATCTCTGTCATATTTTTTCTTACTCGTTGGATTCACTGGTTCCCATTTCGTTTTGTCATTCTACTGTTATCTATGCTCATTATGTAACTTACAAATTTAATTATCCTCTTCCTGATCGTGTCCAACAGCCTTTCATTTCCTTCATCCTTGC
This sequence comes from Anabrus simplex, assembly GCF_040414725.1. Classification (NCBI taxonomy): domain Eukaryota; kingdom Metazoa; phylum Arthropoda; class Insecta; order Orthoptera; family Tettigoniidae; genus Anabrus; species Anabrus simplex. Next base: position 24,861,754 of record NC_090272.1, on the reverse strand, counting down.
ATAGATCTTCATTCCTCTTCTTCCTTCGTTTTCAATGGTCCCCAAATTTTCCTCAATATTATCCTTTATTTTTTCTCTACCTCTTCTATTTCACCAGCTTTCATTGGCAACATGCATTCTGCGGCATACACACTCTCTGGTTTGATTAGTGTTGTAGTGTTTAATTTTAGTTTTCCTTGAGGGATTCTTGTTATCGTAGGTATATTTACTGAGTTGATGTGCTAGTTCGAGTTTTCTTGCTCTTTATCTGTTTGCTATCTTACCGACTCCATTAACCTGAGTTATTTCACCTAGGTATTTAAACTTATTAACCTTGTTGATTTTCCCGTACTCTGGTTTTAGCACTGTGGGTGAATCCCTAATATTTGACATGAATTCAGACCAACTTTTCCTTCTATTTATTTCAGAAGGTTGTATTCACTGTACGGCAGTCTCTATACTTCCAGAGAGAATTGCTTTGTCATCAGCAAAGGCCATTATTATGAAGTTCACTATAGATATTATTATTATTATTATTATTATTATTATTATTATTATTATTATTATTATTATTATATTTACGACCCAGTAACTACATTTACGGTTTTCGGTAACACCGCGATGTCGGAATTTTGTCCCGTAGAAGTTTTTTTAATGTGCTGATAAATCTACCGACACGAGGGTAACCTTCAAGTAACACATGGCTGAGTCAGGTTCGAACCTGCCAACCTGGAGTCAGAAGAGCAGCGCTCTGACTTCTATGCTGCTCATCCCGGCCATTATGAAGTGTCTGGTACTAAATAAAATATTAATGGGTTTAAGTTCAGTTTTGTTTATATAAACAGAAGTAAAGGATTCGGTTCGGGAATTGAAATGAATGTCCTCTTATTTTTTAGAACCAATAATTTTGTTGCTGCGTTCTGATCAAATTACCTGACTGAAACATGAGATTGACTGGTGGACAGCTGACAACGCAACCAGAAATATTTAATATATCAACAATGATAAAATGGACTTCTGGTCATCTTAAGAAATCGACACCCTTGTCTGGAATATAAGCCGAAAAACAGGAATGAGTTGCCTAATGTACCCACTGCAAATGTAGCAAGTTTTGCATGTTACATGACTGTTGATTCGTCACGGAGCTTCTAGTTTTATATGAAATCTGAAGCCCAAGAATGTCAATTATATTTCAAAACTCCAACCGGAATTGGTTGAGATTCGAACCCCGTCCTCCTTCGTCACAAAGCCATCACGCTCCTACATACATATCAACGAAAGTGTACTCTTGACAATATGATAATCCGTACTGGAAAGAAAGTACACAGTTGAATGTTAATGATTCCTCCCCTAATCTGTCTTGTATCGCAGACCCCTTTATCACCCCCTTGATTCTAGCATGAGATAAACTGAATAAAACATGCATCCAGGATCAACAGTATTGGGTGTCGTATACCCATATGGCGTCTCGGTGTAGCGAGGCGTTCTTGCGGAAGTCCGAAATCTGTAGAACATCGTAACCAATATTACTGTAGGTAATGGAATAATCAATAGTTCCAGGTGGACTTCCTCCACCCCAGATGGTCAAATTACCGGCTACCACGTGCCCAAAATTTATTCCCCGATTTTATTGGTGCTGTATTGTTATTTTGAGAACGAAGAAATGTATGAAATTTATGATTATCGTCTTTACTGTTTTGTGTTGCCATGATGATTTCCAAGATCCGGAACAAATAAGTATCCTCAATAAGAATAAGTAAAAGAAGATAACTTTGTATTACAGTTGACTCATTTGCTCTGTTAGTAGGAACAAGAGCAATACAGCTGAGTGGACTCCGGTTCGTCAACATTTGTACAGCTCCTGCATACTCATGACAAACACAATTTGTAGTGACTGTCATGTGTTCCTAAAGCAGAAAAATGGGGCAGTTTATCGTGAAATATACATAAAAATCGGTATACCAACAACCTAAGAATTTTTTCTGAATATTTACCTCATCCGCCACGCACTGAATATTGAGCAACCTAATCTACAATTCGCGTCAATTTCAACACGGTCGACTATCGCTGAAATATTATCGAAATGAGATCATCGCACTCGACAGGAAGTTATCGAAGGTGATTCGCAATGGTTTTCCATTTGCAACCTAAAGCGTAGTATTTAAAAGGCAGAGAATACATCTGATGTGGCGGCAATTTACAAGGCAGTGCATAAATCAAATGTGGTGGCAAATACAAAGAGATTTTCGGAAGCGACGTTATCACATTGGTAGGTATGCAATTAAATCGAGTAAATAAATACCTGTGTTATTTTCATTTTATTCATATTGTTTATTAAACATTTCATTGAGTAAATAGTCTTGCCAAATACAACCCGTGATTTCTGCGCCCTGTGGTTTTTACGACCCACTAACTACTTTTACTGTTTTCTGAGACGCCAAGTTGCCGGAATTTAGCCCGCAGGAGTTCTTTTACGTGCCAGTAAACTTACCGACACGAGGCTGACGTATCTGAGCACCTTCAAATACCACCGGACTGAGCCAGAATCGAACCTGCCAAGTTGTAGTGAGAAGGCCAGCCCAGGTGCGGAATTATTGACATGATGATACACAGTCATAACATTACCCTTGATAATGTGTTCCTTCCTTAGGCCATGTTTGTACCAAGGATCTTTACAATTTTGACTTATACGTTAAGTATTCACCTCGAATTTAAGTTAAAAACTACGGAACAACTTTCTAAGATTGGGGAGAGTTTCCGTTCTCAGTTGTGTCCCCAATGCTACTGTGGCGGCTGTGTCAGTGGTCACAGGAGCCGCTTGTTCTCGCCCAGCCAAGCCTGAAGAATGGCCACCTCTCTTATAGACGCTGCTGACAGTCACAAACGGCTCTGTCTTGTCGCTTACCACTCCAGTCGAAGGAAGTACAAACATTTCAGTTTTCTTTTCCATCCACACAAATTGTATCGCTGTAATTAGTTCTTCCTCTCTTCCTGAATATCAGTGGGTTCCTCACATTGTCGCCCTGGATATTCATGCGTTCATGTTTACGAGTCCGATGAAAGGAATAGATCGTAGAGAAGAAAATAACACAGAGTCTCTAGGATCAAACATTATCCGCACCTCTGGGCTGGTAAGTAAACTGTACAGCTAGAAGTAATTTTCAAACTATTATTTTCTTTACAAGTTTAGTATGATTATTTTTGGAATATGAATAGCGAGGAGAAAGAAGTCTACATGTAAAAGAGTCTCTTCTAAAGAAAGAAAACATGTGTGTTCCTTATTTCACTCCTAAGACTAAATCACAGATAAAATGAAATCAAAGAGTTATATGCAAAAGACATTCAAGAATAAATCATACTATGGACTGATTTTGAAGTAAGGTCGAGACGTTGTAAGTCTCAATAACTTCAGATAACAACAAAGAAAGCAATCTCCGTACAGGCCATGAAGACCATAGGAGGGGTGAAAGGTGAAGGCTTCCACTATCTGTAACCTCAGTACTTGGTGGGGTAGAGCCTGACCGCCTTTGGGCGCAGGAATTAACCTGGTACTCATTTTTGGCGTAGGCTGAGTGAATCTCAGAATCTTGTGCACCTCCGGAAGTGGAAATCTCGTTTCTTAAATGTTTCGACTTCCTGATGTCATTCCAGGTGAATAGAGCAGGAAGCCCTTTGCCCAGTTCTGCCTCCTCGTAAAACAATAACCACCACCATCTTTTGGAAAACAGTCCATTTGAAACTCCATGTGATCATCTAAAAGAACTCTGGTGACCCATTTCGTGTTTACCTGACAAAAATTATTTAAAATTTAGCCGTAGGTAGCCCAAGAGAGATCCGGTTTACACTGCCGTCTGGTAGCGTAAAACAGAATTGTTAAACTGACAAGCAGGCAGTGTATATGGCAACAAATCCAAATGTCTGCACAGGGTATTATTATTATTATTATTATTATTATTATTATTATTATTATTATTATTATTATTATTATTATTATTGCCTTGGCTTTAGTGGAGATTCAGCGGCTGCATTTGCGTGTACTGAAAGTAGGAAAGCGCGGAAAATCGTCTTAGGATTGCTGATTAGTGTGTTCGAGCCGACAGCTTAGAGTTACAAGAGCCGTACCGCGTAACCATCTCACTCGGTTTCATGAAACTTGCGGTTCTATAGATATAACATGTCATGTGTACGTTTCTACTGAAAGAGATTCCCTTCTTAAAAACGTCACATGCTGGGAAATCCAGCTGTGAGTTCAAAAGTCTGCAAGGGGCTGCAACACATGTGGCTACTACAGTGGGGCTGTTGTTGAGATGGGTGCTCGTAGCCGATCCGTAACGCGTAGTGCCACAACACATCATTATCACCAGTTGTCGTCGGCACCGCATCTTTCCACTTTACACCAGGGAACAAGAATGTTATGAATCCTTGAGGCAAATATTTCTGCCCAGACTGAGAATACTCCCGCACATCGCACCTGCCTAAGCACTGCTCGTTCAGACATGTCGAGGAAAGTGCTACGGTCACATCCACTACAGTAGTTTGCAGTTTTAGATTGGGTATCGCCTTCATTGCTGGTGAGTTTGGGGCTCTGAGTCCTTGCTTACACTCTCATCTTCATAACGTGACCTAAACGTTTAAGTTGAAATCAAACCGTGGGGACGGGACATTTAATTTCGAAACTCCTACATGCATTGGCCGGTATTCGAACCACAGTTGCCGTAATATCACCCAACAATCACGCTCATGTGGATATTATTACTTTCTATTTTACGCCCGTAGGCGACCTGTGCGTCGTGATAAGGATGGAATGATGATGAAGACGACACATACACCCATCCCCGTACTAGAGAAATTAACCAATGATGGTTAAAATGTCCCACCCTGCCGGTAATCGAACCCGGGACCCCTGTGACCAAAGGCCAGCACGCTTACCATTTAGCCATGGATCCGGACATTATTATTATTATTATTATTATTATTATTATTATTATTATTATTATTATTATTGCCGCACGATATCAGTTGCCGAGTTGGAGGACATCCAAAGCTGTATGCTCGCTACCAGAAATCTTTAACATGTCAGCAACAATCAAATGGATGGCCTAGACATTTTCTGTCCTTCAAAAGTTGACTGCCTCATCCGTAAAATCCGTGAACTCGGGTTTAAGAGGTGGACACTGTACCATTGATCTACAGAGGCAGATCGCAAAATAAAGGAATGAGTGTCTTCCTGGTTGCCTATGTTAATCATATCCAGGGTACAATTGCATTGCGGAACAACCGGCACTCAGGAGACACAAGTGTGAGCGCTAACAACGCCCCGGTGAACTGGGCTGCAACCAGTTCACTCACTAATTTTATTTTAATTATAAACCACGGCATTCGTTTAAAATTGAATTTTTCCATTAATAAATTCCATAATGCAATGTTCTGGTAGCTGGAATATAATTCATTTTACCGAGCTCATTAAAATACAGCAAATCGGTCAGTCGAAACCGAACCATTGTTTTTGTCGCTGATAGAACTGTCTCTGTTTCCGTACAGACGAGATGTGTTCAGCGAATCCATTCCTCATTTACTAGCTTCAATATTCAGGGGTATAAGATGGCACTAGCCTGTAATTGCCCACTTCACATCACCTGGCACAAGACATATTATATTATATTATATTATATTATATTATATTATATTATATTATATTATATTATATTATATTATATTATATTATATTATATTATATTATATTATATTATATTATATTATATTATATTATATTATATTATATTATATTATATTATATTATATTATTTCTTCGTTTTTCGAAGTGTCGGATCCCTTCCATGTTTTCCCTCTGGTTAGTGTTAATAGTAGATGGTTACCCAGTTGTACTTCCTCTTAAAACAATAATCATCACCATCACCACTGCCACCACTCACACTCTCTAAGCTTCATTAAACGCATTTCAATCCAGATTATCTATCATTGAAGCTCCCAAGACTTTGCCTATACATAGATGTCACGTAATGCCCGTAATATTGAACTCGATTTCCTTCTGAGATCTCAGATGTATCGACTTTGTCTTCAATATGAGTAAATGGTTTAGAATGAAGAAACGAAGTATCAACAATAACATTTCTAACTGGACGCTTTATTTCGAGCATAATTATAACGTGGAGCAAACTCGACCGGTATGTCAAAACTGGCGACCGTGAAAATAACATATTCCCGTTCAAATTTTGAAAAGTTCCAACATTAGCAGTTACCGGAGTTTTACATTAGACGGTCTCCTTAGGCTCGACGATTTTAGATATTTATAAAGGAGTCATATTTCTTATCATGTCCATTTGGAGACATGGCAAGTTTCGAGTCATACTTATTGTGGAGACTTCCTGGCTGGGAGAGGGGGTCGTAAAAAGCGTGCGCTGCGGCACGTGCCTTGTAGATGCACAAACGCTGTAACAAGAGGATTCCATTCTTCCATTAAGCGTGACGACCCATGCATATGCATGTCGTGCACTTGAATATGGAGATGGCTTCTTTTGTGGCTATCACCAAACTTCCGTCCCGCTTTTGTGTGCGCGATGTATGATCTTCTAGTAGCCTGACCTACATATCCCCCAAGGTCCTCCCTTCAAACACCGAAACACCACATATTAACACACGCTGTAGGAATCAGTATCAAGCAGTTCCTGAGGACATCTTCTTGGTAGAGACCTTTGGTGAACAATAAAGATAAACGAGTACGTTTCAATCTCTCGCACAAAGTTGTCAAAAAAGGATAGGCTGCTGCATCACGGAAATGACTTGGAAAATTACTCTAAAATAGGATTAATTTCGTTACTTGATCATGAGCCCCCTTTTTAAGTTCCTGGCCTGTCCACGATTTTAAGTTCTAGAACTGGGTTCATTCAACCTCGTTAGATCCAACTGAGGACCACTGTGATACGACAGGCTCAAGACAACATGCCACTCCAATACCTGAAGGCCATTTGTCTGGTGAAGACCCCGAATGTATGGCCTGCTAGCAATAGTTCTAAAATGCATTTGGGTGTGACGAGCCGATCGAACTGATTGCCCGTAATTTGGTGGATCTCCCAGATAAGTTCGAGGATTTTAATCCTATTCTTACATTTCAGATGAAGTCATCTGAGATCAAATAAAAAGCTATCAGATAATGAAAGGCAGAACGGGCAGCTGCCATATTGGCACCAAAAGGCCTTAATTTTACCGGTGTCATATTAATATTACTTTCTTATTTATTACTAGCTGAATTACCCGCGCTTCGCTACGGAACGTCATTGACATAAATCTTTCGAGCTGGGGTGTCATCCGAAATCTATGTATCGAGATAGTGTCTTGTAACAAAATGTGTGACGGAAGTGTATCCTAGCAACCGTGCAGACTGTGATGTAAGGTCTGGCCAGACAATGTTACCTAGCAACCGTACAGGCTGTGATGTAAAGTACGGATGGATGGCTAGAAAATGTTATCTAGCAACCGTACAGGCTGTGATGTAAAGTACGGATGGATGGCTAGACAATGTTACCTAGCAATCGTGCAGGCTGTGATGTAAAGTACGGATGGATGGCCAGAAAATGTTACCTAGCAATCGTGCAGGCTGTGATGTAAAGTACGGATGGATGGCCAGACAATATTACCTAGCAACCGTGCAGGCTGTGATGTAAAGTATGGATGGATGGCCAGACAATGTTACCTAGCAACCGTACAGCCTGTATCTTATGGCTGGCACTCATCTGAAATTAGAAGCCGTTGATAGATGGCCGTGGCCGAGAGGCATAAAAGACATATTTATTATCATTTGTTTTTCGCCAACGGGAAATTTGACACCTTTTTAATCCTTAATTTGTTGCCGAACATAATGGGACAAGGGAATCGCCCACTTCAGTATAGTTTATCCTTTTATGTTCCTTCTCGTCTACTCTTTTGTCTCCTATTTATACCAAAATAACAGTAGCTAGGTATCGCTGAAATTTAACATTTCTAATGTCCTGGGATTAGTTTAGTTTAAAATGCCTCTTAATGCGATTCTGTCGTGTCGTCAAATACTCTTTCCAGCGATACAGAGTGTAGAAAGTACAAGTTTTCACTCCATTCCTTCATCCATTTACCGAGTTCCTTTGAATAAATTATATTTTCCCATCTCTTTTCTTCTCGTCTCACCTCTCTCTCTTGTCCCAAGAAGCTCCTCACTGTTAACACTATGAATCTAAGGTATAATTTACGTTTCCCTGTTCCTTTGGGCAGCTCAACCTCGCTAAGAAGGAAGATAAATTCATATTCCCGAAGACATCGTTATCTAAGAAACAGGCCGTCTTTAATGTAACCGCGCCGTCCCCCGCCGGAAACAAAGCGTGGACCAGGACGTCCTGCCCCACCGCGCCGTCTTGCCTTGCGCCGTAGCCCGATATATAGCGGGCGGTCATCCACTTGAGAAGGCTAGCACTTCCGACACACAAGACAATGGCCAGAACAATGGCGTTTTTATTTAGAACAACACTGGCTGCGGTTCTAGCAGCACTGGACACGGCGGTCAGGAGGAAATATTCACAATAATAATAATAATAATAATAATAATAATAATAATACAACCTGTTTTCCAGTTACTGACAGGGTCAGGGATGTAAGGGATGAATCATATATAGGCTATTAGTACGATGGGGTCGCCACTCCCAAACTGATTTATTAATGACTGATAGATGCTATGAAATGAGAATGGAGAGTGTTGCTGGAATGAAAGATGCCAGCGAAATCCGGAGTACCCGGAGAAAAACCTGTCCAGCCACCTCTTTGTCCAGCAGAAACCTCACATAGAGTGACCGGGATTTGAATCGCGGTATCCAGTGGTGAGAGGCTGACGCGCTGCCGCCTGAGCCACGGAAACTCCAATAAGAAGAAGAAGAAGAAGAAGAAGAAGAAGAAGAAGAGTTTAAAAAAAAATTCAGATAGTACCGGTATGCCTATGGATTTTAAGAAACATCAATTGTAGGAATTTAATTATTTTTTTCTTCTTCTTCTACTTCTTGTTTTTCTTTCCAAAACCCCGATGGTGTAACGGATGTGAACGTTATCGCATATGCAGATTTGGCTCCGTTTCACGGCCGGATGCCCTTACTGACGCCGACCCTAGATGGAGTAATATATTAACTATTCCTCTGTGGTGTTTAGGCGGTAATCCAGTGTGTTGAGTATAAGTCAGGAGGAATGTGTAGGAGCAAACACAAACACACACCGAGCTCGATAGCTGCAGTCGCTTAAGTGCGGTCAGTATCCAGTATTCGGGAGAGCCCCACCGTCGGCAGCCCTGAAGATGGTTTACCGTGGTTTCCCATTTTCACACCAGGCAAATGCTGGGGCTGTCTCTTAATTAAAGCCACGGCCGCTTCCTTCCCATTCCTGAGCTTTCCCTGCCCCATCGTCACCATGAGACCTATCTGTGTCGGTACGAAGTGGAGCAAATAGCAAAAAAAGTACACAAACACAGAGCCCTTGAATCGGTCACCAGACACAGTTAAAATCCCTGTGGGACTCGAGGTTTTGTTTCCTAAGCGACACCTTGGTCTTGGGACGAGACTACAAAGCTAGTTGTAAACAAAGGATTCTGTAGATACTTGGTTAATTCACTGTACGCTGAAATAAATAACAATCCATAAAGCATAATGTATATATTTCATTATTAATTTACTTATTTCCTTCTTCCTTAATCCGTTTACCTCCAGAGTTGGATTTTCTGTCAAACTCAGCGAGGAATCCCACCTCTACCGCCTCAAGGCTAGTGTCCTGGAGCGTGAGACGCTGGGTCGGGAATACAACTGGGCAAGAGGTCCAGTACTTCGCCCAGGCGGCCTCACCTGCTATGCTGAACATGAGCCTTGTAGGGGGGTGGGAAGATTGGAAGGGATAGACAAGGAAGAGGAAAAGAAGCGGCCGTGGTCTTAAGTTAGGTAACATCCCGGCACTTGCCTGGAGGAAAAGTGGGAAACCACGGAAAACCACTTCGAGGATGGTTGAGGTGGGATTCGAACCCACCTCTACTCAAGTGACCTCCCGAGGCTGAGTGGACCCCGTTCCAGGCCTCGTACCACTTTTCAAATTTCGTGGCAGAGCCGGAAATCGAGCGCTGGCTTCCGGTGGTGACACCTAATCACACCACAGAGGCTTGGCAGAGACATCAGTTCATTATTTTTTAATCCCGTTCTCTTACCCAAGCACTCGATCCTCGCGCTTTTTCTCTCTGTGTTTTCTCAATTTAAGATCGCCTCACTGATACAATCACGACCTCTCCCTCTCCCTCCCCCACCCCCACCCTACCCCTCTCCGGTAATGCACTTTTTCTCTTGTTCCCTCCTTTTAAAAATAAAAAGACGCAGGAGTAAAAAAATGAGAGAAGGGAAACAATTTTTATAACCGCGTGTGTGCGGCCGGCCGCTGTCCCCAACCCACCCGCCGCGCCGGAACTGCGCGCAGAATCAAGAGGAAGTGCATTCATTCGTTATGATGTGTTCTGGTGAGGTCGTGACAGCTAAATAATAATTTTCTTATTCTTGTCATTGTGCACATTATCGTTATGTGTATCATCCCCCCACTGAACAGGCTCCCCGCTACTAACAATTTGACTACTCGTAAATCTCTGTGATTTAATGCCTTCGATGTTATTATATTGAGAGAAAATAGCTGCTGTCAGCGGTGTAGGCCACGGCTATTCAATTAGATTTCCCGACGGGCCACTTCGAAAAAGTCGTGCCACACTTATTGATTACAAAGAAGTTGATAACATGCGCGTAAATAATAAGAATATGCAAATTGATTGTACTGAAGATTTTCCGTAAACTGCATATTTACAAAATACGTAAATAACGCCATCTTCACGTTAACTAATGTTAAAGGCAGCCTTATGGCTGGGGCTCATCTTAAAGTTAGCCTGACGGAAGTGTAACCGTAGCAAACGTGCAGGCTGTAATGTAAGGATAGCCAGACAATGTTTACCAAGGAACTGGGCAGGCTGTAATGTAAGGTATGGATAGATAGCCAGACAATGTTTACCAAGGAACTGGGCAGGCTGTAATGTAAGGATAGCCAGACAATGTTTACCAAGGAACTGGGCAGGCTGTAATGTAAGGTATGGATAGATAGCCAGACAATGTTTACCAAGGAACTGGGCAGGCTGTAATGTAAGGTATGGATAGATGGCCAGACAATGTTTACCAAGGAACTGGGCAGGCTGTAATGTAAGGTATGGATAGATAGCCAGACAATGTTTACCAAGGAACTGGGCAGGCTGTAATGTAAGGTATGGATAGATAGCCAGACAATGTTTACCAAGGAACTGGGCAGGCTGTAATGTAAGGATAGCCAGACAATGTTTACCAAGGAACTGGGCAGGCTGTAATGTAAGGTATGGATAGATAGCCAGACAATGTTTACCAAGGAACTGGGCAGGCTGTAATGTAAGGTATGGATAGATAGCCAGACAATGTTTACCAAGGAACTGGGCAGGCTGTAATGTAAGGTATGGATGGATGGCCAGACAATGTTTACCAAGGAACTGGGCAGGCTGTAATGTAAGGTATGGATAGATAGCCAGACAATGTTCACCAAGGAACTGGGCAGGCTGTAATGTAAGGTATGGATGGATGGCCAGACAATGTTTACCAAGGAACTGGGCAGGCTGTAATGTAAGGTATGGATAGATGGCCAGACAAAGTTTACCAAGGAACTGGGCAGGCTGTAATGTAAGGTATGGATAGATCGCCAGACAATGTTTACCAAGGAACTGAGCAGGCTGTAATGTAAGGTATGGATAGATGGCCAGACAATGTTTACCAAGGAACTGGGCAGGCTGTAATGTAAGGTATGGATAGATGGCCAGACAAAGTTTACCAAGGAACTGGGCAGGCTGTAATGTAAGGTATGGATAGATGGCCAGACAAAGTTTACCAAGGAACTGGGCAGGCTGTAATGTAAGGTATGGATAGATGGCCAGACAATGTTTACCAAGGAACTGGGCAGGCTGTAATGTAAGGTATGGATGGATAGCCAGACAATGTTTACCAAGGAACTGGGCAGGCTGTAATGTAAGGTATGGATGGATAGCCAGACAATGTTTACCAAGGAACTGGGCAGGCTGTAATGTAAGGTATGGATGGATAGCCAGACAATGTTTACCAAGGAACTGGGCAGGCTGTAATGTAAGGTATGGATAGATGGCCAGACAATGTTTACCAAGGAACTGTGGAGGCTGTGATCTAAGGTATGTATGGATTGCCAGGCAATGTTACCTAGCAACCGTGCAGATTATGGATGTAATTTGATTTGATTTTCGCAAAGGGAAAAGTGGTCTCTTTCTTTTTTCCCTAACTTTGTCAAACTGAGGTTTAAACGATATCAGAGCAAATCCGGGATGAATTTTGTATGGGGCAAAAGGCCGATTCATCAATGTATGTTCACCTAAACCCTAGTTATTAAGAACAACGCAAGTTTCTTCATATTTGTGAATAATTTTGAATTATTATCAATCTAAAAATAAGAATTCGTATTTCTTGGAAGGTGTCACACAATGCAGATGACCATTTCAGATTAGGCCTAATCATTTTCAACTGAAGAGGTTTTTCACTGATTCTGAAGTATAAGTTGTTTGCTTGTGTTAAAAAATTGTCCTTCAAATTTGAATGTATTCTTTATCAACTTCATTACTTCCTGGTGCAGATTTTCACTTCCGAGAAGAGGATAGTTATTGTCGTTCACGGTAATGATTGCCACCTATTTGAAACAATTACCGTATAACTGAATAACTAACATATATACACACAATGGATATTTTATCCAGGTCAGTCTTGAAGGTCTGGCGGGCCGAAAGTGAATAGGAAGTGTCTAAGCCTTTCCGCGAGTGAAGGCGGAAAACCACAGAAAGCTGATGGTAGTGTTCGAACCCACTCGTTTCCCAAACGCAGAGATTGACTCCAGAACCGTAGTGTGTTAATGCACGCGGCTACTCCGTTCAGTAACTAAAATTTATTCAGTTTATCCCAGTTGTTTCTGAGATTACTGGAGCCATTTGCTCATTTTGGTTCTGATCGGTCGGATGCCCTTCTTTATGAGATGGGGGTGAGTAAACAGCAAATAAGGCACTGAGTTAATCACGCCTACCTGACATTTTTCTTTGCCGGATATAATCTGCAATATATAATAATAATAATAATAATAATAATAATAATAATAATAATAATAATAATAACGCACCGTGCTGGTGGTGTTGTTGGACTCTTCATTTGTCGCATTAACGTCATCCCGGTCGGAAAGTGCTCCCGCACTGGGAGAGACAAAGAGGAAAAAATCAAAGTTGTGCGGCAGACAGCAGCACTATAGCTTTTCCTTTGTTGCGAGTCAAAATAATGCGCGCCACGGTTTGTTAGAGCTGGATAGGATATCCTTTATAAATGGCATTAATAATTAACGGAGATATAAGTAACTCCACACAGCAGACACGGTTATAGATGAAACTTGGAAATGGGAATCAGTGTGTACTCGTGGGTACAGTCACAGCTCGCTACAAGTGGATCACTTGCTTGATGCACGCGGTAGTTGACAAGAAGAATAATTTTTCCCCGGACTTGTTACTTGACGTAAGTGATCACGGATATCGTGGTTAGCAGTCCAGTGTTCTTAGTGTCGATCAACGTGGCACAGAGCAATGATGCAGGTATTGAGAGGGGCCGGGCCCTGGAACTGTTTAGAATGTGCTCCCTCTCTTGATCAATGATTGAATGTCGAACTCCGGATGCCAAGTTTGTGGGTTCAGAACCAGCCAGAAGTAGTCGAATATTTTATGTGGGGGAAAATCAGTTCGACAAGGATTTCTAGTGACACATTTTTGTATTTAGCAAAGCAAAGTCATCTCCGTACAGGCCATGAAGGCCCTCGGAGGGGTGGAAGGGAAAGGCTTCCACTATCCGTAATTTCGTCAACTGATGGGATAGAGTGGTTAGCTCTACGCCCAGCCGCCTTTGCCCCCAGGAATTAACCTAGTACTAATTTTTGGTGTAGGCTGAGTGGACCTCAAGACCATATGCACCTCCGGAAGTGGAAATCTCGTTTCTTAAATTTTTCGACTTCCTGACGGGGAAACGAACCCTAGTCCTTTCGAGTGGACCGAGCAAGTGTTTACCGCCTATTTTATGTTTACATGACAAAATTATTTAAAATCATTCCAACGCAGTTCCGATATCTCTGTTAGAGTTTTAAAAGACACGGAGATAGCTTAAATGGCATCAAATCAAAATAATGCAACACGCTAGTTGAGGCTATCAGATTCTTATTATTATTATTATTATTATTATTATTATTATTATTATTATTATTATTATTATTATTATTATTATTATTCTGTCTCGTATGGTTGGCTTTAACTGCTGGCTTTCCACCCGGAGGGCCGAGATTCCATTTCCGGTCGATCACGCCTGGAATTTTCGCCTGCAAAATTTAAAAGTGTCGGGAAGGGGCGTCCTACCTTAAATCCCCTGTTAAAAACCGAAGAATGTGAGCCATGTTGCTCCAGGGAGCCTTAGGTATATCTGGGATAAACTGAAGAAAAGCACATTAAATTGAAGGGATGTCTCGTATTGATATAACATTACACTCAAGAGATGTTGCGTGCAAATCTCACCGTCGACAAACCTGAAGACGATTTCCTGTAGTCTCTAATGTTTACATCAGGCAAACATGTAACATCTATAAATACCATTGCTGCTAACTGTCCAGAAGTCTCTCGTATCACAGTGTGGCGAAGAAACATCGCTTCCCGTGCGACTGCAATAATAATAATAATAATAATAATAATAATAATAATAATAATAATAATAATAATAATAATAATAATAATAATAATAATAAATATGGTAACTCAGTTCAGAACAGTCCCTCGCGAAGCGAACAGAGAGAGGACAGGAGGTCGTATCTCGGAACGTTGAACAGGAGGGCGTATCTCGGAACGCTAAATTAAAACACTATAACACGGTAATTAAGCCTGGATTATTATAAACATCAGAAATCCTGATCATTGGATGCCGATAACCAATTAATTTTTTTTTAAAACGAAATTACTTCAGAAAATCTTTGGCCCAGTATGCATGGAAGTTGTGTCAATGAAAAGGAGGTCTCCTGTGTTATATCAGGCACTGTTAGAGAAATATTATGGTCATATTAAAAGGATGGACAATGTAAGACTTACTAAAAATATATTCAATCATGCCTACTCACTAAAAGTCAAGAATAATTGGATAATAGACATTGAAAAATAACCTTCAAGAAATGATATGGGACAGGCCTAGCTTGAAACTTGTCACTGACAGGAGTGACTTTAAACGTTCCTCACAGGTGTTCATTCTCGAGCGTCATCACTCCACTACACCACTTCACATATAGTTGTTGATCATGCTTCTTTTCTTTTCTTGTGCAACATTCAGAGCCGTAAAATAAATAAATTATTAAACTAATTATTAAATAATAAATGAATAATACTTTTTGCTTTACATCGCACTAGACAGATAGTTCTTATGTCGACGATAGGATAGGAAAGGCCTAGGAGTTGGAAGGGAGCGGCCGTGGCCTTAATTAAGGCACAGCCCTAGCATTTGCCTGGTGTGAAAATGGGAAACCACGGAAAACCATCTTCAGGGCTGCCGACAGTAGAATTCGAAGCCACTATCTCCTGGATGCAAGCTCAAAGCCGCGCACCTCTAACCGCACGGCCAACTCTCCCGGTAAAAAATAAATAATAAACAAATGATTGAAAATGAAAATCGACCGCCTGTTTCCAGTCATTCCAGTCTAGTGGCGAGGGTGAGAATTGTGCCGGCTGCCGAAGACTGTCCCACTCCTCTGGGGCAATGATTAATGACTGGCAGATGAAATGAAATTATATTGGGGAGTGTTGTTTGAATTAAAGATCACAGGGAAAACCGGAGTACCCGGAGTTAAACCTTCCCCACCCCGCCTCGAGCAGAAATCTCTCATGGAGTGACCGGGATTTGAACAAGAATCACGTGACGTGAGAAAAACCTCCGGCCAAGAAGTAAATGAGCCTGTGTGCCCCCATCCCAAGCTTTGTGGCTGCAAGTTCCTCACCCGATAGGCAGATGGATTCGAATCCGCAGTCGGCCATCAACGAAATGGATTTCCGTTTCAACATGTCGGGTGGTACCTTTCTAAAGGCCACGGATACTTCCTTCCCATTTCCAGCCCGTACACCTACACCGTCATCCAGCGGTACACGGAGCTCACCCCATGGGGTGTACCAATAAAAGCAAGCACAACATGTCCTTGGACACTCGCGGGACTAAAATCCGTACACTGTAATTCAAGCTGACTATTCTTTCCTATAGTTTATTTATTATAACTGTACTTCCTGCGATGCTTTACGAAACAGCTTAAATTACAGGAACACAGTCCTGCTCCACAAGAACAAGTATTACGTGTGAATCATTTTTTGCAGTTCGTGAGACGAAAGTTCGCTTTTCGAATGTCAGTGAGGGAGAAGGATAGATGCCGGAACCTCCCCCGGAGCTGGAGCAACCCTCAGCACAACATATATATGAGTAGTGGAAGTAAATGAAAGCGTTACGAGGAGCTGAAGTGCCCCATGACGGCGGAGCTACGGCTGTACCCTAATAAGTCTGATAATAACATTTGGGTAGGCAGCTCCCTGGGGTACTCCAGCTTTGTTATGAAAATCGACAGCACGAGTTGAGTACGGGAGACGACTTTGTAGCCGAAGCTTTGTAAAATAATAGCATTTGTAAAGTTGTAATGTTATTCGTTGCGGCCTGGAGATCGCTCTTGTGTTTTCAATATTCTGCAGTGTCGCATGGGACTTGGCAAGCAGAGATCCCCGATAAAATATCATCACAATACGATTATCGACTGCAAGAGGCAAGCGCAAGGAATTAACCACATATTGTATTGAGTAATTGGCGGGATGGGGCTGGAATGAGATAAGTTCTTAAAGCATTGCCAATCGTTCTGACAATGAATAACAACGTGTGATATATTCTACCGATACTGATATTGTCACTTATTATTTGTTGTTATTTTGCCTGCTAGACTGGCTCGGATTGATCAGTTATTTACAGATAATTGCACAGCTACAATACACTCACTGTATTGTCATTATTATCATAAAATGATTCCTTGTCTTTTTTTCCCACAACCTGGGGCATCACAGTGTGAACTGTGTCACATATGCAGACTAGGTCCAGTTTCACCGTAAGAAGCCCTTCCTTTTATTAGGACGAACATAAAAACCTTGTTCCCAAAGCAGAGAAATTAAAGACGTGGTAGTGGTGGTGATTATTGTTTTAAGGCGAAGTACAACTGGGCAACCTTCCTCTATTAACACTGATTAGTGATGAGTAGAAAATGGAAAGGATCCGACACTTCCAAAAAGTAAAGGTATCAGCCAAAGAAAAACAAGGACAACGAAAGGCGTGAAAATGAAAGACTCTGTAGGATTCGCAAACCTTATGCCGTTGAGTTCGGAAAAGAACAAGAGCTGAACAAGGGAGGTCGGCTAGGATAGACGAAAGTGATGAGCCTGACATAAGTAAATGAAAATATACCAAAATCTGTTTGGAGATCCATGGTCGTCACCTGACGCTGCTAATATTAAAGTCCTCTTTTAGTCGTCTTTTAAGAGAGACAGGAGATGTTATCTACCATTCCCACCCACAGAAGGACCAGAGGAATTACCCATGCGCAGTTTAAACTTCAGATCCGGTTGAGAATCAAACCCGGGGTTTTCTGAACCAAAAGCGAACATTTTAACCATTCAGCTAAGCAGCTGGACTATTATTATTATTATTATTATTATTACGCGGAGTGGCTTCGCGTGTTAACGCGCTACGGCTATGCAGTCAAGCTCTGCATTCGGGAGGCGAGTGGCCTCGAACTCCACAGATGGCGGTGCTGAGAATTGTTTTCTGTTGTTTTCCACTTTCGCTTCCAGAGTTCCTACTCATTACCTACAGTTCCTTACGCAATTTCATTCACCATTATTCATTGCATCTTTCTGAGCTCGTCAACAGAGGAAGGCTAAAAATCTGCGTTTAAAATTCATTTCACCTCATCTGTAAGGACTAAGAAGCAGACATGTATACACACACCCACACACTGTGGCCGGCAAGGCTCTGTCATTTAGTGTTCAATATTGTACGAGTATTGTCATGGAATTCTCGCTCCTCATAGTATATGTGCTGCTGGCCAGTATCATACAGCAGCCTTCGCAGGCGCAAGGATGATTGTTTTATTGGGAGATATCCCGATGACAATGTCTAATTATATTTTTTCCTTCCGTTGACTAATTTTAATACCTAAATAACAGCAGAAAATGGTCCTACCGTTTCCAAACGTACATGTTTTTCTCTATGTAACACTTCGATATATACACCCAGATAAAAAAAAAGCATTCTGCCTAACTTACGAGCTCTAGTTATCACTTCTCAGACCAGCGTGAAACGGGAACCATAATTAGTTATTCTCATCGTAACACACATAAGTTTGGTGTTTTCTGAAACACTAAAGGAAAGAAACACACATTTTGATTTCATTCATCTGTTAAATATTTCCCCATCATTCAAAGCTGACGACATATTGTTACTTGCGAAATGGGCCTAACAGAAAATTGACCAGAAAACCCCGGGTTTGATTCTCGACCGGATCAGGAGTTTAAACTGCGCATGGGTAATTCCTCTGGTCCCTCTGTGGGTGTGAATGGTAGATAACATCTCCTGTCTCTCTTAAAAGACGACTAAAGGATGTAGCAGCGTGAGGTGACGACGTTTCGTTTGTCATCTTTGGGATGCTCGTGTAAGACTGACGACTAATCGTAATGTCTTAGGGTCTTAGTTCATATTCCGTCACCAGCCTAGTATTCTCTAATTCAAAGCAGTGAGGCCTACTACTTTACAGCATTGTTATGGAGGAAATCTGATGTTCTCTGTCCTTGCGAAATTAATGGAGAATAGTTGCTAAGAGTGGAAATATATATTTTGTGCATTTGAATACATCATTAGCATCGCCATCGACCAGACAAGTATCAGACTATGTGGTCAATTACGGCCACACTCCAGCTTTTCGTCCGACTTCCAAAAGATCTTTTCCCACCGGGTACATATTGTAGGGTTTAGTTCGTATTCTCCTTCTGTCCATTCTCTCAATATGCTTCTTTCAGTTTTGTCTTTGAGTGTCTACGTACTAAAGAAAATCGATTTTTTAGCTAAATTAATATGAGTTTTACATGTTCATTTTATCCTTTCTTCATGCCAACACTTTGGATTGAATCAGGAGCTTGATATAGACACTTGGTTGGCTTATCATTACTTTTCAAACATTTCAGTTTGCATTCATTCTTCTTTCAGCTACACCTCCTAGTTATTGTTAATATTAGTCAGTAAACTATCGTGAGAATGTGAAATATTTTTGACATTATTCTCACAAATGCAGTGCCACACCCTTCATGTTTCTACTGTGAGGTACCGAAGTAAACTACTGAATTTCTCATAACCAATTCGAATGTACTATTACCAATGGAGTGGTGAGCAGAAAACCAAGAACCGAGGTCAGTATGCAGCTCGCAAGTGAGGCTGCGCCTTGTATGGTTCCAGCTTCTATTTCGGGGCCTTGCAATGGAAAGAGGCAACGTTTTTTGTATGTGGTCTTCTTGTAGCACATTTTCTGTCACCAAAGTTTCAAGGCAAGTTTCGGTATGAAGGGTAAAACACTTCTCTTTAGAAGATAATAATTGATTTTGTGAAATTATATTTGTGAAGATCGTATTATTTGCTGAGCTTACAAAGTGGTTTTCTAGCTGTTTTCCAGCAATGTCTAACAATGGTACTTTCTTTCCAGGTACTATGAGACCGGCAGTTTCAAGGCGGGAGTTATCGGCGGCAGCAAGCCCAAAGTGGCGACCCCCCTCGTCGTGGAAGCCATTGCGAACTACAAACGCGAAAACCCGACCATGTTCGCCTGGGAGATCCGCGACCGGCTCCTGGCTGAAGGCATCTGCTCCCAGGACAACGTACCGAGCGTCTCCTCCATCAACCGGTGAGTCTACTGCTTCTCGTGTCAAACAGTTCCTTCATTTTAGGCATGTGATTGAAACTCCTGATCAAGAGAGAACTCAAACCGGAATACTGTAGGGATCTTTTTTTTATAATCTTGTTTACATCCTACCGACACAGGTAGTTCTTATGGCGACGATGGGGCAGGAAGACCTATGAGTGTGAAGGAAGTGGCCGTGGCCTTAATTAACGTACAGCCCCATAAAATGGGATACCACGGAAAACCATCTTCAGGACTGCCAATAGTGGGGTTCGAACTCACTATCTTCCGGATGCAAGCTCATAGCTCACACGGTCAACTCGCCCGGTGCTGAAGAGATCTGGGACGTCATCTCTACGCCAGTGAGCTATAGTGATTTTTCTCCCCTTTGACATTTCGTGAGGCCATTCAGAAAGAACATCATAAACATTGTAATGTAGCTGAAAGGAGCTATTTATTTAATCAGTCCAGCACCCCTTGCCCTTTCTCTGAGAGCACTTAATCATCACGGGACTCACAGATGTTCCTCCTGAGGTGCGAGAATCTCCCCGTGGGACCTTTGGACACGTCCTCGGGGACCAGCAAATGGATTGTAGGGGCCTGCTGGGCCCTGATAATACACAGCCAATTTCCTGTAACTGATTTGAAGAGATTCCAACCCCCTACTCACTCCCCTAGCTCTCAGTGAGCTTGCCACCCCCCATCACCACGACATAACAACAATAATGTAGTTGATTGCATGGATAAGATCGTCGACTTCGTGCAGGCACTTAACACACGTTGAGCTGCATGCATACTACCACCAAAGAAGTCCTTGTCGGAAGAACTACAGAGGAGTAATAGTAGTAGCCTGTGTGGCTCAGACGGTTAAGGCTATGGTCTTCTGACCCCAACTTGGGAGGTTCGATCCTGGCTCAGTCAGGCTCAAATACGTCGGCCTCGTGTCGGTAGATTTACTTCCGCGTAAAAGAACTCCAGTGGGCTTAAATTCCGGCACCTCGGCGTCTCAGAAAACCGTAAAAGTAGTTAGTGGGATGTAAAATCAATAACATTATTATTAATAATTATACTAGTAATAGTAGTTGTAGTGCAGTGACCTGTAAAGGTAAGCACCCTAGAAACTTGGACGCAGAGAACTTCATACCAGGAAGGTCACCTGTTTATTTGAAATTCATCAAACTTCTGCGACGGTACTGACATGAGAAGGAGTGCACAGTGTTTAGAAACTCCTGATCGAAATCGGAACCGAATAAGTGCCTTACGAAATGGCCAGAGAGGACGTCTTTTCACAAAGCGATGATCTACGTGTTTTGAGTTTTCTGAAAGCAGAATTTATTTTTTACGTCAGTGATTGAGCAAGTGTTAAGGAACTGTTTTAAAATTAAGGAAGAAATCTCTGCTATTAATGCGAAGCAAACATGCTTGTAATATTGCATGATTGTTGATTTCGTGATTAGAGCCATGAGACGTCCAGTGTTAAGTGGAATATGAACCATAAATGTGTGGCCGTTCATAAGTAGAAGAACCACATTCACTGGTAGCGATTCGAACCATGGTCGAGGAAACCAGTGACCATGTCATTCCGATCTCACGCATTTCGTGTTCTAAGATTGGGAAGTCAAGTGTAGTGGAAAATGAAAATAGATAAAAATTAATGAGTAATGTGAAACTTCGTGGCAGGGAACCTGGTACCTCCATAATCACTAGAAGAACTGAAAATGTCCATCACTGCCGAAGGAGGCCGGATTAAAGGGTTCAAATTTGTGGCCCGAAACCAAAACAGCGAAAGTGAATTCCAAGCCCATAGCATCGGTAGACTACTACAACTCTGGTTGATTGCTCCTTCAGACAGTGGTGCCTCGGAAAAGGCGAACGGATCTCGCAGCCCTCGGTCAAGATATCGTATATCAAGCGCACCTCACATGAAAGTGTTTGTGCAGAATTGGAAGATCTTGTTCATAAAACTTCTCACCTTCTTGGCAGAAAATTAAATCGAAGCCACACCATTTCGGGTGAAGCTGTCGTGCTTTTATCGCCTCGGCTAAGTAGCCGCATTGTTAAGAAGAACAATAAATAGATAGATATATAGATAGATACGGGTAGAGAGGATACAAATAAAAGAAAAGAAATTCTTAAGAAATATCCTGGACGACGCCAAAATTCTGAGGACCGGGCGAGTTGGCCGTGCGCGTAGAGGCGCGCGGCTGTGAGCTTGCATCCGGGAGATAGCAGGTTCGAATCCCACTATCGGCAGCCCTGAAAATGGTTTTCCGTGGTTTCCCATTTTCACACCAGGCAAATGCTGGGGCTGTACCTTAATTAAGGCCACGGCCGCTTCCTTCCAACTCCTAGGCCTTTCCTATCCCATCGTCGCCATAAGACCTATCTGTGTCGGTGCGACGTAAAGCCCTTAGCAAAAAAAAAAAAATTCTGAGGGCGAACAGTGTTGCCAACACAGTGGTTTTTCCACTAAATCTAGGTTGTTGTTTTTTTACACTTCGTCAGTGGGTAAATTTTTATACTCTCGGTGGGTAGTTGGAAAGCTAGTCTTTTTTATGTTTACGTCACTGGACACTTTGGTGGTTTTTCAGTTTACGTTTCATGCACAATGATATTGAGTATAATAATGTAAATGTTGATATTTCAGTTCTTGACGTTGACAGTCGTGATTAAATTAAAAGGCGACACGGGGAAGACCTGAACTGTTGGCGGAGCTGAGATGTAAATAAGGAAGTAAGGAACGTCTTTCTTTCATAGTAAAGTGTCACAAATGCGCTTAAGGTTGTTGTAGAGTCTTTGATTTCTCTTCTTGTTACTTGGACACCAACGCAAAGATTAGTTGGAAAAAGTATGCTTGGTAAAATAGTCTCAAACCATGGACATCTTCAATTTCTGGTGTAATGTGATCAAATACTGCCATGCAAGTAACAACAACCTATTTCAGGAGTTGGCAAAATTTTCCGCGCCTGTTATTGCCATGGCCAATCGGAGAGAAATTTTAGTAAAAAATGACAATACGACCCGAAGTTATAAACAAATAATTCTGCCATATGAGCTACCAAACAAGAGACTCCTACTCTGTGCCTACTATCGCAAGTGTCAGTGATCCCGGACTGTTAGATGAATTCACCTTGAAATATATTCCCGCAAGGATGCACTTCATTTTCATTTTGAAGTAGTATTTACGTAAAACAACAAAGCTTAAGTGGGGAATGGGGCGGGCTAGTGTTTTCTGGTGGTTTTCAAGCAGTCCTTTAGTGGGTAATCTTATTCCACTGTTGGCAACACTGAGGGCGAATATCACCTGGGATCAAATGTAGAGATGTACTAAAATAAAAAACATTTCCCTTTGTGAAAAGCTATGGATCATCACCTGACCAGCAATGTGCAACTCTACGTCAGCAAGGCCTACAATAACGACTGAAAAATGTTGTTGTTTGTTGCTACTCGCTTTACGTCGCACCGACACAGACAGGTCTTTTGGCGACGATGGGATAGGGAAGGGCTAGGTGTGGGAAGGAAGCGGCCGTGGCCATAATTAAGGTACAGCCACAGCATTTGTCTGGTGTGAAAATGGGAAACCACGGAAAACCATTTTCAGGGCTGCCGAAAGTGCGGTTCGAACCTACTATCTCTCGAATACTGGATACCGGCCGCACTTAACCGACTGCAGCTATCGAGCTCGGTGAATGAAAAATGAAATGGCGTATGGCTTTTAGTGCCGGGAGTGTCCGAGGACAAGTTCGGCTCGCCAGGTGCAGGTCCTTTGATTTGAAGTCCGTAGGCGACCTGCGCGTCATGATAAGGATGAAATGATGATGATGAAGACGACACATACACCCAGCCCCCGTGCCAGCGAAATTAAGCAATGATGGTTAAAATTCCACACCCTGGCGGGAATTGAACCCGGGACCCCTGTTACCGAAGGCGAGCATGCTAACCATTTAGCCATGGAGCCGGACACGATAACGACTAATGTGACGTCACTTCCGTCACACGGTTTCTCGCGTTACGTTAGAAAAAATTTCGGATGCGCCCCAGCCATAAGACATATTCATGTTAGTTTGAAAAGTTTTCACTTTCTGTGAGGAAGCGCCGTCTTTTGTTGTTGCATTATCTCTCTTAAACACCAGAAAATCACGCAGGATTTTGGATCATCTTTTGACATGGAAATGTACCATTGCATGGAAAACTGCAGGTGCCTATCGGACTCTGCTTCAAAAAGAACCTATACGGGAAAATTGATCTTCTGAAAAGAGTAATTAAACGAAATAAGGTGGTACAAAGAGCGAAAAATTACAAGTGTCAACCGTGGTCCTAAGCGTTAGAAATGGTGTAACATGTTGAACTCTTGAACGCCAAAGTGTCGTGATTTTGCCTCACAGTGGTAATAAATCTCGTGTTGTTGTGAGCCCCTAGTTGACAGCTGTGAGGTAACGTAAGTCCATGTTAGAGCGAGCGGCTCTTCCTGTACCTCACTTTATCTCCAGCCAGCCACCAGACCGCCATTTTGTGGTTCCAGAAAGCCAAACGAGCGAGACGGCGACGACCGAATGAAATGTCGGGTGGTGGAGGAGACGCCGGGGGAAGGCGTCGCGCTCTTTCCCCTCTTCAGCGTCCCTCCCTTACTGCCTGCCTGCGCTCTCCGTCCTTTCGAGCTGCTCCTTCTCAGCCCACAGTCGGGCATTAAATAAACAAAGTTGTGCATTTGTGTAACCAGATGTTAAAACACCACTTGACCCTGTGATCAGCACATTAAACAAAATTGTTGATTTATGTAACCAGATGTTAAAACATCTCTTGACCCTTTGATCACCACATTGAACAAAATTGTGGATTTGTGTAACCAGATGTTAAAACATCTCTTGACCCTTTGATCACCACATTGAACAAAATTGTGGATTTGTGTAACCAGATGTTAAAACATCTCTTGACCCTGTGATCAGCACATTAAACAAAATTGTGGATTTATGTAATCAGATGTTAAAACATCTCTTAACCCTGTGATCAGCACATTAAACAAAATTGTTGATTTATGTAACCAGATGTTAAAACATCTCTTGACCCTGTGATCACCACATTAAACAAAATTGTGGATTTGTGTAACTAGATGTTAAAACATCTCTTGACACTGTGATCAGCACATTAAACAAAATTGTTGATTTATGTAACCAGATGTTAAAACATCTCTTGACCCTGTGATCACCACATTAAACAAAATTGTGGATTTGTGTAACCAGACGTTAAAACATATCTTGACCCTGTGATCAGCACATTAAACAAAATTTTTGATTTATGTAATCAGATGTTAAAACATCTCTTGACCCTGTGATCACCACATTAAACGAAATTATTGATTTATGTAATCAGATGTTAAAACATCTCTTGACCCTGTGATCAGCACATTAAACAAAATTGTTGATTTATGTAATCAGATGTTAAAACATCTCTTGACCATGTGATCACCACATTAAACAGAATTGTCGATTTGTCCAACCAGATGTTAAAACATCTCTTGACCCTGTTAAGTGTTATCATTATAGACGTAGGGAGACGTAGAGAACGATAGGAAGATAAATAAGGAATAAAAGGAATAGACAGGATATGAAGGTGGCGAAAAAGAATGGAAAATGGAACATAAAAAGGAAGATGCTGGTGGACAAAGAAGGGACGGAAAAGAGAAATAACTAAGACAGAAAGGGCTAATATACGAAGAGTGGAACGAAGGAAGAAAGAAAGGAATAAAGAAAGAATGAAAGAAAGATAGAACATGAGTAGGATCAAAACGAGGGGAGAAGGAAGAAAATAAAATGAAAAAGAAGGAAGCAAGAAAAGACAGAAATGAATAAAAAATAAATAACATAGAAAGGAATCAAAATAAATAAGGAAAGGAAAATAAAATAAAGGAGGAAGTTTATGGGGAAAATGTTTAAAAATATGAAGCAAAAACCAAAAAGGACGAAGATAGACTGGAAGAAACGAAGGAATCGGCCAGAAGGATGAGCAGTTTTAAGAAAGAAAAAGGCAGGAATGGAATGAATTTTATAGTAACTAGCAGAAAGAAAAAATAAAGGCAGAAGAAAGAAAAATGATAAAATAAAAATAAGAAAGAGTAAAAGGAAGAAAGGTAACAGGATAAAAAGAAAATAGATAACGGAGGATGCAAATAAAGAGACAAAGAATGCGACAAAAATAAACAATGAAAGTTAAAAAGAAATAGAAGTAAAAGACGAAGATATAAAAGAAATAATTTAAATATATTAAGAATAAAATAACAAGAGAAGGTCAGAAATCCACTTACTATAGGCCTCCTCCTCCTCCTGTAGGAGGCTCAAGGTTGTTCAGCATCAAAGACTTGAATGTCACGCAAATTCGTTATACAACTTCCATCACTGCCACCGTAACAAAATAAAATATTCAGGAGTACAATGCTGCTAATTCCTTGGAGGAGCCTTCATTGCTGCAATGTCCCTTCAGCCAGGGAGAGAGAAGTACTGTTACATATCAGGAGAATATGGAGGACTCCCATTATATAATAACAAGACATTCCTGGATCAACAAAGACATATGTGTTTATGCATTCTCATGCAGCAGGAACCATTGTTGAGTTGTCTATAGAAAACATAGGCAATTGGTCAACACAGACGACGGTAATAACTGTGATACAATATTTTCAAAATTGTAGAAAATTAAGAGGAAAAGACATTGTAACATTGAAGGTATTTTCGTCTACAACACCTGGGTAGATTGGAGGAATTTCTAAATTCCATTTTCGGTAAGTGGCCGCGTCATGCTGATGACTGTAAGTGCTGTGATGGTAATTATTGTTTCAAGAGGAGGCAAGCATCCTCTATTAACACTCAAGTAATTGAAAGGTAAAATGGAAAATGAAGATATTGGTCAAAGAACGGAAGGGCCACGAAAGAGTCCCTAGGTCTCACAAACCTACAAACAAGAGTAGGAAAGTGGAAGCAATGCTAGACTCACCAGGATCCCAATTTGAGAGACCCTGCCCTCCTTTCAGTCAGGACAGACATGGGGACACCGTGGATGTTATGTGCGGCTCCGATAGGGCCTCATGACTGTAGGTACACGAATCAAAATAGCGATAACAATTTCAGCAATAGTTTACTCCTGAGAGGTTCAAAATTCCGACACCTTGGCGTCTCCGAAAACTCTAACAGTTTAACTTATTCAGCCGATTCTCGCGGAGTTCTTCCTTGCGTTCTTTTGTCCAAGTTGTGTTGGTTCCAGTACTTAACATAAACATAAACTACGTAGTTGTTATTTTGTCTGCTAATCGCAGATTATCCTGAATGCAGTTTTCGCCTGCATACTTTCGCCTGTGATGTACATCCGCTACAGTTCACTTCAATTGTTCGTGATTTTCAGTGAGAGGGTAATTTTGAGAATTATTTTCATCAGTCTATGATTATTAAATGTCTTTTGGTTTTTACATATTGCTTTACGTCGCACCGACACAGTAGGTCTTATGGTGACGATAGGATAGGAAAGGGCGAGGAGTGGGAGAATGCGACCATGGTCTTAATTAAGGTGTGAAAACGCGAAACCACCAAAGAGACCTCAGGGCTGCTGATAATGGGTTCGAACCGGCAATATGCCGAATGCAGGTTGACAGCTACGTGACCCAAAGCACGCAGCCAATCTCTCGGTACTTTATAATAATAATAATAATAATAATAATAATAATAATAATAATAATAATAATAATAATAATAATAATAATAATAATAATAATTATTATTATTATTATTAATATTATTATTATTATTATTATTATTATTATTATTATTATTATTATTATTATTCTGCGCGAATGGGTCACTTAGGACCACGCGGAATTGTCCTGTGGTTTCTTCTCGTCTTCCTCAAATCCCCTCGTGTGGACAATTTTCCTGATTACATTTCTATCCTGCAGATTTGGTGAGCTCTTTCTCTACTTGCTTGTACCATTTTGATCTCGTAAGTTTGATTTGAAAAAAATTGTGTGAATCGGACCAGTCAGCCGCGCAGCCGGGAGTTAGTGGGTCCGAATTTCACCGTCGGGAACCCTGAGGATGGTTTTCCGTGGTTTCGCATTTTCACACCAGGCAAGTGCTGGGATCGTGTCATAATTAAGGCCACGGCCGCTTCCTTCCCACTCCTAGCCCTTTCCTATCCCATCTTCGTCATAAGACCTATCTGTGTCGGTGCGTCGTAAAGCAAACTTTTAGGGGAAAAAAAGAAAATGTGTATTCGATAAGTAAGTCCGTTGTCGTTCATTCTTTGAAATGGCTTATAAATTGAATTCGTCGCAGTCTCACTAAATCAGTAAATTTAGATATTTTAAAATATATTTCCGATTTGGGTTTGTGCTAATGAATTTCATTTTTGATTCTTGGCGCTAAGATTTTTCCCATGATTTTCCTTTCTTTAGTCTCTAATTGTTCCTTTAAATGTCAATTGAGCGTTTCTGAAGTATAAAAGAGCTTCAGGTTTGATCACTGTTACGTAATGACGAAATTTACTGTTATAAACATTCTTTGTGTGTTGGAAACCAATTTCCATTTTCTGAATTATTATTATTATTATTATTATTATTATTATTATTATTATTATTATTATTATTATTATTATTATTATTATTATTATTATTATTATTATACGTGCCAAATTCACGAGTTGTCGATTTTTTCATCTTCATGAATTCAATATTGATTGAAATTTAAAATCCGATCTTAACATATTTCAAATTACTTTATTTCAGATAATATTTCTAGTAGAATTAAGGAACACAAATTACGAGATTATTTCCCGCTCGATGGCGACGATGCACCTACTTTCTTTCTTGTTCCAAGCTCGGCGCGAGGTCCATTTCCTGCAGCACCCTCTCCGTCGTCCCGCCCGGACTATTGATCAAAATGGAGCCGGGAGGCGAGTCAAGTTGAAGGAGGCTCCGGATTAAGAAAACATTCGCAACTCAGGTCCGTGAATTAAGTGTAGAACTGATCCTCCACCAAGTGGGTACAGCCAGCGGGCCAACAAAATAGACACCAGCATTGTCCAACAGGATTTTAAAACTAAAATCGAACCTTTAGTTTTACCAGGTTATTAATATCGTAATTATGTCTACCAGAGCTCTACATTTCCGTGAATTCAAGTCAGAGGGATGTGATTTTTATCTCAAAACTCCAACGTGCATTGGTGAGGATTCGAACTATGTTATCCCTGACGGTGTCACATACTTACCTCACTCATACTTTAAAGTGTCATTCCATGTAGGTAAGACTAGTGAAAATTACAATATTTTACACGTAGGTCAATTTTCCTCCGTCGTGCACAGGTATAATGGATATAACAACCCAGCATATCGTAAATCAGCTGAAGAGAGTTCGTATTTTCTTTCCTAAATTCATTGAATGGCAATAATCTTAGAAACATGTTTCAAAGACGAATACAATATCACTGCGGCGAATTCAATTTTTAAGCCATTTGGAAAGAACAAACTTATTTATGACATACACAACTTTCTGCATGTCAAATGTACGAGATAAAAATGGTTTAAGCAAGTAGAGGAAGACCTAACTGAACCAGGATCATTAAATCTGGAGGATAGGAATATAATCAGGAAAATTTTCCAGACAAGGGGTTTGAGGAAGACGAGCAGAAACCACAAGACGTACTTGGTCGGAGGAACAGAAATCACAACAATCGATTAAAATGAAGAAGTACTGGACAAGACGGAAAGCTCAATAAATGTTGATGCCGCATGGTTCTAAATGACCCATTCGCGCAGAAGAAGAAGTAAATAATCTGATAGATTTTACGTTCCTCTAACTTTTATTTATCATTTGGGGAGAAGTTTGGCTGCCAGAGTACGTTTTCACAGTTATTCTTCATTCCAGTAAATCTACCGACTCGACTCTGCTTTATATGAGTGCCTTCAAATACCTCCTAACTTAGCCGGGATCGAACCCGATAACCTTAACACGGAACACCAACGCTCTTCCGTCTGAGCTATTCAATTCAGTTTTGCGAATAATACTTTCGTTAATTATTGTTTATCAAACGACATTGTGGCAAATCTATGATAGTTGTTTTAAAAATAATAGATCATAGAATTTCCTTTTCTAATGTCTCAATTTTAAAGTGTATAAATTCTATATTACGTACGAAAGAGTGTAGATACATTTTATAAGAAAGAAGAAAATGTACGGGAAATTCTGCCGCCAATATTGTCGTCTATCCTTTAGCTCAATGTTCTTTAGGGATGGTTAACTGGTTTTACTTCCCCTTAAAACAGCACCACCGTCACTCGGCGTTGCCATCGCACGTCCCAATTTTGAGCATTGCGGATGTTGTGGAAATTATCCCCCTTCATACTCTAATAAAGTTAAATGAACTTGTTGCCTACAATATCACCATCATATTATTTGTATTGCATGTGTTTCAAGGTTATTTTGTTTTTCGTGAAAATCTTCTCTCCACGTTATTATTTGTCGTTGTTATAAGGAAGAGAATGAAGTAGACGAGAGAGACGGGGATTTTTGCATGGTGGGCGCCTAGTGAATGCGAGTGCAGGCTTCACACATAACAGCACTGCTCGTTGTGCTGCGTACCACGTCGGGCGTTCACCAGACTGATATAAGCACACCTGAGTGGTCCTAGTGCAGCTTCTCATTCATAATTCATTCTTCACCCTGCATTTCAATATTCCTCAAAACTTGTATTTCATGGAATTAATGAATAAAAACTATAAATGTTCTTTTCTCAAAATCAAGATAAATGGAATTCAGCACTTTTGTTTTCTTTATTAGGTCCAGTATGACATCGTCTCCTCACTTTCTGGATATCTGAACCACTTGAAGGATCTTGTCACAAAAAAAACGAAGCGTACTCTTGTACGGAAGAATCTTTGTCAAACATTGTACACCTCTTCCTGTGCGTAACTAATTATTTCTTGTCGTACTCTTTGATATATTGGTATAATTCACACTTTGCTCATTTTGTTATAGAAATAGTTCATAGCACGGTTTGCTGGTAAAGTGCCGTCCTTCAGATTCCTATAAGACAGATTAGAACCCTCCAGGGTTATTGGTGATATTGAAGTCCATCGGGCTCTACATGCTGTAGGGACTAGCACGTCAGCAAATAAAGGAACAAGTCTCTGATGACTTTATCGGTGATTCACCCAAATTATCACAAATTCAGCCTAAATAGTGTCGAAAAGGTAGCTGAAGTCAGACGATTATTATTATTATTATTATTATTATTATTATTATTATTATTATTATTATTATTATTATTACTATTATTCGTTGGGGCCAACTAGGACCACTTTAAGTCTTGTTACATTTGGCACTTTGCTTCGCTTTCTTTTGAGCCAGAATTCCCTCATTCTCTGTGAGTGAGCAGCTTGCGTTCCTCTGTTCAGGTGGTACCTTGTCTTCTTTTCGGTTGCTTGTCTCGGATTATCCCACTCGTCAGTATCTTTTTTCAGAAGAGATCTCTACTGAAGGCGTATTCTGGTTTTATGTGCAGCATTTGGAGGTCTTCCTTGCGTATAGAGTCAAAAAGGTGAAAGATCCGTTTAGTCAGCCTGTTTCTGTTCATTCGTTTGAGATGAGCGTAATACCGTGGCCGTCTCTTACGGATGTTTTCCGTAATTTTCTCTATTTTACAGTACACTTTTTTTGTTGGATTTTTTAATAATATATGCCATTCTTGTAATTGGATCCCATGACACTTCTGATGATTTTGCCCTCTTTTTCCTCCGATTCTTCGAGGAAACCTTTATTAGCATTTAGGGATACGGTTTAGGCTGCATACGTAACTACTGGCTTCGGAACAGTTCCATAACGATGAAGTTTAGTATTTAGGGACAGGCATTTTTTGTTGTAGATTGAGCGCAACGTTTGATAGTCTATTTCATGTTTGTGTACTCGTTCCTGGAGTGCTTCATTGGCCAGTCTTTTTTCATTATGATGTCACCAAGATACTTAATTTTTTCTACTCGGTTGATCTTCCCGTATTTTGTCTGGAGTTTTGCTGGGGCATCTTTGATGATAGTCATTACTTCGGTTTTTCAAAAGATATCTGCAAGCCAGTTTGTTCAGCGGTTTCTTTAATCCTAGATTATTATTATTATTATTATTATTATTATTATTATTATTATTATTATTATTATTATTATTATTATTATTATTATTATTATTATTATTATTATTATTATTATTCATGTCATTGCTCTTGGCCAGTTGCCAGTGTTCCTTCTTCTTCGATCGATGCCTTCCTTGTTTTCGAATTTAGCTTTTCTTGGAAAGCCTTGTGGTCTTGAAGTTTCTTCTTAAATGGATGCCCTCTGGGTACATCATGTGTGATGCCCATCTCCTGGCGATGTGTTCCTACCTCACTGAACCAGGCCCCTTTTGTCTTCTTATTCCGGAAGTAGAAGTTGTTCGCTTGTCACTTGACCATAGAAAGCAATCCTTCTCTTCCGTTTCGTATCGGTTATCTCTTCCACGTGAAAATACAGTTCGTGGTTGTGTCGTATTGTGCATTCACCAATGTCTTCGATAGGACCCAAGATTTGCCTAAGAATCTTTATTTTTTTGATCTCAAGTTTCTCAATAAGGCCTCTTTTATTATGCAGGACACTCCGATGCAAAGAGGGCCTCCGGACGAATGACGGTGCGATAGTGCCTGGGCTTGGCGTTCAAGAATATTGATCTTCTGTTGAAATTACTATTGAAGTAATTACAGTGTGAATCTTGCCCATCTCCTTGGCTGAATGGTCGTCGTCGTAGTCATCGGTTCAGAAAATCCCGGGTTTGATTCCCTTCCGGGCCGGGTAGCTGGGTTTAGTGTCTATCTTCGTCATAACACACATCCTTTTATTACACTGCCAGCCACATAGGCTTGATGTTAAGAAGGCCATCCGGCCGTAAATCTGGGCTTTAACCGCATGAAGTTTTGACACAAAATGACTGAGAGAAATACGGTGAGAAGAAGAATTATAATGTAAAAGAAAGTGGTTCAAAATTACGAGGAAAGTGAATGTTTGGTACAGAAAAGGAAAACCATGTACAAATGGGTGTAAACGAAATCCCATGGTGCTATATCTGAGACTGCGCATAGCATGCGATTCTTATTCAACCCGAAGGCCTGCAGTTTACGAGGTTACGCATGGTCAGCGTGACGAATGCTCTCCGTCGTTATTGTTGACTTGCTATATCGCGCCGCTGTCTCATCATGAGTTAGCTATCACGTAGGCTGAATGGACCTCGAATCAGCTGTCAAATGTAGGTAAAAATCCCTGGCTTGACTGGAAACAGAACCCTCGACCTCCGGATAAGGGACAGGCTTACCACCGCTAGACCACGAGGGCCGTTGACAGAAAGATTCTGGTATAAGTTGGTTGAAGCTATGTCGACCAAATGCAAGGGCGGAGAATCCAGGATCTCACAAGTGTAATGCGTGCTGCCTACTTCAGGTTTCTTCATGTTGATACGCAGAAGGACATGATGGCGCGCTCGTAAAGTCGTGGTGGTCTTGACGACAAGAGTCTTAATGGTCCTCAGCTTTAAATCTGGATTTAATGTTCTCTGTGATGGCGAGCTCTCCCTTTAAGACCTGCCAGCCTGGCTACATAAAATCCCAACTGAGTTCTTCTTTCTCGAGCAAGCAAGACGGCAGCAGAGGGGGGAGGGGATCAATAAGAAGTAAGCCGAGGGTTTCCGGTGCGCGCTGCAGCCACTTTACTGGAGGGGAGATGCACTCCGACGCCTCGCCATGCCGTACCGCGGTTCGCTCCACTTCCTACCGACGTTTGAGGCTCACCTGGCGCCACGCAAGCGTGAGCCTTTGTGACGTCACTTTGGGCAAGTACTTAAAGGAATCTCAAGGAGTTAAGAAATACAGAGCATTACTCGTGTTCAAAATATTTAACTCTGGGCCCTCCTGTAGATCAATGGAAGTCATGGCCTCTCCCACTCCCCGTCTGGCATCATCATCAATCATCACTGCCCAGCTTCTTCTTCTGAGGACTTAGATGGTCAAACGTGACACACAGACACAGATGTAAAGCGCAAGCGTGTTCTCCGTCGCGATCATAGTTAACACAGTCAATCACTTCCCAGTATTATTGCCTAAAAGACTTGAAGAAAAGATGACATGAAGGCTGGTTTCTATACGAACTCAGTGCGAAAATACAGAGCTCGAATGCATTCGCTGTTAGCTGTAGAGGCATTAAATTGCACATCTCAGTGTTAAATCATACCAGTAGAGAACAATTAGCGTATGAAACTTTAATGCTTAATATTGTAAATATTTACCTTTCTAAAGTAACAGCAACTTAGATCATCCTCAGCAGCACTTTCTTGATGAATTCCATCAGGTTCAGAGAACTTCCTCTTTATCGGATCCATTGCACATGCGTGATGTGTATTAACACAAACAGCCAATCCCCAAGCTAGAGGATTTAGCGAGACGCGCCTGAGTCTCCAACCATACCGACATTCGAACCCCGGACCACTTACCAACAATCTGGACGTATATTAAGAACTCAGATCTAATAGCCACTTGTGTAGTGTTTCACCAACAAGTCTTTAGCAACACTCCACATGCAAACAAAGCGGTTGCTATTACTTTGTGTATAAAGATTTAAATCAAAAACTAAATTAAATTGGACTTGTAGAACTCCTCCCAGTTCGAGTCCCACTGCCGACTATCTGTTGATCGCACGACCTAGCGCAGGGCCAGCTGCGGTCAGGAGATGTTATCTCGGACGTAGCGCTTCGTGAGACTCGATCCGCGTTGAATCAACAATTTCACTTTCAGATATCAGCTGTTTGATCACCGTATAACATGATCCGATGTTACGTTCTCTGAGGTCCTCCCGTATCAGCCGCTACTGAGTTACTAACAGTTAAGGGGAATGCTTAGTTCATACTTATTTCTGGTGTTGTGGACGTCTTAAGCGTGGTCAAGAAAACATCGGATTACTGTTATTATCCCACATATTACAAAATACCACACTTAATGAGAAGAATTGCATTAATCACAATCAGGACGATCATGAAGATACGCAGCTAGCTCGGTGTCAGCGTTAAGTTAACGAAATCATGTGAGGCGCCAGGGCAAGACAGTAACTACCAGAATTTTACGTAGGAGGGCTAATTTACTAACACGAAACTTACGAGAGACTACGACTCGCATCTCCACGGTTTCGCTTGGATTCTTCAGGAAGATACGGTATACTTCGGCACCGTCATAGAAAGTAGGGAACAGATGCTAGAATTACCACCGCCGTGGATTTGGTATATGCTCTAGTAAGGAAACTGACAATGAGCTCATTTCGAAACCTATCTTCCCATTTTGCTGAAATCATCTGGGCTACGTTCTACAGGAAGCTTACTTAGCAGCAAGTTTTAACTGGGAGGTTCCGAAGTGGAACCTTGAACATGACGTTTGAAAGAAGTGAGTTAGCAGCGGTTGGACATCCGCGAAGAGTCCCAGATACTCGATTAAGTGGCTTTCGAGCAGTATGCATGCAATTGTTCCTCCAGTGATCAGAGCTGGCAATACTACTCTGCACCTCGAGAATCGAGTTTCTATTTCGGAACAATCTAGTGAAAATTCCCAGCTAATTTTTGGTAGGTGACTTGCTGTAGGGCGTACACAATTTCGGAATTGTTTAAAGCAGGTTTCCATATGAACTCATTGATAGTTCCCCTGTTAGCATCTAGATCATCAACCACCTGACGGCATTAAGCGTACGAACAAGAGAAAACCAGACAGTGCAAACGCATAGCCGTATTCTCAAGAATTTTCAAATTATTGTAGAGTTCTGCCAGTTTCGTAGAATCCAGTGTCACGTATCGCACCCTTCGTGCATGTTCTTCCTCTAGACACACAATAAAACGAGACCATTTGCCGATTTTTTGAA
Source organism: Anabrus simplex (assembly GCF_040414725.1). NCBI lineage: Eukaryota > Metazoa > Arthropoda > Insecta > Orthoptera > Tettigoniidae > Anabrus > Anabrus simplex. Next base: position 24,825,720 of record NC_090272.1, on the reverse strand, counting down.
ATTATTTTTGATATTCTTATAAATGAGAAAATTTTGTTTCCGACATTCTCACATTCGTATTACGACCTTCTAGTTTCTCGTCACTGTTGATAACGTGATCATCATCACCAGACATACAGTTCTATGTGGAAGCCGAAACACACGGACTGGTATTCTATTTCAAAAATCCCAGCTTTATAAACCGGGATTCGAGCCATGGTGGCTTGTTCAGAAGTCAGTAATGATTCAACTTAATTATTTGTTTTGCCTGTCTGTATAACTATACACGCCACCGCACTTTTAACTTATCATTACTTTGGGACAGAATACAGACTTAAGCACAATCGATATATAGCAGTCGGCTGTATAATTGGTAAGTATATGATCGTTTAAGATCGCACGTATCCTGACATATGTTTTATCATTTATTATTGTTATTATTATTATTATTATTATTATTATTATTATTATTATTATTATTATTATTATTATTATTATTATTATTATTATTATTATTATTATTATTTCGTGTCGATATAAAACTACATACATAGAAGCATAGACCTGCATTATAGACTCTCATGCCTTCCAGTGTTCAATCTGTAAGCTTCTGTGAGTTAATTAGCTCTGTTGCCTCGTTTAGTTCCTCACCTCTTATCACTAAAAGTCAGCTTGCTATGCCTATACTTCTCTTCCCCTCCATTCATCTCCAACATAACTTATCCTTCTCTCTTCACCTCACATCACCCCTTCCTCTGAAGCTGATCTATGCTTCAACCATCGAGTTTATTTCTAACTTGAAATTTATCTCCTCATTTGCCGTTGTTCTCACTTGTTTTTCCAGCAATCAGTCTCACCACCTTCACCTTCTTCTAACTTTAAATAATTAAATCAAATGAAAATGTCGAAAAAATCTGCTAGTTGTTCTGGTGGTATAAATAACATCTCACCTGAGGGATCATTTTATTCGTAAAATACTGAATACGAAGTTTCTTATCAACGTAATTTCCTTTTCAACACACTCTATCCGAACGATATTAAAAGCTGTTCTGTTTTCACAAACACATCTAGAATGATAATTCTGTATTTCGTTCTGCGACGCGCTCGCAGACATTGTGGCCAACCTGCTCCTTGATATCGCGGCTGTTCCTGATAGGGCGAGAGCGACTCTAAGGAAGGCCCCAGCCTTCCCCACAACTTTTATGTCTCACTTTTATTATCCCCTGCCATCTTAGCAGCCTGAGGGACAGCGAAATGGCCGCTGTCGCAAAGGAAACTCATCACAAGTGTTCCGCCTTCTCTCCTCTCGCCAGCACTGGCTTCTGTCTCCATGTAGCTGTAATATTATTAAATTTCGATCACATAAAATGTTTTCCCTCTGACAGTCAAATTTGAGGTTCTGGGGAGCCAGCAACCCACTTTATATGCGTGGTGTTTCTTGAAACTTGGCGAGAATAGCAATGAAGAGAGAGAACTTAGTCCGTGTCGTGTGGGTTGCGGTGGAGACAGGAGCTCACAAATTAACATGCCAGTGTACATTTCTTTTTTTGGGAAGCTCCTAGCGTACACGTGTCTGTTTACATGTTTGAGAATTCTGTACTGTCTCTGCATTTCGTGGTTCAAATACTGGACTTTGCCTCTCTGAAATAAATTCATCAAACTTATTTCCCTTGTACCATTCAGGCGGTAGTGCACCGGCTTCTCATCGCTGGCTTCCGTAGTTCAAATCCCGGTCACTCCGTGTGAGATTTGTGCTGGACAAAGCGGAGGTAGGACAGATTTTTCTCCGGGTACTCCGATCTTCCCTGTCATCTTTCATTCCAGCAACACTCTCCAGTATCATTTCATTTCATCTGTCAGTCATTAATCATTGCCCCAAAGGAGTGCGACAGGCCTCGGCAGCCGGCACAATTCCTATCCTCGCCGCTGGATGGAGGATTCATTCATTCCTTCCATTCCTGACCCGGTCAACTAACTCGAAACAGACTGTGTATTTTCATAGGAAAGTGTTAGTAGAATCAATGCTAAGCAATGTTAAACAGATCCCACACTCCCGACTTGAAATCCGCTAGAAGAAGGGGAAGGAAAACAGGCTAGAAGGAGGTGATCATTGCAATGCTTCCATCCCCGAGAATTTAACAAGAAAAGTGGCTACTTTTCTCTCTACGAATGTTAAATCTTCTGTAATGACTTGTCCGATTCAACACTGAGTAACTCTCCAATGTTGTGGACAAAAGAAAGGATAATATTTTTCTCTTGAGGACCAGATGCGCAGGTAGCGTGGTGCACAAAGGACAGTTTAACAATAGGTGAAGAGCAGGGTGCTGTTTGGTAGAAATGAACAACTCACGAGAAATATTAAGTTAAGTCTAAATAAGCTCCAGCTGAAGTGTACTGTGTGTGTACATAATGGATGACATCACTGAGAGAGAAGGAGGGGAGGGGGAACTCGCGATGTTAAATCTGGTGGAAGTAACGGACCCTGGGGATACGACATGCAAGGGGACTGGCCAATGGCGTGGAAATAAGAGTGTCAGGCTAAACAGTTGGCCAATAAGCACTACTTCTGGTATGAAATATGCTCGGAGTGATGACAGCTCTATCCCGGCTAATAGCGAGCGACAACTGTTGAGGCTCCAAGACCTGTGGACATCTTGATAGCCTGTCCTCTGAATACAAACACGATCATTTGGGGCGGTGGTGGAGGTGATTACTGATGTACAACTGAGCAACCATCCTCTATGAAGACTAATCAAAGGAAAAATAGAAAAGGTTCGACACATAGAAGATTGAAGGTATCGGTAAATGAAGGACAAAGGCCATGAAGGGCGTCAAAATGTTAGCCTGGATTCACTGAAGGATCGTGCTTAAGAAATGTAGAATTGGTTAGTTCTCTGTCGCTTTCCTCAGTGAGCCAGAAGGTGCTATTACATATCAGTTCACCAAGCCGACTGAAATCCATATTACCCCATGAGTGACACTTTATCGCCATTTATAAAAGCAATTGACTTAATTATACATTGCGTTTCTAGTATCGCTCATACCTCAGTCACTTTTTCATATTGTTAAAGCAAGGATATGACTGAAACAGGTCATTGAAAGTGACAAACTTGTTCTAGCCCAGACGAGGAGAGAACACGATATGTCGCCGTAGATTGTGAGTGTGTGTGTGTGTGCTGTCTCCAACGTGTTGCAATTCATACACTACACTCAACACTACGGTAACACGCCATATCCCGGACGTCTACTCTGTAAGTGGCGAACCACATTGGGAATACCAAAATAAGTGTTCTTTGTCGCTGATATCAACCTCATGGCATGCAACGGATTTGGAGGTCAATTCATCAACCTCGCCCAGAATCGAACAGTTCAACGTTGCCGTAGTTCGGATAGAAAATACTAGGACGGATAAGGAAGCGGAGTGGTCTTAATGACGGTACAGGCTACCGTGAAACTTGAAAACCATGGCGGGGTACAAACTCACCATCCCCCGACCCCAAGTCTACAGCAGCACGACCTGAACCACTTATACAATTCGCTCGATAAACCTCACATCTAAGATACGGAAAGTTAGCGTGCATCCTAGATAAGATTGACAGCGTTAAGTGGGAGGCTGTGCGGTGAGCAGCAGGTGCCGTGTCCCTCTGCCGGCTAACAGGATTACCACTGCTGGATTGGCCGCTAACGTTGAGTGAGTGCCTCATGAAGAGGGAGGGTCGCCCCTCTCAGCACTTCATCACTGATGTAATAATGTCTGGAACAACCACGAGGAGTCAAAACATACAGTACTATGAACTATAATTATTCTTACAGATTTCCCTTTGATACTAGCAGGTGTTTCAAATCTACGTTAAAGTGTGAGTAACTTACGTTTGGGTGAAAAAGTCACAATTCACACTTTGTCATGGATTTGCATTATGGCTGATTTTAATTTTTCAATTAAAAACCTTTTTACATCAAAATTATTGTAAAATTTTACAGACTATTTTCGATGGCCATTTCCCATAACATTCATCTTAATAAGAATCAAAAGTTTTTAAAAAGAACCAAAACCGGTAAGGAGTGAAGTAAGGCTGCAGTCCGTTTCCTCTTTTTTTCAGTGTTTATATAAAGAAGACGTAAAGGAAATCAAAGAGGAATGGAAACTGGGTCACAATCCAAGGAGAGGAAGTCAAAACTCTGAGATTTGCCGATGATATTGTTATTTTTCTGAGAATGCAGAAGATCTGAACAAATTGTTAAATGGTATGGTCTTGGAGAAGGAACAGAAGATTAAAATGAATAAAGTCAAAACAAAAGTAATGGAGTGCAGTTGAACGAAACCAGGCGGTGCAGGAGATATTAGATTAGGAAATGAAGTTCTAAAGGGAGTATATAAATATCATTTCTTCGATAGTTTAATAACTAACGATGTATAAGTAGGGAGGATATAAAGTGCTGATTAGCAAAAGCAAGAAAGGGCTTCCTTAAGAAAAGACATTTGCTCACTCCGGATATTGATATAGGTATTAGAAAGATGTCTTTGACGACACACACTCGTGTGGAAGGTGGCATTGTATGGAAGTGAAAAGTGGACAAAAACTAGCTCAGAAACCATGAGAACAGAAGCTTTTGAAATTTGGTGTTACAGAAGAGTGCTGAAGTGAACAGATACTTAATCTTACTGGTGAGAGGAGTAAAATTCGGTAAACTTTGACGAGAGGAAGAGATACAACACATATTGTTCAATTGTTTTTGAAGGAATTTCAGGCGTTAAGAACGGTAGGGATAAAGCAAGGTGTGGATATGACAAGCAGATGTAGGACGTAGTAGTTACGTATAAATGGATAGGGGCATGGAGGGCTGCATCAAATCAGTCTAGGGACTGATGACCCAGCAACAACAAGAACAAGGTACTTTAATTAAAATACTAAGTCATTAATCAAATTGGAATTAATAGAATATTTGAATAGGTTGTGCCTGTATTAATTGTTGTACCCTTCATTTGAATTTTGAAAACGTTATACAAACCTAGGACCCCAAAATTAAACCTTTTGCATTCTGTTTGTAAAAATACTGTAAACCATGGGCATTTTGTGTGTAGTCATAATCAGGAAAAGATTTTAGATTAATAACGTTTGTCTAACGTTCAATTTGCCTGGTGTGAAAATGGGAATCTCTGGAATTCCTTTTCACAACTACGTGATGTAAACCGTGTTGATAATTATCTCGCCGAATGAAGAAGAAGAAGAAGAAGAAGATCTACTTACAATTTTATGGTGGAAGAAAGGGCTGGGCCAAAGCCCTACTAAGTTAAAACCCCAGGAGCCACAGGAACTCATCTGCTGGAGTCTACAGTAACACATCATCTCCTCAATGTAGCAAGTAGCCATCTCACCGATCCTTTGAACTTCTGCGGACGTGATATCCCACAAGATGTGTTCTTGTGGACTAGAGGAGCGAGGGTATTAGATGAAAGGTCTCTAACACACAATGAGATTATACTTGGCTAATGTAGAAGCTAACTCGGTTAGGTCTGTCTTCTCTGGCCCTGCCTAATTAGGAGAGCACTTAAGCAGGCAACAAGACATGCCGTGTGTCCTCAGTGATTTGTCTCTCCGCCCTCGTCACTTTAATCAGCTCTGACATCTCACAACATGGACGTCAGACGCAATTTTCTCCACATAACTGAGTTGCGATATGCTAAACCACAAGTCCGCTGGAGATCCCTGGGGACACATACACACGCATTTCCATAACCGACAACCGATCCCGACAAGACCCAGGCAGGTATCCAACAGACGTCCCAGCGCCACCAGTCAGAGGAAGCTTGCCGATATCGGGATCATAGCTAGGACCTCAAGTTTTATAATGGAATGTGAATCATAGGAGCCTTACTCTGAGACAAAAAATTAATCTCAAGTAACTTAGAAAGATGTCCTTAACATTTCTATTTGAATGAGCAAGGAGGAGATTTTTTTTAAATATCTGGATCTTCTTTCGGCTCGCTTATGCAAAGTCTGTTGTCTCATACACTTGAACGTCAGAGGAAAGAAGCAATACGATACAAGGCTGGACTGTTGTACGATCAGTTACTATTGCTTATCGTTCGGCTAAATGGTTAGCGTGCTGACCTTTGGCCACAGGGGTCCCGGGTTCGATTCACGGCACGGTCGGGAATTTAAGCGTCATTGGTTAATTTATCTGGCAATTTCATGCTCATCACGGGAGTTAGATCAAGAGACCTGCACCTGGCGAGCCGAACTTGTCCTGGGACACTCCCGGCACTAAAAGCCATACGCCATTCCATTTTTCATCATTCGGTTCTCTTTGAACGTACGATAGTATCACACACACAACAGTGTACCCATAAGAAGAAGAAACGACCAAAATATGTCACATACGATAACAACATCAAAATCGTCGTTTCTGCATTTACGACCATAATCTTATCTCGGCAATAGAGTGTAAACTTTGTTGTTGCTAAACTCTGCTACAGATATTTTTTTTAAAGTTGCTTTACTTCGCACCGATACAGATATGCCTTATGGGGACAATGGGAGAGGAAAGAGCTAGGAGTCGTACGGAATCGGCCGTGGCCATAATTAAGGCACAGCCCCAGCATTCGCCTGGTGTGAATGGGGAAACTACGAAAAACCATCTGAAGGGCTGCCGACAGTTCGATCCCACTATCTCCCGATCACTGGATGCTGGCCGCACTTAAGCGACTGCAGCTATGGGGCTTGGTCTACTGGCATTTAGGCTATTACTAAGGAGCAGGTAAAATTTTCTAGAAAACTTCAAATTTATTAAAATTGTTATTTCAATATTTTGCCATAAGATCTATCGGTACACCTTCTGTGGTTTTCACTTCCTGCACTTCCTGTCGCGAGCAATGTGTCTCCGTTATTTAACTTAAAGTCAACTGCAGTTGCTTCTGTTATGTCATAGAAAAATAAATCCCCTACAAGCGCTCAATTTCTATTTCAGTAGAGTATTCCTGTGTTCCAGGAAAATGCCCTTGGTGAGATAACCTGCCCTAAATGCTACGTCATTCGCTGTTGACTTTAGGTCCCACTAATTACTTTTCCGGTTTTTGGAGATGTTGAATGAGAAAGAGTTTATGTTCAGTTTGATTTACGTCGCATAGGTACATATAAGTCTTATGGCGACGATGGGATACGAAAAGGCTATGCGTGGGAATAAAGTGACCGTGGCCTTAATTAAGGTATAGCTAAAGCATTTTTCTGGCATGAAAATGGGAAACCACGGAAAACCATCTTCAGCTGCCGACAGTGGGATCCGAACCAACTCTCTACCGAATGCTAGCTGAGAATAAGTTTTATAAATTTGAAGTATATAATTACTCAGTAAATTCTGTTTCCTTGGCTAAACAGTCAAAGCAGTGTATTACGTTTCTGAGGATACCATGTTTGATTACAAGCCGAGCGTCGGGAAGGGTTTCTGACCGTAAAACTACATCATATTCATCTCTGCTTTCTCTCAATATGAAAAAAATTCGCAGAGCATAAGAAGAAGGAATTGCCTTGGTAGTGTGTTGTATGTAAGCGCAGATGAGAATTAAGACGAGCACAAAAGCCAGTCCTCGACCCAGAAGAGTTAGCAATACACAGTGGCGATGATGCCACTCGACTACCGTGCCCCTTATCACACGATCCCTCTGTCTGTGAAAGCGTCTTTGTACGGTTTTGTTGCTTAATTCACGGAATTCTTGTCGGGCTAATTGGCTCAGATCGTTAAGTCTCTGGCTTTCTGAGCCCAAGTTGACAGATTCCATCCTAGCTCAGTCCGGTGGTATTTGAAGGTGCTCAAATACGTCAGCCCTATGTCGGTACATTTATTGGCCCGTAAAAGATCTCCTGCGCGGCAAAATTCTGGTACGTCAGCATCTCCGAAGACCGTAAAGTGGTTATTGAAACGTAAAATTATTATTATTATTATTATTATTATTATTATTATTATTATTATTATTATTATTATTATTATTATTATTATTTCTCGTAATTTCCGGCTTCGGCGGTTTAAGTGTGGCAATTCCGTACCGTAGTGTTTTACACCAATGACGGGACACACTAGTGTCTAGGCGACTGTTCGCTCTGACATACGCGCGCTCCTGGAGGCAGGCTATCGAGCGGCCTGTGAATGGCCAGCTCTTATATACAACATCCATCACAGCAATTGATGAACTGCCGCCCTGCTCGTTGACCCTGCTGCCAGGTAGCACACAACTACACCGTCACCATGCTTCCTTGCAGCCGCTCTCTTCCAAACAACTTTGAATTGTGGAAGAAAGCAAAGAATTTATCAGTTCCTCTTCACTGACGGATTCCTAATAATACTGTGTTATGGAAGAAATCAAAGGTTCCTCTTCTGTGGAGTATTCCTGAGATTACTGTGCTGTGGGGGAAATTATAATTTCCCTTAACACCTCTTTAATTTCTTCCACAACACAGTATTATTAGGAAACCACCAGTAAAGACGAACTGAGAATCTCTTTAATTTCTTCCACAACTCAGTATTCTTAGGAATCTTTCAAGTGATGACGAACTTGTAGATACATCGCAATCTTCTCCAAGGCAATTTTCATTGGAATGTGTCATGAGAAGAATACAATCTAGCTCTAAAGTATTTCTCACGAAAGGAAAATATCATAAAAGAACCCATGGAACTCGTGAACATAATACTTCCGGGTATGACAGACTTGGGCTGGAGCAAGGAGAAGCCTGCCACAAAGTAGTGGTGACCACTGCTTGTCTCACAAGTGTTGTGAGTCCCTGCGGGTAACGTGCATGCTTCGTGTAGCGGGATGTACTTCTATGCTGTAGCTATATGATCCAACCATCCTTCAGAATGAGGAATGAACATATCTACGTACGAGCGTGGTTACCTTTCGACCCGCATGGCCGACATTCGATTCCCTATCGATAATTTATTGGAGTATCAAGAGTAATGTGAAGAAATATTCTTTTATTTACTTACTGACGTATATTATTTCATTTTATATTGAAGTAGGACCATTTCTCTTCAGTGCGATGTTCCTTGAGGTATGTGGGTTGGGAAGTTGCTGCTTAATGAGTAGCATTTGTAGGTAACTCTCAGGGGCTCACAATATTTGAGTGTGGACTAGCTACAGTGATTCGTCCTTCAGCTTATCAGTGATACAATCCCCTATTTTATTCTCCGTATCTGACCTCCGTTGGTCGACACTTTTTCTCTTCCAGCCCTGACGATATTATCTTTACGAGGTCTGGACAGTCTTCTGTCCACTTCCTAAGCCAGCACGTTCATTCATTGAAGGGATAAAGCTAGTTTAATCCCTCGTTCAATAGAGGATTATTGTGTCGTGGTATTTTCATGAAAACACAAACCAATAGCTATCTGTCTTATGATTGTTGTTTCTTAAACTAATTACCAATAATATTTCGAGAATCTCGCTTGCATTTAGCGGTACTAGAATGACGACTTTCTCCGTGAAACGCTTGAGTCGAACTGGGAGGCCAAAGTGGAACATTTTAACAATTGTCCTGAGATGTGCAGTCACATTTTTGACGGTGTACGCTGGCCGACACCCTTGGACCGTGTTAGTAATGTCAGCAGAGAATAATACGTGCTTGAAAGTCAAGAGGGAAAGTTAGAGCTGAATAGAAAACCGCAAGCCCTTTACACGTACCTGAGAGGTGTTTTGTGTCCCCAGCTTTACCTGGACTTTAAATGGCTACGTGTGAAGTGGCTAATATTAACTTCATTCACTACGCCACTGTTGCTCTTATACCTCGTTCGATCCCAGCTGAGGTATGTGGCATTCGAGAAAGTGTTACCAACTCATTTTCTACTATACCCACACAGAGCATCGAAATGTTCACTTTCAAAGTCCCTACTTTGAAAGAAAATTGTTATGCAAATAAACAAAATGTATGAGAAAACTGAATGTAAACAAGAAAATAATTATTTAAACAAACGCCTAATACTCACCGATATACATAAAGGCAAAGACCTACGGTTATTTGTCAACATGGAATCTGCTTTAAAGAAATATAAGTTGTTATTATTATTATTATTATTATTATTATTATTATTATTATTATTATTATTATTATTATTATTATTCGTTGCCTTTTCTCAATTATCTCGGCTTGGTACGTGATCCTGTTTTACGGCTAGATGGAGGGATGTGTTTCTCTGGGTGTCGGTAGTGTCATGTCTTGTAGGAATTAAAATACTTGACCTGTTAGGGAGTCGATCCCGCAGTGGTAATTGTGGTGGTGGTGGTGATTTTTCTTTTAAGAGGAAGTACATCTAGGCAACCATCCTTTACATAAGACTAATTAGAGAGCAAAAATGAAAATATCGGCTAAAGGCAAACAAGGGCCCAAAGAGCGTGAAAATGAAGTACTCCCTAGGCCTCGAGTGCTGTAATACTATCGGAGTCGGACAAGAACAAGAGTTGACCAAGGGAGGTCGGATAGGATAGATGAATGTGAGGATCCTGGTACAAGTAAGTGGAAACAACGCCAGGGCTCAGCTAACGACCTCGTAGTCGCGAACCGACGCTCCCAAGTTAAGAGGCCCTGGGGCCTCTATTAGTCGCCTCTTACGACAGGCATGACCATAAAGTCAAGGACGTTGACCAGCGAAAATAAGTCAATAAATAAGAAGAAGAAGAAGAAGAAGAAGAAGAAGAAGAAGAATACCGAGTAAGTGGTCGCGCGGCTTGGGTCACGTAGCTATAAGCTTGCATTCGGCAGATAGTGGGTTCGAACCCCACTGTCGCCAGCCCGTGGTTTCCCATTTTCACACTAGACTAATGCTGAGGCTGTACCTTATATTAAGTCCATGGCCGCTTCCTTCCCAGCAAAGCCCTTTTCTATCCTTGAGCAACCGAAAACCGTCATTTCGTTAAATTAGTAGCAAAAAATCAAATGAACTTTGTCGAATATAACCGAGTGCTCCACTGGAGATGCCAGCCTCAGCCGTCGACCATTGATCCAGCGAGATATCTCCTTAACCTGTGAAATCTCTTCCTACGTCAAGAATGCTTTTATTATCTTGTAAAATATTGACCTATTCAGGACGTAAGTTATTTATCATAAGTACCTTATATAGATACTAGTGGAACAACTTACACGGGCTATAGGCACAAGAAACTTCGATTTAGTAACTTTTCATTCGAAAAAAATCTTTAAAATTGGTTATAATTTATTTTTCGTTATTTTTGCATCAATAAAGACTTTACAGTTCAATACCAGTTTAATTTCATTGTCACAAAGAAATACTTTGAATTTATTGCATTAAGAAAATACATTTTCTCAAGAAATGAATGCTTAAAAGTTCACATTTATGTTACTTTTCGTAAATTGCTATCCTCCCATGGACTCGGAAAACCGGGGAAAAGGAGAAATTTTATTTTCTTTCTTTTGAATAAAGCTAGCCTCTGTGATAACAACACCTCACACACCTTGGCTTCTTCTCCTGCTCGTACAAGTGCAGGTCTTTTACCGGAACCCCCACATCTCCCACACCACTACAGCAACCTACACAAAACCACTAGACTAGAGTGCACGAGGCTACTAGCAAACACAAATATCAGTGACCTGCGATGGTTAGTTGTGGCTGCAAGGTGAAATACACGAACACACACTTATAAGATTTCGTCCTATAAACCTCCACCTTGCCATCCCGTCTTCCAAGTTTCACAACCTTAACATTCGCTAATATGGCCCTATAATGCATATCTCAGGGGAGCGACCAGAAGCTACTTTAAGCGGCAGGTATTTATCTTGGATCTACTCCCCACCAATCAAAGGGCTGCTCTTCCTCCCTCCCCTCCTAGGCGCGACTTGTCGTGCGTCACAATGTGTCCCCCTGGTGCACTTAAAGGTGGCGCTATTGCTCCCTCCAGTGCACTCAAGACATTCTTCTTACAACATGTAAAGTTTTACCTTTATAAATCGCCTCCCAGAATGGAGGAAAAGTCGCGAGCTCTACTGCTATCGGCCAACTCCACTAACTACTATTCTGACTCTTATGCTTGTTCCCTAATTTATTGTTCTATGGTACTTCTCATTATCGCAGCCCCTTCATATGTCCGACCCTAAAGTTGGTCTCAAATTTAGTGCTCAAGCACGGTTATGTGATCGACCTTACCATATTGAGACTCACTCTGCAATAGTTATTTTATTTTTATTTACTCGGTAAAAGATTTAGACACGATAGGAGAGAATTAGGTTCTTTGGTTACGTGATGAGCAGAGTTACATAACGAATCATCAATCGTATTTACAACAGCAAGACTGGCAACTAGTGGATCGAAGGAATACTGGTGTGGTGATTATATAACACTATATAACACTAATCTGAGAGTAAAAATGGAAGGGATCCGACACTTCGAAAAATGAAGATATCGGCCAAAGAAAGACAAGCCCCACGAAAGGCATGAAAATGTAAGACTCCTTAGGCCTCGAGTGCTCTAATACTGACGGTGTCGGAAAAGAACAAGAGTTGACCAAGGGAGGTCGGATAGGATAGATGAAAGTGAGGACCCTGGCACAAGTAATTGGAAGCAATGCCAGGATTCAGCTAAGGGCCCCGTGGTCGCCAACCCAGCTCCACAAAGTTCAGAGCCCCTGGGGCACCTGTTAGTCGCCTCTTACGACACACACGGGGTACAAGGTTTCCCATAACAATCGTTTTTCACTCTCTCTTTTGCTACTTGCTTTAGGTCACACCGACACAGATAGGTCTTGCGGTGATGATGGGATGGGAAAGGCCTAGGAGTGGGAACCAAACGGCCGTGGTCTTAATTAAGATACAGCCCTAGAATTTGCCTGGTGTGGAAATGTAAAACCACGGACTGCCGACAGTGGGTTTCGAACCCACAATCTCCCGAATGCAAGCTGATAGCTACGTGAACGAAGGCACTTGCTCATGGACTTCTAGGCACTAGGTATGATGGAATAGTTACCTCTACGCCCGGCCACCTTTCCCCCGAGGAATTCAGCCGGTGCTCGTTGTTGTTGTAGGCTGAGTGAACCTCAGGGTCATATGCCGCTCCGGGAATGAAAAATCCTGTTTATAAATGTTTGATTTTCTGAAGGGAAATCGAACCCATGTCCTTCCAGGTGAACAGAGCACGCCTTTACGCCTCGACTAAAACATTCCGCACCTTCGATTTACAAATCGCCTACTTCGAACAGTAACAGAGAGAAATGAATAGCGCACTATTTAAATCAGGGCATTTTCATGAGTCAAACACACAAATTAGATCTTTGTTTACGTAGGTGAAGCTGTGGGAAATATCAAACGTGTCTGTGTATCAGCGAACCTCTGTAAATACATCGTAAATATTAACCACTCTCCATTTCTTAGTCGAGTGCGGCAACAGTAAATTGACTGATATGACAAAAATGAAATGGCGTATTATGGCTTTTAGTGCCGGGAGTGTCCGAAGACAAGTTCGCTGATATGACAAAACTCTAGTATGCAGTCATTATCTCTCTTTCGTTTCTACAGCTTTCCTCTACCGTGCATTCGTACACCTGTTCTTTAATTATTGCATTTTAAATCAAATTACAAGACGATTAAATTCTTAGATTTACAGAAAACGTTTTTCGACAGCCGTGTTAGGTGTACTTCACTTACGTGACAATTCTATAAGAGGTAGATAATCGCTTAAAATAACGTTCTTATTCTTATTCCTTGCCTGCTGCCATTTCTTGATGGATACAGTACTTTTGTATCCATCTCTTGGCACAGGCCAGAGTAAAGTGTGGCTTTCACCGAAGTCCCAGTCTCATCCATGGCTGTGACAATATGGATGCTGCTGGGGTATGGGTGGTGCTGAGTAATGACATTCAGAACACGACTAGTGCATCTGTGTGTTATGAAAGGTGTTGCTCATAGGGTCAGTCGTGCTGCAATAGCACTTTCTGACCCAGTGAGGAAAGCAATGGCAAACTACCTCACTCCCCGTCTTGCCTAGTACGCCTCATTTTGGTGCTGCTATTGGTTTTTGCGGTTTCCTTATAACCGCATAACCTTTGGTGGTGCTATTTGAGGATCCAACCAGCCTCTGGGCTGATGACCTAACAGACAGACATTCTTATTCCTCTTCGTCCTCGTCTCGCGGTCGGAGCTAATGTGGCCTCCTGACGTATTGACCGCTGCATGTTTTGTAGTGTAATGTGTTGTATGTACGTGAATAAGACGAACACTAACAGCAACTACCCAAGCTACAGATTGATATCCACCACTCGATCCGGAAATGAACCCAGGTACCTCTCGATCAAAAGACTCCAAATACGTTTATGAGGTGTATGATTATTGGGATTGTTGTTTGTATTACAGACTTTGCTCGAAAAGGACTTTAGTTTCAGAGGAATGAAGGCAGAACTCTGAAAATAAAATCCCCGGTACATGGACAAGTCTGCTGTCCACTTTTGCTATGAACGTCAGGATGCACAGAAAACGCTACGAATACAAGCAAAAAAAAGAAGTTTTCATTCCACTCCACAACTCTTGCTAAGTAAAGAAAGGACATGGCCCCGTAAATCAGCCCTTTGTGAAGGTGAGGGCGGCAGGTGTTGGTCAAGCAGGCTGAAACAATTAAATGGTTCACGTTATCAGTAGATTAGCGCTCGAGAGCATTACAGAAGCATGAATGGGCTATCGGTGTCGGCCAAAGTAAACCAGATAGTGCGGCGCGACAGATGGCGGCGAACCCTTCTTCCTTTGTGCTACCGGCATCTGGTCGAGCCCTCAGCATTGTTTGCTAAATGTTCCCCCCCTCACCCCGCGCTGCTCAGCCACACCGCGGCTTCATTACACTCAAAAATACCTGAGCGTTTACATTTTTAAAACCAAAAAACGTGTGTACCTCGTTCTTTCATCTGTGACTGTGCTAAACCACTGCCAAAATAGATTAGAATAGTAGCCTTCAAGTGGGGTAAAACTACTGCGCACCTATAAGCTGGGTTCGAATGTCACAAAGAAAGAGATATTAGAAAAATGTCTCTACATCTCGAGTCTTTCCAGTCGCCCAAGAGTTCCATTCAAACGCGTTCTCAAGCGGTGAAACAGCTGTGGAATGGGTGCTGTGCTTCTTCCTTATTTTTAAAGGGAAAAATATCGAGGTTGTAATCCCTTGCTAGAGCACTCCATCACGGATTAGGGCCTCCATCCTGAGTCAGAGAGCGTTGCGTAAACACAGTACAATATTTCAATAATTATAGCTGCCACTTCATTTCCGTAGCGATGTAACCATGCATTAATAAATTGTACAGTACGTATTTTCGGTGATACTGGTATAGGAATGCTGTGAAAATGGGAAACCGCGAAAAATTATGCTCAGGATTACTTAATCTGGAGTTCATACCCACCGCCACACGCCCCAAATACAAGCTCATACCTATGAGGGGAGACGTAAGAAAACATCCAGGGTATCCTTTCCCTGTAGTAATACGAGATTGACAGGGTAAACAGAGCCCAGCTGAGTCAGGCATTCCAACCACTTCCTGGTGCCAGACGCCTCTTAGGTCTGCGAGTTCTTCCGGATCCGTAAGTAACCGCTAGTTCCTGTGTTTGATTTTAACCTTCAATGCTTAGTTTCTCTGGTTTAGTGACTGCGGATTTGAAAGTTGTCAGCAGTAGTTTTTACCCTCACACGTGGACCCGAACAAAGCGTCTCGTTATATTATTCTAAGAAACAATCTTTACATTCATCTTTAGCCTTCTTTGCCTTGACTCTCTGTCAGTAACTTTCTCGACTTCCTTCTTCAATTCTTCTGTGTAGGACCTCTCCTTTCTCACTGGTGTATCAGCAGTCTCTCGAAACCGCGGTACGTTTTGACGAGTTGTCCAAATCGATTTCTGTCTTTCATATCGTCTTCCGGAACTCCCACCTTAGTCAAGTCCAGCCTCACTTCCCCAAACAATTTCACCTCCGTCTTCTGAAGAATTCAAAAATTCTCTTCATTGGTCTGTTACTGTCCATTCTCAACAAGTGTCCATAGCTCTTGCACTCTTCTCTTCCTCATCAATTCAACCACTTCTTCTGTTCTTTGACAGAATTATTTGTTAGATTTGAGCTGCCTCTCCCCATGTGTTACATTTTGGCCTAGAATTTTTCTCAGCATTCTCCATCCTGAGTCAGAGAGCGTTGCGTGAACACAATACAATATTTCAATAATTATAGCTGCCACTTCATTTCCCTAGCGATGTAACCATGCATTAATAAATTGTACAGTACGTATTTTCGGTGATACTGGTATAGGAATGCTGTGAAAATCTTCAAGTCCACCTTTCCCAATCACATTACTGTTAATATATAAGCACAAAGTACCTATATTGCTTTCATTCATTTACCGTTCGCTTCCTTTCTGTCTTAAGACCAGGTTGTTCCCGCCTTCTTCTTTGGTCTTTCCTCTAGATCAACTTGCCATTCTTGAATTTTTGATCTGAACATTACACCGTTTTGGACACCTGCTGGTGTGATTTCTCCCTGATTCAAATCGATTTTAATTACGCGAATCCATTTCATTGTGATTATTTTGGCCTTACTCCTGTTTTCATAGAACTCAACTATTTGTTTTGTAAACCTATCCGGATGAATTATTTTTTAGTATTGCCATACAACCTCAACCTGCGTTTTCTAATGTTATCGTTAATATCTGTATATTGTTTGATTTCCTGTCTCCTCTGAGTCGGTAATGTCCGACGGCGAGCTTTGAGCCTAGATTTTTTTTATGATTTTGCGTTCCTTTTTCTCAGTGTCCAATGTCTGCTTTCCTTTCTATTCCTTCTATGCAGTCCTTCGTACCCGCACTCTTCCTTAATCCCTCGAAGGGTTATTTCTTCCTTTCGCACTTTTGATCAATGCTATCGTTATCTAGTCATAATTTTCCTTAAAACAATAGTAAATCAGCTGGGCTCAGGTATCAGAATGCTTGTTTCAGAGTCCGAGTTGCTGGGTTCGATTCCGACTCTGTTCGGTGGTACAAAATTATTCATTTCCGGGCCCATGTTGTCCTATCGTCTCTCTCTCTCTCTCTCTCTCTCTCTCTCTCTCTCTCTCTCTCTCACTCACTCACTCACTCTATGAGGAATTCACTCCTGAAGTTTGACACACACTGTATAAAACACGTTTTAAGAAATTATAAAAAAGTACTAAAAAATTGAGAATGTGGAATTTATTTAAGGCGCAATTTCGACAGTTAGAGAAAAGAACAAGTCGTGGCGGTTGCAATAAAGTGCCACTTGTCAATGCGGAATGGATCAGTTGTACAGCGAGAGGAAGACGCCGCTTGGCGTCGTACGACTCTCTCCATTGGCGCGACGCATTAGAGTTGAAATAGAAACAACTTGCGGCCTACTCCATTCTCTGCGGTTTCTCTGTAAACATGTAAACTTTCGTGGTGCTATTTGAGGATCCAACCTGCCTTCAGGCTGAAGACATAACAGACCGTTTTCGTGCTCGCGCTGAGAGTGTTGATGGTGCTACAGTACGGCGCACTGTGGCAGTAACCTGATCCCCGCCGCCTAGCCCCTCAATTAAGTAATGACGTGATTAATACGAGCGGAGTCTGGCCTTCAGTGGCCGCCATGCTCGCCTCGCCGATCAATCATCAATTTCCCTAATGAATATCAAAGCGAGCCGCGTGCGCCCCGACCATTAAAAAGCAGTTGGCACACGTGGTCCGCGCGTGGCGCGGTGCGGGGGCGATCATATTTCGGTTACGCCTTGTCCCGTGTTAAAGGCTTACACTCAAGTGCAGATTAAGTGTGAAAATAACGGGACGATGGTGAATTATACAATAGCGCGACGGCTACCCACAGCGTCACTACAAGTGGTGACAATACAGCAGGATTGCCAACCTCTCTTAGTTGGGTTGAGTATTGGAGAGAACTACTTTGCGGAAGCGCTAAGACGGTAGGCTCTGAAATTGAAGGTTTTGCTACTGAAAACGTAACGACCAAGCAAGACGGGGATGCGGTTCGAGACGGGTAACTGTCAGCTTGCTTTGGGGAGATCATTGGTTCGAACCCTCTGTCGGCAGCCCTCAAACAGTAAAAACAATAAAATAGTAAAATCCGAACTTCACTTTGGTCTAAAACGCAAAATGACTGGGGTGAGCTGAAGATGCTGGCAGTGCAGGTCGTCAGCCCCACGTTCCAGTCATTTACCAAACACTCATTTGTCCTGTATTCATGCAGAGTAGAAGTTAACAATAGGGGCCGCGCGCTAAAGGAAACACAAAATCAGTCATTATCCTGTTTATAATTATGTATGAATTGATTGCGCTGCTGTTGATGAGCGCTGAACCAAAACTACTGTGTTATCACAGGGTGTTCCACAATTCCATAATACAATTAAATATTTATTAATCATTGAATATTCCCGGTCCGAACAAAAAAGTAGTCGTGCATACATGATGCCATGCATGTATTATTACAATTTTATTTGTTTGTCTACAAAAGAATTACATGGATAGACGTTCAAATTGCAGTGACGGATCACTGCACTGCACAAAAATTCACCATAACATTCCTATAGAGAGGTTTAGAACTTAGTGGTGCTGAATATTTTTGGGCAATTTTCGGGTCAGATTCGTACTATTGTTGATGTTTCACCCCATTCCGAGGTGAACGATCTCAGTATTTACCTCTTGTCGCAAAGGTCACTTGTATACAATATGTGCTACTTGTAAGAAGTGGTTATACACAAATACCGTGCATCCACTCATTCATCACAAGAATTCGCTGCGTAAGGAATGACATCAGTCATACCCAAGTCACTTTCATACTGCCAAAGCCAAAGAGGATGATCCAGCAATTATGATACAGTGTTGTTGCTTGGGATCATCACTCCGCAGACTGGTTTGATGCAGCTCACCATGCCACCTCACCTTATGCTACAAGTTTCCTTTCTACTTAACTACTACATGCTATATCTACTCTAATATTCATTTCTCGATTCACCTCTATCGTTCCTACCACCTATAAATCTTTTAAAAATATACATCCCTGAAGATGGTTTTCCGTGGTTTCCAATTTTCACACCAGGTAAATGCTCGGTCTTTACCTTAATTAAGGCCCGGCCGCTTCCTTCCAACTCCTAGGCCTTTCCTGTCCCATCGTCACCATAAGACCTATCTGTATCGGTGCGACGTAAAGCCACTAGCAAAAAACCTACCGAACGAGTTCGTCGTGTCTCAGGTTGTGTCCTATTACTCTGTCTCTTCTTCTGCACAAAGTTTGTTAAGTTGTTTTCCTCTCATTAATTCCATTCAGCTTCTCCTCATTCATCATTCGATCTACCCCTCTCACTTTCAGCATTCTTCTCTAGCACCACAAACATTGAAATGGACTTAAGAAGGTCTTCAAATGTAAAGATGAGAATGTTATTTAATCTTCGACCCCTCATCCATCGATTTTCTTTTCTTTAGTTCTGTTGTCATCTTATCTTTTATTCTATTGTGACGTGCTTTGTGGTTATTTCTCTATTCGACATTATTCGACTCTTTTCTTCTCTTATAAGTTCTAAGTCATTCCGATCTAAGAACGAGCCTTAACGTGACGGACGGCGTTGTTTAAGTTGACAATCAGTATCAGCGTGGAATACAATTTTTCGGAGGATATATTTGATCGAATGCAACACTTTACAGCGCATGCGTGAACTTCGCCGTGGTCGTAGTTACTGCAAACCATTGTTAGGTGGAACTCCAGAGTGTGAGCTGATTTATAAGGAGTAATAAAGACAAACGCCCTATAAATAGTTAAGTAAATAACAATAACGTCCAAGCTTTAGCTCTTGGTAATTGGTATTTGGAATAAGAGAAAGTTCACATAAAATGGAGTGATTAAAGTGTGATAATAAAATATTATAGATAGAAATGTTCATTTGTATGTTTGTGTCTATTAACTGTTGCAAACCTGACCTGTTCTATGCGTGCTATTTTCATGAACACTGTTATTATTAGAGCCTGGAGGTTTAGGCGGTAAGTGCAAACTAATTTCGCTGTAAGAAGTTACCCGTTCTTCCGTAATGTAGCGAGAGTAACATACATTCTAGGGGAACTGTTGGGGGCTATCCGTAATCCTTCTGCAAAACTCATAGCATAACCGTTGTGCAGGCTTTAGCATACTACTTACTCTCTTCGGAATATTTACACATTTAAATTGATAATCAATGTTTAAATGCATAACCTCTTGAAATAATTTGGAAAAATATTTCGTGTTTACCGCCCTAATACCTCAGTTCATTGTACCAAAACAGATACAATTTTTCCACTTGTTTTTCCAATAGAATTTTCCAACAATTCTCACCCTCTCGGGGGTTGTGAATAAAAAGCATTCAGTTAAATGCGGAACATGTTCATTGGAACCGTTTTTGGAGCTTTTAAAAATACGGCAATAAAGTATCTCGATACAATGAAACTGTAAATATAAAAGCCCACGCGGGCGATGTGTTGTAACGTCACGTCGCGTCGGCCTGACAGACAGTAGGCTTGTTTTGTTGTTCCGCTTGCGTCCGAGGTTTGTAAATTTCAAGCGTCATTGCTTTCCTTCCTCCCCTTGCCCCGCAGGCCAACCCTCCATATTTTCCAAATGAGCATCATTACAACAGTACATAGCCAATACAATATCCCCATACTAATTACTTTTAATGTGCAGACCACATCCTGACGTGTTTCCGCCATGCCATTCCCTCCCTTCCTTTTCCCGAATTGTTGCTTTCCGTCAATTTATATTTCGTTGTGTTGTATTTATTAGTGTCTCATTACATAAACATTTTGTTTGTAGCAGGTTTTACAAAAAAAAAAAAAAAAGAATAGCATGAAGCGAAATAACAATGGTTGTGGCTATTTAAATGTGACGCAACAGTAGTTCATTCGTTTTGACAACAATCGCTAGTTATAAATCGTAAATGTCAATGTACCAGTGTGACGTCACGTCCCCTGACCCGCGCGCCACCGAGTTACACAGGAAACACAAACGCACATAAATCATGCGAACTATCGCCGACATAGGAACTGAAGGTTTTTAACAGGTGCTCTGGACATTCAAATAAGTTCCCAAAACAATATCAACTAGCAATGATTTACTGGAACAATATCTTTAACATGTTGCATTTTCCTTTCTATGACCTTGCTGTTTGTGATTAACCTAAGTTTGTTCTTGTGTATAACGACTAGGGTGCGCCCACTCTAACAGAACACGGCAGTTTTCTGGTCATATTCTGATGCTCACGGGAGACTCAGTGGTGGTGATTATTGTTTTAAGAGGAAGTACAACTAGGTAACCATCCTCTATATAACACTAATCAGAGAGAGAAATGGAAGGGATCTGACACTTCGAAAATTGAATGTAACGGCCAAAGAAAGACAAGGGCCACGTAGGGCGTGAAAATGAAAGACTCTCTAGGCCTCGCACTCTCTAATACCGTCGGGATAGGATAATGGCAAGAACTGACCAAGCGAGGTCAGATACGATAGATGGAAGTGAGGATCCCGGCACAAGTAAGTGGAAGCAGTGCCAGGATTCAGCTAAGGGACCCGTGGTCGCTAACTCACGCTCCCAAGTTAAGAGCCCCTGGGACCCGTTTGAGTCGCCTCTTACGACAGGCAGG
This sequence comes from Anabrus simplex, assembly GCF_040414725.1. Classification (NCBI taxonomy): domain Eukaryota; kingdom Metazoa; phylum Arthropoda; class Insecta; order Orthoptera; family Tettigoniidae; genus Anabrus; species Anabrus simplex. Next base: position 24,804,120 of record NC_090272.1, on the reverse strand, counting down.
AGATACCGTGGGTGTATTTCTACCACCCACATCCATAGGGGGCACGAGAGACTCATCTCAAGGTAAATTTGAAGAAAAGTTAAAATATGGAAAGAAATACGAAGAAAGCTAAATATACTTCCATTAAATTCCGCATATCGCTGACCATTCCATTAAGAGTTTCAATATCGCATGTATGCAAGAGGGGTGTACCAAAACACGTAGAGTACCACAGTCTTTTGGAGCCATTCCTTGCTTGAAACTGCACTGCATCACAAAGCTTTGTCCCACACCCATCTGATTGATTCGTAACCTCTGAATTCCAGAATGAGGATTAAAATGATTCATTGTTAGTTATTATCAGACACCGGAGTTTTAGGTTAGATGGAAACTAGGTTATTTTGGTTTTTAGCAAGTGCCCGCTCTCCCGTAATGTGGCGCGAGTAGCATAAACTCTAGGGGTTCTGATGGGCTGCTGTCTGATGCGCTCTCATTTGAAAGTAGACTACCTGCTGTCTTGTGATAGTCTATCATTTTAAATCGGAATGGTGAGAGTAAATGTGTGTGAGTATAAAATATAATATATGAACCAATAGGAGGAGAGGTAACGTGTTAAATGGACCTAGGATCTTGATGTAGAAAGTAGATGTGTTTATCTGTTTATGCATCTGGAAATACATAGCACCCAAAGAATGAAAGGAAATGAGAAATGTCTTCAATTTTTAACGCATCCTTACGTTCCTCGACAAAAGGTACAAGGAAAGAGAAATGTTAAGAAGCTTGGGTAGAACGCGGATTTCGCCGACAGTATTTAACTAGCGATTGTGTTTAATGTCTCATTTTACAGATAAGAGAGGTGGCTACATTTTACAGATAAGAGAGGTGGCTAGATTTTACAGATTAGAGAGGTGGCTACATTTTACAGATAAGAGAGGTGGCTACATTTTACAGATTAGAGAGGTGGCTACATTTTACAGATAAGAGAGGTGGCTACATTTTGCAAAAGAATTGAAAATCTGAAACGTAGTTTTCATGAAAATAAGACACACTTTGTGACGTCACACGCGGTCAGTCTGCGTTACAATAGTGACAGCCGATTGCAGTATAGAACAGCGAGTACATTATGTTGTGTAACTCATGAAGAATTCTGTGAGTGGAGATAAGGAATTTTCCGAGTAAGAGATAGAAAATTTTGATAATTTACATAATTTGGAATCACCAAGAGCCATGGATACTCTCGTAAATTGTAAATTAGAAAATGGCAATTGGATGACAGTGCACGGTGAAACTTTAGGACCAGCGTCCATTGAGTGCCTGCGGTGTGGTAATTCTGTTCTGCTCTGCGGGAGAAACAGTAGAAGAACAGTTCGGTTCGCTTTCTAAGTGGGGGATTGCATCATTAAGTCGGTCGGCCCAAACGCGGACTACTTTCCGTGTTTCTAGTATCCAAGAGGTAGAATACCATACAGCTCTGATGGAATTTATAAATCTGTATCCTATGAAATACTACCTCTTATGAATTTGATAAAGAGACAGTAGTGTAGACAAGAAGTCCTAGGTTCAATCCCGCAGGCCAGTCCATGAAGTGCTGGAATGCACCTGATGTATTCGGTACCTCATGATTCACTTCAGCAAACACTTGTGGTTTTACATCGAGGTTCCGACACTATGTTTAACTTACCCATACATTCAACTACCAAGCGTCTACGCTAAAAACTCAGTAAATTGAAGGCATCCCTCAAAAAACAGGCCAAATTCGTTTCACGACATCATTCAGAACCTCAAAACATTATCTTCACGTCCAACTAAATGTGTTTTAATATAGAGCCACGAAATGTATTGCTATTTATTAATTTGGGAGTTATTTGCGGTGCTGGAAAGGGCTCCGATTATCTTTCTGATGTGAAGAGTTCAGCTGACATGGGTCTCCTGATTGCTTATTTATAAGGCTATGAAGTCGCAATCTTCAGTGAGGCACCTTAGAACAAGAAAGTGCTCGTCCATTTCACTGCCAGGCACAAGACACAAGTCTGAAAAGTTTTCCTGCGTACATCACGGGAACTAACTGGATCACCTGAAAAGGTGAGAGTACGGTTTTGGCTAACCATGATACCTAACTTCCCGATAAAATTTACAGTAACGAAACGCTTACCAACTGGCTACAATGAAAGTTGGACTGTATGGGAATATTTTAATGCAATGAGAGCAGCAATAGTCAGCTTCAAAGTCAACCTTACGAGATGGGGCTAACAAGTGTGACTGCGGCGAACAACAAACAATGAAACACTTGCTTCAAATGTCCGATGTGTCCATTTTCTTTTGCTGAAGATTAACTGTTTCAGGTAGCACAGAACGTGGTTAACACTGCAAAATATTGGTCACGATTCGTCTAACATATATCTGGTGTTTCAAAGTAATATTTGGCTGTGTCTAAGATGTTTTTGATACGAGAATAAATAACACCTTTCATACCATCCATACCTCAGTAGCCTTGAGACCCAGACCTCAGTGGAATTTGCATTTCACTCCGACCACTGTCAGATGCAAAAATATTACATTCATCAAGAAACGTCAGGAGTCAGGTCACTGCATTATTAACAAATAGTTATTAAACTAGTCATTAGTTAATTAGTTCACAGTGAACGTAGTGCAGGCTGGTTGGGCGGAGAACGGGACAATTTTCTAAATCAGCGAGGTGGCTTGCTTATTGAGCCCACGTCACGCCACGCTGCAAGTCAACAGGTGCAAACAGTGGGGAGATAGAGTGCTTACAGGGAAATTAATCAAACAGGTGACAAGCAAGGCAATGTTTTGCAAGTGATTCATTTAACTCGTGCGGCTAATGAGCACGGCTAGGAGTGGGACACGATAATAATAATAATGATAATATAGCCACGTGGTACCAAGGAGCAACGCGAGTTTGACAAATGAAATCTTTACTGACTCTCTAGAAAAGAAACCAAGGAGGCCAAGTCCACTGATGTGGAAAGACACTTCTTGTAAGAAGTGGGGATTCCACGTGGCGATATTTGGGACGTGACCCCCTCAAGATGGGACTTAAATCACGCCAGAGTTTCCAAGAAAAGCTTGAAACAGGCGAGACGTGGGTTGAAGAAGGAAGCAACAGCACGACATTAAATGCACCAGTAAAGTTCGTAGAAGAAAACATTTGGAATAATGTGGTCCATAACTGTCCGAAATAATAATAATAATAATAATAATAATAATAATAATAATAATAATAATAATAATAATAATAATAATAATAATAATAATAATAATAATAATAATAATAATAATAATAATAATCTCTCCTTCTAAAATAAAATCATGTCATACGACAAACACCCACACACATATTTCAACAAAGTCCAAGAACAAAAGATTGAAATAGTTAAAGAATTCAGTTACTTGGAATGCTGTATAATGCAAAGCAATAAACTTGAACTGGCCTTCCAACTAACGATAGATAGATACATCAAGAAATCCCTTTCATAGGAGTCCAACATTAAACATTGAAAACAGTGATAAACCATAACACCATACGCAGCAGAAACACTAAAAATGAATTCCAAAGGCCAGATAGAGAAACTCGAGCTAAAACAAGGGAGAAGTTTTAAGGAAGATCATAGGACCAAAATTTCAAGACAATACATCAAGAATAAACACACTACAAGAAACTTGAAAAACTCTGAGATACTATGCGAAAAAGAAGGATACATTTTTACAGTCATCTTCTCAGAATGAATAGATTGACCAAACAAATCTTTGGCTTCTTCCGTAACCGCAAAGCAAAACCCAACTGGTTTAAAGAAACTGAAAAGGACGTAGTAGAATTAAAAATTACAGAAAATTCGTTTGAACAGCTAAAATAATAACTAAGGACGAAAATATAAGGTTCCAAGACAAATCTACATTGAAAGCCAAACCTGTTATCTCAGAAGACGAGAGAAAGAATGGAGAAATACTGGGCACTAAGGAAAGTCCCAAAGAGGGTGAAACGAAAGAAGGAGAATAAGAATAGGAAGAAGCATTAAAACATGCTTTGTATGCAGCGGAATGCGTTGCTATGAACAAGAAAGGCCTGATAGAAAAATTAGAAATTGAAGTAAGAAAGCTGTTAAGGAAATGTCTTGGCCTGTATAAAGGCAAACGCGGTCTAGAATATCAAGAATAACGGCCGAGGGAATTCGTCGTGCGGAGCAGCGGTCGCTTGGTAGGCCAAGGCCCTTCAAGGGCTGTAGTGCCATGCGGGGGGGGGGGGGATATAAAGGCAAAGATGAATGTAGAAGTCGGCGTAAACATGAGCTATATTCTCTGGTGTCATGCGGAGGAGGAGAGTTGGTTCAAGCGGGTGGAAAGGGACCTGCAGGAGATGGGGATCATTATGAAGGTATAAAAGAAGAGAGAAGGAGGAAAGTAAAAAAATACCAGTTTTTTTTTTCAAGAAAGTCCAAAGTTGAAGACGGAAAAGACGTGGACAGAGGAAAGGAAAGAGCAAGACCAGAAACGAATGAAGGATCACTGGAGAAAAACAGCTGAAGTAATAATAATAATAAGAAGAAGAAGAAGTTGGGTAGAAGTATCGTAAGACGATTTTGTCTTCATGGCAGACTGTACAGAAAGACACCGATCTGATAATTTGCAGGTAGTACTCTCAAAGAAATAGCTGTCTTCAATATGATATTTTATTTTCTAACGTCACACTGAATGTTTTTCGCGACGGAAGGATGAGCAAGGGCTAGGACTGGGAAGTAAGGGGCCATGGCCTTGGTGTGATCCTGTGTCCTAGCAGAGTTCACAGTCAGCATTTCAAGATAGTCCGATCTGTATTGCAAACCACGGACATGCGGTAATATCACGGCCACATTGATATTAACGGCACGACTTGACAGGGATAAGTGAGGAGAAGGGCTAAGCTCTTCTCAAGTCTGATGCGACACAGTGTACCAAAAGAGCTGCTGGCAGTGAAAGTGCAGTATGTGGTGTGGGTAGAGAGCTCAGGTCCACGATCTGACCCCACACATCACGACCTACAACATTTCCTCCAGTGGCCAAGTTTCACCGCTCTGCGTATTCCTGTCTTACGTCACTTGTTATTCCAAACAACAAGATTAATCGTCCTTCTTCTCATTAACCCACATTAGACTGGCGTTCTGTATACAGGACACCTAATATTAGAATTTCTTCTGGATCTTCTCAAATCGCATCTACTTAAATCGGGTGCTACTTGGTGGTGGTGCTGCTGCTGGTGGTGATAGTAATTATTATTATTATGTCCGACTCGTTGGCTGAACGGTCAGCGTACTGGCCTTCGGTTCAGAGGGGCCCGGGTTCGATTCCCGGCCGGGTCGGGGATTTTAACCTTAATTGGTTAATTCCAATGGCACGGGGGCTGAGTGTATGTGTTGTCTTCATCATCATTGCATCCTCATCACGACGCGCAGGTCACCTACGGGTGTCAAATAGAAAGACCTGCACCTGGCGAGCCGAACCCTTCCTGGGATATCCCGGCATTAAAAGCCATACGACATTTCATTTTCATTATTATTATTATTATTATTATTATTATTATTATTATTATTATTATTTCGTATAGGCCGAGTGGGGTTGGTGCCCAGTAATTGGGCATCCTCTGGCTGTGTTGTTCCTTCCTCTCGTTTGTCCAGACGGTACCTGTCCTCCTTCTTTGTGTTTGTCCTGGAACCTCCTTTCTCCCCCCCCCCAGTTCCTGTAGATCTTTGTTTACTCCCATCAACCACGGTGACTTGGCCTTTGCCAGTACACGAGAAGCTGGCTGATGAACCTGGGGTCCTTTCCCGGCCACGTCCGCGATTTTTTCGCAGTATTTGTAGATCTCTTGTCCGACTCGTTGGCTGAATGGTCAGCGTACTGGCCTTCGGTTCAGAGGGTCCCGGGTTCGATTCCCGGCCGGGTCGGGGATTTTAACCTTCATTGGTTAATTCCAATGGCCCGGTGTCTGGCCCCAACATCCCTGCAACTCACACACCACACATAACACTATCCTCCACCACAATAACACGCAGTTACCTAGACATGACCCTCATCGGAGGGTCTGCCTTACAAGGGCTGCACTCGGCTAGAAATAGCCACACGAAATTATTATTATTGTAGAGCTCTTGTTTGGGGCGCCTTTTTTATTGAATACCTTCCTTGATTGGTCCTAATATATTCTTCTTGATCCATTCTGCCCAACTTATTAGCACTTTCTCGGTTTTTCTTCTTCTCTTCATCCATTCTCTGAGTTCTTTGTTACGTTGTACAGTCCATCCTGCACTTAGTCTGGTGGGCTTTATGAATTAAGGCTCTGAATTTGATCCTATCTTCAATGGTTTCTTCATTATTGCCAATTTCATTTAGGTCTTCACTGATTTCTTTGAGCCTCTTATTGTGATTTTTCATTGTCAAGTTTAAAATTTTCTTTGTGAGCCTGTTATTATCCATTCTTTATAACTGACTATAAAATTTTAATCGTCGTTTCCTGATTGTATCTGTGATTTTTTCTGTAGATTGGTACTTTTCATGTGATTTCTTTTTCACCCAAATTCCATTTTCGCACTTTGGTGCTAAGATTTTCTGAGTTGTAATTTTGAGATGGACGACGGTAGATTCATCTGATTACCATGATGGTCCTATTACACTATCTGCACTGAAGGTTAATGGTAGGGAGTCACGAACGTCGAAAGAGGGCACGGTTGGACTATGTCTTATGATGTCGGCATGCAAAATATCTCTTACATGATACCAAACAGTATTTCTTATCCTCCTAAGTTCCTAAGTCAATACATCAGTAATGTTCAGTAAAACACATTGAATTAAAATGACATTAAGATTAAAATTATGGAATATGCATTAAAATATTGCTAAAAGTTCTTGATAAAGTAAAATGGAAGGTACGAAGGTGCATATTTTGTTGTGGGTTCCAGTCTCTATCCTGCATGACTCAGCCTCTTGTCGACGATTAAGAACTCGAATATTTTGCGTCCATATGTCTATGAATAGGTCGGAGGTCTCAATTACAGATGTTTTTTCATGACAGGAACCGTCAATAACTATGATCTGGAATGGAATTAAAAATTAGTTAGAAGTAAATGTAACTGGATTAACTGCGTTAAGAGTTCTGCTGAACATTTAGTGTTTACCAGAGAGAATTATAGGGTCGATGCATAAGTTCGTGCGATGTTCTTTTGGCTTGGCAACAATGTGGCGTGAAGGGATTGCTTCTCGTTGTTCCGTTGTTTTAACTGAGTTTGGAGTCCGGCTCCACGCGCTGGCCTTTGGTCACAGGGTTCCCGGGTTCGACTCCCGGCAGGGTCGGTAATTTAAACCACCATTGGTTAATTTCTGTGGCACGGAGACTGGGTGTATGTGTCGTCTTCGTCATCATTTCATCCTCATCATGACGCGCAGGTCGGCTAACGGCGTCAAATCGAAATGCCTGCACCTGGCGAGCCGAACATGTCCTCGGACACTCCCGGCACTAAACGCCACACGCCATTTATTCATTCAACTGAGTTTGGAGTTTGTGTGTTGTGAAACACAGTTTTTCTTGATTGTGAACGTATTATTTATGCATATTCAGACAAACGGATATGGAATGTCAAGACACGTTTTACTCTTTGAGTTTAACCGACGATCCAGTGCAGCAGAACAATTTGTACAGTGCACGGGTATGAATCAATTGCACAAAAATGGTCTTCCCGCTTTCGAGCAGGACGGTTTGACCTGTCTGATGATCCACGTTCTGGAAGACCTTCAGAATTTGACGAAAATCGCTCGAATGTGTTGCTTCATGAGAATCCTCGTCAAAGAACGCGGGAAATGGCGCAAGTGTTTGAATGTGATCAGTCAACTATTGTACGCCATTTGCATTCGATGCTAAGTGGCAGAAACAAAAATCAACGCGTAAACATCTGTTCTTGGCTTCCTTGTGATAGGCACGAAGCATTCCTTTCGAACATTGTCACCGGTGACGAGAAATGGTGCCTGTATGTTAACATGAAGAAGAGGCCCATCACAACTCCCCTTGCCAAGGACAGTGCCCATCGACAGAAAATCCTGTTGTGTGTTTGGTGCAACAAAGATGGCATTCTTCACCATGAACGTCTTTCGAAAAGCGTAACGATTACCTCTGCTGTGTATAGTGACCAGCTAAGACGGCTTGCCGTTTCTATTGGCAATAAAAAACAAAGACAACAACCAGTCTTATTGCTCGTCCGCATACAGCGCAATCGACCAAAGGTGTGATCGCTGAACTTGGATTGGAACCTCTTCATCATCCTCCGTATTTTCCTGACTTTGCCCCCTCAGATTTCCGTCTTTTCCGCTCTCTTTCTAACCACATTCAGGGGCAATTGTTTCTGACGAAGCTTCACTTGACCAATGGCTAACAGATTTCTTCCAGTCAAAACCAAAACATTTCTACAGGCGAGGCATTCAACTGCTACCTCAACGTTGTCAGATGGTCATAGAGAATAGAGGTGAATACATCACTGAGTGACTGTGAATGTGAGTTACAGTGCGTGACAGTGACAGTAAAATCAAATAAATAAAGTAAAATATAAAATATAAGAACCTCACGAACTTATGCGTTGACCCAATAATTTAAAATGAAAGCAACATCTCCCAGTAGAGTTCCAGTTCCTCTGCCGTTTGTAGCTCATGAAATGAAAGCCTCTTCACTTTCAGATGGGGATCGAACTCGCGACCAATAATGTGTTATTTGTTTTCAGAATTGTGCGCAACAAGGCGGCGGAAAAGGCAAAACACGTCCACCAACACCAGCAGCAGCAACAGCAGCAGAGTGGTGGTGGTACCGGAGGTGGTGGGGGTGGTACGGGGGCGGGCTCTGTATCGGTCATCACGCACGCCCCCGCTAGTTCGGTGGCACACCACGACCCCCAGCGACCTGGAGCCTACAGCATCAACGGCATCCTGGGAATCCCCCAGGGTCAACAGCCGGACCCCAACGGAAACAGCATCAGCAAGCGCAAGAGGGACGACCAGCATGCAGGTAAGTCTTCTGCTTTACTCACTGAGTCTGTGGCGTTGGGTTGCTGACCTTTCCATTATCGTCCACTTCTGTGCTTTAAATGTATCATCGCAAAACAAAACTGTGTTGATTGGTGCTGTTCGTGAATTTAAGATTCTGAATAATTTCCATTTCAAAACAATTTGACTTGTCTAATTGTAACAATGATAGATAAGTGAAGCTAGAAATAGAAACGTTCACCTTAGCGACAATCAAATGATCATAAATATGTCTCTCGACGATGGCCGTCTATCAATGGCTGCTCATTCCAGATGGCAAGCAGTCATAAGAGGTAGCCTGCACGGTTGCTAGGTAACATTGTCTGGCCATACATCCACACCTTACATCACAACGTGCACGGTTGCTAGGTAACATTGTCTGGCCATACATCCACACCTTACATCACAGCGTGCACGGTTGCTAGGTAACATTGTCTGCCATACATCCACACCTTATATCACAACCTGCGCTATTTCTATGGTTACACTTCCGTCACTCATTTTAACGCATTACGTTACACAAGTTTTGCAACGCAAACAGTCCCTTCTCAAATGCACTGTTCTTACTGATACCTCAGCTTCTTCCTTACTTTTACTGCCACGAATGTGACTGAGTCTTCACTGGAAGCTACATCTCACTGTGCCAAGAGACAGATGAACAAACACTGCATCCATCAAGAAATTACAACACACCTACTTAGAAAGTGAATCCCTCACACAAATATGAGTTCATAGCAGGTTTGCGCCAGTATTGTCATGGGGGTCACGCACGGCAGATGCTAGTGCACATAAAACGCTGCACATATTCATTATTTGAGCCTCATTTACATCAATCATGGGTACGCAACATGCAGATCGCGTTACTGTGCAGAGTTAAAATTTTCATGGATTTTAAAATATCAGCCTTGCTAATAAGATGATGCAATTAGCATACTATTTTACCAATGGGATCACATCACGTGCAAGCCAACAAATTTCACACCCGTCATCATCATTTCCTATTCAAATAGCTTGGTTAACACATCATTTCCCAGACGTGTTATCGTGGGATAAAAGCGAACGCCAGTTTTATAACTAAGTTTGTATCTAGTAGGTATTAATTATCATACTAGTGGACAAAAACTGGATATCTATGAATTTGGCGGCATTGATTGAATTATCTAGTAGGGCACTGACATATCATCTGCACTGTCAGCTACAGTATGTTGATCGATGATTATGTTAATGATTTCGACATGACGGAAGAGGGGGAAGAGGGAGTTTTAATAAACACGTGTATCGTTAGCCGGAACAATGAACTAAACACAAACACGATCATCTCAACAATAAAGTCACTTGTGGCGCACGGCCAGCGTAATCAACAGCCGTATAGCGCACGCGTGTCATCACTATCGTTACCACAAAACATCAGATTTTAAACGCTGTTAGTAATAATAGCAATAAACAAGTTGTAAATTCTGCCGAGATAAAAAATATAGCATTCCACCTTTCAATACACTTTTAAAGACAACCTTACAATAATGATACGTAAATGAAAGATATTTTTTCCACCAGTACTTGTTTCGGTTCTATTGAACTATCATTAGTTGGCTGACAGTTAAATTGACGAAAGACATTCTAACAATTACTAGAAAATGATACACAAAAGGATGGTGTGTAATGAACAAATAAAGAGTACATTAAAAAGGAGAGTTGAAAACAGCTACTAATAGACACCGCATCATGTGGGCGATTCTATACATCTACCGACTGATTATTGGATGATATAAATTCTTTCATGGATTACGTCGAATGTGGACCTGAAATGAGTATAATGTGTTCGTTATAATATTATTTAATTAAAAATAAAGAAATTCAACAATTATAAAAGACAATAATGCTCTTTACGTGGAACAATTACTTTCACGTATTCATTTTAAAATTTGGAAATTCCGGGCGAGCTGCATCTCACTTTTAACTCTCGGAACGTGCAGCCGTGGCCCAGGTGTTGAGCACTGGCGTCTCTCCATCTGGACGGCAGGTACAGTGGACGCTCACTTTTCCAACTCCTTCGCCTTCAGAGAAACCAACTTCTCCAATTTCATTCCCGGAACAGAGCATAGTCATGGGGCTAATTGAGCGTACTACAGAAAAAAAAAACACCAAATTAATTCGTGGGCCAGAGGTGACCAGTCTTAGAGAATGGGGAAGGTATACTTTAGGACATGGAGACTTCCTGCGCGTAGACGGGATAAAGAGATGTGTTACTTTTTACTTTACTAATAAATATCAGGTAATAGCATATGAACTGCTCCATGACGACTGTTCGAGTTATTTTCACAACTTGAAGACTTGTGCCGTTGAATGATGATTTATTAATTTACGATCGATATCTTCGTTGGCTGGCTGTCCGCCAAGGGTAGGTCTTAAAGGACTGGCGGTGCCTTTGTCCCCCTAATTAGTGCCTGTTCCCTCCCCCTGGGGGACTACACACCGCACCCCCTACCATCACACAACACGTGTTATGTCCTCAAACACACGAACCAGCCATATCATCTACACTTCGCCACTCTTTGGGGGTATCATTTTATTCTGTAACGTGCTTATGTAAAGATCTTCGCGTTTGAGATTTGACAGATTTACGATTTTTCAGACATTTTCAGTTAAACAGGGTTCAGACTTGTAAATCTTCAATCCTTATTCAGTAAACTTTGATTAGAATGCAATCTTACTAAAGTGATTAACAAATATATTCTAGCCCGTACAACGGTTCTGATATGAGATTTGCATAAACAATAGGCGTACACCTATTAGAGCCCCTAGAATGTATGTTACTCTCGGTACATTATGTACGAGGTTACTGCCCGAAAGCGCGAGCTCTATCTGTCTGAGAAGTCATCAAAAGCAGTAGTGAGACTGAACTCTTTCCCCTGCCTCAGTTGGCCAACATGGATTATTAATATTCCATTCGAGGTCAGCGGAAATGTCGATACTGGGAAGTCGACGTGTTTGCGTTGGAAAAAGATATTTATTGTCGCCGTTTTCTGCTAGCATTTCCATGAATTATTAAATAAAACAGTCCTAGGAAGAAAGAAAATCACTAAATTTCCATTAGAACATCACTGTTGAGCTAGACAAGAAAATAAGTCTTTTGAAATCCATTTGACTGAGTTACATTTAACGGAGTACAGCATGATTGTACTTTTCCGCAGTCCGCAGTTGGTCAATGTTCAATGTAAAACTGATTTTAAAAAGGGTGATTCGTAGTTACATTATTTCAACAGGGAACACAAAATATTTATTTGGATGTGGTATTCTTCTCTGTGCAAAATTACATTATAAAGTATACGTACAAGAAAACTGCTGCTTAGCTTCTTTAGGAAGGTAAGTTGAATTGTTGACAAAGAAACATAATTTTACATGAGAACTGTTCTACATTGTCTAACGGCTTGTTAATGGAGACGTGTATTGGATGTGTGGACCATGGAGAACCGGCTAGGAATCAATAAGCCGTACTATCTTCCCCCTGCAGACATCCTCTTGGGACGGCGAGGAACCTTTGATCTGGCGCTCCTTGCGAAGCGGATAATGCGGGAAAATCTACATGCAAAGCTGCCACAGCGTACGATCAACTCAAGCACTTGATATCCTCCGTCCCAGTACTTTGAAGTGATTTTGAGAATTCCACTCTCACTTCACGAATCAGCCTTACAATTTTTCTGGGACGTCATACAGTTTGCTACCAACTCATGTATGTAGTTGTTGTTTGTTGAACTGTACTCTTGACCGGATTTCTCAAGAAGTAATAAGCGCTGAAAATGAGTAATCGAAACAAGGAACATGTAACATAGCGTCTAGGCCGTTGGTCTTTCAGACGATTTTAGTACGAGAACAGGCTTGCAAGACGTGTTACCTCCCACCGACTTAGCTAAAACTATATGTGGTATTTTTCAGTGATTCACTTGGCGCTTCAGTCAAACAGTAATCTGACTACCTGAATATTGTGAACGAAATTATATTAATTTGGTTTGGCAAGATTAAAAGTATCATATATCTTCCATTTGGCTAGAAAATACAATATTATAAAATGCAACATTTGCAAGTACAAATTAAAATAAATGCACATTAAAATGAAGTTTCACTGGAATTCAGGTAGAAGTAAGACCACTGCATTGAGAAAACTCGAACTGCTGGAGAATGTATAGTAGGCCAACTGTATCTCTAAGAAAACTTCACGTGTTTTGATAATGTGTAACGTAGTCTCCAAGATTCAGTGCGAATAAATGGAAAATGAGGCTATTTCCGAGTAAAACTTTACTAAGCGGAAACTGCCTTTAGCGGAAATATTTCGGTCCCGTGAGATTCCATCGAAGACAGGATGAAATGTAAGTATGTGTGTATGTTCTACATCTCATCCAAACCACTGGAACAATTCAAACCAAACTTCGTACACATATGACTTACTATCTGGAGAAAAACACTGTGGGGATAAACCACCCCTAGCATACATAGGAGGATGATAATGATGATTATAATGTATTAACTTGAGCTCCTTCTATGATCTTTATAGGTAGGTAATAATTTGGATATTGGTATACATAAGTTGAATAACTTAAATGTTCTTAACAACACATGTTTGAAAAACAACAGGCCAGAACTTCAGACATTATCTAAGAGAAATTTGGGGTGAATTCTCGAAATATTTGTTTGGACATACATTAGACTTCATATAATCATAACCACAATTTCCAATAATTAATAATTAATGAGGAATGGGACAGTTTCCCACTGGTTTCCTCACAGAGCCAAACATTGTTACTACATATCAGTCTGTACATCAACCTATCCTACTTGTGACATTTTCGCAACGTTTATTAAGTGATATAAAATATTTTAGAAATTTTTGACGGGAAAATAATGTTTCGTGGGAATTAGAAGCAGACAGCAGGGTGTTTCAAGGAAGCCACTTTATGCTGTATGAGCTGCATGTCAGCATGTATTGTAAACGTTGTACTCGGCCAGTCTTTGGAGCGTGTTTGATTTATGTGCCCGGGCCCTTGGAGTACAATGGTCGCCTCTTCTCCTCTCGTGGATCCAGAAGGCCGTGAGCTACTGTAATCAAATTGTTGTTACAGCATCATAATGACGGGGGAGCGTTCTACATGACCAAACCGAAACAATATCGCCCTGTCTAACTTTAACGGTGATCAGTTAATATCGCTCTCGAAAACTGCGGCGCATGCGGCACTGTGAGGAGTTGTCCACATCATTTGGAACTGTATACTTGAGCTTCATTATGTCGCCCTAAAACCTCATCAAACCTACTCACAATGTATTTCTCCATTTGTTACTTAGTGCATTTTCGAGTTACAAATAAGAAAGACATTTATCACGCAAATAGTTAATTTGGTTTTTATCCATGAAGCTTCGTAGTTCACATCATCCACCACCCACTAAATCCCAACGTAGTCTTTTCTCTATGCTATCCAGCTGGTGTTGCATGTGAAGCAATAACGTTCCAAACTTGATAACACAGGATTTATCGCTTTCTTGGAAGAATTTGTAGATGGTTGAACATAAACTCACTCGGCGGGTTCCTGTGCGGTTAGGGACTCGCAGCTGTGAACTTGTATCCGGAAGATAGTGGATTTTAACCTCACTGTCGGCAGTCCGGAAGATGGCTTTCCGTGGTTTCCCATTTTCACACCAGGCAAATGCTGCGACTGTACCTTAATTTAGACCATGGCCACCTCCTTCCCATTCCTATCCCTTCCCCACCCCATCGTCGCCATAAAACCTATCTGTCTCGGTGCGACGTAAAGCAAATCTTAAGGAAGAGGTAACATAACCTCGTCTTCAGTGTCTGTAATACTGAAAAGCCCGATTTCTTAGATTCACAGAGAATTCATAAATATTCAGACTGACTTATAGAACACACAACTTTTCGTCCCTTAAACTGATAGTGAAGACATCTAAATGTATACAATGGAAATCTAGTGAAGGTATTTACAGGAAATAAATCTTATCAGACCATTAAAACCAAAGATGTTTCTTTTAATGCGTGTTTCGAATTTAAAACACCATTACTGGAGCGTCTAACGAATTAACCCTCCGTTCATATCTTTGATAGTGAAAATGACATGAGTAAATGTTTTATTAATAACTGTAGTGTTCTCTTTGAATATTAAAATGTTTGTATGCAATAACGCCGTGGTATGCCATGACACTAGCAGGCTCTGCCATCATCTACCAGAGTACACTTAATGTTCTCATGCAACAGGCTTTGGATGGCTGAAAACGCCTATATACATCATCTGTTAAATTTACAGAAATTAGCAGGCTGTGGAACAGTTCTGTATTCATCCACTAGACTGAGGATCAGTTCTACAGCACTGAAGAGATACCGAGACACCATGTGCATTCATCCTCATGTTGATGCATTCTCTTTGCCGCTAATTACAAATGTGTCGTGGTGCTATTTGAGCTCCTGCGATGACCGGAATGGCAAGACGTTCGATTAGTTGATCCAGCTTGGAATCGAAGCTGTGGACTCCTCCTGAAAGTTCATTACTGTAAGGAAACATATTGTCATCAAAATCAGCGAAAAACCATAATCAAAAGCAAATTATACCACCTATGAAAGTTGACTGTTAAATATTTGAGTGCAGTACCAGTAATGCCCTCAGTTTATTTTGACGCTGCTAATTGATGCTACACTAACTCTTGCCAGGGGTCCTGTGTTCTGTGCAAGGCGTCATACACCTACGCACTCCCTAACCAGTCACGATCCTAACTTTTACCGCGCCTCTTCCTATAAATAATACGTTGAATTTCCGACATAACCTCGAACAACCTGTGAATTACACATCCTGCACCCAGTTGCCATTATTAATGGACAAGTGAAGTCGAAATCTACCAAGAAGGCGACAATTAATTACCCTCTCGCCGGAACAGGGAGCTGAGATATTTAACAGTATGTGTTGCTGGGTCAGAGGTGGTTTTGTGGACGCTAATCCCAGATATACTGTAAGTATTTGGGATTAAATAATAATAATAATAATAATAATAATAATAATAATAATAATGTTATTTGTTTTAAGTCCCACTAACTACTCTTTTACGGTTTTCGGAGACGCCGAGGTGCCGGAATTTAGTCCCGCAGGAGTTCTTTTACGTGCCAGTAAATCTACCGACACGAGGCTGACGTATTTGAGCACCTTCAAATACCACCGGACTGAGCCAGGATCGAACCTGCCAAGTTGGGGTCAGAAGGCCAGCGCCTTAATCGTCTGAGCCACTCAGCCCCGCAAATAATAATAATAATAATAATAATAATAATAATAATAATAATAATAATAATAATAGTAATAATAATGAAATCGTTCCTAGAAGCTTCTGTGAGAACTGAAAACAATATTCAATCTAAATATGTTTTATTTATTTATTTATTTATTTATTTATTTATTTATTTTGGTAGCGTTCGTGGCCTTAATTTAACTGCAGCTCCAGAATTTCCCTGGTCTTAAAATGGGAAACCACGGAAAACCATCCTCAGGGCTGCAGACGTTGGGATTCGAACCTACCATCTCCAGATTGCAAGCTCGTATTTTCTGCAACACTTTCAAATATCGGAAGTTGTCCCTAAAGGATCTGGCGACAGTGCAGCCAAACAAGTGATCCAATGTGAGAGATAAGTTACTTGAAGGCTCTCATCACACCCCTGAAGTAAGATCTGGCCATCAGTGTTGATGATCTCGGTGGTGATTTGCAAGTCGTTCACGGGTGACGTCTCCTCAGTGAACCGCACTCATCTGTGAGATGATGATTTGGAACGTATTTAACGCTATATATAAAGTTAAGGTCCACTCGCTACATACAGTATATAGCGAATTTAAAAACTGCCAGTAGTGTGTAAGGAGGGAAGTGGGAGTGGGAGGGGGTTGTATTGTTCCGTACCCCAGCTCAGGCGAAGCGGCCGACAAGCGACCCATTCAGTGAAGTCAGGCATCGGAACGGCTTCTTAGGGCGGGCTACGTTCGCTTGCAGAATAGCACGCAGTGGCTACAGTGTCCAGTCTGCAGCTCACCCACACAGCTTACTATTACACATTACAAGACTTGCTCCGATACTTCAGTTAACAGATTTGTGGAATCTTTAAATGTTCACATCATGAAATGTCAGTCACACTGCTTAATTCGAAGTCGTATAATTCAGTAATGAGTTACCGCAGGCACTGTGGAAGAAATCTGGTCCAACACAATCTTCTACATATAATTTTGTAATTGATGAAACTCCTAAACCTGGAAGCATTAGTTTTGGGCAGTATCTTCCATATATCATATCGTGAGTTTATAAGCGAAACACAAAGTCAAAATCTCCCTTCTCAGAAAAACTGGTTTGAAAGTTTTCATTCATTCCTCAGAATAAGAATAATTCTCTTTAAAATGATGCAATGGTTTTGTTAGAGTACGGTACTGTTAGGAGATCAGAAGAATGCACATGCCCGGTGAGGCGACGGGGTTCTCACCAGCAGAGCCAGTGACACAGTGGTTACCATAGCAACTTCGCTACTATCCAGGTGACTTAATATTATCTTCTCTGACAGCTCTTCGCTCTTGTCAGTTGTAATCCAGCAAACTCCAAAGTGTGAGTCAATGTTTTCGTGTAGCAGATACGAGCAGATAAGAGCCGATCTGTCTGGGCAGAACAGGAAGTACGTGCTTCCAGGCCACATTCCTCATTCCTGCATTCTTTTCATCTCTCCACAATACCTACTATCGCTATACAGACGAGGCTGAGACCACCACAATCAAGTGCAACCACAAAATAGCTGTGTTTTCAGTCTATAACTATTATATCGCATCCAATGTTTATATTTACTTCCAATTAATGTGTCGTTTTAATTGAGTTGCAACGTTTTCATTCTTTAACCGACAGTACCCAAACGCCTGCCGATACGACATTTGTCTCGTAAAGAAAATTTTCCAGACCAAAATCTTGAAAAGCCACTTCCAGCATGTCCGATCTATTAGAGCATCTTCACCATAAACAGTCCAGTTCCATGGATAAATGGTTAGCGCGCTGGACTTTGGTCACAGGGGTCCCAGTGTCGATTCCCGGCAGGGTCGGGAATTTTAACCACCATTGGTTAATTTTGCTGGCACGGGGGCTGGGTGTATGTGTCGTCCCCATCATCATTTCATTCTTATCAAGACGCGAAGGTTGCCTACGGGCGTGAAATCGAAAGACCTGCACCTGGCGAGCCGAACATATCCTCGGGCACTCCCGACACTAAAAGCCATACGCCATTTCACCATAAACAGCAGAAATATAATTTTAGGTTTGTGCAGCGGTTTTGACCTTGCGAAAATTAAATGTGCCTTAATGTCCTTTAAACTTACCACGCCGACAAATACCTAACTAGGTAGTGTAATGGATCTTTGCGTTATCAGAGTTAAAAATCGAAGTTATTGTTCTACCATTGGTTGAGGTGTTCTCGACAACTCCTCAGTTGTTGCTGTGTAGCGAGTGTGCAGCTTCATCAGGCGAATATTCGTGGTTGTGCGGAATTTACTTACGATGCCGCATTTTCTCACTCAGTATAATAATGACAGTTAAATTAAATACATTTTGAAGTAATGAAAAAATACATCAAAAATATTTATGAATTCCTTCAAATAAGTAGATTCATCTGTTAGTAGCTTTTAAGAAACAGGCTGTTGAGAAGGAATCTGGCTCAGTGTGTTGTGTTGTGTGAAGAAATGCTAATGGAGTAGTGATTGGCTGCCGCGAAGTCCCCCCACCCTCGTAAAGCCACAAACCGTGTACACCCCCTCCAGTTTCAAATATTGTGCACTGCTCATTTTCTCCCGTCGCGCGCCTGCTCTCGACCGGAACGCGCACACGTTTCCTGATGAGCACAATGCACTCCCTTCGCTCAAGATGGCGCTCCATTCATTACAAAGCTTCCATTAATGGTCTGACATCCAGAGAGGATAAGGCAAAATCTCAGAAATAATACAGCATGGGAAGCCGAAATATCTCAACGTGTTAGGTATATATCTCACGTACGATACTCTGGGATGTCATAGCGTAGTTAGTTCCGAAACCTAAGTCGATATATTTTCTGAATTTCGAAACTTGACATCTCTTAAAAGTACACCACAATCGAAATGATACTAAAACATTATTATTATTATTATTATTATTATTATTATTATTATTATTATTATTATTATTATTATTATTATTATTATTATTATTATTATTATTATTATTATTATTATTATTATTATTATTCCGGGATATCTGTGGAACAGCAGAGGTGAAAGAAGGTGCCGGGATGAATGGGTCTAACTACAGAGTCAAAGTTAATTTAAAATTTTAACACAGGTTATATTTTCCAGAAAACAATAGAAATTTGATAGCTTTTCACTTTAGGGAAATTACAAAGACATAGCAATCTAAAAACAACACTTAGAAGGATCCAAGAATTTTAACTCTCTTGGGCTAACAGCCCCTAATTTTACAATTTCGAGCTCCTAGCTCAACGCACAAATTTGTTGAAGGGCAGAAATCCCCTAATAACATGGAGCACTTGCTCCCACTTTACAATGTCAAGCCTCCCAGAGGCATTCTTACAACACTAGAAAAGAGCTGACACGCTCTCAGTTTTTCAAGCCTATTCAAGGCAATATCAGACTTTACAATTACTTGCCATCAAAGCACAACTTACACAAATTTATTTATTTATTTATTTATTTATTTATTTATTTATTTATTTATTTATTTATTTATTTATTTATTTATTTATTTATTTATTGTCTTGTTTTATATGGCGGGACTCAGGCTATGAAGCCTGCTACAAAGAAACGGGTGTATCTCGTACCCAACCTACTGGGCCTTAGCAGAAAAAGAACAGGTTAAGTAAATGGCCCGAAACACCAAGCTGAATGGAGGTGTGTACTTGCACTCCTAAATATGCATTCTTAAAACCTAAAAGGCACTAGACAGATGAAACAGGAGCTAATCCCAAACTATGGAGGTGACTCGTATAATAATAATTTAAGACATTACAGGAAGGAAGATAACCAGTTACAAAACGTAGTCACCACAAACCGATATGAAGGGGAGCTCGAGAGGGTAAATCACTCTCTATCCCCGAATTACAGTTGCAGATTTTATGAAGTTTTTACATAAGCTGGCAAAAAATTACATTTTTAGAAAAGTAGGTTACATGGTAAAAGTTTCGGACCTTTCCCGCGGGTTAAACTGTTGAGCTAGCAAGAAATAAAGATGTTAAACGGCCATTACCTTGCTGAAGAACTGCTGCCTGATGACATAGGCACCACCCGCCTCCCACTTCACATACACACACTCAGTTAGATGTTGATCAAATGGCCAAGAGACGTGGAAATCCGCAGTTTATAAACTCTCGGGGAAAGTTCGAGACCTTTCATGAATAATCAATCCACACCCTCTCACTTTTATTGGCGGATACAAGGTTACACACAAAATCGAAGCAGAAACCCGTGATTGGTTAGAAATTAATTACAGAAATTAGGGATTGGCTGAATTCAAAACTGGCGGAAAGAAAAGATCAATATTGCCAACCCCAAAATGAATGAACATAATTTAGTTAAGAACAAACTTATGAATACAAAATTTCTTCAAATAAAGTTCCTTCACTTCGCATAGTTTTTGTAGTGACATCTGTTGCAGAAAGTACAAACTTCCTGATAAATGGTAAAGAAAACGCGTAGAATTGTATACAGTACTGGAAACTTCACTATTACAAAATTAAGGAGGTGACATCTTCTGAGGAAGAGTTTAACTAGATTTAGTTCCAAGTTCTGTGTTTCTCCTGTAGAGGAGTTCTAAGTCGCGCAAGATTTAAATGTGCGCTGTAGTGGTGTACCGCCCGGTACAATTATTATTATTATTATTATTATTATTATTATTATTATTATTATTATTATTATTATTATTATTATTATTATTATTAGTTTCGTGTCTACCACCTCTGGTTTGCGATTGCACAAGTTTGGTGGAAGATCTCTGTTTCATTTCTTTTTCATCAGAACTACTTCATCTTCTGCCAAGAATACTCTGCTCTTTCTCGTTTCCTCGAAGGACAGGTCCTTCATTTCCGCATCTGTTCTGTTTCGCATGCATTCTGCCCTGATTTCACACTTTTCTAGATCTCGATGGACTTGCGTTTCCATGTTCTCCTTGAAAGTGAGAATCCTGTTGGTGAGCCTTTCTGGTTCCATGCTTTATTATTATTATTATTATTATTATTATTATTATTATTATTATTATTATTATTATTATTATTATTATTATTATTATTATTATTATTATTAAACTTCTCGTAAGCCGCTCTCCATTTGTTATTTAAAGTAAGACGCATTAGGAATTAAAATATTGCCGGTCTGTAAGGGGCGGGATAACGAACCCAAAACTGCTCAACTTGGTTACAATAGGGTGTCAGATAATAGACTCTCCAGAAACAGGGAGACCATGTGAATATGGCGGGAGCTCTAACAATATGTGAATGTGTTCAGAGTGCGTGACAAAGGACGCTCGCAGAGCGCCGGCACAGACGGAGAGGGAAGTCGGCCCGCTGTAGGAGACTTGCTGTAGTTCTCAGCCGGAAGGAAGGACCAACAAACGATAATGTCTCCATAATAATAATAATAATAATAATAATAATAATAATAATAATAATAATAATAATAATAATAATAATAATAATAATATATTCTGGAAGGAAAATGTGTTGGCATATGGATAACCTACGCCAGTATCAGTTCAGCCCCAAGGTGTAGGGACCAACGCGTCCGCCTGTCACCCGGCGCCCCGGGTTGGATTTCTGGCCGGGTCAGGGGTTTTTAATTGTAAATTATTAATATCCCTGGCCTGGGAACTGGGTGTTTTGTCGTCCTTAACATTTCCTCACATTTAACACTTTACACTTCCGCTGTTACAATTACACACAGGTTCATAACATATGGTGTAAGTAGTGGAAAAAGATATTTAGAGGTCGACGCCACGGACAAATAGCATTTTTAAATCAACTTACTTCTTTTGTCTAGAGTTCAAAAACATGCATTACTTGGTCGGAGTCCTTATTATTGAGTTCCAAATATTTCGTCTTTGGGCCTAGAAAAACCGCTGTGTGATAATATTTTAGCTTAGAACTCCGACCAATAAGGTTCTATAATCTAAGGTTCAATACTGCATGAACAATATCGTTCTAAGTGGTACATGTGCTGCGGGTCAATATTTCTCGCCTCAAAATTAGCACATAATGGTATTTTGAGGTGCAACGATGATATATTGGTATGAATTCGGGGGAAGGAGCAGGATTACTGTGTATTTTTTCTAGTGGTTTAACATCGCGGTGACACAAGGGAGGACGATATTACAATGGGAAAGCGCTAGAATGAGGAAGGTTACGAGTCTGATCTTGATTAAGGTGCAACCCAAGCATTCGTTGTGTGTGAAAACCACGAACTGCTGACGCTGACGCTGGGATTCGAATCTACTATCTTCCGAATATAAGCTCAGCTATATGGCCGTTCTATGGGATAGCAAACGAGCTTTTGAACCAATCGCTTTTGAGTTAGATTTTATACACCTGCAGCGATAATAGCATCTAGCGGAGATGACTGGTAGCGGAAGACAGAGAGCACATCGCGACAACGATCAGTGTACTGTTATTATAGCCGAAGACAGAGACCACATCTCAACAACGATCAGTG
Source organism: Anabrus simplex (assembly GCF_040414725.1). Lineage (NCBI taxonomy): Eukaryota > Metazoa > Arthropoda > Insecta > Orthoptera > Tettigoniidae > Anabrus > Anabrus simplex. The sequence goes on along the minus strand of NC_090272.1, from coordinate 24,781,345 downwards.
TACTGTTATTATAGCCGAAGACAGAGACCACATCTCAACAACGATCAGTGTACTGTTATTATAGCCGAAGACAGAGACCACATCTCAACAACGATTAATGTAACGTTATTGTAGCCAATGACAGAGAGCACATCTCAACAACGATTAATGTAACGTTATTGTAGCCAATGACAGAGAGCACATCTCAACAACGATCAGTGTAATGTTATTGTAGCCGAAGACAGAGAGCACGTCTCATCAACGATCAGCGTAATGTTATTGTAGCCGAACAGAGAGAGCACATCTCAACAACGATCAATGTAACGTTATTGTAGCCGAAGACAGAGAGCACATCTCAACAACGATCAGTGTAATGTTACTGTAGCGGAAGACAGCACATCTCAACAACGATCAATGTAATATTATTGTAGCCAAAGACAGAGAGCACATCTCAACAACGATCAATGTAATATTATTGTAGCCAAAGACAGAGAGCACATCTCAACAACGATCAGTGTAATGTTACTGTAGCGGAAGATAGAGAGCACATCTCAACAAAGACCAGTGTAATGTTATTGTAGCAGAAGACATAGAGCACATTCCAACAACGATCAGTGTAATGCTATTGAAGCAGAAGACAGAGAACACATCTCAGCAAAGAGCAGTATAATGTTATTGTAGCAGAAGACAGCGAACGCATCTCAACAAAGACCATTGTAATGTTATTGTAGCAGAGGACAGAGAGCACATCTCAACAAAGACCAGTGTAATATTACTGTAGCAGAAGACAGAGAGCACATCTCAACAAAGACCAGTGTAATGTTATTGTAGCAGAAGACAGAGAACACATCTCAACAAAGGCCAGTGTAATGTTATTGTAGCAGAAAACAGAGAGTAGATATCAACAATGATCAGTATAGTTTTATTGTAGCAGAAGGCAGAGAGTAAATATCAACAACAATCAGTGCATTGTTATTGTGAACGAAGACAAGGAACATATTCCAATAGCGATCAATAGAATGTTATTATAGCCGTAGACATAGAGCACATTTAAAACAAAGACCATTGTAATGTTATTGTAGCATAGGACAGAGAACACATCTTAACAAAGGCCAGTGTAATGTTATTGTAGCAGAAGACAGAGAGCGCATCTCAACAAAGACCAGTGTAATGTTATTGTAGCAGAAGACAGAGAACACATCTCAACAAAGGCCAGTGTAATGTTATTGTAGCAGAAGACAGAGAGTAGATATCAACAACGATCAGTGTAATGTTATTGTAGCAGAAGACAGAGAGTAGATATCAACAACGATCAGTGTAATGTTATTGAGAACGAAGACAGAGAACACATCTCAGCAAAGGCTAGTGTAATGTTATTGTAGCAGAAGACAGAGAGTAGATATCAACAACGATCAGTGTAATGTTATTGTAGCAGAAGGCAGAGAGTAGATATCAATAACAATCAGTATAATGTTATTGTAGCAGAAGGCAGAGAGTAGATATCAATAACAATCAGTATAATGTTATTGTGAACGAAGACAAGGAACATATTTCAATAGCGATCAGTAGAATGTTATTGTAGCCGGAGACATAGAGCACATCTCAACCAAGACCAGTGTAATGTTATTGTAGCAGAAGACAGAGAGTAGATATCAACAACGATCAGTGTAATGTTATTGTAGCAGAAGACAGAGAGTAGATATCAACAACGATCAGTGTAATGTTATTGTAGCAGAAGACAGAGAGTAGATATCAACAACGATCAGTGTAATATTACTGTAGCAGAAGACAGAGAGCACATCTCAACAAAGACCAGTGTAATATTACTGTAGCAGAAGACAGAGAACACATTTCAACAAAGGCCAGTGTAATATTACTGTAGCAGAAGACAGAGAGCACATCTCAACAAAGACCAGTGTAATATTACTGTAGCAGAAGACAGAGAACACATCTCAACAAAGGCCAGTGTAATGTTATTGTAGCAGAAGACAGAGAACACATCTCAACAACAATTAGTGTAATGTTATTGTAGCAGAAGACAGAGAACACATCTCAACAAAGGCCAGTGTAATGTTATTGTAGCAGAAGACAGAGAGTAGATATCAACAACGATCAGTGTAATATTACTGTAGCAGAAGACATAGAGCACATTTCAACAAAGGCCAGTGTAATGTTATTGTAGCAGAAGACAGAGAGTAGATATCAACAACGATCAGTGTAATGTTATTGTAGCAGAAGACAGAGAGTAGATATCAACAACGATCAGTGTAATATTACTGTAGCAGAAGACAGAGAGCACATCTCAACAAAGACCAGTGTAATATTACTGTAGCAGAAGACAGAGAACACATTTCAACAAAGGCCAGTGTAATGTTATTGTAGCAGAAGACAGAGAACACATCTCAACAAAGGCCAGTGTAATATTACTGTAGCAGAAGACAGAGAGCACATCTCAACAAAGACCAGTGTAATATTACTGTAGCAGAAGACAGAGAACACATCTCAACAAAGGCCAGTGTAATGTTATTGTAGCAGAAGACAGAGAACACATCTCAACAACAATTAGTGTAATGTTATTGTAGCAGAAGACAGAGAACACATCTCAACAAAGGCCAGTGTAATGTTATTGTAGCAGAAGACAGAGAGCACATCTCAACAACAATTAGTGTAATGTTATTGTAGCAGAAGACAGAGAGTAGATATCAACAACGATCAGTGCAATGTTATTGTAGCAGAAGACAGAGAGTAGATATCAACAACGATCAGTGTAATGTTATTGTAGCAGAAGACAGAGAGTAGATATCAACAACGATCAGTGCAATGTTATTGTAGCAGAAGACAGAGAGTAGATATCAACAACGATCAGTGTAATGTTATTGTAGCAGAAGGCAGAGAGTAGATATCAATAACAATCAGTATAATGTTATTGTAGCAGAAGGCAGAGAGTAGATGTCAATAACAATCAGTATAATGTTATTGTGAACGAAGACAAGGAACATATTTCAATAGCGATCAGTAGAATGTTATTGTAGCCGGAGACATAGAGCACATCTCAACCAAGACCAGTGTAATGTTATTGTAGCAGAAGGCACAGAGTAGATATAAACAACGGTCAGTGTAATGTTATTGTAGCCGTAGACAGAGAGCACATCTCAACAACAATTAGTGTAATGTTATTGAGAACGAAGACAGGGAACATATTTCAGTAGAGATCAGTTGAATGTTATTGTAGCCGTAGACATAGAGCACATCTCAACAACGATCAGTGTAATGTCATTGTACCCGAAGACAGAGAGCGCAGCTCAACGAAGACCAGTATATGTTATTCTATCTGAGGGCAGAGGACACATTCCAACAAGAATCAGTGTGACGTTATTGTTGATCAGAACGATGTTCGGCGGTGATGGACTTCACACTAAAATAATTTTAAATTTGTGAATATATCTCTCACCGCTGATCTGCATTTAGGGCAGACGCCAAAGTGATAGATTCCATATCTGTTGTCTATCTTGTCTTTCCTTAATAATTTCGAAGAAATTGGAAATTTATCTAATATCTCCCTTGGTAAATTATTCCTACTCCTCTTCCTGTAAACGAATGGTTGCCCCAATATGTCCTCTTGAATTCCAATCTTATCTTCATACTGTGATTCTCTGTACTTTAAAAACACGAATCAACCTTATTCGTCTACCAATGTCATTCCACACCATCACTCCACTGTATAGTAGACATTTACCAATTATTATTATTATTATTATTATTATTATTATTATTATTATTATTATTATTATTATTAATGAAGATAGCACGCGCTGCTGTGTCGAACATTCACTCCCCTTCAGCCTATTTTCTCCGGGCTACTGAAATGTATTTTTTCCCATTAATACAACCCCTTGTCGTACAAGATTTTATTGCACGTAACAATAGACTTTTATTGCTGTCCATTCAATGGTCTCTGCCATATGAGGAACAACTTGCAGCCATTGTCATTACGCTGCATTCAAATGTTTTGCGACAAAGTGAGAATATTTTTCACATTTTTTGTTTCACCTGGAATGGTGCCATTTTAAAGTGCAGCTATTTTGTTTTTACACACTTTTAAAAAACACGGACAGGAAAGGCCTGACAGTTTACATTAAAACACATATTATTCTAGACTGTGTTATGTAAATGTGGGGCTGACCTCTGTTCCTTGATCCAAACGAATATATTCACTTTACTGCCGTGAATAGCAAGTCCAGCATGTTAATAAAATAAGGGGAAATATTCAAGTATTATTATTATTATTATTATTATTATTATTATTATTATTATTATTATTATTATTATTATTATTATTATTATTATTATTATTATTAAGAGGAAGGCTCCTCATCCGACACACAGTACACCACCAACTCCACCACAGGAACACACAATCGTGAATACATTCCTTCGCGTCGAGTTGGCTTAAGGAAGGGCATCCGGCCGTAAAAGTGCGTCAACAGTTCCCACCCATGGGATGTGCTGGGGTGAAAGAGGAAGAAGAAAACACAAACTGGTTTTATTGTGACTGTGAGGTATATGTTGATCGTTGTGATTACTGCTTTAGGAGAACATACGAACGAAACATCATGACGCAACAGCTGCGAAAGGCCTTGGCCTACCAAACGACCGCTGCTCAGCCCAGAGACCTGCAGAGAACAAGGTATCGTGTGGTCAGCACGTCGAATCATCTCGGTCATCATTCTTGACTTTCCAGACTGGGGCCGCTATATCACCGTCAAATAGCTCCTCAATTGCAATCACGTAGGCTGTGTGGACCTGGAACCAGCCCACAGATCGGGGTAAAAATCCCTAACCTGGCCGGTAATCGAGCCCGGGGCCTCCAAGTAAGGGAAGTTCAAGTGTGTAATAATTCCCTATTGACACCAAGCAAGGGAAAACATTGAAGAGGTGCGACACTTTAGAAGAAAGGAAGAAATGGGACAAGGGCCTGGGGGGCGTGAAATTGAAAAACCGCCTAGGTATCGCAAACAACAGGAGTTGAACAAGAGAGGTCGGATAGGATAGCTGAAAGAGAGGAGCCTGACACAAGAAAGTGAAAGCAGTGCTAGACTGACCTAGGGGAATCACGGTTACCAACCCTTACAACAGGCAATGGGTACCGCTAAATGATAAGAGAGTCCTGGGAAGAAAGCGACCGTGACGGGGTGCCTGGAGTGAAAATGACAAAGCACGGCAAACTTTCTAGGAGGCTGATGTTCAAAAACAGTATCGCTCGAATGCAAGCTCAGTGCTGCACAGTCAACTCAATCGTTGGTGGAAGAACCCACCTGAGGAGCGCGTGTGAACTTATCATCCTCTCTCCTTCTGTCCATCCTGTACCTTGCCTTTTACTTGATCAGCAAATTTGTGTTTGTTTATGAGATTTTGCGAATTTTTTCTGTCTTGCAAGATTTCTTAATTTACACCAATTTCCTGGAGATCTTTGTTTATTTCTGTAAGCCAGTTGTGATTTTTTTAACATACTGCGAGATTTAGTATCTTCTTTGTCAGCATATTGTTATCCATCCTGATCAGGTTACCATAGAATTTTAATCTTTTCTCTACAGGTGTCTGTGATTTTTTATGTTACCTGATAGATTTCCTGTGATTTCCTTTTCACTGAAATGTCATTTTCGCATTAAGGCCCTAGAATTTTCCTCTCTTGTTTTCGATCATTTTTTTACTTGCGTTCGGCCTTCAATTATCAGAGTTTCTGATGCATAAAGGGAAGAACAAGATTATTATTATTATTATTATTATTATTATTATTATTATTATTATTATTATTATTATGATTATTATTATTATTATTATTATTATTATTATTATTATTATTATTATTATTATTATTATTATTATTATTATTATAGATATTAGTTCATTTTGAGTGCAATTTGCCGTGATTGAATTGTCGTACTCTCAATACAGTACTAACACCCCCCTGCCTTCCACACTCCACACTGGTGGAATTAGGTCCCCCACTCTGAAACCACTTCACGCATTAAAACAGTGCATTTCTCCGCAATAGGGACGCTTTCGTCGCCGATCTGCTCATTGATTGGTCTCCTCCTCCTCCACCTCCTCCTCAAAAGGTAAGCTTCGAGTACTTGTCGCTGTTGGCGCTGGTGTCGCGAGACGCAGTCTTCCATGTCATTGATTCTTAGCTGAAACCTTATCAAGCTCGGATAACAATACGGCAGCCATACGCAAGACAAAACATCGCCACGCTGATGGACATCGCTGGTATTGTAGACAAAGAAATCTTGTGATGGTAACCACATGACTTCGAGCTGAGTACCCAGTATCTTCCACTACTTTTGTCACTTTTCTGTCTCTCCATTCCAATACTTCTAGTTCAGTTCTTACTCTTTTAAAAACCACACTGAGGCAGTCTGCTATTCTGTTCTTCATTCGCTCCTTGTGGTGCGAGTCTGCTATGGCCACTCTCTGAAAGGTAACTTCTACGTATTCACTGGCGATACATCTCGTACCATCAAAGGCAAATCTTCACCGTTCACCTGCGGACAATATTTTTCCACTAGCAGCTGATGTGCGACGCCATTAACAACACTGTGGTCGACTGTAATGTTGTGTGAATTGTCAGCATAGTGGCATTCGGTTGAGAGGGCCCAGGTTTTGATTCCCTACCTGGTCGAGAATTTTAAACTTTGCACGCAGACACAGTTCGTTAGTTAGTTAGTTAGTTAGTTAGTTACCCATACAATTCCGATGTTGCCCACCCCCGTCGGCGGGTCTGCCTTGCAGTAGAAGGGATGCTCCAAACAAGCAATAACGACAATAAATTATTAATATTAGTCCCAGTAATAAAAGTATAAATTATTTTCGGTCCCACTAACTACTTTGAGGTTTTCGGAACCGTAAAATGAACTCCCTTATGAGTTCTTTTACGCGCCATTATTTATTTATTTATTTATTTATTTATTTATTTATTTATTTATTTATTTATTTATTTATTTATTTATTTATTTATTTATTTATTTATTTATTTATTTCGCTAGTAGTTGAACGTCACACTAACACATTGAAGGTCTTCGGCGACGCAGGGATGGGAAAGGGCTAGGACTGGGAAGGAAGGTGTTGGTAGTGGTGGTGATTATTGTATTGAAAGGAAGTACAACTACGCAACCATCCTCTATATATCACTAATCAGAGAGAAAAAAATGGAAGAAAACCGACACTTCGAAAAATGAAGGTATCGGCCAAAGAAAGACCTGGGCCAGGAAGGGCGTGAAAATGAAAGACTCCCTAGGCGTCGAACGCGCTAATACCGTCGGAGTCGGAAAAGAAACAAGTGTTGACCAAGGGAGGTGTGATAGGATACATTGAAGTGAGGAGTCTGACACAAAAATGTCGAAGCAGTGCCGGGACTCAGCTCAGGGCCGGTGATCGCCAACCCACGTTCCCAATTTGAGAGACCCTGGGGCCCCTTTTAGTCGCCTCTTATGACAGGCAGGGGATACGGTGGGTGTTATTCTACCGCCCCCACCCACAGGCGGCCTTAATTAGACTCAGATACAGGGTAAGAAAAAGGGAAATCGCGGTAAACCATCTTCAGAGCTGCAAACATTGCGGCTCGAATCCACTATATGCTGACAGCTCCGAGCCCTGCACTTTAATAAAGGCCGAGGGCCCCTTCCTATCCCATAGTCTCCATCTGTGTGAGTGCGACGTAAATCAAATAATAATAATAATAATAATAATAATAATAATAATAATAATAATAATAATAATAATAATAATGAGAAGAATAAACGACTGCTGCTCACTCCGAAGGAGATGAAGCGTGCTTAGAGCGTTCAAACCTCCCGGCCATTTTTCTAGGCCGAGGTCACTACCCACCGTCAGACAGCTCCACTACTGCTCGCACGCAGCCTGAGTAGACCTCAGATCCAGGTAAAAATCCTTGTTTTGGCCGAGATTCGAACCCGGAGCCTCCGGGTAAGTTGAAGGGTCGTTACCCTAGACTGATTAGATTCATTTTTTTAAAACTACAGGTTTCTCTGTTTTGCTAACTTAATAACCTATAAATTGCGAACGAAAGAACAGTTCTAAAGGTGAACACATTACTGAAATCCTTTAAGTGGTTTTCGATACTAGGCTTCGTAAAGAGTAAAGCAGAACGTGGAAATTGACGCTGAGGCAGCCCGAATGGCGTTGTGCAGTGCAGCTGAGGCCATACGATTACTTTTGGCTGTCGTATACGAAATTAAAGGAAAGTCATATCTGAGGGTTAGAGTAAGTAATGAATGAGCTAAGATCTGCCGTTTCGAGTTACACCTCGCCTCTTGCTGACACGGCACACGTGGCGCAGCTCTGCGGGGCCGCATCAAATTAATAAACGAAGTACATGCCGCGTGTCTGACGGATGGCATTGTTATCGCTAGTGCACCATCCACGGGCGGCGTGATATCTGATAGCAGCCGTCACTCACAACATCATCAGCATTATTAAAATCCAATCGAACGCCACTTATATATTACGTCACACAGCCATCGCTTTTCCGATTTCATTAATTCCCCGACATTCAACTGTCAGCCGAGATATTTTAACACTAGAAAAATTTCATGTTTCATGCTATCTGTCATTGTTCTCTAATCAGAGCTTTAGATTTTTAAAATATATGCAAATGATACGTCCTAGGTTGTGGAATAGTATTAACAAAATAGTATTTTACACTTATTGAGAGCGCCATTCTGTTTTCACCTCTTTAAATACAGTAATAGGAAACGTATGATAATGTTCCTCTCTTTTCATTGTTTGTCCAACCCTTGTCCCTTTTCCCTATGCGGTCCGGTTTGAGGTGAGATGAATCTGCCGTGGCGGTTTTTTATGATGGTGCCCTTCCTGACGTCAACCTCATCAGAGGAGTTAATGAGATTAAATGAATGACTTGATGTATGATAGTAGGGATAGGGTGAAACCCGGTGCCGGCACAAAGCCTACTCCTCGCGAATAGCACCAAGGGGTCTGCTCAAGGCTTAACGTCTCCATCCGACGGACGAATCACCATCAACAGCGTCATATGCCCTCACTCCATATGAGCGCTGCGGAGAGGTTTGTAATTTAATCCAGGCTTTTGGCACGCAATCTAGTGATTAGAAATTGTATACCACCACCTCGCCTACCCTGCCGGCCAACATTCTGATGGTGAAAACTTTTTCGACCAACGGGACTCGAACCGGCTAACCTCGGTGTCAGACCGTTTAGAATTCAGCACCTTAACGATCACGGCCATCAGGCGGGCGGTGCTCTTTTTTCGTTATTGGGACGAAAAAGTAGCAGAAAGCTCATTATTATATTAAATAAAATATGTGCAAATAATAATAATAATAATAATAATAATAATAATAATAATAATAATAATAATAATAATAATAATAATCTTTATTTAATTCATTCATTCTTTCCTTCTTTCTTTCTTAATCTGTTCACCCTCCAGGATTGCTTTCTACGTCATACTCAGCGAGGGATCCCACCTCTACCGCCTCAAGGGCACTGTCTTGTAGCGTGAGATATATGGTGGTGAAACAACTGGGAAGGAGAACCAGTACCTCACCCTCGTGGGCCTCACCTATTATGCTGAATAGGGGCCTTGTGGGGGTGGAGGTGAGAATATTGGAAGGGATAGACAAGGAAGAGGGAAGGGAGTGGTCTGTGGCCTTTAGTTCGGTACCATTCCGGCATTTGCGTGGAGGAGAAGTGGGAAACACGGAAAACCACTTCGAGTGTGGGTAAGGAGGGAATCCAACCCCCCTCTAGACAGATGACCTCCCGAGGCCGAGGGGACCTCGTTGCAGCCCTCTTACCTTTTTTCAAATTTCGTGGCAGGGCCGGGATTCGAACCCGGGCCTCCGGGGGTCACAGCTAATCACACTAACCACTACACCACTAAGGCGGACCTACAATAATAATAATAATAATAATAATAATAATAATAATAATAATAATAATAATAATAATAATAATAATAATAATAATAATAATAATAATCTACCGTTTACCACGGGTGTGAACTGGTAAGGGTGCCAGCTCAGGGTTACGAGTGAAGACCTCAGAAGAAGGACTTCAGTACGGTGTCGTTGGCGGAAGAGGCAGCCCAGAAAGGCGGTTACAAGAGTGAGCGTTCCCTTCTTACAGTGCCATTGAGAAAGAGAACGGGAAACCACCTAAATTAATTTCCCCAGGATATCATGATTGGATCACAGCCGTGATCGAACCTGCCGAAAGCGAGAACGACCTATCTTTATCTGCCACCCCTCCAAGGGAGATGACTTACATCGATTTACATTGAGCCACACTTCTGACAATCATCCAACCTCTCATTCTTTATTTACCTACCCCGACCAGATTCAGTAAACAAGCCCCTCCGTAGACATTTACTTTCTTCCATCTTTTCCTCTAACATGACCGCCACGTGGACGACCTGACCATCTGATTGTCTAGTAACGAAAACGAAATGTTTCCTATATGACAAACTAGACCTCATGATGTCAAGTGGCAGCTGCTCAACTCCAAGACCTGCAAATTACGAGCTGTCGTGTGGTCAGCGCGACGAATCCTGTCGGTCCATATTCTTGACTTTCTAAAGCGGGGCCACTATCTCACCACCAGGTAGCTCCTCAGTTGTCCCATTTAGGCTGAGTGGACTTGGAACCAATCGTCAGATTCTGGTAGGGTTCCTTTTTCCATATGGCTATTGTTAGCCTCTAGCGAGGGTGGGAGGAGAGTGTTGTGTGTGCTCTGTCGGTCACAGTAATGCAGGGGTCAGCAAATACCCACTGGTCTAACATCGCACTAACACATCGAAGATTTTCGGCCACGCAAGGATTGGAAAATGTTATGATTGGGAAGGAACCGGCCGTGGACCAGCCAGCCTGGTGTAAAAATGGGAAACCACCGAAAAACGACTGCCGACGGTAGGATTCGAGTCCACCGTCTGCAGGTCACTCCACTAGAGGAGCTAAACGTTTTACATGAAAATTCCTCGACCAGGTCAGGAATCGAACCCGGTAGTTGGAATCGAGCTCAGGTCTCCTGCTAAAGACGCAGTCTCGGTACTCACAGACCACACCAGCGTTCATTATAAATAAAACATTGTTTTTGGTTGCACATTTCATTATTTAACAATAATGGTTCGAGAAATGAATTGTGATTAACAGAGAAAGATTATGGGTGCCATTATTCTAGTGTTTAAAAAATGGAACATGAGCCCGGGTTTTCAATTTCAGACTTCAAGGGCGGGGGGGAACAACATACTCAGCACTTTTATTTCATTTTTAACGACACATTCAGTAGTACAACGGGCAGTTGTATATATGTGTACATGTATCATTGTAACTCTCCTCCTAATAATATTATATATCCTACACCACCCTTCAAAAACACTCCCCCCTATAAAATCCCACTCGATCATCATCATATAATGCAGGCTCAACACTCGTAATCCAATTTCCCTCTCTCCCTCCCCTCCGCGCTTCCCCTGCGGGCACTGCGAACAATCTAATCACAATTTTGCAGGCGGTATATGTGCCCAAGCGAACATCAGAATGTAGCTGCTACTGGTCAATTGAAACGCGGGCGGGAGAGGGTGAGGTGGGGGTGATGTGGTGTTTGCTGCAATACTAGGCCGGTACACTTGTTGGGGCATTATTTTAATTGGATCGACTCATCCCGGAGCGTCTGTGTGAGTGTGTATGTGTAAACTCCCATAGGAGACATTGCAATCTATTGAGGGAACGAGCTGGTGTGAGGGGTGGGGGGGAATAACAGTGACCATCAGTAGCAGGCCCATGCAAACATTTGGGCCCGCTGGGAGGCCTTTGTTTAGAACACGATAGCCTCTAAATAGAAATGGACATCATTGGAATGGATTAATTATCTCCGACCAACAATGATGAATGGCCTCGCTAAATGTGAAGCTCAAGGAAAGCGCAGCAACATCGCTCTCTCAAGGAGAAGGGACGCGAGCTGTAATTAAGACTGAATCACAAATTATTTGTTACTCCCCGCTGTTTTCATCATAATATTAATCGCCTCGTTGACCTGCTCCATACTAGTTGTTACGGCAGGGGTTCTCAGGTGACACCATAACATCAGGATACATACAAGGTAAATCAAAACTTCAGGAATAGATTAATCTCCATGCGTGCATTATGACAGGTGGTGGTGGTGATTATTGCTTTAAGAGGAAGTACAACTAGGCATCCATCCTCTACGTAACACTAATCAAAGGGCAAAAATGGAAGGGATCAGACACTTCGAAGAAAGGAAGGTATCAGCCAGAGGAAGACAAGGGCCACGAAGAGCGTGAAAATGAAAGACTCCCTAGGATTCGCAAACCTAATACCGTCGGGGTCGTAAACGAACGAAGAGTTGACCAAGGGAGGTCGGATAGGATAGATGAAAGTGAGGAACGAGGCATAAGTAAGTGGAAGCAATGCCAGGACTCGGCTAAGGGCCCCATGGTCGCCAACCCACGCCGCCGCCGCCGCCGCCGCCCCCAACTCACAGGGGGGTTACCGGGAGACATATTTATGATCATTAAATTTTCGCAAAGGGAAAAGTGTTTGTTTTTCTTGTCTCTATATCAGGAATCCATTCCTGAACTTTGCCATTGAGTTTGGTACACTCTGTACAGAAAGGTAGGAACATTGTAGGATAAACATGACAGATCAAGAGAAAGAAAACAGAAAAGTACATCGTCATTCAATGCCATAGGTTCTCTGCTAATCAATCCCAGTTCTGCTGCCATCTCTTCTCAGCCCTCAGCTTCCTAGCTTCACGCTCCTGACAGATCTCGAGTCTTAACTGGGAGTGTAGGATAAGAAGAAACCATTATGACCACTGGAAACGAGTAGAGACGGAGAGATACAGATTAATGCGTGCGGTGAAAGGTTGATGAAGCTCACTCTTTGGCGAGTTCTCTATGAAGCGATCTCTTGCCGGAGAGCATGCATGCAACCCGCTACTCTTCCACAAGGTTTATCGCTCAGGTGCTTCTGGAGCCGTCAAAGCGAATCGTTTGACCTTCTAATATCTTCTCTGTTGTTAATTTATGAGGATTGGGACGTCATGATCAACAGCCCTAGGTACTTATCTGTCCCAGTGTTTGTATTGGTAATTAAACTAGAATATATTGGGATGGACATAGTGATCACTGTCCACTCGGGTGGCCTTCTGTTCATAGAGCTTTGGGTTCGATTTCTGAATAGACTGCGCCGGAGACGTCTTTCTCTAGCTCTGTCTCCGGGCGCTTGTGATCGTCTTCAAACATATACCTACAGCACTTCACACTACCAAAGAAGCATACCTCAACATTGGATTGGCGTTTGGAACGGCCTTAAAAATAGGCCTAAACTAGTTGAAGTGCGGTTTGGGTCGCGTAGCTGTGAGCTTGGATTTGTGGGTTCGAACCCCACTATCGGAAGCCCTGAAAATGGTTTTCCTTGGTCTCCCATTCTTAAATCAGTAAAATTCTGGGGCTGTACCACAGTTAAGGCCACGGTCGCTTCTCCCCACCCCGAGTCCTTTCCGATCCCATCGTCATAGAGATTTGTCGGTGATACGTAAAACCAATTGTAAACAGGCCTAATTTAAATTAGTACTGACCGCAGATAAACGAGAAAACATGCTCTAAAGAAAGCAGAGTTGACCGAGCTCGGATAGTGAAGATACCTGGCGCAAGTAAGTGGAAGCAGAAATACATTATACTGTACGAGTAAGTGAATTCTTCGAGCATTCCTACAGCACTGTGTGCTAAGGTTCATCTTCTTTTACACACAAACATAGTAAAATGAACACGTATCCATATGTGGCTGGGAGGCGTGACCAGTTTTAACGGAATTAATGGACAGGGAGGGCATTGTGACATGCGACGTTTGGTTTCTTTAACAGTGATATCTAATTAACACTGAAAAAAAAATTATAATCTACTTAACGTAAACTCGTGTCCTAATCCTGAGGTGGTGCAGCCCCCCCCCCCAATGAACGTGAGATGGATATAGCATTGTGCCAACATACCAGACCTAATGCCTTTCTTAAACTTATGGCAGTACTGGTAATGGAACCCCGACCCCGGAGGACGGCAGCTAATAGCGCTAACCCTTACGCTAAGGAGGTTGGATTTTTTTTTTTTTTGCTAGGGGCTTTACGTCGCACCGACACAGATAGGTCTTATGGCGACGATGGGATAGGAAAGGCCTAGGAGTTGGAAGGAAGCGGCCGTAGCCTTAATTAAGGTACAGCCCCAGCATTTGCCTGGTGTGAAAATGGGAAACCACGGAAAACCATTTTCAGGGCTGTCGATAGTGGGATTCGAACCTACTATCTCCCGGATGCAAGCTCACAGCCGCGCGCCTCTACGCGCACGGCTAACTCGCCCGGTGAGGTTGGAATAATAATAATAATAATAATAATAATAATAATAATAATAATAATAATAATAATAATAATAATAATAATGTAAAAATGGGCGAAGAGACCCAAATATATCAAACAGAAGTATCAAAGAAGAGAAAGAGTGGTTGAACTGATGAGGAAGAGTTCTATGGACACTTGTTGAGAATGGGCATTAACAGACTGACGAAGAGAATCTTTGAATTCTTCAGGAAGAGGAACAGAGAGCTGAAAATGTTTGAGAAGAGAGGTTGGACTTGACGAACATGGAGGTTCCGGAGGATTATATCATGGGCAGAAATCAATTTATAGAACTCGTCAACAAGTTCCGTGGTTTTCATGAGACTGGGAAAACATTCGTGAGAAAAGGAAAGTCCTCTACAGAAGAAGGAAGTAGGATAAAGGATGAAAAGACACTGGGAGAGGGTGAAGGCACAACCCGACTCGTTGGCTGAATGGTCAGCGTACTGACCTTCGGTTCAGAGGGTCCCGGGTTCGATTCTCAGCCGAGTAGAGGGTTTTAATCGCTTCTAATTCTTCCAGCCCGGAGACTGGGTGTTTGTGTCCGTCCCAACACTCTCCTCTTCATATTCACACAACACACTACACTACCAACCACCACAGAAACACGCAATAATAATTAGATCCCTCCATATAGGGTTGGCGTCAGGAAGGGCACCCAGCCGTAAAACAGAGCCAAATCCACATGTGCTACGCAGTTCGCACCCGCGACCTCACAGGTGTGGGAAAAGCGGTAGAAAAAGAATAAGAATAAGAAGAGAGTGAAGGCACAAAAGGTTAAAAATACTGCAAGGATTGTCAAACGTAATCCATAGACGGCCGAAACAAATGTAATAATAATAATAATAATAATAATAATAATAATAATAATAATAATAATAATAATAATAATAATAATAATGGCGTGTAGTCCCCGGAGAGGCCTGATGCAGGTCTCTTCAGTGGACGCCCTCTAAAAACCTGCGCGTCTGTCAGGAGGGAGCTCTACATACAGTAAGACAAGGTCTAATGCTGGAAACGGTAGAGTCAGCCAGCCGCCTGGGCCTGAGGAATTAACCAATGACAGTTAAAATCTCCGACCCGGCCAGGAATCGACCCCAGGACCACTTGGATCAAAGCGCAATATGCTGACTACTTACCTATCGAACTGGACAGTACTGACAAATTACTGTATATTGATAATCATAAGCTGAATAAGGAAGAAGATGGACTAGAAGTATATCCGCCGTCTTCTTGTCCCCCGCCAACACTTCCAGCAGCTATAAATCCTGAAACTACTGTTTGTCAGTGAAGTGTTCCACGTTAGAAGAAAAAAGACAAGAGACCGTTTAACAAAGCGATGTAATAAGCGAAAATGAACCATCTCGACAGGAAGAAGGGCTGCTTTCCTTTTTTCGTTTTTCTTCCTTCCAAGATTTTGGTGGTTCCGTTACTTGACCGCATAGCGTCGCGCCGGAAAGGCAGCCGATCCTTCATTGAGTGCAGCTCTGAAGTTAAACTGAAGTTCCTAAAGGGGAGGGAGACCAAAACCCGCACTTCCTGACTAATCCTTTAACTTTCACCGCTCTTTGTACAGCATCCGCCACGCCCCAATACTTCGTCACCATTAAATTAGCAGATTATGATTGTGATTTTCCAGAGACCTTATGAAATCATCTCTTGGACGTAGAACGAAGATCCGATATTGTACGACCTATACCAAAGAATTGCTCTTCTTATTGAGATATGTGCAGCGGGTCAGTATTTCCCCTACAGACCTTTTGAGATACGTAGGATTTGCAATCTTATCGACGAAACACAATTTTTCATTTCTGCATTTTGATGGCTTACTTCTAAAACCTCCTACGTCCCAATGCTCTTCCTACCCGTCATATTCCTTAAGACCGGTCACGCCTGCAGCCACATATTCATATGCAGTCCATCCGAATAAGTTTCGTTGTGTTCATTTTCCTGTGCTAATGTGTAAAGGAAAATGGGCCATATTGTACGGATGTCTACAGCCTCTGTACGTGTTACTGTGACTGGGAGCGTAGTTTGAACACCAGACAGCTCCTAACTCAGCCTGACATTCCTTTCGATTACTTGTGACAGGCTGTTCAGGTTCTACTCTATCACCCGACCTCTCTTGGTCAATTTTAGTTCTCTGTCAGTTCCGACAGTATTTACCTTTGGAAGGCTTAGGAAATCTGTCAGTATTACATATTTTGAATTCCGTTTCTTTTGCCGAAACCATTTCAATCTCCATCTTGTTTCCTCCTCGTCCTTCGCATATCCTCATGTCAGTCAGCCTAATCCTTAAGTTGTTGTTATTTAGGTCATCAGTCCATTGACAGATCTCCATGCCACCCTATCCTGTGCTAAACTTTTCATTTCTACTACTACATTCTACATCTGCTTTAATCTGTTTGTCATATTCATGTCTGGGTTTACCCCTATCGTTCTTACCACCTACTGTTCGCTCAAAATCTAAATGAACAAGTCTTGCATGTCTTAAGATGTGCCTCATCATGCTAATTCTTCTTCTGGTCAAATTTTGAATAGTTGTTCTTCTCTCACCAAATCGCTTTCGACCGGTGGAGTTGGCCGTGCAGTTAGAGGGGCGCGGCTGTGAGCTTGCATCCGGGAGACAGTGCGTTCGATTCCCACTGTCGGCAGCCCTGAAGATGGTTTTCTGTGGTTTCCCATTTTCACACCTTAATTAAGGTCACGGCCGCTTCCTTCCAACTCCTAGGCCTTTCCTGTCCCGTAAGACCTATCTCAGTCGGTGCGACGTAAAGCCACTAGCAAAAAAAATCGCTTTAGTATCTCTTCAATTCTGATTCGATCTACTCACGTCACTTTCACCATTTTTCCCTAACACCACATAATCAAGAGCCTGTATTCTGAGAGGGTTATCGTCCACGTTTCGCTTCCATACAATACCACGCTCCAGACGAAATCTTCATGAACATCTTTTTAATTCCTATATCAACGTTAGAAGTGAGCAAATTTCTTCCTTGATTGTACCAGTTTACATTCTACGTCCTACCACCAAACTAAAAATATGCATCTACCTCCTTTAAGACTTCATTTCCTAATATAATATTTCGTCGCTGCCGGGACAAAACGTCCTATGTGATAATATATACTCACCCGCATCACGTACATCATGTCTTGACAATATTGCACCTTAGATGACAGAACCTTACTGGTTTTGTCCCGGCAGCGACGATTTCCTGCATCACTTGACTTTGTTCTCCTTCGAGACTGCATCCACATCATTCGCCAGCTTCTCCAGATCTTCTACAGACTTAGATAAAATAACAATATCATCAGCAAATCTGAGAGTTTTGATTTCCTCTCCTTAGATTGTGATTCCCCTTCCAAATCCCTATTTGGTTTCCATTACCACCTACGTAAATAATGAAAGGAGAGGGGATAACTGCAACCTTGCCTCACTCCTCCCTGTATTGCTGCTCTTTCATAGCCCTCGATTCTTATGAGTCTAAGTCATCACAATTATTATAAAATCCCAGAGTTTAATTAAAGTCTGCTCGTTATGTACGAGCTTCAATTGAACCTGTGACCTCTAAGACATAGAAAGATTCATTAGTCAAACAAACTGACAATTAAACGTACATTTCATTTCTAGGGGCTGTTATTCCTAATCCTAACCGCACCAGGCAGTACAGACACAGCTGATGCTGAATTAACATGCATAAAGTGCATGGGACTGTAAACCGCAGTTCCCTCCAAACCACGGAAGATAAACAATTGTGTTTTAGAATAGTGATAATGATTTATTTCGTGATCTTAAAAAAAGAAGTGTATCTACTCCTCCTCACTTCTAATCGTGATTTAATGACCTTGTGTGTTGTTTTGTTCCAGACGAGAACCGCGATCTCAACGGCCATCCCGAGGACGAGATTAAACGACAGCGAACGCAGTACAATGGAGACCAGCTCTACTCGAACGTAAGTTTGATTAACACTCTCTCGAAATGGGATACTGTAGTCTACGTTAAACGTAAATCTTTTTCTTTTCTGGTCGGTTTTTAATTAGGAATACCATATTTTGGCCTGACGCAAGTGATATTTAACTCAGCAAACGGCAGCTCATAGATTGGGTGGGTGATCGTGACTACACACCAGTCACTTCATTGTGTGACTCCAAGTAACCCCTCTATATCACAGCGCTTCCTATTTGACATGGACTTATAGACACGAGTTTACATCAGGACTAACAAGGACACGTACTGAAGTGTCCCCTACCGGTTTTTCTTGAATTCTGCGTATGACGAGGAGGGTCAAAACACAAGATATTTTATTTCCTGTGGAAAGCATATTAAAGGGGTGAAATCAAACTTCTAAAAGTACGCTTGTAAGGAGGAAATATTTACTGTTTCACAAGATATAGAGGAACCTCTTTCAATGAAAGCAAATTTTGGGTGAAGAAACAACACCTCATATGTCACACTGCTCTCCCTACCCATTATTTTCGTAAAGACTTTTCACGCCCCCCAGCCACACATGCATATGTAGTCCATTAGAACAACGTTCGTTGTATTCAGTTTCCTATGTGAGCGAGTAAAAAAATGAACCTTAAACACAGTGTACAGTAAGAGTGCGTAAATACGTAACGCAAACTTATATTCCTGAGTAAGGTACGGTAAGGTTCAATTTTCTTTACAAACATGCGTAGGGAAGTGAACACAAAGAAAATTGTTCTGGTGGGACTACAAATCCATATGTGGTTGGGAGGCGTGACCGGTCATATAACGGATAGGAAGAGAGTTGTCACATGCGAGGTTTTGTGTCTTCAAGGACGATGTGTTTCGCTTCCCTTAAAACAAAACTGACGTGGTTTCTTGTGAATAACCACAGCTGGGCCTTCAGAAAAAATCAACTTTTCCTTGAGTTTGTCCCGTTTTAAGCGAAATAAACACCAAAGTATAACTCAAAACAAAACCTTCATTGTTGTGTAGGAGTTAATTATTGTTGTCTGTTATAAATCACATCCTATTTGAAATCCAAAGGTAAGTAAACTTGAGAGTGAATCATGGTCTAAGCAAGGCAAGAACAAAAAGATGAGCCTCTTATCGTTTACTGTTGCAGCTGTGGTCTAGCAAATGGAGCATAAAGGACGAACACAAACTGCTGTCCGAACTGGGCAGTGGCGCGGCGAACGGCGGATCCCCGTATTACGACGCTCAGCCTGGCTTCCCCGCAGTCACCACTACGTCCGACCTGTACGACAGTATTAGCACCATGACGCAGGCGCAGAGCGGGCCAGTCTACACACCGCCCATCGGCACGTCGCTAGGTGAGTACCGCCCATTTGTTTATGTCCCTCCGGGCATAGTCTACATAAAGAAGTGAATTAAATAACAGCATCATCATCATCATCATCATCATCATCATCATCATACTTCCTCTCACCATCCAGATACAACCGAATAGATATGAATGTAGTTCCTATCTTCCGCCTACTCCTCCTCATCGCCGTCTGCTTATCTAGATTTCGTAGTCGAACGCTGATTTTATCCACGTTTATCTATCGTAAATCAGGTATTCTTCGGTGTCTCTTACCATTTATTTGCTATTTCCACAGTTTGTTTAGACCTTCTCAATCTGATCATGCGTTTAATATAAACAAACCACACAGTCTATCTTCTATTCTAGCTCTTAATTTTCGTCATTTTTAATTCTGAATGAATTTATTTTAAGTACCGCCCATAATCTCCTATAATGTAGTATTAATGGATTTCAGAAGGTTATTTTGTCCTTACAGAAATACATATTGAATGTTCATTCGCTGAAACAACCACACAATCCGTGAATAATATTTGTTTCGTCGTTGTACAAATTTCAACCACTAATGTTACTACCACGCAGCCGTACTCTCACGGACTGTTATAACAGGCAGCGTAGTAATTACCGCTTCTCCTGTCCTCTCTTATCGCCTCATTCACAACACAGTCGTTCTGTTTGAACATAAAAATAACGCCTTTTGGTAATATCATATAAATGAATAAATAAACAAAAAAAGGTATTGAGTTAAAGTTCATCTACAAACGATTTGTGTTACTGTGAAGCTTTAGACCAATAAGTTTACAACGGTGATCCACAGTTGTAGCTTACAATACTGTAAAATAACGCCAACACTGTAACCGAAATGAAAATTTACATTAAGTGACAGACCAAGTTATACAAGAATGTATACTACACTTAAGTTAGATATTTTCTTGACCACAGTAATTATATAAAGTGTGTCAGTAATTACTTTATGAACCACATCAACCTCAAATCCGAATACATAGAAGAATTTACAAAACATTTATTTTCAGTATTTAGAATTTACATGTATTGTCTAAATCACAAATGATCCACTGCTCGCCAGTCATGTTTCGAAGCTACACAGTTGGGAAAATTCTACCGTAGTTTCTTGTTATTACTGAAATATATACAATCGTATTTTGTAGTTTCCTCTCATGCTCTGCTATAACTCACTACTCCCATATGTTTCCAACAGGAATAAGAAACTCTCACTTGCACTTTAATCTTCCGATAACTTCCAAAGCTGATACTAAATGCTTACTGTCTAGTGTTCGGGAAATATCTGGATTCTGTTCGATAAGAGGCATGCTCTTAAACGAAATAAATATGAATGCAAATAATAACCAGTGTTCGGTTGTTCTCTCATGGTACTTTCTTCTTTTTTGAAAATCATCAGATTACTCAGGCGACGTTTTAAAAGTGCTGTACAAATCACACATGAATTTCTGTTGTAAACTCGTGTCAATAAATGCCGATGACTACCCAATCCGTTAAGGAAGTGAAAAGAACGCACACTTCATGGATCAGAAATGCCACTTTAGGTCGCTATAAATTCCGTATCTGAAAATATAATATTGTGAGCAACATATTATAATTATTCATGTAACTGTCACATTAGTGAAATTCGAAATTCCTAAACGATCTATAATTCTCCGAATGATTGCAAAATATTTTATAAAAGTAAAAAATAATATATTCTTGTCCATGCTTTGATCCCTCAACAAATTCCACACAAATCTAGTCAGTGATTTCTTATTAATATCATATCATTTCCTTACACCGCTTAAAAATATTGTTCTTCGCTGATGTATCTACAAATTTTATGAAAGTTTGGAATATTCAAAACATGCTGGGGATATTTAGGATCACTGGTTTTGGGTAAGACTTGCCGTCAAATTCGATTTTATTATTTTTGCTTGACCACAGTAATTATATAAATTCTGTCAGTAATTACTCTATGAATCACCTCAAAGTCACCTCAAATATGAATACATAGTATATGTTTATAAAATTTATTTTTTCCAGTCACAGAACGGTTTAGAACTCCATAGTTCCTTATTTATTTCCCAAAATGAATTTGCCATTCCTACCCGAGAATGTTTCATATTTTCGCATGATGACTGCAAAAACTTAGGAAAGACAGCATTAAAAAATGCCTGCATTTTTATGAATGTTCACTTTCTCCTGCTTGCTAGTTTATACAATGTTTCTTATCGTTGTGAATTTTTGTTTTAAGTTTTAGTTCTAGAGCATGTCTTGTTGTGTTTTGTTTGCTGTTTGTGTGTTGTATTGATATGTTGGGTGTCCCTCCCGAAACAGGACCCGGATCTCTTACACCCCTGGCCCCCATCAGCATGCAGGAAATGAAGTTGGGCTCCGCCAGTGTGCTCGACCCTTCAATGTCGCCCTATCAGCAAGGTGAGACTACATTCAGTGCGACAATCATACCCCTCAAGATGGGCATTTCGAAAAATCAATTCTCTCTTAAGACTCATAACATTAAAATTTCAACTCTTGGCATTACAATCCTGTATTTAAGATACCAAAAAATTCACTAAAATATTTTAATATCCTCATGGAAATAGATATTATATTATTCACATAGATTAAATTCAGTTATTCAAAAATTTCCCTAGTAGAAGATGAGTTTTGACAGAGTATATTGGTGATATTTAGGAAAGAAATATAACAATCGAAAGCTTCTCCTTAGCGGTCATATAAATGACTAGAGGTGATTTAGCACAGCCAAGCAACAATCTTCCACAAATATATAAACTGTGGATCACAAAACACATTTCTTAACTCATGTTTTACACAAAATTTAGCTAAGATCATTCTTTATGATATTTATCGGCCAAGCGTTCAACAAATCGAGTGTTAATGGATCGGAGGGTAGCGCGGTCGGTATTATCACACCCCATAGTCCCACTGCCCTTGCTCTTAGCTGTCTGTCGCTTGCTGCATGCGTCTCCTCATCAGCTAGCATGTTTACAGTAGACTTAGACTACTTTTACACTGTGTGCATGACTCTATCCTCGACTACTAATGATTTCTTTCATCTTTAGCATTCTAATTTTCCACCTTCACCATATTACTGATCAATGAACATCATAACGGAATAATGGCCCATTTTACCACCGTATATGTGATTTTCAGATTGAATAGTCGTATTTCAATAAGCCCACAAACGTATAAATGGACCAGACATGTTCAAATAGTTTGTAAAGCTTGATATTGACAGAGCAAGTCACTCTGGGCAATGTAGTGTGCACAATATCTTCTCTCTCACCAATGCGTGTAATGAGGGTAAATTGTTTCCTTGAAAATAGTTAATCACCTAATTCATTGATTAAGATTTTATTCAAAATAAGCGTTCATTAAGTTTTTCAAAATTCACCCCCTCCTCCCGAAGACTTCAAAGAATTTAAGAGACTTCTTAATTATCATCCAATTATCAAATTACACGCCAATCTTTTCTAATTTTAATATCTTCCAACAACAGAATTTACAACAGTTCATTTCATTTAGATAATATAATATTCCAATATATTCAAACTAAAAATACATCATTATAAAAATGCACATTTGTGTCATACTCATGTGAGAAAATACTACCTACTTGCATATCTTCTTACAATTTAATTATTTGTGTGCTATCTGATATCATCTAGGAAACTTTGATTTTCAAGGAAGCCTTCATTTGTTTGTAATGAGCGGTCGTGTCTGACTGAATAAGAGTGACAAGCATTATCCCGCTGAAAGAACGACACAAATATGTTCACTCCCGTTTTGACTTCGGAATGCAGAGAATATTTTACTTCTTTTTAACATGTCCATAATATCGAGTAATAAGAGATCGTCGAGTATTTTGTTAAACTGTTGCTCTGGTGAACGGACTCAAGTTCGAAAGAGGCAATCAAGAAACAACTTTAGTGTTAATAGTCTGATAAAGACTCCACTTAGACATATGATTTCCTACCAATAAATTCCTGTGCTAGATTTCTATTTTGCATAGAATTCGCGTTATGTCGATTATTGACAATGTATTCTTTACCAGATTCAGGTACGTAAAATTGTATATAATATAAGTTAACTTGATATCTTATCAATTTTACAAGATGATTAGGTTATGTTACACCTGCAACACCGCGAGCGCTTAGAGAAAGGTGAAATTGAATTGAATGTTATGATGATGTGAACTTCAAATGCTGTTTTGTATTGCCTAAGGAAACGGTAATGAATTGGTTAAATTTAATTTGCCATGAAATCGAAAAACAGATATCTCCCTTATTCATAAAAAAATATTAATCAAATCGAATGCCACAAATCCTGTAGAGTCGAGTTTAGCGATGTCAAATTTTCCGCTTATTACTGCTGCAGATGCACTGCTATGTGGATAACATAGAAAAAGAGCTTCGTTATGATTTGGCGAGCGGTGGTTCATGTTTAAGTTTGTAGATTTATGGATAAAGACAAAGTTAACTATAGAGGTGATGAATATATCATCTGCAAACCGAAAATTCACCTACTTTGACAAGCTGAGAAATAAATCATTTATAGGTTTCTTTTGTTGCAACCCAGCCTTAAACAGTTGAATACCAGCAAAAACATATTATATACTAAATCTATTCAAGTGGAACACCATAGATAATAGAAATAAAACAAAGAAATCGTCGTTACCGGGACAAAACCTCCTATGTGATAATATTTTTGGAGATATACTGACCCGCAGCACATACATTATGGAGAGCGAGAATGCCTTGAAAATACTCACACAATATTGCACCTTAGATGACAGAACCTTACCGGCCAGAGTTCTAAGCTAAAATATTTCACGATAAAAGGTTTCTTTCCCGGCAGCGACGAAATGCAGAACAAAATAATGGAATTTGTAGAAGTAATTAACAAGAACAATTAAAGACACAAAGGAGCGTTCGAACACAGAGAAATTTTAATCTCTTTGTACACGTATGAAAGGAAAATCAGTAAAATACCCATTTCACGTAAGATCGTAGTGTATAATCTGGAATATAAGCCTCTCTCCCAGGTGATTGTAAACATTATGTTTCTCATGTTCTTTTGAATATTTGATTCTACTTCCTCAGACAAACGCAGTTTTCATTTAGAACCAACAGATAATTCGCATTAATATGTTCGTATATTAGAGCGCGTCAAGCAAATGGAAAGACCCAGCAAAACGCAGCTGTCGTTGACCTCATCCTACCTAGATTTCGTTCTGAACAAAAGTTACTGAGAAATACATTTTTATTCCGTAACATTTCTTCGTAAACGCAGTATCAACAGAGATATTTCCATTCTTGTTTCATACATCCTGCAAACCCTCAGTGCATTGAGGAATTTTGAAATGTTATATTCAGTACCTACACATGTGTCCTTAGGTGATTACATTCTAAATACAAAGTTTCGTTGAAATTTCTCCAGGAGTTGTACCGTTGTAAGCCCACAAATTGGCAAAATCACGCACAGAAACACAAGCACATACAAATGTACTTTCTCGCCCAACGGTCTTAATAAAACTCCAAAGTCGACGTGAATTCGCAAAACAAGCGAAGTTTAAATTGTATACGCGTACGTTATATAATAATGACGTAAAAATAATTTATGTTTGGATAATAAATGGGATAGTAACGAAAAGTAGATTAGTAATTTATTGCTTAAGGTAGGATGAGTGTAATCAAAACTGTATAACTACACATGACTTCTCATTACTAAACACCTCTTTTAGATGTTATTATTACTTTACTTTTATTACTGTTACTTCTTCTCTAAATACCTTAGACTCTTCAAACAAGCAAAAGCATACACGTAATTACTATAATTTGAAATTCGGAATTTACGCTATAAAGTTTCATTATTTTGTTATGAGCAGCGTTCTATTTCCACTTAGACTGTAAAACAATATTGTCATTTCATTCACCATGTTTAATTTATGGAACCAACAACGCAAGGAAATGTTAAAGTAATATTTGATGCTTGTTGTTTAAAGGGGCGTGATATCCAGGTCATCCACCCAAATAAATATTTAGCGTACGATCTATATCGCCGCTTAAGAAACAATACCGCCCATCTGACAATTCTCTTCCAATCCATTATTTTCCTTGAGACAGCCACATATGGATATTCAGTTTGCCAGAACAATTTTCGTTGTGGTGGTGTGTAAAGGAAAATGAACCATAAACACATGCTACTCTAGGAGTTGATAAATATGGCATACATACATCTCTATAGTACGGTAGGATAAGGTTCATTTTCCTTTACACGTGAGGATAGGAAAATTGTTCTGATGAACTGCAAATCCATATGTGGCTGGAATCTTAAGGAACATAACTGACTGGAAGAGCAGAGGAGGTATTTTTTGTTCCTTGTATTTCTTCCTATCCGCTCATATAACTTGTGAGCGCTGATGATCTGTTCCTTGCTATTATACATCAGCTAACCTAAATGCTAACTTACTGTCTTGTCTATATGTGTTTGTAGCTAATCTGTTATTACAGCATGTGCAGTATTGTCTTGTTCTAGTGGCATGCCAACTAGCAGCGTCGCCAACTTGAAACTATGCCAAACTGAAATATAAAACATCTGCCGCCATGTTGAGTCTTAATTCCTGCTTTAAGACAAAAAGATAATATTTATGATCCGCCGGTTATAAGTGGTGTGGTCAAGAGTTATTCTGCTGCACGCAGAGTCATATAAATTATCTCAAGGATGTTCTAAAAATGCTACAAAACTATTAATTGAATAAAACCTACTTATTTATGCGATGTATTTGCAATTCTTGACTTTGATATGGTGGCAGAAAGACTATATCTAGATAGTTCTTTTCTAAA
The DNA here is from genome assembly GCF_040414725.1 of Anabrus simplex. Taxonomy (NCBI): domain Eukaryota; kingdom Metazoa; phylum Arthropoda; class Insecta; order Orthoptera; family Tettigoniidae; genus Anabrus; species Anabrus simplex. Next base: position 24,754,740 of record NC_090272.1, on the reverse strand, counting down.
GGAATAATTTCTTTCACCATGACAATACGGCAGCTATTTCTGTGATTCCTTACATATAACTGACACTTAATTAACAATGCTTATTATTAACGTTCTTTTTCCCAAGGAAAGAAACTTACGTTACTTGATTGGGAAATTATTCCTTTAGTAATAGCTTTTAGCCGCTCACTGTGACCTTGCTAATGTATTTGTTTTTGTTTTAACGTGTACTGAAAAGACTTGGGATCAGCCACCACAAGAAGAGATGTCTAACTTGTCTTAAACTAACGATATTTCTTGCGTGATACGCATTTCTATCGACACTGAAAGACTGAAGTAATATCATTAGTCTAGATAGTTACCTTTTTAACTCATATTTACCAACGGTAATTAGTGCTAATTCAATGGAAAGAAAACAATCAAAACTAAACACAAATCACACCTACCCAGAATTTCAGATAGTATCTGCCTAAAACATTGACTTTATTGTCTTCACATGGTATGCCTCTGTGAATCCATAGAATTCTCCAGACATAGTCTTCCCACACACACAGGGAACCCTCCTCTACCTCTACCCACTCCCAAACCCATCCAATTCTTGGACATCCATATTCGTCATAATCTAAGGGATGTTTCACTATTCTAAAAGCACCTCTGAGATCTGATTATGTACCTCTATGTTCCCTTGCGTGTGTCCCGCGTTACTCTGTAACAATAAAAGGAGACGAAATGAAAATTCCTTGTTTTGTGAAATGTTATAATTTAGTAAAATTTTAATTTTTCCCCAAGCGTGAATCGTGATCATTTCATTCGCATATACTTCACGTCAATATAACAAAAGATAAGAAAATAACTTAATAGCTCTTACGTGGACGCTAAATTATGTAACAAGAAGCACATAATAAGCATTAAATTAAATTAGTGATATGAAAAGCATATCAACAACTCTTTGATCATAAATAACTTTACCTTTCCGAAGGTTTGCTGACCACTTTGCGTTCTGATTCCAATATCCCACTTACAGCGGAATGTTAGTGCTTTGTTTTGTTCGCCTAAAAACCCCAAGATCATATCATCAGAGAGTAGATCCTCTAAACAGGATGAGCCAAGATTGGTTCAACCGAATGTGTGGATTAAAAGAAAAGGATAATGAAAAGTTTCGCTCTCATATAAATATTTCCTGTCATTGTGTTGCTATCTCAACGTCCTTCAGTTAAAATAACCTATGATATATTGCAATATTTTCTTTAGTACCTCGTGTATAGCTCGAAGGTACGGTAATCGACTCACACGTGCGTGGACATAAACATTTGTGAACATTCTTAGTTTCTAAATAGTTTTCGTTACACACTTTTGGATTCAGTCAAAACTTGTAACACTTATATTCTTGTGTTATGTCCAGAAATAGCAGCTTAATATATAATAATATTCACCTGTCATTGTAGACATCATATCACCTTTTCCTTTGTTATTCCCACCAAGGCAACCATCACGTTAAATCCCAGGTCAATCAGAACCTAAAGACACCCCAGGAGACAAAGGGGTGCAAATCATACTGATATTCATTATCTAAACAGATTTCATTTTAAGTTTTGTCTTGTTTCCCTCGAAACATATTCTAAATTAAGTACATATACACTGCAAACACACACACACACATTGATATATGAAAATTATGATGTTGCTAAAACAGTAAAATTTTTGTGCATTGTGCTTTTGTCACAAATATGTTTATTGGAATTAGGAGATAATATACCGCAAGATGTCATTTAACATTTGTTATTTTTAAATTATTTTTAAAATATTGAACACATACATGATTTTAATATTATTTTAGAAACAATGTATGAGTAAGTTCCTGGAGACGGTGGCTGATCACAGGTATGCACGCTGCATGATTTGTTTGTCCGTGGCTTAGAGTAGTGTTTATGTTTTGCACGGCAGAGAGCAGCACGTATAACGGTGTTAGCACGAGCACGGTGGGGGACGCAGGATCGTCCCCCGGACTCCCCCTGTCCCTACCCGCCGACCCCGCGCCGCCTGCACCCACGCCGACTGGGGGTGCAACGGACCCCAGCTCACTGACTGTGCTTCAGCCCGCCAACAATAACACAGCTGTGCCCTACTCTGCCATGCTTCCTAGCTTCGGCCATTACTCCACAGGCAAGCAACAACTTTCGAACATATTTATTTATTTATTTATTTATTTATTTATTTATTTATTTATTTATTTATTTATTTATTTATTTATTTATTTATTTATTTATTTATTTATTTATGTTAAGGATAATATTCTAGGAATATCCCTGAAACGAAATGAAAGTAGTAGAAAGTCAATTAAGAATCGTAAGACATATCTTTCAGCAGGTTTTGTTGATAAAAACGTGTCCATATATTGAGGAATAGGTGAAGTTCGCAATATAAAGGAAAAATTGAAATATAGAATTTGTAGGATTTTTTCCTTTATCAGTTTCGACTCAGAAACTAATTTTGTGTAAATGAATTAATGAACTGTCTGAAAGAGAAAACATACGGTAAGAGTATTACACCTGAAGAAGAAACAAATTAATTAAACTAATTACAATTTGTGGAGGAAGTATCGCACTTTTCCTTGCCCCTGAACAAAGTAATTTTAACTAACCGCTTTTTAGAAACATCTATTCCCTTGTCTCAAACTAACTTTACTGTTTGTATCTTTGTATCCAACAAAGTACATATCCTGTGAAAAATGTTATTATTATTTTGCGTTCTAGTAAGTAGTTTTATATACGTGTAACTAAATAGTGATTAATGTCTTAATAAGGAATGGTTTATAACAAAGAATCTGAAGTACAATATATGCGTTGTAATTACAAACTTAATTTCTTAATTTCTTAAAAATGAAAATATTGCCCTAAAAATATATTATAAGTCGAATTCAATTTTTATGATTACGAGGTACTGATACAGCTGCTGAAAGTTTGATTTTTGAAATATTTCAAAGTAATACATGTATAAACCTGATTCAGTTTTATGTATTATTAATATTTATAATATTCTCTCTTCCATCAAAAAATCATACCTCTTCATAATCAAAACTTCAGTGACGATAGAATTTGGGCTAATTTCATTTCCAGAAGTTTGAGTATAAGGAAGTAATATTGAAACACAAAATCCAGAATTAAACATATATTCTGTTATAAAATATCACTCAAACAACATACAACAATTGCTTCTTTCAGTGTAATCTATTGGCTCTTAATCAATTCGAGATAACTAGTTTAGTGGTAATTTTCAACTATTCTGGGTCAATATGGGAAGAATACTTCTGATATCTGAAAATGTCAAAAGACAGTTGTAAAAATATCTAAAATTGTTTAGACTTTGCCTTGAACATAAGACCAGTTAAAATGACTCACTGTATTCAGAATATTATATCCGGATATACTGAATAATCAATCATTGTGAATGAAAATCATTGATTTACAGTAGGTCATACTCTCGAAAAGGAACATCAAAAGCAATTTCAAGATCTCCCTTTTAATAATCTAAGAGGGAAATGTTTCACCATTTACTCAGAATTGCATTTAAAATTTAGATTCAAAATAATATTTTGAGCTCGAAGTTCTTTGCTCAGAGTTGAAAGATGATTAATCCATATACATGTAAGTGCAAATGAGTTTTATTTGGAACTGGAAATTGATTAATTTAATACTTGTAGGATGTTTATCAATCGGAGGAAATATCACGCAGAAAAGAGAATTTAGTTAATCGCTAGGAATTGTTATTTGTACATGAAAACATGTTTCTTCTTCTTCAACATATAGAATATTTTTCAAATATTTTCTTTTTACTTTTAATTAGACAAGTTAAGATGAATGTATTCTAAAATTAGTAATTATTTACTTAATAAGTGTAAGTTAAGTATCCTTCGGAACAATTTATACAGTTAATATATAATTCATAAGCATCATAGTCTACAAACTATATTTTAAGTAAATTATTTTAATGATAGTATAATTTCAATATCATCTAAATTATCTTAAATTATTGATGATTTAATCTTATCACTTTGAGTAGTAAATGTTGTTATTCTTTGTAATTTCAAAATGTTAGTGAGTACTTTAAATTGATTTTATTTTAAGCTTAGTCAATCTAGGTGACCTCCAACTATGGGGAAAGCAGGATAAATGTTCATTGAAATGATAAATGAAAAATAGGTAAATAATTCTAGAATATTGTAGGTTAAACTTTATAATGATGTGGACATTTTTCAGGTATTTTATTTTTGTTCTATTGAGATTGAGATGTGTTTTGTTTTTGTTTCTGGCAGTGGGAGGTGGCGCCGTTGGTGGTGGAGTAGTGCCGGTCAGCGACTACTCCTACTCATCCGCCTACACGCAATACACGACGTCGTACGGCTCCTACGGTTATGGCGCAGGCGGGTTGCTCAGTAAGTAAACAGTGAGTATTCGTCGCCAAAGTTTTCGTTTACATCCGCACTTGAGTGCTCGAAATGACCGGACGACTCCACTGCTAATTGAAGCTCATCGAGGTTTAGATTACAGCCCTATATGATTAGCAGGAGAAAACACTGTCACATGGTTCAGTTTATAAATGTTAGATTTCCTCAGTCTGTCACAGGATGGAATTAATTCAGAAAATATATGAAGAAGAAAATAAATAGAACATGCCTGAAAAAATATATAGACTTCTCTCATGCTTTTTACTGTTGGACTGAGTGGTTCAATTTCCTCCGAGGAAAGAAAATATTCCTATTTTGTGTAAAAAATCACGTATTATGTTTCTTTCATCACACAGAATGTGCGTGTTTTAGTCGTCAATCCATACACAGGTTTGATGCCACTCTCCATGCCACCCTAACCTGTGCTAATCTTCTAATTTCTTAGTAACAGCTACATCTTACATCTCCTGTAATCTTTTCATTTTCATACATTGGTCTACTACTACTGTTCTTATCGCCTACACTTCCCTCAGAAACTAAGTGAACAAGTTCTGGGTGTACTATCAGTCTCTTCTTCTCGTCAAATTTAGCCAAATCGATCTCCTCTCACCAATACGATTCAATATTTCATTCGTGATTCTATCTACCCATCTCACCTTCAGCATTCGTCTGTAACGACGTTTATTTTTTTTCTTTCTGAGCTCGTTATCGTCCATGTTTCACTTCCATACGATGCCACGCTCCGGACGAAAGTCTTCAAAAACGTCTTCCTAATTCCTATATTAATGTTCGAAGTGAGCAAATTTATTTTCTTAAGAAAGGCCTCCCGTGCTTGTACTAGTCTGCATTTTATTTCCTCCTTACTTCTCTCACAATTAGGTATTCTACTACCCAAGTAACAATATTCATCTACTCTAATCTAATCTAATATTCCCTGCATCACGTGACTTCGTTCGACTGCACTCCATTACTTTTTTTAGGAGTCATTTATTTTCATCTTGTACTCCTTCCTAGAGTCTTTGTCTATACCTTTCAGTTTTGAATAGACAGTATATTATTCAAATGTTTTGTTATTCAGGAATTTTCTAAATGTATTTTATATTGAATTAGTTGTCGACTAAACAGTTATATATTCATGAATTCAAAACTGAGCAGAAATATATTTCACTTTCACACATTTATTTAGTTTTATTATTCGCAGACTAAACACATTAAGGGTACCTGGACATGATGAGTAATCAATCATTCTTCTCTTGGTTTTCACTTCTCTGAACAGAGAAAGTTCTTACCACTGCTACTTCCCCTCAGCCGTCAACTAATATTACACTTCCTTAAGTGGCATTTATTACATTGTTTTGTACAATTTGGTCAGGAAGCATAAGAGTTAGAGCATCCAAACTCAGAACACATTCTTAATTGCCTAACATCTACGAGTAAATCTTGAAAAAATATTCCCTAAAATATAATTTAGTATGGAACTAACCACCTCCAATTTCTTTAGGTAAAGTATATTTTTGGAAGCCCATGTTGATAGAGTAAAGTAATTTTAGACACCCTACTGTTGTACCAAAACGAGAAAAGCCGCTCACAGCAGAAGACTGAGATTGCTGGTGTTTTGTGTGATAAGCGCATGCCAGTTAAACTGAAAGGCAAGGCATAGAAAACCACAACCCTGCCTGCCCTCATGTACGGCTACGAATGTTGCGCGAGGCTAGCGAATGCACGCCTCAGAGATGAGGATGCTGCGATTGTCGGCGGGCATCACTCTCAATGAGAAAGTTCTCAATTAGCACGAGAGATGATCTTTTAAAGTTGTGCCCATCAGTGACACGATGGAGAAAAAACAGCTCTGCTGGTACGGTCACGTCAGAAGAAGAAATGAACACTATTTAGAACAGAAAGCTCTTGCCATCGAAGAGCCGAAGGGCGTCCTAAGGCGACATGGAAACGAACTGCTGAGGCTGTCTAAAGGAAAAGTGAAGTGCCATACAATCTGGTGCAAGAACGTCGGACCCTGAGTGAGCTCAGGAATGTCCGTATTATGGATACATATACGACCAGAGAAGAAGTAAAATGGATGAATTCAGCCTCTTGAAAATGGACCACCCAACCTTCCAAAATTAGACTGAAACAAGTCTAGATATGAGTTGGAGCCCCATGGTAGCCACACCCTGAACAGCAGTACACTCGGCTCCGTACTGCGGGTAGCATCTGCGCCTGTCATTTCAAAGACACCAATAGTCTAACAGTGCTGTGACGTTCAATGAAACATCTAGCTTACCTGCCTTCATGAACAAGGTACTCTCTATGACAGGGATAAGCAGTCAGGCAGTGGAGATTCGATTCCAGGTGTCGGCAATTTTCTCTTTCCACTTCAGAAAGGCGTTGTTGGCCTACTACCTATTTCAAGAACTGCGGCGGATTATAGGTAGAGTCTCACTCTCATGATCCAAGTTCGGGGTTCAATTCTGGTTGAGATATTTGAATGATGGTCAACAATTTAGGCACTAGATGTTCTTGACGTGTGGCGCACTCAGCCAAACAATCCATCCAGTATCCACTTTCATTGTTAGAGAGCAGCATAATCGGAATGCCGAACTTTGTAGCCAGGCCACATAGATGGCAGCACTTCAGATCTGTAATTCGGTTGCTGAGATCCAACTATTACGTCATTATTATTATTGTTATTGTTATTACCGAATATCTTCCTCCTTTTTCATTGGTCTGATCACCTTGATATTTTTTCCACTAATTTCATTCTGTTGGCCTATCTCACCAACGATGAAACTGAATATTCTGTGCTATACGGTATCACGAATTTCTACGCCGTTTCTAGTGGACCATCTGATGAATATTGGGAGATGGTGGTGGTGATTATTGATTGTTGTGAATACTGTTTTAAGACATCGAAAAATCAAGACATCGATCAAAGAAAGACAGGGGGCACGAAGGGCGTGGAAATGATAATAATACTATTTGCTTTACGTCCCACTAACTACTTTTACCGTTTTCGGAGACGCCGAGTTGCCGGAATTTAGTCCCGTAGGAGTTCTTTTACGTGCCAGTAAATCTACCGACACGAGGCTGACATATTTGAGCACCTTCAAATGGCACCGGACTGAGCCAGGATAGAACCTGCCACGTTGGGGCGAGAAGGCCAGCGCCTCAACCGTCTGAGGCACTCAGCCCGGCAGCGTGAAAATGAAAGACTCCGTAGGCCTCGGAAACCTAATACCGTCGGGGTCGGAAAAGAAGAAGAGCTGACCAAGGGAGGGTAGATGAAAGTGAGAAGCCTTGCAAAGGTAAGTGGAAGCAATGTTAGGACTCAGCTAAGAGTCCCGTGGGCGCCAACCCACTCCCCCTAAGTTGGGAACTGAACCATCTGGTGAAGATCTTCAACAGTCAAGGGGTTTTGAGAAGAGAGAAAGAAAGAAAGAAACCTAAGATTTTTGCCAAACATCAAGTTACCCAAACTGCTCTTGAGGTTACAACACAATAACTCAGAAATGTATCTGTAGTAGTGTAATGAATGCTTGAGAATTTATTTAGAGAATATCTGCAACTCAAATTGTATTTCTTTTGACTATTTAGTGAGTAAGTACATAATCTACACATAGAACAACATCTCAACAGTACTTGCGCCGTAGACTCTCAATATGCCGGCTTCATCAGAATCCTGCTGATTGTGTGCTCCGTGGTCAATGGTATACTGCGCTGTTCTGACGAACTTATATTAAAAACAATTGCACACAGGTGACAACACGAGACACGACAGACAGACAGACATCTGTTGATTGGTTCAACTAAACAGTCGTACTGAATCTTGCTTACATAATTTGAGATCCAGTCTCAAATGGACAATGTTGGAAATATGGTTCGTTTGGAGCATTTAATTCAAATACACGTATGAATTATATCCGATCAGCTTCAGGCCGTTAAGATGCTCTCGGGTTCGTTTCCAGGCTAGATCGGGCGCGTCTGGACTTGGGAACTGGGTGTTGACTACGAACCACCTCAGAAACACACAATGGTGAATGATTTCCTCCACGAAGTTCTAGCGTCTGGAATGGCCAGCTGCAGCCAGATTTGAGACATAGTTCGCAGCCACAATTCCACCAGGATACGTAGAAAATACGAGATTGTGTAATACGAGATTTGAACCACAGATCTCACAAAATATCTTTAAAATAATAATGATTAAATATGGAAAATGCTTTCCGACTCACTACTTGCTAGATAATATGTAAGTTTTGTCTAGGCAAAGTGTCCTCAGTGTATCTATTCACACACGTCTCAACAGGCGCATCAAGTGATATTATTTTAATGGTCATTTCGGGCACCGGGACCTAGCACTTATTCCTCTTCCATCCTTCCTTCACCTTCTTTTGCCCACCTCCAAGCACCAATTCAGTTCGTTTTGTACACCCCTCAGCTTCATATCCAACAGCACGATTATAATGTGGAACTGTGTTTTGTTATCAATTCGCTTTTGAAGGATCTTCCTTCGATCTATGCATTTCGTATGTATCTTGTGTTCAATTTTCAAAAAATGCCCTTGTTCATTTCTCTTTGGTTACATTTCGTCTAACCCTCATATTAATCCTACAAAATAAAATAAGTTGCCAATTGGAAGCCTTTTGTCCTTGAATGTCTGCCGAAACTCATAAACATTTCGTCGGTAAAGAAACAATCAATGCTCTTCCTATCCGTTATTTTCCTTAGGGCCGGTCATGCTTCCCAGTCACATACGGATATGCAGTCTATCAGAACAATTTTAGTTCGGTTCATTTTCTGATGCCGATGTGCATAGGAAAATGAACCTTGCCGTACTGTACTTTGTATGTTTGCGTGACACATTTACGCACTCCTACAGTATAGTGTATTTAAGGTTCAATTTCCTATGCGAATCTGTAAAGGAAAATGAACACAACGAACATTATTTTGAGGGACTACATACACATATGTGGCTAGGAGGCATGACCAGTGTTTAGGGAAATAATGGATATGAAGATCATTGGGAGATACGAGGTTTTATAATTAGGCCATCGATATTATATTCGAAATTGATAAAAATAATTCGTTATGAACACTCGTAGAATTAAACACTTAATTGCTAGCAAAGAAATTCACTCTAGACAGACATATTTGTTATGGCAATACTACGACCGTAAAGAATAAAGGTTTCTCCATAAATTCGAGCACTTAAAAATTCTTATTTGGGTGAGACGAAATGGAATACCAGAGACGTGTTGTACCGTGTGATGACATGTTTTCTTTCTGTTGACAGGCGGCTCCTCCTATTACCACTACGGTAACCAGAATCTGTTCTCGTCACACAGTGGTGAGGCGCGCTCCCCCATGGCCGCGACGCGGGCCAGTTCCGGCGCCAGCGCCGCCTCACCCACAGGCAGCGCCTGCATGAAGAGCGAATTCATCACCAGCGACTTGCTGCTAGGCTGACCAAACGAAACCAAAGATACCACCTTGCTTCAGCTCATCGCAAAAGAAATACATCTCTAACCCTAAAACGACGTAGTGGAAGTATTAACAATATTGTTAGAGAACCACTTGATGCAGTGTCATACAGTTCAGTAGCCGGTATTTATATGCTCTCATGATTTGATTTTTCACCAAAGATAAAAAGAAAAATCATCTTTCCATTCGGAATAAGTATGCAGAATTAACCAAATAGTAATTTTGGAGTTAAAAATTAAGTTTCTTGCACATCAAACGTGTACCTTTGGATTGATGTGTCTCTTTTCTTATAATGTTGAAGATTTCTGTGATATAACTCATGTCGATCGATTTACATTTACATCTCTAGGACACGAAATTATATCACTTATGAACATACATTAAAATTAATTGAGAAAACGCATGAGAAGTATTATATCTTAAAATGATATCTCAATCTTAATTATTAGAGCATAAAAGTCCATGCTGTAGATTTCAAAGAATATTACTGTAAGGAAGAAAAGAACATTCACAATAACTCTGATCTGAAACGTTCTATTTGGGAATTTATTTCTTCTCGAACTATTGCTGAAGTATTAAAAAGAGAAAACGATTTGCTTTTCTTTCATAACAAACTTCATCAATTTTGTTAATCATTTCCAACCATTCGTTAAACGTAGCTTGGGACATTTAAATCAATAACAGCTCCTTTATTTTCAAAAAATTGTGATTTTAAACATTCTTATTTAAAATTGTATATAAGATATTCAGCAATTTCGATGATAATATTGAAGAATAGTGTTCTTCCTTCAGAATGTCCTTTACCTCTACTATGAATAGACCTAGTGCCCAGTTAAAAGTCGATAACGCCTTCCTCGAGCGGAAATGAACGCTGTACGATGAATTTCAAACAAGCAGAGTAAATTAAGAATTCATGATGACATTCCTTTACAAATTTGTATTTGCGCATTGGTAGTTGGTAGTTTCTGGAAATAGAAATTCTGGAATTCAGTCTTAGCTGTGAAATTTTTCTTCATCCAAACTTTTTGGTTCCAGTGAACGAAAACCACAAGTTATATATAGAAAGATCTGTTATCATATCTTCTTCTAATGTTTTGGAATTTTAATTTCAAAATTCAACATCATTGCGATCGCTTAGGAACATGTTATCCACTCTAGAATTATAAACCTGCAAACGAAAATTGTTCGACGAAAAGTTTCAAAATTGAGCATATTCATGTCACTATTACATTTACAGTTGATAAATTAGAAATATGTGCACTACATTTCTGAAAGTTAAAGGTCTGTTGCATTCGGAAAAAAATAATTTTAACAGGTAAAGAATTGTTGTAAAGTAAATACAAATTTATTACAACTTACAAATTGAATTTTTCATTATTTATTCACTAAGTAATATTTATTTGACAAAGTAGTCAAGCTGTTTAACTTTTTCTAGTCGTGCAATTACCACCGTTTCGCCCCAGTAGCACCAGACTCATCAGTTCCAATATTCTGGCGGATAATACACCATTGAGACACCACTGCAAGCTTCCAATGTAGGATAATGCAGTGATGGTGCACTGGGGGAGATAAATTCCCGTCTTTGTCTTTTGTTTCAAAGTGTTAATATTTACATAGAACATCTTGAGGTCTGACTTTCAGAATGTAGTTCAATAAACTGTCACTACAGGTCATTGATAGTTATGAAAATAACTGTCTACTGATCTGTAAAGTGTGCGCCGAAAAAATGTACCATTGGCACCTGTCAGGTTAAAAAAATACTTCGTCTTGTGAGTGGTTATTATAATAAAGAATTGGAAAAGATTAGACAAGAATGTGCTTTTCAAGTCTCGTCCAGCAACATCACTGTGGCTTCTCGTCGTCTCCTAGAACTGTCAACTCTACGGTTATCAAATTAAGACTTTAGACCAACTCCAAGTGTTTTATGCAAAATCCATGAATGAGTTCCACATGATGCTGCATGGAAATTGGATTTGCAGGATCACCAGCATAAGTGCATGGCAAACACCACGAACATCCTTGTTGTGTATTTCTTTTGGGAGAGCGAACAGTTCGTTGGGGAGGTGCTGTGACTCTGTATCATGTAGATACTAGCTCGGTCTGTAGACTTAGGTAGGTAGAGAAACTGGATGTTGGACGAAGTTACAGAAAAAGAAACTGCCTCATCAAAATGTAACTCACGAAATATTTAATTTAACTTTTTTGTTACATAGTGAAAATGATTGAAGAAGAAACAGTGTGATTGAAGACATTTAATGAAGATCCAATTATTTTATTTTTTTGTATACTAAAAGCCAAAGACTCGTTTATTATCAGTCCTCTCCCTGCCTCATTTCATGTACATATTATTGCTTAGTTTTACGGTTGGTTTCACCCACACGCACTCGCACGCACCATGCACTTCCGCACTTACGATAAACCAACTTGAGGCAACGGAAGGCAAAACCAAGTGTCACAAGTAAAGTGGATTTATTGTTGATCATGTCTCACTGTGTTACTTGTTGTATACCACCACACACGTCTCCTGTGTTCTTGACAGCACCGTCATTGGCAATCGCTCACTCTGTTGTTTTCGTCTCGACATCTTGAGAATCAGTAACTTTTCAGACCTCATTAAATTCCCAGATATTTTTTTGGAAATATGCTCGAGTGCTGTTGTAGATTCGGTTAGGTAGCAACATAAACACAACATTCTTTTATTGAAATATATGTCAGTTTATATAATTTTCTTTTGGGTGTCCTCATAAACACCACACTACATATACAAATATGAAACTACTCCTAGGAAATTATCTTAACTCTGGTTTCATTCATAAATCATGTTGGAACACAAGGAATACTGAAAGATGCACACTTCAACCTTCGCCAGCTTTGAAATATTGAACAGATTTTTGACACAAATGAAATTGCAAGTTCACATCAAGTAATCAGCACACATTAATAGTCACAGCATTATGAGAGTTAAACAAAGTTTGCTTTTCGCGTGTTTTAATTTATTTTCAATATTAGTTTCACATTCCTTTATTGTAAAATGAATAATTTTGTAAGTATTCCATTAATTTTGGTGTATGTAAAATAAAAACCGATTCTTTTACATTGTTTTAAATGTATTTTAGAACCGAGGATTTTATATGGAACGGACAAGATGACACAAATTATTTGTGTTATATTAATTGTTTTGATTTTGGATCTCATTGTTTATTACATCTGCCAAAGCCTTGCTGAACTATCTATTACCAATTCATTTGCTTAGAACAGCGTGCAGTAACTTTCTTATTATATATCAGCAAAGCCCTCATTGTAGATTTTATTATCTTAATGAAATATTCGTTTAAGGTACAAATCAATACATTTTAGAAGACAGCACGTGTGAAAATCGTACTTCTTTCAGTGTATATTCCTAATATTTACTGCTATTTTCATAGTAATGATGCTTCAATGGCTTATTCCAAAATAGTTTTCAAATGTAAAATATACTTCTAAAAACTATTTAACATCTCAACATTACGTGACTAATTTGCAATCTTCTGGAGTCATTTCAATAGATCTTCAATCACTTAAATTCTTATGTCTGCATATCTTCATATATCACTATACTTTACCGTTAATGTAACTCTGTGTTACTGTGTGTAACTGAGGAATAAAATTACTAATAACAAATCTAAACACAAATTCACAATACCTAAATTATAACATAGAACAGTTTCAAATTGTTGCATTTTAAATTATATCAAATATTAGTCCCGTTTCTGTCAAGAAATTGTTCATTCTATTTTTTCTATTTGAGTGTATTTTTTTGTTGTAATTCATAAAATGCTAAGGTTTAAAATTCAGCTATAATATACTCTATTGAGAAAGAAGAAATGTAATTTTAAAGTCCTAATATTCTTTTCATTGTCGTAGGCAGTTAAAAATTTAGGTACATTGCAGAAAGAGATATTGTTAAGAATAAGTTTTATTTGTATTGTAATTTTTCATTATATATAAAATATGTATTATTTAGTTACAGCAAGTGCTTTTAGGCCAACTGTAACAAAATAGAGATATCTTGCTGCTTACAACTGATTTCTCCTCAAAATCTTGATGGCACATACTAATCAAGTAAACACTGTGTTACCACAACAATAAATCCACTTTTATTTAAACTGATTGTATTCTAGGATGATTCTTCCTGCCTATATTATGTACCACAATTCAGAATGGAGGTAGAATTTCCAGAATATTACCGTGAGTTCTCTCAACACATTTCGATAGAAAATCATACTTACTTGCATGATAAAGGAATAATTCAAGTCAATCAAGTGTTTTTCATGGCCTGTCAGATTTTACATCAACTTGATCAATCTCGATCAATATTAGTAATAATATTATTTCCATAGCATTTGAAGTATTATAATTCTTTGTGACAGATTTTTTAAATCATAATTCAGAAATCAACATTCTTTCAAATGAAACACATATCATTCAGGGAACTTAAGAATATCTTCGTAAACCTTGCACTCAAACACCAAGTACAAGGTTTCATTCAACTGGTAAAAATCTGTCCAACTGACACCAGAGCAGCCTTCTCGAACATGGGTAAGAAGCACTCAAAAATGATGTTGTGAAAGCTGTTGGTTTGTTGATCGGACAGATCACGGAAGAATCATGAACGTTTTTTCTTTATTTCCATGACCTACGTTGACACAAAATAAGATGTTGATTCTCGATTATGGATTGAGATGCAGGTTTGTGCAATTATAAATCAATTTCCTGAAATATATGACTTGTGAATCTTGTTAACAGACTGGGATATTAAATAATATGCTGTTAAGAGAAAAACTTATACAACCGATTTCAGTCCTAGTCAAAGAGTGAAAAAAACTGCACTCTTAACACATACAGCAAAAATTAGTGTTTTATGTAAAGAAAAGAGAGTAATGTACTTAAAAAGATAATCCAATAATGTTTATTTATTATTTTATTCAAGTTTTCTTATGAGAAAAACAAATATGTGTAATATTTCTTTCTTTTTTACCAAAGAGTTGTGACGCAATATAATTCTGTGTTTTTAACAACTTTGTTTTTCATGTTATTCGTAGTATAATTTTTTATATTCGAAAGAACTTGCATCACTTTTGTTTGTTCTTTTTTTTAAAAACTGACAGTTCCTTGTTTGCCTCTTGCCGTGCCCCGTCTCTTGCCGCGAAGCCCTCCTCTGTCCCTCCATTTAACCTCTCCTTTTGTTCCTCCCTTTCCTGACAGTCACGTGGTCTGACATTATGTAGGCTAGACATAGCAGATACAATTATTGTAAAGAATTAAAGAAATATCTGATAATAGTTCTATTTATGTTGTGTTTTCATTTTTGTGGAGTATTCAGACTGAAAAGATGATTGCCACTTTGTCTCATCGAATTGTAAAATTAAATCATAATTTATGAAATGGTAACTTTCTTCTTTATGAGACCCAATCCTTATGCGGTTCAGATTTCTGATTTCCTCGCGCAAAAATCTAACAATAACGAGAGATGCGCAAAATGTCGCTTTATAGATTTACCATAAGTTTTACCTTCATAGTAGACATTTGATATCAAAATCTCATCAGTTGTTTTATGTTGCCTCCCAGCTTTCTTCATGTGGTACTTTTAAACCAGATAAGTTATTAAAATTGCAGGTGATCATATCAATAGGACCTTAAGACTGGAGGAAACGAATATTGTCATTATCAGTTGGCTTTCGTGAGTACATAACTGCTTATAGATTTCTTGGGCTCGAAAGGAACCTTCCTTCAGGACCAAGTGCGTCACTCTGGTTTTTCTCAAGATCTATAACAGTCGATGGAGTTGGAAACACAGATATTATTTATAATTATCTTCATAATCATGTTACATGAACTCATCATCCAGTAAATTTCATCAATATTGCATTCCATCATTAACAATATTTCTAAGTTAATACGAAGTCGCTTTAACACAGTATTTTTGTTATCACCTGCGGTTTCCTCTATTTTGAGAAGATTCATCTGAAACTGGTGTGGACGGCCTCTCACATCCTACAAGAATATGAACGTGTTACTGCACAGGGAAACGTTGTTCGCCTTCAATGTAACAAGCGTAAACCGCCAACAAGAGAGATGCTGCGATGAAATACTACTTGACTCGTGGAAGAATTACATTCTTAAATTATAAGTACATGGCACAGGTCACCCTTGACGCAGAATTGTTGGTTTATATCTGTACGGACCATCGAGTTATGAAGCCAGCATATTCCGTGATTAGACAAAAAATTAGAAGTAGGCGTGTTCGAGTTTTATGAGATTACTTATTTCACGAACGTAAACCAAAACTTCTACAGTTTGAGGAATACAAACCTTACTTTTCATTTGATATACTTATCTACTGTAAATAATAACAAAAATATTCCATTCACAATGTTCCAGGTCACGTTCAATCACTATACCTTTTCGTACAAATGTTGTCTTCTTCTTGCGGGTAAGGTGATTTAGTACAGTCATCCAGGCTCACATTGTCGAACTGCGGATAGAAAAGGAGTTACTCATTCAATAGGACTTAACGAGAAAAGCGCACAAGAGTATCCTGAGCATTGAGCAACATTACACGTATTAATCAAGAGAGGGGCTGAATGCAACGACAATTTCAATGGGAATACGCATTAGGTACAACACATTCCGCACAAAAACGTAGTGATGTTTATAACCGACCCTATGCTGCTTTACTACATTAACTTTCTGCTGCGTCACATCTTTGTTCACTGCCTATTTCCACGTGAAATGAAATGGCGTATGGCTTTTAGTGCCGGGAGTGTCGGCTCGCCAGCTGCAGGTCTTTTAATTGACGGCCGTATGCGACCTGCGCGTCGTGATGAGGATGAAATGAGGATTAAGACGACACATGCACCCAGCCACCCGTGCCAGCGAAATTAACCAATGATGGTTAAAATTCCCGACCCTGTCGGGAATCGAACCCGGGACCCCTGTGACCAAAGGCCAGCACGCTAACCATTTAGCCATGGAGCCAGACATTTCCAAGTAACGTGATTAAATACGCAATGTATTCAAGAATGGATTCCTCAAGGTACGACCAGAATCCTTTTAAAAACCGTTAAAATATGACATTGAAGGTAAACTCAATACACATTTCCACCGTTCCTTAGATATACACATTGTACGTTATCTCTCGGAAGTTGAAGGTACTAACAAAAGGAGACGAACGGTGGTGGTAGTAATTATTGTTTTAAGAGGAAGTACAACTAAGCAACTGTCCTCTATGAACACTAGTCAGAGGGAAAACATGGAAGGGATTGACACTTTGTAAATAAAGATATCTGCCAAGGAAAGGCAGGGGCCACGATGGGCGTGTAAATGAAAGACTCCCTAAGTCTCGGAAATCTGATCCCGTCGGGGTCGGAAAAGAACATCAGTTGGCCAAGAGAGGTCGGATAGGCTATGAAAGTGAAGAGTCTGGTACAAGTAAGTGGAAGCCATGCCCAGACTCAGTTAAGGGTCCCATGGTCGCCAATTTACGCTCCCAAGTTAAGAGCCCCTGGTCCCTCTTTTAACCGCCTCATACGACAGACAGGGAATAACGTGGATGTTATTCCACCACCCGCACGCGCAGGAGGAGAAACGAAGGGCTGTGAAGTGCGAGAAGGCCTTACAAACCTAATACCGTCTGAAGAGAACAAGAGATCAACAAGGGAGGTCAGATACTGACCCAGTACCGAACTGGCTAAGTTAGCCCCTGGGTAAATGTCTAAGTCGTATTTTAATTATCTCACGTAGACTCGGTAAACTAAGGACATCTTATTCATAAGCTGGAACTAAAGGAAGCGAGAATGTTTGCTGCTTGAAACAGGTGGCAACAATGGCAGGAGATTATTTGGCATTTGATAGCGTTTTCGCAAAAAGGGATCTTAATTCTACCCAGTATTGAAGGAAGAATAAAATTTAAAAGGATTTTTTCTTCATGTGGATGATTTCCTTAATTTCCTTTTGAGTTTTTGTACCTATAGAAATCATCAAATGATGTTTGATAATAACGGAGGATAATTGTGGCATTACTCTTCCGTCTGGAACACTCATATTTGACCCCTATTTCCCACAGCCTACACCATAATTCCTTCATCTGAGCCTCACACAATTCACCAATTACGATTACAAAGGTGATAAAGATCATGGCAACAAAGTGAATGTTTAAGTTTTGGATTCCCACAGAACAGTTTCATATGATTTTTCTTTTCGTAAAGTAAAACGGCTATTTAATTTTGTGAACAAATTCATCAACTACATTTATTCTTGACATTCTTATCATTTATTGTGGTGGTGCTGATAGCTGGGAGCCATCAGAGCGAAAATCTAAGAGGCCTAATATTGCAAATAAAAGGAATGGGCCACGAAGGGCGAGAAAGGTAAGGACTCCCTGGGCCTCGCTACCATCTGGATCGGAAAAGAACAAGAGTTGACCAAGAGAGGTCTGATAGGAAAGATGAAAATTACAAGAATCCACAAATAAGTAGAAGCAATGCCAGAATAAACAAGAGAACCCCTAGATCCCCCTTTTAGTCGCTTTTACAACAGCCAGGGATACCGTGGACGTACTCACCCGCAGTGGGTGTATCATATGTAACCTAATTGAATATAGGGTGCATGTACTGTAGTCCTGAAAATGCAATTCCCTCAAAAATTCGATGTTAAATGATCTCTAAATTAAGAAAGAAAAATAATATAGAATAAAGTTTTGTATTAGTTCTACGTTGCTTCGACTCAAACAGGTGACGATCGAACAGGATAGCGCTACTACTGGAAAGGAATTCAGCGTCGCCTTAATTCAGATATGACATGGAGTAAAAAATGGGAAACAGTGGGCTCGAAAAACGACATTTATTTATTTATTTATTTATTTATTTATTTATTTATTTATTTATTTATTATTCGCTAATCGGCCAACTAAGAACCACAATAGTTTAGTTATACTTCCTGGCGTTTGTTGAATTTTCGATTCATTCAATAGGTTTTCATTAGATGGCTGTGTCAAGCACGGCGCATCCATTTCTCGTCTAGAGAAGTCTTGAGAGTCACGTTTTCTGGTCTTTCCTGACGTTAACGTGCTGGTGGTGCTGATTACTGTTCTTAGAGGAAGTACAACTAGGCAGTCATCCTCTATATAACACCAATTAGAGAGAATTATGGGAAGGATCCAACACTTCGAAAAATGAAGGTATTGGCTAAAGAACCACAAAGACCACCAAAAGTGTGAAAATGAAAGACTCGTCAGGCTTCCATATGTAACACATTCGGGGTCGGAATAGAACAAGAGAGATCAGATACGATAGATGAAAGTGAGAATCCTGGTAAAAGTGGAAGCAATGTCAGAATTCAGCTAAGGGACCCTTAATCGCCAACCCACGCTCCGACGTTAACAGCTCCTGGGCCCTTTTTAGTAGCTTCTTACAACAAGCAAGGAATACCTTGGGTGTTATTTTACCGCCGCCATCCATAGCGGGGTGACGTTAACGTCACAGGGAACAGTTGTTTTTTTGTTTAGAGTCAAAATTGTTAAAAATGCGTTTTGTTAATCGAGAGTCGTAGTGTTAGGTGACAGTACAATTGAGTTCCTAATCTTCTTTACCTTAGAATTGATTTTCTTATGTAGACCCCATTTTTATAGTTTGGCCCAACTACTGTATATTGTGGATAACATTTCCCTCTTTTGGCTCTAATTTAGCAAGCGCACATCGTCTTAATATAGGTAATGATAAATTTTAGTATTTATAGAATATTATTATTATTATTATTATTATTATATAATTCGCTGGGGCCATCAAGGACCACGTTAAGTCTTGTTGCATTTGACACTGAACTTGGCCTCCTTTAGAGCCCAAATTTCCCTCATTCTTTGTGAGTCGGCCTGCTTACGCTCCTCTGTCGAAGGGGCACCGTGTCTTCTCTTCGGTTGCTCGTCTCGGTTTAGCCCGTTCGTCAATATTTTCTTGCGGAAGAGATCTCTGTTAAGGGCGTCTTCAGCTGAGATATGTAGCATTTGCAGGTCTTCTTTGGTATTTCTAAACCAGGGAATTGTGGTTTTGGGGTTTGAATCAAAAAAGTGAAAGATTTCTTTAGTTAACTTTCTTCCGTCCATTCTTTTCAGATGACCGTAAAATAGTGCCCGTCTTTTTCTGATTGTGTCGGTAATTTTCTCTATTTTGGTGTAGACTTCCTTGTTGGATCTCTTTTGATGGATTCCATTTCTGTACTTTGATCCCAAGATTCCTCTCACAATTTTGCGTTCTCTTTTCTCCAGTTCTGTTCTTCAAGGAGTCCTTTGTTGGTATTTAGAGACAGGGTTTCGGCTGCATATAGAACTACTGGCTTCAGAACTGTTTCATAGTGACGTAGCTTGGTGTTTTGGGAAAGACATTTTTTGTTGTAGATTGTGCGGGATGTTTGGTAGGCTATTTCCAGTTTGCGTACTCGCTCCTGAAGTGCTTCTTTGTCCAGTCCATTTTTCATGATGATCTCACCCAGGTATTTGAATTTGTCCACTCGGGTGATGTCCCCGTATTTTGTATCGAGTTTTGGCGGAGCCTCTTTGATGTTAGTCATTACTTCTGTTTTCTCAAACGATATCTGCAAACCAGTTTGTTCGGCAATTTCCTTTAAAATTTCAACTTGAGCTCTGGCGGTTTCTATGTCGTTTGAGAGAACAGCAATATCATCGGCAAATGCTAAGCAGTCTGTTGCGATCCCCTTGGATTTGGTTCCTATTCTCAATGGACTGTAGTTGGTTTCCTGTAATCTCACCCGCCAGGTTCTGATGATCTTTTCAAGAACACAGTTGAAGAGTATAGGGGATAGCCCATCACCTTGTCGGACTCCTGTTTTGATGTCAAAGGAATGTGAGAGACATACGTGGAACTTCACCTTGGATTTTGTATCGGTCAGGGTGGCTCTAATTAATGCCAGCAGTTTCAAATCAACTCCAAATTCATTTAAGATGTTTAGCAGGACTTCCCGGTCAATGGAGTCGTACGCTTTCTTAAAGTCTACAAAGACAGACACATACTGCTTGGACCTTAGTGTACAATATCTGATGATCGTTTTGAGATTTTGGATCTGTTCAGCTGTTGAGCGACCTTTTCTGAACCCTCCTTGGTATTCACATATTTGATGTTAGACTTGTGCTTCCAAACGCTCCAGGATGGCAAGTGATAGAATTTTGTAAGTCACAGGTAGCAAATATATTCCTCTGTAGTTGTTGATGTTCTTCATGCTGCCTTTTTTGTGTAATGGATGGATCAAAGCTATTTTCTAATCTTCGGGTAGGGTCTCCTTGTTCCAAATTTCTTCTATTTGCTTTTGCAAGATATCAAGTGATGCCTCTGGGGCATATTTCCATAGTTCTGCTACTACTGAGTCTTCCCCCGGCGCTTTGTTATTTTTCAGACGGGCAATGTGGCGCTTGATTTCATCTCTGTCGGGTGGTCTGGAATCTGGGTACCTGAGTAAGGGTTCCTTGGTCTCAATGGCGCTTTGCGGTTTAGAGCAATTAAGTAAATTCTTGAAGTAATCTGCCAGAATGCTGCAATTTTCTTCATTTGACGTCGCCAGTGTGCCGTCCTTTCGCTCAAAGCATAGAGATGGTGGTTTATAGCCAGTGAGTTTGCGTTTGAAGGCTCTGTAGTGCTCTCTGCTTTCATTCTTCCTAAAGTTTTGTTCTATCTTTTCAATGAGAGACTTTTCGTATTTACGTTTCTCAGTTCTGAACACCCTAGCTGCTTGGGCACGTTGGCTTTTGTAGGTTTCCCAATCATTTTTTTTATTTCGTAGAGTAGTACTGTTTCCACGCATTGAGTCTTTCTTGGAGGACTGATTCGCAGGTACCATTCCACCAGGCATGCTTTTTGCTTCTCTTGATTTCTGCAACGTCTTTGGCGGCCTCAACAAGGAGACTTTTGGCGTTGTTAAAGTCACAGTCATTTGGTCTAGCCTTCTCCTGAAAGTCCTCGACCCTTTGCCGAAGTTTATCATTGTCGAAGAGTGTGATCTGTTTGGTTGTCTTCCTTGTGTTTGCGGGAATTGGTTTGAATTTGATAAGAGACATATAATGATCTGGGCCACATTAATGCCTTTCTTTACCTTGACATTCATAATCTCAGGGCTGTTTCTCCTGGAGATTGCAACATGATCAATTTGGAACTCTCCGAGAGCTTGGACGGGAGAACGCCAAGTTATTATTATTATTAGTAGTAGTAGTAGTATTATTATTATTGTTATTACAGTACAAAACAACCGTACGACATCTTACAGAAATGTATGATATGATTTATTGCAACAGACTACTACTTAGAACACACAAGCTTCCTCCCTATAGCAATTACCGTAAACACAAGAAACATTAGAAGTAAATCCTTTGGAAGAAGTAGAAACGGATGACCACGTAACTGACTAAGGTATTTAGGAACATTTCTCTTAAGGTCTGTAAGTCTGGTTCCTAAATATACGAATAAAGACTTAGAGTACAAAAGCAACTAACGTAATACAGGTGCTGGTGAGGCCGAACGTTTTGCAGAAAACAAGGAAAACCCCTCAAAAGGTGGGTGCCAGTGAAGCAAGTCGGCGCGCTAGATGGTGGGTAATTACATATTATTATTATTATTATTATTATTATTATTATTATTATTATTATTATTATTATTATTATTATTATTATTATTATTATTATTATCTATGAGTGGAGTAATTATGCCACGCAAACATACATTCCTAAAGTACAGTTATGTTCATTTTCTTTTACACACACCCATAGGAAAATGAACTCAACGAAAATAGTTCTGAAGGACTTCATATGAAAATGTGGCTGGGAGGCGTGACCAGTCTTAAGGATAGCAAGAGCTTTGGTTTTGGAATAGCAAAGACGACATGTGATGTAAAATTGCTTATGTGTGTATTTACATTTTTAATTTTTGCCGTTTTCTGTACCTTTTTTCAACTAAATTAAAGCACTTTTTGCACCATTTAAATGAAAATTTAGAACCTAAAATGTTTATCCCTAGTCATTACGTTTTGAGCACATCACGCGATCATGTTGCTTCAGTGGCTCCCACCGTTCGAGACTTCTGCCGAAATCAGCAAAGAATTTAAGGATTGTCTGGCTCCAATCATTAAATCAATGACAGTCATCCTGTAGACTCTGGAAAGTATTTCTGTTAAACATCATGTTAATAAACGAAGCATTACTTGTCGACTAACCCTCAGAATATCATAATTTTCTGATCATATCGAATACCATAAATAATGGCAGCTGTTTTATTTCTAATACTCCATCTAAATTTTTGCAATTCAATACTTATTTTTGTCGGATTTTAGTCACTACATGATCCCAATCACATCTCAGTCTGTAGTAACAAAACTCTTCACACGGACAGAGCACTGCTAAACTTCGGTCCGTAGAGAAACTCTCTTTAAAGGATGTATTGAGGTCTCCAGTCTCTGTTTACTTGTACAAAGAGATGGCAACAAACCGGACTTAAAAGCAGCGAACATAGCAACAAGAGAAGTGTAGTAACATGTAGCCTATAGTAGACTTAATGGTAGTCTGTGGTAGCCTGTATAGAGGTTTCCCACATCTTTAAAGAGCATGATAGTTGAATGGTCTGTGCACGATCCAAAACTTGACATGTCTACTGTACCAGGAAAAATTGTGGGCAAAGGGCATGAGTAGGACCTCAGGGAGTGGAACTGGGTTTTGGAGCCGATACAGAGAAGGATAGTCTCGCAGAGCGAATAATAGATGGTAAATAACTTTTTTTCAAAACAATTTATTAATTTCTCACCCTGCGGTATGATTGTTGACTCAAAATTTATATTGAAATTAAATGTTGAAAATAATCTTCTTGAAAAAAAAAATGGCATAAATATCATTGGTTTCAAAGTCTTTCATATGTGTGAATTTCCACCTAAAGTCTTTTTAAACCTAAGCACACTTTTATAATGGTAAATGGATATGAGAAATTATTAAAAGTTTTCAGTTCTCAGTTCGTCAATCTCGTTATACAGCACACTTGAAATCCTACAGTCTTTCTACGAGAAATGAAATTGAAATTAAATTTATCACTTTTGAGAAATTATGGAAATTGTTCACACGCGACACTGAAGTTTCACTGTTCAAAATAAATGAAAAAGTTTAGTCAGTTTGTTACTCACTTATGACAAGAACTGTTGTTACCAAATGTCGAAAGATGGACATCTGGAATGTTCCATGTAGAATCAGGATCGGCGATGTTGACGTTCCCGATGAGGTGATGACAGCTGGAACTGTTGAGTTTCGCACACGAAAATTCATTTAGTGCGATTGGTTATCACTTACACTGTTGAACACTATTTATGGCGTATGAAGAATCACAGTCCTTTCTGTACTAAATACTATTTACAGTCGTTATTGAAACGTTCTTAATCACACAGTTCACACTTGAAGAAAAGAAAAAAAAAGAAAGCAAGTCGATAAGCACAGTCTGTGAACACAGTCATTAAGTTAGATTTTCTGCTAATCCTGTTATATTAACTCAGAAAAGTTCTTACTTTTTCATTCAAAATATTGATGTGACGTGAATAAAGAAATATAATGCAATACTCGAGGAAAAAAAAATAAGTTCTGGTGATTCTTAAGTATTAGGCTCTGTAGAAGTTTAATGTTACTTGACGTTGCCTAAGTCCACACGTAATGAAATAGTTAATATTTGTACTCCAATAAGTTCACTCGTGTTACAGTCTTAAATGTCTTTTTAGGATTATATTGTAATCGCGACGCGACATACTAACTGCAGTGCGACGTCCTTTATCGGCGATAGAATTTCGCGTTCTGGAGATACGACGAAAGTACTTCTACCGTGACTGCGCGAACATACTGTACGCGGACCGGTCTCTTCACTATCTCACTCACACAGTTGTCTGTTTGTCCTTGTACGGTACTGTACTGTACTGCACTGGTTTGCGGGCTATCTGGCCTTGACATATATAGATACCAGCGCAGGGAGGGGTGGCAGCTCTCTCTCGGCCATGTGACCGTAATTACGTAATTTCGTTGAGACTTTAAATTGTTATAACTCAACAACCGTTTGATGAATTAATTTGAAATTTACAGGGATTAACTTTTATGATGTTTGCTATAATTCAGCGTTTGTCCCGTTGAAATTGGTTAAGGTGTTAAAAAGCTGTTAAAAGAAAAATTCTTTCGAGAAATATCTCTAGGGGAGGTGAGCTTCGAGCGACAGGTGACGTCACTTGACTCCACCTAGCGTACTCGTAGGGTCTGGCACATACTGGAACATTCTTTACATGGATGTTCGTACGTCGGTCGGATCTTTAATGCTGGAAATAACATTTCTTTCAATTAATATGGACCAGGACCTAGGCCTTCCTGGTACACTACATGTATATGTATATGTATATTCTTAACTCATTTTGTCATCTAGATATTGTCGGAGAAGAAACAGTACCTGGTATGTCACAACGCTCTTCCTATCCATTATTCTCCTTAACACTGGTCACGCCTCCCAGCCACATATTGATATGAAGTCCATCAGAACAACTTTCGTTGCGTTCATGTTCCTATGTGAAAGTGTAAAGGAAAATGAACATTAAATACACTATACTGTAGGAGTGCGTAAATACGCCACGCAGACATACAAAGTACGGTAAGATAATATGATACTGTTGTGATAATATAATTAACAAACATTTGAAAATATATCACAAATTGAATATGAATTACACTTGAAACAGGCTTTCAACGTATTAGGTCGTGTTACGTACATGTAGTACGTGTTGAAGAGATGTTAAGTACAGAACAAAAATGGCCAGCCGGACAACAGTGGGATCCGAACCCACAACCTCCCGATTTCGCGTCCGCTGGCCATTTTTGTTCTGTACTTAACATCTCTTCAACACGTACTACATGTACGTAACACGACCTAATACGTTGAAAGCCTGTTTCGATTACAATGCGGTCGTGAAAATTCAATATTAATGAATTACACTTGTTCTTCTAAAGTTGAGTAACTTTTTCAGCTTATTGCCAATAAATTATATCGATTCGTTAACTTGTTACGTTTCTTCTAACTGCAAAATCATTAATCCAGCGCCGTGACAAACAACATTTTATGTCACATAATAAAGAACGTAAATATATAAATCCCCCTGAGTTCTAACCCAGGAGCAAGCTACATAAGTTTGACTGTGAGAGAAACACGTAGTTTCCAGATTAATCCCTGCTACTTTCAGATAAATCCCTCGACAATCGCAAAAGCTTTGTTACGCTGACGCTGTATAATCCCATGAACCAGCAACAGTTTCATGTAGTTAGGATTTCCCCTAATGATAAAATTGAGTTGAAATATTCAGAGGAGACTTTTTAATTACTGCAATCTATAACTGAAACGAAGTCTCTACAGTTGGAATAAACAGATTCAAGGAAGTAGCTAATAAATATATCGTTTTAGAACCAGGAAACAAAGACGAATGCAAAACTATGGTATGTGCGATTGGAACAAGAAATCTGCACCTGAAAGCCAACATTCCATATTCATTCATGGAATTGAGGTAAATTTTCCATGGAATGAATTGTTAGATTGTGTCCTAGAGCAATATCCATCTGAAAAGTAACCTATTACAGGAGGCCTTGAAGATTTAAAGAAGTGCTTTTTGAGAGATGGCACCGTGAAATACGCAGTTTTTGAAGTTACCCTGCCATTCTTGAACACTGAGTCTTACAGAACTAGACAGAAAGTTGAAAAGGACATCTTGAGTTGGCGTTACCATGGTTCCTTGATCAGTCTCCAAGAGCGGAGACTTTTCTGGAAATATTTCGGGAACGGTTGATTTTATGGCCTTAAAATGTTGTTTTCTGCGTCTCTTATGGGACTTAACAAGTATTCTTTGTCACAGTGATGAACTGTGTCTGGTCCTTCTACGACAATTTCAATATTAAACCTATTTCATTTTATAATTATTTTGTTTTGTGCCCCTTTACAACATGGAGTTCAAATTTCAGTTTGACAATATAACTAGCTCTGCGACCAGTCCGAGTGATCAGTGGAGGCAAACAAACACGTTATAGACAGAAAAGAGATGTAAGTTCGGTCATAGTTTCACTATGCCAGTCATAGCACTTGCCCACAGCAGCGTCGTCCAAGTACAGTCATACGTAGTGCAAAAATTATTAATTGACAATATTTACTTCCAACGAAAGCTTAGTGCATAAACAATTCCTAAACTTGTTATTTCTTCCAAATCAGAACAAGTTTTGTTCTTTATTTCAACAGGCTAAACAAGCATTTATTGAAAGTCAAACGTAAGCTGGCGGATCTCCTGGTTCAGGAACCCGATGCTTCCAGGCTTCATGTTTCCCATCTGATCTCAACTTAGAGGTGGTGGTGATTATTGTTTTAAGAGCAAGTACAACTCGGCAACATCCTCTATCAGAGGGAAAAATGGAACAAATCCGACACTTCGAAAAATGATGGTATAGGATAAAGGGCCACGAAGGGTGAGGACTCTCAAACCGAACACCTTCCGGGAGTTGACCAAGGAAGGTCGAATAGGATAGAGCCTGGAACAAGTAAGTGAAACCATGCCACGATTCAGCTTAGAGCCCCGTGGTCGCCAACCCACGCATCGAAGTTAATGGTTCCTGAGGCCCATTTTACTCGCATCGTACAATAGGCAGGGGATACCGTAAGTACCACCACCCACTCCTCGGCCTTGGCATATTTGCTAAAAGTGGGTCTCATTGTGGACCTAACCATCTACTTCTATTACAAGGGTGAAACAATCATTATATGTGAAAAAGATAAATATTCCTGCCCCGGTCAGGTTACTACTAAAAGAAAATTACGTCTCCATTGTAGTTCCCATCGTATTCTTAAGCGAGCAGACATCGTGCTTAAAGACAGTTTAGAATCTGTTAATACATGGCTTGATGATGAAAACTAGACACAGGCATATTTAGCCTAAAGGCATGGTGGTGTGGGAACTCCTAAACCCGGTGCTGTCTCCTTTCCTTCTTTCTTAGCTTGTGCAAATGGGACGTTTGATTTTATCTACTCAATATTTATAAAAGCTTTATTGCAGTCAAATGGCCATGCAACTCATTCCCCAGTAGAGTATTTCTTAAGAGATTTCGTCAGGCCGTGGTATCTCTCAGAAAGATTCTGACATCTAATGCACATGCATTCTTGGCCTAGTTCATGAAAACAGAGTTTGTAATGGAATCCATGCTCAGAGATTCTTGTGATTACATGCTTCATTTCGTAGCCACCTTGTGTCCATTCTCTGTTGATTATGACATGACAAGAGTAAAATTCCTCCCAAATATTGGCTTTCTTTATATGAAGTTCTTGTAGAAGTTTCACATTTGCCGGTATAACTGGCAGGCACGGTCGTAATTCCATTTTCTGCAAGTAGAACAACTCTGTTGTCAGTTCGTATACTGACCGAGAGGGAGTGTCCTTTGATAAACAGAGTGACGGAACAAGTTGGCTGTGAGCTTTTATTCGTAGGTTCGAACCCCAGCCATCAAGATAGTTTTCCGTGGCCTCTTCCTTCCCACTTCTAGCCATCTTCTTTCCCATCGTCGCCATAAGAACTTCTGTGTCGGTGCGACGTAAAACAAACTGTAAAAATAATGTTCCTTTCCAACTGGGAGAGTGTCTTTAGTGCTAATATAATAATTTCGTGTGGCTATTTATAGCCGAGTGCAGCCCTTGTAAGGCAGACCCTCCGATGAGGGTGGGCGGCATCTGCCATGTATAGGTAACTGCGTGTCATTGTGGTGGAGGATAGTGTTATGTGTGGTGTGTGTGTTGCTGGGATGTTGGGGACAGCACAAACACCCAGCCCCCGGGGCCACTGGAATCAACCAATGAAGGTTAAAATCCCCGACCCGGCCGGAAATCGAACCCGGGACCCTCTGAACTGAAGGCCAGTACGCTGACCATTCAGCCAACGAGTCGGACGTCTTTAGTGCTAAGTCACGGTGATAAAGTCTATCATCTGTCCGAGAAGCTTACTGTGGCATTCCCATTCCACAAGATACGGGGAATCATTAGCACAAGTTGCGTTTTCGAGAACTTTCTTGCGTCTTCTACCACCTTGTCAGATAAGACTCTGCTAGAACGAGAAGCACACTCGTGGCTTCTCCGAACATTGGAACACTAAAGAGTTATGTAGCATTACGTCTGCGCTGTTAAATTTACGTCTCTCATAAGTTTGATTACAGAATTTCATGCTCTGAGTTGTGTCAAGTGCGATTGAAGATAATCAAGACGCTGATCAGTCAATGGCACTATTACCAGAGCATTAACATCAATATCTATCCAAGGAATACTGGAATATATTGAAATAATTCGATATGACGGTAAGTGGCCAGATGGAATAACCTAGTCACATACACCATCTACATCCCGTTTTGCAGAAAGCGATGCCCATAGTAAGCGGATAACAATTTGCCCACCTGGTATCCATGATCGTTAAAGCGTCGAGTCCCTTGGTGGGAAAAATACAACATCAGAATGTTGGCCGGCAGAGTAGGAGAGGCCTATACAATTTATACCCACCATATTGTGCGCCAAAAGCCTGGATTCAGTTCCAAACATATCCGCAATGTTCATATGAAGTGATGGTATACGACGCTCTTGATGGTGATTCGTCTGTCGGATGGAAACATTAAGCTTTGAGCAGAGCCCCTTGGTGTAGGCTACGTGCCCTCTCCCTACCTCATTATCATAATCATCTCACACTCAGACACGCGTCTCTGCACCTGGCGAGCCCAACATGCCCTCGGACACTCCCAGCACTAAAAGCCATGCGATAAATAATTAACAACATCTTTGTTGATTTTTTGAGCTCTTGGAACAAAGAAACAAAGGATCTAATTTCAGAGATTGTGAAAAAGTTGCAGGTCGTAAACAGTGTAACTGAATGTCTGAGGCAAAGCATTGGAATCGCCAATCAGCGTGGTAGGGCAGCTAGCATTTTGAAGAGGTTTCTAGATTCTACGTCCTTGGCTAGTGAATGTTTTCCTTTGCTCTGTAAAAATTCAGATTTTTCCCTGTTAAAAAATAGGAATCACTTATAAGTTACCTTTTAAAGAAGTAAATTATTATTATTATTATTATTATTATTATTATTATTATTATTATTATTATTATTATTAGTAGTAGTAGTAGTAGTAGTAGTAGTAGTAGTAGTAGTAGTGGTAGTAGTAGTAGTAAATATGGCCTCAACTCCACGCAGGCTGTAAGAGAAATATTCCTCGAACATATTTGTCGCGGCGATGACATTTCGTGGTCTGCACGGTCAGCAGACTTATAAGGTTGCCTGTTAAGGCTGGTTGGATCCTCAAAAAGCACCAACAAAGATTATGCAGTTATAAAACCTCTGAACCTATTGCTACACCATAATGAGGCCTTACAATGTATGTGAATAGTTTACCATTGTTTTCCACGCTGCGCATGCTTCCCAATTGTCAGTGTCAACGTTACACTAGCAGTCTCTATACCTCTTCCTCTGGCCTATAATACAGCGGTAAGACATACGTAGGATCCTATGATTTGACATAGCGTGCATCCCATCGAAGATGATCTTGAGCTAACTTAGCCTCTATTTTCATATTATCAACCACCTCCGGAACGCTGATGTATGTGTTAATAGAAAATTGGGTAGACTAAACTGAACAAACAAAAATTACTGACATCGAACAATATTTTAAAGCACGCTCCAGAAAGAACCTTGCGGTATGTTGGAGTGAGTTGTTGTGGCACAGGATTTGTAGTGCCATGCTTCACATTGCAATGTTAACTATCTAACCAAAGCAAACAGGTAAATGCAGATAAGCTATATGACCTCAAAAGGCCTATTAAATTTCGTTTCATGAAGGTCTGAAAGAAATATCATAAGGAAGCGAATTACATATTGAAATTGACGGCCACGCTTATGCAGATTAACTAGGATTCAGAAAAGGAAGTTGTGGCATTGGGATACATAATTGAGAAATGTTATAGATTGTTTCTTTTCTTTTTTTCTTTTGTTTGGCCAGTAATCATTTCAGTTATTCTCTCCATTTTAGTGGAATAAAATTTCTCGCAATAACAGTTAATATGAACATGTTAATACACATTATCTACTTAGAAGAGTTGAACAAGTTATGTTACGGTATTAGTGAGGTTCAATATCATTAATACATTAATTATAAAATATTTCAAGGCAAAGATTATTATTTTCTTATTATTAGCAAAGTGTGGTGGTGGTGATTGCTGATTTAAAGGAAGTACAACTAGGCAACCAGGAAAAAAGGGCAGAGGTCGAAGAATGAAGGTATCGGCAAAAGAAAGACAAGGGCCACGAAAGGCGTGGAAATGACTCGTTAGGCTTCGAAAACATAATTGCGTTGAAGTAGGAAAATAACAAGAGTTGGCCAAGGGAGGTCGGATAGGATAGATGAAAGTGAGGAGCCCGACACAAGTTCTGTATGTGGAAGTAATGGCAGGACTCAGCTACGGGAACTGTGGTTGCCAACCGACGTTCCCAAGTTGAGAGCCTAAGACACCCGTTTTAGCGATGTCTTACGACAGACACGGAATAGCGTCGATGTACTCCACCTCTTCCACCCACAAGGGAAAAAGAAGAAGCTTGGGTGTGGATCGCTGTAGCTTTTCCCGGATACCTTCATAAAGTATACTTGTGAATCTCCGATAACTGATTATATGCTTTTGAGAGCACCCAAAAGATAACCAAGTTTTTGAGTTCTTAGGACGTATTTCATCAATTACAGATCCTTATTTTTTTAATATACTTGCCAAGAATATGGATCTAACAGCGCCTCCTAGAGAACAAGGCCTGGCAATACGAATGAGAGTAGCTGATGTTGGGCCGCTTGGTCTAATAGGACGCGTTTCCCTGTTATGTGTGTTTTTCATCGATTATATTAATCTTAATCGAGTCTTGTGTGTTAACATTCGCTTAATATCCCTATTAGTGTAGGTTGAGTTAAAGGTGTTAGTACTTATAAATTGTTAATATTAATAAATTGTGTGGCCGCCACGTGAAGTTAGAACTGAGTTTATTTTTAATAGTGTCTTGTTGTGAATTGCGATCACTGTTTTTCAAATTATGGATAACGATGCCTCAGAAATGCAGTGTTCCAAATTGTAAAGGCAATTATCGCACTGGCCCTAAAGTGAGTGTTTTCTCGTTTCCAACTGACGACTCGGAGAGAGCTAAGTGGTTAAGAGCTATTCGCCGGGATGATTTCGTTCCTTCTAAAAATGCAAGGGTAAGTCTTAGTTATTAGTGTATTATATATGATTTCAATCATTCAGTCACTTAAGTTGTGGAATGGTCCTTGAAATGGAGCCCTGTGTTGTAGGTGTGCGAGCTCCATTTCAAAACTCATGAGGTTGAATGGACGACCAGCATGTATGATGAGAGAAATGGGAAACTATTGACTGCACTTTTATCTCATCCAAGGTTTGTGGATAGGTCTCTTATATCTTTGCTATTTATAAATGAAATAGTAGATTTTTTCGGAGTGATTTATATCTTACTGATTTAAGCACTTGCTGTATTGAATTGACCAGTTATTACATTTAGTTTGGGATGTGCTGAGTATTCACATTACTTTATAGGACTGCTGTTGTGGGTACAGTGATATTCTTGTGTTGATATGAAGTATTTATTATTAAATGCATAATACAACACAAAATTGTCATAACTTCATCTCATGTATTTCATAGGATATTTTACTACTTATGATTTTAAAAAAACGTAATACTGACTACTAACTCTCTCAATGTAATGGTTGGTTACCTTTGTTAATTTAAGAATAGCAATATTTTTGTTTGAATTGGTAACAAGTGTCTGAGTACCTGTGGCAACACAAATGCTCCATCACTCAAAACTGTGGTAATTGTGCTACTTGTTTTGCAACAATTATCATCCAATACAAGAAGTGCTTATACTGGGGTGGGTTTGTAGGTTTCAGAAACTCCTGCCTGGTATGTGTATGGTATTATTGAACTTCTGGTATGCTTGTGGAATACTTGAGTATGTAAGCTGAGGGGGTTTGATTTTAACTTTGTACATGCCATTTTATTAATTATGTTGATAATGTGAAAATATTTAGAAGTTGCTTGAGCTATTCTTTAATTTTTTGGGCAACAAAGTCTCTGTATCTACAGTATGTACTTCTTGACACATTGCCAAATTTAGTAGCTGTATTTTCCATAGTAGTTTCTTTAGAGCCGCCTCTGTGGTTAGTGTGATTTGCTGGCACCCCCAGAGGTCCGGGTTCTATTCCCGGCTCTGCCACGAAATTTGAAAAGTGGTACGAGGGCTGGAACGTGTTCCACTCAGCCGCAGGAGGTCACCTAAGTAGAGGTGGGTTCGATTCCTACCTCAGGCATCCTAGAAGTGGTTTTCCGTGGTTTCCCACTTCTTCTCCAGGCAAATGCCTTGATGGAACCTAACTTAAGGCCACGGCCGCTTCCTTCCCTCTTCCTTGACTATCCCATCCAATCTTCCCATCCCACCACAAGGCCCCTGTACAGCATAGCAGGTGAGGCCGCCTGGGTGAGGTACTGGTCATTCTCCCCAGTTGTATCCCCTGACCCAAAGTCTGAAGCTCCAGGACACTACCCTTGAGGCGGTAGAGGTAGGATCCCTCGCTGAGTCCGAGGGAAAAGCGACCCTGGAGGGTAAATAAATTAAGAAGAAAAAGTTTCTTTAGAAGAGAACACGGTAATAACACAAGAGCACTTTTATTTTAACGTATTTATTGCCAGGTGTCATGTTCTCAGGGAGTGATGTTACATTTGAGAGGGCACCTTTTATGTTAAACAGGTATTTAACAAATACTGTTCATTACCTTGGTGGCACATATCCTACAACCATCCTTTTCTTTTGTCTGTGGTAAGCTGAGGCTTTCTCATTTTTTGAGTACATTACTAATATTAGAAGGCTCCGTGGCAAAGACGGCAGCGCGTCGGCCTCTTACCGCTGGATACCGTGGTTCAAATTCCGGTCACTCCATGTGAGATTTCTGCTGGACAAAGCGGAGGCAGGACAGGTTTCTCTCCGGGTACTCCGGATTTCCCTGCCATCTTGCATTCCAGCAACACTCTCCATTCTCATTTCATAGCACTATCAGTCATTACTAAATCACTTTGGGAGTGGCGACCTGTCTATGACCCGGTCAATGACTGGAAAACAGCTTGTAGGTTTCCATTTTCATTTTTTTCACTATTATTAATTACTGAGTTGATGAACCTCTGTGAATTCCATTGCAAGGGAATGTGTAAACACTGAATTCAGGGCTAATCACTGTAAGTTCCTTCAGTAGTAAACATTCCTGTGTGAGTAATTGTGAATTCAATTATGAATTTCCTCTTCCAGCATTATAGCCTATTCACACTTTGGTTATGAATTTTCTCTTGTAGAAAGTACTCCTTCCAGCTTTTGTTATTGCATGCAATGAATGTAACATGCATCTGTGAAAAATTGGGGGTTGATTACTTAATTGATCTCATGTGTGTCGCCGGGCTGAGTGGCTCAGACGGTTAAGGCGCTGGCCTTCTAACCCCAACTGGGCAGGTTCGATCCTGGCTCAGTCCGGTGGTATTTGAAGGTGCTCAAATACGACAGCCTCGTGTCGGTAGATTTACTGGCACGTAAAAGAACTCATGCGGGACTAAATTCCGGCACCTCGGCGTCTCCGAAGACCGTAAAAGTAGTTAGTGAGACGTAAAGCAAATATCATTATTATTATTATCATGTGTGTCATATCTATACAATGCAGCTGGTTCATAAAGCATGATATGAGTACTTCAGTGTGTGTTCTGCTACATTTTTATTAAGTAATGGCAGGCATGCAAGTTCTTAATATGATTTCTTAGGATTTTAACAATTAATGTCCATAGAGATGTCCTTTTATATTTTATTATATCTTGTTCACCCCATGTCCATTTCAATTTTAAGCAACCTGGTGAAGTTAAATTGAAAACAATTTCAGAAAGTGTCTGCGTGAAGGTCAGTTCAAATGTTGTCCGACTCGTTGGCTGAATGGTCAGCGTACTACCCTTCGGTTCAGAGGGTCTCGGATTCGGTTCCCGGCCGGGTAGTAGATTTTAACCTTAATTGGTTAGTTCCAATGGCTCGGGGGCTGGGTTTGTGTAGCGTATTTAGCATTAGAAATCATCATAGTCAGGACCCTCATCTTCACAGACATGCAGGTCGCCTAATAGGCCGTCTACGGGAAAAAGACCCGCACCAGGCCTCTCCGGAGGCCATGCGCCATTATTATTATTATTAGTTCAAATGTTATCGGAATTGGCATGCTACTTTTCAAATTTAAGTTGATATATTTTATTAAAAAAAATTTTCCGGTTCAATTTCAATGTTTTCCCCTGTTCTGGTTATTTGAATCAGGGTCCAAAATCATATGAGTACATTTATACACAATTGGGAATGCGAATATAGTTTACTTGATGAACAAACTATTGTTGGCATGTACTGTAATCATTCTCTTTGCATAACAGCCAAATTTTGTGAGCTCCTCAGCCCCTTAATTTATGTTAACTTCTGTTGTAAAAAAAAGTTTACCTGGTTTCATGACCGACAACACTGAACATTACAGCTTGTATGTTCCTGGACTGCTACTAATATGCTCTAAGTAAGGTCGTTTATGCGTTATTATTTTTACTTAATAGCTTTTGCTGTACTTACATGTTGTTTTTGATCTTTTATCTTTCATCAACAAGTTCAGTTTTGTGAAAGCTTTTTCTTTTCTTTCTAGTGGCTTTACGTCGCACCGACACAGAGAGGTCTTATGGCGAGTTTTGTACAAGGAACTGATCATTTTTGACTCTTAAATATACGAAAGAAAGTGTCATATAGGCATATTATTAAAGCTGTTCAGTATTAAGACTCTTAAAAAAAATTGAATTCTAATTTTTTGGGGGATTTTTAATTGTTCTTCCTAATTATTACGGTATATTACTAATTTCGCTTCCGATATGCTCGCCTACGAGAAAGAATATTTGTAGAATGTAGTTTAACCAGCGTATTTTTCAATCATCGTAAGGAATTAGCTTCATCTACTATCCACTCGTGATGTCACGAATCTAGGAGGTCCTGGATCTAATATCTATTGATCTAACAACCAATACTTTAAATACAGAAGCTACAGTTCACCTCATTAACCTAATTACTTTAATATTAGTAAATCATGCATGTGTAGCGTAACATGTCATTTGCCTCATGTGGGTTGAACTGACGCATTGTATCTGTACATAGAGTACATTTTTTAAAATACAACGGTAAATGAAATTAAATGGCTTATGGCTTGTAATGCCGGGAGTGTCCAGGGACATGTCCGGCTCGCCAGGTGCAGGTCTTTTGAATTGATGTCCGTAGGCGACCTGCGTGTCGTGATGAAGACGACACATACACCCAGTCCCAGTGCCAGCGGAATTAACCAATTATGGTTAAAATTCCCGACCCTGCCGGGAATCGAACCCGGGATCACTGTGACCTGCAGCCACCACGCTAACCATTTAGCCATGGACCCGGACTATGTAATGATTAACCTTCCCCTTTAACAGATTACCAATCCTTATTAGCGAACATTAAGGGACTGTGCTATTGCTAACAACCCTGAGTTTTGTACCGTTCATACAATCGTAACTATAATTTAGCGTTTTAACGAAAGCATAGAATTTGAGATATTCCGATAAACAGGTAATATATTTTGATAATATAAATGTGAAATTAAAGTCGCATTTGCAAAGACTTAATCGCAGTAAGTTTGATGCTGGAGGCAGTCATAAGACAAAACCCACATATAAGTGCTGATAACAAGCACGCCTACACACGATGAATTGTTGTCCAAACCGTAAGGAAATATCTACTTGCAATATTACTGAAGTGGATATTTAGGAGGCTGTCTTTTCCCTTCCTAGATCCAAAGCTCTCAAATGAGACGGTAAATCGGGTAAATACACCAACCAAAACAGGTTATACCAAATAGGTTACCTAGAGCTTATACATCAGTGAATCATTCCATTAGCAGTGAGCTTAGTCTGCCTGAGGCGCTGACGAATGAAGTGCATTCAGTCTTATGCCTAGAATCTAGGTCCCGCGATACCCTAGTCACTCCAGTGTCAGTTTCGTGAAGGAAAAGGCGTACAACAACTGAGACGCTTCTGACTCGTCAACGTTTCCTCGCTATTCCTCGACCATTGAATCTAATCCCAACCCCTGTTCTAACACAAATGTTAATCTATTAAAATGAGAGATTACGGAATGGAAAAATAAAATTTGAGAAAAATATGGATGACAATCATCTTTCAGAAAGAGAACACGAATTTACAGAATTCCTTGCCCAAGCGATTTGTTTTCGTTGCGCCTAGAAAAAACCGCTATGTGGTAATATTTCAGCTCAGAACTCTGGACAGGTATTGCATGAAATGATACATGTGCTACTAGTTGTTTTCTTCCTGGACCTGAGCAGCCTGCTCGCAGGTATTATGAACTGAGGAAAGACAGGAAGAACCTAAATATTCAGAGGAAAGTGAACACAACCATCAAACCCAGAAAGGCAAACAAAGAGCGATGGATCTAAGAGACAAACAGTCAACGCAATATCAGTATTACAATCAGAGGAGAAAAGCAGTTTATCTTGTTCTTGGCGATAGTGGACCCCAATGCGAAATTCCTATTTAAGGTATAGAACATAATTGAGACCTCACATGGGAAAGGCACCATGTAAAAAAATATCGAAATTTAGTTTGTTCGTGGAAAACGTAGTAAACGCTCATGCCAATGGCATGGAAAAGGTAGTAATTAGCTATAATGTTTTTTGCCATGCGTTCAAAGTCAACCGCGTTTAAACCTTCTTTATAACTTGAAATCTCGAAGCTGTTCTTTTTCTGAAAGAGTTCTGGTTCTTCTTGTTCCGGAAAAATGCTATGTTCCGAATAACAGTTGCAAAATAACTGTCAAAGGTTTAGGCAGTAGGGAATTAGAAAATATTAACGAACCTCATAAATGCTGTTCCCTCACCGTTCGTACTTTCAGTGTCTGTAGAAAACGATGCGCGGTTCTTAAACACCTAGACCAATCAAGACCGTTGGAGTCGCTCTTCGAGTTCAGGCAATACCGAGCAATGTTCTTTCGGAACAGGGTATTGTTAGAATAATTCCCCTGAGTGCAGGCGATACCGAACACTGTTCTTTCGGAACAGGGTATTGTTAGAATAATTCCCCTGAGTGCAGGCGATACCGAGCAATGTTCTTTCGGAACAGGGTATTGTTAGAATAATTCCCCTGAGTGCAGGCGATACCGAACACTGTTCTTTCGGAACAGGGTATTGTTAGAATAATTCC
Source organism: Anabrus simplex (assembly GCF_040414725.1). Classification (NCBI taxonomy): domain Eukaryota; kingdom Metazoa; phylum Arthropoda; class Insecta; order Orthoptera; family Tettigoniidae; genus Anabrus; species Anabrus simplex. The sequence continues at coordinate 24,716,409 of NC_090272.1, read as the reverse complement.
CCTGAGTGCAGGCGATACCGAACACTGTTCTTTCGGAACAGGGTATTGTTAGAATAATTCCCCTGAGTGCAGGCGATACCGAACACTGTTCTTCCGGAACAGGGTATTGTTAGAATAATTCCCCTGAGTGCAGGCGATACCGAACACTGTTCTTCCGGAACAGGGTATTGTTAGAATAATTCCCCTGAGTGCAGGCGATACCGAACACTGTTCTTTCGGAACAGGGTATTGTTAGAATAATTCCCCTGAGTGCAGGCGATACCGAACACTGTTCTTTCGGAACAGGGTATTGTTAGAATAGTCCCCCTGAGTGCAGGCGATACCGAACACTGTTCTTTCGGAACAGGGTATTGTTAGAATAATTCCCCTGAGTGCAGGCGATACCGAACACTGTTCTTTCGGAACAGGGTATTGCTAGAATAATTCCCCTGAGTGCAGGCGATACCGAACACTGTTCTTTCGGAACAGGGTATTGCTAGAATAATTCCCCTGAGTGCAGGCGATACCGAACACTGTTCTTTCGGAACAGGGTATTGTTAGAATAATTCCCCTGAGTGCAGGCGATACCGAGCAATGTTCTTTCGGAACAGGGTATTGTTAGAATAATTCCCCTGAGTGCAGGCGATACCGAACACTGTTCTTTCGGAACAGGGTATTGTTAGAATAGTCCCCCTGAGTGCAGGCGATACCGAACACTGTTCTTTCGGAACAGGGTATTGCTAGAATAATTCCCCTGAGTGCAGGCGATACCGAACACTGTTCTTTCGGAACAGGGTATTGCTAGAATAATTCCCCTGAGTGCAGGCGATACCGAACACTGTTCTTTCGGAACAGGGTATTGTTAGAATAGTCCCCCTGAGTGCAGGCGATACCGAACACTGTTCTTTCGGAACAGGGTATTGTTAGAATAGTCCCCCTGAGTGCAGGCGATACCGAACACTGTTCTTTCGGAACAGGGTATTGTTAGAATAATTCCCCTGAGTGCAGGCGATACCGAACACTGTTCTTTCGGAACAGGGTATTGTTAGAATAGTCCCCCTGAGTGCAGGCGATACCGAACACTGTTCTTTCGGAACAGGGTATTGTTAGAATAATCCCCCTGAGTGCAGGCGATACCGAACACTGTTCTTTCGGAACAGGGTATTGTTAGAATAATCCCCCTGAGTGCAGGCGATACCGAGCAATGTTCTTTCGGAACAGGGTATTGTTAGAATAGTCCCACTGAGTGCAGGCGATACCGAACACTGTTCTTTCGGAACAGGGTATTGTTAGAATAATTCCCCTGAGTGCAGGCGATACCGAACACTGTTCTTTCGGAACAGGGTATTGTTAGAATAGTCCCCCTGAGTGCAGGCGATACCGAACACTGTTCTTTCGGAACAGGGTATTGTTAGAATAGTCCCCCTGAGTGCAGGCGATACCGAACACTGTTCTTTCGGAACAGGGTATTGTTAGAATAATTCCCCTGAGTGCAGGCGATACCGAACACTGTTCTTTCGGAACAGGGTATTGTTAGAATAGTCCCCCTGAGTGCAGGCGATACCGAACACTGTTCTTTCGGAACAGGGTATTGTTAGAATAATCCCCCTGAGTGCAGGCGATACCGAACACTGTTCTTTCGGAACAGGGTATTGTTAGAATAATCCCCCTGAGTGCAGGCGATACCGAGCAATGTTCTTTCGGAACAGGGTATTGTTAGAATAGTCCCCCTGAGTGCAGGCGATACCGAACACTGTTCTTTCGGAACAGGGTATTGTTAGAATAATTCCCCTGAGTGCAGGCCAATGTTCTTTCGGAACAGGGTATTGTTAGAATAATTCCCCTGAGTGCAGGCGATACCGAACACTGTTCTTTCGGAACAGGATGTCCCGGCGTACTGTTCATTTAAATATCAGTTCCGAGTTCGGAACTGTTCCAAAATAACTGTTGTGTTACTTTGTCCATCTCTATTTATATCTGTTATAGTAAGTCATATTGATATTTCAGTTAGCGGAATGCCTCTGAAAACTACTCCCAATAGATCTCAGAGAATTAGAGTAGGTGAAGCTTTATCTGACACTGTAATAATTAAGAGGGGAATTCCTCAAGGTAGTATTATCGGACCTTTATGTTTTCTTATATATATAAATGGTATGAGTAGAGGAGTGGAATCGGAGGTAAGGCTTTTTGCGGATGATGTTATTCTCTATAGAGTGATAAATAACTTACAAGATTGTGAGCAACTGCAACGTGAACACGAGAATGTTGTGAGATGGACAGCAGGCAATGGTATGTTGATAAACGGGGTTAAAAGTCAGTTTGTGAGATTCGCAAATAGGAAAAGTCCTCTCAGTTTTAATTACTGCGTTGATGGGGTGAAAGTTCCTTTTGGGGATCATTGTAAGTATCTAGGTGTTAATATAAGGAAAGATCTTCCTTGGAGTAATCACATAAATGGGATTGTAAATAAAGGGTACAGATCTCTGCACATGGTTATGAGGGTGTTTAGGGGTTGTAGTAAGGATGTAAAGGAGAGGGCATATAAGTCTCTGGTAAGACCCCAACTAGAGTATGGTTCCAGTGTATGGCACCCTCACCAGGATTACCTGATTCAAGAACTGGAAAAAATCCAAGGAAATGCAGCTCGATTTGTTCTGGGTGATTTCCGACAAAAGAGTAGCGTTACAAAAATGTTGCAAAGTTTGGGTTGGGAAGAACTGAGAGAAAGAAGAAGAGCTGCTCGACTATGTGGTATGTTCCGAGCTGTCAGCGGAGAGATGGCGTAGAAGGACATTAGTAGACGAATAAGTTTGAGTGGCGTTTATAAAAGTAGGAAAGATCACAATATGAAGATAAAGTTGGAATTCAAGAGGACAAACTGGGGCAAATATTCATTTATAGGAAGGGGAGTTAGGGATTGGAATAACTTACCAAGGGAGACGTTCAATAAATGTCCAATTGCTTTGAAATCATTTAGGAAAAGAATAGGAAAGCAACAGATATTAAATCTGCCACCTGGGCGACTGCCCTAAATGCAGATCAGTATTGATTGATTGATAGTGACTCAACCATCTGAGCACTCAGACCAATAAAATTTGAGAAAGAGACCATGTCTCTATTATTACACTTCCGCACATGAGTCACAACCCATTTTACAAAACAAATTTCATTCAAAATGGTAAGTCATTATTAACAGCATCTTGACATGACGTTCATACTAGTTCTTTACTTTCAGAAATAGGTACTACGTGTGGCCAACAATGCTTCCAGATGAAGATGCCAAAATAATCCGAGAGGCTAAAGATTTTCGACCATTTCGTGTAATCATGATGACGCCTGGGGATTTTAGTGACTTCGCCATGGAAAGCAAGAGATATTTATATACTCAACGCCTCAATATTAGCGCTGTGAGCTGGATAAGGATTTCAAGGGCCGAAGTACCCTCAGTCAAGTCAGGGCAATCATTCAGCGAGTTAGAACAGTGGAAGCAGCACAATATCCTCTAAAGAGGACGGTCCCATCACGCGATCAAACACATACAGTCCTTACAACCACTTGGAAGGAGACTAGCCATCAGCGACCGAAAAGTACTTATTGGCTATGCTGGATTTCTTGGATGAAATATATCATTTGATTTAACGTGAAACATACATGTCAGCTGACAAACTGGTGAATCAGAGATTTTTCACAACATATTGTATCACACAATTTGTGCCTAAATCATAATTAGCATAAACGTGTGTGCTTAATCAATCAATCAATCAATCAATCAATCAATCAATCAATCAATCAATCAATCAATCAATCAACCAATCAAGCAAGCAAGCAAGCAAGCAATCAATCACTACTGATCTGCATTTAGGGCAATCACCCAGGTGGCAGATTCCCTATCTGTTGTCTTCCTAACCATTTCTTAAATGATTGCAAAGAAACTGGAAATTTATTGAACATCTCCCTTGGTAAGTTAGTCCAATCCCTAACTCCCCTTCCCATAAATGAAGATTTGCCCCAATTCGTCCTCTTGAATTCCAACTTTATCTTCGTATTGTGATCTTTCGTACTTTTAAAGACACCTCTTCTTTCTTCTTTCTTCTTTTCCTACCGCTTTTTCCCACACATGTGGGGTCGCGGGTGCGAACTGGGTCGCACATATGGATTTGGCCCTGTTTTACGGCCGGATGCCCTTCCTGACGCCAACCCTATATGGAGGGATGTAATCACTATTGCGTGTTTCTGTGGTGGTTTGTAGTGTGGCATGTTGTCTGAATTTGAAGAGGAGAGTGTTGGGACGGACACAAACACCCAGTCCCCGAGTCAGAAGAATTAATCAGAAGCGATTAAAATCCCCGACCCGGCCGGGAATCGAACCCGGGACCCTCTGAACCGAAGGCCAGTATGCTGACCATTCAGCCAACGAGTCGGACCGTACTTTTAAAGACACCACTCAAACTTATTCGTCTATTGATGTCATTCCACGCCATCTCTCCACTGACAGCTCGAAACATACCAATTAGACGAGCAGCTCGTCTCCTTTCTCCCAAGTCTTCCCAGCCCAAACTTTGCAACATTTTTGTAATGCTTCTCTTTTGTCGGAAATCACCATTTTTTTAAATTCTTGAATCTTGGTGAGGGTCCCATACACTGGAACCATACTCTAGTTGGGGTCTTACCAGAGACGTATTGTCCTCTCCTTTACATCCTTATTGCAACCACTAAATACCCTCATAACCATGTGCAGAGAACTGTACCCTTTATTTACAATCATATTTATGTGATTACCCCAATGAAGATATTTCCTTACATTAACACCTAGGTACTTACAATGATCCCCAAAAGGAACTTTCACCTCATCAACGGAGTAATTAAAACCGAGAGGACCTTTCCTATTTATGAAACTCACAATCTGACGTTCAACCACGTTTATCATTATACCATTGCCTACTGTCCATCTCACAACATTATCGAGCTTCATTTTGCAGTTTCTTACAATCTTGTAACTTATTTATTACTCTGTACAGAATAACGTCATCTGCAAAAAAGCCTTATCTCTGAATCCACTTCTTTACACATATCATTGATATATACAGGGTGAAGCGAAATTAGCGCAGCGCGACTCCTCACATGCCAGCAATAAAAAAGTGTCTCTCACAAACTTTCGTCCTGATAGTATATCCGGCAGAAAAACGACGTTGAAGAGTGGCAATCTGGCAGCACTGTAACCACATGTAGGTAACTACCTCTGTCAGCACATGGTAGTCGTGCTGTACAGGTGGTGCAGTGGATAGCATGCAGGAGGTCGAGTGGTCCATCCTGGGTTGATGCGTATCTTTTATATTTCGTAAATGTAGTCCAGGTGGTACGGTATCTGACATCATGTTTTTTTTGCTATTGGCTTCACGTCGCACCGACACAGATAGGTCTTATGGCGACGATGGGACAGGAAAGGGCTAGAACTGGGAAGGAAGCGGCCGTGGCCTTAATTAAGGTACAGCCCCAGCATTTGCCTGGTGTGAAAATGGGAAACCACGGAAAACCATCTTCAGGGCTGCCGACAGTGGGGTTCGAACCCACTATCTCCCGAATACTGGATACTGGCCGCACTTAAGCCACTGCAGCTATCGAGCTCGGTGTCTGGCATCTTAATCGTTAACAGCGATTGCAGCGGGTCCTCTAGAAACCATTTGCACTTACATACTACGGTCCTACAAATGGACGAACATTCGTTTTCATTGGTCAGTTTTGAAAGACGCCCTTTCCACGTTACAACGTGTTCAGCGTTACTAAATTTTGTAAATGTAGGATACACGTGACCTAAGAAACGGTGTCTTACTGTATGACAGTATTGTAAAGTCCGATGGAAATTAGCAAATAAAAAAGCGCCTCAACCCAGGATCGAACCCTCGACCACCTGCATGCTAACCCAAAATCTATCCTCTACACCAACTGTACAGCCCGCCTATTACGTGCTGACAGAGGTAGTTAACCTACATGTGTTTACAGTGTTGCCAGATTGCCACTCTTCAACGTCCTTTTTCTGCCGGATATACTTGCAGGACGATCTTTTGTGAGAGATATAATTTTTATTGCTGGCATGTGAGTAGTCACGCTGCGACGCCCGAGTGCGCGAATTTCGCTTCATTCTGTATATAAGAAAACATAAAGGTATAAAAGTACTGCCTTGAGGAATTCCCCTCTTCATCATTACAGTCCCGCCGAGTGCAGGCGATACAGAACACTGTTCTTTCGGAACAAGTTGTTGCTAGACCCGTCCCGCCGAGTGCAGGCGATACAGAACACTGTTCTTTCGGAACAAGTTGTTGCTAGACCCGTCCCGCCGAGTGCAGGCGATACAGAACACTGTTCTTTCGGAACAAGTTGTTGCTAGACCAGTCCCGCCGAGTGCAGGCGATACAGAACACTGTTCTTTCGGAACAAGTTGTTGCTAGACCCGTCCCGCCGAGTGCAGGCGATACAGAACACTGTTCTTTCGGAACAAGTTGTTGCTAGACCCGTCCCGCCGAGTGCAGGCGATACAGAACACTGTTCTTTCGGAACAGAATCTTACTAGACCAAACTCACTGGAGTGCAGGCGATACAGAACACTGTTCTTTCGGAACAAGTTGTTGCTAGACCCGTCCCGCCGAGTGCAGGTGATACAGAACACTGTTCTTTCGGAACAAGTTGTTGCTAGACCCGTCCCGCCGAGTGCAGGTGATACAGAACACTGTTCTTTCGGAACAAGTTGTTGCTAGACCAGTCCCGCCGAGTGCAGGCGATACAGAACACTGTTCTTTCGGAACAGGATCTTACTAGACCAAACTCACTGGAGTGCAGGTGATACAGAACACTGTTCTTTCGGAACAAGTTGTTGCTAGACCAGTCACGCCGAGTGCAGGCGATACAGAACACTGTTCTTTCGGAACAAGTTGTTGCTAGACCCGTCCCGCCGAGTGCAGGCGATACAGAACACTGTTCTTTCGGAACAAGTTGTTGCTAGACCAGTCCCGCCGAGTGCAGGTGATACAGAACACTGTTCTTTCGGAACAAGTTGTTGCTAGACCAGTCCCGCCGAGTGCAGGTGATACAGAACACTGTTCTTTCGGAACAAGTTGTTGCTAGACCAGTCCCGCCGAGTGCAGGCGATACAGAACACTGTTCTTTCGGAACAAGTTGTTGCTAGACCAGTCCCGCCGAGTGCAGGTGATACAGAACACTGTTCTTTCGGAACAAGTTGTTGCTAGACCAGTCCCTCCGAGTGCAGGTGATACAGAACACTGTTCTTTCGGAACAAGTTGTTGCTAGACCAGTCCCGCCGAGTGCAGGCGATACAGAACACTGTTCTTTCGGAACAGGATCTTACTAGACCAAACTCACTGGAGTGCAGGTGATACAGAACACTGTTCTTTCGGAACAAGTTGTTGCTAGACCAGTCCCGCCGAGTGCAGGTGATACAGAACACTGTTCTTTCGGAACAAGTTGTTGCTAGACCAGTCCCGCCGAGTGCAGGCGATACAGAACACTGTTCTTTCGGAACAAGTTGTTGCTAGACCAGTCCCGCCGAGTGCAGGTGATACAGAACACTGTTCTTTCGGAACAAGTTGTTGCTAGACCAGTCCCGCCGAGTGCAGGTGATACAGAACACTGTTCTTTCGGAACAAGTTGTTGCTAGATCCATCCCGCCGAGTGCAGGTGATACAGAACACTGTTCTTTCGGAACAGGATCTTACTAGACCAAACTCACTGGAGTGCAGGCGACACGGAACGCTGTTCCTTCGGAATAGGATGTTGCTATACCAATCTCGGTGGCCTACTCTTCGCCTAGTCTAATTCTCTGAGTTGTATTTTCTAGAAACAGAGCCACCCATTCAGTCACTCCTTTGCCAAGTCCATTTGCACTCATTTTTTCTAGTAGTCTCCTATGATCTATCCTATGAAATGCCTTAGGTAGGTCAATCGCGATACAGTCCATTTGACCTCCTGAATCCAGGATATCTGCTATATCTTGCTGGAATCCTACAAGTTGAGCTTCAGTGGAATAACCTTTCCTAAACCCGAACTGCCTTCTATCAAACCAGTTATTAATTTCGCAAACATGTCTTATATAATCAGAAAGAATGCCTTACCAAAGGTTACATGCAATGCATGTCAAACTTAATGGCCTGTAATTTTCAGCTTTATGTCTATCACCCTTTCCTTTATACACAGGGGCTACTATAGCAACTTTCCATTCATTTGGTATAGCTCCTTCAACCAAACAATAAACAATACACTTCAGATATGGTACTATATCCCAACTCACTGTCTTTAGTATATCTCCAGAAACCTTATCAATTCCAGCTGCTTTTCTAGTTCTGAACTTTTGTACCTTACTGTAAATGTCATTGTTGGCATATGTAAATTTTAATACTTTTTTAGTATTGGTCACCTCCTCTATCTGGACATTATCCTTGTAACCAACAATCTTTACTGAATACTTCTGCCGTTTGAAGATTCTCGCATACACACTCCCCTTCTTCATTAAAGATTCCTGTAGTGTCCTTCTTGGAACCGGTTTCTGCCTTAAAGTACCTATACATACTCTTCCATTTTGACTAAAATTTGTATGACGGCCAATTATGCTTGCCATCATGTTATCCTTAGCTGACTTCTTTGCTACTGTACATTCAATTTCCTAGTAAGTTCCTTCAATTTCTCCTTACTTCCACAGTTATTTCTAATTCTATTTCTTTCCAACCTGCACCTCCTTCTTAGCACATTTACTTCCCTGTTATAATACAGGGTGACCAAAACTCGACGGCAAAAATTTAGGAATGGGCTCCTCATATGGAGAGAAGAAAGAAAGAAAGGTGATGACAGCGTGGACCCGGAAACGTATACTTACAGATTTATTCAAACTTTTGTACATTTACACCGTACAGCAGCTGAAACACTTTGAGCATGTATCAGATGAAATGTTCAAAGTGACGACCTTCAGCTTGAATACAAGCCTCCGCACGTCGTCGCATGGAGTTACGCACGCGATCAAAAAAGCCTGGTGTAGTGCGTACTGCCTGAGAGGTTGTCGCAATGCGTTCACATAAAGTTGCTTCATCAGGAACAGGAGTCGCATACACGAGAGACTTAACGTGTCCCCACAGGTAAAAGTCTAGTGAGTTCAAGTCAGGAGAAGGTGGTGGCGGCCAAGCAATCCGTCCTCTTATACTTATCCAGCGCTCAGGAAGATAGGTATTCATGTACGTGCGGGCGTGTTGTTGTTTGAGACATCAGTCCATAGACTGGTTTGATGCAGTCCTCCATGCCACCCTATCCTGTGCTAACCTTTTCATTTCTACGTAACTACTGCATCCTACATCTGCTCTAATCTGCTTGTCATATTCATACCTTGGTCTACCCCTACCGTTCTTACCACCTACACTTCCTTCAAAATCCAACTGAACAAGTCCTGGGTGTCTAAGATGTGTCCTATCATTCTATCTCTTCTTCTCGTCAAATTTAGCCAAATCGATCTCCTCTCACCAATTCGATTCAGTATCTCTTCATTCGTGATTCGATCTATCCATCTCACCTTCAGCATGCTTCTGTAACACCACATTTTAAAAGCTTCTATTCTCTTTCTTTCTGAGCTAGTTACCGTCCATGTTTCACTTCCTGCGGGCATCGTGCAGGAACACCATCATGTATGACGGTGTTCAAGTGGCATGTTTTCCAAGTAATCAGACAATTCGTGTAGTTCTGTCCAGTAAGCCTATGCGGAAGAACGTAGGGTCCGAACAAGGAATCACTAGCAATGCCTGCCCAGATGATAATGGCGAACCTCTGTTTACAAAACGATTGGACGATTGTATGAGGACATGTAAATTATTACTAAAATTAATTTGTGTTAAAAAGTTTGAATAATTCTCTAAGTATACGTTTCCGCACCCATGTTGTCTTCTCTCTATGTGAGGAATCCATTCCTAAATTTTGCCGTCGAGTTTTGGTACATCCTGTATAGTGGATATTTACCATGCCTTATATCTCTCTATATGAGGAATCCATTCCTAAATTTTGCCATCGAGTTTTGGTACACTCTGTATAGTGTATCTTTACCATGCCTTACCACTTTTAAAGGTATAAACCTATTTTCACATTCCTCAACAATTGCTTTAAACCCAGAGTCTGTTTACATTTTTATTTACCATTTTCCAGCGATCATAGTTACTTTTTAAAAACTACCTCATGCCTGTTTTATCAGCCATATGGTACTGCCTAATAGTCCTAATTTTGATACCTTTCTTTCTTTCACATTTATTTTTAACAACGAACAAACAGCTTCATGATCTGTAATACCATTTAGAACTTTAGTTTATCTATAGAGCTCATCTAGTTTTACCAACACTATGTCCAGAACATTCTTCGTTCTAGATGGTTCCATCACTTTTTGAATCAGATGCCCTTCCATATTAAGTTATTTGCCATTTGTTGGTCATGCTTCCTGTCGTTCTCATTACCTTCCCAATTTACATTTGGTAAATTGAGATCAACCGCTACAATCACGTATCGGTTCCCATCGCTTATAAGCTGATTATCTTATCAAATAATTCTGAATCAGCGTCAGCGCTACCCCTTTCCGGTCTGTACACTCCAAAGACATCAAGTTGCCTATTATCTTTAGAGATGAGCCGTACTCCTAGAATTTGATGTTTGTCACCTTTAACTGTTTCGTAGCTTACAAATTCTTCTTTTACCAGAATGAATACTCCCCCTCCTACCATTCCTATCCTATCTCTACGATACACACTCCACTTCCGTGAGAACATTTCTGCATCCATTATATCATTCCTGAGCCATTATTCAACTCCGATTACAATATATGGTAAGTATGTATCTATTAAATTACTTAATTCTATTCCTTTCTTTACAATACTTCTATAGCTCAGCACTAATATTTTTATGTCATCCCTACTTGATTTCTAGTTCCCTGTACCCTTATCACCACTACCTAGGTCACCCGTTTCCCTGAATGTACCTCCCTATAACCATTCTAAACCAATTTCCTAATTTATATGTACCACTTCGGTTTAAGTGAAGGCCATCTGAGCGCAGATCCCAATCTCCTACCCACCCATTAATATCTAGAAATCTCTCTCCCAGTATCTCACATACCCACTCCATAGTCTCATGTTTAACTGATAGTATTTAAGTGATAACTACATTACTCCTTGATTTTACATTATTTATTTTCAGTAACATGTGCTTCAGAATGTTGAAACAACTATTTTTTCTTATCCTCTAAAATTCACATTTTATGACTTACTGTCTTGTCAATGCCTCAAGTTTTACCATATTTTTTTGGTCAGTAAAGACTGTATCAGAAGTTTATATTCAAATCAATTACCTGATACTCAGAGAATCATTCTAGATGATACACATCAGCATATCATTTCGGAAAAGAAAATTCTATCAGGAAGTAGTGGTTGATGCATCACCCTACCCTGATTACGTGTTAATGAGAGTTGTCAGGGAGGACATGGTTGCTGATGTAATTGCTCGTATGGCCACACACATGCACCACTCTGCTTCAAGAAAGTAAGAACATATGTAGATATGAGATGTCAAGCTCAAATTGGTGGCCATTCACTTCTCAGAAGATTGATCGAGCGAGTTTTTGACTGGAGGTGTTCCAAAGAGGTTTCACCTGGCGCATACTGAACACATCCATATTACAATACGCCAAAAAGAATAGAAGTAATGCCACTATCTTTTTCTTGACATTCACAAATCCTTCGACATCGTAGGCTGCGAACATCTTAGAAGAACATTGAAAAATCCCAAAGCTCTCTCAAAATGTTCTTCTCTGGTTTTTCCCTGCACACGAAGGAAATCAAACACAAAATTGAATGTATCCATAATAAAACCAAGCCCATACCGCTTATAAGAGGCGTTTGACAAGGATGTCCTTTATCTCCACTACTATACAATCTTTGAAAGGATCATATTCCTGAAGAACTCAGCGAGGAGCCTGTTCCAAGAGAATAGAGTTTCCTCTAACACCCGATCTTAAGCCGTTAGCAGTCTTTGGCTTCGCGGATGATACCGTCATCACCGGCAAAGGTAAACAATCTGCTCTCGAACTTGTCCGAATGGTGGTTGAAGGATTCAATGAGAGTGGTTTGTCCAAGTCAGTAAGTATCAATATAGTTCACGATAAACTCATTGGTAACGATATCTCAAAAAGCGGGAGTGAATTTTGACAGTATCATCACATTTAACTCTCAAGCTTGAATAACTGATCTAAGATGCAAGTTAGAATATCTTCCATCCTCACCTCACGTGCAAATTAAACAAAACCTCTGTATTCTCAATACCTAAATTTGTCCATCTGTTGTATGCCATTTCCAAATAATTCCCTCCGAGCAAATTCCTGTAAAATTCCTTGAATACTCAGATGAAAGAAATCTTACGAATTCACGCTCATATGCCGCACACCATGCTACACAGTCCTAGGAAATTCAAGGTATTAGGACTATTCCGTTCATGTTCGGAGGTTGTTATTTAACGTATTAAAGCCCTTAGAATACTCTTTAATTCCAGAGATCCTTACATAGTAAATGCGCGAAAATCAAAAGAAGAAATGGAAAGGCTTCATCTAACACCAGATGACAGAGAGGTGAGTAAAACGGATCGTATTTTTAGATCCCCAGGAAATAAGAACCAAGTTAAGAGAAGTTGAGTTTAGAAAGTGGTGTGATCTCCCACAGAAAGGGAAAGGAGTTACCCTTTTTCGTCAACACCTTCCAGTCAAACAGTCGCCTTCTTGTAGCGAATGGCGTGATGCCCTGAAAATGAGCTATTCCGGGCAGGACCATAGACGGCGCCATTCTCACGTCATCGATGACTGCTCGCATGGAAAATCTCTACGAAATGCAGGGCGTCATAGAATACGATCTGCCGTTGCTCAAGCGTCAAGGGACTCAGCGAGGAGGTCCATGGTGTGTCTGTTACAGGTAGCATCCGTCGAAATGACATGACAGCCTTCAAAAACCATCCGACGAGATTCGAAACGTCCGAAACATAACAATGAGGTTCACGAGGAAAAGAAAGCAATATACCGTCAATGAAGAAACAATAAGTCGTATGTCATTAAGAATGGTCGCGCCTCCCAGCTACATAAGGATATGCAGTCCATCAGAACAATTTTCGTTGGGTTCACTTTCCTATGCAACGGTGTAACGAAAAATGAACATTAAATACATTATACTGTTGGGGTTCGTAAATACGTCATGCAAACACACATTCCTACAGCGGGGTTGAATTTCCTTTACGGGTAACCATAGGAACAGGAACACAACGAACGATGATCTGATGGACTATACGTCCATATGCGGCTTTGAGGCGTGACCAATTGTGTTCCAGGCATTTATCTAAACTAAGCTTCTTGTCACCAAGTTCAATTTCGTTAGAAGTTTGGTTACCTTTCAACCTTCTGATTCCTCGAATTCAGTTATAAGGCGAAATTTGAGGTCTGTGAAAGGTGTGTTGGGTAATTGTTGGTTCAAAATGTCGCTTACAAGTTCCACGATATCAGGCTCGAGCGATCCTATTATGTAATTAAATTTTGTCAATTTCGCCATAATGCCGGCTGTAACGAATTGTGCTTCGATTTGCATCAGCGATATTTTTACTTGGTATTTTTATCGAGACACGTGCGATATGTGCATTCCTGTTCTCGGACATGCTCGGTGTTAGGCACACCGCACAACACGTGAATGCACGCCTCATTATTTATCACGTTGGGGTCACCACTGTTAGAGTAGCCTAACTTGATTCGTGATTATAACTCCAGTCCTGTTCACGCAACATTAACAACATTGGTTACCGTGCCAGCGTTTGGTCACAGCGGTCCCGGGTTCGATTCCCGGAAGGGTCGGGAATTTTAACCATTATTGGTTAATTTCTCTGGCATGGGGGCTGGGTGCATGTATCGTCTTCATCATCATTTCATCCGTATCACGACGCGCAGGTCGCCTGGCGAGTCAAACACTCCCGGTACTAAAAGCCATACGCCATTTCATTTCAACACGTGTTACCACCTGCATTACTGCCCTATGCTTATTTCTCGCAAACGACTGACCGACGACGTGATGGGGGTGGGGGGCGGTAAAAGAACATCCTGTCGAAAGAGGAGACAAAAAGTGGCCCCAGGGGGTTCTGTACTTTGGATCGTGGGTTCGCGATCAAGGAGCCCTTAGCTGAGTCCTGGCATTGCTTCCACTTACTGTGGGAGGCTACTCACTTTCATATATCCTATCCGACCACCCTTGGTCAACGCTTGTTCTTTTCTGATCCCGATGGTATCAGAGCACTCGAGGATTAGGGAGTCTTTCATTTTCACGCCCTCCTTTGGCCGATACATTCATCTTTTGAAGTTTCGGATAACTTACATTACTTCCTCTCTGATTAGTGTTATACAGAAGATGGCTGACTAGTTGTACTTCATCTTAAAACAATAATCACCACCATCACCGCTCGCGCTGCACAAGGCAGCCAACCTCTCGACTTAGGAACTAGACCATTGGTCTGGATTGATTATGGTAGGGCCTGGACAAGGCCATTGGTCTGGATAGGTTAGGGTAGGGCCTGGACAAAGCCATTGGTCTGGATAGGTTAGGGTAGGGCCTGGACAAGTATATTGGTCTGGACAGGTTAGGGTAGGGCCTGGACAAGGCCATTGGTCTGGACAGGGTAGGGTAGGGCCTGGACAAGGCCATTGGAGTAGTATAATTGGATGGTTCGGGCGCCTACCCCGCCTCAGGGCTCCCAGGGGCCCCTCCGCCTCCGCCTCACGGGAGGCCCTCCCAGAGGCCCCCTCCGCCTCCGCCTCACGGGGGGCCCTCCCAGAGGCCTCCTCCGCCTCCGCCTCCCGAGGGGCCTTCCCAGAGGCCTCCTCAGCCTCCCGCGGGAAATTTGAATTTGTAAACAAAGCCACGTGCTTTTTGACAGCTGTCATCGACAACAACGCATCGCTAACCTCACTGCTGCCATCTTGACGGGCCTAAAGCACAGTGGTACCAACTTAACCTAACTAGCGCGATATTTGACTTGGTAAACAAATCCACGTGTTTTTGACAGCCACGTGCTTTTTGACAGACAACAACGCATCGCTAACCTCAGTACTGCCATCTTGACGAGCCTAAACCTCAGTAGTACCAACTTAACCTAACTAGCGCGAGATTTGAATAGGTAAACAAATCCACGTGCTTTTTTGACAGCTGTCATCCGCCATCTTTAAACCACAGAGCACTGTGCTGCCCTCTTTATCGCAGTAGCTGCAAATTCGTCACCTGTCATCCGCAGTGCTGCCATCTTAACGGGCCTAATCCTTAGTGCTACCAACTTAACCTCACTAGCGCGAGATAAACAAATCCACGTGCTTTTTTGACAGCTGTAATCCGCCATTTTTAATCTATAGAGCACAGTGCTGCCCTCTTTAGCTACTTACCTTTGAAATGTGGTGGCGGATAATTTGAAAAATGCTTTTTGACAGCAGCCATCTTTGAGCACCGTGCTGCCATCTTTAGCTAGATACCTGTGGTGGCAGGCAATTCCACGTGACAGCAGCCATCTTTAATCAAGAGGGCACCGTGCTGCCCTCTTTGTGGCGGTGGCAAATTTCACGTACTCTTGTTTGGAAACAAACTCACGTGCACTCTTTAGCTAGATACCATTGAAATGTGGTGGCGGCAATTTGAAAAATTCTATGTGCTCTTGTTTAGTAAACAAAGCCACGTGCTTTTTTTGACATCCACCATCTTTAATCAATAGAGCACTGTGCTGCTATCATGCGGGCAATTTCGTCAGCTGTCATCCGCCATCTTTAATCCACAGAGCACCGTGCTGCCCTCTTTATGACATGTAGTAGCGGGCAATTTGAAAAGTTATGTTAGCTGTCATCCGCCATCTTTAATCAAGAGAGCACCGTGCTGCCATCTTTAGCTAGATACCTTTGAAATGTGGTGACGGCAAATTGAAAAATTCCACGTGCTCTTGTTTAGTAAACAAACTAACGCGCTTTTTGTCAGCTGTCATGCGCCATCTTACATCGCAAACCTCAGTGCTACACTCTTTAGTTGAAATATGGTGGCGGATAATTTAAAAAGAAAAATTCTACAGCAGCCATCTCTCGACGCTAATTGCACAAGATGATGGCTATACATGACTCCTTAAAGGTGCTTATGCAAGATGGCCGCTATACATAGAATCTTATGAGACGCCCATGGGATGCTTGCGCAAGATGGCGGTTATACAAGGCTCCTTATGAGACACCCTAGGGATGCTAACGCAAGAAGGCGGTTGCTCTTATGAGGTGGCTTAAGGGTCCTTGCACAAGATGACTAGAGACGCTCTAAGGATGCTTGTGCAAGATGGCGGACTCAAGATGGCGGCTATACACGACTCCTTATGAGACGCCTTCAGGGTGCTTGCGCAAGATGGCTGCTGCTCTCATGAAGAAAGCTAGCTTAGAGGCTAACGTGTCATGCTAGTTCGATTCATTAAATTTGGGGCTTAAATGCAAAATGTTAAATATCTCGAAAACGGTGCATCGTAGAGCAAAACGGACAACATTTTTTCTGCCCAATACCTCGATCCGCAGTACGAGGAACAAGAAAAACATAGTCTAATAATGAGATCAACGGTTCGGTTCCTAATTAGGCCCTTTGGCATTCGCTCTGTTTTAGCTTGTATTGAAGCAAGTCTTCGTAACATGATCAGGTCTAGCTATGGTAGAGAGTATAACGTGCCGTGCAGGTTCGATTAATTAAATTTGGGGCTTAAATGCAAAATGTTAAATATCTCGAAAACGGTACATCGTAGAGCAAAACGGATAAAAAATTTTCGCCTGATACCTAGGTTTTGCAGTATCAGGAACAAGAAGAACATAGTCTAATGATGAGATCGACGGTTCGATCCCTACTTAGGCCCTTTGGCATTGGCAGCTAACTAATTCTACAAGATGGCGGCTATACATAGCTTCTTATGAGGCAGCTTAAGAGCGCTTGCACAAGATGGCTGCTGCTCTTATGAGACGCCCTAGGGGTGCTTGCGCAAGGTAGCAGCGACAAGACGGTGAATATACACAGCTCCTTATGATACGGCCTAGAGGTGCTCACACAAGAAGGTGGCTGCTCTGCATCGTGCAGGTATCTTTACAGCACTAAACCTCATACCTTTGAAATGTGGTGGCGGGTAATTTGAAAAATTCTACGTGCCTTTTCTTAACAGCAGCTATCTTTAAACAATAGCGGCTATACATAAGCTGTTAAGGCCTCCTCTTATGTCAAGGCATAGCTCTATCGAACAAGTTTAAACCTGCATCGGGAGAGCTAGAGTAACACGTGCTGCAGTGATGATGTCATTATGCATGTTTAGACTTGCAAATCACTAAAGAAACATAACAAGACTAGAATCGAACACTGCACTCTATGCCGTTAACTTTATCATGTGATCGTAACATTGATTGAAGTGTTTAGAACACTAAATAAGTGATCAAGACTAAAATAGAACACTGTACTCGATACAACATGTGTTTAGAACATGTCAGGGGATACCTTTGTTCTAAGAAGATTAGATTACCGCACATTCCTTGTAGGGCTAATAGGCTAAAGGGCTAATGGGCAAAAGGGCTAAAGGGCTAAAGGGCTAATGGGCTAAAGGGCTAAAGGGCTAGGGTGCCTCTCCTCTCTTTATCCGGGCTTGAGACCGGCTCTACAACTAGAGGCGGAGTTAACACCCTAAGGAAGGAAGAATGTTGGGAAATAATCTATACGAATATAGCTACTCGGTCGGCTATATACTACAGATGGATGACTTACGTGAGGGTAAGCGCTTACTTAATAATACCTATACGACGTAATTCATGCTCTATTTCAAAAATATCTTCTTTGTACTGTGTGTAACCAGCATCGTGATAGGCTCTTAGCAGTTGTAAACGTTTTACGAGTACGTTGGGGTCTTTACAGTATCTTATATCTACATAGGGTAACAGAGGCTTGTTGTGAACTTTGAGTCTATATGCAGACAGTTGATGTGTAGAGACTTGTTTTGATGTAATACGTGCTTCAGCAGTAGCGTTTCTAGGTACAAACTTAACTTGTTTCGATAGCGATGAAGCGTTGAAATTTCCTTCTTCTTTACCTTGCATCTCTTCTTGAGATGTTTGCACTGCGACAGAACGTGTAGTAGGCTTAGGAAATGAAGTAAAATCATCAAGCTGTAATGGCAATGAAACATTAAGATTTTCTTCTTCTTCTACTTTCCCTTTACTACTGTTTTGATCAACATCATTATCCTTATTATCATAATCATGATCTTGCCTCTCTTTATCTTGAAGTTTGTGCTTAGTAACAGAACTTGCAGCAGGCCTAGACAACAAGGGAGAATTAAAAATCTCTCGCAGAGGTGTACTTTTTAAACATAAATCAGTGTTCGCTGGAATATGGTTGAGCTCTTTGTATTTTCTTCCCGATGAAGCTACATTACACGCGGCTTCATGACGTTGAGCGTTGTATGCGTTCTTGAACTCTCTTCTACAATGTTTGCATTGAAAAATTGTCCTACATGATATCTCATGACGTCTCCTGTGATAGCTTCGGGAAAATGCTTTTCCACACTCTTCGCAAATATACCTAGAAATAGGTTTTTCCATGACGGACTTTTATCTTCTGCTAACAGATTCTTCTTTAAATCTACTTGATATTTGTTACTCTCTACTTCGATGATGCGAACAGCTTAGCGATTAACAGTAAAGTGACACAAAAGCGTATAACCAAGGTAACAACAGTAAGGTTTAAGCCCATCAAGATGGCAAGAGTGAGGTTAGCAATGTTCTGTTGTTGGATTTTAAATTCCGCGCTATAACATGCATAAGGTGGCAGCCTTGAGGTTTACCGCCGTAAAGATGGCAGCAGTGAGGTTAGCGACGCTCTATTGGCCTTCAATGTGAGGTTAGGGTCCGTCAAGAAGACAGCTGTCAAAAAAGCACGTGGCTTGGTTTATTAAACAAGAGCACGTGGCAGTGACGTCACGGTCACATAGTATGCTGCTTCAGCATGCAACGTTCAATGTCTACACCTACGTAGTTAACACTCTGCTATGTTTACAAGATTTTTACACATAACTATTGTTATGCTTTAGTTGATGTATGCATTATCAAAAGGTGATATGTACACGCTTTTAAACCTTGGTATTCTTACTGCTACTATGTTCGCAAGATTTTCAAAGATCGCTATTCTTTGTGCTTTAAGTTCGTTCGCACAGGTCATGCTAAAGTTGCAGCGCAAACACATGTGAACGTTGTACATTCTAGCGGGATGTGTTTAGTACGATAGTTGATGCATGCAAAATCAATAGGTGTTGTGTACACACTTTGAAACTATTCTTCGTGCTCTAAATCCGTGCACATAGGTTATGCTAAGATAGCAGCACACTCTAGCGGGAGAAGTTTTGTACTCTAGTTGATGCATGTATAATCGATAGGCAATGCGTACACGCTTTTAAAACATTGCTATTCTTATTGCTGCTGCTATGTTCGCAAGATTTTTATACATCAGTATTCTTTATCCTTTAAGTTCACGTGTATAAGTTATACTAAGTTAGAAGCATACTTATAAGGTTGTCGCACACCCTAGTGGAAGAATTTTAATACGAAAGTCGATGCATGCAATATCGATAGGTGATGTGTACACGCTTTGAAATATAGCTATTCTTTGTGCTTTAGCTTTATACACATACGTTAGCAATACACATATGCGATCGTTGTACACTCTGGCGGTAAAAAATAGTCGATGCATGTAAAATCAATAGGTGATGTGTACACGCTGTTAAACATCGTTATTTGTTGTGCTTTAAGATCGCGCGTATGGCGTATGCCTGCGAAATCGATAGGTGATGTGTACACGCTATAGCTATGCTTTGGACTTTACATTTATGGGTATAGGTTATGCTAAGATAGCAGCACAATCTAGCTTAAGAAGTTTAGTACGAGATTTGATGCATGCAAAATCAATAAGTAATGTGTACACGCTTTGAAACATGGCTATTCTTTGTACTTTAAGTTCATGCGTATAAATTATGCTAAGATAGCGGCAGAATCTAGCGGATGAAGTTTAGTGCGATATTTGATGCATGTGATATCGATAGGTAATATGTACACGCTTTGAATCTTGGCTATTCTTTGTACTGTATGTTCATGTGTATAAAATTATGCTAAGATAGCAGCACAATCCAGCGGAAGAAGTTTAGTACGAGAGTCGATGCATGCAAAATCGATAGGTACTGTGTACACGCTTTGAAACATGGCTATTCTTTGTACTTTAAGGTCATGCGTACAGGTTATGCTAAGATAGCAGCACGATCTAGCGGAAGATGTTTAGTACGAGGGTCGATGCATGTAAAATCAGTAGGTGATGTGTACACGCTTTGAAACATGGCTATTCTTTGTACTGTAAGTTCATACGTATAGGTTATGCTAAGATAGCAGCCAGATCTAGCGGAAGAAGTTTAGTACGAGGGTCGATGCATGTAAAATCGATAGGTGTTGTGTACACGCTTTGAAACATGGCTATTCATACTGCTGCTCTGTTCCCAAGATTTTTAAACATAGCTAAAACTAATGCTGCTCTTAACGACGTAGAGCTAAGGATTGATTACGTGACCGTGACGTCACTGCCACGTGCTCTTGTTTAGTAAACCAAGCCACGTGCTTTTTTTGACAGCTGTCTTCTTGACGGACCCTAACCTCACATTGAAGGCCAATAGAGCGTCGCTAACCTCACTGCTGCCATCTTTACGGCGGTAAACCTCAAGGCTGCCACCTTATGCATGTTATAGCGCGGAATTTAAAATCCAACAACAGAACGTCGCTAACCTCACTCTTGCCATCTTGATGGGCTTAAACCTTACTGTTGCTACCTCGGTTATACGCTTTTCTGTCAGTTTACTGTTAATCGCTAAGCTGTTCGCATCATCTAAGTAGAGAGTAACAAATGTCAAGTAGATTTAAAGAAGAATCTGTTAGCAGAAGATAAAAGTCCGTCATGGAAAAACCTATTTCTAGGTATATTTGCGAAGAGTGTGGAAAAGCATTTTCCCGAAGCTATCACAGGAGACGTCATGAGATATCATGTAGGACAATTTTTAATGCAAACATTGTAGAAGAGAGTTCAAGAACGCATACAACGCTCAACGTCATGAAGCCGCGTGTAATGTAGCGTCATCGGGAACAAAATACAAAGAGCTCAACCATATTCCAGCGAACACTGATTTATGTTTAAAAAGTACACCTCTGCGAGAGATTTTTAATTCTCCCTTGTTGTCTAGGCCTGCTGCAAGTTCTGTTACTAAGCACAAACTTCAAGATAAAGAGAGGCAAGATCATGATTATGATAATAAGGATAATGATGTTGATCAAAACAGTAGTAAAGGGAAAGTAGAAGAAGAAGAAAATCTTAATGTTCCATTGCCATTACAGCTTGATGATTTTACTTCATTTCCTAAGCCTACTACACGTTCTGTCGCAGTGCAAACATCTCAAGAAGAGATGCAAGGTAAAGAAGAAGGAAATTTCAACGCTTCATCGCTATCGAAACAAGTTAAGTTTGTACCTAGAAACGCTACTGCTGAAGCACGTATTACATCAAAACAAGTCTCTACACATCAACTGTCTGCATATAGACTCAAAGTTCACAACAAGCCTCTGTTACCCTATGTAGATATAAGATACTGTAAAGACCCCAACGTACTCGTAAAACGTTTACAACTGCTAAGAGCCTATCATGATGCTGGTTACACACAGTACAAAGAAGATATTTTTGAAATAGAGCATGAATTACGTCGTATAGTATTATTAAGTAAGCGCTTACCCTCACGTAAGACATCCATCTGTAGTATATAGCCGATCGAGTAGCTATATTCGTATAGATTATTTTCCAACATTCTTCCTTCCTTAGGGTGTTAACTCCGCCTCTAGTTGTAGAGCCGGTCTCAAGCCCGGATAAAGAGAGGAGAGGCACCCTAGCCCTTTAGCCCTTTAGCCCTTTAGCCCATTAGCCCTTTAGCCCTTTAGCCCTTTTGCCCATTAGCCCTTTAGCCTATTAACCCTACAAGGAATGTGCGGTAATCTAATCTTCTTAGAACAAAGGTATCCCCCGACATGTTCTAAACATATGTTGTATCGAGTACAGTGTTCTATTTTAGTCTTGATCACTTATTTAGTGTTCTAAACACTTCAATCAATGTTACGATCACATGATAAAGTTAACGGCATAGAGTGCAGTGTTCGATTCTAGTCTTGTTATGTTTCTTTAGTGATTTGCAAGTCTAAACATGCATAATGACATCATCACTGCAGCACGTGTTACTCTAGCTCTCCCGATGCAGGTTTAAACTTGTTCGATAGAGCTATGCCTTGACATAAGAGGAGGCCTTAACAGCTTATGTATAGCCGCTATTGTTTAAAGATAGCTGCTGTTAAGAAAAGGCACGTAGAATTTTTCAAATTACCCGCCACCACATTTCAAAGGTATGAGGTTTAGTGCTGTAAAGATACCTGCACGATGCAGAGCAGCCACCATCTGGTGTGAGCATCTCTAGGCCGTATCATAAGGAGCTGTGTATATTCACCGTCTTGTCGCTGCTACCTTGCGCAAGCACCCCTAGGGCGTCTCATAAGAGCAGCAGCCATCTTGTGCAAGCGCTCTTAAGCTGCCTCATAAGAAGCTATGTATAGCCGCCATCTTGTAGAATTAGTTAGCTGCCAATGCCAAAGGGCCTAAGTAGGGATCGAACCGTCGATCTCATCATTAGACTATGTTTTTCTTGTTCCTGATACTGCAAACCTAGGTATCATGCGGAAAAATTTTATCCGTTTTGCCCTACGATGTACCGTTTTCGAGATATTTAACATTTTGCATTTAAGCCCCAAATTTAATTAATCGAACCTGCACGGCACGTTATACTCTCTACCATAGCTAGACCTGATCATGTTACGAAGACTTGCTTCAATACAAGCTAAAACAGAGCGAATGCCAAAGGGCCTAATTAGGAACCGAACCGTTGATCTCATTATTAGACTATGTTTTTCTTGTTCCTCGTACTGCGGATCGAGGTATTGGGCAGAAAAAATGTTGTCCGTTTTGCTCTACGATGCACCGTTTTCGAGATATTTAACATTTTGCATTTAAGCCCCAAATTTAATGAATCGAACTAGCATGACACGTTAGCCTCTAAGCTAGCTTTCTTCATGAGAGCAGCAGCCATCTTGCGCAAGCACCCTGAAGGCGTCTCATAAGGAGTCGTGTATAGCCGCCATCTTGAGTCCGCCATCTTGCGCAAGCATCCTTAGAGCGTCTCTAGTCATCTTGTGCAAGGACCCTTAAGCCACCTCATAAGAGCAACCGCCTTCTTGCGTTAGCATCCCTAGGGTGTCTCATAAGGAGCCTTGTATAACCGCCATCTTGCGCAAGCATCCCAAGGGCATCTCATAAGAACCTATGTATAGCGGCCATCTTGCATAAGCACCTTTAAGGAGTCATGTATAGCCATCATCTTGTGCAATTAGCGTCGAGAGATGGCTGCTGTAGAATTTTTCTTTTTAAATTATCCGCCACCATATTTCAACTAAAGAGTGTAGCACTGAGGTTTGCGATGTAAGATGGCGCATGACAGCTGACAAAAAGCGCGTTAGTTTGTTTACTAAACAAGAGCACGTGGAATTTTTCAATTTGCCGTCACCACATTTCAATGGTATCTAGCTAAAGATGGCAGCACGGTGCTCTCTTGATTAAAGATTGCGGATGACAGCTAACATAAATTTTCAAATTGCCCGCTACTACATGTCATAAAGAGGGCAGCACGGTGCTCTGTGGATTAAAGATGGCGGATGACAGCTGACGAAATTGCCCGCATGATAGCAGCACAGTGCTCTATTGATTAAAGATGGTGGATGACAGCTGTCAAAAATGCACGTGGCTTTGTTTACTAAACAAGAGCACATAGAATTTTTCAAATGCCGCCACCACATTTCAAAGGTATCTAGCTAAAGATGGCAGCAGGGTTGCTCTCTTGATTAATGATGGCGGATGACAGCTAACAGAAGTTTTCAAATTGCCCGCTTCTACATGTCATAAAGAAGGCAGCACTGTGCTCTGTGGATTAAAGATGGCGGATGACAGCTGACGAAATTGCCCGCATGATAGCAGCACAGTGCTCTATTGATTAAAGATGGTGGATGTCAAAAAAAGCACGTGGCTTTGTTTACTAAACAAGAGCACATAGAATTTTTCAAATTGCCGTCACCACATTTCAATGGTATCTAGCTAAAGATGGCAGCACGGTGCTCTCTTGATTAAAGATTGCGGATGACAGCTAACATAACTTTTCAAATTGCCCGCTACTACATGTCATAAAGAGGGCAGCACGGTGCTCTGTGGATTAAAGATGGCGGATGACAGCTGACGAAATTGCCCGCATGATAGCAGCACAGTGCTCTATTGATTAAAGATGGTGGATGTCAAAAAAAGCACGTGGCTTTGTTTACTAAACAAGAGCACATAGAATTTTTCAAATTGCCGCCACCACATTTCAAAGGTATCTAGCTAAAGAGTGCAGCACTGAGGTTTGTGATGCAAGATTGCGGATGACAACTGTCAGAAAAAAGCACGTGAGTTTGTTTCCAAACAAGAGTACGTGGAATTTGCCACCGCCACAAAGAGGGCAGCACGGTGCCCTCTTGATTAAAGATGGCTGCTGTCACGTGGAATTGCCTGCCACCACAGGTATCTAGCTAAAGATGGCAGCACGGTGCTCAAAGATGGCTGCTGTCAAAAAGCATTTTTCTAATTATCCGCCACCACATTTCAAAGGTATGTAGCTAAAGAGGGCAGCACTGTGCTCTATAGATTAAAGATGGCGGATGACAGCTGTCAAAAAAGCACGTGGATTTGTTTATCTCGCGCTAGTGAGGTTAAGTTGGTAGCACTAAGGATTAGGCCCGTTAAGATGGCAGCACTGCGGATGACAGGTGACGAATTTGCAGCTACTGCGATAAAGAGGGCAGCACAGTGCTCTGTGGTTTAAAGATGGCGAATGACAGCTGTCAAAAAAGCACGTGGATTTGTTTACCTATTCAAATCTCGCGCTAGTTAGGTTAAGTTGGTACTACTGAGGTTTAGGCCCGTCAAGATGGCAGTACTGAGGTTAGCGATGCGTTGTTGTCTGTCAAAAAGCACGTGGCTGTCAAAAACACGTGGATTTGTTTACCAATTCAAATATCGCGCTAGTTAGGTTAAGTTGGTACCACTGAGGTTTAGGCCCGTCAAGATGGCAGCAGTGAGGTTAGCGATGCGTTGTTGTCGATGACAGCTGTCAAAAAGCACGTGGCTTTGTTTACAAATTCAAATTTCCCGCGGGAGGCTGAGGAGGCCTCTGGGAAGGCCCCTCGGGGGCGGAGGCGGAGGGGCCCCTGGGAGCCCTGAGGCGGAGGCGGCGCCCGAACCATCCAATTATACTACATATTGGTCTGGATAGTTTAGGGTAGGGCCCGGACAAGGCCATTGGTCCGGATATGGTAGGGTAGGGCCCGGGCAAGGCCATTGGTCTGGGTTGGTTAGGGTAGGCCCTGGACAAGGCCATTAGTCTGGATAGGGTAGGGTAGGGCCTGGACAAGGCCATTGGTCTGTATAGGGTAGGGCCTGGCAAGGCCATTGGTCTGGGTGGGGTAGGGTAGGGCCTGGACAAGGCCATTGGTCTGGATTAGTTAGGGTAGGGCCCGGACAAGGCCATTGGTCTGGGTGGGTTAGGGTAGGGCCTGGACCGGGCCATTGGTCTGGATTAGGTGGGGTAGGGCCTGGGCAAGGCCATTGGTCTGGATAGGGTAGGGTAGGGCCCGGACAAGGCCATTGGTCTGGGTGGGTTAGGGTAGGGCTTGGACAGGGACATCGGTCTGGATTAGTTATGGTAGGGCCTGGACAAGGCCATTGGTGTGGATAGGGTAGGGTAGGGACCGGACAAGGCCATTGGTCTGGGTGGGTTAGGGTAGATCCTGGACAGGGCCATTGGTCTGGATAGGGTAGGTTAGGCCTGGAGAAGGCCATTGGTCTGGGTTGTTTAGGGTAGGGCCTGAGCAAGGCCATTGGTGTGGATAGGGTAGGGTAGGGTCTGGACAAGGCCATTGGTCTGGGTTGGTTAGGGTACGGCCTGGACAAGTCTATTTGCCTGGATAAGTTAGTTTAGGGCCTGGACAAAGCCATTGGTCTGGATAGGTTAGTGTAGGGCCTGGCAAGGCCATTGGTCTGGATAGGGTAGGGTAGGGCCTGGACAATGCCATTGGTTTGGATTAGTTAGGGTAGGGCCCGGACAAAGCCACTGGTCTGGGTTGGTTATGGTAGGGCCTGGACAAGTCTATTTGTCTGGATAGGGTAGTGTAGGGCCTGGACAAGTCCATTGGTCTGGATAGGGTAGGGTAGGGTCTGGAGAAGGCCATTGGTCTGGGTTGGTTAGGGTAGGGCCTGGACAAGTCCATTGGTCTGGATAGTGTAGGGTAGGGTCTGGACAAGGCCATTGGTCTGGATAGGTTAGGGTAGGGCCTGGACAAAGCCATTGGTCTGGATAGGGTAGGGTAGGGCCTGGACAAAGCCATTGGTCTGGATAGGTTAGGGTAGGGCCTGGACAAGGCCATTGGTCTGGATAGGGTAGGATAGGGCCTGGACATGGCCATTGGTCTGGATAGGGTAGGGTAGGGTCTGGACAAAGGCATTGGTCTGGGTTGGTTAGGGTGGGGCCTCGACAAGTCCATTGGTCTGGATAGGGTAGGGTAGGGTCTGGACCAGGCCATTGATCTGGGTTGGTTAGGTTAGGGCCTGGACAAGTCCATTGGTCTGGATAGGGTAGGGTAGGGTATGGACAAGGCCATTGGTCTTGGTTGGTTAGGGTAGGGCCTGGACAAGTCTATTTGTCTGGATAGGTTAGGGTAGGGCCTGGACAAGGCCATTGGTCTGGGTTGGTTAGGGTAGGGCCTGGACAAGTCCATTGGTCTGGATAAGGTAAGGTAGGGCCTGGACAAGGCCATTGGTCTGGGTTAGGGTAGTGGGCCCTGGACCAAAATGACTTTTCTTTTTGCCGTACTACAGCAGTTCATTCTATGTGGGTTACTGGTGAGGAGATGAAATACTTTTTTCTTGCTAGTTGTGAAAAGTTTAATTAATTAAGAATGTCGGATCAACACCACCTATAGAGAAGGCCGTCACAGCGCTAAAGCCGAATTCGTCATGCCATTCGTATCGTATACCCTTTGCCCGGATTATTTCAGTTCGAATTTACAGTTAGCTACCACACACACATCCAATGTTCTTACGGTATAAAGAAACGTTAAGGCGGGTACTCACTAGGAGGCTGCAACATTCAACGCAACGGTTGCTACAACCATATTTTTCTAATGAGTACGCCTTGAGCTTCGTTGCTGCAACTGTTCGCAGTGAGGCGCGCTGTGCTCCATCTGGTTGTCGGTATTCCGGCGAACACAAAGCGGCGCGCAGTGAGTTCGTTGACGTGTTCCAGGCACATTTCGTAGTCAGGACGCGCAGAGATCATGGAGTGTACTGAGGAATCCCCTCTAAATTTAATAGAATTATTTCGATATTCTACATTATTATGGGACCTTTCAGTGAACTGCCAAATGATTTCAATATCAATGACGACTCATACAAAAAATAACGTTTAATGAAATGAAATAAAATTAAATGAACCTTAACTCTATGTAATCTTTTAATTCGCTGAAGTTTGCTTGACACACTTGTGGTACAAGTTTACTTATGACTACCGCGCGAGTTGGCCGTGCGGTTAGGGGCGCGCAGCTGTGTACTTGCATCCGGGAGATAGTGGGTTCGAACCCCATTGCCGGCAGCCCCGAAGATGGTTTGCCGTGGTTTACCATTTTCACACCAGGAAAATGCTGGGGCCATACCTCAATTAAGGCCACGGCCGCTTCCTTCCTAGTCCTAGCCCTTTCCTCTCCCATCGTCGCCATACTGTGTCGGTACGACGTAAAGGAAATTAAAAAAATATTTATGACTTGCTTGGACATTCTGAAGAGATACTGCAAGCTGGTGAAGCTGTCACCGGTGGCTAAAAATCTCAAAGTAAGTGCCAATTTATCTTGAACAGATATAGCTTTTATAAATTTCGTGTCCCTTGTTTTTATTTTCGGTTCAACCAAATTTAATAAATACTCGAAATCGATCGGTGATATACGAGTGAAATTATTAAAATATGCTCTTATTTCTTGCGATTTCAAATCCAGAAGCAAATTGGAATTAGCTTTACCTTTGTAAACGTCACCTTGCCACCAACGACGGGGGTGTTTATAGTCCTCGATTAGGTAATGCAGCACTTACGACGAGTGTACTGGACGACAGGGTTACATTGAGGTTTGAAGAACGTACACATTATACAAAGTTGCAGCAACCTCCTAGTGACTACCCGCCTTATTACAGCTGCGATTACTGTAAAGTTTTTTTCTGCAGTGAAACAGGTGATGGTGCTGCTGCCCATTCAAGCTTAATAAATGCAAATGACAGGGGAGGACTGTGTCATCCACACAGTGATGTGGTACTGTGCACATCATACTGTTTCATAATGATGAATAAACTGTTACAAAAGGATTTCAAAACAATGTAATGTAACAAAGGCCAATATTCTTCTTCAATCCCATCCACATCATTTCCATCTGCTGTTCATTCCACAAATATACCAACATCACACTCCTTGTCTTCTGCACAATCAGCGTTAGCAGTATCCAGTTCCATAAGAGACTGAAGTCGCAATTTATTTTTAACTTTATATATTTGCCTGAGAGATTTATTGTACTGACCTGCAAGTTGTCGATATTTACCAAACCGAGTTCCCAAGTTATCTGTCTGCAATTTTCCAGGCAAGAAAAAGCTGTGACCTTTCTCAGTGAGAAAATAATTTGCCATTTATGATAAACCCTTTGTAGAGAGAGTCAGTGCAGTGTGCGTCTCTACTGAGTCTTCCATAAGAATTACTAGACTTCCAATTATCTAACCATTGCACTGACTTCTCTAAATACTCAGTATGATATGAGACTGTTGTCATAGGCTCCTGAAAAGGATTGCTGAGGCGTTTACCTTTCCATAGGGTTTTGACATTTACTATGTCCCACCACATACAGATCATTTCTACAAAATTTGCTGTACTTTCCCAACATTCTAAGTTTTTCTGAGGTCCTATTTCCTTCAGGGCAATAGCTAGTGGATGATTACAAATTTTCAATGTCAGTGTTATGCAATATTATTGGCGTTCCAAATGTGTTGGATACAAAGCTTGCAGCGTCAGAAAGAACATATTTCACTTCAGGAGGATCACTAAGAAGACACACTGATTTCATGTTCAGAGCACTGTTATTTGCAATAACTGCTACTAATTCTAAGACTATTTCTTACAGACCAACGATTATTGTTTTCGTAGTGTTAAATAATTCCTCACCATGAATATTAGTGACAGGTTCAATATGAACAACATCTTTATCATGTGAAATTATAGCATGGACCATGAAATAATATGCACTTGTTGCTCATTCATCACTGTTCATCGCAATACCTATCACCCTGACCTGTTTGAATTCTAACTGGGGTTTGATATGAACCATATTCATTGACAAAAGTACTAATTTGTCTTCTGGAGACAGTAATGGAAATTTACTCTTCATATAGAGCACTAAAATTATAGATATGAATATTAGCGTCACAAAACTGTAACTTTATACCACGGTACTATATTCTGTATCCGGGGCTTGCCAGGGAAAGTAATTAACAATTTGCTTTACGTCGCACCGACACAGATAGGTCTTATGGTGACGGTGGGACAGGAGATGCCTAGGAGTGGGAAGGAGGCGGCCGTGGCCTTAATAATTAAGGTACATCCCCAGCATTTGCTTGGTGTGAAAATGGAAAACCATGGGAAACCATTTTCAAGGCTGCCGACAGTGGGGTTCTAATCCACTATCTCGCGGATGCAAGCTCACAGCTATGTGGCCCTAACCGCGAGGGAAACTAATAGAACAAGGTAAACACTCCCTTGCACATGTTGTGACGTGTATTTTTCTTTACCAAATAACAAAATACGTATCTATACCCATACGCTTTACATTCTATATTTATGTGTTTTTATTTGTTTGTTTATTTATTTATTAGTGCCTTCTGTACAGTGGCGAAGTTAGGGCTCCAGGCCCCCTCGTACACTTAACCACATACTAATCAGAATATTAAATTAAATACTGTGATACTTAAAGTAGTTAAAACTACATAAATTAATAGAATTGAAAGTAAACTTAAATAAATTACTAACTTAATTAACATTAAAACTAATTAATATTAAAAACTCTTAAAAATGACTAATATTCAGGCAAGCACACATTCATACTTCAACCATTCAGTCAGCTGTCCTCAGCAGGTAGTCTCGGCAGGTGACCTTAAATCGTGATTTTAAAAGAAGTTACTTTCTCTGACCTGAACTGCCAGAGTATTCCATAATCTGGCGACAGTCACCGCAAATGATCTATTAATTTTATTTGTGCGGTGCAGTGGAATAGAAAGAATGAATCTAGTACGTGTATTTAAGTTGTGAAATGATGATAAAAAGATGAATTTAGATTAAATATACAGTGGCTGACTTTCAGCTACCACTCTAAACACCATCGTTAAAGTGTGTAGCTGCCGACGTTTATCAGACATCAGCAATGAAACAGCCTGATAGTATGGGGTGATATGAACATCGTACCCGATATTGTTAATAAATCGCAGGCAGGAATTGAGTGCTCGTTGAAGTTTAAGTGTTTATTCTCTCGTCATGTCAACTAAAACAACGTCACAATAATCAAGAATAGGGAGAATGAGTGTCTGTATTAGTTTGGCGTGCAGCTCAAATGGAAATACATCCCTCTGCCGTTTAAGAAGGTGAAGAACTCCAAAAATCTTTTTACGAATTTCTTTCGTGTGATCAGACCAATCAGCTGTTTCATTCATCATTACGCCGAGATTTGTAACCGTTTTACCATGACGAATAGAATACCAAGTGTGATCACTCCGCTCTCTTAACATTGTAGTTGGTGGCCCTGCCGGAGTGTGGCGCTGTAGTCGCAATGTACCAGCTGCAATAACACGTGCGCCAAACTGTCGGCGTGAAGTCGTGCTAGTAATTTTAACGTCTATTTCTTTGTTTTAATATTTTCTGAAAGTCTATGTGCAGTGCTTTGTGTGTGCAATCAACAAGTTTCCTATTATTTCGGGAAAATGTCGTAT
Source organism: Anabrus simplex (assembly GCF_040414725.1). Lineage (NCBI taxonomy): Eukaryota > Metazoa > Arthropoda > Insecta > Orthoptera > Tettigoniidae > Anabrus > Anabrus simplex. The sequence continues at coordinate 24,685,078 of NC_090272.1, read as the reverse complement.
TATTTCGTTTCTGGTTGTAAATCGGATAACGGAAGGAAGCGATTTTTTACACCACCAAAAGAAAATAATCTGTTTGCGAAGTGGCTAGAGTTATTCCGCGGAAAGATAATTATAAAGGCGGATTGTTTCGTTGTGAATGGTGAAAACGATGGACTTCCTCGTGTGAGGTAGAAATTAAAACCAGGAGCGGTGCCTCATCTATTTCCAAATTTACCGAAATATCTATCCACTGAGGTAAAATCGCGAAAGGCACCCAGTAGGAAAAGGAGTGAGGATAGTAACAAGAGGATAAGGAACAAGAACCACGAAGTGAGTGAAACAGTGATGAGAACAGTAGGCGGTGAAGTTCAAAGTCAGCTTAGTTGTAGTCAAATTCAGGGTCAGTCTAGTTCTCTTATCGATGCCGAAAAGACAATAGTGTCTGTCAAAAGGTGACTAAAGAATGCAATTCGTATAATGCGAGCTAAATGCAGTCTTTCCTCAGCCAAAGCTAGGATTATTTCCTACAGGGGCAGGTTAAGATCACAGAATTTCAATTTAAAGATTGTAAATTTCTTAGTAAAAAGCAGAAAATTATTATAGACACTATGTTATAGAAATGCCAAGTAAAATCTCCCAATGGTATGAGGTACAGAAGTGATTTTCTTTTAGAGAATGTATTACTTAGAATAAAATCACCTAAAGGATATAACACGTCTGCGGCATAATTTGTTACCTCTTCCCTTACAAAGCCATTTGAGGAAACTCCGCAAAGGCCTTAAATATCCCTATGGTGTAAATCCTCATTGCATAAGTGCTATTTCAGATTACTTCAAGGATGAAATGGACGATAATAAACGGTATAGGATAGTTATATTCGATGAGGTTGAACTAAGAGAAGAGATTCAATTTATTGTGGGGCGATATATTTTACGTGTGTCTTGACTCGATTGAGGCAATTTCAGTTGTGTCATCAGGAGGTGGCTGTTGTATTGAACACACTTTGAACATTATTCCAAAACTGGTCTACCACTATTTAGATTGCCCATTCGTCTTCAGAGCGAGATAAATCCACAGAGAACTGCAAGCCGGACAATCTGCTAAGTCTACTTCTAAACTATCGAAAGTGGCCTCAAACTAGTTTTGGCGAGTAATTTACTTCATTTAATTTATTTTAGAAAAGTGTGAAGTGTTATTTACAATATGGTGTATGTTTAATGTACTCTGTTCAAAAAGTATTCTTTAATTATGTAAAGCACAATATTGCTTTCGCTTTTCGTAATGTTTCAATTTATTTCGTGTGTTCTCTTATTAAAGTTCAAAGATATTTCTTCGTGGGGACTGAGAATATTATTTATAACTCTCTGACAGTGTTATTCATATGTTGTATTTGATTATTTGCGTATCAGTGTAAAACAGCTGACCGGGTAGCATTGGTGTTAAGCTCCACTAGCGCCGCTCTGTGGGAGCGCGCTTGAACTCGGTGAGTGATCTCACTTGGTATTCTATTCGTCATGGTTTTACTGTAGTGTTACCATTCAGTAGGATAGGCGGGATTGCGACATTGTTTGAGCAGCTCAGTACCGTAATTTTCGTGATCCAATTATGATTGCCTGAGATTTTGTGCAGTTTAGTATAAGAGAGTTTCGTTGTGCATATACACTGAGTTGTCGAAAGTCATTGTTAATATCTTGTCTTGCAGTGTCGATATATTTGTACCGAGCTCGATAACTGCAATCGCTTAAGTACGGCCAGTATCCAGTAATCGGGAGATAGTGGGTTCGTGCCCCACTGTCGGCGGCCCTGAAGATGGTTTTCCGAGGTTTCCCATTTTCACACCAGGCAACTGCTAGGCTTTTTCTATCCCATCGTCGCCATAAGACCTATCTGTGTCGGTGCGACGGGAAGCAAATAGCAAAATAGCAAAAGATATATTTGAAGATTGTCAGCATAGAGGCGGTGTGTGTTATTTCCTGTCACAGATGGTGATATAAATACAGAAAATTAGGGACCCTGAAATACTGCCCTGAGGGGCAACACTAAGTTTCATTTTCCATTTAGAGGCTTTGTCGTTTAATGTTTCACGATATTGAAGGTTACTCAAATAAGAACTAAAAATCTTAAGCGCAGCCAGGTCGAAATTTAACAGTTCCATTTTCTTTATCATAGTCGGAATTACTATAGTGTCAAAGGCGCTACTGAAGTCAAGAAGGATAAGTATAGTGAGCAGTCGTTTGTACATAGCGATTCTAATGTCTTCAGTAACCTTCAAAAGTGCTGTCGCGGTACTATGACCCTTCTTAGATCCAGATTGCAAAGGGTCCAAAAGAGCATTTTTATTTAGGTATTCCAGAACTTGCTCGTATACTAAACGTTCAAAGGCCTTAGAAAGCGCAGGAAGTGTGGACATAGGACGATAGTAAGAGGGTGATTGTGGGTCTAAACTCTTACGTACCGACATAATATTGGCTGTTTTCCAGACAGGAGGGAAAGTTCCGTTTAGTAAACAATAGTTCAATATGTGCGTCAGTATAGGCAGGACAGCACCCATAATGTTATGTTTAAAAGTAATAGGAATTTCATCTACACCTGTAGTCTTTGATTTAATCGAGTACAAAGCCTTTTTAACCTGATTTTCTGCGACACTGTGAAATGTGAATGGTGGATTGGCTGGAGGGGAAGGCGGTGAGTCGGTGCAGTTAATTAAGGTAGGTTGAATATTTATTCTACTAAAGTAATCGTTCAGTTCGTCAAGTGGAATGTCAGGAGTTGTCTGTCTGTTGACGTTTTCCTATTCCCAGAGCTCTAAGTTGGTCCCATGCGCGATTAAAATTGAAGTTGTTAGCTAAATTGCTGAAATATATACATTTTTTTTATTTCTGATTAACTGCTTTGTGCGATGTCTTAAGATGCGGTAAGATTCGAACTCTGTGTCATCTAGGGTTTGTTTATAACGTCGAAATAACGAGTCACGGTGGGCCATCATTCTCTTAGCTTCATCATCTAGCCATGGACAAGAAGGGCGAGAAACCTGTATTCGACGTGTGTGTGTGTGTGTGTGTGTGTGTGTGTGTGTGTGTGTGTGTTTCTTTGCCGCATTATTTGTATAAAATGTCACTTCTTTATTGCTTTTCACATGACCATCATTATAATAACATTACCGCATTTATTCTAAACCAGAATATTCCATCTTTACTCAAACTGTTTATTCTTACATTCATTTCACTTGTACTTGTATATGAAATGCTGCTGTTATGTTGGGATGGGAGTAACAGAGGTACCCCCCCCCCCCCTTTTTTTTTTTTTGCTATTTGCTTTACGTCGCACCGACACAGATAGTTCTTACGAAGACGATGCGATAGGATAGGTGTAGGAATGGAAAGGAAGCGGCCTCCGCCTTAATTAAGGTATAGCCCCGGCATTTGCCTGGTGTGAAAATGGGAAACCACGGCAAATCATCTTCAGGGCTGCCGACAGTGGGGTTTGAAACCACTATCTCCCGATTACTGGATACTGGCCGCACTTAAGCGACTGCAGCCATCGAGCTCGGAGGTACCCCTTTTATTAAGAATTTTATATATAATGTATATTAATATTAGCCTCCAGTGTCCGACTCATTGGCTGAATGATCAGTGTTGAGGCCTTCGGTTCAGAGGGTCCGGGGTTCGATTCTCGGCCGGCTCGGGGACTTTAATCGCGTCTGATTAATTCTTCTGGCTCGGGGACTGGGTGATTGTCCCAACACTTTCCTCTTCATATTCAGAGAACATACTACACTACTAACCACCAAAGAAAGACACAACAGTGATTACATCCCTCCATATAGGGTTGGAGTGGGAAGTAAAACAGAGGGAAATCCATATGTGCGACACACTTCGCACCCGCGACCCCACAGGTGTGGGAAAAGCGAGGAGGAAGAAGAAGAAGAAGAAGATTACTTTTAGCTTCCGGAATCCGCATGAATCCGCCACTCTTACTGGATCCAAAGACACTCAGGTCCCTTTCTTTTTTTTCTTTTTTTTTCTTGTTTTTTTTAGATATTCTATACCACCTAAATTCTGAAAGTTTGGACACCTATCAAAATACAATTCTGGATGAATGCCCCCCCCCCCAAACTGAAATCCTGGCTACGCTACTGGGTGTAGTAATATGAAAAGAAAGGTGATTGTGGTCCAGGGCTAAGTATCCTAACATGTGTAAAGAAAGGTAATTGTGGTCCAGGGCTAAGTACCGTAACATGTGTAAAGAAAGGTAATTGTGGTCCAGGGCTAAGTACCGTAACATGTGTAAAGAAAGGTAATTGTGATCCAGGGCTAAGTACCGTAACATGTGTAAAGAAAGGTAATTGTGGTCCAGGGCTAAGTACCGTAACATGTGTAAAGAAAGGTAATTGTGATCCAGGGCTAAGTACCGTAACATGTGTAAAGAAAGGTGATTGTGGTCCAGGGCTAAGTACCGTAATATGTGTAAAGAAAGGTAATTGTGGTCCAGGGCTAAGTACCGTAATATGTGTAAAGAAAGGTAATTGTGGTCCAGGGCTAAGTATCCTAACATGTGTAAAGAAAGGTAATTGTGGTCCAGGGCTAAGTATCCTAACATGTGTAAAGAAAGGTAATTGTGATCCAGGGCTAAGTACCGTAATATGTGAAAAGAAAGGTGATTGTGATCCAGGGCTAAGTACCGTAACATGTGTAAAGAAAGGTGATTGTGGTCCAGGGCTAAGTACCGTAATATGTGTAAAGAAAGGTAATTGTGGTCCAGGGCTAAGTACCGTAATATGTGTAAAGAAAGGTAATTGTGGTCCAGGGCTAAGTACCGTAACATGTGTAAAGAAAGGTGATTGTGGTCCAGGGCTAAGTACCGTAACATGTGTTAAGAAAGGTAATTGTGATCCAGGGCTAAGTACCGTAACATGTGTTAAGAAAGGTAATTGTGATCCAGGGCTAAGTACCGTAACATGTGTAAAGAAAGGTAATTGTGGTCCAGGGCTAAGTATCCTAACATGTGAAAAGAAAGGTAATTGTGGTGCAGGGCTCAGTACCATAACTAATCCAGACCAATGGTCTTATCCATGCCCTACCCTAACCAGTACAGACCAGAGGGCTTACGCCCCCAGACCCCCTTTGCTTGCCGTTTGCGACTTCAGACTGGGGGCTTACGTCCCCAGACCCCGTTTGCTAACAGATGGACTAGTTCCTAAGTACAGTGGTTGGCGACTTTGTGCTTCGTCATCGGCGAGTCGTCTGCGAGAAATAAACATAGGACAGTCATACCGCGCGTAGATATTGCCGATGCAAGCGGGCACCATGGTAATAATGTTGCGTGAGATATAACTTTTAATCCTTTGGGTGTTTCGCAGGAATAAAATCCTCCCGATGAATAGTTCTAATCTATTTTAACCTCAGTTCTTCATTAGCGGGGAAGAAGAACACGTTCTCTTTTGGTCCGTTGGTCACTTTTACAATTTTGCACACTGCACTTATGAGGCATTATGCCTTTTACTGTGATAGGTAGGACTACCACATAAATTTTCACGCACTAGTCAAAAACTACACTTTTTCACTCATCCAATAAAAATAACATTCAAAACACGCTGCCAGCTGTTTACAGTTCAGATAGGACGTAGCAGCATGACGTCACACGAGGATCGTATTTGTATTACTAGGTCTTCTCTATAGGTGGTGTTCTCGGCAGACAGCGCCTCGAGATCGAGACAGCAGTGCATCTCTCCATTGTTCATAAATACCTGTGCAATTCTATTAACATGTTCTTCTGTATTATACATTGCTTTACTTACAGGCTTTATTAGCTGAGCTTTTTTACTCCGTGAGCTGGTAACGCTATGTACTTGTGATACGTTACAACGTACTTTACGTCAGCCAATAGCAATGCGAGTAGCCATAGCAGCAATGGAACATCGTGTGCACTGCTCTTCGTTGCGTTATAAAAGTAAATGTACTTCTGGGGGTGAGCGTGGGTCCCTGGACATGGGAATGAACACATCTCTTCTCTAAAAGGAATTCCACATAAGTTTTGCATCCTTTCTACTTCATCACCTCATTATAAAACTTGCGTGAATAGGTCTGGAATTTTACCCCACAGTCAATAAACAAGCACATATGAATAACTGTAGAGAAAATTGCACAATCTTAAAAAAGCAAAGAGAGAATGTTTGGAGTTGTTTTAATGTAGATGGTGCCACCACACTATAAATACATCAGATGTAGTTCTAACTACGATTCACGTTTGGCACTTCTGCTGGTGGTGCCTCGCAAGGCCTGTAACGTCATAAATACATCACCTTTCAATAAAGTATATAATAGGTTTTGTAGCGCTCTTATCTCCAGGCCGATAGCCACGTAATGACTTCAACTCGTATGTGGACCAATAACAGGAAACAAAAACCGAAAATGGTGTCAAATTTACCTTTGGAAAAATCAAATGACGGCTTTCAGTAAATAAAATTCTAATTGATAACGATTAATTTATTTGCATTTAACGGATCGTTTTCGAGAGACTTCTCTACGGAATTTCGAGTCGACAAGTGCAGGATTCAGTGCAGCGAAAAGGAGAAATTGGCTCAGGACTTATGAAACTGCCACAAATGAAATCAGCTTTTTAGATTATGATGATGAGGTGATGCGTCTTTGTCTCTCAGTTATGGCTATCCAGCAAGACTTCACATCACAGCCTGCACGTTTGCTAGGTAACATCGCGTCACACATTTTGTACCGGTATTTTCAAGAAGCAAATGCTTCACTTGACCCCCAGCTAGAAGACATATTTATATCAAAAACATTAGCACTACTCGTGACCTGCAGAACATTTCACGTAATATCGTTATTCAGGACACGGAAAGACTGAACTGACGACCTCTAGTATAGCCAAAGTGGTTCATCAGTGGATCGTTAGTTTCAAAACTGCAAAGATCAACTTTTGGAAGACTCATGGTCGGCTCAACTGACTAAGCGAGTACAGGCGACTGTAATTTATAGGGAAAGTCTTGTTCGGAACCACCGTCTAACGCTCTGTCCTCATCTCCTCCATTTATCGTCATCAGATAACCACTATTAAAAAAAGAGGACACCGAATTATTAAATATTTGTTGTTATTTCTGTAGCTGACTGCTCACGAAATAATTAGCAATAATTTCAGACAAGTAGATGGTTTATACCTCGTGCACCGCTGATAGGTTAATGTACTGAGGGTTACTTTCAAAGGAACATTGAAATAGAAATGTGAAAAGAGCTCTGATCTTACACCGATGAAGAGTTGTGCTCTAGCAGTAGCAGCATATGATGTATTTTTGAGGTGAGCGCAGGCGTGGTATATTGTCTGCGTGGATACAACCACTATCCATATTCATGATGACAAACAGGCTTTATTAGAGTGTGCGCTCACACACTCCGAACTCGAGAGAGTCAGGCCTTTGTTCAGCCGACCGCAGACCCATTAGGAAGGGCCACTTACAGAGTCTTTCCACATACCCCTCTGCCTTTTATAATAGACAGCAAAGTGCCTGTAATGTATACACGGAATTTTGAATCAAAACACACATACAGTACCCACCAACAACAACCCCATTGAGAATACCCGTCGATAAAGTGTGTCTCTTCTAGTCAGAGATGTCAGCACGTGCGGGTGGCTTTCTTCTTCAGCAAAAATATGGATCTTTTGAGGGTTGACCAACTTTTCCGTATTAAAGTTCATTGTGTGGCGAGAATTTCTCTCATAAAACGGGATGTCAGTTTGAAAAGTTGAGCGAGATGAAAATAGGGAATATTTTAAACCTTACTGCTTCATAATACAGTCAGATAGCGTACACACACACACACGCGCGCGCGCGCGCGCGTGTGACAAGAGTTGACGCGTCTGCTAATAAGAACTCTCCTCGAAAATATTCAATATCACCAAGACAAATAGACACACTTGTAGAGGGTTCGGTTTCGGGTGGCTCTGGAATACCAACCTGTACGATAATTTTGAGACTGGTACGATGTACGATATCAGGTCGTACGATAGAGATGGGCACTGTCGACTGATTGGGTGATAGCATCTTCAAACTGTCGAATGTTTTCTGTCGAGAGTATTCTTTGCATGTCGCAAGTAGTCAGTCGTTCCATGACAAAACACAGTCGAAACTCTCCGCAATAAAAATGGACAGTGGTACTTTTATAAATTAGCCTTTTTTTAATGTGATTGCCCAATAATTAGAAATATCTAGAACAGACACTTATTGAAACTGTTACGGAGTTATCCGTGGAAGGCAGAGGTGAAAGAAGGTGCGCGCTGGAATGAGTCTAACTACAAGTTCGAAAGGTGAATTAAAATTTCAACAAAGGTTATATTTTCAAAACTTAACAGTGGTGACATAGAATTTGAAAACTTAACAAGTCAACAACAAGCCAAAATCAGGTACAAAGAAATTACAAGTGTTAGGGGATAATTACACGATCTGGGCTTCGAGCCCCACAATGACAATCCTTGAGCTATTAGCCCAACTTGACCAAGGTACAGAATTAAACAAAGGGGCAGGAAACCCCATCATGCCAAGGAGCACTTGCTCCTAATTACAATGTTAAGCCTCCTAGAGGCGCACAGAAATCAAATTTAGGAAAGAGCAGACCTGCTCTCAATAGTTCAAGCCTATCAGGAGGTCATAAGCAGACCTTACACTCAACTGCCCTTAAGGCAAACTTATAAATCAACAGAGGCAACTTGTACCCAATCTACTGGGCCTTAGTGTGCAAAAACTAGGTTAATTTAAATGGCCCAAAACAAAAGGATGGAGGCGATTACTTGCACTCCTACACTAAAGTTTTGTTTTAAAACCTATGTGGCGCTAGGCCGATAATACAGGGGCTAATCCCAAGCTAGGGAGGTGACCCGTATGAAAAAACTTTAACACATTAACGAAGAGAAGAAACGGTTACGAAAACGTGGTCACCTTAATTTCAAAATGAAGGAGAGCTCAAGAGGGTAAAGCACTCTCTATCCCCGCTTTACAGTAAAAGATATTTGTAGTTTTTACATAGACTGAAAGGAATTTACATTTTAAAGAGATGGGTTACATATTAAAGGTTTCGAACCCTCCCCGAGAGTTAGACTGCTGAGCTAGCAAGAAATAAAGATGTTAAAAGGCCATTACCTTGTAGAAGAACTGCTGCTTGAAGAAAGAGGCGCTTCCCGCCCCCTGCTACATATCCACACACTAAGCTAGATGTTACTGAAGTGGCCCCGAGACAAGAAAATCAGCAGTTTTTATACCCTCGTGGAAAATTCGAGACCTTTCAGGAATGAGTAGACACACCCCCTCAATTTTATTGGGTCGCTAAAAGTTATACATCAACATCGAAGAAGAAAGACACTATTGGTCAGAAATTAATTAAAGAAATTCGGGATTGGCTGAGTTCAAAACTGGCGGACAGAAAGATTAATATTGCCAACCCCAAAAATAAAAGAACAAAATTTAGTAAAGACAAAACTTAAGAATACAAAATGTCTTCAAGAGAGTTCATTCCATTTCACCAGAGTGTATTACCATAGTTATTTTTGGTAGAGACATCTGTTAGAGAATGTTCACACTTCTTGATCAATGAAAAACAAAAGCAAATCAAAAACACTCAGTGACCTCTTCTGATAACTAGTAGAGTTAGTTCAGTGGTTAAAGTTCCGGGTTTCTCCAGTAGAGAAGTTTAAATTGGCGCAAGATTTGAACTTGCGTCGCGTAGAGGTACAGAAATAATACAAATATTGAGAAACTTACAAAGTCATTCAAAGGGACACCTTTACAGCCGAAAAGGCAACTGCACTCCACATACCCTTAGTGTATTTTTCCATGGGAAGCTCACCCTTGACATTTACCACGAGAGTATTGTACCTTGGCCACGCATCTGAATATTGGACTTAAATAATTGCAATCACACACACACACTGTCAAAGATCCCACTGTTACAAAGTTATCAGAGGATTTAAATTACGCACTCATCCATGGTCCGGAACTAATAAACAGAGATGCTCCTAACCAACATCATACGAATGGCCTAAATGATTTAATGGAGATTGCTATCTGAGATATACCAAATGACTATTAACAGATAGTTTCATTCGGTTCCGTATCGCAGTGACGGGACTTGGTTTGTAAAGTAGCCGACTGTTGCGATAGTTGAAACTATCGACCAGTTCAATAGTTATTAGTCGTTAGTACAATCGTACAACACTGGCAAAACATGAGATCTTTTTGAAAGCTGGTGATAATATCGCCCATGCGTTATTGCACGATTGTCTGTCTTGTTCCTACGCTTATGACCGTTATGATGTACATGCAGTACCATGAAGAGACACCAAGAAGTGGTAACTCTTTCGTAGTGGACGGTAGTGTGGTAACAATGGACATGCAAAGATGACCGCATACAAAAGAATAGTAAGCCCCTGTGGGGGTGGGAGCGGTGATGTACAGTACATCCACATTACTCCCTGCCTGTCGTAAGAGGCGAATAAAAGGGGCCTCAGTAGCTCCTAACTTGGGAGTGTCGGTTGGCGACCATAGGTACCTTAGCTGAGCCCTTGGATTGCTTCCAAATATTTTTGCCACGTTCCTCATTTTCATCTCCCCTATCCGACCTCGCTTGGTCAACTCTTGTTCTTTTCCGACCCCGACGATATTAGATCATTCGAGGCCTAGGGAGTCTTTCATTCTCACTCCCTTCGTGGCCCTTGACTTTCTTTGGCCGATATCTTTATTTTTCACAGTGTCAGAGCCCTTCCATTTTTTCTCCTCTAATTAGTGTTAATAGAGTATGGTTGCCCAGTTGTACATCCTCTTGAAACAATAATCACTACCACCATCAAAATAATTTTATGTTAGTATTTGGGTGAGAAATAATGTATGTGCTGCATATGTAACTGGTGAAAGTAAAGACATTCAAGTGATAGTAATATATTGCAATACCATTCAGAGTTTCATACAGCATTATTACAGAATGAAATAAGCTTTTATATCTTTTTAATTCTGAAACTCCCTTATTGTACAGTTATCCCCGACGAGGAATACTTGATTTTTCTTTGCAAATACGGTACAAAAGGTGATTTATTATTGACAGTGAATTACGTAAAAACACATAAACATACGTTTCAAAAACGAGATAGGAATACCTACACGTAGGAAGAACTGTTATGATAGATCCTAGCGCACTGAAAAGCAACCCAGTCACCTCGTAACAACTGGCAGGTTTGTGACATAATTGTTGCCGTTAAAATGATGTCACAACTCAGTCGTTTTGAATTTCAAAAATCTTACAAGCCAACAGTAGAAAAGTGCGGTCATTATCGTCATTCCCTTTCAAGGGGAAAGATGCTTGCAGATAAATCAGAGATACGAGACCTTCGCTCTCATGTTATGTCTTAAGCACCCCGTAGACGGTCCGTCTTAGCGTCAGTCTTACCCGCCCAGTGTGTGGTAGAATTTTCATCCCTGTACCGTCTTTGGCTTGGCTCGAAGTGAATCTGGCAGCGCCTGATTTTTCTGTGCGTGTACAGGTAAGTCGGCGAGCAAGTTGGAGCGTGTGTGGGGTTTTCAGACTTAGCGTCAGTTTTAACCAATTGCTCCTACAGTGCAGTTCGCTCGCGGGTCATAATTTCGGATTTAAGAATCATACCTCGAGCGTTTCTAATGGAATTCATACAGCTATACCGTTGTAATCCGTGCTTGTGGAAAATGATAAGTAAAGAGTACACGGATAAAAACAAAAACAAAAAATGTTGCTTATGGACAGTTACGCATAAAGTTGTCGGAAATTGATCCCGAAGCTACGAAAGAAGCATTGGTAAAAAAATTAATTCACTTCGAAGTTGTATTCGAAAAGAACTGAAGAAAGTCAAGGAGTCTCAGAAGTCAGGCATTAGTACAGATGACAATTTTATACCAAGTTTTATGGTACTACGAGGACCTATTGTTTTTAATGTATCAAGAACTTCCCAGACAGAGTGTGAGCAGTTTGGATTCCAGAAAGAGGTAAGCATAAATAAACTAACGGTATTTAGTATTTTGTGATTGTTTTCAGCTTTGATAAGCACTGTTACAATACCGTGTCTCTAAATAAGGAATAAAATGCATGTTATTAATACTGAATTTAAAAAGATCTTAACTGATTCAAGAACTGTACGTCATTGATTACGTCAACATGCTGGAATTTTTGAGTACGTTTCTTCAAGTGCATAGTGATTAATCGATGAGAGATGTAACAAATGGAGATATTCGCTATCTGACTGCATTTCTCTAATACACTGAATATGCGTGCCTTTGTTTCTCCATCTTTAACTCGTTTAATTATTTCTAATATACCGGTCACAGTGTATTTCTTCTTTTTATTCACCTACTATTGCTCTGTTCGAACGGACATAAGGAAATACTTTGCCTTCATTGCTTACTGTAGATGTTATCAACCCTAGGGTATTTACGTGGAGGATTCGTGGGATTCCACATCCAGAAATAGTACAGGTATCTGAAAAATTCCTTTCAACACTGAGGGTGAGCAAAAATTGTTTTCAGCTCTGAAAAATTCTCACTGCAATGATATTGAATTATACTCCAATCATATGTTAATTGAATATCTATTGTTGAGACGGGAGACATGAGAGAGTCCGGGTTATATCCGATTCTGCTGTATTAATTATTATTGGGGGCGTGAACCCGCAGTGGCTTAGCTGCTGGCTTCTCACCCAGGCGTGCGGGGTTTGAATCCCCGTGACTGCAGGGTGGAATTTTTATCTGAAAAACTACGTGGCGTCAGGAAGGGCATCTGGCCTTAAACTCCCGCCCAAAATTCCAAATGAGCCAGAGTGAACTATGCGGAAGATAATTATTATTATTACTGAAGAAGATTATAATAATAAGAAGAAGAAGAAGAAGAATGAGAATAAGAATAAGAATAAGAATACGAATAAGAATAAGAATAAGAATCGTATGGCCTCAACTACCGTGTGCAGACATTTCAATTTGACGCCATCTGGCTGTCTGCTCGTCAATTTCGACGTTCCGTTTTACTCTAGGCCACCGCTAGATGGCAGACCGCCGAAACTCTCTTGGGCGTCTATGGCTGAGATTTAATGAATTTTGTCGGGTAAACACCAAATATGTCACCAGAGATCTTTTACATGCCGACATCGTACGACATGGAGTGTCGAATGGACTTTTTTCCGCCCTTCAAAAATCCGACTACCTCTGCCGGGTTTGAACCCGCTATCTTGGGATCCGGAGGCCGACACTCTACCGCTAATCCACAGAGGCAGCTAAGAAGATTATAAATTAACGATACGCACCTCCGTAGTGTAATGATTAGACAATTGGCTGCCGTCCTCGGGGCCCGAGTTCGATTCTCCGTACAGATTTGATGAACACCCCTACACTACATTTGTACATCAGGTAAGGAGAGATAATGATGATAATAATAATAATAATAATAATAATAATAATAATAATAATAATAATAATAATAATAATAATTACGTTCCAAATGCTAAATCATAAGATATGTTTTTACTTATTAAAAAAAATATTTTACAATAGTATACACTACGAGTCTGCCTCTTACCCCGAGACTCGGATTCGATTCCTCGCCAGGTCAGGGATTTTACCTGGATCTGAGGGCTGGTTCGAGGTCCACTAAGCCTACGTGATTATAATTGAGGAGCTGTCTGACGGTGAGATGGCGGCCCCGGTCTAGAAAGCCAAGAATAACGGCCGAGAGGATCCGTCGTGCTGACCACACGACACCCCTAATCTGCAGGCCCTCGGGCTGAGCAGCGGTCGCTTGGTAGGCTATGGCCCTTCAGGGCTGTTGCGTCATTCGAGGGGGGGGTCTGTTATACTTATACGTAGGAAAATGAACACAAGTCTGATGGACTGCATATCAATATGTGACTGGGAGGCGAAAAAAGTCTTAAAGAGAATAATAGGTAGGAGGTGCATTGTGACATACAAGGTATTGTTTCTTCAACGATGACATGTAATTTTTACACATATTAACATACTAGCTGTAGAACCAGGCGTACCCTGGAGAGTTTTTGAATGTTTGCCTTTAGGATTTGTATTGTCGTAAATTCTGTGTGAAGTGAATTTTTGTAGAATTCATTATTGAGACGACGATTATTATTTTACGATCTATTATGTAGTTCTAGAGTTATTTATGTATGTTCGATTTCATATTTTAGATTATTTTATTTTCGAGTAAAACTTTGTCCTCGTGGAAGCCCGAATTGACTGGGAAATATTTGATCCATTCAATAAACAAGTATATTTGTATGTATCCACCCATCGCACTCTACCCTGATATGGCATACACGACACCAACTATCGTTAAGTCGTTAAGACTGCCAACAAACAGCCTTTCAACCCCAAAATATGTGGATTCAACACTGATATCGATCATATTAGACTATTTACTTCTCACCCCATCTCACCTTAAACGGTATCTAGAGCGTCACAATGTCCATGCCGATGGGAGCTGAACACGGACTTCAACGACGTCCGGAGTGTCACTTCGTCTCAGCGACCACGAAAGCTATGGATTCGACACTATTTTTGATTATTTTTACATCTTAATCCTTCCCACCCCATCCCTAGGCGTGCTCGGGTTACCATACCTCCTCGGAGTTTGTCTCCTGATAGTAAGTGTACCAAGTTTGGTTGAAATCTATCCCGTAGTCCTGAAAAGTATGGATTCAACACTAATATCCGTCGTTTTTAGTTACAATTATATTTCGCCCCCTCCTCTAGGGCTGCTAGGGGTGTCTTGCCCCCAAGGATTTTCTCGGATAGCAGGTAATATTTTTACCAAGTTTAGTTGACACCTATCCTGGAACATACATACAAACGTCCATAATCTCGGTCATTTGAACATTTTCTCTTCATCCCTTCTCACGCCCCTGCCGATTGGGGCTCAACTTGGACTTAAACGATATCCGGAGTGTCACTATTCATTTCAGCGACCCCATTCTTTTGAATGGATTCGACACTATTTTCGATTATTGTTATATTCCATACCCCTCAACTCCTGTCCTGTACAAGGTCTTCCGAGATGTTGTTTTCCTGGAGATCTGTTTCAATTTCACGAAGCCAGCTGTTCTTATTATTATTATTATTATACTTCACTCCCCCCTCCCACACCACCAAAGGGTGCCGAAATTGTATTTTAAAATTTCCGGAGTGTCACTATTCATCTCAGCGACCCCCATACCCATGGATTTGACACTACTTTCAATTATTTTAATATCACACTCCCCCCTCGCCCCCCCCACCCCAAAGGGGACTGAACGGACTTTAAAATCCGGAGTGTCACTATCCATCTCAGTGACCCGGAAAAGTATGGATTTGACGCTATTTTCTATTATTTTTATAACTCAGCTCCCTCGCCCCCCACCTTTAAGGCTGCTTGTGGTGTCTTTCCCCCACGATTATTGCCTCATGATACTAAGTCATAAGTGTTCGCTCCAATGCTTTAGGAGGTGATGCAATACATACATAGACTTGCCTTTGCTCGTTGGGAACACCTAGTTGCTCTTCGTTAGACTCGTGTCTTTCCACTACTGACATTCTATATTTTTTAGAGTTTCTTAAATATTTTACACATCTGCATTTCTCAAACTGGGCAGACCTATCAAACTTGGCCCTATGACATGAAAGTACATCTCGATCACAGCATGTTGGATTGCTACTTCAAAATAATAGATCAAGAAAGGTACTTCATAAAACATGGTGGCGTATTCCTCTTTGCCTACATACAACATTTCCTACTGTACTATCAAGATAAAGCGTAAGCTGCTGTCGCCTAGCAACAATCTGTCCATCAAGTCGATCCAATCTTGGTGCGGCTTTGAAATTTAATAAAATTATATAAAATTACTCATCATAAAAAACTATCCACCGGATTTCGTTCAAACCACCTCATGAACACTCTCGGAAGTAATAAGAACACGTTATGAAATTTTGAGCGAAATCGGTCCAGTAGTTTCTGAGTCTACTAATCTCAAATATACCAACATCCAATTTTATTATACGTGTATATGTAGATTTCTTACCGGACTATCATAATATAGTGTAAGCTGCTGTCGCCTAACGACAATCTGTCCATCAAGTAGATCCAGACTTGGTACGGCTTTGCAATTAACGTAAATTAATTACATAAAATTACTCATCATAAAAACTACCAATCGGATTTCATTCAAACCACTTTCTAAACCCTCGGTCTAGAACAAATTGCGAAATTTTCAGCGAAATCGGTCCAGTAGATTTTGTGTCCATTCGAGACATACAAACAAATATTCCATTTCATAGATAGATAGATAGATAGATAGATAAACGTGCAGGGAACCGAGTCTAGAACTTAACCTTCCTCCCTCAAGGCCGAAATTAATTAATGCAACGCCTCTGGGACAAAATAATTTTGCACCTCCTTCCTTAAACTTCATAAAATAACATGTCCTGACTGACTGACTGACTGACTGACTCATCATCCCCGAGCCAAAACTGCCGGACATTAAGAAATGAAGTTTTGGGGATACAGTTATATTACCGTGTAAGTGCTCGCTAAGGAAGAATTCTTCTTGGTGAGAGGAGATTGATTCCATCACTAAGGGGGTGAAATGTGGGAGAGGGCTGAATTTTTAAAATGGTGTATATCTATATCTCAAAGATTGAAGATGTTACAGACATAAAAATTGGTAATTGGAATCTCGCTTAAAAACAAAGAACCGCGTTTTTTGTTTCGAAAATTCACTTAAGGAGTGAGGGGCTGAAAAATCAAGGATGAGTTGAATTATTTCTCGAGGATACTTATACATCAAAAACTGAATATGCTACAAACGTAAAAATTGGTATCTCCTTCAAAAATGTGTGTGTTTGAGTCATCAGTCCATGGACTAGTTTGATGCAGCGCTTCATGCCACCCTATCCTTTGCTAACATTTTCATTTCTACGTAACTGCTGCATCCTACATCTGCTCTAATCTGCTTGTATTCATACCTTGGTCTACCTCTACTCTTCTTACCGCCTACACTTCCTTCAAAAAAATAACTGAACAAGTCCTGGTTGTCTTAAGGTGTGTCCTATCATTCTATCTCTTCTTCTGGTCAAATTTAGCCAAATCGATCTCCTCTCACCAATTCGATTCAGTATCTCTTCATTCGTGATTCGATCTACCCATCACACCTTCAGCATTCTTCTGTAACACCACATTTAAAAAGACTCTATTCTCTTTCTTTCTAAGCTAGTTATTATCCATGTTTCACTTCCATGCAATGCCACGCTCCAGATGAAAGTCTTCAGAAACATCTTTCTAATTCCTAAATGAATGTCTGAAGTGGGCAAATTTATTTTCTTAAGAAAGCTCTTCCTTGCTTGTGCTAATTTGCATTTTATGTCCTCCTTACTTCTGCCATCGTTAGTTATTTTACTATCCAAGTAACAATATTCGTATACTTCCTACTTATATCCGTCTACTTCACTTCTATTTCATTTCCTAATCTAATACTTCCTTCCTCGCCTGCCTTCGTTCCACTGCACCCCATTACTTTTGTTTTGGATTTATTTACTTTCATCTTGCACTCCTTACTCAAGACTTCGTCCATACCATTCAGTAACTTCTCGAGATCTTCTTCAGTCTCAGATAAAATAACAATATAATCTGCAAAACTCAAGGTTTGATTTCCTCTCCTTGGATTGTGATTCCCTTTCCACATTCCTCTTTGATTTCCTTTACTGCCTGCACTATGTAGACACTGAAAAGGATGGGGGACAAACTGCAGTCTTGCCTCACTCCGCTTCTTTTTCAAAACCCTCGATTCTTATCATTGCAGACTGACTTTTATACAGATTGTAGATAGTTCTTCGTTCTCGGTATCTGATCCCAATCACCTTCAGAATCTTAAGTAGCTTGGTCCAATCAACATTATCGAATGCATTTTCTAGATTTATGAACGCCATGTACGTGGGCTTGTCCTTCTTAATTCGATCCTCTAAGATCAAACGTAAAGTCAGGATTGCTTCACGTGTTCCTACATTTCTTCTGAAGCCAAATTGATCTTCTCCCAACTCATTTTCAACTTGTCTTTCCAATCTTCTGTAAATAATACGTGTTAAAATTTTGCAGGCATGCGATACTAAACTAACGGTGCGGTAATTTTCACTCTTGTCAGCACCGGCTTTCTTGGGAATAGGTATTAACAACATTCAGCTGAAAATCGGGTAGCACTTCTCCTGTCTCATACGACTTACACAAGAAAAGGAATAACCTTGCTATGCTGGTTTTTCCTAAGGCAGTCAGTAATTCAGAGGGAATGTCATCAATTCCGGGTGCCTCGTTGCTATTTAGGTCTCTCACAGCTCTGTCAAACTCTGACCTCAAAATTGGGTCTCCAGTTTCATCAGCATCAACAGCCTCTTCTCGTTCCAGAACCAAATCATCTACAACTTTACCTTGATACAACTGTTGGATATGTTCCTGCCGTCTTTCTGCTTTGTCTTCTTTCCCTAGAAGTGGCTTTCCATCCGAGCTCTTAATATTCATACCCCTAGATTTCCTTTCTCCTAAGGTTCCCTTGATTTTCCTGCACGCAGCATCTACCTTTCCTAGGACCATACAACCTTCGACATCCTTGCACTTCTCCTTCAGCCATTCTTCCTTAGCTATCTTGCACTTTCTATCCACTTCTTTCTTTAATCACCTGTATTCTTTTCTTCCCTCTTTATTTATACCATTCTTGTATTTTCGTCTTTCATCAGTCAGGTCTAGTATCTCCTGAGTTATTCACTGATTCTTAGTTGACCTTTTCTTCCTTCCTAACATGTCTTCAGCAGCCCTACTGACTTCATTTTACATGACTATCCACTCTTCCTCTATTGTGTTTCCTTCAGCCCTTTCAATTAGTCCTTGTATAACATGTTCTTTGAAACAATCCCTCACACTCTTTTCTTTCAACTTGTATAGATCCCATCTCCTTGCATTCCTTCCTTTCTTCAATTTCTTCAACTTCAGACATCATATCATGACCAACAAGTTTTGGTCAGAGTCCAAGTCTGTTCCTGGGAAAGTGTTGCAATCCAACACCTGGTTTCTGAATCTCTGCCTAATCATAATGAATTCTATTTGATACCCTCCAGTGTCTCCATATCTCGTCCACGTATACAGCCGTCGTTTGTGGTGTTTGAACCAAGTATTGGCAAGGACTAAATTATGATCAGTGCAGAATTCAACCAGCCGACTTCCTCTTTCATTCCTTTGTCCCAATCCGAATTTTCCTACTGTATTACCTCCTCTTCCTTGGCCTACTACTGCATTCCAGTCTCCCACCAAATTAGAGTCTCCTCACCTTTTACATAGTGTAGTAAGTCTTCTATCTCTTCATATATTCTTTCGATTTCCTCATCAACCGCTGAACTAGTAGACATATAGACCTGCATTATTGTGGTAGCCATTCGTTTGGTGTCTGTCTTGTCGACAATAATTATTTCACTATGCTGGTCGTAGTAGCTCACCCGCTGCCCTATTTTCTTGTTTGTCTGTTAGGTCATCAGCCCAGAGGCTGATTGGATCCTCAAAAAGCACCACCAAAGGCTATGCGGTTATAGGGAAACAGCAAAACCCAATGGCAGAGCCCAAATGAGGCTTACTAGGCAAGATGAGAAGTGAGGTAGTTTGCCAATGCTTTCCTCACTGGGCCAGAATGTGCTACTGCAGCACGACTGATCCTATGAGCAAAACCTTTCATAACATTCAGACACTATTTGTGCTCCGAATGTCATTATTCAGCACCACCCATACCCCCAGCAACTTCCATATTGTCACAGCCATGGATGAGACTGGGACTTCAGTGGAAGCTACACTTTGCTCTGGCCTGTGCTAAGAGACGGATACAAAAGACTGCATCCATCAAGAAATGGCAACAGGCGGCCCTATTTTCTTATTCATTATTAAATCAACTCCTGCATTTCCCCTGTTTGTTTTTGTGTTGATAATTCTGTAGTCGCCTAACCAAAACTCCTGCTCTTCCTGCCAACGTACTTCACTTATACCAACTACATCTAACTTTAGCCTATCCATCTCCCTTTTCAGATTCTCTAACCTACCACAACGATGTTAAAAATTAAATAACTGGAAAGGAGGTTCAACCTATTCAATACTCAAAAGAAAGAAACGTAGCAATCACATTTCTATTTGAATGGGACCGGTTTCGACCTTAGTCTAGGTCATCATCAGCCATAAAAAACATGTAAAATGTTTAAGAATGTTGTAGGTCAGTTTTTCACTCTGTTAGGCACAAAGACACGACATCACATTCTGTTCTGCACAAAGTCACAACATTAACAATCAACTTGCAACATGTGAGGAGAAGAAATGTTTTTTCTGGTACAACTTTGGAGAAATTTGGGGGTAAGATTGTAGGATATGCATTGATTCAGGAAGTCGATGTCTTTTCCTAATTTAGCGATCTTGATCTTAAGGCCCATGTAAGAGAAGGCTTTTTGTTTAGCTTGGTTAGCTTGTGCATTTAAAGATAAAAATTTCATTGTTCCGTATTGAAATTATTGATGTTAAAAATTAAATAACTGGAAAGGAGGTTCAACCTATTCAATACTCAAAAGAAAGAAACGTAGCAATCACATTTCTATTTGAATGGGACCGGTTTCGACCTTAGTCTAGGTCATCATCAGCCATAAAAAACATGTAAAATGTTTAAGAATGTTGTAGGTCAGTTTTTCACTCTGTTAGGCACAAAGACACGACATCACATTCTGTTCTGCACAAAGTCACAACATTAACAATCAACTTGCAACATGTGAGGAGAAGAAATGTTTTTTCTGGTACAACTTTGGAGAAATTTGGGGGTAAGATTGTAGGATATGCATTGTTTCAGGAAGTCGATGTCTTTTCCTAATTTAGCGATCTTGATCTTAAGGCCCATGTAAGAGAAGGCTTTTTGTTTAGCTTGGTTAGCTTGTGCATTTAAAGATAAAAATTTCATTGTTCCGTATTGAAATTATTGATGTTAAAAATTAAATAACTGGAAAGGAGGTTCAACCTATTCAATACTCAAAAGAAAGAAACGTAGCAATCACATTTCTATTTGAATGGGACCGGTTTCGACCTTAGTCTAGGTCATCATCAGCCATAAAAAACATGTAAAATGTTTAAGAATGTTGTAGGTCAGTTTTTCACTCTGTTAGGTCGAAACCGGTCCCATTCAAATAGAAATGTGATTGCTACGTTTCTTTCTTTTGAGTATTGAATAGGTTGAACCTCCTTTCCAGTTATTTAATTTTTAACATCAATAATTTCAATACGGAACAATGAAATTTTTATCTTTAAATGCACAAGCTAACCAAGCTAAACAAAAAGCCTTCTCTTACATGGGCCTTAAGATCAAGATCGCTAAATTAGGAAAAGACATCGACTTCCTGAAACAATGCATATCCTACAATCTTACCCCCAAATTTCTCCAAAGTTGTACCAGAAAAAACATTTCTTCTCCTCACATGTTGCAAGTTGATTGTTAATGTTGTGACTTTGTGCAGAACAGAATGTGATGTCGTGTCTTTGTGCCTAACAGAGTGAAAAACTGACCTACAACATTCTTAAACATTTTACATGTTTTTTATGGCTGATGATGACCTAGACTAAGGTCGAAACCGGTCCCATTCAAATAGAAATGTGATTGCTACGTTTCTTTCTTTTGAGTATTGAATAGGTTGAACCTCCTTTCCAGTTATTTAATTTTTAACATCAATAATTTCAATACGGAACAATGAAATTTTTATCTTTAAATGCACAAGCTAACCAAGCTAAACAAAAAGCCTTCTCTTACATGGGCCTTAAGATCAAGATCGCTAAATTAGGAAAAGACATCGACTTCCTGAAACAATGCATATCCTACAATCTTACCCCCAAATTTCTCCAAAGTTGTACCAGAAAAAACATTTCTTCTCACATGTTGCAAGTTGATTGTTAATGTTGTGACTTTGTGCAGAACAGAATGTGATGTCGTGTCTTTGTGCCTAACAGAGTGAAAAACTGACCTACAACATTCTTAAACATTTTACATGTTTTTTATGGCTGATGATGACCTAGACTAAGGTCGAAACCGGTCCCATTCAAATAGAAATGTGATTGCTACGTTTCTTTCTTTTGAGTATTGAATAGGTTGAACCTCCTTTCCAGTTATTTAATTTTTAACATCAATAATTTCAATACGGAACAATGAAATTTTTATCTTTAAATGCACAAGCTAACCAAGCTAAACAAAAAGCCTTCTCTTACATGGGCCTTAAGATCAAGATCGCTAAATTAGGAAAAGACATCGACTTCCTGAAACAATGCATATCCTACAATCTTACCCCCAAATTTCTCCAAAGTTGTACCAGAAAAAACATTTCTTCTCCTCACATGTTGCAAGTTGATTGTTAATGTTGTGACTTTGTGCAGAACAGAATGTGATGTCGTGTCTTTGTGCCTAACAGAGTGAAAAACTGACCTACAACATTCTTAAACATTTTACATGTTTTTTATGGCTGATGATGACCTAGACTAAGGTCGAAACCGGTCCCATTCAAATAGAAATGTGATTGCTACGTTTCTTTCTTTTGAGTATTGAATAGGTTGAACCTCCTTTCCAGTTATTTAATTTTTAACATCAATAATTTCAATACGGAACAATGAAATTTTTATCTTTAAATACCACAACGACTCAAACTTCTAACATTCCACGTTCCGACTAGCAGAATGTCAGTATCCATCTTCCTAATGATCGCCCCCTCTCGAGTAGTCCCCACCCGGAGATCCGAATGGGGGACTAGTTTACCTCCGGAACATTTTACCCGGGAGGAAGCCATCATCAGTACATCATTCATACAGAGAGAGCTGGATGTCCTCGGAAGTTAGTTCCAGCTGTGGTTTCCCGTTGCTCAGCCGTGTAGCAGTATCAACACATCTAAGTCATGTTGAGTATTATTACAAGGCCATATCAGTCAATTATCTAGACTGCCGCCCTTGTAACTTCCGAAGGGCTGCTACCCACTTTCGATGAACCATTCGTTAGTCTGGTCTCTCGACAGATACCCATCCGATATGGTTGCACCTGCGGCTCGGCTATCTGCTTCATTGGGACGCGCAAGTCTCCCTACCACGGCAAGTTCACATGGTTCGCACGGGGTACTTTAAAAATAAACGAGTATTTTTATTTTCGGAAAATCTGCTTAATGTGGGAGGGAAGAAGTGAATGAGTTGAATTCTTTTTGTGAGAATATTTTTATCTCAGAAACTGAAGACGTTACACACGTGGAAATAGGTATTTTGAATCTCCTTCAAATATAAAGAAATACTTTTTTTCGAGTTGTGAGAGGACCATTTCTCAAATATTCAGTTCTATGTCTCATGTTCCAGAGCTGCTCTGCCAGTAGCCTGGTCATCTCAGCCCCAAAGGCAACACCACAAGCGTAGTTTACAAAGAGGTACTATAGTTTGTATAGGCCAACATTAGCGATTTTCAGATAATATTAGTGCAGTGCCGAGGAACGATTACTTTGATAAAATTGCGAAATCCATGCGAGCGAAGCTAGTAATGAATAAAGAAATGCCTCAGAAGTCCTCCAAGGTAAAATATCAAACATTAATACAATTAAATAATAATAATAAATAAACTAAATAATCAATTAAAACAGAGCAGAGACATAAAAGATAAGTTTAAATGAACGACACAGTATCAGGAATCAACGAAGAAATAGTTACACAATCAAATTAACGGACCGCCCCTTAGAGCGATACAATCTCAAGTAAAACTTGCCAAGTTGGCAACCCAGGAGTTGTATTCCCCGTTCTTAGTAGGTAACACAATCTAAATGAAGTGCGGTGTTGCCCTCGCATCACGTTAACGAGTACTCTCAGACCAAACAAGGGTTGAGACAAATTGTATTTAGCAAGCAAGTTGTGTGAAAAATATTACTTTTAAATTACCGTGCCTAGTATGAGGGCGCGGTTTTACACGACGCATGATTTAAAATGCAGATTTCTTGCTCTGGGATGACTTTCGGAAGTCTTCTTCGTACGGGGATCATTGTGTTTACACCTATGCAAATTTTATAAACAACGGTGACTTTTTATGATTCTTTGTTGTCTCCCCCATAAACAGAGCGCAGAGGAAGGTCCGACCGTCGGGAGATTCCAACAATTAGTAATGACAGGAAAGAAAAAAAGAAACTAGAAAAGGTTCATCTATAGAGAGAGCTTCGCTATCTGCGCTTGCAAGTAGTGCTTTTTTCTGTAAATAAAAAGATATAGTGTTGGTTCTCACAGTCACTTCCACACTTTCAACATAAACCCTCGCCGTCTGCAGACCGCTTGTTACTTCGACGACTTCTAAGGGGCCACGAGGGCACACATTCTCTTCAGACCCAATGTCCATATGCGAGGACAAATACATCTGAATAATAAGCAATTCGAATCCCATATTCTCACTGAATACTAACATTTTCTAACTCGTCTGTGTTCATTTAACAAAAGTGATGATGGAGCAGTGAGAATTTTCGGTATTCCTGGTAAAAGTTCCATCCTGGATGTGAAGGACAGAGAACCATTTTTTGTTCCAATCAGAAGCAACAATACAAAACCTGCTTGTTATAGTGTACCATACCTTCTGTTTCACTTCCTTGAAAGCGAGTTTGCAGTCCAGAGTGACGCCAACGTATTTGGCGTGGAAGCGTTGGTACAATAAAACACCTTTCCTTGATTCGTGAACAAAAACAAGCACAAAAGAGCTGATGTATCTGTCCTAAAGGGAATTTTTTGAGCATTCAGAACAAACAATACATTACAAAAACGAAGTATTAAATGCAATCTACAATTTATAAACAGGACTGTTTTTCCAAATCAGGTATATATGAACTCAAAAATGCCTTGAACGAAATTGTCATGCCACATATATCGACCAAACAAAACGTAATTTCCACTTCGGATACAAAGAACACAAAAACGCAGTTAGACAGAACAGACGTCTTCTGCGAACAGATTTGTAAAAATGCCCATCATTTTACGGACATCAGCGCAAATCATAAAATATTTCACATCGAAAATCCTTAAATGTAAATGAGGAAACAGAAAAACACATTGCGAAAAAACCAACTAAATTAACCTCAAAGATCACGTGCACGCAAGAGATTCCCCACAGTTCACTTTACTAAATTAAATCACAACAATTCAAACTTCATTAAATTATATAAAGCATTAATTCACTGATGCTCATTCAATATCCCCGTAAATAATTTCCAAATCAATTTAAAATGAGATAGTAATAATAATAGACTTCAAGGACAGTCGATGACGTAACGGAAGCTGACGTTATGGCAGGGCCGAACTAGTGAAATGAATGGAAGCACAGGAGGGGCACCCAGTTCAAACATTTCAACAATTAGTAGGAAAGTGAACACAGAATTTGAACATAAATGTTCTTACACTTGTTCATGATATTCTTCAATAAAACAAAAGTGTTACTGATGATGTCCTTTCAAGAACGAAATGTGTTATTCTGTCGCTCGTTAAGACGCTTCCTGTTCAATTCGTACATGAAAAGAACTTGCCTCTTCCAAAATGTCAAATGTATATAAAAATGTAATTTAACTGGACCGTCTCATGTGTGTGTGCGAGTGCGGGTAAATGAGTGAAAGGAAGTATAGGAACACGGGAATGGTCAAATGAATGAATGATTACCTAACTATCGGTAGAAAGAAGGAACGTTCATTCATTCATATCCTAAAGGTAAGGCCTTGTCGCTGCAACCACATTTGTCTCTCCTCTGCTGAGCGTTTCAGGTCAACATATTTTTTTCAAATTCAGCCTGTCCATCACGGAATCCAGATATTTCTTCCTAGGCCTTTCTCTTCTCTTCTTATCCAGAACTTTTCCTTTCAGCATAGTTGTGAGGAATGTGTTATGCCGAAGTGTGTGGACAAGGAATTTGGTTTTCCTCTTTTCAACAGTGTTGATCAATTCCCTTGTTTCATCTGTTTCCTTAAAGACCCTATTCTTTGACTTTTTCTCTGTCCAACTTATTTCCAGTAACCTCCTCCATATACACATTTCCATTGCTTTCAGGCGTTTTATATCCTGTTTTGCTAAGACCCATGTTTCGCAAGCATACACAAACACACAAACATTTTGGTAAATTCTTCCCTACATTTAATGTTAATGTTCCTGCTTGTCAGAAGCTGTTTCTTGTTACTGAAGGCTCGTTTAGCTAGAGGAATAGTCGTCCTGATTTCTGTGGTGCACCTGTTGTTCTGAGTGATAATGCATCACAAGTAGCAAAATTGACTTACTTGTTGTACAGTTTCATCACCTACCTTAATGTTTATTGGTATCTTCTCAGCTGATTTCTTGACCACTAATACTTTTGTTTTCGAGGTGTTCAGTTTCAGTTTTGATTCTTTCAGTGTTGGTGTTAAAACTCGTAGCATTTTATTTATTTCTCTCTCGGAATCTGCAACTAATGCAATGTCATCGGCAAACCTTATACGAGTAGTAGGAAATTATATATACACCTTGCAGAGTACTATTTAAGTATTTTGTAAACTATGTAATTAATATGTCATCTTAAGACAGGTCTAGGGAACATTTTGAATGTCCATGGGGGCTCATCCTTTTTCTCTAGACCTTCCATGTCGTGAGAACATCTTGTTTTGAGATGAATCTGCGGGGAGATAGTTATTTCTGTGGGTAGGATGACAACAGACGGTGTGCCCAGGCCGGTTTCTTTCTAAGTGGAACATCAAAGAAAGTAAGGCATCAGCCAGACTGCAGCTCCATAGCGAATTTAATTGAAGGATGGTGCTGATTTAGGTGACATAGAAAGGGATAAGATTTGTCAGGGTCTTCATTCCAGACGACAAACGTATCGTCAACGTACCTCCACCTAACCATTGGTTTCATGGACGCCAAAGATAGCCTTCACCTCAAAATGCTCCATGAATAAATTAGCCACCACCGGCGAAAATCGACTTTCCTTGGCCACACCATCTCTCTGTTTGTAAAATTGCCCATCCCACAAGAAATAGCTACTATAGAGTATGTTTCTGTGGTGGTTGGAAGTCTGGTGTGATGTGCTGTGTGTTATGTGTGTTATGAATAAGACAGACACCAAAATCCAGGTCCACCATAGGTAAGAAATATCGGAATCGGAAGAGATGGACGTTATTTCACACGATGACGTAATTACCTTCTCCCCGCACTCAAAAGAGTACGGAAAATAGCCTTTACCGTACTGTAGTTACTTCCCGCACCGCTTTATTAGAAACTGTCCCTGGGTGGTTGAACTCCGCTTCACTGTGGCCAGTTTTTATGACCAGATGTGGTTATAATCCCTGACCTGGCAGGAACTGAAGCCAGGGCCGACTGAATAAAAGGCATCGCTATCATTCATCCGAGTCGGATAATAATATCGTCGCTTCTGTGCCAAAACCAGGAATGTGACAATTCTCTTCCAATCCATTATTTCTCTTAAGAATGGTCGCACCTCCCAGCCACATATGGATATCCAGTCCATCAGAACAATTTTCCTAGATTTAATGTTCCTACGATAACGTGTAAAGGAAAATACATCGTACTCTAGGAGCTGGTAAATATGTCATGCAAACATACATTCCTACAGTACGATAGAGTAAGGTTAATTTTCCTTTACACACGTGTCTGGAGGGAAATAATGGATAGGAAAATCATTGCCACATTCGCGGTTTTGGCACCGCAGCGACGATATGGTCTCAAATACAGTGAGCAGGCACTTCAACTTGACACAATTTAGGCTACCGGAGTTCTATCGGGCGATCTATGGCTGAGTTGGTAAACCTCAAATGTGTATTCTGAGATAGTTTAGATGCCACTTCATACGACATCTAGTACGAATGGACTATTTTTCGACCCTTCGAACATCCTAATATTGGAATTCAAAACAGAGGGATCTATTATAAGTTACCGTACAGGGGAGCACCAAGGTCAGTTTCCTTAGCAAAATGTCTGCCGCTTTGCTCAGTGCGCTTCATGCAGCGATTATCAGCCGAATTACAAATACGAGACAATAAATTGGCACGAAATGTATTTTCAGTAAACATTCTACACTTCACCTAAAGTTTTTGTTGATACAGGAAGCAGCTCAGGTACTACAAAGTTCTCGAAAAAAGAATCAGGTGCTAGTATTCCTTTACTTAAAATTCCTCCCTAGACAGGAATACTTGGAACATTGAGCTCTTTCTCCACTATCTCAACGGGCATTGTGCCGTACCAATACACATATTTATGGTGATTAACACGTCCATTTACTTCGAAGTTTGCCTCATCTGTCTATAAAATCTATCGATAAAATTTGGATCTGCTTCCCTCCGGATTACAAACAACTCACATAACTCAGTTCTTCTGTCATAATCATATTCATGCAATGCGTGAAGTAATTTAGGGTGAAGAGGCTAGAATTTTGCATTTTTTAGGATTCTCTGCAGGTTTCTTCGAGATTTTCCCAACTGAACAGACGCCTTCCTCGTTGATTTAGGAGGAGTTGCTCAGCGACTATTTGAGCATTTTCTTTCTTACGGATATTACGTGGTTCATCGGATCTAATGTTTCCCGTTCTTTCAAATTTGTGGTTCTTCGCAAATATTGCCGAGTTGGTAACCTCGTACCAAAGTCTTTATGAATTCTGGAATTCTGTTTTCCATAGTTCCATCATAATAAGCGTGTAAATTAATTGTTCATTAGTAAACGTGTCTGCAGCCATTGCAAAAAACGTTATACAAGAGAACAGAACACGTACTCCACCTAATAATAACAACAATTAATGTTGACTCAAGATTGATGGAGGATCGTTACTTAGTTGTAGGCCTACTTCTTCTTAAAAAAACAATCATCGCCACCACCATCACGATTGACGACGGAAAGTGTTGTTACGGAATTAAACCTAAATCTAAGCAGTCTTCTTTCTTATTACTGCATAAGGTGAAATGGCTTTCGCCCCACTCTGAATACGTTTTGGCTGCATTCATTATATAAATATGTCTTACAGCTGGGGTCCTCCGAAAAATTGTGTAACGAAATATTGTCATGTAACAAAATGTGTATCCAGACAATGTGACGTAGCAATTGTGCAGGCTGTGGTGTACGGTATTGACGGACGGCCAGACAATGTTACCTAGCAACCGTGCAGGCTGTGATGTAAGGTATGAATGGATGGTCAGACTAAACAGGTTATAATGATAATAGTTGAAACTCTCGAAAGTGCATAGCTTTCCGACGAGACAGCTCCACTAGCACTATCTAGCGGCTCGCAGTGTAAAAACGTACAGCTGTTGACTGTTCCTTGTGGCTGCTATGACATAATACCTGAACCAGAGATCTCGAAATTTCACCTGTACACGAAAATGTTTTGGTTTTAAGTTTTAAAGGAATTATGGAATAGGTTTTCATGTACAAAATGTTTGATCTGGGGTTATAACATTTTATTAATCACGAATAAGGCACGAAAATTAACATCCATTTTAGGCCTACAGCTAGACCAAAATTACTGGAATTTTTATGTGATAGACTATTGTCTACAATTTTCACATAAGTCATGAAGAGTGACAACTTAGCCTACTGTTCACATGCTATTTTCCACAAATTAAAGTTTAGTCATGACAAATTTCTGTAACAATTTGCATACAACTACAGGCCAGGCAACCATGCACATACCATAATTCTGTGGTGAAAAGCCAAAAGTTGTTATGTTCTAGGTTTTGCCAGATGCTGGTAGTATTTCATGTGCTCCATATTCCACCAGAAGATGATATGTCTACTCCTTATAGTAACTGAATAAATGGCAATGGCAAGCTATGATATGTTTGAGCATTACAGTTTATGGTGAAACATATCAATTTTTGGCAGGATTATTATGTTTTGTCAATATACGTTATGTTCTGTTTATCTCATTGTAGGATTCCATTGTTGTTCAAAAATATTTCGTGTGTTTCCATTTGTTCATTGTAGACCGACAACAATGTTTCGTTGTCGAAGGAATTTAAGGAAACATACTGAAGTTTATCGTTTCCTTTCTTGTACCTATTTCACTATGGGGGAGAGAGCTGAAAGAATTATGGCCATTTGTACTTCACCTAAGATTGATGGCAGTGAAGGTAAATATAATAATAATTCACTAGGTTTCAGAAATGTAGTTCATGCCTTCATCATACAAATTAATTGAGGTTATGCACTTCTTTTGCCTACAGAATTCTCTGACTTGTCGATTTCTGGATCAGAATACATGCCATCGGAAGGTGAATCTGAGGAATCTGAGATTTTCCACTTCCAGAACTAGTAACAAAGAATAAAAATGGTGGAAATCCAGGTGTGTGAAAGTAACGGGGGGAAAATAGAGAATCGTAATGTGCTTTCGACTGAGGCGGAAGAGATCACATCTTCAGTTGGCCTTAGTACGCGTACATCTGCAGCTGATCCTATTTTGTACTGTGGTAAGAGTGAACTTGATAGCGGGACAGGTGATGAAACTGAAACTATCAACGTTAAGGGAAAAGAGCTGAAAGAAAAAAACCTGAAAGCACGGGGTGAAATTTATGTTGATAGGCAAGGCAAGGTACGTCCAGGAAAGGTGTTTATTCCGACTGATAAATGTTGTAGGAAAGAGTGTACGAATAAATGCAAAGAAAGTGATCAGAAATCGATATTTACTGAATTTAATTCAATTTTTGACCCTCCTGTTCAAGAACTTTTTTTAGCAATGGTATCCAGGTCACAGGACAAAAGAGAGAAAGGAACGGACGCGAAAAAAGAGACGGTGGCTTTCATGATAGGACTATAACTGTTCATTTTTTGTTCCTGTGAATAAAGTGCCTGTAGAAGTTTGTAAGACATTGTTTATGTCAGTTACTGGAATTAAAAGGGGTAAAGTTGATGTGCTAATACGCAAGAAGAAAACTAATTTAGTTGGTAATGTAACGCCTGATCAGAGAGGAAAGCATGAACCTAGTAACGAACTAGTTTCTGAAAGGGGAGAAATACTACCTCACATCAACAGTTTTCTACAGTATGAAAACCATTATTGAAGACGCCATACCAGTTGCAAATGCTTACCACATCATCTTAATATAACCAAAATGTATGAACTGTGCGTGAGTAAGAAGAAGGAGAACGGTGAGCGAGATGTGTTCCGATCAACAGCACTCGGATTGAAGCATCCTAAAATAGACACTTGTAAAATATGTGACGTGTTTCAAATGAAGCTGAAGAGTTGTAAACAGGAAGACAAGGATATTATTAACAATATGATGATCATTTAGATTTAGCAGATTATGCATACAAGAGCAAGGAAAAAGATAAGAAATTAGCAGCTAAAAATAATGCAATAAAAGTACTGGTATTTGACATGCAACAATGTCTGCCAACGCCTGTGCTGAGCAGTAATATAGTTTATTACAAATTACAGCTGTGAGTATACAATGTAACTGTTAGAGATTGTGGTGAAAGAAATAATGAAACCGAGTGTTTTATGTGGCATGAGGGAGTAGCAGGACGAGGATCAGAGCAAATTGCATCTTGTTTGCACAAGAAAATAATGTCCATACATAACACAGTGACACATCTCACACCTTATTCCGATACTTGCGGTGCACAAAACTGGAACATCAATATGGCAATGATGATGTGTGTTGCAGTCGAAAGCCATCCCTCTCTAGAAATAATAGATCAAAAGTTTCTATTACCTGGTCATACCCATCTTGAGTGTGATGTGGACCATGCTCGGATAGAACGATCAGAGAAGAACAATCCATTTGAAATAATAGTACCCAGAGACTGGTATAATTTTGTACGCTCTGTGAGAAGAAAGGTACCAATGAAAGATGGGTACTCTTATTCACATTTGCTGACAGATAAACCCATTAAACGAACAACGGATACAGAGGGCAATACTGTGAAGTAGTTGCAAATCAAATGGTTGCGATACAAAGAATTTGTAGATGTAGAATTTAAATACACCCTTGATCCAGATATACCGTTTCAAGTTATGGACCGAAGGCGGAATAAAAGCGGAAGACAGTCAAGTGTCCACATTCCTCAAACTTATTCCGGGCCAGCCCGGGCCAGCTCCAATCAGTCAAAAGAAGAAAATGATTATTTTGTCGCTGCTAATCTCATCAGTCCAGAATGTCACAATTTCTATCAAAACGTAGCCACTAGTCATTCTGCATCAGATAATATCCTTCCATGTTCTGATTCATCATCAGGAGAGGAAGAAGAAAACTGAATCAGGGTTTCCCCTCGGCCTATGTCAAAAGGAAAACAAACTGAAGTTCAAAAGTTACAATGTTTTCAGTGCTGATAATGTCAAAATTGGAGGTTAAACGTTGAAATTTATAGTAACATCTGCCTCAACCTAATTTCTGGATAGCACTCTACCCTGGTTCAGTTTCCTCCACACACTTTCCCCACATGTCTAACCATGGAATCCCCCATGACCAGAGGTTATGGATGTCAAATGGACCGTATCGCGATTGACCTGTCTAAAGCATTTGACGGTGGATCATGGGAGACTACTGGCAAAAATGAGTGCAATTGGACTAGACAAAAGAGTGACTGAATGGGTTGCTATATTTCTAGAAAATAGATCTCAGAGAATTAGAGTAGGCGAAGCTCTATCTGACCCTGTAATAATTAAGAGGGGAATTCCTCAAGGCAGTATTATTGGACCTTTGTGTTTTCTTATATACGAGTATATCAATGATATGAGTAAACAAGTGTAATCAGAGGTAAGGCCTTTTGCGGATGATGTTATTCGGTATAGAGTAATAAATACGTTACAAGATTGTGAGCAAACTGCAACGTGATCTCTATAATGTTGTGAGATGGACAGCAGGCAATGGTTTGTTGATAAACGGGGTTAAAAGTCAGGTTGCGAGGTTCACAAATAGGAAAAGTCCTATCAGTTTGAATTACTGCGTTGATGGGGGTGAAAGTTCCTTTTGGGATCATTCTAAGTACCTAGGTGTTAATATAAGGAACATAAATAGAATTGTAAATAAAGGGTACAGATCTCTGCACATGGTTATGAGGGTGTTACGGGGTTGTAGTAAGGATGTAAAGGAGAGGGCATATAAATCTCCGGCAAGACCCCAACTAGAGTATGGTTCCAGTGTGTGGGACCCTCACCAGGATTACCTGATTCAAGAACTGGAAAAAATCCAACGAAAAGCAGCTCTATTTGTTCTGGGTGATTTCCGACAAAAGAGTAGCGTTACAAAAATGTTCCAAAGTTTGGGCTGGGAAGAATTGGGAGAAAAAAGACGACCTACTCGACTAAGTGGTATATTCCTAGCTGTCAGCGGAGAGGTGGCGTGGAATGACATTAGTAAACGAATAAGTTTGAGTGGCGTCTTTAAAAGTACGAAAGATCACAATATGAAGATAAAGTTGAAATTCAAGAGGACAAACTCGGGCAAATATTCATTTATAGGAAGGGGAGTTAGGGATTGGAATAACTTACCAAGTGAGATGTTCAATAAATATCCAATTTCTATGAAATAATTTAAGAAAATGCTAGGAAAACAACAGATAGGGAATCTGCCACCTGGGCGACTGCCCTAAATGCTGTGAGTACATACATCACACCCTCGCACTATATGTAGAAGTGAGAGATATTATTGTCAGTATTCGATTATTATTATTATTATTATTATTATTATTATTATTATTATTATTATTATTATTATTAGTATTAGTAGTAGTAGTAGTAGTAGTAATATTATTAGTAGTAGTAGTATTTCAGTTGTATATTTTGTCATTAATATTTGTAAGCTGGAAGGTCACCATATGTGGTATGAGTAATTTGTTTTGTACAACGGCTGGAAAAACATTGGTAGATTGAACTTGGAAACTTTGCGTGAGTAATGTGTATATCCCAGTGTTTGATGAGATGGACTTTTTGTTGTAGTCGGAAAGTTATATGACTCATATGCACTAATGCATTAATTAACATGTCTTTAATGGTCTGCTCTGACGTAGCATCTCTGGTCAAATAATATCCCATAATTTGCTTGAAATCGAGGTACTATACCCTTCAGGGCACATCAATACTGTAGGATCATACCTACCTGCTCATCTTCTCTTGCATACGGGCACCAGCTCAGCTGCAGTCGGCAGAAGTGGTCGATAGTTGGGTTCTTATGACGAGAGGATCATGGGGAACTCATACACTACATTAAACTACGAAATGATGAACACTTTCGCTGTAATCAGAATTTTGAGCATAAGTTTGTATTCATAACTCAAATTATTTACAATGATTGCACCTGGAGTGCCCAAATAAGTGCGCCAAAGGCTCACATCTACAAATTAAAAGGAAAACAAAGAAAATACAATCTGGATGATGACGTTATGCTGAAGTTTGTCGATCTGTGAACCAAGAAAGATCGGATGTGTTCCCTCATATGGAAACTGCATCCCTATGTCTGCGACATAAAATGATATAATGGTAGAATTAAGGATACCCGCAGATATTACCGCTATTATGAAAATTTCCTCCCATACCGGGATATTTATCTACAAAAAAAATTAGCAGCACAATAAGTAATAAAAATAAACTCAGATAACCTATTCTAGCACCCTCAATATCCTATTTACACGGACGTGAACCCACGCCCACCAGGCAGAACTTTGTGTCAACATGGCAATCATATCAGTAGCATAGTGCCAAGATCACATTAGTAAAATACGCAACCCTAAGAATGCGAATCAAACAAAAAAGGAACAGGAGGTAAAATGGTTAAAATAAATGACGCACTGTGTTTGCAAAAGGCTTCTCTGCCAAAGGAGAATGACCTACCTCCAGAGCGATTTAAAAATGGCCGAGCTCACCCCAATACAGAGCAGGCGAACATTGACCTGCAGTCAGGTCTGGAGCCCCCTCCCACATCAAAAAAAACTTGTAAACAAACTACCGCTAGACGTCTTACCCTACATTCTTTCACAAAGGGACTTACAAGCTTCTACACATAGCAGCAAATGGCCACAAAATAAGTGAGGAAAGACACATCTCACACACGCACCTGACTTCATTTAATCACCCACACGGGTCGCAGTTAAATCACATAACATGTTCTACCATACTATCACATCAAACCATCACCGTGAATATGCGGCGTGTCAACAGTAACTTTGGGGGTCAGAGGTTCAAACCCAACGTTTGGCAGAGTAGCACAGAGTCGAATAGCGTTGAAACCTGCGCCTCCGCTATAGTTTACGCCCGTCTAAGGCACGTAAATAGAGCCCCTTAACTAAATAAATACCATCGGTATGCATACCTTACATTACGCAGATATGTCTGCCCTTCCCTTGGAATATAATGGG
The DNA here is from genome assembly GCF_040414725.1 of Anabrus simplex. Lineage (NCBI taxonomy): Eukaryota > Metazoa > Arthropoda > Insecta > Orthoptera > Tettigoniidae > Anabrus > Anabrus simplex. Next base: position 24,649,682 of record NC_090272.1, on the reverse strand, counting down.
AATTACACATAGTGATCCTAGTCCTACAAGGAAAATGTATTTAACGACCGACCCAAAGGAAAATATCCGATCTATCGTACTCAAATCAATACATATCACTAGGCACACTACCTCTTGCCGCGATAACAAAAATTACCTCATTGTCTGCTTTATATAAAGATGAAAAAAAACAAATCTAACTACTCTTACCCTTAGATATATCAAAACAATCTTAATACGCAACCTGATGGGCCACAATCAAATCCTATATTAATATTTACACGTTTAATTCTACTATCTCTGCGTGACACCTTAACTCTACCATATGTCTAGTAATTCATGGTCCACTTATCTCATTGTTGATCTCCTCCTCTCTCCCTCCGGGTAGGCTAGCATGATTTAGCCCATCACGGTAGAGGTCTCCGCCAGGGTCGATTCATGGAGTCCGGTCTTCCTGCCCCGCTGGCCCATGGTGCTGTCTTCTTCTTGAGGGATGCATCGTTCAAGGTAGCGTCTTCGAAGCCACGTTCTGAAGTTCTTGCACCTCACTCCCCTCGGAATATCTCGACTTCTTACTACAATGAAATATTCACTTTAAACACAACGCCACATTCTGGACATGTATTTAGGTTGAGCTAGCACACAGCGCTAACACTTTGCAATACACACTCCTCGTCCTCCATTCTCGTATAACTGCATACTCGCTAACTTGTGCACTGTGCCACAAACTATTTTCTGCTCTAGAGACTATCCACTCGGTTATTGTGGTTTTATGCCCGCTTAACTTGGATTCAACAGTCTATCAGAGGATAAATATAGACCTCCTTTAGCCTATTGTCCACACTTCCTCGGCCCCTCGGGAGCTTCGCCCCTACCGCTATTTATCCGAGTCTACAAGCATGGCGTTCTTTTGTTACTGATACCATTAAGCACACGCGATCTCATTGATAGGTATCTGAACATCGCGCCACCTATAAATCCACCACCTGTAACTCTGTAAGTCACCGATCCACTGGATCAAAGTTATCGCACTGTAATAATTACACACTGTCTTTGTTCTGAACAAAAGGTTTCTGGCGCAATCTAGGCAGACGTGCGACGCGTGCTGGCAGCAATATGATCGTCAACTGGATGATCTCCCCCCCATATCACTCAGCTTTTATATGAGGCAACACACCAAAGGACGCCAGGGAAAGTCCCGAGAAACAACTTGAGTCTGGAATGTGGCCACTACAGAGCTTCCCACGGTAGTTCTGCTTGGTACATATTTATAGATCTCATTCTATGTTAATAAACCTAGAGGTATCTATAGCTTCGTAAAATTCTAGCAACCATTTCCATCTTTTTATTTTCCTGAAAAACCTTCAATTACGGGAATTACGACTCAATTTCAGTAATGTGGTGGGCCTGTCTGCTCCTGCTAAAAATCTCTGTTAAGATGGTAGGTCTCTCCCCCAGACAAAATCCCATCTCTCTTTCTCTCTTCCTCACATATTCTTTCTTCGTCACACATGACCACGCCTTGCATCGGGAAATCACCTTCTCGCTTCCCCCTCTCTATATAGCATCACGCCCTCACAAGCGGCGTCCTACTGCAAACTTTTTACTGCGTTAAATATCCATTCTCGCAGTCAGATATAATGGTACAGTACAGACCTCTATCCATTGTGACCATGGCCTGATGACATAACTCTCTTTCAGTGACATTTAAGTCGGACAAAATTTCTGAACCTGTGTCTACAAACCCTTCGAACAAGTCATTTTGAGCACTATAGGTCAACAGACACTTAAGAGACATTTCATCGATTACAGTACCACAGATACGACGTTTTCTCGGGATTTCACATTTTCACACTTGTATGTATGTTGAGTCCTCGGATTTAAGGCTGGTTGGATCCTCAACAGCCATCAGCTGTCATAGATGGCCTAGGCATCACTGAAGAGGCGTACTAGGGAAGTGAAGAGTGAGGTACTTTCCCGTTGCTTTCTTCACCGAGCCAGAAGTTGCTATTACATATCATTCTGCCAAGCTCACTGAAATGCATGTAACAACCGACCCTATGAGCAACATTTTCACACCAATCATAACAGGGACTGGCTGCATAAGGAATGGCATTACTAGTATCGCTCATACCTCAGTCACTTTCATATTGTAAAAGCCAAGGATAAGACAGAGACAGGTCAATGAAAGTAACAAAATTGCTCTAGCCCATACCAGAAGACTTAGTGCACTGTAAACACTAGGTGCCGCCAGCAAACAGTATGTCACACATTTCAATGAAATCAGCTGTAGTAGCTGCAGAAGGTGGTAGAGAATTAAATTGAACATGCACCTTTACGCTCCAAGCAACAGAATGACTGAACAGCTAAACACACTCTCATTAGTGAAAAGGGAAGTAGTGAAATACATTGTTTTGTTAACGTTTGGGCTAGTATGAGCACAATGGTTCAATCTTTGTTATAACATCTTCATTTTCACCCTCAACTTGTAACCGTGCCATTCATACCAGGCTTTACCTCTGAATTTTGTAGCCAATTTCTCAATGACCCAGTAGTAGGTAATCAAAAGTATGTCTGCAAGAACCTGTATGATTTTGGAGAACAGAAATGCAGGGCCAAAGCAAAATTCTTATCTTTATCTGAGTATCTCCTCCCTTGAGCCTTTCTGCCCTTTAGTTTAGCCTGGAGTTTTATAAAGTTATCTGCTATATCTCTACAAAAATTACCTTCACATCACTAATATTATTCTTTTCTGTAGTTTTACTTCTCATTTTAGTATGATTTAAACTATTTAGCCCAGCGTTCAATACACAATTCTGTTTCTTATATCTGGACAGTGTTTTTTGCAATTCTCTGCACTTTTTTGCCATTTGTGAACACTTTGTGGACTTTTCCTTAAATTTGAAGGTGTCATTACTCACCACTTCACTTTCACCACCCACTGTTGTTTCTGACTGTAGTTAATCTTCTCTATTCCTTTCCTTTGGGATTTTCCTGGGATTGATGGCAAACTGAGGGGATAGATCCAGGCCAAAGCCTGAAAAGATCAATTAAAAATGAAAATGTAATAAAGTTATATAAAGTCTACATAACCTCATATCCTAATGTGTTCGAAATACTTACCCCTGACATAACAAATTATTTTTCTAAATTATTTCTGTACAAAATAAACTGAACATATAACATAACTTTTTATCAATTTAATGTTCTTTTGAATATACCATCCAGATCTGCTCGTCTGTTCCGAATAACCCACTGCTTGCATCTAATAAAATCAGCAATATAAATTAACTTAATACATCACTTTCTACTGCCGTAAAATCAAGTATTCATTTTATATAAACTTAATTTGTGTAAACATCAATCTAATCAAACATATAAACTCGTACTTACATTTATTTATTTTTCAGGAATCTGTAGGAAGACTTTGAAGCACATGGCCCTCTGTAATTATAGCAACCGTATATAGCGCAAATACTGCCTATTGCAGACATATTTTCTTTAAACAATTAATTAATATTAACGTTTGTCACTGAATTACTTCACAGCTGTTGATGCCCTGTTTAACGTCTACACTGCGAGCCTCTAGAGTGAGCCACAGTCGCTGTCGTAAGTTTTCACGCCTACTTTCCGCTATTATCTTTATAACGTATTTGGTCAGACAAAGTTACCTAGCAGTGATAATAATAATTTCGTGTGGCTATTTCTAGCCGAGTGCAGCCCTTGTAAGGCAGACCCTCCGATGAGGGTGGGCGGCATCTGCCATTAGTAGGTAACTGCGTGTTATTGTGATGGAGGATAGTGTTATGTGTGGTGTGTGAGTTGCAGGGATGTTGAGGACAGCACAAACACCCAGCCCCCGGGGCATTGGAATTAACCAATTAATGTTAAAATCCCAGACCCGACCGGGAATCGAACCCGGGACCCTCTGAACCGAAGGCCAGTACGCTGACCATTCAGCCGACGAGTGATGTGAAGTATGGATGGATGGCCTGATAATGTTACCTAACATACGTACAGATTGTGTCTTTGGCTGGTTGCCATTTGAAATTTGCAACCGTTGGTGGATAGCCATGACCGAGAGACGTATAAGACATATTTATGATCGTTTTATTTCCCCATAAGAAATTTGATACCATTCATAATGCAATATATGCATAACTATGTTAAGAACTGAAAGGAGGACTCACTGATGAGTGTACTGTCGTCTTGAGCCGAGAGCTCGCCAAATAAATACCCTTCTCTGAGAGCAATCAGTATGCATTATTGCTTTCGGAGCGGAAACATTAGAGCGACTCATGAAATTCGATTCATGTGACTTTTTGGTGGCAAGCAAGTCCTCTTTCTCTCTCACTCACTACTCAATTCCTTTTTGACTTCCTTCGTTCGCTCGTACTTACTCACCCTCTCTGGAGAGAGAGCCACGATTAATAGCACTCCCCCTGTCCCGTTCCCACAGAATTGTCCCCTGGATTTTCTTTTAAAGCTCGACTTTAAAAAGGAAGTGATTTTTTTCCTGAGAAATTGCGGCAAAACTCGTTTCTGTAAGATCCCCGTCTCTTTCTAGCCGCCAGAGTCGAGATTTCTCTCGTGTCACTTGGCGACCCTTGAGCATCACTCTCTTCTCTTCCATTACTTCCTTCTTCCTTCCGTTTATCATTCACCCCGCTTACCTCATTCAACGCTTAACGACAGCATTGCCAAAATATGAGGACACATTTTTAACATAATTGCCCTAATGCCTTTATAAATACGGTCGGCGTGGGCTTGACTGCATTGCCATTGCCGAAGTAGAGGAGCTGACACTTCTGAATAGCGGACACCTTCTAAAACCTCTCTTGCTAGTAATTAGGGATCCAATGTTTGTTCCCTTCATTTATTCGGAAGCCTGACTGGTTGTTAATGCAATACCGGTGATTCTGGTTACAGATGCATGGTTTTTAGGAGTCATAAAAATTCATATTTCGGGCTTATTTTGACGTTAGGTTATATTTTGACTTTTTTTAATAATGCGTCATATTTGTCATATTTGGGCGGTTTGGTTGCAGTTCTAGCTGTTAATTACAGTAGTAAGCAGGGGAAAGAAAAAACTCCTATCTCGATTTCTGTCACATAAATAGGCGTCATTTAACATTATTTTATACGTCACGGCCCGAAAAAGGAATTCAGTACAAGATGATGAACGCAATAAATTTCTAGGAGGAGGTTTACGAACAGAGGAAGAGAAAACCAAGCCCAGACATCATCTACAGAGAAACAGGATTTCGTAACGTAGTGAATAACACTTGCGAGACGTGGCTTCCAGAGAGGTCTTATCTCTGGTTGACTCCCATGGGCGACCTGCACTTCTGCTTGTTTGGTGGTGGTGATAGTGGCGTATTTAGGTATAAGTCAGATAGGACCGAGCCTAGAGCGGAAAATGTTGAAAGCAGGCGCAAATTGCGACGGGCCATTGTTATAATGATTAAGTAATATGTTATAAATAAATAATTTCTTCATTGTAAGTTTAAACTGTAAGCATTTGTAATGTAATACACACAAGTGCCCAGAAAGCTATTTTATCGTTGTCGGGAACTTGACGTAGGTAAGAACTATCGGAATTGGGAGAGATGGGTGTTATTTATTTCATTACTTCCCGCAGTGTTTTCTGATTGGTTAAACTCCGCTTCACAGTAACGTAAACACGAATGGTCAGAGATATTATGAAGTAGCGAACACCAAATTTAAACTTGCTGAATCGTTTATCCACCTGATTGCAGCACCGTGGTACCGTGATGTCTGTGTATTCTCAGTTGCATCACCATGTTCAATATTGTACGCATTCGTATTACCTTCATTAACCAACGAGCGGAGGGCCATGTTTACGAATCTGGTATCTTAGTGGACTGTTCACTGCTTCAAATACGATGTATTCTGATGTTTTATTACCACGTTACTCCACGTACACACCAAGACCAACTACAATAAATGAGACCTTAATGCAGCTATCGATATTACCTAAAATGGCGCCGCGTCCAGTTTGTTCAAATGTAAACATGTGGATGTGCGAAGCATCAGTTTAGTTCTTTCTGTCGGTTTGGTTTGATCAGGAAACTTTAGTATAATGATGTCTTTATTGACATTTGGTTTTAAAACTAATATAATATAACAGGGCGTGTCGGCCGTATTGCGTGCCTGGATGTAATTCCTATTAAAGCAGATCAGATCAAGTGTAGCCACCGGAGAACTCCAAGTCGATTCTCCTACTGAGAGAAAAAGGATTATCTGAAGTGTAACGCAGGGAGTACAACACTTACGTGAATTGTAACCTTGAGACCGGTTACACAAACATAATTAAATCATAATAGTAATTTATGATATTTTTTAAAATTTAAAAACACACTAAAAACATTAGAACACACACTTGAAGCTGCGTAAAACGTAAACAGCAGGTTGACAAACGTGACAACTACAAAGGATGTGGGAACCCTACGAGGTAGAGGAGCGTATCACTTGTAAAAGTAATCACCCTTGGGCAATTTCTTTTAATAAATAAACAAAACCAAAATAAAAGGACGCACCAAAAAGATCAACAAAAATCAACTAATCAATTGCGATATCAAAGAAATCTTTACATAATGACCTTTAATGAGGGCTAATCCCATTTTAACAAACTGAGAAAATTGGAAATGTAAAAGCTTAAAACAGGAAAAGGAAAGGGTGAGATATAAAATCTTAACACAGAGGCACAATTAAATTGCTTCTATACTAAAAACACTTCTAGTAAAGAGCATAGATTTAACCTGCTTGAATTAAGAGAAGCTGGACTACGGGAGGCAAACCCGAGGAAACTTAAACTACATGATCGTCACAGGGTTTCTGAAAAAGGGAAAAGGGAATTGCCTCAAAAGATAACATTGTAAATGCTTAGCTGAAAAACTAAGTCATTTCTAAGATTAAATGGCGAACGTGAATTCCGAGGGCAAACTCCTGCGCACTAAGGAAAAATTACATTTAAATTAAGTTCATGTCCGAAAAACAAGAAGAAATAGTGCTTACCTCGAGACAGGCATCCCATAACGGGAGTGCCATCGCTCACAGTGATGGTCCGAAGCACCAACCTTCGCTCCCACGAAGGAGCGGATGAGATCGAAAAGCCGGAAATGGTGCAACCATCGAGGTAACCAATGAGAATACAGAATTTAATCTCGACTATCACATTCACCCATAATATTCTTTGTTATTTTTACCAATTAGAAGTCTCTTCGTTTACGCTTACCAATGTTCGAGATGTTTCTATTATGCAACTCTAATTTCGCCACTAAAAACGGCACGTGTCTCTATAGTCTGTTTCACAAGTTAGTTACATAATTTTGAAACTCACAACTACATAATAGTTTAAACACAACAATTTTCCAAACACAATTTTTCCAATGTTCAAAATGTTCATAAGTCCGAAAACAGAATTCTTCCAAAACAGATATCTTATACAAATAACTGTTAAACAATAAATGAATGTTTCAGCACAATAATTGAAGAGGCTTCGATCATTTCCCCACTGCTGTACCAAGTCCGGCCACATGAATCAGAATTAGACATACTGTTATGAGAGAACTGAAATTCGTAAAAGGGTTATGTTTCTAATACATTTCTTGAACGAGCTAGGCTATTATATTTTCTGTAAAAGCGTATGGAAATAGAAAGGTCATTCAAATAAGGTAACTTAGGGAGATCCGGACATGAGGGAGAACTCGACACTTTTAAGCTTAGCGCCTCTGGTAACCACAATACTGCCCAGGTCAAACTTGCAACTACATTTACTGGAGCCGTATGGTTTTGTGCTCATGGTCATCCTGTTAGCTGAAGATTATCACTATAAATACAAGGCATATGAACAATTGAATGTGAGTAAGTAAGTGATATATGATTTAAAAGTAACTTGCTATAATATCATGAGTAAGTTGTGTAACGAAATAGGTAGATATGCGATACTTTTAAGATAATGTTTTAGGTTAGGCGCACAAAGCAAGTTTCGGAGAAGCGGTGATGTCATTTCCAAATCGCCAAACCTTCAGCTTGGTAGGTGTTGCGACCTCTTGCCTGCCAATGAAACTCGGGGAGATCTAGACACGATAAGCTGGGAGATCTCGACAGTGTCGAATCTCCCTGAATCTCTAAACCGGGATACATTTTTGAGGACATGGTTTAATGGTGCGTTAATACTACAGTTTAGTAGGGGTAATAAATGATGCCAATGTAGTGTATTAGGAAATTTATAATATTTTTGTAATGCGATATTTTTATATTAATGTTTGTATTGTTAAGTTAAACTCAAATTACGAAGGTTGGAGACTGATGATAAAGTAGAAGTTTCGCATTAATAGTTTTGCATCCAAATGGTTATAGGTGGAGGTTGCCACGGAAATATGTGTACAAAGGTCTGCTTGGACGATGGAATGCAGAAGATATGGCTGCTGCTATTAAGGACGTGAAAGAAAATGGAACTACTTTAGCAACAGCTACGAAGTATTTCAGTATTCCAAGCAATACACTCAGATCCAGAATACTATCTAGTATATCTACCAATAGAAAATTGGAAAAAGAAGCAACAATTGACAAAGCTATGGAGGACCAGTTAGTCAATCATCTTTTTCATCTCGATTCTAAAGGGTTTGGGCGAACAGTGACCGACTTATGAGAACTGGCGTTTAGGTTCACTCAGAGGAATGGTGTTAAGAAGCATATTTAAAAAACAAAAGGCAATGGTTGGATATGACTGGGTTTTTCAAGAACCTGGTAATATTTTCAGTGTCAATGAAACTGGTGTACAGCTCATATTTAAGGCAGGGAAGATTATCAGTGAAAAAGGAAAGAAAAACGTGTTTCATACCACCACGGCAGAAAAGGGATCTACGGTAACAGTAATGGTGTGTGGCAATGCTATTGAATATGCTATCCCACCCTTTGTTATTATGAAAGGGGTAAGACAAAGGTACACTCAAATGGAATGCCCAGTGGATCAGTTGTTCAAATGTCCGAATCAGTGTATATGACCACTGACGTATTTTCATTATTCCTTGATCACCTCAACCGTTACAAACCTCGGGGCAGGATTCGGTTCATAATCGACGGACACACAACGCACTGCAAAGATCCGGATGTGCTTGATAATGCATCAGCTTTATGAATAGAGATGTGTTGCTTCCCACCCCCCGGCACGGTGACTTCACAGGATTATCGGGAAAATTTAAAGAATAGGAAACACGAAAATGAAAAGAATCCTTCAAATCGAAGGACGACAACGAGAACTCGGCGTGCGCAACGCGGAAGCTAGTTTCTTAAGCAGTCTTCGTTGCTCTGAGAATGACTGCGCAGTATGTGACGACAATCGTAATGAGGCATGGGTCCAATGTAGTGTAGAATGCAGGAAATGGTTTCACGAGAGGTGTGTGGAAAATGGAAACGATGAGCAGTTTATATGTATCCACTGTGTACAATAGTTGCGTAACTATTCGGAGGTCCTACCTAGTGTCAGGTTCTCCCTAAGTGCGGAAGAAGTGGACATTATTGCATGCTTTATTTATTTGATAATTTAACATGTTATGAAATGGTTTTTTCATTAATAATAGAAAACATAAACTAACTGTGTACAAAATCACCTGGGAAGTAATTGAAATATTTTACAAATAAAGCATGATCAAAATTACAGGTTTTTGCTTAGCGGGTCGAGATACCCCTAAATTACTATATATGTTTTTCTAAAACAAGTATTGACTTATAGGAGGAAGAATTACGGACTGGAATAATTTTCCAATGGTGCCTCCTACTGTATCTACAACAATTCGATAAATTTCCAACATTTAAGAACAGACAAGATAAATAATTGAGAGGTAATCTGCCACTTGGACGACAACCCTGAATTCAGATCATTGGTGACTGACTGATTAATTGAAATGAAACTGCCACTCTTTGAAATGCATGAGATATTTCCAGGACTGTTATTGTAGAATGCAATCCTGGACCATACTAGTTCATAGAAAAGGCGTATATTTTGAATTTTCCACATAATGCTTATCTAAACATAGGCTATGTATAGATAGCATTGGTTCTATTATCCCAAGTAAAGCATTCGTGAATGAAAATAGAGGTACAGAAGATGAAAAGTATTGCGTATGGCAGAAAATAGAGTTGATGTCGGTTTTCATTTTTTATCCATTAAATAAGATATTCTAGATATTCCATGCTATTTTTGTCAACAGACACCATATAACCTCATAATTGACGTTTTACATGTAATGCGTGTACTTGAGGTCTAGTGATACAATTGGTGTTCTGTATAGCTGTATGTCATTAGTGATCAAATATGTTTCTTGCAAGTAGGCCTCTGCATTACATGTGTCTAGTGTCCATATTTAAATTTAAATGTTCTATATTTTCAGATGGATCTCCATACTTTGTTATTTTACCTTAACATGATATATTTAAATTTGTACGTTATTATTGACAACTTAGCAGTTCAGTACCATAATGTTTATGTATCACAGGCTTGTTTACATTCAACCGATGCGTCGGCCATGTTGATTTGTATTAAGGTCTGATACTTTTGTAGATGGTCTTGTACACACCTACAGTATCATATCTTTCATAGCAACACACTCACAACAAAACAACAAAACGTCACTGCATGAGTCAAACATATAATAGATGATCCGAGTGGTGACGTATCGGTATTGTTTATAATTAAGTAGGTATTTAATTTTAAATAAGTAAATTCATCATAATCTTACTATATATATAAATGGATGTATGTGTGTGGGTGTGTGTGTGTAAATGACACATCTCCTCCTCAACCATGGGGCAATTTCAGCCAAACTTGGTACACTTATGACTTACTATCTGGAGACGAGCACTGTGAGGGTAAGCCATCCGTAGCACCCTTACGAGTGGGGGGCAGGGGGGTAGGTGTAAAAATAACCGAAAATAGTGTCGAATCCGCAGTTTTCGGGCTCGCTGAGATGAATAGTGACACTCCCGATTTTTTAAAAGTCAAAGTTCAGCTCCCTTTCGGGTGGAGGCGAGGGGGATTGAGATATAAAAATAATCTAAAATAGTATCAAATCCATAGTTTTCGGGGTCGCTAAGATGAATAGTGACACTCCCGATTTTTTAAAAGTCAAAGTTCAGCTCCCTTTTGGGTGAGGGGCGAGGGGGGATTGAGATATAAAAATAATCTAAAATAGTATCAAATCCATAGTTTTCGGGGTCACTGAGATGAATAGTAACACTCCCAATGTTTTAAAACTCAAAGTTTAGCCCCTTTAGCGTAAGGGGGAGGCGGGAGTGAGATATAAAAATAATCGAAAATAGTGTTGAATGCATATTTTTCTGGGTCGCTCGGATGAATAGTAATATTCCGGATTTTTTAAAGTCCAACTTCAGCCCCCTTTGGCGTAAGGGGTGAGAAAGGATGAAAAATAAATTGTCCAAAATGGCAGAGATAATGGACGTTTGTATGTTCAAGCGTGGCTATCAACCAAAATTTTTGCAAGTATGACTTACTGCGTGGAAAATGTACTGTGGGAGTAGTCGCCCCTAGAACCACTAGGAAGGAGGGATATATAATCCTTATTAATAAAGGAAGTCAGTTTGAAGTGATCTGTACATAATGTAGTGTGTATATATTTATAAATTAAGGTATAAAAGTGAAAACAGGCGTAAATTAATGAGACACTTCCAGGCATCTTAGAAACTTAAAACTTGGTACCAGACAAACTGATGACTTCAGGATCCCTAGAAAAATCGAAAATTCTCAAACTTTTCTGGGAGTTTCAAATTTTCATAAGAATGCAGTCCGATATATTTATCCAAAACGATAACCTATAGGTTATGGGCTTAAAAGTCTCCTCAAAGTCCTAATTTTTAACCCCCCTCCCTTTTAGCCTCTAAACGACGGAAAAATTACGAGATGTTTAAAATTTTTATTTTTTACCCCCGTAAAATGTCGAAATACGAAGGCAATTTTAATGACGGTGCAGACCTTCCTTTCGAGGTATTCAGTGGCTAAACGGTAAATCGGATCACAAAACGGGTGCCACAATCTCGTTCAATTTGGAGTGATCTACAACTTTGATCCTATGACTTTTTGTCGTATCTCTATCCCTTATACGTCAAATTTGACTCTATTTCTGGATTGTACGTATATTTTGCAATTTTTACACGTATAATTGATGATTTGAATCACTTACAGAAAGATAAGATCTACACGAATATTGGCCCACCCCGAAGCAATATGTGAGGCAAATTCTATGTTTGAAGCTGTCACATTAATATCTGAAAAGTAATGCAATGTATGAAAACCTTACACCAATTTCACCCTATTCCACGTTTCTAAAACAATTTTAACTTTTAAATAGATGATTTGCAAGAAAATATCACAGGAACAGCCATTTAGATCGCTAAATGAGATCAGAGGCGTCTTATCGTACAATCCGTTTTTCGATATGATTCACCGTTTAGCAGCAGTTATTCTGTAAATGAAGGTAAACACGCATATACTTCCGTATGTCGATCGATTTTCATTCATTGAAGTTGATTTGTAGCGATCTAGAAAGGGCGTGTCTTCCATTGTAATCAATACTTTACAAACCGATAGTGACTATCAGCAGGTGGGCGTCTGCTATTGTTATCAGTACTCCCCACATCGACTTTGACTGGCAGTAGGAATGGGGTCCTCTCCAACTACTGTGTATCATTGTAATGAACAATTCTCTTCTCGATTTGACTAACAGGAGGCAAAGGAGTGTGCATTTTTTCAAAGCACTTTTACCCGATTCTGTTTGTCAGTAGGCAAGAGTGTCCCCCCCCCCACACTTATAAGCAAATTACCCATCTAAAATGTGACTGACGTTACGCATTGTGGCCTGCTATTATAATGGAAACTCACCAACTAGGTGTGATTGGTAGTAAGCTGACTGGCATTAGGAAAATTGATCTGGCATTATAATGATAACAACACAACTCAATTTAGACTGGCAGTAGGGAAGGTTCCTGCCATTATAATAAAAATTCTTCAACTGTAATCTGTCTGGAAGTAGGAAATGGGGCCTGCCATTGTAACGAAAACTCCCCAAATCGATTGTAGCCGCGCAGTAGACAATGGGGCCTGCCGTTAAATGAAAATCTCAACTTCTTTGTGAATTGCAGTAGACAAGTGGACCTGCCGTTATCATCACAACTCCGCAACTCGCACTTTACATCGGAACATCGTCTGTGGACCTCCCTATGCTGTTTCTCGGATAACGCCAAGAGACATGCAATTTTAAATAATCTTATTCACTTCATGTACAGTAATTTACTTCGATATCCGTATACAGTGTAGAATACCGTAGCGAAGCACGGGTACATTTGCTAGTAGTTTATGAAATAAAATATTTTACACAAGAGCCACTAAAGTGATAAGTTTACGTTACTCGGTTCTAAATTGCGTGAACACCTCACTCATAACGTAAAACGTGGATGTTGTGTAAATAACTGTTGTGTCGGTATTATTTTTACTGTCAATAAAATGGCTGAATAAAGCAATAATATTACATGCGTTAGGCCTATATATTGTGCAATTGAACACTCTTTCATTATTCATTTTATCATAATCTCGTACGACATTTAGGGTATAAGGTAATTTAGGGACATCTCCACACACTAAGTAAAAAAACTGTAATTTTGATCACACTTTATTTACAAATTATTTCAAGTATTTTCCTGGTGATTCTGTACACAGTTAGTTTATATTTTCTGATATTTTGGGGAAAAAGAAACATTACTTAACAATTTTAAGTATCAAGTAAATATGCAAAAATGTCCACTTCTCCCGCAAGTAGAGAGAATCTGACACAAGATGAGACCTCGGAAGAATGATACGCAGTGGGTACATATAAACCGTTCATCGTTACCATTTTCCACACACACCTTGTGGAACCAAATTCTGCATTCCGCACTACATTGGACCCATGTCCGATTACAGTTGCCATCATAGAAATAGTCATTACATACTGCGCAGTAATATTTGAGCCATTAAGGCCTGCTTGAGGAACTAGCTTCGCGTAGCCAACACACCGAGTTCTGGTTGGTGTCTTCCGATTTAAAGGATTCTGTTAATTTTGGCTTTTTCACTTCGGCAGATTTTCTCGGTAATCCTATGAAGGTACCATGGCCGGTTCTAATGCTCTTCTTCCTTTTCGATTTCCAGATCGTGTTCTTAATATCGGAATTGGGGACAGTTCCATGATTGAGCACCTGACTAATACTAAAAACGTTTTCATTCGTCCTCTGAAGTAGGAGGCGAGCCTCTGAGGCCGGGAGAGTTGTTACGGTGAAGGAGATGCACGGAGAAGGTGAGGAGGTTGGCGACCGTGGCCTATACTAGGCATTCGCTTTAGTGCAGGAGAATGGAAAACCACGGAAAACCATTCTCAGGACAGCCGATGGTTGGGACTAGCCGTGAGGTCCAGGCTTGTCCCGTCTCCCGAATGCAGGGGCGTAGAGCCACGGTAGAGCCGTGGCCACCCCTCCTCTTTGAGTAGTACTCTTTGAGCACCTGATTGTTAATGTAGGTGAAGCTTCATATTCCTCTGATAGTGTAACAGTATTGGCATCATATACTACAGTGGTATTTTCTCCAACATGTACGCGAGTTGAACCATTTTCATCCAACGCAAGTCATATTAAAAATGTCATCTTGGAGGATATCGGGATTGTACGGTCTTCGATATCTGTAGGTGTGATGTTGGCGTTATTGTGATCAGTTTGGACATGTTTGATCCAAACCGTTGTCGTCTTTAATGTTTGTGAGCACATCAATACTTTCTTTGTAAGTCGGTTGTCATCTGGCCTCATATTAGCCATGTCGATAAAATTTCAATCGTCGTTTACTGAAATCTGTTTCAATGTTTGAGCATTGTTCTGTGATCTTGTGCGATTGTAGACGATATCCTTCATCTGTAAGTTTTGGGCTAAGGATTTTTCGGATGATTTGCCTTTATTTATTTATGGTTCACTAATCGGGAAAACTAGGGACCACGAAGTTTCATTATACGTTCTACATGAAAATGAAATGAAAACCCTCAGCCTGTTTTCCAGTCATTCGACCAGGTCGGGAATGAAATGAATGAAGTCCCCATCTAGCGGCGAGTATAGGAATTGTGCTAGCTGTCGAAGCCTGTCGCACTCCTCTGTGGCAATGATTTCACTGGCAGATGACATTAAATAATATTGGAGAGTGTTTCTGGAATGAAAGATGACAAGGAAAACCCAAGTACCCGTAGAAAAATGTATCCCACCTCCACTTTGTCCAGTGACCAAGATTTGAAACACGGTACCCAGCGGTGAGTGGCCGACGCGCTGCCGACTGACCCACGGAAGCTCTATACATTCTACATATATTATTATTATTATTATTATTATTATTATTATTATTATTATTATTATTATTATCTGAGTGATGAGTGCATAGACTGGTTTTATGTAGCTCTCCACGCCCCCTTATCCTGTGCTAACCTTTCCATTCTACGTAACTGCTGCATCCTACATCTGCTCTAATCTGCTTGTCATATTCATACCTTGGTCTACCTTTACCGTTCTTACCGCCTACACTTCCTTCAGAAAACTAACTGAACAAGTCCTGGTTGTCTTCAGGTGTGACCTATCATTCTATCTCTTCCTCGGTTCAAACTTAGCCAAATCGATCTCCTCTCACCAATTCGATTCAATATCTCTTCATTCGTGATTCGATCTACCCATCACACCTTCAGCATTCTTCTATAACACCACATTTAACAAGCCTCTATTCTCTTTCTTTCTGAGCTAGTTGTCATCCATGTTTCACTTCCATGCAATGCCACGCTCCAGATTAAAGTCTTCAGAAACATCTTTCTAATTCCTATATCACTGTTCGAAGTGAGCAAATTTCTTTTCTTAAGAAAGGCCTTCTTTGCTTGTGCTAGCCTGCATTTTATGTCTTCCTTACTTCTTCCATCCTTACTACACAGGACACAGGCAAGTGTTGCAGTACACTGTACTAGTTCCCGTCCGATCTTACGTTGAAGTATTTGTTAGATGTGGCTTGAAGGTGACAACCAGATATCTGGGATCCAGAATAAGTGTCCCTTCACACCGCACTGTCACTTTAAATCTAGTCTCGCGGGGTGAGTGGCTCAGACGGTTGAGGCGCTGGCTTTCAGACGCCAACTTGGCAGGTTCGATCCTGGCTCAGTCCGGTGTTCAAATAGGCTACGTCAGCCTCATGTTAGTAGATTTACTGCCACGTAAAAGAACTCCTGTGGAACTAAATTTTGGTACCTCGGCGTCTCCAAAAACGGTAAAAGCAGTTAGTGGGACGTAAAGTCAATAACATTATTATTATTAAATCTAGTCTGTCGTATAATCAGGTGGAAAAAGCATACCCCTGATTTAATAGCTTGTAGAAGCCATCTGTGAAGATAACTGTGTTATAGATACATCTGACTCATACAGACTGAAGAGAGTTGATGCAGTCTATGACCCGGGGTAGTTCGCGTTGCTTTCCTCTCTGAACCAGAATTTTCCCTCACATACAATTCCATCAAGCACACTGAAATGCAAACACCAGCCGGTCCCATTGTATACAATCCATCCAACAAAGAGACTGGTTGCATAAGGAATGGTATTAGCATCGCTCGTACCCCAGTCACTTTCCCCTTGTGGATACATCCCCTGCCTAGGGACCAGGGACTCTCGGCTTGGGAGCGTGAGTTGGCGACCACGGTTCTCCTAGCTGAATCTGGCATTGCTTCCACTTACGTGTGCCATCTCTTCACTTTCGTATTTCCCGCCGGACCTTCCTTGGTCAATTCTTGTTTCTTTCCGAGGTTTTATAAGGCTAGAAAGTCTTCCGCTTTTATGCCCTTCGTGGCCTTTCCCTTCTTTGGCCAATACTTCATTTTTCGAAGTGTCGGACCAGTTCCATTTTCCTTCTGGTCATTAGTAATAGCGGCAGTTTGCCCGGTTGTACTTCCTAGTATAACTACAATCACCATCACTAGCCACTTTGATCTTGTCTAACCCAAACATGAGGCTGAGACAGATCTAGGAAAGTACCAGACTACCACTTCCCTGTAAACACCACGTCCCATCAGGACTGGATAAGAGTTATAGCCTACTATTAGAAGAAACAAAACCTTGTATACCAAAATGTTCTCCCTATCTATTATTTTCATTAAGACTGGTCTCGCCTCCCAGCCATATATTATGTATATGGAGTCCACCAGAACAATGTCCGTTGTGCTACGCTGACGTGTAAGGGAAAATGAACCTTACCGTAGCCTATTGTAGAAATGTATATTTGCATGAAGTATTCACGCACTTCTACAGTATAATATTGTACCGTATCCTGTCACATATTCGGCCTAGCTCAGCGTAAAAGCGCGTGGAACGTCCGGATGGGGGCAATAACATCTCTACTTACTAAGGTATACTAAAAGTATACGGACAAGTAATTCGTATATATAAAACTAGTGAATGAGAACGCAGGTAATCGGGTATAATAGGTTTATTGAACTAAAACATAGGTTTGAAATAATACTAATTAAATAACAAAAGCAAACAAACGAATAATCGTCCATTATCTTGGTCAAAGAAAGGGATACGCGCATTTATATTAATGGACATAATTAACAATCGTATGCAGATTGAATTGGGTAACGAACCCGAGTAATGTGAATCATTTTACATAGAATATGAACAAGTTACTTTACTTAATTATGTGGTCTGCCTCGTAAAGTCCTTAGTTCTTTGCCCGAAGACTTGATCTGAAACCGTTCATGAGATACGAAATAATATCCGGTACACTGGTAATTGGCCTAACTTACATATGTACATTCCAAATACACGGACTCAAGTATATAAAACACTTGTTCATGACTGCATCTAAATTACCCATTAGCAACAGATAAGGACAGAACCGTGCTTCCCTAAAATTAGCCAACGGGCTAAGCTATCGCCGTTACTCAGTAAAGGACATTACAAGACAAAAACAATAAATGCACTGGACAACAATAAACAACACAAGGTAAATATACATAAATCGCACCTGCAAAATAAAACACACACAAATATGCAGTGAAGTTGATAGATGCGCCGGGATTCGATCCCAGCATACTCAGACTCCGAAGATTGCATGTCTCACATAGACACAACATTCCAGCCTGACTCCACCCGACAGGGGACATCACCTGGTTAGCAACACACATTTAAATAACTGGGCTTGCAGTCGGCAGTTCATGCAAATAACGGTACTCATTCTGAGCTCGGCGCACAGCCTGCAGCTGACTCAGGCTTTCTCTACCTGGAAGACAAATAACTGGTCGTGGCTTCATCAACTTCCTTGTTTCTGCACAATGACACAAAATTCCCTCTTACAAAAATAACACACAGCCCACACATTCACGCGCATAATAACAGGCTGGCTTAACTAAAACACATATAAATCAGGGCTCCCAGTAAAACACCATGGCTTCGTAGCTTTTCTTATATCATTACAGCCCCGTCAACATCTCACGGCAATTCTAGCCTCACATATAAAACATCCTTGGTTCGATAACCGTTACATTCATGGACTTGGCTGCCACCAAGTTGAAGACCATGTTCTGTAATCAACGGTGAATATAACTCTACCGTACAACTCCTTGCAACTGAAAATTTCAAGCTTCATGCATAGAAAACATCCTGATCTTATGCAGTCTCTAGTCTACTCCGTACAATATAGCGACGTTGTTTGCGCGCAGCCCATTTTGTATTTATATATAACACTTAGCTCTGGGCCTAAACATGCAAACAGCCCTGAACGTATTTAATTTTTACTTAAACCGAGCAAAGCAAATGCCTCACTGGCTTACATTTAACCATTTAATTACATTATTTAAGAATGAACTAGTGCAACAAATATGACTTCACATGCTTATAGAATAGAAGGACTTAACTTAGCAGCCATCTCTCCATCAGCGACGAATCACATGAACGCTATGGCGTGTGTGCCTAGCCCATGATAACGACACTCAGCACAGGGATGAAGGTCCTCGCCTCTAGGCCTGGATACATCTTGGTGGTCATCTGCTTGATCCTGGTCGTGTCTGGAATTTCGGGAATCACTTCAGAACATCTACTTCACCGCTTAGCCTGATCGTACACAAGATTTCAACCTTAGGGTTAGGCTACCACTAACTATAGCCTCCGCGCAAATGTTAGCCCAATCTGTGCGGCACTAATTATGGGATCTACCCCGGTTGAAATCAGTCCTTGACAGCAGTTGTATTTTACACGGCTCGCTCACGTTACTACCACGATCCGCGTGCACATTATAAATGTTTATACTACTTAATATCGTTACTAACTCTTGTGAGCTAACTCACGGCGACTGATAACAGTTTCATAAATAAATGGATCTAATAAGTTCGTGAATTACGCCACGCCGCACCTGGCGTTTCAGAACAGTGAATGAGTATCAACTAGAACTGACTATCATTGACGACTGACTATCACTCACGACTGAGAATCACAGAGAGCTGAGGATCAATGAGAGCTGTAAAACGAATGAGAGAGTTACTCCCTTGAAGCAACCTTTTATAGCCTTAAGAGGACGCCGGGCTCGAGTTAATTCCCCGTCTAAAAACTGCTTTCCTTTGTGACTGCCTACCAGATGTCAACGGCCACTCCTGCAAATACGCACTTCTCTATACTCAGCGCAAGTAAATAATATTATCGACTCCTGGCATTCGATAATTCTGTTCTTAATTATGTGCGGTCTCAGATCTGTGGAATTAGCATAGTAGCGGATTTGTTGATTTAAATTCATATGTTTCCAGCCCTGGAGAAGAGAGGTTTGTCAACCTGTAACAATTGTTCTGTAGATCCCCTCGTATAAATCTCACCCCCCTCCGGGTTGCTGCGCTTGGGCTTGGTGTTTTAGTAGGGGACTGCTTGAATGAAATCACGGCTTCTAGCCCAATTCCAAACTCGGAGAATTCATTCCTTCCGGAGCAATATGGGGTTCTCACGGCCTATGGCACGGCCATCTAGTGTTCCTTCCTTCAATCCCTGCAACTCTATGACGCTTTGGAATAAAATTATGCCACAGTAATCTTTTAAATAAAGTGAAGCATATTACAATATGGTTCAATATATTTATGGTTCATTTTCTTTTACACCTTTGCATAGAAAAACGAAGACAACGAACATTGTTCTGATGAACTGCATGTGCATGTGTGGCTGGAAGGCGTGACAAGTAAGGATAATAATGGACAGGAAGAAAATTGTGACGAGGCCTACGAGGTTTGGTTTCCTCACTGACGTTATGTTTGAGTTTGTCCAGCCGTTTGGTCGCAGTAACGACTACGAGACAATCTGAAGCTATAAGTCCTACACATTGTAGGGCCTACATAATATGCACTGTACTCCCGCGAGAGCCGTTGGTTGTTATCGATACCGTACATATATGTATATAATAAGAGATTTGTCTGTACATTGCTCAGAATTTAAAAATAAGGGTATTCACGCTGTGTGAAAATGTAGTTTAGGGGAAGGCCTAAAATTTAATTCTCGGATATTTATGTTATCGATAAATACTACATAACTAAAGTTGTATACAATATTATTAAATTGCCGATCGTTTATGTCTTATACATTTTTACAGTACCGGCTATGATAACAGAGATATTCATGAATTTGTAGTTTTGTTGCCAAGTCCATATCAGTGCCGAGTCACAAGAAAATGGGTAAACAGAATTTAATGAAAATTGGTATATAAAGTAGGGAAATATGGAACTACAGTCTACGCTATAAATAGTGTTATAAGATGCCCTAATATCACAGAGTCGGAAGAAAACTAAATGTGAAGACCTACAATATAGAAAGCTCACACAATTGATCAACAATAACATTACATCGACCATTGTTTCTTGTGATGTGCTCGATCCTCCTATACTGCCTGCTCTGTGCGAGCCTTTTTGCGACTACGCGGCGACAAAATTTGTCCGCCAGATGGCATCCATAGACGCACAATGTTCTAAACTTATTCTAATGACGACAGCCTACAAAACACTGTGCAGTGTGGTCATATGCTCACTGAAGCTCGTAAATTACATCACTAATATTAAACATCGATAATATTACCTGTTTGAAGTCGCAGTTGTCCTCTTCATAAACAATTTAAAGATTTTCTTGGACGAAGGCTTGGAGTGGTACCGTACTTTTTGTGTTCTTGCCAACGCAATATCAAATAATAGAGGTCTTACGAACTTGGTTAGGATAATAGCACTAACAGTTTGCTGATGTTCTTTAACCTCACACTGTAAAAAAACACATTCTGAAAGTTTTTCTATTTGTTTTACGTCGCACCGATACAGAGAGGTCTTATGGCAACGATGAGATAGGAACGGCCTATGAATGGGAAGGAAGCGGCCCTGGCCTTAATTAAGGTAGAGCCCCAGCATTTGTCTGGTGTGAAAATGGGAAACCACGGAAAACCATCTTAGGGCTGCCGACAGTGGGGTTAGAACCAACTATCTCCCGGATGCAAGGTCACAGTTGCGCGCTCCTAACCGCATGGCCAACTCGCCCGGTTTTCTGAAAGGGAAGACGTCGCAGGTCCTCGTATTACGCTCGTACGTTTGAAGGACTTCGACAATAGGGCACAGCAGCGTAAACGAACTCTTGCAGATGCTTCACCAGAGCAACAAAACAAGGTTTCGGGTATCGAACTCCTCCTCTGTCCTGATGTATAATCAGTTCCATTTAGCGGTGTCGAAGCTCTAGGCAGTGAGATGTCGTTGACATAAATGCCACACTCCATCCTCTCTTCAACAACACAAACCTAGTACTCGCAAATGAGGATTTGATTTCCTGTGTCTAGTTTGACTGGAATATTATCGTCTGTATATCTGAGGTTGTCCAGAATGTCTAAACATGAACAATTTTATTTTGTGATTGCCCGTCACAATTCTTATCACAAAGAATCCACTATCCTCCACGGCTTTAATCACCTTCTGAAAAAATCCGCAGCCTGTTTCCAGTCATTCGACCGGGTCAAGAATGGAATGAATGAAGCCCCCATCTAGCAGCGAGGATAGGAATTGTGCCGGCTGCCGAAGCCTGTCGCACTCCTCCGGGGCAATGATTAATGAATGACAGATGAAATGAAATGATATTCGAGAGTGTTGCTGGAATGAAATATGACAGGGAAAACCGGAGTATCCGGAGAAAAATCTGTCCCGCCTCCGCTTTGTCCAGCACAAATCTCACATGGAGTGACCGGGATTTGAAACACAGAACCCAGCGGTGAGAGGACGGCGCGCTGCCGCCTGAGCCGCGGAGCCTCCATCACCTTCCGAAATAAGGTGTAAAGGCAAAGGTGCAAGAGTAATCTGAGGATATCCAATTACTTCCGTTATTAGGTCCTTGCCTAGATAAAGCCGACAGCCGCTTTTCTCTTAATTCCCTTCTAGACGGTATTTCATGGAGTCGTATCTTCTCTGGCTGCGAACTACCTTGCCGCGATTGGCAAAATGGTACACAACAGTTGAATATTTCGGGGAAAGAATCTGAAGTTTCAGTTCTACGAAAAATATACCTTGCACGAACGGAAAGAAACAAGTTACTTTTGAAATATCTATAAGCATAACATGATTAATTCATTTCACAGTTCGAAATAACTCCGGTTTTCACACACATTCATGCACCAATAACACAGTGCTACACCTACACTAACAGCGAAGATTGTGCGTCTACTGCTGCACTCTTACGGCGACTTGGAGAAATATTGGTAGTCGCGCCTTCCTGTGTTAAACTAGTGGCATAGAGCAGGCAGTATAAGAGGATCGAGACGGCGGTGGCTTTATGTCTTCTGCTGCCACTCATCTCCGATAGATTGGGTTACTGCTGCGTACCGAGTATAACAGCCTGCATGAATACTGGCGGAAAGTAGCTGGGGAGTTATATCTCTCTCTTCTTTAGCATGCCATTCCTCTGGTTCATAAATTTTCTGATACTACCGGTACGTAACACACTGGTTCATCATAGCATTCCAGCTATTCGATCCCTACTGTTGGATCGGCACCGTTAAAAGTGAGAAAATGTGCGAGTTTTCATTTGATAAAGTATTTTATATGATAACATAGCTTTTACTCGCTATATTCCTACTGACGTCATTGTAATGACCTATGTTAACTTGAGTTGCGAAAACCACAAAAACAGTCTTTCTGAGAATTCCATAGCGAAGCAGGGGTACATCAGCTAGTAAATATCATAAAGCGTGCTCCCTCGACTGAAATTAATTATTCCACTATTAGGTAAATTTATTTCATTTCATTTCAATATAGGCACCTGAGCCAAGGCTCTTCTTGGTGCAATACAAATAAATGACAATGGCAGCTATATTCACAATCTGATTACAAAATAAAATACAGTAAGTATATAATTTAACATGGTGTAAGAGATAAGATAGGACAAAGCTTCCTAACCATAATTACCATACTACTTCAGGTATTTAGTTACATTACTCTTGAAGATAGATAAAGTTGGTAACATTTTTATATTTTTTGGAAGCGAGTTATACATAGTTATAGAAAAATGCCAAAGAGAGTTTTGACCATAACTAGTGGAATGAACCTGATTGTAGTGAATATTATAAATAATTCTTGTTTCATAATTATGAATCTGTGAATTGGTAATTACTGATGTGTTTGAGCGGACTAATTTGTTTTGAATTTTATAGATCATAATTATAGAAGCCTTTATGCGGAGGTTTGGAAGTGATAATATATTACAATATTTATACAGATCTTTAGTCGGTGTCAGAATGGGCAGTTTGAAAATTATTTTTAGTGCTCTCTTCCTAAGAACCTCTACCTTTCCAAATAATTCTTTATTACAGCATGCCCAGACATGTATCATATAAGAGATGTGGCTTTCAATAAGAGCATAGTAAATACCCTTCAACAACCCACGAGAAAACTTATATCGCAATCTACTGAGGATACCAATCACAGGGATAATTTTATTACAAATAGTCTCCACGTGATTACTCCACGACAGATTTTCATCTATAATCAGTCCTAAGAATTTAGTACTGTGCACTTTCATTACTCTTTGATCGAAGAAAAGCAGATTTTAATCCTAATTTAATACATATAAAGGTTTGTGAAAATTTATGTAGTTTGTTTTTGTTAGATTGATAGTTAATCGGTTGGAATTAAGCCATGTTTCAAGTAATCGAATATCCTGCTGCATATTTTGTTCAAGTTCATGATTGCTAGAGCCTGTATAAAAAATATTAGTGTCATCAGCAAAAATGGATAGTCTTCCATTTAATTTAAGGTGACCAATATCATTAATGAAGATAAGAAACAATGAAGGCCCAAGCACAGAACCCTGATTCCACCACCCCTATTATGTGATCTAGAGCAAAAGAGACCATCATATTGTACCGGAAACACCGCTACGAGAGAAGTTCGAAGTATGTTTGTTGAACTTCGCGCGAGATGGAAGGTAGGCAGCCCGCCGAACGCAGTGACGTACCCAGTGAGTGACGTGGCTGCCGTAAGCCAGCTATCCGCGACCATATATGGTAATGATCCAGCTCGTCCTCAAAAGTACATTTTGAGCTAATTTATCGCTATTTTGACATTGCCAACTTAAAAGCCTCTACAATGGACATCATCTCTTCAGATTTCAAGAAAATCCACCGAGTATTATAGAAGTTATAAGGGTAGATAGTACCCGAGTTCTAGACACTTCCATGCGAACGTGTATAAAAGGAGGCCCACCCGACCTACGAATTCAGTGTGTCTGTCACTCCGCCGTCTCTGTGACACGGATGACAAGAGAAGTGTTGTGCGTGTCGAACTTCTAGTCGACAGTCTGCGAAATCCAAGTTCGGTATTTTCTCTAAGTGTTGTATCAAGACTTTATCATATTCTTGAAGTGCCTGAATGGGACTTTACTTTTGAGAGCATCGTATTGGAACTTTGTCATATTGCCACATTGGGACTTTGTCGTGATTATACTTTGATATTTTCTTAAAGTGCCATATAAGAACTTTTTTTTTTTTTTCCTGAAGCGTCTCATTGGAACTTAGTTATTTTCGCCAAGTGTCGCGATAAGACTTTATTATTTTCTTAAGGTGACGTACTGGAACATTGTCATCGAAACTTTATTTTCTTCGAGTGTCGTGTTGGGACTTTAACATTTCGACACGTTGGAACTTTATTTTTTTCGAGTGTCGTGTTGGGACTTTAACATTTCGGCACATTGGAACTTTGTTATTTCTACACATTGGAACTTTTTTTTTGAAGTGCCACATAAGGACTTACTTATTCGACGACGATTGAATTTCACGCGTGTTGTGTATCACATTGAACTTACGTTTCGAACTTATTCGAACTTATATTTTTGAATCGATTTCTGGAACATTGAACTTAGGGGACATTCAACATTACGTTTAATTGTGAAATATGCAATGCTTTCCAAGTGCTGCACAGGGACTTATGTTTCGATTCTTAAAGACTGTGACAATTCAGAATACGCATATCGCATTTCCCGAAAGCCTAGAACTTTCCAGTATTTTGAGTGATCCATAATTTATGAAGTCAGACTTTTTCTTTCGAATATTATTTTCTTTAATGGCTATTCACTTCGCTTATTAATGCAACAGGACAGTTTCCGAGTGCTACTTATTCAGTTCATTGCCAATATGTTTTAAATCTTCAGAACTATGCATTTAGGACTGCAGTGACAGTAATCCTCTAGAACATTCTGACTTACAGTGGGCTTGCATTATGAACCTGCATTTCTACCAATACTTGTTCTTCGAGTGATTATTCCAGAACATTTTGATTTAATATCTAGAGTGCAGTAACCATAATTAAAGGGTCATATCTGTTCAGACAGTGCCCTGAATGTGTGGAGTGCCGTGCAGGAAATTCAGGTGTGAATTACGTCTCGAATCGAACCCAGGAACGTGTGCCAATCTTCGAGATATTCCAGAACGTCGGGGCATTCCAGAACGTCGAGACTTCCAGAACGTCGAGACATTTCCAGAACATCCAGACATTCCAGAACTCCTCATCCGAGCAGGTGTGGTCGCTGCCCAGTCGATGTCCAGCACCATCCCAGGACTTGGAGGTACCAACCAGCCACGACACTTCCACGCTGCTGTACGAAGGTGATATGAACTTGCTTTTGATGATCAATAAACTCAATTTATCAAAATAATCTCTCAAATTGATAACTATACCTCTCTCTGTACCAGCTCCAATGATAAAGCCACTCCCTAGGTTAAGAATCATGCTCGTTCATTTAATATCAAGCGCCTTAAAGATATGAACACATTTTTACGGGTACAATATCCATTTAGATTAAAATATTTTTCTTCCTCAGGGGAAACCCATGTTTCAACAATTACAATGATTTCAGGATATTGTGCTTCCTGTATTGTATAAAGTAAATTACTCCACTTATTACGAATACTTTGGGAGTTGATGTACAGAAATCTAATTCCATCTTTGTTAGTAAGCTCCTGTAGTTCACTTAGTTGGAATTCAGAACCTTCCATAAAAAATAATGTTGATTTTTCATGTGTCTACAAGTAAATAGCCTACCTAAGTCCTAAGGGGAAGAGAGAGCTAAGACATCATCTATGTTTTTGATATGTATAATGCTGGAAGTATCATTTCCCCTTACAAAAATTCTCCCATCCCTTGACCACACATACTTGAAGCCTTTCGCTCTAAGAAGACCTTTAGATTTAGCTGTTAGGTGGTCATTGATGTAAATAGTATGGTTAGTGGCATTAATATTAAGTGCAGTGGATGAAAGTTGCCTAACATTTTTCTTTGCAACCATAAGTTCATGCTTCTTCCATCTATTCACGAACTTAACCACAATAGGTCTAGGCAGAGATTTATTGGATGTTGGAATTCTATGAGCAATGTCAATGTCTGTTTTATTGATTACACAGCCAACTGTTGACCCAATATTCGTGACTAATTTATATACATCTTCACTTTGTAGTTCTGGTATACCATGAATTTCCACGTTATTACGTCGTGAGTATTGATTAAGTTGATCAATCTCGTCACAAGATTTCGATTTCATAGTTTCAAGTTCTAGTTGCAGTTCTTTTATTTTTGTATCTTTTTCATTCACTACCTTTCTAAGATCTTCAATAATCTTCGTATTGAAGTCGATGCTGTCCTTAAGCCTGTCAATTACTTTATCGATTAGTCGCTCAAGGATACAATCGAAGAACGTAGAAGTACTCAGTATTTCACGAACAGTTGATTCTAGATTGTCAAGTCCACTTTCAGCAACTTGGATGTTAGTTTCGTCCACTTCGAGACACTTTAACTGACCCTGGGTATCCATCATGCTGCTGTTCTTGTTCTTATTCTTTTGCTTTTGCTTATTCCGTGACATAACCTACAATTACACTACCACAAAACGAGAATAAGAAATTATATAATTACACAGCACTTTAAGGTTAGCCAGCAGAACGTGATTTTTCCTTTCAATAGTCACTAGGAAATGTACATTGCTATAACGTTGGAAAGCTTCAAACTCCTTTAATTACCCGCCACAAACACTATTTTAAGAGACAAACATACATCACACAATATTACAGCCGCCATATTTTCCCTGGTTGTTCTTCATTCATATCCCATTCTACTAACTCAAACTTCCACCTACAATTAATATTGTTACAACATTTTGACTGAAAAGAACACATCGTGGTTTATGAAGTCGACAGTCCCCCGCAGCTTAGCATAGCAGACATTTCCCAGCTACCTGCGGCAGCCCCCCCTCGGGACAATTCATCTGTCGTGTCTCTTGTTTTAAATACGTCTTGGTTTGCCGACGGACCATGAAACGACCGAGAGACTCCAAGTTTTCTCTCTGAACTTGGCGAGTCCCTCGGGCTTCCTGCGATGGATTCCTTCAGGACTCTTAAACAAATAGAACCAAACAAGAAGAGGGAAGAAACAGTCGTTATTCTTGTGCCAGTGTTGTTGGGCCATCCATTGTTGCTGCGTCCACACATTTCATTAGGAATTACAGCAGCTAACTTCTACCGGAGTCCTCCAATTCTCTAAAAGTACTGGAGGACAAGTACAGTCGTGAGGAGAACAAGTCGAAAAGGTGAAAGAAATCTATATTAAGTTCAATTCATTTGATGAAATGTATTTGTCTCTAAGTTTCTGAAGCTGACCGCACTCAAGTACACCAAGAAAAGGATTACAATATGTAGGCCTACAATCATTGCAAAAATCAAATAGTACTGATAACATTTGAGGACTTGAAAGAGAAGTAACTACTAAAGGGTTACACTTTGTCCCTCCCCACTTTTCTGTACACATCCAGAGTGTACGAAACCCTCGGGCAGAATTCCTCACAAAGAAAGATGAAAACGATTCATGGCTGGAGCTGAAAAGCACATATTTTAAACATTTAATGTTCTGAAGTATTGAATCAAGGCCCTTCGAACGGCATAAGAAAGAATTAGGTCAGCCCTCTCTTTATGCTAGTAAACACTGCTACGTGCAGCGCAATCGGAGGAGGAAATCATTAAGTAAATGACTTGCTGCCTTCGTCGGTAGATGCAGAGTGGGTCTCGGCAGCAGTTGGTCCGTGGTCCGATCGGCCAACCGAGCAGAGGAGGCGTGGGCACGGCTCTACCGTGGCTCTACGCCTCTGCATTCGGGAGACGGGACAGAGATGGACCTTACGGCTGCCCCCAACCGTCGGCTGTCTTGAGGATGGTTTACTGTGTTCTTCCATTTTCCTGCACTAAGGCGAATGCCGGGACAGTTCCACGGCCGCCAACCATCTCACCTTCTCCGAGCATCTCCTTCACCGTAACAAATCTCCCGGCCTGAGAGACGGCGTCACCGTCTAAGAGGCCCGCCTTCCCATTTAGGGGAGGAATAAAAACGTTTTAGTAGTAGTTGCTCGCATTCAGCGCCGTATTCCTTACTTAATGTTGGTCGTAAGAGTCGTAAATTGTATAGACGTCTACTACAAATGACAACCTCATGCCATAGCGTTGGATTTTATGCACGAAATACGGCAAATGAAAGAGAATCCTTGCGTTCAGTGTTGTAGATTATATTTGTGCAGGATATAGGTGTTTTCATGTGACAAAATATCAGGTCAAATATTGTTTATGGATTGCTTTACGCCCTATTAAACTGTCTACGGGGCTGAAAAACATTGCCACTTTTTCTGAATTCATTTTAAACATCATTTATCAAATTAAAATTGACCTTCCACTAGCAAAAATATAACCCGAGTAGCTGCTTCACATTAATATAGTGGGTTTGTTAAGTTCTATTTGAGTAATGACAGTTTCTTTCTCCTCAAAAGTAGTTAAAACTTATTTCATGCCTTTCAGCCCCGGCCGATTGAAATGTAACAATTTATGTTCGGGAAAGCGTAAGTTTTCTATTTGTTTTTCGTCGCATTCACTTAGATAGGTCTTATGGCAACGATGGGCTAGGAAAAGGCTAAGACTGGGTGGGGGGGGGGGGAAATGACCGTAGTCTTCATTAAGGTGGGGTTAAGGGCGGATGACCTATTGTAGACGTGAGGCCCCTTTAAGCAACAAGCATCATCATCATCATCATCATCATCATCATCAATTAAGGTGGGCCTACAAATAATGCCTGGTAAAAGTGGGAAACCCTCCAGCGCTGCCTACTTCTCGAATACAAGCTGACAAACACTCGAACTGTAGAGCCAACTCGTTCCGTAAATACTGCTCAGTTATCCGTTTCTAATATAGATAGCATGGAGTGAAATCCGAGATGCTTCTTACACGTGTAATCATGTTGACCTGAACACAAATGATTCCTGTAGTCCCTATCATAGGCAGCATCACGGTGGTGTTCAGTGTTTGTGACTGTGGTAGGTAGGCTTGTAACATTTTACTGGCGGGGCGAGTTGGCCGTGCGGTTAGGAGCGCGCAGCTGTGAGCTCGCATCCGGGAGATAGTGGGTTCGAATCTCACTGTCGGCAGCCCTGAAGATGGTTTTCCGTGGTTTCCCATTTCCACACCAGGCAAATGCTGGGGCTGTACCTTAACTAAGGCCACGGCCGCTTCCTTCCCATTCCTAGGCCTTCCCTGTCCCATCGTCGTCATAAGACCTATCTGTGTCGGTGCGACGTAAAGCAACTACCAAAAAAAAAAAAAAAAGAATAATAATAATTTGTTGTTTCTCATAATTAATTGTTGGTTGTCTGACTCGTTGGCTAAACGGTCAGCGTACTGGCCTTCGGTTCAGAGGGTCCCGGGTTCGATTGCCGGCCGGGTCGGGGATTTTAACCTTAATTGGTTAATTCGAGTGGCACGGGGCTGGGTGTATGTGTCGTCTTCATCATCATTTCATCCTCATCACGACGCGCAGGTCGCCTACAGGTGCCAAATAGAAAGACCTGCACCTGGCGAGCCGAACACATCCTGGGATATCCCGGCACTAAAAGCCATACGACATTTCATTTCATTTCACTGTTGGTTATTAGTATACTGTTACGGCAACGGCCGTAGAAGTGTTGACACACCGATCTTGTGAGATCTCCGAAGTTAAGCAACATTGGGCGTGATCAAGATGTGGAGGGTTGCCACGCGCTGTTGGTGGGTGGTAAGGGAATGGAGAAGCGAAAGGAACTGACCACTCTACCGTACGTAAACTCCGGCTCAGGTACACCTCTGCGGAGGTTCGGACCTGCCTTCGGGCAGAATACACCCGTACCTTACCTTAGTATATTGTTACCGTTACAGTGTAAATGTACATAATATTTAGCTTTTAACTCATCTTCATAGACCAGTGTTTACGACCATACTTGTATTTGAGTTACTTTATTATGATTTTTTTTTCTTGAGTTTTGCTTTCATTGTACATTATAATGTGTTTTCCATATCAGTAATTTAACTTAGTTATCTTTGATTTCATAATATACATCTCTCTTATGCAGGTATGTACTATTTTGTAATGTACATAGTTAAGTGTAAGAGATCTAACGTCGCCACTGCTTGAGTCAAATAAATAAATAAATAAATAAATAAATAAATAAATAAATAAATAAATAAATAAATAAGTCGCATTATCTTGAGCCAGAGCACTTTTTTCCTGAACGGTGTATATGACTGCTCTGCAACTCTGCCCGGAACTCAATGCGAAAGCCTTCACTCCTGACAACACAATGTTCCAGCGGGTGTAAGACACGTAGGCCTATTTATTGCCACATCATTCTTGACAAATGTTAATAAAATAATGTAACCGTATCAGTGAGATGTACTGGAGTGAACTATGAATTCAGGCCGCGTCGCGGCGAGGGCCACGTAGCTGCGGGCTTGCATTCGGGAGATGGTGGGTTCGAATATGGTTTTACGTGGTTTCCCATTTTCACACCAGGCAAATGCTGGGGCTGTGTTTTAATTAAGGCCATGGCCGCTAACTTCCAGATCCTACTCCTTTGCCAACTTTACGTCACCTAAAAACGTCAAACATAAAACTTTACTCTAGTTTCCAGAGAGAAATTGTAACTTATTACAATTGTGAAGGTTTCAGTGGTTCGGCCTGTGTTATTAAAATATTTTATTGATGCTGTTTTCCCCTCTGTAGGTGGAGGCGTTAGAATACATCCACGGTGTTCCCTGCCTGTTTTAAGATGAGACTAAAAGGGGCCCCAGGGGTGAGTTGGCGATCACGGTCCCCCGCCATGAGTCTGGCAGTGCTTCCACTTGCGTAAGGCTCCTCATTGTCACCTTTCTTGTTCACTTCCGACACTGATTATTAGATTCCATTTTTCCTCTGATTAGTGTTAACAGAGGTTCGTTGGCCGGTTATACTTCCTCGTAGAACAATAATCACAACCATCGCCACCACGATGCTTGTTTGGAAAATAAGTATTAATGCGGAAAAATAATTAATTCCCTTGGGAAAAATTGAATGATCATAAATATGTCTTTGTATAAAATGTGTGACATGATGTTACCTAGCAACCGTGCGGGCTGTGATGTGAAGTACTGATGGATGGCCATGACATACAGCTGTCAAGGTACTGTTGTCAGGTAGCAGCGCGTCGCATCACACTGTCTCATTACACAAATTTTCGGATGACCCCCAGCTTAAAGACATATTTGTGTCAAAATTATTAACCTTCTTCAGCTTGTCACACTTTCTTTTTTAAGATGAAAATCTTAATCTACTATTGATCTGAATTCGAACCTCAGCCTTCCGGGTGGCAAACCCAGTAGCTAAGCCACTGAGCTAATCAGTCTCACACACACGCACAATGCAAGAATTGTACTGTAATTCACCACTGAAGTCAGCTGTGCAGGGAAAGTGGCATAAGGATTCAATTTATCGCCGAAACATTTATCGAAAATGCACATGCCAAATGTTTGGGTTTTTTTCGGAGACCCACTTGATCAAGAGCGGTGATATCATGCGGGTACGCGGCTCGTGGTTGTAGCGTACGGTGTGTGCCTAGGAAGACAAACACTATAGCCAGTCCTGACCCGGCCGGGAATCGAACCCGGGACTCTCTGAACGGAAGGCAACGGCGCCGACTATTTAGTCAAAAGCTGGACAATAATAATAATAATAATAATAATAATAATAATAATAATAATAATAATAATAATAATAATAATAATAATAAAGTGGAAACTACTACAACAGGAACTTAGAACTTTAATCAGAAGATGTCACCACCGAAATATTATGTAATTTTGTTGTTGTGCAGTTTCCTAAACTGAGTGAATTTATCCTTGTTTTGTTTGCCATTCATCAAGAAGTTTGGACAATTTTCTACAGATGGCAACACTAAAAAAAATTATGATCATGCCCTCTGGTGCAAAGTGAAAAAACTTATAATTTAAAGAAGTTTTGTATTTCTGGGTTTTTGTAACTGATTGATGTTCATTTATT
Source organism: Anabrus simplex (assembly GCF_040414725.1). NCBI lineage: Eukaryota > Metazoa > Arthropoda > Insecta > Orthoptera > Tettigoniidae > Anabrus > Anabrus simplex. The sequence goes on along the minus strand of NC_090272.1, from coordinate 24,616,713 downwards.
TTTGGGTTGGCAATATTTCCATTTTCTTTCCGCCAGTTTTGAATCTAGCCAATCACTAATTTCTGTAATTAATTTTCAACCTATCACAGGCTTCTTGTTCAATTTTGAGTGTTACTTTTGAACTCAACCAATAAAATTGAGAGAGTGTGGCTAGTTTAGTCTTGAATGATCTCGAACCTTCCATGAGGGTTTATAAACTGCGGCTTTTTACGTTTCTTGACCAATTGATAGTCGTCTATCTGAGTGTGTGGGTGCTTAAGCAGGAGGCGGGCGGCCTCTTTCGTCGGCAGCTAGAACATCTACAAGGTAATGGCCATATAACTATATTCTTTCTTGCTACCTCTGCAGTTTAATCCTTGGGAAAGGTCCGAATCTTTAACTATGTACCCTGCCTTTCTAAAATGTAAATCATCTTTCGGCTAATGTAAATACTTAGTAAATTCTTTAAGTGTAAATCGGGGATAGAGAGTGAATTACCCTCTCGAGCTCCCCTTCATATTGGTTTGAGGTGACTACGTTTTATAACTGTTTTTCGTTCTGTAATGTGGTAAAGTAATTTCTATACGAGTCACCTCAGTAGGTTGGGATAAGTCCCTGTTTCATCGGCCTAGAGCCCTTTAGGTTTTTAAGTTTTCATTGTCTTGGAGCGCAGTGTATGCCTCCATTCCTTTTGTGTTTGGGCCAGTTCTGTCCAGTTCTGTTCTTGTCCATGAAGGCCCCTTAGGTTGGGTCAGTAGCGTAGCCAGGATTTCAGTTTGGGGGGGCCCATTCATCCAGAAATTTTTTTTTTGATAGGTGTCCAAACTTCCAGAATTTAGGTGGTGTGGAATACCTAAAAAGGAAATGAGTGTCCTTGGATCCAGTAAGAGTGGCGGATTCCGGAAGCTAATTGTAATATTCTTCTTCTTCTTCTTCTTCTTCCCCGATTTTCCCACACCTGTGGTGTCGCGTGTACGAACTGTGTCTCACATGTGGATTTGGCCCTGTTTTACGGCCGGATGTCCTTCCCGACGCCAACCCTATATGGAGAGATGTAATCACTGTTGTGTCTTTCTTTGGTGGTTGGTAGAGTAGTGTGTTGACTGAATATGAAGAGGAAAGTGTTGGGACAAACACCCAGTCCCCGAGCCAGAAGAATTAATCAAACGCGATTAAAATCCCCGACTCGGCCGGGAATCGAACCCGGGACCTTCTGAACCGACGGCCTCAACACTGATCATTCAGCCAATGAGTTGGACTCCAGAAGCTAATATTAATATACCGGTACATTATATATAAAATGTTTAATAAAAGTACATTCGTTAAAATTTCTGGGGTGTCTGGACCCCTTGGACGACCCCCCACAGGGTACCTCTGTTACACCCATCCCAACATAACAGCAGCATTTCATATATTCCGAGCACAAGTGAAATGAATGCAAGAATAAACAGTTTGAATAAAGATGCAATATTCTGGCTTAGAATAAATGCGGTAATGTTATTATAATAATGGTCATGTGATAAGCAATAAAGAAGTGACATTTTATACAAATAATACGGCAAAGAAAAAAACACACACGCGCGCGCGCGCGCGCGTCGAATACAGGTTTCTCGCCCTTCTTGTCCATGGCTAAATAATGAAGCCAAGAGAATGATGGCCCACCGTGACCCGTTATTTCAACATTGTAAACAAACCCTAGATGACACAGACTTTGAATCTTACCGCATCTTAAGAAATCGCAGAAAGCAGTTAATCAGAAATAAAAAATGTATATATCTCCGGAATTTAGCTAACAACTTACATTTTAATCCCGCATGGGACCAACTTAGAGCTCTGGGAATAGGAAAACATCAACAGAGACAGACAACTCCTGACATTCCACTTGACGAACTGAACGATTACACTACCTAACCCCAATTAACTTCACCGACTCTCCGCCCTCCCCTCCAGCCAATCCGCCATTCACATTTCACAGTGTCAGAGAAAATCAGGTTAAAAAGCTTCGTACTCAACTGAATCAAAGACTACTTTTATACATAACATTATGGGTGCTGTCCTGCCTATACTGACGCACATACTGAAATACTGTTTACTAAACGGAACTTTCCCTCCTGTCTGGAAAACAGCCAATATTATACCGGTACCTAAGAGTTTAGACCCACAATCACCCTCTGACTATCGTCCTATGTCCATACTCCCTGCGCTTTCTAAAGCCTTTGAACGTTTAGTATACGAGCAAGTTCTGGAATACCTATATAAAAATGCTCTTTTGGACCCCTTGCAATCTGGATTTAAGAAGAGTCTCTGTACCGCGACAGCACTTTTGAAGGTTACTGAAGATATTAGAAACAAAGCAAAGTCATCTCCGTACAGGCCATGAAAGCCCTTGGAGGAGTGGAAGGTAAAGGCTTCCACTGTCCGTAACCTCGCCACTTGGGGTAGAGTGGTTAGCTCTACGCCCGGCCGCCTTTGCCCCCAGGAATTAACCTGTTACTCATTTTTGGGTTGTAGGCTGAGTGAACCTCAGGGCCATATGCACCTCCGGAAGTGGAAGTCTCATTTCTTAAATTTTACGACTTCCTGACGGGGATTCGAACCCACGTCCTTCTGGGCGAGCCGAGCACGCCTTTACCGCCTCGGCCAGGCAGCCCCTAGATATTAGAAACGCTATGTACAAACGACTGCTCACTATACTTATCCTTCTTGACTTCAGTAGCGTCTTTGACACTATAGTAATTTCGACTATGATAAAGAAAATGGAACTGCTAAATTTCGACAAGGCCGCGCTTAAGGTTTTTAGTTCTTATTTGAGTAACCGTCCGCCTCTGTGGTGTAGTGGTTAGCGTGATTAGCTGCCACCCCCGGAGGCCCGGGTTCGATTCCTGGCTCTGCCACGAAATTTGAGAAGTGGTACGAGGGCTGGAACTGGGTCCACTCAGCCTCGGGAGGTCAACTGATTCGATTCCCACCTCAGCCATCCTGGAAGTGGTTTTCCGTGGTTTCCCACTTCTCCTCCAGGCGAATGCCGGGATGGTACCAAACTTAAAGCCACGGCCGCTTCCTTCCCTCTTCCTTGCCTATCCCTTCTAATCTTCCCATCCCTCCTCAAGGCCCCTGTTCAGCATAGCAGGTGAGGCCGCCTGGGCGAGGTACTGGTCATACTCCCCAGTTGTAACCCCCGACCAAGAGTTTGAAGCTCCAGAACACTGCCCTTGAGGCGGTAGAGGTGGGATCCCTCGCTAAGTCCGAGGGAAAAACCGAACCTGGAGGGTAAACAGATGATGATGATGATGATGATGATGATGATGATGATGATTTGAGTAACCGTCAACAGCGTGTAACAGTAAACGACAAAGCCTCTAAATGGAAAATGAAACTTAGTGTTACCCCACAGGGCAGTGTTCTACGGCCCCTAATTTTTTTGTGTTTATATCAATGACACACCATCTGTGACACGAAATAACACACACCACCCCTATGCTGACTATCTTCAACTATATCGACACTGCAAGATAAGATATTAGCAATCACCTCCGACGACTCAGTGTATATGCACAACGAAACTCTTTTATACTAAACTGCACAAAATATCAGGCAATCATAATTGGATCACGAAAATTACTGTGCTGCTCAAACAATGTCGCAATCCCGCCTATCCAACTGAATGGTAACATTATTCCCTACAATAAAACGGTTACAAATCTCGGCGTAATGATGAATGGAACAGTCGATTGGTCTGATCACACGAAAGAAATACGTAAAAAGATTTTTGGAGTTCTTCACCCTTTTAAACGGCAGAGGGATGTATTTCCATTTGAGCTACAGGCCAAACTAATAGAGACATTCATTCTCCCTATTCTTGATTATTGTGACGTTGTTTTAGTTGACATGACGAGAGAATAAACACTTAAACTTAAACGAGCACTGAATTCCTGCCTGAGATTTATTTACAATATCGGGTACGATGTTCATATCACCCCATACTATCAGGCTGTCTCATGGCTTATGTCTGAACGTCGGCAGCTACACACTTTAACGATAGTGTTTAGAGTGGTAGCTGAAAGACAGCTACTGTATATTTCTTCTAAATTCATATTTTTATCATCATTTCACAACTTAAATACACGTTCTAGATTCATTCTTTCTATTCCACTGCACCGCACAAATAAAATTAGTAGACCCCAGATTATGGAATACTCTGGCAGCTCAGGTCAGAGAAAGTAACTTCTTTTTAATCACGATTTAAGGTCACCTGCCGAGACTACCTGGTGAGGGCAGCTGACTGAATGGTTGAAGTATGAATGTGTGCGTGCCTGAGGATTAGTCATTTTAAGAGTTTTTAGTATTAATTAGTTTTAATATTAATTTAGTTAGTAATTTATTTAAATTTACTTTCAATTCTATTAATTGATGTAGTTTCAACTATTTTAAGTATCTCAGTATTTTTTTTTCGATTAGTATGTGGTTAAGTGTACGAGGGGGTCTGGAGCCCTAACTTCGCCAGTAATAAATCAATAAACAAACAAATAAATAAATACATAAATATAGAATGGAGCGTATGCATATACATACGTATTTTGTTAGTTGGTAAAGAAAAATACACGCCACAACATATGATAGGTAGAGTTTACCTTGTCCTATTAGTTTCCCTCGCGGTTAGGGCCACACAGTTGTGAGCTTGCATCCGGGAGATAGTGAATTCGAACCCCACTGACGGCAGCCCTGAAAATGGTTTCCCGTGGTTTCCCATTTTCACACCAAGCAAATTCTGGGGCTGTATCTTAATTATTAAGGACACGGCCGCTTCCTTCCCACTCCTAGGCCTTTCCTATCCCATAGTCGCCATAAGACCTATCTGCGTCGGTGCGACGTAAAGGAAAAGCACCGTAATATAAAGTTACAGTTTTGTAACGCTAATATTCATATCTATAATTTTTATTAACGTGCCAAAAACCAACGACATGGAGCTGTTGCAATTTTAACACCGTTTCAAGGGCCACCGACCAAAGCCGGGATTTGAACCTGCAAACTTGGACTCAGAATGACAGCGACTCAACCAACTGAGCCACATGAAAAGGAAGCGTTCGTGATTATTGTTGTAAATAGATGCAGTTAGTATTTTTACAATGGTTTTATGAGGAGCATTTATTAAGGCGTACGTTTTCCAACTGTCTTAAATGCACGAGGTCGGACAGAAGAACTAGCTGGAAGCTAAAGAGGCCTGCAGAGGTGTCGCTTCCTTCTCTGTTCACTTTTCCAAACCAAACTCCATGGCGTAACAGCCCCAAAGGGCCATCGCCTACCAAGCGACCGCTGTTCAGCCCGGAGGCCTGCAGATTACGAGGTGTCGTGTGGTCAGCACGACGAATCCTCTCCACCGTTATTCTAGGCTTTCTAGACCGAGGCCGCCATCTCACCATCAGATAGCTCCTCAATTATAAACATGTGGGCTGAGTGTACCTCGAACCAGCCCTCAGATCCAGTTAAAAATCCCTGACCTGGCCGGGAATCGAACTCGGGTCCTCCGGTAAGAGACAGGCACGCGACCCCTACACCGCGGGGCCGGCTGGTTACTTTTATGTCTTCTTATTTTAAAATTTGACTTAAGGCATCCTGCATTCGATTCCCGGCACTGACGGAGTTAAGAAAGGCATGGGATGGGGAAGATACAGCCTTGTTTTTGGGTGCATTAGAATTGGCCTTGAGTCTCCCGTAATCGAAATATCTACGACCTGGAAGGTAGTCACCTTCACGGGGCGTAGTACCAAAGAGGCTCCTTTTTATAAGAAGAAAAATTAAATGAAGATTCTACTTCCTCACAAACGAAGAACGACATTATCAATTTTACGAACAGTTTCAGTAATGCAGCCGGTTTATGTCAAGAGTACAGAAGCTATGATTGTACATGGTAACAATCAAAATCATCAGTATCTACTAATTTCGTGTGGCTATTTCTAGCCGAGTGCAGCCCTTGTAAGGCAGACCCTCCGATGAGAGTGGGCGGCATCTGCCGTGTGTAGGTAACTGCGTGTTATTGTGGTGGAGGATAGTGTTATATCAGTATCTACTGAAGATCCGTCACCGCACTCGGTGTCCGGCTCCATGGCTAAATGGTTAGCATGCTGGCCTTTAGTCACAGGGGTCCTTGGTTCGATTCCCGGCAGGGTCGGGAATTTAAACCACCAGTGGTTGGGGCTGGGTGTGTGTGTTGTCTTCATCATCATTTCATCCTCACCATGACGCGCAGGTTGCCTACGGAGTCAAATCAAAAGACCTGCACCTGGTGAGCCGAACATGTTTTCGGACACTCCCGGCACTAAAAATCATACGCCATTTCATTTTTTTACCGCAATCAGTAGGACAAGCTTTATTTTCATATCCACCAGGCGAGTTGGCCATACGGTTAGGGGTGCACAGCTGTGTGCTTGCATCCGGGAGTAGTGGGTTCAAACCCCACTGTCGGCAGCTCTAATGATGATTTACCGTTATTTCCCTTTTTCACACCAGGCAAACGCTGGGGCTGTAACTTAATTAAGGCCACGGCCGTTTCCTTCCCACTCTTACCCCTTTCCTTTCTCATCGTCGCCATAAGACCTACGGTGCGACGTAAAGCAAATTCTAAATAAAAATTTAAAAAATATTTTCACAACCCCTTCCAAGGAAAAGTTGTATCAACGCTACTGGCCTGGACTTACACCCCACCAACTGAAATTATGTTGTGGGTACGCCACTGCATCCACTCACCATTTAAGGTACAAGGTAAGCCAGAAGAATGGTTGGATACTCAAGATACACCACCGTAAATGATGGGATTATGGCTCAGAAGTATAAAGAAAGGTAAAGGACGGGATCTAGTGTTTTAAGTAGAATCCGTGTCAATAGAACGTGACTTCCCATTTTTAAAACGTGTCATGCATCGACTGCGATTCAAGCCTGGGCCGTCCTGTTGAGAAGATAGAACCATTGGGACTGAGTTACCACGCCCGCCAATTACAAAATACTTTCCCGCACTTTTGATAGCGCCATTTGAAGTTCCAATCCGTTCCCTGGCATTTGACAAAATATATAGGGCTGCCTATCGAACTTAGGCACGAATCCGCAATTGTCTTGCTACTGTTAGAATTTTAAAAATACATTTTCACAACTTACCAAGGATGCGCATAGTTCTGGCTTCTCAGCGACAAAACGGCCCCTCTTCAAAAAATGAGGAATTAAGTGCAGATCACAATCCTTTCACAGTTTTCCCAACGCTGCAACTTAAACACAGCACATCTCTCAACCATAGCACAACCCGAGGATCCTTAGGACACTGTTGTTTCCGGGAACCGATGTGCAAAAGCTGACACGATGTTGTAAGCTTGCAGCTGTTTAAGGCCGTGGCCCCCGTTTTCTCGGTGATCACGTTCTGGCTCCCTACTGAGTAATCCCTTGCTAATTGCCCCTTCACTCATGTCTTGACATTTGTGAATACACCATTACATTCCCAATACTGAGGCCTCTACAGGGAGGTATCCCCGCGCATCACAATCGTAAGGGTTTTCCTTTCATTCAAGTAGTACAAATATTGAAAATTATGTACGGCCCCACTGAGCCTTGCTAGTAGTTCTTTGTCGTCACGTTAATTTAAAATTTCTGCGTAAGATTTTAAGTTGTTCGTACCGTACGTAAAACAACGGCTGATCCTCGCTCTAGTTTCAGGAAACATTTTGCCCCCCTGCCCCCCTCCTTGGCTACGCCAGTGGGTTGGGTATTAAGTTGTGCCTTGAGAGGCCAGTGATTGCCTTGAGTAGGCTTGGAAAACTGAGAGCCTGTTAGCTCTTTTTCTTAAGTTTTTGTAAGGTTAACGAGTGCCTCTAAAAGGCTAGAAATTGTATTTCGGGAGCAAGTGCTCCATGAATTAGGGGATTTCTGCCCTTGAATAAATTTGAGCTGGGAGCTCAGAAATTGTAAAGCGAGGGGCTTGAAGCCCAGGATCTGCAAAGATCACTAATCTTGGATTTTACTAGGCTTGTTTCAAGATTGTCATTGTACCTGATGTTTCATTGTTATGAAATATTGTTAAGTTGAAGTTCTAAAAGAAACATAACCTTTGTTAAAGTTTTAAATCAATCCTTGATATCGTAGTTAAACCCATTCAAGCCCTCACGTTCTTTAACCTCTTTCTGATCCACGTTTATCCCCGTAATAATAATAATAATAATAATAATAATAATAATAATAATAATATTAATAATAATAATAATAATAATAATCTATGCTGTGCAAGCATTTTCATTTGACACCCTCCACGTTGCCTACGTTTCATTGTTGAGCGATAGATGGCTGCGTTTTAATTAATTTTGTCCAGTAAACACCAAATGTGTCACCAGAGGTCACCATACGACATGGAGTGTCGAATAGACTACCTCTCTCGTGATCTACCACTCACATAGCTAGCTGTACTGAGAATGATACTCCACACTCTCCATCTACAGGAAAGTGCTATGCTGTAAGTTAACCTATTTAAAGACCTGAGGTACCAGCATAAATCGCAGCACTAATACTCACAGACACGTTTCGCAAGTACACAGGAATAATGGCTCCAGTTTCCTAAAGCTTCTACAACTTCAATTACTCATTTGAAATGCCACCATCGTTCCGTTCCTCTCATACTTCCTGCTCTACGCCACTAGTTTTACACAGGAAGGCGCGGATACCTATATTTCTTCAAGTCGCCGTAAGAGTGCAATCGTAGACGCACAATCTTGTATGTTACTGATTCAGTGTGAAAAGCTCAGTACAATGAGTAAACTTGCCTGTTCACTTCCGTTTGTACAAGTGATATTTTGTGCAGAACTGTGAAATGAATTAATCATGTTATGCGTATAGACATTTTAAAAGTTATTTGCAAGTGTATTCGTTTTCTTCCGTTTGTGCAAGTTATAATTTTTTGTAGAACTGAAACTTCAGGTTTTTCCCCGAAATATTCAACTGTAGTGTACCATTTTGCAAATCTCAGCAAGTTGGTTCGCAGCCAGAAGAGATACGATTCCATGAAATAGCGTCTAGAAGGGAATTGACAGAAAAGTGGCTGTCGGCTATGTCCAGGCAAGGAGGCAGCTGGATATCCTCAGATTACTCTCGCATCTGTAGCCTTTGCACCTGTATGCCTTATTTCACAAGATGATTAAAGCCGTAGAGGATCCTTGTGATAAGAATTGTGACAGACAATCACAAAATAAACGTGTTCATGTTTAGACATTTTGAACAACCTCAAATATCCAAATGATAATGTCCCATTCAATCTAGAAATAGAAACTCAAACCCTAACTTGCGGGAACTTGATTCGTTTTGTTGAAGAGGGGATATAGTGTGACATATGCGTCAGCAACATCTCACTGCCTAGAGCTTCGACACCACTAAATCCTGGCAGCTTATTACTGTTGTACAGAAGTTGTCTTTAATGTAATAAGTTTTAGATTTGAGTATATTCCTTCAGAATATAACAGATAACGGAAATTTTTGTCAAAAATATTGTGGTAATCAGTCCTAAGTTGCCTTTTTAAAATTTGCTTTTAATAATTCTTTGTTAATAAATTCTTTGATTTAAACATATACTGGTCTACATTATTTCACGTTATCTACATAGCTTGGCCTGTAATATTGATTACCCTTATGCGTCCGTGAAGATGAAGACATCGAACGATCCAGCGCCAAAGTAAGGTTCACGTGAACGTTTAGGTACATTTCAGCGCCCAGGCAGAGTCAAGAACCCAAAGGCCGCTTCATCATGCCACACAAGGGATGCAGTATATACCCACATATGACACATGACAATCATTAGTAATAAATACATTACATCTGACGTAATACGGTACAGTCTTCAATGAAACAGAACGTGTTTTACCATACTTTGGGTCTATATTTCACTCCAGTGGCACATATTAGTTATATTACTCTCCGTTTACAGGTACTAGTGATATATCTTGTTTTAAATTTATTTATAAGGAAAGGAAAGGCTAATGAAATATAATAAATGTGCTCTTAAGAAAAGTTTGTGTTTTTTAGATTTTTCTTTTTCATTTCTGTTGACTATGCAGCACATGCATAAAAGTATATGGCAAGAAATAGCAGTACAAATATTGTCTTCACGTAGAAAGTTTGAAAGATATGCCTTCCCTCAATCATTCCTAGACAATAAACACAGACTTCATTACTGTCTTTCATGATGCATATGTTATATAGAGAGTCCTCAAACACGAAATAAAACTACTCAAAATAACTCGCTGGAATGAATAAACTACATTTTTAATCTCACACAAGAAGAGTAGTATAAGTGACGGGTTCTGCCGCCACCTCCGCCGCAGGCCCTCCGCAGAGGCCTTCTCCTCCCGCGGGAAATTTGAATTTTGGCGGGAGATTTTAATTTTGGCGCGAGATTTGAATGTGTAAACAAAGCCACGTGCTTTTAGCTCTTATTTTGCTAGTTGCTTTACGTCGCACCGACACAGATCTTATGGTGACGATGGGACAAGGAAGGGCAAGGAATGGGAAGGAAGCGGCCGTGGCCTTAATTAAGGTACAGACCCAGCATTTGCCTGGTGTGAAAATGGGAAACCACGGACAACCATTTTCAGGGCTGTTGACAGTGGGGTTCGAACCTACTATCTCCCGAATACTGGATACTGGCCGCACTTATGTGACTGCAGCTATCGAGCTCGGTCCTGCTTTTTGACAGCTGTCATCCGCCATCCTTAAACAACAACGCATCGCTAAGCTCAGTGCTGCTACCTTGATGGGCCTAAACCTCAGTGCTGCCATCATTACGGCACTAAACCTCACGGGCAATCTTCGCGCGAGGTTTGAATTTTTAAACAAAGCCACGTGCTTTTTCGACAGCCACGTGCTTTTTGATGATCAATCAATCAATCAATCAATCAATCAATCAATCAATCAATCAATAAATACTGATCTGCATTTATGGCAGTCGCCCAGGTGGCAGATTCCCTATCTGTTGTTTTCCTAGCCTTTTCGTAAATGATTTCAAAGAAATTGGAAATTTATTGAACACCCATGGTAAGTTATTCCAATCCCTAACTCTCCTTCCTATAAATGAATGTTTGCCCCAGTTTGTCCTCTTGAATTCCAACTTTATCTTCATATTGTGATCTTTCCTACTTTTATAAACGCCATTCAAACTTATTCGTCTATTAATGTCATTCCACGCCATCTCTCCGCTGACAGCTAGGAACATACCACTTAGTCGAGCAGCTCTCCTTCTTTCTCTAAATTCTTCCCAGCGCAAAATTTGCAACATTTTTGTAACGCTACTCTTTTGTCGGAAATCACCCAGAAAAAATCGAGCTGCTTTTTTTTTGGATTTTTTCCAGTTCTTGAATCAGGTAATCCCGGTGAGGGCCCCATACACTGGAACCATACTCTAGTTGGGTCTTACCAGAGACTTATATGTCCTCTCCTTTACATCCTTACTACAACCCCTAAACACCCTCATAACCATGTGCAGAGATCTGTACCCTTTATTTACAATCCCATTTATGTGATTACCCCAATGAAGATCTTTCCTTATATTAACACCTAGATACTTACAATGATCCCCAAAAAGAACTTTCACCGCATCAACGCAGTAATTAAAACTGAGAGGACTTTTCCTATTTGTGAAACTCACAACCTGACTTTTAACCCCATTTATCAACATACCATTGCCTGCTGTCGATCTCACAAAATTTTCGATGTCACGTTGCAGTTGCTCACAATCGTGTAACTTATTTATTACTGTATAGAGAATAACATCATTCACAAAAAGCCTTACCTCTGATTCCACTCCTTTACTCATACCATTTTATACGTAGGTGGATCAAAAGGTTAGCTGCACTAATGCGCCGCAGCATTGTGCTGTGTGTCGCAAACGTGGGCATGGCGAAGAAAGGGACAGACACAGACCACACGTCTGTTAGGCAGGTGGCTGTGGTGTCTCGTCTAGTATTGTGTGAATAGCGGCCAAATGTAATGGCGCGTCAACTGGACGTTCACTCCAAATATGAGGTTCGTGCGACAATCCGATTCCTATGGGCCAAAAGGAAGAATTGCTGGGATATTCATCGTGAAATTAGTGCTCTGCATGGGGAGCGGGTCATTCCCCGGCAAGGTATCGTAAAGTGGTGTCAGCAATTCGAAGCCGGACGCACGGATATCACGGACAACAACCTCGAAGGCACGCCCGCAACGCGCAGGGCCCGTGCAAAGGGTAACAGTGTGAATGCGATCATTAGACAGAACCGGCGCATTAAAATGAGAGAAATGTCGTGTGGCAGTGTGTTCGCCATTGTTCACGAGGGCCTTGGATATCGTAAGCTGTGTCAAAGATGGGTCCCACGTCTTCTCACCGATGAGCACAAGGGACAACGTTTCCAATCCTCCCTGGCATTTTTGCAACGCTATGCCGCAGACGGCAACGGGTTTCTGCGGCGAATCGTCACAGGCGACGAAACGTGGGTCCACCACTTCACCCATTAAACGAAGCGATCATTAATGGAATGGATGCACCCCACATCACCACAACGAAAGAAGGCCAAGGTTCAACCTTCAGCCGGTAAGGTTATGGCGACAGTGTTCTTTGGCATGGAGGGTTTGTTGGACGCGGAATTGATGCCGAAAGGAACGACGATCAACGTGGCATCGTATTGTCAAACGTTGCACCGGTTGCGTAAAGCGATTAAAGAGAAGCGCCGGGGGGAATTGAGCCACGGTGTGATTTTGTTGCACGATAACGCAACACCTCACAAGGCCCGCCAAACGAGAGAACTGCTACAGCATTTCAAGGGGGAGGTCTGACAACATCCATCCTACAGTCCCGTCCTAGCGCCATTTGACTTTTATTTGTTCGGTAAGCTCAAAACGGAGCTCGGTGATCGACGTTTCCAGACCGATGAGGAGGTGAAGGCCGCTGTCTCCGAGTGATTGTAGAACGCAGGAGGAAATTTCTATGCATCCAGCATCGACAAGTTGGTTGTGCGTTCGCAGAAATGTTTGGAGTCTCTTTGAAGCTTTGTGGAAAAGTGACGTTACAGCGTATGTCGTTATAGTCGTGTTGCTGTTGTATAGGTGGTGTAATAAATGACCATAACTGGGAAGTGAAACTTATTTTCTGATCTGCCCTCGTACATATAAGAAAACAAAAAGGTCCGATAATACTGCCTTGAGGAATTCCCCTCTTAATTATTACAGGGTCAGATAAAGCTTCACCTACTCTACAGTAGCTGACAGCTGTCATCCGCCATCTTGCAACGCTAACCTCAGTGCTGCCATCTTAACGGCACAAAACCTCAACAACAACGCATCGCTAATCTCAGGCGCGGTAGTGGTGGGGAATTTAAAATCCACGTGCTTTTTTGACAGCTGTCATCCGCCATCTTGCATCGCTAACCTTAGTGCTGCCCTCTTTACGGCGCTAAGCCTTATCGTGGTGGTGGGTAATGTAAAATCCACGTGTTTATGACAGCTGTCATCCGCCATCTTGCATCGCAAACTCCAGTGCTGCCCTCTTTACGGCACTACCTTTGAAATGTGGTGGCGGGAACTTCCACGTACTTTTTGACAGCTGAAACGGCCATCTTTATTCAACAGAGTATCGTGCTGCCATCTTTAGCTACATACCTTTGAAATGTGGTGGCGGGCAATTTAAAAAATTCCACGTGCTTTTTTGACAAGCTGCCATCTTTAATCAACAGAGCACCGTGCTGCTATCTTTACGGAACTAAACCTTACGAGCGGGTAACTTGAAAAATTGCACGTGCTTTTTTGACAGCTGTCATCCATGAAATGTGGTGGCGGGAACTTCCACGTACTTTTTGACAGCTGAAACGGCCATCTTTATTCAACAGAGTATCGTGCTGCCATCTTTAGCTACATACCTTTGAAATGTGGTGGCGGGCAATTTAAAAAAATTCCACGTGCTTTTTTGACAAGCTGCCATCTTTAATCAACAGAGCACCGTGCTGCTATCTTTACGGAACTAAACCTTACGAGCGGGTAATTTGAAAAATTGCACGTGCTTTTTTGACAGCTGTCATCCATGAAATGTGGTGGCGGGCAATTTAAAAAATTCCGTCTGCTGACATCGGCCATCTTTAATCAACAGAGCACCGTGTTGCAATCTCTACGGAACTAAACCTTATGAGCGGGCAATTTGAAAAATTACACGTGCTTTTTTGACAGCTGCAATCCACCATCTTGCATCACAAACCTCAGTGCTGCTATCTTTAGCTACTACCTTTGAAATGTGGTGGCTGCAATTTCCACGTGCTTTACAAACCCATGTGCTTTTTTACAGCGACCATCTTTAATCAACAGAGCATCGTGCTGCTATATTTAGCTACATACCTTTGAAATGAGGTGGTGGCAATTTGAAATTCTATGTGCTTTTTTGACAAGCTGCCATCTGTAATCAACAGAGCACCGTGCTGCTCTCGTTATCGTAGTAGTGGGAAAGTCAAAAAATTCTATGTGCAGCTTCGACCATCTTTAATCAACAAAGAATCGTGTTGCTATCTTTAGCTACATGCCTTTAACATGTGGTGGCGGCAATTTGAAATTCTGTGTGCTTTTTGACAAGCTGCCGTCTGTAATCAACAGAGCACCGTGCTGCTATCTTTAACTACATACCTTTGAAATGTGGTGGCGGGTAATTTGAAAAATTCTGTTTAGCTATCATCATTAAAAAGTAAAACGTTATTGCATACGCCAACCTAACCTCTCATCTACCATCCTAAAGCAGACTATCCTTAGTTTACGACAAGATGCACTTGCCGACGCTAATTAGCGCTTAGAAGTTGCTACACAAGATGGTAGCGGCTGTTTCAGCCTCCTCATCCTCCTCCTCATCCTTCTCCTCCCCCTGTACCTCCTTCGCCTCCTCTACCTACTCTTCCTCCTCTGTCAAGGCATAGCTTTATCGAGCATGCATCGCCAAAGCATGAGTGTGCAACGATAACATCACTGTGCATGTTTAGACTTGCGGATTACAAATGAAACATAAAAAGACTAAAATCGAACACGGTACTCGATGTTGTTAACTTTAACGTGTGATTAGAACATTAATTGATGTGTTGAGAACACTAAATACGTGATCGAGACTAGAATCGAACACTACTCGATACAACATGTGTTTAGAACATGCCAAGGAATACCTTTGTTCTAAGGAGATCAGATCGCAAAAGAAGTTATTAAGACTAGAATTGAACACTGTACTGGATATCGTTATCTTCAACATGTAATTAGAATCAAATAAGTGATCAAGACTAGAATCGAACACTGTACTCGTTACAACATGTGTTTAGAACATGTCAGGGGATACCTTTGTTCTAAGAAGATCAGATTACAAACGAAACATAACAAGACCAGAATCGAACACTGTACTCGATGTCATTAACTTCAACATGCGTTCAGAACATTGTTTGATGTGTTCAGATCACTAAATAAGTGATCAAGACTAGAATCGAACACGATACAACATGTGTTTAGAACATGTCAGAGGTTACCTTTGTTCTAAGAACATCAGATTACAAAAAAGCATAACCAGACTAGAATCGAACACTGTACTCGATGTCGTTAACTTCAACATGTGATTAGAAGAGTGATTGATGTGTTTAGAACATGATACACGATACAACACGCGTTCAGAACATGTCAAGGAATACGTTTGTTCTAAGAAGATCAGATTACAAAAGAAGTGATCGAAACATAACAAGAATAGAATCGAACACTGTACTCGATACAACATGTGATCAGGACATTGATTGATGTGTTTAGAACATGATACACGATACAAAATGTCTGGGGATACCTTTATTCTAAGAGGAAAAAATAAGACTAGAATTTTTAACAGCTTGCGCAAGATAGCAACTGTTATAACCTCCTTTTCCTCTTCCTGCTCTGTTAAGGCATAGCTTTATCGAAAATACAACGCGATTTTATGCATAAGACAGTACACATATCACGTAGCCAACTCGCTCAGTAAACGATATAGCAAAAGTACAAATTCAATTATTTGCCTAGTACGAAAATCAAAAGAGTATTGAAACACACTGTGCACATACTGCGTAGCCAACTCCCTCAGTAAACGATATAGCAAAAGTACAACTTCAATGATTTGCCTAGTGCGAAAATCAAAAAACTATAGAAACACACTATGCACATACTGCGTAGCCAACTCGCTCAGTAAACCATATAGCAAAAGTACAAATTCAATGATTTGCCTAGTACGAAAATCAAAACTATAGAAACACACTGGGCATATACTGCGTAGCCAACTCGCTCAGTAAACGATATAGCAAAAGTATAATGATTTGCCTAGTATGAAAATAAAAAACTACGGAAACACACTGTGCACGTACTGCGTAGCCAACTCGCTCAGTAAACGATACAGCAAAAGTATAACTCCAATGATTTGCCTAGTGCAAAAATAAAAAACTACGGAAACACACTGTGCAAATACTGCGTGGCTAACTAGCTCAGTAAACGATAAAGCAAGAGGACAACTTCAATGATTTGCCTAGTGCGAAAATTAAAAACTACTAAAAACTTTACCGCGTAGCCAACTCGCTCGGTTAAACATACCGCACAGCTAACACACTCAGTAATGGCATATACACGGATAATCGACTAGAACACTGCTATACATCATGCGAAAATCAAAAACCATACTGTGTAGCCAACTCGCTCGGTCATACATCTTTTTTTTTGCTACGGGCTTTACGTCGCACCGACACAGATAGGTCTTATGGCGACGATGGGATAGGAAGGGCCTAGGAGTTGGAAGGAAGCGGCCGTGGCCTTAATTAAGGTACAGCCCCAGCATTTGCCTGGTGTGAAAATGGGAAACCACGGAAAACCATCTTCAGGGCTGCCTACAGTGGGATTCGAACCCACGATCTCCCGGATGCAAGCTCACGGCCGCACGCCTCTACGCGCACGCCCAACTCGCCCGGTGGTCATACATCTAACACGCTTTGTAACTGCAAATACATCGCTATATGACCAGAACACTGATACACGCATACACGTCACTCTTTTTCGAAACACACGGACAATAATAACTGCGAGTTACTACATCTAAGGTGCTTACATGTTTAAAAAACGGAGGAGGAAAAGAATAAATCATATTTTTTTTGTATGCATGTTGTCTCCTCCAAGTTATAAGCTCAAATGAGGGCAGTACGGTGAGCTTCTGCTACGGCTTGCGGAAACGTGAACGGTAGTGACATGTCATCTCAGCAAATAATACGCATCACCTTGTTGCTGCATACACGCAAGTCAGACACTTGCAGAAATAACACGATGGATACCGCGATTCAAATCCCGGTCCTAGCGTCAAGAAGGGTATCTGGCTAGATCCTTATGTTTCCTGTAATGACACGTTGTCGGGAAGACTGACGATCGCGCAGGAAAGGGCTAGGAGCAGCTAGCTACCCCCTAGCATTTGCTATCTTCAGGGCTGCCGAAATGGTTTTCCGTGGTTTCCCATTTTCACACCAGGCAAATGCTGGGGCTGTACCTTAAATCAGGCCACGGCCGCTTCCTTCCCACTCCTAGCCGTTTCCCGTCCCTTCGTCGCCATAAGACCTATCTGTGTCGGTGCGACGTAAAGCAACTAGCAAAAAATAAAGATGGCAGCTTGTCAAAAAAGCACAAAGAATTTCAAATTGCCGCCACCACATTTCAGAGCTATGTAGCTAAGTATAGCAGCACGATGCACTGTTGATTAAAGATGGCCGCTGTCAAAAAGCACGTGGGTTTGTAAAGCACGTGGAAATTGCCGCCACCACATTTCAAAGGTAGTAGCTAAAGATAGCAACACTGAGGTTTGTGATGCAAGATGGTGGATTACAGCTGTCAAAAAAGCAGGTGCAATTTTTCAAATTTCTCGCTCGTAAGGTTTAGTTCCGTAAATATAGCGGCACGGTGCTCTGTTGATTAAAGATGGCGGATGTCCGCTGACGGAATTTTTTTAATTGCCCGCCACCACATTTCATGGATGACAGCTGTCAAAAAAGCACGTGCATTTTTTTTACCCGCTCGTAAGGTTTAGTTCCGTAAAGATAGCAGCACGGTGCTCTGTTGATTAAAGATGGCAGCTTGTCAAAAAAAAGCACGTGGAATTTTTTAAAATGCCCGCCACCACATTTTAAAGGTATGTAGCTAAAGATGGCAGCACGATGCTCTGTTGATTAATGATGGCCGCTGTCAGCTGTCAAAAAGCACGTGGAAATAACCACCACCACATTTCAAAGTTTAGTGCCGTAAAGAGGGCAGCACTGAAGTTTGCGATGCAAGATGGCGGATGACAGCTGTCAGAAAGCACTTGGATTTTACATTAACCACCACCACGATAAGGCTTAGTGCCGTAAAGAGGACAGCACTAAGGTTAGCGATGCAAGATGGCGGATGACAGCTGTCAAAAACACTCGGATTTTAAATTCCCCACCACTACCGCGCCTGAGGTTAGCGATGCTTTGTTGTTGTTGAGGTTTTGTGCCGTTAAGATGGCAGCACTGAGGTAGCGATGCAAGATGGCGGATGACAGCTGTCAAAAAAGCACGTGGCTTTGTTTACAAATTCAAATATCGCGCCAAAATTCAAATTTCCCGCGGGAGGAGGAGGCCTCTGCGGAGGGCTTGAGGCGGAGGTGGCGGCAGAACCCGTGACTTATACTACTAAGATGTATCTAGACGCCTCGTGTGGTAATCCAAAAGCGTTGTCGTTGGTCAAATGAGATCCTAAGCGTTAGGTTACATTGCAGTGCATCGGAGACAGTTGTAATATTTAAGAATCCTGGGTACCTGATTGCAATAGTATCATCGTACAGTTCATTAGTCCTACTACTAACTAGGAACAGTATTTGATGTTAATGAATATCGAATACAGTCAGAGAATAGTACCAGCACATCAGTAAGTAAACTGAGTTAGTAGTATAATGGGAGAGTTCTGGCGCCTCCTCCGCCGCACGCCTCCGCCCGCCTCCTCCTCCGCCGCCGCCTCCGCCTCCGCCGCCGCCCGCGGGAAATTTGAATTTTGGCGGGAAATTTGAATTTTGGCGCGAGATTTGAATTTGTAAACAAAGCCACGTGCTTTTTGACAGCTGTCATCGACAACAACGCATCGCTAACCTCACTGCTGCCATCTTGACGGGCCTAAACCTCACTAGTGCCAACTTAACCTAACTAGCGCGAGGTAAACAAAGCCACGTGTTTTTTGACAGCCACGTGCTTTTTGACAGACAACAACGCATCGCTAACCTCAGTACTGCCATCTTGACGGACCTAAACCTCAGTAGTGCCAACTTAACCTAACTAGCGCGAGGTAAACAAAGCCACGTGCTTTTTGACAACCACGTGCTTTTTGACAGATTTGTAAACAAAGCCACGTGCTTTTGACAGCTGTCATCGACAACAACGCATCGCAAACCTCAGTACTACCATCTTGACGGGCCTAAACCCCAGTAGTGCTAACTTAACCTAACTAGCATGAGGTAAACAAAGCCACGTGTTTTTTGACAGCCACGTGCTTTTTGACAGATTTGTAAACAAAGCCACGTGCTTTTTGACAGACAACAACGCATCGCTAACCTCAGTACTGCCATCTTGATGGGAATAAACCTCGGTGGTACCAACTTAACCTAACTAGCATGAGGTAAACAAAGCCACGTGCTTTTTGACAGCCACGTGCTTTTTGACAGCTGTCATCCGCCATCTTTAAACTACAGAGCGCTGTGCTGCCCTCTTTCGTCACCTGTCATCGGCAGTGCTGCCATCTTGGCGGGCCTAAACCTTAGTGCTACCAACTTAACCTCACTAGCTCGAGATAAACAAATCCACGTGCTTTTTGACAGCTACGTGCTTTTTTGACAGCTGTCATCCGCCATCTTTAATCCATAGAGCACAGTGCTGCCCTCTTTAGCTACTTACCTTTGAAATGTGGTGGCGGATAATTTGAAAAAATGCTTTCTTGACAGCAGCCATCTTTGAGCGCCGTGCTACACTCTTTAGCTAGTTACCTTTGAAATGTGGTGGCAAGCAATTCCACGTGACAGCAGCCATCTTTAATCAAGAGAGCGCCGTGCTGCCCTCTATGTGGTGGCGGCAAATTGAAAAATTCCACGTGCTCTTGTTTGGAAACAAACTCATGTGCTTTTTTTGACAGCTGTCATCTGCCATCTTTAATCAACAGAGCACAGTGCTGCACTCTTTAGCTAGATACCTTTGAAATGTGGTGGCGGCAATTTGAAAAATTCTATGTGCTCTTGTTGGGAAACAAAGCCACGTGCTTTTTTGACAGCTGTCATCCGCCATCTTTAATCAATAGAGCACCGTGCTGCCCTCATGCGGGGCAATTTCGTCAGCTGTCATCCGCCATTTTTAATCCAGAGAGAACAGTGCTGCACTCTATGTGGTGGCGGCAAATTCCACGTGCTTTACAAACCCATGTGCTTTTCTGACAGCTGTCATCCGCCATCTTTAATCCAGAGAGAACAGTGCTGCACTCTATGTGGTGGTGGCAAATTCTACGTGCTTTACAAACCTATGCGCTTTTCTGTCATCCACCATCTTTAATCTAGAGAGAACAGTGCTGCACTCTATGTGGTGGTGGTAAATTCCACGTGCTCTTGTTTGGAAACAAATTCTACTCGCTCTTCAGCTGTCATCCACCATCTTTAATCAAGAGAGCACCGTGCTGCCCTCTTTGTGGTGGCGGATAATTTGAAAAAATTATTTTCGACAAGCAGCCATCTTTAATCCAGAGGGAACAGTGCTGCCCTCTTTAGCTACTTACCTTTGAGGCGGTTAATTTGAAAAATTCTTTTCGACAAGCAGCCATCTTTAATCTAGAGAGAACAGTGCTGCCCTCTTTAGCTACTTACCTTTGAGACGGTTAATTTGAAAAATTCTATTTAACAAGCTGCCATCTTTAATGAAAAGAGCATCGTGGTGCTATCTTGCGGGTAATATTTTACGTCACAGCTGTCATCCACCATCTTGCATTGCTAACCTTAGTGCTGCCCTCTTTAGCTACTTACCTTTGAAACAAAATATCTATTTGACAAGCTGTCATCCGCCATCTTTAATCTAGAGAGAACAGTGCTGCACTCTATGTGGTGGCGGATAACTTGAAAAAATCTTTTTGACAAGCAGCCATCTTTAATCAACAGAGCACCGTGCTGACATTTTTAGCTACCGCCATCTTACATCGCTTACCTCGCTGCTGCACTCTATGTGGTGGCGGTAAATTCGAACAAGTTTAATCACGCATCGGGAAAGCTAGAGTAAGCACGTGCTGCAGTGATGACGTCATCATGCATGTTCAGACTTGTCCGTTTTCTTAAGAGTAAGTCGGTGTAAAGGAATGTGGTAGCGGTAAATTCGAACAAGTTTAAACATGCATCGGGAAAGCTAGAGTAAGCAAGTGCTGTTGTGATGACGTCATTGTGCATGTTTAGACCTGATCGTTTTTCTTAAGAGTAAGTCGGTGTAAAGCAATGCAATAAGTACAACATTTTTTGAATGCGATCAAATATTTATTTACAAATGTACTACAACAGTATTCGTTTTTGCTGCTGACAAGGTTGGTGTGCTTCTTAACAACGCATGCTTCTGAAATGCCTCCTGCAACATTCAAATTAAACAAAGCATTTAGAAGTATATTATACTAAGTATGTTATGCTTTACAGAGAAGATCATATACTTCTTACCTTGCTGTTATTCCTTTTCGGAATCATCATCATCATCATCATGAGGTACTAGAGAAAGTTCATTCATACACTGTGTACAGTGTTCAATCCTCGGATTTGGTCCATCCCAATCATCATCACCATTTTCTTCTCGATGCTTGTAATGTCGTTCACAAGTTCTGCATAAAGCTACTTCGATTGACATCTTACTGTGTAGAGAAAGGATGTCCCAAAAATTATGTACGTAAGAGGCAGCGTACGTATATAAAAATCCTGGTGGTAAGTATTGAATAAGATGTTTCGGCATCGACGATCTACGTTTATAGAACATCTTAATAGCCTCACTCACTCGTGAAACATAAATAAGATGTTGCGTATGAGCATGCAAACAGCATGCACATTTACAGTTTTGTTCCATAGCGTACGATGTCGAAGCACACACTAATGAAAATGATAAAGATCTATTCTTATTTATAGTCTCGTAACAATATTCGTTAGCGGATGGTAAGTAACATCACTCATATGAATAATAAGACAATAGGCTGCTGTGTTAGCAGGAATGTTTTCAGATGTTTCAAATTCTAAACGAATATCAACTGGAGATTCTTTTATAGATTCTTCGTGATAAGAGCAGTCTATAACTACAATCGGTGCTTTATTTTTAAATTCTTGAGGTGTAAATAGCGGACGATCTTCTTTCTGATAATACGATGATTGAAATTTACAAAACATGTCATAGAGCATCCCAAACTTATTTTTCTCAAAGTTAATGTCGATGTTTTCGTAGGGATACGTAATTCCATTGAGATATAGTCTAACGTGTCTTAATTTGCAGTGATCAAACAGTGAGCTATCTTTTTCGTGATTGAATTTACGATTAGTTTGAAATCCAAAAATAATGTACAAGGGCTTCTCAGTAAAACGTGATGTTTTAACAGCCCAGCTATGCTTGTTTGTAGGTGGTAACACAGGATATTCATGCAGCTCCCAACTTCTAAAACGTATAGGTAATGGTGTATCATTTTCTACAATCTTGAGCAATCGAAGTTTTTCACGATCAGATAAGGTTACATGTGGGATCCGCCACAGTATACGATGCAGTGTTATTTTCGATTCTACAGGTGTTTCTACTGCTTTAAGAGAATTGTCATCACTTCGATCACGGATTAGAATAAGCTCTTGTTTTACGTTGATTATAATACGTGTAAAGTCTTCTGCGAATCCAAAAATATGTTTCAGTGATAACATACCCGTAAAAGTTCCATCCTCATTAATCATCCAGTTGTTAGTAGCTTTTGGACACCATCCAGCCATCCGCAAAAGATTACTTTCTTCATCACAGAAAGAAGGGTAGAGTTTCATTGCGCTTGTAATACCAACATTCTTCGTTCGATCTATTTCAACATTATTTACTTCATATCGCGCTTCAGAAAAGAGAAAAGCTAGAGCATGGTTGTTTAGTTGTGAAGTGCTTGGTCCACTTCCATCAGACTTTTCTAATCGTCCTTCAATATAGAGGTAGCTTTCGTGTGGTAAGGTGTAAACATCTTGTTGATTAATAATAAAATGAATTTCATCATTGTTATTTAATCCAAACGTAAAAGGTTGATAGGAATGAAGCTCACTTCGTACTACACCTTCACGACTTTATACTGTATTCGTAATGTCTAGCATTTCTTCCATTCTGTTGTAGTTGTGTATATCCTAAATCTTGGAGTATCTGCTTATGGGTATCTGTTAACTCGATGAGTCTCTGCACACATGTAGTATGTCTTCGGAATGTACACCGTGTTTTATAGATGGTTTTCATACTGGTTTAAGATGTAGTTTGTAAGCTATGTACGCGTGCTGATCTAAATGAATAAGCTGATTATGTTTATTTACAAGTCTAAGAGTAATGTTGCTAATGTGTTTTACAGACACAGGATGATAAAGAACTACTGCTGGTTTCTCACAAATAGTATATCCACGTTCCTCTGTAACAATAAAGTCGTGCAGGACGTGCGAAGGTTGTAGATTACTATTCAAGTCTGTAATAATATTACAAGTAATGTTCACATTATAATCATCGAAGAGTTTTATAGGTTGATCAGACTCGTAACGTACGTTCGGTAGGAGCTCCCTCGATGAAAATCCAAGCAGTGATCCAATCGAATCAGGTTGTGATTTGAAGTCAATCTTAAATGATGATTCAATAACACATTTATGCGTAATGTTGCTTATAGTGATTGAGAACTTGTAATTATGATTACTAAAACTATCTTCCCCAAACTGATCAATTAACGTACTTTCAATATAGTCGTGAATATCATATACTGTATAACTACCTGAGGGTAGTGTTAGCACATACTCATCGTAATAGAACTTGTTTAAACCATCACGCACATTATAGATTTTATTGTAGCTTTCAAACGATACTAGTCCAAGACTATGCGGCTGATAACTAAGTTCGATTGGTGGATTAAAATAGATGGTTGTTTCAGGTCCTTCTCCACGTACAGCAAACGTTCTTTCACTGTTCGTCATCACGTAGATACTAATACACTTTCTCTACTGTCTGGGTTTGATATAAGAACATAAGACGTAATCGTCCGCACATGCGTGTATTAAAGTTTTGCACACGGTTTTTATTGTAAACAATGACTGCACTGCTTCCGAAATAACGTATGAGCTCAAAAGGAGGAGGTAAATCTCCATAGCTATCAAAATACCATACTTTAGATTTACGTTTTACATAAGCAACGTAATGAGTTCCAGGTCCACGACTGTCGTCCAAGTTAATTACGGCACTTTCACGTTCACGTGGACGTGCTGGTAGTTGATCGCGCATATACACTCCTCGAAAATAATGAATTCCTAGTTGTTTAGCAAACGTAAAAACTTCATCATGCGTTAGAGCTCGATATGGCAGTGCATTCAGTAGACGTTTTTTGGAGAAATGTAGATACCAAGCCCTTTCTTGTATGGCGCTAGCTTCATGTTCACACCTTTGCCTCGTAACGCAATTGCCTCCATCGTCTTGTTATGACGTTCACTCTCTTTCAACTGTTGTTTCGCTTCTTCTACAGCTTTGACAGTTCTCGCTACAGCACTAGCACCACCTAGCAATGACCCTAAAGCTGCTAAGCCAGCAAACAGCGCAGGAAGAAATCCTCCTCGTTTTGGTACAGGAATAATTCGCGCACGTTTACTAAATATTGCTCTGCACTTTGGAGAAATTCTCGCTCTTGCTGCGCGTAACGCCTTAGTAATAGCTACACGAGGATTGTATTCCCCTCGAATAGCTTTTTGCGCAGCCTTTATAACATCTTTCCATCCAACAGTTTTTACTTTCTTCTTCTTCTTCATGTCGTTTGGATATCGTTGTTTCACCATGCTGGACACGACTTTACTAGTCAAGAGCAAATCATAAACTAACCGTTGCCTCTTGTTTCGTTTAATATATATATATATATTACTATTACGTACTTTATGATTCAGTTATCATGAAGATTATAAAGCAGCAAGACACGCTACCTGTTACCGACATTGTACCACATCTCTTACCTAGTTCTAGTACAACTACAAGAAAACGTCATGGAACGTTGTTTCCTTTTACTGTTCGATGTATTATATCAGGTCCGTCGGGATGCGGTAAAACAAATATTTTACTCACACTTATTACTTCTGTAAATGGTGTACGCTTCGAGAATATTTACGTTTTCGCAAAGTCACTCTATCAGCCGCTATATACTATTCTACAAACTGTAATGCACGATCTAGTTAAAGATGGAATAAGATATTTTAAATTTAATTCACATGAGCAAGTACCATCACCAGACGATGTGCTTCCTAATTCTCTAATGATCTTTGATGATGTTGCAACAGAACAGCAAAACGTTATTCGTGCATTCTTTAGTATGGGTCGACATAAATATGTTGATTGCATCTATTTGTGCCAAACCTATTCTCGTGTGCCCAAGCAGTTGATACGCGACAACGCAAATGTTATTGTGCTTTTTCGGCAAGATGAGCGCAACATGCGACATGTGTATAACGATCATGTTAACACTGATATGACATTCGATGACTTTAAACGTATGTGTGCTAAATGTTGGTCATTACACCGTTACAGCTTTTTAGTTATTGATAAAGAAAGTGATGTACAGCATGGACGATATCGCATGGGTTTCGATCATTTTATATGCATTAACACAGAATTACAGTAACTACTTGATTAAAAACCACCATCATGTTAACATCTAGCAAGGAGATCACAAAACATATCATCCAAGCTCGAAACAATATTCGACGGAAATTTAAAGAGCTTAAACGTATTCAAGCAGACACGGATTTATTTTTAAAAACACAACTAAGTACACCACTCAAAGAAATTTTTAATTCTACTTCATTACCGCAGTCTACTTCAAGTTTTGCTTCTATGCAAACATCATATCATAAAGAGAAGCATGAAGAAGAAAAGCATGAAGAAGATACGGAAGAGAAGAAGCAGGATGTAGATCAAGAAGAGGAAGATAAGGAAGAAGAAGAAGAACTTAATGATGCATCACCATCTAAGCGTGTTGAGTTTTTAACTACAGATGTTATTGCAGAAACACCTACTACATCGACGCAAAATCTACCATCTTTGTCTGAGGTGATGATTACACCAGAGTATCGCAATCAGTTTAGAACTTTTATTCAAGATACCTATGGATCTCTCTTTGCACCTTATATAGAAAAACTTTTTACAGGACAAACTGACACTACCTATGGTATTCGCTACGAAGATGACTGTTTCCGGATAGGAAATTCAAATGTTAAGATTAATAGCAACAAACTCATTGTAAAAGGTGTTACCTATAAACCTACGAAAGGACTCTTAGAACTTCTTTTCTCACGAATACCTGACAAGGATATAATTTTACAAGATGATCTTAAAAAGTATAAAGCAATACTTTTTGCTACTGATGCAACACGACGTAATTACAAGAGAACAGAACCTGTAAATGCGAATAAGAGTTACAAGTATCGTGAGTTTATTTCTAAGCTGTTTCCGACTGCACGTAGTCTAGACGTTATCTACAAGCCTTTGTTGCCGTATGTGGATGTAAGATACTGGAATGACCCAAACTTACTCGTTGAACGATTACAACTTTTAAGAGCATCGCAAGAGGCTGGTCACACTGGTCACGGATCAGAAATTCTAGAAATAGAAAGAGAACTACGTTATGCCGGTATTATTTTGTAATGGCTCGTCAAGAGAAGATCTCACCTGTAAAGGTAAACATCGCACATGTGTTACATAAACCAGCACGTCGCACCTACTGTCGCAGACGCGTTATTACACGAGGAAAAGATGATCTCTGGCAAGCAGACTTAGTAGAAATGATTCCATATGCTTCTAGTAATAAGGGCTATAAGTATCTACTTACTGTTATCGATGTGTACTCAAAGTTTGCTTTTGCACACCCCGTGCGTTCTAAAACAGCAGCTGAAGTTAAAGAAGCATTTAAACATATTGTTGAAGAATCGAAACGCTGCCCAAGGCTTCTTCAAACTGATCAAGGTAAAGAGTTTTACAACAAGGATTTTTCTTCTTACCTCAAGTTACTTGGCATTCAACACTACTCTACGTTCAGTAATCTCAAGGCAAGTGTTGTAGAACGCTTTAATCGTACACTCAAAACAATGATGTGGCGAGAATTTACAGCGCAAGGTTCATATCGTTGGATTGATCTGCTACCTAGACTTTTATCTACCTACAACGATACACCTCATCGCACTATCGGAACAAAGCCACGTCTTGTTACAAAGAATACACCTCGTCTAGATGCTATTCATCTTGTAATTAAAACAGCTGATCCACGTCGCCATCGCTTTAAAGAAGGTGATTTCGTTCGCATCAGCAAACACAAGTCTATCTTTGCAAAAGGATACACACCTAACTGGAGCACTGAAATTTTTCAAATCAGAAGTGTTAAGCTTTCTAATCCAGTTACGTATTTACTTCGCGATCTCAGAGGACAGCCTATTGAAGGAGGATTCTACATCGAAGAACTGCAGAAAACAAAATATCCTGATCACTATTTAGTTGAACGTGTTATTCGACGTCGTGGCAATAAACTGTATGTTAAATGGCTTGGTTTTAATAACAGCTTTAATTCATGGATTAATAAAGAGGATGTACTTTAAATCTTATGTGTGTTTTCTTTTAATCCTCTACGTTTCCTTTCTTCTAATTCACTAGGACATGCTGTAGGATTAAACAACACCTGTAATATGTTTTGACAATTCATATTTATTTTAGACTATATACATACATTTTTATCCTTTGTTCATGTTACGGTCTTTGACACTCAGTTTTCGTTTTATTACACCAACAACGACAAGTGCTGCTATATTCTTCTGAGCAGCTAAAGCACTAGGTAATAACACACAGCATAACTTTATGAAGCAGATTTTAACAGCTACACGACATACAGGCAGCATGTAACTACGTATCAGGCGAATGTGTTCTAGGGCCGCAGGGGAGATGAAGCACGAAGAAAAGAAGATCAATCACTCTATTGATGAGTCCACGCCCAACATGCTTCCTCATCTTTCTCCCAGCACGTTTCTTCACCTTTTCCTTGTTTACTCTCTCCACAGCCATGATAAGTGTTTATAAGCGAAGACAACTCGTTAGTTTTAGGTCCGTGATACAGTTTAATTAGTTGACATGTACGGCACTGTCTCACAGAAGGTCTTCTAGCTAAACTCACGTGTTCATGATGTAAACTACACGTTTGAAGCTCTGACAAAACAGGATCTTGAGTCCACTCACGAGGCACCTTATCCCAAATCTTCTTTACAGCATTCGCAGCTACATTGACCAAAAATGCCTTTGGTAATGCATTTAACTCTTCTTCAGTAAAAGTGTTTAGTTTCTTTTTGCATGCATAAAACTTTACGATCGCCTTTTCAACTGCGTTACACTTAGTATCTGTTAGAAATGACATGATGTCTTTACTCTACAAATGTTTCTTTTACACTAAGGTTATTTCGACACTGCACTTTACATATGTTGTTCACTTCCCGGCATGCACTGCGACACAACCAATCAAAGAGCATACCTACATGCTGTAAAGACTGTTTAGTTGTTTCTCTGCTATGCTCTTTCGGAAGAGTTTTAAATGATGGGCACCCCAATTCATGCATGTCGATAACTTCACACGATGATGGTAGAAAATCACGCAACCATTCTTTCTTTTCACAACCCTTTAAAAGAACAAGATCTGCTCTTGACAAATGTGCATTCATCATTAAAGGTAGAAAACGATAAGGTATTCCTTTTTCTTCCCACTTCAAACCTAAATTGTTTTCAATCCACTCAGTCTGCTTTTTATCTTCATCTGTTTGCAAACAGTAAGGAAACGGTGGACTAAATACTAAACTAACAAGTTTTGGAGCCCAAAACACACTGCAATCTAACACAGCCACCTCTTTAAACACAAATTTGTTTCCATTTACTTTAAAGCCTTTCACATCAACTATTAATGTTTTCGTAATGTTTGCACTCTACACTCTATCACTGTTTCTCGAAGACTAAACCTTTTAGTCAACGAACGGGTTTAAACATGCACAATGACGTCATCACAACAGCACGTGCTTACTCTAGCTTGCCCGATGCGTGATTAAACTTGTTCGAATTAACCGCCATCACATAGAGTGCAGCAGCGAGGTAAGCGATGTAAGATGGCGGTAGCTAAAGATGGCAGCACGGTGCTCTGTTGATTAAAGATGGCTGCTTGTCAAAAAGATTTTTTCAAATTATCCGCCACCACATAGAGTGCAGCACTGAGGTTTGCGATGCAAGATGGCAGGTGACAGCTCGTCAAAGGTAAGTAGCTAAAGAGGGCAGCACTAAGGTTAGCAATGCAAGATGGTGGATGACAGCTGTGACGTAAAATATTACTCGCAAGATAGCACCACGATGCTCTTTTCATTAAAGATGGCAGCTTGTTAAATAGAATTTTTCAAATTAACCGTCTCAAAGGTAAGTAGCTAAAGAGGGCAGCACTGTTCTCTCTGGATTAAAGATGGCTGCTTGTCGAAAAGAATTTTTCAAATTAACCGCCTCAAAGGTAAGTAGCTAAAGAGGGCAGCACTGTTCCCTCTGGATTAAAGATGGCTGCTTGTCGAAAATAATTTTTTCAAATTATCCGCCACCACAAAGAGGGCAGCACGGTGCTCTCTTGATTAAAGATGGTGGATGACAGCTGAAGAGCGAGTAGAATTTGTTTCCAAACAAGAGCACGTGGAATTTACCAACACCACATAGAGTGCAGCACTGTTCTCTCTAGATTAAAGATGGTGGATGACAGAAAAGCGCATAGGTTTGTAAAGCACGTAGAATTTGCCGCCACCACATAGAGTGCAGCACTGTTCTCTCTGGATTAAAGATGGCGGATGACAGCTGTCAGAAAAGCACATGGGTTTGTAAAACACGTGGAATTTGCCGCCACCACATAGAGTGCAGCACTGTTCTCTCTGGATTAAAGATGGCGGATGACAGCTGACGAAATTGCCCGCATGATAGCAGCACAGTGCTCTATTGATTAAAGATGGCGGATGACAGCTGTCAAAAAAGCACGTGGCTTTGTTTCCCAACAAGAGCACATAGAATTTTTCAAATTGCCGCCACCACATTTCAAAGGTATCTAGCTAAAGAGTACAGCACTGTGCTCTGTTGATTAAAGATGGCGGATGACGGCTGTCAAAAAAGCGCGTGAGTTTGTTTCCAAACAAGAGCATGTAGAATTTTTCAATTTGCCGCCACCACATAGAGGGCAGCACGGTGCTCTCTTGATTAAAGATGACTGCTGTCATGTGGAATTGCTTGCCACCACATTTCAAAGGTAACTAGCTAAAGAGTGTAGCACGGCGCTCAAAGCTGGCTGCTGTCAAAAAAGCATTTTTTCAAATTATCCGCCACCACATTTCAAAGGTAAGTAGCTAAAGAGGGCAGCACTGTGCTCTATGGATTAAAGATGGCGGATGACAGCTGTCAAAAAAGCACGTAGCTGTCAAAAAGCACGTGGATTTGTTTATCTCGAGCTAGTGAGGTTAAGTTGGTAGCACTAAGGTTTAGGCCCGCCAAGATGGCAGCACTGCCGATGGCAGGTGACGAAAGAGGGCAGCACAGCGCTCTGTAGTTTAAAGATGGCGGATGACAGCTGTCAAAAAGCACGTGGCTGTCAAAAAACACGTGGCTTTGTTTACCTCATGCTAGTTAGGTTAAGTTGGTACTACTAAGGTTTATTCCCGTCAAGATGGCAGTACTGAGGTTAGCGATGCGTTGTTGTCTGTCAAAAAGCACGTGGCTTTGTTTACAAATCTGTCAAAAAGCACGTGGCTGTCAAAAAACACGTGGCTTTTATTTACCTCATGCTAGTTAGGTTAAGTTGGCACTACTGGGGTTTAGGCCCGTCAAGATGGTAGTACTGAGGTTTGCGATGCGTTGTTGTCGATGACAGCTGTCAAAAAGCACGTGGCTTTGTTTACAAATCTGTCAAAAAGCACGTGGTTGTCAAAAAGCACGTGGCTTTGTTTACCTCGCGCTAGTTAGGTTAAGTTGGCACTACTGAGGTTTAGGTCCGTCAAGATGGCAGTACTGAGGTTAGCGATGCGTTGTTGTCTGTCAAAAAGCACGTGGCTGTCAAAAAACACGTGGCTTTGTTTACCTCGCGCTAGTTAGGTTAAGTTGGCACTAGTGAGGTTTAGGCCCGTCAAGATGGCAGCAGTGAGGTTAGCGATGCGTTGTTGTCGATGACAGCTGTCAAAAAGCACGTGGCTTTGTTTACAAATTCAAATCTCGCGCCAAAATTCAAATTTCCTGCCAAAATTCAAATTTCCCGCGGGCGGCGGCGGCGGAGGCGGAGGCGGCGGCGGAGGCGGAGGCGGCGACGGAGGAGGAGGCGGGCGGAGGCGTGCGGCGGAGGAGGCGCCAGAACTCTCCCATTATACTACTTGAGTTCATTCCATGTCTCCAAAGAAATAAATGCATATGTAACTCGTTGTCCAACTCACGAGTTTACAGATTAGAAAAGTCGCACATTTCAACAGCTACGCTACTTGAAGAACTACTGTGGGACGGGCTCCGGCACATTGTGGTCTCCGAGAAATGTACAGAGGGGCGGCTTGCAGACTGAACGATGAAAGACATAACGGTCTATAATGATGTACGTATTAATAAATTATTTATTTATTTATTTATTTATTTATATTTATTTATTTACTAGCAAGATACCCGTGCTTCGCTACGGTATTATACTGAAATTTATAATTGAATGCTTATTGTTTTAGATATATAATCCGCCGAAATTCGCGATCTGACTCGTTTTCTATTATTTTACGGCACGTTTCCTCCCATTTTTCAATCTTCCTTTCCAGCAATCGATTTCGTACTTCCCGGGCTAGGCTCAGTTATTCATCCCGGTCAGTTGGGTCCTTAAATCTTTGCCATCTTTTCCTATAATCATTTTTAATATGGATAAAATCCTTCAGGAGATCCGGCGTGGTGCCATATTGGGTGCCTTGGCGGCACTGAACCCGCGGCCGGACTGCATTCTTAGTCATTACCCGTCCAGGAGCCGTTTCCAGCGCGGTCCGCACATCTGACGACGGTCCGGAACATTATTATTATTATTATTATTATTATTATTATTATTATTATTATTATTATTATTATGTGTTGCTGGAATGGCTGATGACAGGGAAAACCGGAGTATCCGGAGAAAAACCTGTTCCGCCTCCGTTTTGTCCAGCACGAATGTCACATGGAGTGACCAGGATTTGAACCACGGAACCCCCAGCTGTGTGAGGCCGGCGTGCTGCCGTCTGAGCAACGGAGGATCCTTATAAGTACATTGATAACAGTAAAATCAATTGGTCTCACCTCCTTCTACACCCCACCGCCGTTAAGTTTATTTACCGCCAACCGCCCCCCCCCAAAAAAAAAATTAGAAGAAGGGTTGTTTCTTTATGTTTAAGGGAGATTCCAAACACCAATGTTCACGTCTATTACTTTCAGTTTTGAGATATAAGTATCCCCATAAAAATAATTTACTTTTTTCACTTCATTTCACACTACTACCCGCCCCCCCTAGTGAATTTTCCCGCAAAAAATACTTGTTTCTTTAATAGTACAGGATCCTCTAAATACCAATTATCACGACTCTAACTTCTTCAGTTTTTGATTTATGTGTCCTCATGAAAGGAAGTCAACTCTTTACACTCCCGCCCTCCAAGATGGTTTCCCCCCCAAAATGCGTTTTTTTGTTTTTAAAGGAGATCCAAATACGAATTTTGACGTCTGTAACAACTTTAGTTTTTATTAGATGTATGTATTCTCATACAATTAAGTCAATTAATTTTTCAATTCTTTCACCCCCCCCCCCCCACTTCATTGCATTTTCCGTGAATACGTTTCTTTACTTTTAAAGCAGATTGCTAATATCAAATTTCACGTCTGTAACATCTTCATTTTTGAGATATCAGTAGCCTTATTAAAATAATTCAACGCCATTTTCAGTCACTTTTACCCCCCCCCTCCACCCAAGTGGTATTTCCGAAAACTAAAAATACACGTTTCTTTATGTTTAATAGAGATAAAAAATACCATTTTTCACTTCTGTAACATGTTAAGTTTTTTTAGTTATACTGTAAAAATTCTCATTTTAAAATTTCACCCCTTTTGAGTTCCCCTTATGTGGAGTTTCCAGAAACAAATCACCTATGTTTCTTTACATTTACAGGAGATTCCAAACACCCACTTTTTACGTCTGTAACATTTTACGTTTCCAAGATATTCTGTAGATATAGTCTTTCAAAAAATTCACCCGGATTTGTCACTGCTGTTTAACCGCCATTAATTGGATTTTCCAAAAACTAAAAAATACGTGTTTCTTTATTTTTAAAGGTGAATCCATATACAAATTTTCAGTTCTGTAATATCTTTCGTTTCTGAGATATATGTATCCTCATTAAAGGCATTCAACCCATTTTCACCATTTACCCCTCCTATTGGGATTTACAGGAAACATTAAATACGTGTTCCTTTATTTTTAGAGGAGATTCTAACTACCAATTTTTACATCTGTAAATTTTAAAGTTTTAAGATGTAGACACACTCATTTTAAAAATTTCACCCCCCTTTTCACCCCCCAATATTTGGATT
This sequence comes from Anabrus simplex, assembly GCF_040414725.1. NCBI lineage: Eukaryota > Metazoa > Arthropoda > Insecta > Orthoptera > Tettigoniidae > Anabrus > Anabrus simplex. The sequence continues at coordinate 24,582,814 of NC_090272.1, read as the reverse complement.
TTCCAAAAACGAAAAAATACGTGTTTCTTTACTTTTAAAGTAGATCCCAAATACCAATTTTCAGGTCTGTAATATCTTCAGGTTCTGAAATATAAGTAGCCTCATTAAAGGCATTCAACCCATTATTCACCCTTTTACACCCTTCCTCTTGGGATTTTCCGAAAACAAAATAATACGTGTTCCTTTATTTTTAAAGGAGATTCTAAATACCAATTTTTACATCTATAAACTTTAAAAGTTTTGAGATATAGATACACTCATTATAAAAAATCACCCCTTTTCACTCCCCATTAATGGGATTTTCCAAAAACAAAAAATACGCGTTTCTTTATTTTTAAAGGAGATCCCAAACAGCAATTTTCAGGTCTGTAATATCTTCAGGTTCTGAAATATAAGTAGTCGCATGAAAGGCATTCAACCCCTTTTTCACCCCTTTTCACTCCCCCTATTGCGATTTTCCGAAAACAAAAAAATACGTATTTCTTTATTTTTAATGAAGATTCTAAATATCAATTTTTACATCTGCACACTTTAAAAGTTTGGAGATATAGATTCACTCATTTTAAAAATTCACCCTCTTTTCACCCTCCGATTAATTGGATTTTCCAAAAACAAAAATATGCGTGTTTCTTTATTTTTTAAAGAGATCAAATGTACCAATTTTCAGGTCTGTAATATCTTCAGTTTCTGAGATATAAGTACCGGTATCCTGATTAAAGGCATTCAACCCATTTTTCCCCATTTTCACCCTTTTTCACCCCTCCTGTTGGGATTTTCTGAAAACAAAAAAATACGTGTTTCCTTATTTTTAAAGAAGATTCTAAATGCCAATTTTTACATCTGTACACTTTTAAAGTTTTCAGATATAGGTACACTCATTTTAAAATTTCACCCCCCTTTTCACCCCCTTAACGACGGAATATCCAAAAATCCTCTCTTAGCGAGCACCTACATCTTAATATGAATATATCCACAAAATTTCATTCCTATATGTCCAGTAGTTTGGGCTCGGCGATGATGAATCAGTCAGTCAGTCAGGACAAGTTATTTTATATATATAGATTTATTTATTTATTTATTTATTTATTTATTTATTTATTTATTTATTTATTTATTTATTTATTTATTTATTTATTTATTTATTTATTTATTTCTTATAACTGTTATTTTTATTACCATTGTCCCGTTGAGGAATACAGCAGCCACACCAGGAGGCTATCTACATTGATCGTGGAAGAACTGTGGTACAGTCGCGTCCATTGGACCCCCAGCCAGCAACATTTCTGTTGTAGCGGAACACACTCTTTCGTCCCTCAGAACACTTTTGTTTGGACTTCTAGTATCACGTTGTTGCCACTTGGCGGCTCATATTTCGTTCATTCGCTTTCAAGGCGCTCCACAAAAAACTCAGACACAGTTGCCCTAACGAACAGTAAGCCGATAGATGTTTGGCAACAACGCTTCTTGTTTCTTCTTTTTTCAGAAGCCCAGTTGCATCACTTGGAGGGTACCTTTTTGAAAGGCGTTCCGCGCACTTTCATGCCGGCTGAGCTTTCAATGATCATAGCGACTGTATATCGAGACCACAGATTATCCATCCGAGACATTGGTTCTCGTGTTGGACGGAATGCAGCCACAGTAATGCAAGTATGAAATCGGCGAGACGGGGGGACGAACTGGCCAATGCGAAGAAACCCGACAGCCTCGTCGCACTTCCGAACATGAGGGTACACATCTTATGGGCGTAGCTATTATGGGTCGTACAGCTACATCACAAACACTCTACCTACGAAGGAACCTACAGATACATCACAATTTAGGTATGTGAAACCACCCGTACTCTCCGACATAGTCTGCAGCATCGAGGTACCGTATATTATTTCAAGGCACTCTAGTTCCAGCTAAAATTTACATTGGACGTGATCAAAATTCTGAGAAGAATGAAGAGTAAAGAAGAGATGGAACTGAATGAAGATGAAGAATAAATGAATTTGGGGTGATCAGGAGAAAAGAGAAAACGAAGATGCAATCGAAGGTGGCAATGAAACAATTTAAAAAGATTGTGGAAAGATCAACATACTTCTAGGAATCTGAAAATAAGGGTGGCAAACTGTCGAGTATTTCTCATACTAATGTATGGATGCGAGTCGTGGATCTTAACAAGGACATGGAAAAATAGATTCAACAGAAATATTTTGCTGAAGAAGGATGTTAAGAATTCCATGGACTGATCAACGCACAAATAACTACATCCTAAAAGAGCTTAAAATTGAAAGGAGTATCTCAGGCCAACTTCGCCTCCATGAGCTGAAATACTCTGACGATGTAATGAGAAGACCAGAAAATGTGGAGCTGTTGATCATGCAGGGAACAACCCAGGGACAGAGCCTACGAGGAAGAGTCCAAACAAGATTAGCAGTACATGTGGAAGAACAATGTGTGACCTAATAGAGCAAGTCAATGACAGGGAATCATGGAGAAGAATGATCTAGGATATCACAATGACCACCACAACGCCTACAAGACGTCAGGATTGAAGAGAGAGAGAAGAATAGCAGAGAGGCTTAGGAGTTGTTCAAGCATCAGACTGGCGAGAAGATAAACAACTTTGTAACTGGATCAGACAGTGAATGAATATGGCAGTTTATTAAGGTAGAATTACAACTAGCATTATACTGTATATGTGCCTTTGGAAATAAGACGATATGAGCATACATAGTAAAGTAAATGTAGAGATACAGATTAACACGAAAACGAAATAAGAAGGTAATTCTAGAGAAGGCCAAAGTTGCTAAAGAGAATAAAAGTAAAAGAATGGACAGGCATAACAGATCGGGATGGAATTTTCAAACATTTGCAAGGAGATACATAACAACGATACGTGTGGAAAGTAGTAATGGGAACATTACGGAAAATGAAAATACTGTTGAAGATAACGCGCCCTATTTCTTGTAAGAGACTTACATCATTGCAGCAGTACATACACGAGATACACGGACAATGATAGCTGGTAGAATGAGGGCCTTGAAAAGAATAAAACCTCGATGCTGAAGGCAATCTGTCTGTCTATCTATCTATCTATCTATCTATATATATATATATATATATCTGTCTGTCTATCTATCTATCAGTCTATCTATCTATCTACATATCTGCCTACCTAGCAACCTGTCTCTCAATCTATCTATTTTCTAAAATTTATCTGTATGTCTATCTACAGTATCTACCTGTCTACATATCTATCTATCTATCTATCTATCTATCTATCTATCTATCTATATTTACCCATCTAACTATCTACATATCGATCCATATACCTATCTGCATAGGCCTATCTATGTATATTCTTATCTACATATCTACCTGTCTGCACATCTATCTATCTACATTATCTGTCTACCTACATATCTATCTACCTAACTACAAATCTATATATCTACCTGCATACCTGTCTATCTACAATCTATATATCTATCCACTTATCTATCAGTGAGGGAGTATGATGTAGTTGTAATACCCGTAACAGCCTGGCCCACGGGATGTGTATCCTCCCGTTCATTTGTGCTCTAGCTGTTGGGATTCCTTCACGTCGGTCAGTTCGTCCGCCCACGACTCACATACTCCACATTCACACCACTGTGGCCGTATTCCATCCAACACGGGTACCAGTGTCTCGGATGGTTAATAATCCACAGTCTCGAAACGCCACAGTTTTTCTGCGATCAAAGGCGATAACCCACGGGTGTGGCTGCTGTATTCCTCGATGAGACTATTTCTTTCTTTGCTTCTTTGTTTCTTTCGATTCCCTGCCAAGTTTACAAAGCATGTAGTTGTATAGGTAGGGGGAGGAGTACAGTACCCCTGCCTGTCATAAGAGGCGATTAAAACGCATAAGCTCAGAGGGTCGCCGCTGTGTGGAGCACTGTACTTCCTCATAAAGCAATAACCAACCATCAAAATCTGCGAGTTATGCTAAACTGTGGTGGCAATCCTATCAGAAAGAAAAATTAGGTTCTGGTTTTTTTCTTAGCAGGAATATTCCGTTAGTACCAATTCCTATATTTCTATGGACACAAAGTCATAGTCAGTGTTTTAGTATATAAATTTAAACAAAAGTGCCAACTCTACGTGAAGGATCGCGTCTATCCTCGCTTTGACATCTATACAACTAGCAGGTTGTAGTGGACACACATAGCAGGGACGATTATTTCCAACAAAATGTATTAAATGATCCGATTTTCCACTGTTCCCTCTATTCGTAGTTTTATTTCATGTCTGTAGGTTGGACGTCTCTCTTAAACAGAATGCTAGTTAGTCTTTTAGAATACAAGTCTGCGGTTATCGCTTAGTTCTGATGAAGGTAGCTCACTGGATCACTTTAGACTTTAAATAAACAGTTGTTATTTCAACAAGTGTTCAAGTCATCATACCTTTATGCAAAGTTGAGTCATTTGATCCATTCCCTGAATACATTTGGAAAATAGCCTTTCCAAACCTTTTTTCATTTTTTGTAGCAATTTCTTTCCTAATTTTGCAAGTTCATCATGAATAAATCTGCACTGACATGTTGAGATGCGTTTCTCGTCAGGATCAACACTTCTTCACACTGATGATCAAACAAAAGTAAAATGTTAAAACATATTTTTAGATAAATGTTTTCAGAATAATTAATATTAATATTATTACAACAATAAAAATATTGACAGTGACTAAGAACTCAACGTCAAACTAAATATATTGGTCCACACACCCCGTACATTCGTATTATGTAGTAATATTAATAATTGATTTCTGGATTGGTGCTCAATTACAATAATAATGGCGTACGACCTCCGGAGAGGCCTGTGGCAGGTCTTTCGAGTTGACTAACACAGGAGCGACCTGTGCATCTGTCACAATTGAAGAATTCCTAACATGAATTCTTATGTTGAGATGGCCTCTAGCCCAGGGTCGGCCAACTGGCTGGCGTGTAATGTAAGACAGACCGTGTGACGTCGGAGAGACCATGTGACGTAAGAGCGCAGAAGGTGGGGAGCCGCTGTCGTAGACTGGAGACGAAGAGACAGCCTCGCTTTGTAGTAAACACGTGAAGTGTCATACATGCTGGTGGCTACGGCTTTTATAGACACTTTTCACAAAAAGCCACACAAATCCTTATTTAAAAATGTATCTCTTAGTTCTCTATCACACTGTAAATCTAACTCTAATTGTAGGTCTAGATCAACGTTATCTGCAACAACTGAAAATGGCGTGGTCAAAAGTTGAATATAAGATTCCAGACACTCCAAATTGTTAAATCTACGATCAAATTCCGAATAAAGGTTTTTTTTATTATTTTGACATACCTATTAATATCCTCAGCCGTATGGTGTTAGTGGTACAGTATATAAGTATGGACGAACCGGGCACATCACGGTGCGACAAGCTATCTACGCCTCCGATATTTTTATCTTTACGGGAAGATCTATATTTATTTGTTGAAAATGATAGGATTGCTACAGCTAAATGTTTAGTTTGTAGAAAAGAGCTACAGTATGTACAAATATATAATTTACAACGCCACTACAGTTTGTATCATGTTGCAGATTATGATCATGATCAGTATCAAGGCGAGGAAAGGGTACGTGTAATTACGGAACTAAAAGGTAAATTAAATAACCATGTCGAGCATTCGATGAGTGAGTCAGCAGTTCGACTGAGTTATAAAATTTCATATTTAATTGCAAAGAAACTTAAATCGTTCAGTGGTGGTGAATTCGTAAAGGAATGTTTAATTCTAGCAGGTGAGGAGTTTTGTCTAAATATCATTCATGAGTTCGAAGCTACCAGCTTGTCAGCGCACACAGTGTCGACAAAAATTCAAGACCTATCTGATGATGTCCACCTACAATTATTAGAACTGACAAAAAGCTTCCGGGCATATCCTTAGCAATTGACGAGGGCACAGATATTTCTGACACGGCTCAGCTAGCCGTTTTCGTACGAGGGGTTGACAAAAACTTTACAATTTGGGAGGAAATACTGGATTTAGCGCCTGTGAAGAATACCACGAAAGGCATCGATATTTTCAACTGCATTGTAAGTGTTGTTGAAAATTCTTCTTTGCCATGGAACAAACTAGCTTCAATAGCAACCTTCTATGGTAGGGCGCAATTCTGGAGTAGTTGGGCTCATAATATTTTAAAAAAAGGTTTCCTCGATTGCATACGTTTGCAGCGAGAATGTTGAGTATTTTCGGTTCCACGTATGCCTGTTTACGAATCTTTTCTATTTTAAATCAACAAAATCAAAACATTGAAGCCAGTTGTCAGATCACGATTTGAAGTGTGCTCTTAAACTTAGTGTTTCCTCAAACATTAACTCCAAATATTGCAAAACTAGTAAACGAAACAAGAATACAAAGATCAAAGAAACCCACGAGTGGCAACTGAGTATCGATATCATGAAATAAAACGTATGTTTTGAGTTTACAGATTACTCTCTGTACTGTTTGCGTTGTAAAGCCGTGCTGTTTGTTACTATTAGCACTATTTTTGCAGTGGGTGATATTGTAGAACACAGCAATTTTGTGTATAATATCAGTTCCGAAGATTCGCCGTAAAAAAGCTAGTTTAGTTTGTATATGTAGAAATAAAGTTGCTTTATAACATATGTTAATTCATAACAAAGTTACGTTACAATAAATTATGCGGAGAGAAATATGTACTACACATACCGCATTGTACTACCTGCAGCCCTTGGGCCTCCCTCTACGAATGAAGTTGCGCTTTCCCTCGCCCCTCTAGCCCTCACTTCTCAGTTACAGTATTAAGTACTTCGTTTCGCTGCCCGAGCAGAGTGTGTGACGTGTTACCTGACATCACACGTACACGCAGTTGGCTGACCCTGCTCTAGCCAGAGGAATAACCAACGAAGGTCGACCTGCCCGACCTGGCCGGAATTCAAACCCCGTTTCCATTCGACCAAAGACCAACCCAGCAGGATAACCAATTAGCCATGGACGGGGATCATTACCTACTTAATCTTGAAGTTAAAAATGATATAACGGCATTTTGGTGGAGTAAAGTGCTCTATACTTCAATATGACGTCATTTCTGCACCTTGCACACCGTTCCAAATTGTAGGATATTATAACATTTTATACATTTGAACTCACGATTTTGTCATCCTGTGTAAACAGTTCATTTGTCCCCGGTATTTTATACTCTCAATTAGGTGATTGCCTCATGGCATTATTACTTTATAGTGATGCCCGGTCATTGCTAGTGAGTACATATCAACAATTGATAAGCAGAATTGAAACTATACAAGATTAATTCAACTATTATTATAAGATAATATAGAAACACTATGAGGGTTGAGCCCTGATGACCGACCGCCTCTTGCAGATCAAGAGGTGACGCCCGGTCATCATGACGCAAACTTTTGAATGTTATTCTTACGTTTCACGAACGTCTTGACGTCAGATAGCTTCTCAGTTCGTATCACAGAAGCTGAGAAGACCTCAGTACAGCCCCAACATCCAGGTAAAAGTTGTTAACATCGTTGGGAATTGAAGACTCGCTAGCCACAGACCTATAAGTGCCCCACGAGTGGCTCCCTTTTCCCCACTTCTAAAAAGGAACCAGTTCGTGAGATTTACTTGAATTCATTACCTTTAGATGATCCTGGTGATGCTGTCCTCAGAGAGTCGGCTTCAATCCTCGCTGCGCGAAGTATATTGGATGTGAATCTGGAAGGAACTTCAGCATCTCGAGTGTTACTAAAATACGAATGCGCTTTACGATCGCCATCTCCGTAGCCACTCAACTCTTCAGTACCTTGTAAGGACGTAAAGTCACTCTTGGTCATCCGCTTCTTTGCTTCTTGAGAAACATACAATTGGAATATCCAGTAATTGGACACACCGATAAATGATTGCTTCAATGCTATTTATTGCGGTGAGTGCGAGGCGAAATTCTCTGCCGTTGACATTTTCTCATTTTGAACTCTAACAGTTGACAGACTCCGATCATTTCTCTCCTCGTGGACTATTTCGATAAGTACATCTCTACATTCAACACACGAGCCCTTGTGGTAAAATACATCCACAGCTTCCTCTGCGACCATAAGCGGTAAACTTCCAGGGGTTCTCGACGTGGAACATGAGTGTGGTGACCAAGGGCAAGGCTCCTCGTATTAATCCTTTCTATTCGATCTCACTTGATCAATTCTTGTTCTCTTGCGACATCGACTGAATAACATTCTTCGAGGTCACACCCTTTCATTATCCCATGCGTTCATTCGAAGAATCGAACTTCCGTTATATCTTTTGATAAAAATCCAGAGACGGTTGTTTTCAGCTATACATTAGAGGAAAAGCACTCCCACTGCCACCACCACTTTTATTGTATGTTTGCCGATAAGATTCACGAGATGCATTAATACCGCCAACACATTTTCAAGAAAGGACATTGAGATTGAAGTGACATCAGATGTAGTTAGGAATATGTCAATGTCATACGGATTGCCAGATAGATTCAGTTAAGGTCTCCTAGTTCTTCTTAGCATCCTTCTGTTCGTACAGTGTCCTTCGTTAAACCACTGCTCAACTGTATCGTCCACGTACTCTTGTACCTTCGAAACAATCCATATTTCTTCTCGGTAATGAAGACTCGTACTCGTAAACTGCCAGTATGACACGCGTGTTTAGTACACGTCGAATGGAGATTCCTCGTTCACTACTCTTCATTCGTCCTTTGACAGAGCTCGTAGTATCTTCTGTCCTTTGGAGATTATCTAAGGGTCTCAAGATATTGCACAGCGCCTGTTGTAAACCTTCTCTTCATATGTCGTACAATTCACAATGAGATAACAATGATGTTTGAACGCCAGCTACAACATCACCTCATATAACGGATGGAACTCAGGATGTGCATTCATATCACCTTCTGGTATAGGCTAGCTATAAGACTGAGCTCCAGTAAGAGTCTATGAAGTTCATAAGATGTGATGATCTACAGAACACATTACCGACAATGTGTTCCTGGTGAAATCACGTTACTTATATCGTACAGCCGTTGAGAGGCACATGAAATCTAGTAAAGTGTTTTCATAAGTTACCGTGCAGATTTCTTAGTCATCATTGTACTGATCTGAAAAGTGGTTACTACACACCGCACCACTCCTTGTCGTAGTCTCAGACACTTCAGCAGGATGAGCTGAATAAACGTCGACCATCTGCAACAAAAGGAATACAATAGCGAGATGAGAGCGAAGAACTCCGGGCAGGATTTAAGTTTTGTGTGGCGGTTGAAGTCGTCACTTTAGGTGGAATACGATTGAGAGAGCCTTTGAATTTCAAAAATGTTGTGTACGTTGCCCGTGTGTCGGACCGCTGCCGCTTTAGTGGAAATCCAGTGACAGTGTCACTCACCTATCATGCACTCAAGCCTTAGAGAAAGAACAGAAGTCAGTCTGGGGACAACGTAGTCGCAGGAGGTGTCGTTATCTAAATCTGTTTTTAGTGTGGACCCCGTTAATTAATTTACAGTGTCAGACGTTTCACGATCATTACAAGAAGAAAACATTAGATGAGAGGAGACACCGTACTATTTGTACTGAAGAGCAGTTCTACCAGACTAGGGGACCTGACGCGCACGATAGTAGGTTCTCGTGCACATGTTTAGTTTCGTTGTTTGACCTAACACAATATAAGTGGCTGTTGTTTCCGGGAAACAGTAATGGGGATCTGGAAACAAGTAGGGACGAAATATAAAAGTGTTTAAATATAGAAGTATTGTAAAGAAGAGAACCGAATTAAGTAATTTAATAATACATAATAATATTTACTAATCATGTATTGTAATAGGAGTTGAATCATGGCCGGGAAGTAATATGGTGGATGCAGGAATGTTCTCAAGGACCTGGAGTGTTTACCTTATCGTAGGGACAGGATAGGCAGGAGGGGAGAATTCATTCAGGTGAAAGAATAATTTGTAATTATGGAAATGTTATAGATGACAAAGGTGAAATTCTAGATGTAAGGCTCATCTCTAAAAATAATACGCAACTTGATGTTTTTGGAGTGTACAGATCTGCAAAGGGTGACGCAGATGCTGATTCGGAATTATTTGATAAGATAATCAGCTACGTGGGAAACAGTACGGAAAAGAACATAATTGTAAGCGGGTGATCTCAACTTACCAAATGACGATTGGGAAGGTAATGCGAAGGACAGGAAGCATGACGAACAATTTGCAAATAAGTTAAACTGGGAAGGACAGCTGAATCAGAAAGTGCGGGAACAAACTAGAGCGAAGAATATTCTGGACGTGGTGTTGGTAAAACAGGTGAGCTTAATAGAAAAACGGAAGTACTAGATGGTGTTAGAGATCATGAAGCTGTTTTTGTCGTAATTAAAAATGAATGCGATAGAAAGGAACGTCATAAAAGAAGGACTAGGGGACAGTACCCTTTGTCTGAAAAGACAGGCATGAGGAAGTTTTAAAAAAAGTGATTTTGATAAGTGGAAAGCGGTAAATAAACATATAAACAAACTGTGGGATGGGTTTAAATCAATTATGGAGGTATGTGGAAACAGGTATACACCTTTAAAGGTGATAAGAAATGGAACAGTCCCGCTAAAGTAAAGAGACTAAGAACGATGTCCAGGTTGGAAAGAAATAGAGTTAGAAATGGTTGTGGAAGTAAGGAGTAACTGATAAAAGTTACTAGGAAATTGAATCTAGGGAGGAAGTTAGCTGTGGATTACATGATGGAAGCATAACTGGCGGACCTACAAATTTTATTGAAAAATGGAAGGGTATGTATAGGTACTACAAGGCAGAAAGAGGCTCCTAGAAGGTCATTCCAGGATACATTAATGAACAAGGGGAGTGTGTGTGCGAGGATCTACAAAAGGCAGCAGAATTCAGTCAGCAGGACGTAAAGATTGTTGGTTACAAGGATAATGTCGAGATAGAGCAGACTAATACTAATGAGATATTGAAATGTGTCCATGATAACAAAGACATTTACAGTAAGATACAAAAGTTGAAAACTGGAAAATCAGCTGGAATAAATATTTCTGACGATATACTGGAGACAATGTGTTACGATACAGTAGCATAACTGAAGTACTTATTTGATTATTGTTTGGTTGAATGAGCTATACTAAATGAATGGAGAGTTGTAATAGTCGCCCTTGTGTATAAAGGAAGGAATGATAAACATAAAGCCGAACATTACAAGCCAGTCTGTCTGGCATGTAGGCATTGGCAAACACATTACTTCTGATTATATTAGACATGTTTACAAAATTAGTAACTGGCTCGATAGGAGGCAGTTAGGGTTTAGGAAAGGTCAACTTGTAGGATTCCAGCAAGATATAACAAATTACTTAGATTCAGGAGGACAAATGGACAGTATTGCGATTGATCAATCTAAGGCATTTGATAGGGTAGATCATGGGAGACTAGTGTAAAAAATGAGTACAATAGGGCTAGACAAAATATTGACTGAATGTGTGGCTATATTTCTACAAAATAGAAGTCATAGAATTAGAGTAGGTGAATCATTATCTGATCCTGTAATCTTTGGGAGGGGAGTTCCTCAAGGCAGAATTACTGGACTTTTATGCTTGCTTATGCGTGTGTGTAAATGACATGAGTAATTAACTGCGGATGATGTTATTCTATATAGAGTAGTAAATAACTTATCAGGTTGTGAGCGACTGTAAAAAGACCTCGACGATGTTGTGAGATGGGCAGCAGGCAATGGCATGATGATAAACAGGTTTAAAAATCAGGTTGTGAGTTTCACTACTAAGTAAATAACTCTGTCTTAATTAGTGCGCTCACGGGATGAAAGTTCCTTACGGGGGTCATTGTATGTATCTAGATGTTAATATAAGGAAAGATCTCCATTGAGGTACCGGTAATCACATAAGGGGATGGTAAATAAAGAGCACAGATCTCTGCACATGCCTATGAAAGTATTTCAGGGTTGTAGTAAGGATGTAAAGGATAGGGCATGTAATTCTCTCAATTGACATTTGGTAAATTGAGATCGCCCGCTACGATCACGTTCCATATCGTTTCCCACAAAGCTGATTATCTTATCAAATAGTACCTGATCAGCGTCACCCAGGTCTGCACACTCTAAGAACATCACTTTGCTTGTTGCCTTTGGAGATGAGCCTTCACCTATAATATAATGTTTGTCATTTTTTCTGTATCTTACAAATTCTTCTTTCACAAGAATGAATACTCCCCCTCCTACCATCCCTTTCCTATTTCTACAATAAACACTCCACACTCGTGAGAAAATTTCTACATCAATTATATCATTTCTCAGCCAGTTTCATTACAATATTTGGTAAGTACTGTATATACCTATTACATTACTTAATTCTATTCCTTTCTTTACAATACTTGTACAGTTCAACACTGACATTTTTATGTCATCCCTCCTTGATTTCTATATCCCTGTATTCTTATCACCTCTCCCTACTCCACCTCGTATCCCTGAATGTACCTTCCTATATGCCTTCTAAACAAATGCCCTAACTTACAAGAAACACTGCGGTTAAAGTGAAGGCTATCTGATCACAGATCACTGTCTCCTACCCACCCATTAAAATCTAAAAGTCTCACTCTCTCTTTCCCACAATTCCACTCCATAGTCTCATTGCAATCCGCGAACAACTTCCCTCCTACACAGTATATCTCTGCCCCCTTAAACTTTACCCGCGCTGCATTTACTAGAACTCACACATCCCTGGCTATGTTGGTACTTATACCTGCTTATCTTAAGTTGTCGGTATCAACGTGAAAATGTATCACAGTTCTAATTTCCTCAAAATCTGCCTTAACTTAATTTCTGGATAACACTCTACCCGGGTTCCCTTTCCTCCACACAATTTCCCCACGACCAGAGCCTCAAAGTTACGCACCTCATTTGATTCGACTCAGTATGAAGAATGTATACCTTTTCATTGTGATTTGACTCACATTCATGTGTGTCTCCTAAATCATCCAGACAACTCAAGTTCTGAGAGAAATGCTTCAACTACCAGAGGCGTGTTCCCCCTGTGGGTGGGGTCGGTAGAATAACACCCACGGTATCCCATGCCTGTCGTAAAAGGCGACTAAAAGGGGCCCAGAGACTCTGAAGTTGGAAGCGTGGGTTGGCGACCACGGGGCCCTCAGCTGAGTCCTGGCATTTATTCCACTTACTTATGCCAGGATCCTCACTTTCATCTATCCTATCCGACCTCTCTTGGTCAACTCTTGTTCTTTTCCGACCCCGACGCTATTAGGTTTGCGAAAGCTAGGAAGTCTTTCATTTTCACGCCTTTCGTGGCCCTTGTATTCCTTTGGCCGATATCTTCATTTTTCGAAGTGTCGGACCCCTTCCATATTTTCCCTCTGATTAGTGTTATATGGTTGCCTAGTTGTACTTCCTCTTAAAACAATAATCACCACCACCAGCACAGGCGTGTGTAATACGACTGAACGTTCTCTCCATAGCAACTCCAGCAATAATCCAACTTCTTAACATTGTTGGTAGATGTTTATTTAAAATATATTTATTAACACGGATAGTTTTTACGCGAGTTGTATGAAAACATTATTTTATTTTAATCATATTGTTACTTTTAATGCTTAAGGTACCGGGTTGGTGGATGGTACAAATTATATTAAAACGATATAAAATATTATATACAAAACAAGCTATTTTTTCCTTATAGAGCTCCCGGTAAACTATATTATATGCCCTTCCATTTGGAGCTAACATACAGAGCCTATAGTGTGTTTGCCTTTCGACTCAAACAATCCACGTACAAGGAGAAGCACCGTTTCCGAAGATCGAGTCCTACAATTCTAAGCGATTGCCCTTGTGCATCTTTGATGCTCATAGTGAAACTCAAGCAAACGGGGAATTGCAGACGTATGAATTGAAACGTTATATCCAAAGGGGAGATTTCAATCCGCCCCTGGTACGTCCAATCATAATGGTGGCTTCAACAATATTCAGCATCAGTTTCTTGACTGAGAGTCGTGTCTCGTTGCAGAGGGAAGGAGGATTCGTATACCTGAGAAGGACAATCGGTGCCACAATGGTCAGCTCGAAGATGTTCGAGGGTACTCCAAGTGACTTGACTCCAAGTTGTTCAAAAGCTCTCTCGTGTAGTTGACAGCCCCATCTGTATTATATGGCGTGTCGATCGACTTGTAAATATGTAGAACACGGGGTAATTCTTGCAAAAGGCGACGTAAAGCCCCTAGCAAAAAAAAAATTCTTGCAAAAGTTGCATGCTAAAGACGGTGACAGCTTCTTGGAGCAAAAGTTGCCCTTTGACACCGCCATGAGTGATCAGTGCCCCCAGATCTCCACGTCCCGTAGATTTGGCTGGGCACTGAACATATACAGAGCCAAACAATTCCGGATATGATGGACTGTCCTATGCCATGGACTTAAAATGACATCTTGACTGATATATGTATTACTATTGCGTTCTTTTAGTTTTCTTTTTATAAAATTGGCTTTATGTCGCTACGATGGGATAGGAAAGGACTAGGAGTTCGAAGGAATTGGCCGTGGCCTTGATTAAGGTACAGCTCCAGCATTTTTCTGGTGTAAAAATGGTAAACCTAGTAAAACCATCGATAGGGCTGTCGAACCCACTACCCGCACGGCCAACTCTCAGTCGGACACACCTCGACCATGCCGCGTCTCACTCACTGTCGAGGAGTATGGCAACTTTTGCTACTTCCCCGAGTAATTAGAGTATAGTGAGTCATTCGGTGACGAAGAGATCAACCGAGCACTGGCGAAATTAAAGTGAAAGATTTTTGTAGTAGTAGTGGTACGATATATTCTGAGAGGAGAGGCAGAAATTTCTCAGACCACAAAAATCCTATGAATGGAGGAAAATGAGTAATTGAACGGTAGAACTTGTTTCAAAGGAAACAGGAATGGGTGTTCTCTGCATAAATAGATACTTCAGACTTTAAAGGGGACGGTGTGACATTGGTGGTGGTGGTGGCTGGATAACAAGACTCTTAACTCTAATGGAAAGAGAAAGCGTTCGAACTTCGATCCTGGAGGAAGAGAGAGGCCGAGTAAGTTGGCCCTGTGGTTAGGGTGGCGCAGCTGTAAGCGTGCATTCGGGAGATAGTGGATTCAAATCGCACCGTCGGAACCCCTGACGAGGATTTTCCGTGGTTTCCCATTTTCACACCAGGCAAATGTACCTTAGGCCGTTACCTTCCCAGTCCTATTTCTCTCTCATCCTTCCGTCGCCGATAACCTGCGATGTGTCGGTGCGACGTTAAACAAGTAGAAAAAAATAGAGAGAAAGAAGCAAAGTTCACCAGAGAAGTTAAAAAGGAAAGACGAAAGTAAACAGTGAGGTTCAAGTAAGTGAAAGATCTGTGGCCACCAACCCACGTTACAACCTGTATGTGTATTCTAGCAGCCACAGTCACAGTAAGAGAGGATCAACAACGTCGTAAGAAGGCGCATTAAAATGAGGCTTCCATCCTTGCAAAACGGAATGAGGCCTCTGATTTTTTGGGAGATTCGACTGACAAGACGCCAGGTTGCACAGCACTAATAGCCCTAGTACCGGGCACACATCAACAGAACTAGGTGATAACGAAGCCACCTCTTTAGTAACCTGCTCAGCTAATTCATCCCCTGCTATGCCATGTGTAGCCTGGCTACGAGGTTGTGGATCTTTTGCACCAACGGGTATTGGGAAAGCAGCAAACACCTCAAATCGCCGGATCCCTCGAGAAAATGACGTCGTTCGCGAACTTGCGCAAACCGCAGAGCTTTTAGAGTGGCAAATAAATCCACGGTGTATAGGCTGCAGCATCCCACATTGTGCCCTGTCTATCAATACTAGTTCCGCGTTTTGAACAAAGCTCTGGATGTGCAGCTTCTATTACATTGTACCGTCCAACCACTTGCAGGCAGTGTATAATCCCTCCATTAAATCAGCAATGAAAAGCTAGCACTAACATTGAAATGATACCTTATTGCCAAGCTGTTCGTAATAACTGTGAAGTTTTATATCATAACGTGAAAGAAGGAATGCCAGCACTAAAAAGTACGACGCGCCAATCAATATAACCAGAGTTATATTGTAGAATAACGAAACTAGTGATATAATATTGTGTACAAATGATGACGTCAATCTTCAGCTCAACAGAGATTACTGGAATAATCCCTAGTTCCAAGGAATGAAGTTTTTAAATCAACGAAAATTAAAGCGACTCTAAACGTTTTAATCAGCGGGTTATTTTCTGATTAAAAAAATCGACGGAACGTGGAGATAAATTGTAATCGAAATAGACTTTCAACGTATTAGGTCGTGTTACGTACAGTACGTGTTGAAGAGATGTCAAGTACAGAACAAAAATGGCCAGCCGGTCACCAGTGGGATACGAACCCACAACCTCCCGATTTCGCGTCGGTTGCTCTACCAATTGAGCTATGGTGGGTGGCCTAGCTCAGATCCTTTCAAACAGAATAAAGATGGCCTAGGCCACCATAGCTCAATTGGTAGAGCAACCGACGCGAAATCGGGAGGTTGTGGGTTCGTATCCCACTGGTGACCGGCTGGCCATTTTTGTTCTGTACTTGACATCTCTTCAACACGTACTACATGTACGTAACACGACCTAATACGTTGAAAGTCTATTTTCGATTACAATGCGGTCGTGAAACTTCAATATTCATAAATTGTAATGTTAAATAAGACTTTCAAAATAATAAAAATAACGGGAATTAAGAAAATGATACCTTACCGTTTAGGTTGTTGAACATTAACTTCGAACCTGGTAAAGGACAATATGAAACGACAATAACATATTCTTAGTAAACTTAGACATTTTTAAGAAATAAAAACGGAAAGGGAATTATAAAGTAGCTGGTACCGCAAGCATTGGCATTCTCATTGTCGGAACGATGAACTTGAAAGACTTTTCATTGGTCACGCATGTGATGTAGATTTGTTTTACAGGTTGCTTTACGTCGCACCGACACAGGGAGGTTTCATGGCGATGGTGGGATAGGAAAGGGCTAGGAGTTCGTAAGCTGCCATAGCCTTAACTAAGCAACAGCCCAAGTTTTTGCCTGGTGTACAATGTTATACAAAAAAAAAATCACTTATATGAATGGTGATGAAATAGACAAAGATGTGCCAATAATGTTGCTTAGAAACGTGGTAACCTTCAAAAAACCTAGGAAAATGACGGCTTGAATTCACTTCACTACTACTGAAAATGCTTATTTTTTCACTTTCATACAGTTTCTTTCTTCCTTTCTTTTTTTCCTTCTTTCTTTCTTTCTTTCTTGATCCGTTTACCCTCCAGGGTTGGTTTTTACCCTGGGTCTACTTTGGGTTGGACCTACAACTGGGGAGGAGGACCAGTTCCTCGCCCAGGCAGCCTATACTTCTATGCTGAACAGAGATCTTGTTGGGGTTGCAAAGATTGGAAGTGATAGACAAGGAAAAGAGAAGGAAGCGGTCGAGGCCTTAGGTTAGCTACCGTCCTGGCATTTGCCTGGATGACAAGTCGAAAACCTCTGAAAGCTATTTCCAGGATGGCTGAGGAGGGAATCGAACTCCAACTACTCAGTTCATTTCCCGAGGCTAAGTGGACCCCGTTGCAGCACTCGTACAACATTTCAAATTTCGTGGCAGTGCCTGGAATCGAACTCGGGTCTCAGCGGGATGGGGGGAGGGGGTCTGGCAGCTAATCATACTATCTACTACACCGCAGAAAAGACCCCGTACATCTTTTACGCTTTTTATTCTTTGAAAACAAAGGGCCACGATAACGTCTCGCGGCATCACTGCTATGCTACGACAAACTGACAAAACGAAATGTAACATTTCCCGACTGTTTGTAAAGTAAAGTAGATGGCTCTTCGTGTAAGAGTATGAACTTACCTTCGTAGATGAGTAGTATACCACACCTCAACTCCAGAGAGGAATCATATTGCTTGATCAATTCCACGACCGATACCAGGTTAGTCATGATGTTAAGCGGGACAGATCACTAACGAAATTCTGCAATATGTAGCTCAAAATGTGACGTTATGTAGCTCCATATTCAGTATTATAATACTGTCCTACCCCTTAGTAAAATGGTCATTACCATAGTAATTAACATACGCACTGTTGCTTTGTGATTTACCGGGCGAGTTGGCCATGCGCGTAGAGGCGCGCGGCTGTGAGCTTGCATCCGGGAGATAGTAGGTTCGAATCCCACTATCGGCAGCCCTGAAAATGGTTTTCCGTGGTTTCCCATTTTCACACCAGGCAAATGCTGGGGCTGTACCTTAATTAAGGCCACGGCCGCTTCCTTCCAACTCCTAGGCCTTTCCAATCCCATCGTCGCCATAAGACCTATCTGTGTCGGCGCGACGTAAAGCCCTTAGCTTTGTGATTGTTCTCCACAACACATACTGATCGTCAGTAGGCTAGCAGCATACATAGGCTATGGACTAGAGATGGCTGAAAAATAACGTAGCAGTTACTTTGTCACAGTCACATGCCTGTCACTGTTAAAAATGTAACGAGGACAAAAATAACAGGTTGCCGAGTAACGACAACAGAATAACGTACTAATGAAAACAGTAACTGGGAAGTGGGAACTGTCACTAGTAGCAGCTAAAGTACTAATGAAAACAGTAATTGGGAAGTGGGAACTGTCACTAGAAGCAGCTAAAGTACTAATGAAAACAGTAATTGGGAAGTGGGAACTGTCACTAGAAGCAGCTAAAGTACTAATGAAAACAGTAACTGGGAAGTGGGAACTGTCACTAGAAGCAGCTAAAGTACTAATGAAAACAGTAATTGGGAAGTGGGAACTGTCACTAGAAGCAGCTAAAGTACTAATGAAAACAGTAATTGGGAAGTGGGAACTGTCACTAGAAGCAGCTAAAGTACTAATGAAAACAGTAATTGGGAAGTGGGAACTGTCACTAGAAGCAGCTAAAGTACTAATGAAAACAGTAACTGGGAAGTGGGAACTGTCACTAGAAGCAGCTAAAGTACTAATGAAAACAGTAATTGGGAAGTGGGAACTGTCACTAGAAGCAGCTAAAGTACTAATGAAAACAGTAACTGGGAAGTGGGAACTGTCACTAGTAGCAGCTAAAGTACTAATGAAAACAGTAACTGGGAAGTGGGAACTGTCACTAGTAGCAGCTAAAGTACTAATGAAAACAGTAACTGGGAAGTGGGAACTGTCACTAGTAGCAGCTTACAGATACAGAATGTGTTCAGATAGATGAGTAGTATAGCACACCTCAACTCCAGAGAGGAATCATATTGCTTGATCAATTCCATGAGCAATACCAGGTTAGTCATGATGTTAAGCGGGACAGATCACTAACGAAATTCTGCAGTATGTAACTCAAAATGTGACCTTATGTAGCTCCATATTCAGTATTATAATACTGTATTCCTACCCCTTGTAAAATGAGAGTGCTTTTGTAGGATATTGCTTTAATAATCACGAGGTAGTGATTCATAAGTACACAGTACATAGGTCAGGCCGCTGGACAGGCTTAAGTCATAGAGGAAATTGAGATATTTAATACTAAAAGGGTGTTGGGTAATAAGCATACTTTCGACAACATACCATATAAGTTCTGGGAAAAGGAAATTGGCGTTCGGTGTCGCCATTAAATTTGAGATTATATGATTCTACTCTAAAAATGAAATGAAAAATTTAATTTGGTAGAACAAAATATTTTCTTGAAATAATTTCAATAAAAATAGTAAGAACTGTTGCAATAAAACAGATGAGAATATGAAATTATGACATTGCAACTGAAAGAAACTAGGCATGAATTTGAATTCTTCTTGACCGGACATTTAACAATTATACACGAAAATCATCCCTCACTGGTTCACTTGACTGTACCTTCAACACTTTGAGTCTTAATTACGTATAAACACTGTACATAGTTCAGTCTTTTAAGACTAGTAAATATTCATTAAGGGAGCAGCAGCATCTTCTTATCCTTCTTCTCCTCACCTAGTTGGAGCTTCCAAACCAACTCGTTCCAACCGCTCGGGAACTCTCCTACGAGGTCTCCAACCTGTCTGTCACGACACGCCAACCTAGTGAACGATGGTGAATGGTTTAGGTGAGGATGTGGAAAAAATCGGCTGTAGCCTATGGGTAGGAACTGTCCTGGTGTAGACCACAGAAAACCCTCTCGGGACAGCCGACGGTACGGTTCGAACCCACTTGCCTCCCGAATGAAGAGAACTCGGCTTATCGTCAAGCGCGGCACCAAGAGCGCCGGGTCTTGAAAATCAGTGCGGATGTTGTAACTCACGGTCCAAAAGAGTTAGAATTTTCATGTGTGACCACAGACTGCCAACCCATAAACCATGAGATAACATTCTTTAGAGATATACTCAAGAGGATAAATTATGAACTTTTTATGAATCAGATCTAATTAATAAAGTACAATATAAATAGTGGTAGTACTACTGGTGGTGGTGGTGATTATTGATTTAAGATGATGTACAATTGGGCAGCCATCCTCTATTAATACTAATCAGAGGGGAAATATCGTTGGATATGACAATTAGAAAAATTACGTTATCGGCCAAAGAAAGACAAGGAACACGAAGGGCGTGAAAGCAATCGATACCTAATACCGTACCATGTGAGTTGGCTGTGCTGTCAGGGGAGAAAGTGGGTTCGAACCCGACTGTCTGCAGCCCTGAAAATGGTTTTCCGTGGTTTTCCATTTTCACACCAGGCAAATATGTTCCTTAATTAAAGCCAAGGCTACTTCCTTTCCACTCTTAGCCCTTTCCTATCCAATCGCCGCCACAAGACCTATCTATGTCCGTGCGACATATAGCAAAATTGTAAAAAAAAAAAAAAACTAATAACGCGGAGATCTGGAAAGAACAAGAGTTGATCAAGAGAGGTTGGATAGGATAGCTGAAAGTGAGGAGCCTGGCACAAGTAAATGGAAACGATACCAGGATCAGCTAATTGTCCCGTGGTCACCAACCCACTTTCCCTAGTTCAGAGCCCCTGGGGCGTATTTTAATCGCTTCTTACAACAGGCGAGTGTTATTCTACCGCTCCTACAATATCTTGTGATTGAGAATAAAGTAAACAAATGAATCGCTTCAATCATTAGATCATGAGAGATACTCTTGCACTTGCATTTCTCTATCCTGATCTTTAGAGAACCCCCCCCCCCCCTCCGCCGGTTGATAATAATATTTTCATTGAAGTGTTTTTCCTCTTCTGTTTTAACACAATATTTCAACAATAGGTGACTCTATAACAGATTTTCATTGTTCCCTTGATATCTTATACAACATTGTTGTTAGTACTGTTATTGCGTCTATCGTCGGTAATAAAGTCATGTCGAAGAAACGGGTTCGTGGAAGTTCACTCGAAAGGGTGGCTAATGAAGATTTGCTTGAATATCCGCATACGGTACCTCACTTGTGATTATGTTCCAACGAGCCTATAGTCAATGGTCACAGAAGTGGGAGGAAACAAAGAGCCACAAATGTAAATTTTACTCAACGATTGAACAGAAACACCCGCGACGTCCTTGGTTTGCGCAATGGAACACTCAACGACGATTCATCTCGACTATCACTCGAATGCGCTTCAATCACGGACGTTTTAGAAGTCACCTTTATCGCATCAACGTAGTGGACACACCATACCGGTACTGTGCCTGTGACGGCCAGTCGATTCAGGACCTAAACCATCTCCTTTTTGCATGTGCTCATTACCACCAACAGCAAAATTTGTTTTGTCATAGCCGACTACAGTTACAAGCCGGAGTTATGTAAGTTTGGCAACGTCCAGTGGAGGCCAAGGCGAAAGCGCGGGATCTATCCGCGTATGTTGATGTCTAGTGAACTTCGTCTCGTGTTTCGTTTAATTTTTCACGGAGAGTATATATAACAAGATACGGGATAGAATAAGCATACGTAGAGCCTATTATCGAAATAATGTGAAGGCTAAGCAGGGCTGAGTAGCTTGGACTGTAGAGCGGCTTTCTAAGCCCAGCGCAGTCTGGTGGTATTTGAAGTTGCTCAAATACGTCAGCCTCGTGTCGGTAGATTTACTGGCACGTTAAAGAACTCCTCCGGAACAAAATTCCGGCATCTTGGCGTCTCCCAAAAACCGTAAAAGTAGTTATTGGGACGTTGAGTCAATAACGTTATTATTTGTGAAGGTGCGGACTGAATTTGGCTTATTAATAAAATGTTTCGTGTCAGATGCCCAGAAAATGTTGTTTCCATGTATCGTAACAACTAGCATTAAGAAAAGGTTTTGTTACCTCGTTTAGTTTTCCTTCAGACGAGGAATTAAAACGAAAATGGATTTGTCATTTTAAACGGGATAATTGGGAACCTGGGAAGGATTCAGCCGCATGCATAAAACAAGTCACAAACGAAAGTTTTTCAACAGGGGATAAAATCTGTGATAGTGAAGTCAACGTAACTATACTACTACCGAAACCTACTGAACTTCTTCCTGATGGATGTCCAATTATTTTCCCAAATTTTCCAGAAATATTTGTCATCGCAAAGTGTTAAAAAAAAAAGATCCTGAAGGTAGCAGCCTGGAAATGCAGAGTAGGGTAAACAAGAAGATGGATGATATGCCAAATGTAACCCATTTACTCAAAATTCACCAAGACATGAATGTCACTGTACAGTATGTTATCCGGTGTTGTTAGAAGAAATGACATGTTTAGTAGATGGTAACATATCAAAGTGGTCTCAACTAAATGCGTCTTTATTAAATTATATAGGAACCACTTCTTGTGGTGTTAGTGTTAAATGTGTACAAATAAATCTATTAAAATGCTTCACAATCGCATAGACTATCGTGAGATAAGCACTGAAAGCACACTCTTTGTCTTGCCTCATATTTTTGAGGGAACAATAAAAACTTTGCACTAAAAGGGCCGGGCTGAGTGGCTCACTTGTCAGGTTCGATCCTGGCTCAGTCCGGTAGTATTAGAAGGTGCTTAAATACGTCAGCCCCGTGTCGGTCGATTTACTGGCACGTAAAATAACTCCTGAGGGACTAAATTATTATTATTATTATTATTATTATTATCATTATTATTATTTGCACTAAAAGGAAAAAGAGTTAGGCCCTACAAAATGTTTCGTTTGGAACTGTGAAAGCAAATTATTTACTGCCAAGAAAGTTTTTTGAAGAACTTCAGAGGTAGGTTAGTGGTGCCATCACATTGTGTTATGTGTATCTGCAGAACAGTGGTATACGAAGACTACCTGGATGGTGAAAATAATAAAGAATTGATGTTCTCTCTATCCTGTGCTGCTTTAGGAAGAGATGACAATCAACAGTTCTGGCTTGAACGCCGTCATTGTGGGCGTGACAATAATGGTGCGATAGATTGTTTATTGTCTACATTTTCCAATGTCGTGTTAAATAAGTGCTGAAAGTAGATAAAAAACACGAGTCATGTCAGAAGTGAGGATAAAAACACTAAGCGAAGGAAGTTGTCATCGCTCCACAATAATTGAGCTTGTGAGTACTGTTCTTAAAGTGTTTTGTTTTTATTCATGTAAAATGTGTATTTGTAACTTCAGCAAATGCATGTACTGATGTGTGTGTTTCTTAGTACCATTTTACGAAGAGTGTGCATTTATCATAGTAATCGTGTTCTAAATGTAGTGAATATGGGTGAAGTCATTCAAAATCGGACACGCCCCCTTTTCTCTCGGCCTCCGCTTGACAGATAGATACAGCGTTGCCTAGCGTACCTTCCGGCTTTAACTGTAGATGGCTCTGGTTTTGTACAGCTCTGCTTCACGCTAAGCAACAGTTACCAACATGTGTAAATACACAACTGGCGACCAAAAACAAACTACTTAATGACTACTACTTAACAACAACTTTTCTACAAATTTGTTTGATTTTCTATGGAGATGTATGTGATTTTAATATGTCTTTTGTATGTATATATATTGTACCGGGAACACCGCTACGAGAGAAGTCCGAAGTATGTTTGTTGAACTTCACGCGAGGTGAAAGGTAGGCAGCCCGCCGAACGCAGTGACGTACCCAGCGAGTGACGTGGCCGCCGTAAGCCAGCTATCCACAACCATATATGGTAATGTTCCAGCTTACCCTCAATAGTACATTTTCCGCTACATTATCGCTATTTCGACACTGTCATCTTAAAAACCCTTACAATGGACGTAATCTGTCAAGATTTCAAGAAAATCCACCGAGTATTATAGGAGTTATAAGGGTAGATAATACCCGAGTTCTAGACACTTCCATGCGAACGTGTATAAAAGGAGGACCACCCGACCTACGAATTCATTATCTGTCACTCCGCCGTCTCTATGACACGGGTGACAGGAGGAGTATTGTGTGTGTCGAACTTCTAGTTGACAGTCTTCGAAATCCAAGTATTGGAACTTCGGTATTTTCTCTAAGTGTTGTATCGGAACTTTATCATATTCTTGAAGTACCTGATTGGGACTTTGTTATTTTCTGCGAGCATCGTGTTGGAACTTCGTCATATTGACACATTGGAACTTTGTTATTTTTCGTGTGTCGTGATTGGACTTTGATATTTTCTTAAAGTACCATATAGGAACTTCGTTATTTTTCTGAAGCGTCTCATTGGAACTTAGTTATTTTCGCCAAGTGTCGCGGTAAGACTTTATTATTTTCTTAAGGTGACATACTGGAACATTGTCATCGGGACTTTATTTTCTTCGAGTGTCGTGTTGAGAATTTAATATTTTGACACATCGGAACTTTATTTTCTTCGAGTGTCGTGTTGGGACCTTAATATTTTGACACATTGGAACTTTGTTATTTTTGAAGTGGCACATAGGGACTTAGTTATTCAACGACGATTGAAAAGACTTTGAATTTTCACGAGCGTTGTGTGCCACACTGAATTTACGTTTCGAACTTATTCGAATTTGTATTTTGTGAATCAATTTCTGGAACATTGAAATTTTCCGAGCGTGTAGGATGAACTTGTGCCCTACCGACATAAACTTTCGTGTGAACGATATGACTTGTTTTCCCAAGTGCCTCATTAAACGTCTTCTAAAAACTGTGGAACTTAGGGGACGTTCAATATTACGTTCAATTGTGAAATATGCAATACTTCCCAAGTGCTGCACGGGGACTTGTGTTTTGATTCTTATCCTTCTGACAATTCTGAATACGCATGTCGCATTCCCAGTATTTTGAGTGAATCCATAATTTATGAAATCAGAGTTTTTCTTTGAAATATCATCGACGGAACAGGACAGTTTCCGAGTGTTATTTATTCAGTTCATTTCCAATGTGTTTTAAATCTTCAGAACTATGAATTTAGAACTGTAGTGACAGTAATCCTCTAGAACATTCTGACTTACAGTAAGCTTGTGTTATGAACTTGCATTTCTACCTGTACAAAGTCAAAATCATCTTGTTCTTCGAGTGATTATTCCAGAACGTTTTGATTTAATATCCAGAGTGCAGTAACAATCATTAAAAGGTCATATCTGTTCAGACAGTGCCATGAATTACGTCTCACATCGAACCCTGGAACGTGTGCAAATCTTCGAGACATTCCAGAACGTCGAGACATTCCAGAACCTCGAGACATTCCAGAACTCCTCATCCGAGCAGGTGTGCTCCCTGCCCAGGCGATGTCCAGCGCCATCCCAGAACTCGGAGGTATCAACCAGCCACGACACTTCCATGCTGCTGTACGAAGGTGATATGAACTTGCTTTTGATGATCAATAAACTCAATTTATCAAAAGAATCTCTAAAATTGATAACTATACCCCTCTCTGTACCAACTCCAATGATAAAGCCACTCCCTAGGATAAGATCCATGCTCGTTAATTTAATATCAAGCGCCTTAAAGATATGAACACTTACGGGTACAATATATATATATATATATATATATATATATATATTTCACACTGTGACAATGACTTGTAATGGATTGTTAAGTTCAAACCAGCGTACTGTAATATCCAGGTGGCTGTTTGGTCTTAACTGATTTAAAGCCAAATAATTTTTTTTAAAACTGTAGCGAACAATAAATTCGAAAATATTCCTCATTCTTTCTCATGACTTTGTTCATATTTTACGTTACTGCCACGCGTTTTCGTAGGAAAATATAATGTTAACATGTCGCTTTAAACGTGTGAACAGAGCCATGTTACTTCGCATAAATTCCTGAAGGAAACATGTCATCCACTGCAAATTCCCGTTCGAAATGTCATCCTCCTTTACAGCTGTATAAGGATGAAAACAACTTTTAAAGTACATAATTTGCACGAATAGTTTAGATGTTATGACCGTTTTAGTCGGGGCGGGTCACTAACAACTCCAAAATTACCACCAAATGCATAAAATTCCTATAATACTTCTAACACGCAATATTTCTGCCCAAATAGTACATTTCGCTACTGCGATGCATATAACTGCAGCAAAAGGATAATAATAATAATAATAATAATAATAATAATAATAATAATAATAATAATAAACATGGTCACTAAACGAAATAATTATGAGAAAGTGTTAGGCAACGTGTAAGAATGTAAGAACGAAAATGGATTTTTCTTCCTCTTCCTCGTTTTGTTTTTCATGTTTATTCTTAAGTAAGATTTTGAAAATCAGGTGTCTATAGGTTTTGCTGCAGTGACTGTTCTTGCTCATATGCAGGTCAAACAGGTCGTTGCTTCAAAATCAGGTACGCAGAACACGTCAATGCAATAAAATATAACAAGTTTTCTGCAGTAGGCCAACATATGAAGGATTCTAAACATACCTTTACTGAATTCGATCAAGATATTGAGATATTGGAGGTCGTAAACAAAGGTCCCTTGGTTGATGCTACGGAAAATTGTTACATTCACTTGGACCAATATTTTAATGCGGACCTAAATTTAAATGACATCTCCGAAAAACCTAACATTTTGTTTAATTTTCTCCTAACTGTAGCTCTATCTTTCGTATTATGCATAACACTTTCTTACGTTACGCATATCCTACGCTATACCCACCATAGTTCCCTTCTCTCTCTTACCTGTTTCACCTCCTCTTGTCCTCCTACCTTTTTCTTTTTCTTTTCAACCTGACAATGTATTTAATTTTATTTTCAACCTTCAGTTCCCCTTGTTTCTTTTTTGTATTATTTACTTTTCTTTATTCTTCTTTTTACTCTTTTGACCCCGCATTGAACTGAGAAAAATTCCCTTGATGTTCTTATTAATATTACAACTTCCACCTTTTTTAAATACGAGTATATTTCAATATTCAAATTTAAAAAACTATCCGCAGCTGTACTACAGTTTCCATAGAAACAATTTACAACATAAAAAACAGGCGACTGTTCACAGTTTTTTTTTTCGAGAATAATTTTAATGTTTATAAAGGAACTTTATACCTGTTTCATCCTTTGTACTCCTGATCAATTGTGACAAGACTTTTTATTTACTATATATTGTGAATTTTCCTACTCTAAGTATAACTCAGGACTTTCAAGATTCCATCTTGAGTTTAATAATTATGTTATGTTAAAGTGTCGTTCTAATTGTGACTGTCATATTTATAGAGAAACTCAATATGTGGTTCGACCTTTGTATAACATTTCATTTATGACAAGACTTTTTATTTATTTGAGAATCTTACGGTTCTAAGTCGAACTCAAATCTTTCAATGTTCAAAGTTGAGTGAAAAGAATTATGTTAAGTGTCGTTCTAATCGTGACTTCAAGATTTTGAATATTTAATTATTTAAAGTTTTCTCCAGATACATTTAGGGTCATCATAAGTCCCATATTAAGAGTGTGTATATGTGTATTGATTTAATGATGATGTGTTTATTTACGATTGCCTGTTCTCATATTTGGCTGAAGATGACGTTAACCAGGGTCGAAACTAGTTCCAAGTAAATGATATAACTTATTTAGTTTAATAATAGTATTGAAAAGGTGCATTTTTAATTTTACTTATCTATTATTCTCGGTTCAATACGGACTTATAAAATGAAATTCTTAAATTTAACCTTTTGCAGTCTCACATAAAATAACAATATCATCGGCAAATCTCAAGGTTTTTATTTCCTCTCCTTGGGTTTTGATTCGCTTTCCAAACTCCTCTTTGATTTTCTTTACGCCTGTTCTATATAAACATTGAAAAGGAGGTGGAACAGACTGCAGCCTCGCCTCACTCCTTTCTGGATTGCTGCTTCTTTTTCAAAGCACTCGATTCTTATCACTGCAGACTGATTTGTATATAGATTGTAGTTAATTCTTCGTTCTCGGTATCTGATCCCAATCACCTTCAGAATCTTAAAGAGCTTGGTCCAATCAACATTATCAAATGCCTTTTCTAGATCTACAAACCATGTACGTGGGCTTGTCCTTCTTAATTCGATCCCCTAAGATCAGACGTAAGGTCAGAATTGCTTTCTTCTGAAGCCAAACTGATCTTCTCCCAACTCAGCTTCAAATTATCTTTCCATTCTTCTGAAAATAATATGTGTTAAAATTTTGCCGGCATGAGATACAAAACTAATGGTGCAGTAGCTTTCTTGGGAATAGGTATAACAATATTCTGCCGAAAATTGGATGGCACTTCTCCTGTCTCATGTCTTACACACTGAGTGGAATAACCTTTCCATGCTGGTTTTTCCTAAGGCAGTCAGTAATTCAGAGGGAATGTCATCAATTCCAGGTGCCTTGCTCCTATTTAGGTCTCCTACAGCTCTGTCGAACTCTGACCTCAAAAGTAGATCTCCCATTTCATCAGCATCAACAGATTCTTCTTGTTCCAGAACCAAATCATCTACATCTTTACTTTGATACAACTGTTGGATCTGTTCCTGCCATCTTTCTGCTTTGTATTCTTTCCCTAGAAGTGGCTTTCCATCTGAACCCTTAATATTCATACACGTCGAATTTCTTTCTCCAAAGGTTTCCGTGATTTTCCTGTATGCAGCATCTACCTTTCCTAGGACCATAAAACTTTGACATTCCTGCACTTCTACTTCAGCCATTCTTCTTCAGCAACCTTGCACTTTCTATCCACTTCATTCTTTAATCGCCTGTATTATTTTCTGCCCTCTTCATTTCTAGCAGTCTTGTATTATCGTCGTTCATCAATCAGGTCTCATCAAACTGATTCTTAGTTGATCTTTTCTTCCTTCCTAACATTTCTTCAGCAGCCCTAGTGACTTAATTTTTCATGACTATCCACTCTTCCTCTATTGTGTTTCCTTCAGCCTTTTCATTTAGTCCTTGTACAACATGTTCCTTGAAACAATCCTTCACACTATTTTCTTTCAACTAGTCTAGATCCCATCTCCTTGCATTCCTTTCTTCAATTTCTTCAACTCCAGATGGCATTTCATGACCAACAAATTGTGGTCAGAATCCACGTCTGCTTTTGGGAAAGTTTTGCAATCCAACACCTCGTTTCTGAACCTCTGCCTAATCATAATGAAGTCTGCTTGATACCTTCCAGTGTCTCCAGGTCACGTCCACGTATACAGCCGTCGTTTGTGGTGTTTGAACCAAGCATTAGCAAGGACTAAATTATGATTGGTACAGAATTCAACCAGCCGACTTCCTCTTTCGTTCCATTGTCCCAATCTGAATTCTCCTACTGTATTACCTTGTCTTCCGTGGCCTGCCTCTCTATTCCATTCTCCCATCACAATTAGATTCTCGTCACCTTTTACATATTGTATTAAATCTTCTCTCTCTTCATATATTCCTTCGATGTCCTCATCAACCGCTGAACTAGTAGGCATATAAACCTGCATTATTGTGGTGGGCATTGGTTTGTTGTGTACGGTATCTTGACGACAATAATTATTTCATTATGCTGGTCGTAGTAGCTTACCTGCTGCCCTATTTTCTTATTCATTATTAAACCAGCTCCTGCATTTCCCCTGTTTGATTTTGTTTTGATGATTTTTTAGTCGCCTAACCAGAAATCCTGTTCTTCCTCCCATCGTACTTCACTTATACCAACTTCATCTAACCTAAGTATATCCATCTCCCTTTAGAGATTATCTAACCTACCCCAATGATTCAAACTTCTAATTTCCACGCTCTGAGTCGCAAAATGTTAGTATCCATCTTCCTGATGATCACCCCCTCTCGTGTAGTCCCCACCCGGAGATCTGAATGGGGGACTAGTTTACCTCCGGAATATTTTACCCGGGAGGAAGCCGTCATCAGTACATCATTCATACAGAGAGATGCATGCCCTCGGGAGTTAGTTACGGCTGTAGTTTCCCGTTGCTTTCAGCCGCGTTGCAGTATCAACACAGCTAAGCCATGTTGAGTATTATTACAAAGCCATACCAGTCAATCATCTAGACTGCTGCCCTTGCAGCTTCCGAAAGGCTGCTACCCCCCTTTCGATGAACCATTCCTTAGTCTGGTCTCTCAACAGATACCCATCCGATATGGTTGTACCTGCGGTTCGGCTATCTGCTTCATTGGGACACGCAAGCCTCCCCACTGCGGCAAGGTCACATGGTTCGCAGGGGAGGGAACATGACTTTGCATGTTTGTCAGTAAATATGGTTGCCTGGCCTGTAGTTGTATGCAAATTGTTACAGAAATTTGTTATGACTAAACTGTAATTTCTGGAAAATAGCATGTGTACAGTAGGCTAAGTTGTCACTCTTAATGACATATGTGAAAAATGTAGACAGAAGTCTATCACATGAAAAATCCAGTAGTTTTGGTCTAGCTGTAGGCCCAACATAGATGTTACTTTTCATGCCTTATATAAAAACAAGAAGAAACAAACCCCACGGCACTTAACGCCCTTGAAAGGGCTTTGGCCTGCCCAGCGACCGCTGCTCAGCCCGAAGGCCTGCAGATTACGAGGGGGCGTGTGGTCAGCACGACGCATCCTCTCGGCCGCTATTCTGGGTTTTCGTGCCCGCGGCCGCCATCTCACCGTCAGGTAGCTCCTCATTTCTAATCACGTAGGCTGAATGAACCTCGATCCAGCCCTCAGGTCGAGAGAAAAATCGTTGACCTGTCCGGAAATCGAACCCGGGGCCTCCGGGCGAGAGGCAGGCACGCTACCCCTACACCACGGGGCCGCCTCATGCCTTATTTCGTGACTAATAAAATGTTATAACCCCAGATCAAACATCTTTGTACTTGAAAAGCTATTCCAAAATTCCTTTAAAAGTTAAAACCACTGCATTTTCGTGTATGGGTG
Source organism: Anabrus simplex (assembly GCF_040414725.1). Lineage (NCBI taxonomy): Eukaryota > Metazoa > Arthropoda > Insecta > Orthoptera > Tettigoniidae > Anabrus > Anabrus simplex. Next base: position 24,551,545 of record NC_090272.1, on the reverse strand, counting down.
AAATTTCGAGATCTCTGGTTCAGGTATTATGTCATAGCAGCCCCAAGGGGGAGGCCTAAGATTCACCGCCATCTAGCACCACGCGTGACGTCACGCAAAGCCGAACATAGCCGACTCCGCTCTGACCCAAAACAGTTTACTGTAGCACCCGACAGGAGCCAGCGGCTGCGCGCGCGCTGGGACTCGTATTAATGTAATAATTTCAGAAAATACCGTGCTGAAATATACACTTTCACTGTAGTACTTGTGATGACAGCTGTCATTATTAAAAGTAATTGAGGTATATTTTAAAATTCGAAGTTCTTTTTCTTTTCAGAAATATAAATACAAAGTACGCAATAAATTTGATATTAATCAGCGTGATAGGAATATACCATAAAATTATTTTATTCAGGACTGTTCTTTTAGTTTGGTGCCTTTAGTCAGAATCCTTGAAAAACTCTCTGTAAATAAAGAACATTCACTGTTACAAAAAGAATATTTTCATGACAGCAAACGATATGTTTAAAATTTAGTGTAACACTATTGTTAAAGTAAAATGGAGATTCGTTTAGATACCAGTTCTCAATAAATAATGTAACTGTACAAAAATAATATACACAATTTTATTCATGAATAGCTAGTTATCTCGCTAGAAATGATGTTAATCTCCGTTTAAACCCAAACCTCGTAATTATCTCCGTTTCTGTTTATATCTCCATGACAGTCAGAAGGTGGTGGTGATTATTGCTTTAAGAGAAAATATAACTGGGCAACCATCAACGCTTAACAAACTGATCACAGGAAGTCCGACACTTCGACAAATGAATGAATCGGCCGAAGAAAGACAACGGTCACACAGGGCGTGAAAATGAAATGCTCCATTCACAGATGTAATACCTCCGGGATCGGAAATGAACAAGAGTTGACCAAGAGAGGTTGGATAGGACTGATGAAAGTGTGGAGCCTGGCACAACTAAGTGGAAGTGATGCCAGGACTCAGCTAAGGACCAACCCACGCTCCCAAATTGAAAGCTGCAGGGACCCGTTTTAGCCGCCTCTTACGACAAGCAGGCGATACCGTGGATATATTATACAGACCCCGCAACCTCAGAGGGTACCGGGTGAGTTGGCCGAGCGGTTAGGAGCGCGCAGCTGTGAGCTTGCATCCGGGAGATAGTGGGTTCGAACCCCACTGTCGGCAGCCTGAAGATGGTTTTCCTTTCCCATTTTCACACCAGGAAAATGCTAGGTCTGTACCTTAATTACGGCCATGGCCGCTTCCTTCCCATCGTCGCTATAAGACCTATCTATGTCGGTGTGACGTAAAGCAGGTTGTAAAAAAACCTCAGAGGGCTCCATGAAAGCCGTCATATATTACGAACAAAAAGCCTACACAGTACTTCAGTGAAACTTTAATATTAAAGATTTCTAGGTTGGATGCTAATTCTGAATTTTTAAAAAGTAATGTGCAAAGCTATAACACAAACAAATGTTTATTTAACACATATTATTCTACGCTGCTATACGCTCCGTAGCTTATGGCCAGCGTCAAGACGCCCATTTCAGAACGTCATAGGTTCGATTCCCGGCCGGGTCGCTTTTTAACTGCGTCTAGTTAATTTAACTCGGGGACTGGGTATTTTCTTTTCTTGCTAATGGTTTAACGCATTAACGCACTTTCAGGGCTGCGACGGTGGGATTCAAACCCACCATCTGCCGCAAGCAAGCTAACAGCTGCGTGACCCTAACCGCATGGCCAACTAATTCAGCACTCATAATATTGAATATATCCCTCCACATATATTTGGCATTAAGAAGGGCATCCGGTCGTAAAGCAGGCTCCAGTCCACATGCGCTGCACAGTTGGCACCCGATTTCACAAGGATGTGATAAAAACGGACGAAGAATAAGAAAATTCCATGGCACTGTTGCTTTCCTATTGCATCTGTTATAGCTATGCACATTATTTTTCAAAATTAAGAATAGTTTTTTTGTTGTTTAAAGGGGGCTGTCAGCGAGGTCATCGGCCAAATTCAGAATTAGTATCCAGTTTAGAAATCTTTAATGTTAAAGTTTCACTGAAGTACTGTATAGGCTTATTGTTGGTAATATATAACGGCTTTCATGGAGCCCTCTGAGGTTGCGGGGTCTGTATAATATAATATCCACGGAATCCCCTGCTTGCCGTAAAAGGCGGCTAAAAGGGGTCCCAGGGGCTTTCAGTTTGGGAGCGTGGGTTGGCGAGCACGAGGCCCTTAGCTGAGTCGTGGCATTGCTTCCACTTAGCAGTGCCAGGCTCCACACTTTCATCAGTCCTGTCCAACCTCTCTTGGTCAACTCTTGTTCATTTCCGACCCCGGCGGTGTGAGATCTGCGAATGCTACGGAGTATTTCATTTTCACACTATTTGTGACCCTTGTCTTTCTTTGGCCGATACCTTCATTTGTCGAAGTGTCGGAACTCTTCCTATGATCAGTGTTAAGTGTTAAGGCTGCCCAGTTGTATTTTCTCTTAAAGCAATAATCACCACCACCTTCTGACTGTCATGGAGATATAAACAGAAATAGAGATAATTACGAGGTTTGGGTTGAAACGGAGATTAACTAAAGACATTATTTCTAGGGAGATAACTAGGTATTCATGAATAAAACTTGTGTGTATTTTCTTTGTACGATTTTATTATTTATTGAGAACTGGTAACTAACCAAATCTTCTTTTTACTTTAATAATAAAGTTACACTGAATTTTAAACATATCGTTTGCTGCCATGAAAATATTCTTATTGTAACAATGAATAAATAGTCTTTATTTACAGAGAGTTTTCCAAGTATTCTGTCTGAAGACACAAATCTAACAGAACAGAACAGTTCTGAAGTTCAGCATTATGTTTCCAATAAAGTGATATCTATATATATAGAATAAGAGTTTTGCCTTACATTGCTCAGAATTTGAAAATAATGGTATTTCTGTATCGGTCATGTACAAGAAAATGCACTTTTTACTTTTCCGTAATGTCTGTCTGTCTGTCTGTCTGTCTGTCTGTCTGTCTGTCTGTCTGTCTGTCTGTCTGTCTGTCTGTCTGTCTGTCTGTCTGTCTGTCTGTCTGTCTGTCTGTCTGTCTGTCTGTCTGTCTGTCTGTACACGCACCACGAGAAAACGGTTGAAGAGAATTTAATGAAAATCGGTATGTGAAGTCGGGGGATGAGCCTCTACAATCTAGGCTATAAATCACTTTACTCACGCTGAGTGAAATGGTAGTTTAGGGGAAGGCCTAAAATTTAATTCTCAACTATTTATGTTATTAGTGGTCGTATTTTAAAGAAAATGGGTATGCAAAGTTGGGGAATAAATTGCTACAATCTAGGCTGCCAATAATTGTATTCTCGCTGAGAAAAATGGTAGTTTACAGAAAGGCCTAAAAATAAATTCTCAAATATTGTTGTCATTAGTAGTCCTATCTTTATGAAAATCGGTATGCAAAGTCAGGAAATAAGTCGCTGTAGTCTAGGCTGTAACTTATTTTATTCACGCTGAGTGAAATGGTAGTTTAGGGAAAGGCCTAAAATGTAATTCTCAAATATTTTTTATTAGAGGTGTAATCGATGAATGCTATATAACTAAGGTTATATAGTATTAAATTTCCTATTATTCATGTCTTATACATTGTTACCGTACTGGCTATGATCACAAAGATATTCATGAATTTGGATTTTTGTTACTAACTCCATATCAGCGCCGAGTAACGAGAAAATGGGTAAACAGGATTTAATGAAAATCGGTATGTATAGTCGGAGAATAAGAAACTACAGTTTACGGCATAAAATATTTTACAAATCACAGAGTCGAAAGAAAACTAAATGTTTAGGCCTACAATATAGAAAGCTCATAATATTGATCAACAATAACGTCACATTGACCATTGTTTGTCGTGATGTGCTTTGTCTTCTGTTGCCCCTCATCTCCGGTAGATAGGATTACTGCTGCATACAAAGTATTTTTATTTGATTTACGTCGCACCGACATAGATAGGTTTAAGGCGACGATGGGATAGGAAAGGTCTAGGAGTGCCTTAGGCCTTAATTAAGGTACAGGCCCAGCATTTGATACGTGTGAAAGTGGGAAACCACGGAATACCATCTTCAGCGCTGCCGACAGTGGGGTTCGAATCCACTATCTCTCGGATGCAAGCTCACAGCTGCGCACCGCTAACCACACGGTCAACTCGCCCAGCCGTACAGAGTGTAACAGCCTGCCTGAATATTGATGAGAAGTAGTTGGGGAGTTAGATAACTTTCTTCTTTAGGATGTCATTCCCCTGGTTTATAAATTTTCTGATACTACTGGTACGTAACACACTGGATCATCATAGCATTCGGGCTATTCAATCACTACTCTGAGGCACTGATTGGAATGAACAGTGTGCATAATTAGCGGAATAATGGCAGATGAGTGTTCGTGGCAATCTGCGGCCTGGTCATCCCAGCTCTGGAACTTTGGACTATTAGATTGGCACCGCAATCTAACCGCAACACTGTTCGTTAAAAGTGATAAAACGTGTGGCTTTCCATTTGATCGAGTATTTTATATGATAGCATTGCTTTTAATCGCTACATTCCTACTTACGTTTTTGTAATGACCTATGTTGATTTCAGTTAGGAAAACCACAAAGTCAGTCTTTCTGAGAATCCCGTAGCGAAGCACGGGTATATCAGCTAGCCTATATATATAAAATAAGAGTTTTGTCTGTACATTGCTCAGAATTTAAAAATAATGGTATTTCTGTATCGGTCATGTACATAGTAACAAGAAAATGCACTTTTTACTTTTCCGTAATGTCTGTCTGTCTGTCTGTCTGTCTGTCTGTCTGTCTGTCTGTCTGTCTGTCTGTCTGTCTGTCTGTCTGTCTGTCTGTCTGTCTGTCTGTCTGTCTGTCTGTCTGTCTGTCTGTACACGCATCACGAGAAAACGGTTGAAGAGAATTTAATAAAAATCGATATGTGAAGTCAAGGGATGAGCCTCTACAATCTAGGCTATAAATCATTTTACTCACGCTGAGTGAAATGGTAGTTTAGGGGAAGGCCTAAAATTTAATTCTCAACTATTTATGTTATTAGTGGTCGTATTTTAAAGAAAATGGGTATGCAAAGTTGGGGAATAATTTGCTACAATCTAGGCTGTCAATAATTGTTATCACGCTGAGAAAAATGGTAATTTAGGGAAAGGCCTAAAAATAAATTCTCAAATATTGTTGTCATTAGTAGTCCTATCTTGATGAAAATCGGTATGCAAAGTCAGGAAATAAGTCGCTATAGCCTAGACTGTAAATTATTTTATTCACGCTGAGTGAAATGGTAGTTTAGGGGAAGGCCTAAAATGTAATTCTCAAATATTTCTTATTAGAGGTGTAATCGATGAATGCTACATAACTAAGGTTATATAGTATTAAATTTCCTATTATTCACGCCTTATACATTGTTACCGTACTGGCTATGATCACAAAGATATTCATGAATTTGGATTTTTGTTACTAATTTCATATCAGCGCCGAGTAACGGGAAAATGGGTAAATAGGATTTAATGAAAATCGGTATGTATAGTCGGAGAATAAGAAACTACAGTTTACGGCATAAAATATTTTACAAATAACAGAGTCGAGAGAAAACTAAATGTTTAGGCCTACAATATAGAAAGCTCATAACATTGATAAACAATAACGTCACATTGACCATTGTTTGTCGTGATGTGCTTTGTCTTCTGTTGCCCCTCATCTCCGGTAGACAGGATTATTGCTGCGTACAAAGTATTTTTGTTTGATTTACGTCGCACCGACATAGATAGGTTTAATGGCGACGATGGGATAGGAAAGGTCTAGGAGTGCCTTAGGACTTTGTACCGGGCGGTACACCTCCGCGCCGCTAATTCAAACATTGCGCCAGTTGAAACTCCTCTACTGGAGAAAGCCTGAACTTTAACAACCAAGTTAATTCTAAAGTTTCTCAGAAGATGTCTCTACTGTAAATTTTGAAGAGTTCTGAACTGTGTCTTTTTCGATTTATATTTGTTTTCTCTGTAGTGAGAAGTGTGAACATTCTCTTCTAGATGGCACCACTTAAGAACTACAATTGCGCACCCTGGTGCGACGTGAAGGAACTGTTTTTTGAGAAATTTTGTGTTCATAAGTTTGTCCTTTGTTAAATTTCTTTCAGTCATTTTTTGGGTTGGCAGTATAACCCTTCTCTTTCCGCTTGTTTTGAATTTAGCCAATCCCGAATTTCTTTAATTAACTTTTAACCAATAATGTGTGTCTTCTCCGATATGGATATGTTGCTTGATCCTAGCCAATAAAGTTGAGGAGGGGGGTGTGGGTTCTCATTCATGAAACGTCTCGAATTTTCCGCGAGGGTATATAAACTGCTGATTTTCTGGTCTCGGGGCCACTTCAGTAACATCTCTCATTGTGTAATTATGTAGCAGGGGGCGGGAAGCGCCTCTTTCTTCGGGCAGCAGTTCAACCATCAGGTAATGGCCGTTTTATAACTTATTTTCTTGCTAGCTCAGCAGTTTAACCCTCGGGGCGGGTTCGAAACTTTCGTCATGTAACCTATATTTATAATGTAAAAGACACTTGGTATAAATTCTGTCTCCTTAACTACAAATTGGGATAGAGAGTGCCTAACCCTCTCGATCTCCCATTCATTTTGTTTTGAGGTGACTACTTTTTTATAACATTTTTCCTTCTACTCGTAATGTCATAACATTTTTCTATCGTGTCACCTCCGTAGTATGGGACTAGCCCTTGCATAAGCGGCCTAGTGCCAAATAGGTTTTAAAGAAGTGTATTAGGAGTGCAGTTACGCCTCCTCTCAAGTTGGTATTTTGGGGGCCATGTAATTTGTCCTGTTTCTTTATTGAATAGGCCTCAGTAGGTTGGGTATTTTTACCCCTGTTTTCATGTGCTTGGAGGACAGCTTGAAGGTGGAGTTTGGTGTGGCCTTTGATAGGCTTGAACTTTGAGAGCGGGTTGCTCTTTCTTAAATTTGGTTTCTGTGTGCCTCGAGCAGGCTTTACTGAGTAATTGGGAGCAAGTGCTCCTGGGCATGATTGGGGTTTTCTGCCCCTTTGTCAAACCTTGTATTTGGGTAAAGTTGGGCTAATTGCTCAAGAATTGTGTGTCTGTGTCTCGGAGCCCAAATCCTGTAACAACCGTAATCGTACATTCTTGATTTGTTGCTAGGCTACTGAGTACCTGTTATATTTGTTATTTCTTGATCTTGAAAAGAAAATATAACCTTGTTAAATTTTAAATTAACTTTAATTTCGTATATTGAGACCTATTCATCCCAGCACCTTCTTTCACCTCTGCACATCCACAAAACATCGTAACAGCCTTAATTAAGGTACAGGCCCAGCATTTGACTGGTGTGAAAGTGGGAAACCACGGAATACCATCTTCAGCGCTGCCGACAGTGGGGTTCGAATCAACTATCTCTCGGATGCAAGCTCACAGCTGCGCACCGCTAACCACACGGTCAACTCGCCCAGTCGTACAGAGTGTAACAGCCTGCCTGAATATTGATGGGAAGTAGCTGGGGAGTTAGATAACTTTCTTCTTTAGGATGTCATTCCCCTGGTTTATAAATTTTCTGATACTACTGGTACGTAACACACTGGATCATCATAGCATTCGGGCTATTCAATCCCTACTCTGAGGCACTGATTGGAATGAACAGTGTGCATAATTAGCGGAATAATGGCAGATGAGTGTTCATGGCAATCTGCGGCCTGGTCATCCCAGCTCTGGAACTTTTGACTATTAGATTGGCACCGCAATCTAACCGCAACACTGTTCGTTAAAAGTGATAAAACGTGTGGCTTTCCATTTGATCGAGTATTTTATATGATAGCATTGTTTTTAATCGCTACATTCCTACTTACGTTCTTGTAATGACCTATGTTGATTTCAGTTAGGAAAACCACAAAGTCAGTCTTTCTGAGAATCCCATAGCGAAGCACGGGTACATCAGCTAGTATATATATATATATAAAATAAGAGTTTTGTCTGTACATTGCTAAGAATTTGAAAATAATGGTATTTCTGTATCGGTCATGTACATAGTAACAAGAAAATGCACTTTTTACTTTTCCGTAATTTCTGTCTGTCTGTCTGTCTGTCTGTCTGTCTGTCTGTCTGTCTGTCTGTCTGTCTGTCTGTCTGTCTGTCTGTCTGTCTGTCTGTCTGTCTGTCTGTCTGTCTGTCTGTCTGTCTGTCTGTCTGTCTGTCTGTCTGTCTGTCTGTCTGTCTGTCTGTCTGTCTGTCTGTACACGCATCACGAGAAAACGGTTAAAGAGAATTTAATGAAAATCGGTATGTGAAGTCGGGGGATGAGCCTCTACAATCTAGACTATAAATCATTTTACTCACGCTGTGAGGGAAATGGTAGTTTTGGGGAAGGCCTAAAATTTAATTCACCGGGCGAGTTGGCCGTGCGCGTAGAGGCGCGCGGCTGTTAGCTTGCATCCGGGAGATAGTAGGTTCGAATCCCACTATCGGCAGCCCTGAAAATGGTTTTCCGTGGTTTCCCATTTTCACACCAGGAAAATGCTGGGGCTGTACCTTAATTAAGGCCACGGCCGCTTCCTTCCAGCTCCTAGGCCATTCCTATCCCATCGTCGCCATAAGACCTATCTGTGTCGGCGCGACGTAAAGCCCCTAGCAAAAAAAAAAAAAAAAATTAATTCTCAACTGTTTATGTTATTAGTGGTCGTATTTTAAAGAAAATGGGTATGCAAAGTTGGGGAATAAATTGCTACAATCTAGGCTGCCAATAATTGTATTCACACTGAGAAAAATGGTAGTTTAGGGGAAGGCCTAAAATGTAATTCTCAAATATTGTTGTCATTAGTAGTCCTATCTTGATGAAAATCAGTTTGCAAAGTCAGAAAATAAGTCGCTATAGTCTAGGCTGTTAATTATTTTATTCACGCTGAGTGAAATGGTAGTTTAGGGGAAGGCCTAAAATGTAATTCTCAAATATTTCTTATTAGAGGTGTAATCGATGAATACTACATAACTAAGGTTATATAGCAGGGCTGGCCACAACGAGGCTCGCGAGCCGCATGCGGCTCTTGAGTCAGTCTTGTGGAATCTAACGAGATCTCGCGGCTGGCGGCAGTCAGTAGCAGTGATGTGCGGCTTAACGTCATTAGCGCTGTAGGTCAATGGTAAGAATGGATGGTGTATATAGTTCCGGCGCCTTCTATTTGATAATGCTTTGAGCGGGAGAGTGTGTCAGTGAGCCAGTGTCGTGAGGTGAAGGCAGTCGCGTTCATGTGTAGGCAGTAGCGGGTGTCGATACTTTTCTGTGTGCAGTTGTGTGCTGTTTCAGTACAGTTGTGGCTTGGTGTCCGAACAGTTGCGATGCTGTCTAAGAAGCATAAATATGAAGAGGGGAATTGAGCTTTTAATACCGACTGGGAAGAAGAATTCGTTTTTGTAGAAAGAAACGGTAAGCCAATGTGTCTTTTGTGTCCAATAACTTTGTCACAGTTCAAGGCCAGTAATTTAAAATGCCATCATGACATTAACCACAGCGGTTTCAATAAAGATTTTCCTGTTGGCCATCAGTTAAGGAAAACCAAACTGAAATCACTAAAGGAAAAAATTCATGGTCAGAGTAGGGTTATGTCAATTTTTACCTAGGAAGAAGATTTGACAACCGAAGCTGGCTTCATCTTGGCTTTTAATACTGCCAAAGCAAAAAAGGTTTACGTAGAGGGGGGGGTTTATTAAGAAGAACATGGCACAAGTTATTTCTGTTTTAGAACCCGAAAATAGGGAACTGCAGAAACTGATCGACGAAATGCCCGCTGCTAGACACACAATAGAGAGGAGAGTTTCCGTTATTAGTGCGAATATTTTAAATAATTTACAAAAAATCTAAGCGAGTGTTCAGCAGTAAGCCTGGCTCCGGACGAGCCTACTGATATCAAAGATAAACCACAACTAGCCATATTTGTGAGGTATGTGTCAAGGGACTTGCAAGTGGTGGAAGAACTTTTAGACCTGGTTACTTTGAAGGATACTAAACATGGTTGTGACATTAAAAAGCCCTGGATGGTGTTTTACAGTGCCTATCGGTAATATTGTCAGCATTGCTACTGATGGCGCACCATCTATGACTGGCACGAAACAAGGGCTTACTGGGCTTTTAAATGCTGACACATCATTTCCTGATTTCCTACCTGTACATTGCATTATTCACACGGAACATTTAGCAGCAACATATTTTCAGTACCCGCATATTATGCAGGTAGTTCTAAAATTGTGAACTGTATTCGCTCATGTGCCAAAACACACCGACAGTTAAAATCATTTATAGAAGATATGAACAATGATGAGCTTCCTGATGATGTACCTTGGTACTGCTTAGTAAGATGGCTATCAGTAGGCAATGTTCTTGACAGATTTTTTGAATTACTTGATCCTATCAAACAGTTTATGGAAGGAAAATCATTCCCTGAACTTAATGACCCCCAGTGGTTGTTAGATTTGGCATTTTGTTACAGATGTGGTCCAGCATTTAAAAACGCTAGACATATATTTACAGGGAAGATAGCGCTTTGGGCCGGAGAGTGTGTCAATGAGCCCGTGTCGTGAGGTGAAGCCAGTCGCGTTTACGTATAGGCCTAGACTGCATTTAGCTTTCATAGGAAGTTGAAGCTTTTGGAGAAAGACCTTCAGACTAAAAAGATTTCTCACTTCAAATGTTTGAAGAAATTCATGAAAGCCTTCCTGACGTTCATTTGGAAACTGAAGATTACATGAGTAAAATGTCTGGCCTTGCTGAAGAAATCAATGGCAGATTTAATTATTTGAGATTACTTAAACCTTCATTTTCATTCCTGGAAAATCCTTCTTCTGTTGATGTTGTGGGCGATGGCAGTCCTGTTTCATCACCAATAACAAAGGTTACAGCAGCTATAGAGTTGGAGCTACAAGAACTGCAAGAGGACGACGGACTAAAACATGGGCGCCCGCAAGGGGGGCAAGGGGGGGCACTTGCCCCCCCCCCTGGAATTCTAAAGATGTTGATGTTCAATTGTTTAATATCATACCAGATTATTTCATAAACTGAAATTACTGACAGTTATCTAGCATATGTTATAACTGGAAGTTTCTGTAAACAATTTAATGTTGCTGACGTTATATTGGTTTTTATATTCAAGAAAATTGTTAATATGCCCCCCCCCCCCCTGGAAAAGATCCTGCGGGCGCCCATGGACTAAAAGGACTCAAACGAAGTGGCATTTATACCATAGAATTTTGGAAGAACGTTCCAGAAGAAAAATACACACTAAAAAACAGTGTGTCAAAAGACTAATCTCAATCTTTGGGACTACTTATGTGTGTGAATCACTGTACTCAACGATTAAGTTCATTAAGTCTAAATATCGATCTGAACTAACTGACGAACATTTAAGTGAAATTGTGCGAACTGCGCTTACCAATTATCAGCCAGATTAACAGCAGAAATGAACACTCAAAAAGCACTTCTCAAAAGTAAAATCTCATTCCTTGATGTGTACCTGAAAAATAATGTTCTGTGTAGTGTAGAAAAAAAAATAATGTTCCTTCATATGTTATAAAATGAAAAAGCATGTCTTCATTTTATAAACCATTTTCTAAACAGGCTCCCAATTTTTTATCTCCTAAATTTGCGGCTCCCAGAAGTAGTGGCCACCCCTGTTATATAGTATTAAATTTCCTATTATTCATGTCTTATACATTGTTACCGTACTGGCTATGATCACAAAGATATTCATGAATTTGGATTTTTGTTACTAATTCCATATCAGCGCCGAGTAACGAGAAAATAGGTAAACAGGATTTAATGAAAATCGGTATGTATAGTCGGAGAATAAGAAACTACAGTTTACGGCATAAAATATTTTACAAATCACAGAGTCGAGAGAAAACTAAATGTTTAGGCCTACAATATAGAAAGCTCATAACATTGATCAACAATAACGTCTCATTGACCATTGTTTGTCGTGATGTGCTTTGTCTTCTGTTGCCCCTCATCTTCGGTAGATAGGATTACTGCTGCGTACAAAGTATTTTTTATTTGATTAACGTCGCACCGACATAGATAGGTTTAATGGCGACGATGGGATAGGAAAGGTCTAGGAGTGCCTTAGGCCTTAATTAAGGTACAGGCCCAGCATTTGACTGGTGTGAAAGTGGGAAACCACGGAATACCATTTTCAGCGCTGCTGACAGTGGGGTTCGAATCCACTATCTCTCGGATGCAAGCTCACAGCTGCGCACCGCTGACCACACGGTCAACTCGCCCAGTCGTACAGGGTGTAACAGCCTGCCTGAATATTGATGAGAAGTAGCTGGGGAGTTAGATAACTTTCTTCTTTAGGATGTCATTCCCCTGGTTTATAAATTTTCTTATACTACTGGTACGTAACACACTGGATCATCATAGCATTCGGGCTATTCAATCATTACTCTGAGGCACTGGTTGGAATGAACAGTGTGCATAATTAGCGGAATAATGGCAGATGAGTGTTCATGGCAATCTGCGGCCTGGTCATCCCAGCTCTGGAAATGTTGACTATTAGATTGGCACCGTAATCTAACCACAACACTGTTCGTTAAAAGTGATAAAACGTGCGGCTCTCCATTTGATCGAGTATTTTATATGATAGCATTGCTTTTAATCGCTACATTCCTACTTACGTTTTTGTAATGATCTATGTTGATTTCAGTTAGGAAAACCACAAAGTCAGTCTTATGAAAATCCCGTAGCGAAGCACGGGTACATCAGCTAGTTTAATATATAAAATTTATTGTGTAGGTGTATTTGGTATTTATATTTCTGAAAAAAAAAACTTCGAATTTTAAAATATACTTCTGGTTATTTCCAACAATTTTCAATAATTATTACTACTGGGGATGATCTCATGTCATCATTTATAAAATGCGTGCTACAGTGAAAGTGTATATTTCAGTATTTTCTTAAATTATCACATTAATGCGAGTCCCATTGCGCGCTCAACCGCTGGCCTCTATCGGGTGCTGGAGTAAAATACTGTTTGGGATCGGAGCGGAGTCGGCTATGTTCGGCTTTGCGTGACGTCACGGGTGGTGCTAGGCGGCGATGAATCTTAGGCCTCCCGCCACAAGGAGCAGTCAACACCTGTTCGTTTTTACACTGCGAGCCGCTAGATAGTGCTAGTGGCACTGTCTCGTCGGAAAGGTATTCACTTTCGAGAGAGTTTCTGCTCTTATCTTTATAACCTATTTACTTTATGATAATCGAATCGAAACTGTTACTTTAAATGCATGAAAATGAAATTACCATATTCTGCTGATGATTTGAAAAAGCTGAGAGATAATATAGATGCAATGACGATTGCAGATTTAAAGCGGAATAGAAGAAAAAGGGTGAAAAATTATCCGGAAAGAAGTGAGTTAACTGAAAGGGAAGGACTAAAAGTAGCAACTTTTCTTTTAATGTTTTTGTTAAGATTGAATTCTTTATGTGCAAATAGCTTTTTGAAAACATGCGTAATATTGCACCCGCCCCCTACCCTATGGTCTCCGGCGTTAAATCTTCAGGGTCGCTTACGGGTTAACATCAAGTGGGTATCAAACATAAAAATAACTTAGCGGCAAAAAGGGAAGGAAGAGACGGGTGTCATATCTATCTTAGAATGAGAACAAGTTTTTTAAAGTTTAAATTAAATGGGTTCATTAAATGCCGGCCCCGTGAAGTGAGGGTAGCGTGCGTGCCTCTTACCCAGAGGCCCCGGGTTCGATTTCCGGCCAGATCAGAGATTTTTACCTGGACCTGAGGGCTGCTTCGAAGTTCACTCAGCCTACGTGATTAGAATTGAGGAGCTATCTGACGGTGAGATAGCGGTTCTGGTCTCGAAAGCCAAGAATAACGGGCGAGAGGATTCGTCGTGCTGACCACACGACACCTCGTAATCTGCAGGCCTTCGGGCTGAGCAGCGGTCGCTTGGTAGGCCAAGGCCCTTCAAGGGTTGTAGTGCCATGGGGTTTGGGGGTATTAAACCCTGATGATTATGAGAAATGAAACATACAGTATATACAAGTGGTTTACAATAATTGATTCCACATCGTTGTGGATTATTTTAAAATCTAATATTGAGGGATAAGACCGAGTATCTACCATTCGTAAAGCAAATATGTCACGACTTAACGTTTACGAAAACATTTGCCATAAATCACTGAAGCTATTCTCATATTACTGGGCAATTAAATTAAACACTCAATGCAGAAAAGCCTGAGTGACGCTTGTACTACCACAAATTGGTTTCCCAATGGAGTAACTTAACATGATATGAAACAAACTACACAAGCATCAAAAGTCTTGGGTTCAGATCGAACCTTCACCTAAATACACAATTTCGCCGCACCAATGGGTAACAACCATTATCGACGCTGAATAACAACACAAACAAGACACGAAACACAAAAAAGAAACACACATGAGAAACACACATTTTTATGTACACAAAGCATGTGAGATGCACATCATTCATCCCAACACTGTGAGATAACTGTTCAAAAGCCCAGGACCGAAGACATGTCCACGATGTCTCCAGAAATCCTGAAACCCTACTAGCCATTTAATATGCAAGAAACAATAATAAAGAAAATATTAAGTACAGAACACCGGTTCGCTTATTACTGGAGTAGATCTAAATCAGTTGAGGCAATAAATCAATCAACACATTCGCAAGATCAAAACGCCAACCAGGCTAAAGGTTCACGTTAGGGTCGAAGCTCACACAAAAAATTACTGCACACGAGTCTTGCACAAAAAAATACTGTTCTGGTCAGCCAACCCTCGCAGCGGGCTAGGCTAGGGACATCCAACCGTTCGTTAAAGGAAGAACAAATATCGTCCGTTTAAAAATACACATCACATTCACCCGCAACATATCGTTATCACCACGAGGTCATTCCCCATTCGTCTCTCTACATGTGCAATTACAATCAGACAACAATATCTCACCGTGAGTCCTGACTTTGAGTCATCCTAAGTACGTAAACCACATCTCCGCACGTAATCTCACACACAGCTGATCCAATGGTAGTCAATCAAATACGTACCAGCCCCGGCGTGAGCAATTCCTGAGGAGAGCGGAGGGTATACGGTACCCTCACAGCTGAATTTCTTCACTGACACAACTAATTTTACCAAATACCACTAGGCATGCATACTAACTACGCTGGTACATCTGAACATCAAGACATCGGCTTTATTACGATTATTAATGTTAATATTATTACGATTATTATTATTATTATTATTATTATTATTATTATTATTATTATTATTATTATTATTATTATTACTATGGATCCTTTAAAATGAGTATACTCCTGTCTGACGTGCCTAAGCGATTTACATATCACACACGCATTAATCAAAACAACACACACGGTAATAAAAACAACACACGCGTGAATAAAACAACACACTCGGCAATTAAAACAACACAAATCAAATGAAATAGTCTCTAGCTAAATATATCATTGGAGGGTAGGTTCTCGGACCTCTGGGCGACTCTCACAGTTGCATTTCTTCACTGACACAACTAATTCTACCATAATACCACTAAGCATGCATACTAACTACGCTGGTCAAATTCCAGCTTCCCCTACATTATCAAATCCAGAATCTATCAAACTACTCATCATAGAGAACTATTAATGAAACGTAAAAATCCCCAAATGAAATGGAAAGTAAAACACTTCCCCAAAAATAAACTTACCCATATTTGCAATTAAAGCCACTCAGACTTGTTACAGAGGAAAGACTCTGTGCTCTGCTTTGGCACATTTATATTTAAATAAAATTGAATCCCTGACATTTTATACCTGCAGTTTTTACAAAAATAATCCTGTACCCCAACGCCATGCATAAAGAATGGAGCTACTCAGAGTATATCCCTGGATACACCTTCGTCAGCTCAGGTTTAGTGCCGGCTCATCTCCACTGTGACGGTCGCTGGTTCCACATGCTGACTCCATCGTCCTTGGCGAATGGTAACTCGTCAGTTATCTAGGCACAGGTTTTAATCCACGTTACGCACGTCAGCTTCACCACGCACAACCCGACGCGATCTTTGATTAGCAAGTCCCGAATCAAAGAATATTGATACAAGGTATTACGATACGACCCGCACAAGAATATCCACGGCTCAACACTGAGTTAACCCTGTAACCCTGTATCTTACGGAACAGTTCATTTATTACTACGCGTCCCCGCAGTCATCTCGGGTAAGCGTTGGAGTAGTAGTAATAATAATAATAATAATAATAATAATAATAATAATAATAATAATAATAATAATAATCAACTGAGGGAACAAGGAAAATGGTCAACGGCCTCGACGGCATAAGAGGATTCATCCCGATGGCGGAGAGGGCGGAAGAACTGACTGAAATCCACTTCGCGTCTGACTTGCAGCAAGCGGCAAAGTGGTCAGCGTCTGTTCACCAGAGGTGCGGCTGGAAATGTATGTTCTGGAACTATCCACTCCAGTCCTATGAAACTGGACTACGGTCCAATACTTGGATAATCAAGTACCATGAGGCGTGGCAGAAAACAAATTTGTACCCCAGGTGGTAACCAATCCACTGCTGACATTAGCAGCACAACCAGACTATCGGATTCTGGGGAGTCTGGCTGGACACGCAAACAGAGGGAGTCGGAGACCTCTGGCCAACTTCGCCCAAACAGCAAAACATTTTTCGGAACACTGAACATAAATTCTCTCTTGCGGGCAGGGAAGTTGTACGAACTAGAGCAAACCCTAAATGATCAAAAAACAGAAATACTGGCACTCCAAGAAACGAGGCTGACTGACGAACACGCAATGGATTTTGGGAATTACAGACTCTTCAAAAGTAAAACAGACAAACAGATTCTCAAAAACACACCCCATTTAGGAGTTGCATTTGCAGTCAAGAAGAGCATACTTAACTCAGTAATAGGTGTGAAATGTGTAAACAATAGGCTAATGAAAATCACCCTAAAGTGTGCAAACAAATCATACACACTGATCAATGCACATATGCCAGTCAATGAAGACAATAAAACAGATCGCGAGAAGGTAGACAAATCCTGGGAAATACTAGAAGAAACAGCATCAAAAATTCCTCAAAACCACGTCAAAATTCTGTTAGGAGATTTCAACGCTCAGCTAGGCAAGGAAAGGAAATACAGGAAAACAGTTGGAAAATTCCCAGCACATAAATGGACGAACCAAAATGGACGGAGATTAGTCGAATTCTGCAGGGCATTCAACCTTAAAATCATGTCGACTCACTTCAGGAAGAAACCTTCTAAACAAATGACATGGAGATCACCCAACTCCCTCTTGGGCGAGTTTCAAATTGACCACGTGGCAATTTCGTACCCAAACCACAGAGAAATTATGAATGTCCAAGTAAGGAAGGGTGCAAACATAGACTCAGACCACTATCTGACAAGAGTCAAACTACAGTTGATACCCTAAAGGTCCAGAAGAAGGAAGCAAATAATTCCGAAATTTGATACCAGTCGGATCCAGCCATCTCTCACCGAAGAATTAGAGAAAAAGCAGTCCAACAATTGGCAGCAACTCAAGACCAAACTAATTGAAACAGCACAAACACTGATTCCTCTGCATAAAAGAAAAAAACACCCTTGGTGGAACGCGGACTGTGAACACGCCATCCAATCCCGGCAGAATGCATACAATAAGTGGAACAGCAAAAAGACCGATAAGAATCACAAAATGTTTTTGGCAGTCAGGAAAGAGGCAGCGAAATTAATCCGACAGACCAAAAGGAAATTCGAGAAAGATCAACTACTGGAAATTGAAAAGGACTTCGAAAAAAACCACACACGAAATTTCTACAAGAACTTCAAAACAAAGCTAACAGGGTATCAGCCACAAAACCTTTGCTTTAAGAAAGTAAATGGGCAATTTGCACTGAACAATCAAGAAAACTGCACCGAACTTGCAAGGTATTTTGAAGAACTGCTTAACTGCCCAGAGCAAACACAAAGATTTCCACCGCAGGAACCTGACTTCACAAACCCAAATTCAGTACCACCGGATGAAGAAGAAATTACCAGACAGATAAAACGACTTAAAATGAATAAAGCTGCAGGTGAGGATGGGATCATAGCAGAAATTCTCAAATCAGCAGGCCCAAATACTATAAAAGAATTCACCGGTATCATCCATGAGATTTGGGAAACAGAACAAATTCCTAAGATTGGAAAAGTGCACTCATTCATCCTTTACATAAGAAAGGAGACAGAACAGATGTAAATAACTACAGAGGAATCTCATTGGTATCTGTTGCCTACAAAATTTTATCTCAGTGCCTTCTCGATAGAGCCCTACAGCAACTAGAACAAAAAATTGGAGAATATCAAGCAGGTTTCAGACCAGGCCGTTCATGTCCAGAGCAAATTTTGAACCTAAAGTTAATCCTAAGGCATCAGTGAATTTGTAGCAAAAATGTAGTTTGTACTTTTGTTGATTTCAAAAAGGCCTATGATTCAGTTGATCGTCAATCACTGTTTCAGATATTAAAAGAACAGGGTCTAGACCGGAAAACACTCGCAATTGTAAAAGAGACATTGACAGACACAAAATCTAAGGTTAAATTCATGGGGGAAATCTCAGACCCTTTTCCGATCAAAACAGGAGTAAGACAGGGAGATGGGCTCTCTCCACTACTATTCAACTGCGTCCTTGAAAAGGTAATACAGGAATGGCGCAAACAGAAGTCTGCCCTCAAGATTGACCAACCAATCACTCTTGGTAGGGGCAAATTAGCAGTAGACTGCCTGGCATTTGCGGACGATCTGGCAATCTTAACTCGTGACGTTTCAACAGCCATAAACCAGATCGAACTCCTGAAAGAAACAGCGGAAAAAGTCGGCCTCCAAATATCGTTTGAAAAAACTGAATACATGACCTGCAGCAAAGAAGCCCCTAAATTCATGGAGACAAAATATGGCAAAATAAAACGGGTCCGGCAATTCAAATATCTCGGTGAAATAATTCAGGAGAATGGAATGGAAACAAAAGCCAATGAAGTTAGATGCCAAAAAATGGAAACTGCGTATAGACTCACCCAAAATATCTATAACAAAAAGTGTCTCTCCAAGCATGCTAAACTAAGACACTATAATACAGAATGCCTCTATGGATCAGAGACACTAATTTTGAACAGGAAAACTGATCTAGAAAATATTCAGAAAAAGGAACGCAAGATCATTAGAAAACTTTTAGGCCCAAAACTCGTAGATGAACAGTACCGCCTTAGAGGGAAACAGGAAATCAAACAATTTTCTAACATTCACAGTGACATCAGAAAACGCAGATTAAGATTCTTTGGACATATAAAAAGGATGAACCCAGATAGACTTACCAAGCAAATAGTTGAATTTTATGAAAACCGAAGTAAAGCTAAAACGGACACAATAAAATGGATTGGCGAAATTAAAACAGATCTCAAACTGGCAGGAATTACACCTGAAGACATCCAAAGCCGGGTTATCTTCAGAACCAAAGTTCATAAGTGGCAAGTTGACCAAGAGGAAAAACCAAAGAAGAAGACCGGAACAACATGGTCTCAAGAGAGAAAAGAAGCACACAGCAAACGAATGAAGGAAGTGTGGGCACAAAGAAAGGCAAATGCCTGTCTCTAAGTACTTTGCGTAGTCCTAATGGGCTCATTCGCAATATATATATATAATAAAGTTTACGAGTTTACACAATATGTTCAAAACTCTCCACGGTTTGATCACTCACTTATTTAAGTCTCGTGTATTAATGCAGCACACATTTCACTTGAATTAAGCAGTTTTTAGTGGTTTTCAAATACATTTCACTAGACAAAGGAAAACTGGGAGTTCGCCTAATCATAGGTCCACTCTTCGCAAGAAGAAAGATCCAAGTATGTGGGGTGGCGCTTCTACGGCCTTATAACAACTAAGAGACTATCCCCTCTCAAAACTCTCATGCAGCCTGTTCTCGGTCTAACAGAGACAAAATAGTGCGATAATTAGGTGACCAGTAACCTCCTAACGTAAATGAGACATATCCGTACGAAATCCGATCGTGGGATCTCTAGTAATCAATAGATATATTTCCTCAATTTCTCCCCTCCTCGTGGGAATCCCCTTGTCGATTAGGTGCGAAGAGATAAACCAGATGGCCTCCAGTACCGTACTTTTCCGTCGTTTAGTAGTAGATTATTATCAGAAAGGATACCACGCATTCTAAATAAATTATCGAATTACGACCAGCTCTTCTGGATCAAAAGGCAATATGAATTTCATTAATTCTTTCAGTGTAGATGATCAGGTTGGTCATGCTGATTTAAAGATGGTTCCCATATTTCGATTCGAAAAAGTTTACCTCTCCCACGCGGCTACAGCATGAGGTGGAGATAACTTTTCCTAATATTCATTTTGGTGGTTCCCTGGCTCGGCCCCACCCGTAGCGTCACAAGCTTCGAACTCCCGCGAGCTCACCACTATGCAAAGAAAAGCTTGCCCAACTAGATCATAAATAAAGGAAGATTTTGGAATAAAATTTATAGGATTGTTTCATCTCTTGCCAGAAATTTGATAGTTATTTATTTTAAGTTTCTCTTCTCAAAATAGGATCACGTATGTGACTTAGATGATTAATCTCGACCAAAGGTCCTCGGTTCATGTCCCTGACGGGTACAATATATTCTAGGTTAGAGGTGTACATAAAGCACGATATTCGTACGACTGCAGTAAGTTACCAGAGGCATCCAGTACTACTTAATTGAATTTCCCTTCAGCGCAGAAAGTCTGAAATTGATGGTGCTCCAGTGTCACATTAGGTCACTCTGTGATACAGGGTACACCACCGCACACGGTGTTATGGCTGCTTCCCTATTTCTAAATGTTTTTGCTCTCAGGATTATTTCCAAGTTGCCGGTGCCAGTCCATGAAAATATTTAAGGTACAGTCTTCTCTTTCATCTAAAATTATTAAATAATACTGGAAATGAAAATTCTCAACTTGTTTCCAGTCATGCGACCGGGTCAGGAATGGAATAAATGAAGCCCCCATCTGGCGGCGAGCACAGGAATTGTGCCCGGCGAAAAACCTGCCCTGCCTCCGCTTTGTCCAGCACAAATCTCACATGGAGTGACGGAGATTTGAACCACAGAACCCAGCAGTGAGAGGCTGCATAAGCCATTGAGGCTCATTGAATAATAATAATAATAATAATAATAATAATAATAATAATAATAATCATAATAATAATAATAATAATAATGAATGTTATTGTTTTCTCGCCTCACTGCTTTTATGGTTTTCGGAGACGTCGACGTGCCGGAATTTTGTCCCACAGGAGTTATTTTACGTGCCAGTAAATCTATCGACATGAGTTTGGCGTATTTGAGCACCTTCAAATACCACCGGAGAAAGTCAGGATCGAACCTGCCAAGTTTGTCTGAGAAGGCCAGTGCTCTACCATCCGAGCCACTCAGCCCAGCTTAATTTATTTAAATAGGTCATATTAACTAATCAAAACATCACTAACTTATTATAAACCAAAGTTATTTCTTAATTAGTTCATTATCTTCAACTGCAAAATGCTTCATGTTATGCCACACTTTTATTTTTTAGGTCCTGTCTATGAAGCACATACAACCACTTTTTACAGAAGGGCTCCTCCTTAGGAACTTGATGAATACGATTGAACTTGATTTTGAAACATTGGAATAGTGCAATAATCAGGCAAAACCGTTTTCTTCTTTCCTTTTCTGCCATTACGATATATTGAAACTTAAAATTCATCAATTAACTAAGCAGGTTCCATTAAAAACGTAAAGGAACAAATGATGATCGACAAGCGCATACCGTGTACCACTCATGAGACATCTATCGGTAATGTTTCAGGACGTCCCTATTGAATAGATTAAATATCTACCGATCCATATTTAAAGTTATTTTCCTTTTGGTCCTAATGCTGTAAATTGTATATATTGTGCATATTACTTTATTCTTGCTATCTTGTATACGCTAATAATAATAATAATAATTTTCTCTGCTCTGATTTTCATACTTTTCATTCTTCTTGTTCATTGTATCAAGTTGTTCTTATACTTTTGTTTGTTCTCCAGACCGCAATATTGTCTGCAAATAGTAATAACTTCATCTCCCTATCCCATATGCTTCCCTTGTCTCCTTTACAATTTTTTCCATAGCCATTAGAAACAAAAAGTAATCATGCACAAATATTAGTTTTGTAAAGTGGATGAGATCAGAGCCATTTACCTAATTTCAAGTGGATGACTGTAACCGTCTGCAGTTATCTGGTGCAGTACAAGAGTGCCCTCCATCTTTGTCTATCCAGGTACATTTCTTACTCACTAACTTGGCGCCGTTCCATTCATCTTCCTTCTAGGTCCTGCTTTATTCGGCTGACCCACCATTTCCTTGGTCTGCCTCTAGGTCTTTTGCCTTCCAGTTCCTTTTCTAGCCATTTTCTTACTGTCCTCATTTGATCCATCCTTTTTACACTTGAGTCTTGATGTTCGCTTAGAGACTGTAGCTGTGTTTATAGAAATTATATGAGTATGAAGTTTGCTTCTCAACACTTTCATTAGCTAGTATCTCTGTTTAAACTGTGATGGTAAGATCTAGCTATTGCATACAAAATTTTGAATTTTCAGGTTTTGCTTTGTTTTTATGCTTAGACAATGAAGAAGCACAAACGTTGGTGTATTAATTCCTCGGACTGTTTTTATTTCATATGCAAAGATTTCACAATTTGTAATCTAAGGAAACCGATTACAACCTGAACATGCCTATTGCCTGTATTTCGACTGCCTGCTTGGTGACCAAAATATGGCATGAACAAGCAACTTTACAAACGTAAAATTATGTGTATCCCTAATTCAATACATCATGTTTTAATATTTAAAATAGAAAAAGCATGTTTCGACTTGTTTGAGCCATCTTCAGTGAAAAAGGGGCGTTGAAGTAATTTACATAATTCAAGCTAAAAATGTGCCACAAAACATAATGAAGGAACAAATGAAAAAACAAAAGAGAGACATGACGGAAATAAAAAAGCACAATATACAATATTTACAACACCATATGGAGCAATAAACAATTCGCTGCGATAAAATTCAGTGAAAACATGGGTTAATACAAAACATAATTGAATCTAAAATCTGTGTTAACCGAAAAAGAAAAGAAATGAAAATAAATGATACAGATGGAAACAAAAATTGAGTGCACATAGCGAGGTTGCGGACCTCTTAATCTATAAAATTTTGGTCTTGTAACAATTCGAAACAGGATGAGATCACTGTGTCGAAAATTCAGGCCGAAAGTCAGTCTTGGTAGAAAGACCATCATATCGAATGACTAGGAGGGGAGCGAGAGCAAAAAATTTTGAGAAACCAAGCCTGAGATAACGTGCAGGCAAAATGCATGTGACAAGTGATGGAAAAACGCCGATGAAATTTAAAATTTTAGAACAGCAACATTCTCAATTTTTTCTCAATCTAGCGGTCCCATTCTCGATTATTGTTTCACAATGTTGGCTGGATTGTTTGCCTTATTTTAAAAGGTCGGGAGGGCCGCGATAAAAATAGAGAAACTGTGTTAGAGAAGATGACAGATGCATGGTAAACTGTAAGTGACCATAGTGGAAACCGTCAATGAAGTTCCAATCTGAAATGGAAAAATGAGGTTGTGTGAGACACTTGGGCTGCTAAGCAAAAAGTGTAAAATGTGTGTGAAGAAAGCTTTAAACTTACGATGTTTAGAAAGTGGTTGTCCTCTCGAAACGGCCTGGCCTTCTCAAAGTTAACGGTCCCGTTCGTACGATTGAGTCTGTTGTTGGCTCAGCTGTGTTTGCGAGGATGGAAGGAGCAGAGGGGGAAAGGGGTGGTGCAGGGGTGGTGGGAAGAGGGTGGGGAGGGGGGAGTGGTGGTGAGTTGGAGGTGGGCTTGTTTATATTATGGAAGTTCTGGCAAATATATGGAATGAATGTTTCAAGTAGAATGTTTTTTTATTTCATTAAAATTGTGAGAGGGGTTCATGAACTGATCTAAATCGATGTGTATGCTCTCGAGAATGCTGAGCAAAATGCTTTTTGCTCATAATGCAAGATCTTAATTTCTTTATCTATTGAAGTGTATTCGTGGCAGGTTGCTTAATCATGTTTACTCATAGCTGAAAAACAATTATATTTGAGAGTGCTGTGATGTTCAGCGTATCTTATGACAAAATTGCGGCCTGTTTGACCTATATAGCTGGAACTACAGGATTGGCATTCTAAATTGTAAATTCCGGAGTTCAAATATCTATTATTAATGTTGATATTGTTATTGTTGACAGTGTGTGGATTGAAAATGAGTTTGGAGTTGGTGTAAGAGGTTCAATATGCTATTTTTATATTGTGTTTTTTTCTTTTTTAATATTAGAAATTTGGTAAATGCTACTATTATTGAAAGTGAATTTGGAAAACTTTTCTTTAGGAGTGGAATCATTTTCTAGGGCAGTCTAGGGCCTGCTCTTATATCTATTGATGATTCTGCTGATGAAGGTTTTACTGAAACCGTTGTGTTCTGCAATATTGAAAATAGTATTAATTTCTTTTTTGTAATTCTTGCAAGATAAAGGAACAGTTAATGCTCTGAGGACCATGCTATTGTAAGCTGTTCTCTTATGTATGTCTGGGTACACAGAGGTTTTTTGGACGGCATTGATGGTGTGGGTGGATTTCCTGTATATATTAAAGGATAAAGTGTTGTTGCTGTTGCGCATAAAGGTTAAGTCCAGGTAATTAAGGGCATTATTGTTTTCTGTCTCTATGGTGAATTTTATATATGGGTCAATGGAGTTGAGAAATTCAAGTACTGCGTTGCTGTTAGTAACGTGGGAATCTAAAATAACAAACGTGTCATCTATAAAGCGTGGATACAATTTTACTTCAGATGTAGGAATTCACGACGACATCAGTTTGGTACGAATGACGGTTTACAGCCCGATGTTACACCAGCTACCCAAACCAAATGGAGAAAAAGTATCAGAGTGGGAACATTAAATATCCTGATATTGACAAACAAAACTGAAGAGCTGGTCGACCTCATGGAAATGAAGAAACTTCTGATCATGGGCCTGAGTGAAACAAAGTGGAAGAAAACTGGGAAAATGAATATCAGACTGGACTATAGTCTCTACTGGTCTGGAAATGAAGTGGAGTCTAAGAATGGAGTAGGATTTTTTACATACATAAAGACATAGATGCTTGTAGTGAAGTTGAGTTTGTTAGTGAAAGGATAATTAAGTTATTTGTGAACTTAGGAGGGAAAAAGTACAATATGATCAAAGTCTATGCCCTACAGGTAGGATGCTCCAAAGAGGAAAAGGCCAACTTCCTTAATAACTTGGAAGAACACACTGAGTATGACAATCTAATTGTAATGGGTGATTTTAATTCACAAGTTGGCTCACAATGAACAGGATATGAATCCATACTGGGCCCTCATGGAATGGGAAACAGAAATGAAAAGGGAGAATATTTGCTAGATCTATGCACGAGAAACAACCTGATAGTGAGTAACACTTGGTTTAAGAAAAGGGACTCCCATAAAAACACAAGATATACTTGGGATGATAAAATAGGTACAGTAATAGATTATAATCTGATAGATCAAAATGAATGGAAAAATGTCAATGATGTTAAGGTCATTCCAATTGAAGACCTTGGTGGAGACCATAGACTGTTGGTTGCAGTTATTGCAGAGGAAAGACCTCCCAATGTTTGTAACAAAAGAGTCCCAAAAATAAAAACTTGGCGTCTAACCGAACCAAGTGTAAAGGAAGAATTCAGGGAAGGTTTCCGCAGGTTGCTATCGAGAGAAGAACTCAAATTGGTATATGAAGAATGGGATACTCTAAAGAAGGTTGTGGTTGGTACAGCAGAAAAAGTATGTGGACGACGGAGTCAAATAAGAAAACCTAAAGAAACTGCCTGGCGGAATGATATTAAAAAGGCTATCAACGGCAGAAACCGTGCAGGAAGATCCTTATATCAAGCAAGAATGCGTGGAGATCAACATGAAATAGAGGAGAAGCTGTCACTTTACAGAAAGAAAAATTACAGGTCAAACAGTTGGTTGTAGCTGAAAAGCAAAAATGCAAAGAAGATCTGGCTACCAAACTAACGCAGGATGGAAATAAAAACCTGTTATACAGTATTGTTAAGAATAGAAGAACTCAAAATGAATCCATCCAATCTGTATAACTTCCTAATGGTGAGGTGACTAGGGATAAGACCAAAATATGGCAGGAGTTCCAAAGGCACTTTGAAACTTTGCTGAACTGTTATGAAAATGTCACTCCATTAGACGACGAACCTTATGATTTTGGCAGCACAAATACCACTAGTCTGGCATGGTTGGAAGTAGAGACAGCAATATCTAAGCTGAAAAAAACACATCAACTGGATCAGATGAATTAAGTGTTGAGATGATCAAAGCACTAGGAGAGGTAGGACATCAGTGGATGTACAGGGTACTAAATAGAATCTGGAAAGAGAATGTAATACCCAATGACTGCAAGAAAGGAGTCATCATCCCAGCGTCCCAGCCATATTAGAACTTAATTATGAGTGCAGTAGAAATGAAATTGACACTTAGGCCATTCTAGGCTCAATTTTGAAGTACAAGTAACAAATTTAGAAGTGCAGTGATAGACAAAGTAGCACTCAAATCGTGCGACTTAGTAACTTAATCCAGATATATTTACAGTGCTTTGTGTGGAATAGCTATTAACATTCCAGTGAACTTTCTAACAAGATTTAACTTTTCTATTATAAGAAGTGCTATCAATGATGTGGGATAATTTTTTTGTGTTAAATGTCTTGGAGATTTTTCTTTTTGAGAAAGTTTGAATGACTTTGAACATGAACTTTTGACCATTGGACAATAATGGTGATATCTGAATTCTTTTCAAGTGATTTATGATTTTCTTGTTGCTTGGTTTAAATACATTACCATCAAAATGGAAAATATTTTAGCTGCTATTGAAGCTCTTAAGATTAGCTTAAATGAACGTATTGCCAAATCGCATGCTCAAGTAGGTGCTGATTTACAAGCTCGTATTAACGAGGCCAATGCTGCAACTGCTCACTTAGGTACTACTTTAGAATCTCGTATTAATGAAATTAACACACGTATTAATGAGGCCAATGCTGCAACTGCTCAATTAGGTACTACTTTAGGATCTCGTATTAATGAGGCCAATGCCGCAACTGCTCAATTAGGTACCACTTTAGAAGCTTGCATTAACGAATCGAATGCTGAAACTACAGCCAACTTAGAAAGTCGTATCACACAAGTAACTAAAATAATTAATACCAAGTTTACCGAAGTTAATGCTAATTTGGAAAATAGGCTTACTAAAGCTGGTTCTGAGATTGAAAAACGATTCTCAGAAACTAATGCGAAGATTAATTCTAACTTTACGGAAATAAACGAACGCATCACCCGTGACTTAGAAACAGTAAAACAGGACCTTAAACTACAAATAGCTGAAGACTTAAACGCTTCGTTTCCTACTTCACATCAATTGATTAAGGAAGTTGAAAGCTTAAAGGCAGAATTTAAAGAATCCCATGGTCAGTTATCACAGGCACAAGCAAAAATAGCCTCTAATCAGGATAACATCCATGAATCTTTTAAGACTAACTTCCAGAAAATAAGTAATGAGGTTAATTTACTTAAAACAAAGCAGGAGGAAACAGATAAGCATGTAAAACCCAATTAGATAGCGCACATACTCAAATCATTCGCATAGGCCGAGACGTAAATGAAGTGAAGCAGGGCCTGGAAAAGGAAGTCCAGAACGTGGAAAACTCCATCCGTCGACAAGTTAAGACTATCAAGGTCGAATTGCAAGGAAAAATAGAGACCATTGATAATAGGATATCTCAGGTGGAGAAGGTGGTGTCTACACACCAATGTCAAGGGTCTAGCGGAGATACTTCTAGCATTTCCACAGTTTTAAAATTATCAGACTCAGACCTGCAAAATTTTCCGGAAAGGAAGAGTACACAGCGAAAGAATTCCTTCTCAACATTGAAGAGTAATTTCAAGAGAATGAAGTACGATCCGATCATCAATTGAGGATAGCTTCTAAATTATTGGAAGGGAAAGCATTAAATTAGTACACAGCATTTAAATTTAACATTAAAACCTATGATGAGTTCAAGGAGGCCTTGTTGAAGAGGTTTTGGAATTCAGAAATCCAATATTTGATTAAGCTACAGTTGTATTCCAGAAGATATAAAATAGCAATTAATTCCTCGCGATAATCAGACTTTCTCATTTCTCAATTAAAGAAGATGCAATTCTTTGATCCTCCTTCGCCAGAACAGGAGTTAATACAGGTAGTAACTTTACAGTTCCCGGCGCACGTACAAGAAATTCTTGTGGCAGCCAATGTTCAAGACCTAAAACAACTTGATGATTTATTAAGGAAACTTGACATTGCCCATACACAAAATCCGCCCAGGGTTACTAAGACGAAAGAGGTTGCAACCAACCATGTCGAAGTTAACAACCCGCCGAGATCGAATCCCGAACCCCGTGAGGAAGTAGAACCACGGAGAGATTCGTTATCTCATTTCCGGCGATTTAGGAGATGTCCATACGGGCAAAGTACGCCTTACAGACGTAATCAAACGTGGAAGAAACCTATCGAGTCGCTTTCTCGAGATGGAGATTCGCCGAGAGCCAAGATCGAAAGAAGATGGAGAGAAACTCGCGAATATATCCAGAACCGAAGGCGAGAGGAAGGATTACCTGGCGCTACCTCTTTAGAATATCAAGAGCACGCCATAAGACAGAATACGACGCCTGCAATAAACCCTGAATCGACAGGCGCAATAAAAAACTTTGATAACACCATAATGAGATTGCCTAAAAACCAGAGTAGAGGGGAAATAATTTGTGTCACTAACATTAATTACTGGTACTTGGATGACTCAGATCTCTTGTATATAGATCCCACTCCTACAACACCAAAGGTCCAACGAAGTGTTCCAGTTATTAATATTACTTCGGATACCCTTTACGTAACTGCCTTAATCGATTCTGGAGCTCAGGCTTCATTAATTGTTGAGAGGTTAATTGAGATGTTGAAGGGGGAAGAAGACATGTTATTGATACCAGTCGCACAGATCAAAATTAAAGGGATAGTACCGGACAGTCATATCAAGTGTAAATTTCAAGCTTTCGTTACATTTGACATTGAAGGTGTCTAGTTCGAGCATATATTCCTAGTCATTTCACCGATGAAATTCAACGTCATCCTAGGGTCAGATTTCCTAGCCAAGTATGGGGGAATCATTGATTATCCTGCCAACGTCATACGATTTTTAACATCGACTCTGTAGAGTTGCAGCTGGTAGACTGTAATAGTTTGAAGTGCCAAGGTCTGGGTATCCCATTCATAGAAGCCGGAGGCAAGATGAGCGATGCTCTGCCTGTCGATGAAATAGATTACGAAGAGGGTAGACCCGGTCAAGAGGGACCCGTCGAGGGCCAGGAAGTGCCCATTATTGAGGATGTGTTCGACGAAGGTCGTGATCACTTCATATTTCTCACCAGTGCGGCTGAAAGCCCAGAGTTCGATTTCCGCGTGGCAGAGACAACTCGACAAATATTTGAGAAATTTCCTGAGGTTTATGATGACAAACCCGGCGTTATTAGAGATTTTGAATAGCAGTTGAATGTTAAGGACACCTCTCCTTATAAAAACGGCCATATCCAGTTCCTGAGAAGTACCGAGAGGAAGCCAGGACTGTGATCAAAGAGATGGAAAACAACGGTATCATTTCTAAATGTGCCACTCCGTATCTAAACCCCCTGGTCATTGTTAGAAAACCGAACGGCAGTCTGCGTTTGTGTCTAGACGCACGAATGCTCAATGATAGGCTAGTGTTGGAACATGATCACCCACCTTCACACAGGGATGTCATCCGGAAATTTAGAGGCATGAAGCTCTTCTCTACTATGGATATGACGTCAACTTATTTCCACATCTTATTGGCAGAGGATAGCAGGAAATTTACAGGCTTTATTTTTGAGAACGTAACGTATTCATTCAATCGCCTCCCTTTCGGGTTCAAGAATTCGGGGGCAGTTCTCATCAGGGCTCTTGAGAATCAATTATCCGATGAGATTAAAGAAATCGCAACGATTTATGTTGATGATATCCTGATAGCTTCGGAATCCTTAGAGAAACACATTGAAGACATCAATAAGGTACTCAGCGAACTCAAAAACCAAAAATTTTAAGATAAATGCCGGTAAAAGCCAGTTTTTAAGACAGAGGTACTGTTTTTGGGTCACCTCATTAGTGGAGACGGGATCAGGCCTAATCCGGCCAAGATTCAGAGCATTTTGGATTTCCCGAAACCCACAAAAATTAAACATGTGAGACAATTCCTGGGAATGTGTCAGTTCTTTGCACAGCATTGCTCAGATAACACCAAGACAGTGGCACCCTTGCAGCTGCTGCTCAAGAAAAATAACAGGTGGAAATGGTCAAAGGAATGCGAGGAGGCTTTTTCCGAAACGAAGAAAATGCTTCAGGGAAGCGTACAGTTAGCATATCCTAACTTTGAATGGCCCTTTTGCCTTGAGTGCGACGCCAGCTCCGTGGGCATCGGTGCAGCGCTGTACCAAATCGATCCTGAGAAGCCTGTTGTCCGCATCTTCATTTCATTCATGAGCAGGAAGTTGAGACCACATGAGAGATCTTATATTATCACGGAACTTGAGGCTCTTGCTATTGTGTATTCCTTGTTGTACTGGAGGAAGATTATATATGGGTATCCCGTGATCATCTACACGGATCACAAAGCCCTCACATTTATCATGTCTTCTTATCTAACTAGTGAGAGAGTAACCCGGTGGGCGCTCTTTATTCAGCAGTTCAACATAACTGTCATTCCACAGACCAGGAAAGAAGAACGTCCTAGCTGACGCTTTAAGCCGCAATCCGGTCTTTGTCGTCACTAGTCATCACATAAAAGTTATGAGCAACGAAGATGAGGAATTTCTTAGGAAATTACAGTACTTACCTCTAACACAGGGGAGAGATAGAAAGTCCCGAGAATTGATACGATTTTTTAAGGGTTTGATTCCTGCAAATGACGATGACTATTTTCGCATCTCACAGTTGGCTCAATCTTTTTGCTTTCATGATGGATTGTTATACAAGTATCTTGATCATGCCAAAACCAAACGCCGAATTTATGCTCCTCCGCGCTTAAGGCCCAACATTATCTGGCACTGTCATTCAATATCCGGACATGCCGACACGGATAAGGTAATGATGATCATAAAGGAATTGTTCACATGGGAGTACATGAGACGTGATATTAGAAACATTCTCCGAACTTGTGATGTCTGCCAACGGACTAAGCCTAATAATAGATTACTGAGGGAGTTTCCGAAGCCACTTCTTCCCGAAAGACCCGGTGAAATACTGTCTTTAGACCTATATCGGCCGCTCCCCAAGGCGAACCGCGGCAACAGGCACATTGTGGTGGCAGTAGATGTCTTCTCTAAGTATACGATGCTACTGCCCATACAGAAGGCTAATGCCGGAAATATCCTCCGAAGGATCAAAAAAAGCATTATTCCAGAAATGGGGAAACCGGAGTTCCTACTCACCGATCATGGACCCCAATTTACATCTTTGGAGTTCCAAACGGCACTTGAAGAACTCGGTATAAGACATATTATGAATTCCATTCGACACCCAGAGGCTAATCCCGCTGAGAGAATCATGCGCGAGATTGCAAGGTTTTGCCGTTTGTATTGCAGAACTCAACACTGAAAATGGATCGAAGTCTTACCCGTGATGCAGCAATGTGTTAATTCAACCGTTCGTGAGTCTACTCAGGACATCCCCATGACAGTACATAGGGATGTCATGCCTGACAGGCCATGGGACCAAGTACTACCATCACCTCAAGATCCAGCAATCACTCATCAGACTCCCGTGGACGCAACAAGGGAGAAACTCAGACACGCTGCTAGGATTAGGGAGAACCGATACCGAAATCGCGCGTTTCGACAACCACTTAGGGTCAATGATTATATTTTGATAAGAAAATCAGCCGTTTCGCACCCCGAACTTCGCATATATGCAAAGTTTTGCCCATTTTATGTAGGACCATATAGAATTGCAGAGGTTCTCGAAAACGGGGCATACAAAATTAATAAGCTGGATGGAAGCATCGAGGGCATTTACAATGCAGCCAACCTAAAGAAATATTTCAGGAGAGAACATCATTAAAAGAAAATCCTATCGAATTTTCTTTTCCCCAGGAGGAACTAAGTCCCCGTAATGGAAATTTAAAACTTACGCGTTACACTCCAGACCAGCAGCGAAAGACTGACTGAACAGCGAGCAACAGCTGTGTGCGTGTGACGTAGAACGAGTGACGTCACAGCCTGCCTCACCGCAACACAGAGAGCCTGGACTAGTGTGGAATGTTCCTCGAGTTTCTATGGATAATAACTTTCCCCACAATAATAACTAGATAAAATTAACCACATCATCGTGAAGCCCAATCCTTTATCTACGTTCCTGCAAAGTTTCACGTAAATCCGACATGAGACGACGAAGTTATGGAATGAGATGTGAAGGCACAGCACTGCTTCGCTTAGCAGATCAGTGTGTGTATGTGCGCACATGGCAGTGGAGTTCGTGCAGTCGGTTCGCGAGTACCGCGATATAGCGTGAAGCGGCCGTCATACTTCGAGTCCGTGGACTTTAACTCAATCGCGACGAGTATGAACTTGTATGAGTTTCTTTAAACTGTGAGCGGTAAACTTCTGCTCCAACGGGGCGTGATATAAATTGTGCTTCATCTGAACATCATCAAGTGACTGTTTATTCTACACGAGTGTCTAAGACTTGTGAATATTTTCAAGTGCTCATAATTTAAAGTTTAATGTTGTGGACAGGATTTGAAACAGTTTGCTCCTTACAAAGTATTGAATACTTCAAGTTAACGAGACTGTGCTTTAATTCAGAATTACTCAAATTACAAGCATGACTGCGTCACTAATTTACCATTTCATGAACTGTGTAAATATTTGTAGGTAATGAACTGTAGGCTGTGTATGTGAACTGTACATTTCAATTCCATTAAGAACTGTACATTTAATTTTTCTACGATCATTCAGCTGTGCGTTTTGATTCTATGAACAGTCGAACCGAGGACTGTTAATACATGATTAATTTCGTTTTATTTTTATTTCATGTCATTACCAATGCGTGAACAAGTCTGAATTCACGAGTGAAGCATCCTTATTTTTTCCAATCCAATTGATTACATTGAATGGTGCTTCAAACTAAGAACTAAATCGTGTGGCATAACTTCACATTATGCCAAGTGCCACAAACTTTAAGTGACTATTTTGAAATTCGACGATAAGTTTCGAGTGGATTTTCATTTTATGAGTGTTAAACTTATATGCTCATTCAGAAGCAGTTTTTTGCATTAACTCGCCCCAAGGCTTAACGGTGTTCATTCACGT
Source organism: Anabrus simplex (assembly GCF_040414725.1). Lineage (NCBI taxonomy): Eukaryota > Metazoa > Arthropoda > Insecta > Orthoptera > Tettigoniidae > Anabrus > Anabrus simplex. Next base: position 24,517,875 of record NC_090272.1, on the reverse strand, counting down.
TCATCATTTACAACGCCCTTCATCAGCACCGTATGGATCTTCTAGACGTCGAATGGATCTTCTAGAACTTCCATCGAGGGAGGAATGGTGGTCCACTGGTATGGAAAGGAGAGGAGCTGTCGGAATCCAAGGACATCGCCAACCCTAAGGCGAGGAACACTTTCTACTGTGTCTTCTGTACAGAGGTAACATAATTTTGAACTTATTAATAAAGCCAGAAAAAAATTTTGAAAGATTTTCTCTAAACAAACCCTCTCCCTCAGTATGCACTTCAACAGATTGGCACACGCCCTGCATTTCTCGTACTCACCGAAGTACCACATTTACTGTTTTTTCAATACAGTATATGTAACTCTTAACTTGGCCTGAAGATATTACAAGTTAGCACCGGAAAGAGAAAAAATACTACAAGGCAGTGATGTAATTGTGAGACACTTGGAATTGCTAGTAATTAAACTCAGACCATATTTTTCTGCCTGTGGTTGAGAAAAATCTCCTGGGTTAGAAATCCCTTCTTTGAAACTAAACATGAACTGCCCTCTCCTGAGGAAAAAAATTGATGATATGGGTGGAGAATCAGATGGAGTGGGACATTAAGCTCCAGGAAGTTCCATGAATGTATCACAACTCCAGATCACTAATTAATATTTTGTATCCATGAAATCCCCTATACCCGACAATTTCTAGAAGGAAAATACTGCGTTTAATTCCTTACATAACAACATACCTGTGTGATTAAAAGAAATAAGTTTCATAATGATAGATCCGTATTGAACTGTGATTACAATAGAGTAAAATAATATATTATTATTGGTCCACCTTTTCAATACAAAATGAAAATTACATAGGGACTAGTTTCGACCTAGTAATAGGTCATCATCAGCCTGAAGTAAATTAAAGCGTAAATATCGAAGAAAACATAAACAATGTAAACACAAGTACAGTCTTTTTAAAGGTACATACCATGTGGGAAGTTGAGTAGAGATATATTAAAAATAATAACTCTTCCAATTGACGAAGCACTGAGCGGAAGTTATGTAAAGTTCGGTGCGCCGTATATTATAAAAGACCACTGTGCACTAAATGATGTAATAAAGAAGAATAGTAGGTTGAACGCTGGCTTCTTCTTAGCTGTTGTATATTCGAAGAAGATTACGTCGTATTTTATAAGGTATTGATAGACGTCAAAATACATGGATGTTGGAAAGGCTCTTCAGTTTTTTGGAACAAGGCAATTGTTGCGCGTGGAGGCTTAGGAAACCAGAGAAGCGCTATATTATGTTAAAAAATAGAGATCCTTAAAAAAGTCCCGTGCGTCGTATAAATTGTGGAAATGGAAATCGAAAAAACTTGGTGTTTAAGCGATAATGTTGTTCATTCAGAGATCAATTGAAAATAATCGTAACATTGTCTTCTCAAGATGTTTATAAACTAGAATTAATAGACGATGCGAAGTATGATACTAGGAGAAAGCTCTTCTGCTTCTGGAATCTTGAAGGACGATGGATGTTTCACGAGGTGGAATAACATATATGGAGTTAAATGAAGGTGGATATAAATTTGATTCTGAATAAAAGACAGTAAGATTTTTATTTTTTTTAAAATATATATTTAGCTGAAGAGAGAAAAAGGAGATGCTTTAGCACCAATTCTATTTAACCTGGCACTAGAATCAGTGATTAGATAGTTAAGGGTGGACACCAGTGGAACACTTTTATACAAAACAGCTCAACTAGTTGGACATGCTGATGATATTAATTTGATGGGAAGAACAACAAGGACAGTTAAAGAAGCATTTGAAGACTTGAGTAGAGAAGGCTAAGAGATTGGACTTAAGATCAATGAACAAAAGACTAAGGTAATGGTGCAGGCTTGGGGAAGGAAGTATACAAATGACCAACTTGTCCCTGAAAGATCCAAAGTGGAGGTGGTGGATGAGTTTAAATAACTTGGTGTACATCTAATCAAAAAGAATGAGGAAATGGTAGAAATACAGGCAAGAATTCAAGCTGCCAATAGAGCATACTTCACAGAGTACTACCTCTTTTCAGAAGTAGAGATAAAAACCAGAGCCTAAAAGTTATTCTATACAAAACCCTCATTTGCAGTATAGTGATGTATGGAAGTGATACATGGACCCTCCCAAAGAAACACATGGAGAAGATAGATTCCTTCGAAAGGAAAATCCTGAGGAGAATCTATGGACCCATCTATGGACAAGGGGAATGGAGAATTAGATATAACAATGAACTATATTCTCTGTATGGAAAGGCACCCCTGTCACATGCCATTCAAATTAAGAGACTTAAATGGGCAGGTCATCTAATTAGGATGGAAGAACACCGAATCCCAAAGAAGGTATTCTTAGGAGACTTTGGAGGAGGAAGGCCTGTGGGAAGGCCACGTAACAGATGGGGAAGATGGTGTACATCAGGACACAGCACACATCCTCAAGATCCAGAATTGGAGAGTTGCTGCGCAAGATAGACAAGTTTGGCGGAGAGCAATTGGGGAGGCCATGACCCAAAAACGGACCGTCGCGCCATAGGTAAGGTAAGGTAATTTTTGTATAATATATCAATAAGAACTTTAAACTTCCAAATTCCAGTCAGGGGTGTCCAACCAAATATGTGAGGTATTACAATAAGTTTAATAAGATATGGTATCATATCTACAGAACTGAGAGTGATGGGGGGAAAAAATGGATGACAGATTCAAAATCAGCATGGCCTAATTACTATCAGTCAGGTAATTTCATGTCAGTTCCTTGAAATATTTTCAAATTTGTGACTCACAAAAGGAATAACAACACCATCACTTTATCACAATAGTTTATTAAATTACACATTACATTGAGCTTCATATGATAACATCAGATACACTTAACTTTATGTACACAGCTTACATGACTACAGTATTATATAGACAAGAAGAACTTGACGTGGTGGAGCCAGATGGCGATGATCACCCACAGTGCCGTGCCCCACAAATTCTCCAAAAGCAGTATGAAGTGAGTATTCATCACACCAAAAGCCCAGTGCCAGGGGAACACAGAGCTTGTCATTTCATGGCCAACGTACATGATGGTAGCATTCATACCTGTAAATGAAAGACCCATCATTGTATTCACTCCCTGCTTCATACAAATGTATTTATCTTTCTGCCTACATAACAAGATGCAATCACAATAAAAGAATCAAAATAAACCCAATCCTACTTGTCTCATTAAGGACCCAAATCCTGTCAAAATGACTGTTGTCAAATCAGACAGTCTGCCGATACTGTGTGTCATGTAGTCAACTTTCCCAGTCATATTCCTAGGCTTTCATACCAAGTTTTGCTGCTTATTACATCATACAGCTCTTCAGTTAACCTCACGAGACTTGTAAAGCCAGTCTCAGTACCCTACTCCAGAATTCAAATTTTTTAACAAGCCACGAATTGAAAGTGGGGCCTCCTTCCACACCACAAGACTGGACAATGATAATCATACAAAGTAAAACCTTGGAGTAATTAAAATATGATCAACATTTATATTTTTGTCCCAAATGATACCGGTATGCTTTATTACACAAATATGAATGAAAATAAATAAAAAACAGGAGACAGCTCTTCCCCAACTGCTAACTGAAAGTGAAAAACATAAGCTGACTCTTAATAAACAGCAATAAACATCACAGAGCTTTAAAAAATTGATAAATTCAATGTTCAACTTTTGTAATGATTTTTATCTTAGATTCAAGAGAACAAACGACTGAAAATAGAATTATATACATAGAAAATGCTGACATGTTCTTAATGTGTATAGTGAGCCTGCCTCTAACTAGCAGGCCCCAGGTTCGATTCCCGGCCAGGTCACAGAATTTTACCTGGATCTGAGAGCTGATTCAAAGTCCCATCAGCCTTTGCAAGAACAATCCAGAAGCTTTCCAACGGTGTGACGGCGGTTCCGGTCTAGAAAGTCTAGAATAATGCTCAAGAGGATTTGTTGCGCTGACCATGTGTCACCTCATAATCTGCAGAACTTTAGGCTAACTAGTGGTTGTTTGGTAGACCAAGGGGTTTGGTCTTTTTACTTTACATAAACTCACAGAGTAAAGAAAATAAGTAATTTCAGGGCTGTAACAAGTACAGAACAAAAATCAAGAATGATAGCATTAACTAGTTTAAACCAAGAACTCACCACATTAACCCTTTAAATTTCTTTGGGATATATTCTTCCCACCTAGGATACGCCAGTGCTCCTGGGATATATCTAGTTCCCAACGTGCAAGGATTATATAGTTTCATGTGCTGGACACAGGAAGTGCATAAATTGCCTCAGTCATATATTTACTCTTTGACCAGCTAGTCAGATGTTACCAGGTGGGAAATATATATATACCTCTGGTTGCTTGAAGTTCTTTACAGAAGATGCTGTGTTGTACCGGTAATCGGCGAGTCTGAAGCAATTTATTGAAAACCTAAGCCAAGGAGGAAGTCTAATTGGTAAGAATTGTTTTCTGTAACATATACACAACTAATATTATGCTTTAGTTTTGCGCCTTGAATCATTGATTTACAGTTATAAATGTTAAATGTCAAGTACCGGTAATGATTCAGGTTAAATTTTTGGTTACAAATGTTTATGTTTCAGAAATAAATTTGAATGCTACAGATCACAAGTATCGGACTGCATATCAGTGAATTACATATTTAGTTGTTTGTGTATGCAATATTTTGTTGTTCTCTATCGTGGCAAAGTTGTTATAGCAACTTGAAGTCATGTATGCAGATTTTTCACACCAGTTTATCAGCATACACACCTTGGTGTACATTTGAAGGCTGTAAGGTACACTTTAGCATCTGGGTATGATACAAAAGAACATGTTTACACGCTTATTTTGTAGATTTCCCGTATTTATTGCCAAGGAATATGGAGAATATTGCGAAGTGGCTAGAAGAGGAACTTCCAGATGAGCAGGCGATAGCGATGCTAGTGATGCTGAAAATTGCTCACTCAGTTCTGGTAAGTTTATTTAGCAGTTAGCTTGACTATTAAAATATTATTACTGTATAGTGCCAACAATTGCAGTGATGGCATTTGGATACATGAAGATGGATGAAAAATTGAGTTATAAGCTTTATATTTTCTTTCTCTTAGGAAGGAGATCTAATTCACAGCCAGAAATGGAACCTTCCACCAGTGGTGAAGGAAGAACGAAGAGGAAATGCTGTAGGTCTCTATTATTAGAACGACCTGAGTCAGATGATTCTGAATCAGGATTATCTGACAACTTGCTGGCTGATCCAGACCGCATACCTGCTTCTTCAACAGCGGAAAGACGTCCATTATTCCCTGCTGTTGTGCCAGACAGTGACTCAACCCTTTCTTCAGAAGACGAATTACTCAACAGTGACACTGCTATGAGAAATACTGGAGAACAAAAGCCTCAGCCAGAAAGTTATGCTACTTGTGCAAAATACTACGTATTTTACTAGGTGGGAAATTATTATCCCAATGAACACCCCGAGAATGTCAGCTGTCGGGAAGTGGCAGTGGGATATATATTTCCCACCAAAAATATATCACTAAATGAATATGATTTTCTAAAATAAACATGTATGTATGGTAGTCTACTGTATTTGATTCTAAATATACAATAAAGTTGATTATTTTCAGTCTCCCAGTCTTTTGCAACTTAAAGGGTTAAGTTCTGCTTGACCTCATTTTCAACACAAATACCATTTACTGTCTGTAACAATCCTTCTTTTATACTATAAAATAATCTATCAGTGTTATTCACACTTTTCTATCTAAACAAACATGTTTGGTTTATTTCTCTTGGAATGATTCAGTAATATGAAGAAGAAAGACAAGTGCCAAGTTTTATGGAATAGTGCAGCACATCAGTATTTCAGGAAGTTAAAGGAAGATCCAATCTGATTGTTGACGCCTCAGGACCATGCTATTGCACTACCACTTCTCCTGCGTCCATGTGGATATCGTCCGACTCTTGCTTTCTTCTCAAGAATGTGATGACTGACAGGTTTTCTTGCTGGCCAGAAGATGTGCGGGGCCGATGACCTCGATGTTAGGCCCCTTTAAACAACAAGCATCATCACCATCATCAGAAGATGTGCCACTCACAGACATTACTGCAGAAACAGTTGCCAGCACACCTCTTTCATTACGGATCGCACGTTTTGGTATGGCAAAAGTCATCATCACAGAGGACAGCAGTTCAGCTAGTTGTGTGTCTCAAAACTTTGGCTCGTTGACAAGGAATGCAAGTCTTAGCCCACAGCACAAAATCTTGTTTTAATAAGGCCAACCAAGTCTACTGAGTCTTTAATGTCAGGACGGGCTACGTTATATAGCAAGCGTACAATACCGGTCAGTAGGCAGTAGGAACATACAACCGCAGATTAGCGATGGAATCATTACAAATTAATTCAGATCCATTGGGTAACACCAATGTGATGAATTTCAAAGAACAAGATGGAGACTTTGTGACACCGGTGAGTTCCACGTCATTTGCCTTTAACTTGGCAATCTCTTCTCAGGAGACACAGTACTTTCAAATAACAGGATATCCAAGATTCCAGAACATGTGTCGACTGCAGTATTCTCTCCCCCAGGAAGATACCACATCTATGTTGCAAAATGACTGAGGTAATCCAGGTGGCAGAATTGTCAAGTTGTTTCTTTATTTGGGTGTTGTTTGAAAGCAAAAGTTCATGGTTTGTGGCCTGAATATAGTGAACTGTTTTCCCTCCAGGAGATAGCAAAACTATGTTACTGCATGATAAACTAGCATGATAAATTCAGATCATTTATATATATATAATTTGAATTGAACATGTAACACAGCATTGTGAGAAAACCGCAATACTAACGCCTATGTACTATATTATATATCAAAAGAAAGGTATCCTTCTCAGGACTGCTAGAAAAATATTATTTATTTCATTAAGTCCTTTATTCGCATAAAATAGTCATTTATTTGAATAATACAATGCTTAGGTCCTGCAGTTAACTGTATTTGCCAATAGATGACTATGAAAGTTGTCTCTGCAGATCTTTCTATGTTAGTCCAATAGATGGCTCTGTAAAATCAAGTTATCACAAGAATGTAATTTCTTGCTCCATGTTGGTTCTACTAAGCAAGAAATAGAAAGGAATCCATCTCAAGATATTATTTGACTCAAATAGTTAGTTAGTCACAAAATACAATGCTGTTGGCTTTTCATTTAACTGTATTTGCCAGTAGATGGCTGTGTGAGTGTATCGATGTGTGTTCATGTGGTCCACTGATCTTTCAATGCTATGTTTCATCAACTGCAACGGGAGTGCGCTGTCCATGCACAATGTTGGCCATTTCATTACATGCACACACAGTGCCATTGTACCAGTAAATGGGTAATCTCTCAGATGGTGGTTTTGTTTGTGGTTTCTCCAGTGCATACTAGTGATGGGCAGTCTGAAATGGGGTCTTGAGATTTCTTGAGACTAGCGCAGGCACTATTTCTCATGAGAAATTTCGAGAGATCTCCCCACATTGTGTGGTAAGCAGCGTGTCATAGGCCTACAGGTAGACGGAGTTGAATGTTGTTTGTGCCGAGTATGCAAATAGCCAACCACAGGCCTTCTCCATTCCAGAAATACGTGTCAACAAGCGACTAGGGCATTCATTTCTTTCATTTCTACTGAGGTTTATTTTGACGTAGTACTTATAAAGGATATGCATTCTGGCACTCTATGCAGCAGTAAGTACACGAATGGGTAGGCTAAGTAGAGAAACTGATGGCTACTGTAGATGTACATTGTTATCACTCGTAATTTATCAGATCACATTGACCAGTGCTTGTGTTTGCTGACATTATAGTGATGAAGGAAATAGTTCCTTACAATGTTGTAGAGTATTCACATCCAAATTAGGTACTTTGGTATATGATGGTGCAATATGTAATTGTGTCTAATCGTATGCGACAGCTTTGAGACAATGTCTGAAATGCAACGTAAGTCATAGATGTGGGATTCTTTTGAAGAGATGCTACATATCACAGTCCACTGTGTTGTTTGTTCCAAATAAGTAAAATACGTCAGCAAAAATATTCGACACTCAAAAACACATATCACAGACAAGACTTCTGGCCTGGTCTGCACACTAGAAATTACCCTCTCGACAACAACTGCGAGCTGTCCAGGTAGGTGTACATCCTATCTACAGTTATTAACAAATTATAGCCTACAGGGTTATTCAGCTAAGATGTCCACCTCAAATAAGTTGTGAACCATTTAAGATACTGACATTCTGTTTTTCACTTTCACTAATGATATTAAAGGCTCATAGTTGAAGATGCAGTACTTATCCAGGCTTTTGACAAACTTTATTGGCACACACGTTCCCGTATGAGAACATTATTTCATGCAATAACTGCTGCTATCAAGCTTAAGCCTGTTTTACATGATCATATTTTTGACAAATTCAAGACTTCACAAGTTTACTTCTCAAATCACTTGCAATACGTGGGAAGTCTTAAAAGTGAATTAGAATGCGTTCTAATTGATCAAAGATTTGCCAAGTCTTTGACAGAACTGACCAATGGAATTAGAGTATTAACAGTATGTGCTAGGCATGCTGGGATTGCCAGGAAGAGAAATGAAAACAACAAAAATGTCTTCATCTTCTAGACTGAGGAATTAATTGCTAGGTGTGAGCCACATCCCTGCCTCACTGGCCTCCATTCAGTCATCATCATCATTGTACAGTTCCAGTTTCCCGGGTACTGTTAATGGGCCTCTTCCACTTCTTCCTGCCTGCGTGGAGTACCACAATAAAATGAATAAAAGAGCAGCGTACGAAGAGACTGCAAGAGAAAGTGATGGTGGTGGTGGTGATTATTGTTTTAAGAGAAAGTACAAGTATTGCAAGAGAAATATCTCAAGGAAGTGGGCAACTTTTATCTTTATTACCGTACAGTAATGTAAAAGAAGAGCACACATACATGCAGTTTCTTATCTTCTTTTGTGAAATGAGTTATATTCCTGGGAGAGGATGCCCAAGAAGGTGTGCTTTTCTACGATGACTGCAGATGTCAGAGCTCGAACTAGGGATCAAGTTAATAATTTCCACAATAGGGAAAGAAGTTCGTTGGCTCCGAACACTATTTATGACGAAACTTCAATTGAATTGTTCAGTGTAAGGTTATTGAATATAATCTGTATGCACTGCCAAGCATGACATTTCACTCCAGAATTGTTAAATGGATGTTTTAATTCGTATTGACACAATGGTTTGGTTATTTTCAACAACCTTACCTTAAAGGTATGATGCTACATTATGATGATTTCATGAACCATATAGGGTAGTCCTTGCATCTGTCTTTGCTAACCATAGCCATGTTTCAGCTTTAAAATTCAGGGGATGATTCATTCGTACATTTCAAATTTACTACCAACTGAAAATTGTCGAGCATTATCTGGCCAGCTTTACGTGATGGATTCAAGTCTTGCAAACAGAATTCATGTTTCCTCTATCGTCAATTTCATTTTTAGTCTTTGTTCACAGCTCTTGCTGCGACAGGCCACTAGTAGGTACTCTAATTGTATCAAGTTTCAGAGAGAGGGAGATTTGGAGAAAAATGTGAGTGGCTATGGTGCTGCAAGGAAGCTGTAATAGCATAGTCCAAGGCATCAATCATTAAGGAAAGATCAGCAGCGGGGTGAACAATTAGGGTAGCATTCGCAAGATCTACCCTTAACTTCCTGAAAGATTGATGTGCTACATCATTCCACAAACCGGTAGAAATTTACCAGTCCCAAAAATCTGTGGAGTTCTACTACTGTTTTGTGGCAAGGGAAGTGTTGAATCATTTGTATTCTATAAGCAAGTGATGAAATTCCTTGGTTTTCAGATGATAACGCAACTTGCCAAAGACAGTTTCTGCTATGTTGATGTGACGGCAACTCAGGAGCTTAAAATGTTGTTGGAGATGGGCCACATGCACTTCTTCTGACACAGATGTCATGAGAATGTCATCCATTTATGTATACACAAAAGGAATATCACACAAAGTGATATAGATGAATAGTTGAAATGTTTGAGCTGCATTTCACAATCCAAGTGACATATTAAAAATTCAAAAAGACTGAATGTGGCAATGGCGGCTGTTTTGGGAACATCTTCAGTGCAATGGGAATGTGGTGGTATGCATAGATTCATAATTCTTGGATGTAGGTCATCACTTCAGAAAGTCTTTTTCTAAACTAGTGAGTCTATCATCCTGAGGTGGAGGAACAGCAACATCAGTGCTATAAACAACTGTGTGGGCATTGTAATTTCCAAGATTTGTTGGCCTTGGTATCTGTTGCATCTTGATTAGCAGCTAGAATGGATCTTGCATTAGTAGGAACTAGTTTCAAAAACATAGTTTTTAAGAAATTATCTGCGATTTGGGAACTGGCGAGTGCACACATCTCCCTTAAGCAAGACTGACAGTTTCTTATCACCCAATTCAGTTCAACATCTTCATGGCCTCAGCTACCATGTGCAGGCATTTTAAATTGATGCCATCTGCCTGCCTGCTCAGCTGTAATGCCCAACAGACTTTTGGACTATCTCTGCTGGGTTTGAATCTGCTATCTTAGGATCTAGAGGCCAACATTCTACCATTGAACCACAGAGGCTTTTTCACAGAATTGGCTATTCAAATCCTAGATATAAGGGACAGGATAATGATCTGGTACGGTAATGGTGCTTAAAATATTGATAATCTCTGAAGGATTGCCAAGATTTTCATTTTTATTATCAGAACAAGGTGAAGAGGGCTTGGCCAGCAACTCTTCAAAGGTCTTCATATATTTAATACTAGTTTCGCTTGAGCTAATTTGTTGGTGGTAAACATCTTGCTTGTGCATGCAAAGGAGGTTCTGTAGTGTTGACTGCATGAACTGTTGTTGCAGGTTGATTGTTCTCTAGAGCAGTTTGGGTACCTCTTTAGTAGATTGAAACATTGTGATGGGGTTTTACAATATGAATAGAAATTTGCTTTCTGACAGTGGTGGAACCTGTCTTAGAAACAAGAGTTTCTTTGTCCGACAAATTCTTAGACTGAATGTCTGCCACCAGCCCATGAGGACTTGTCGAATATCAGCCATAGAAAGTTTCTGTGCAGACCTACCTGTAGGTGCACCCTATGTCTATATTACCAATCAATTTTCAACATAGACTTGTCAATCATGTCCATATTTCTTTTTGTTCTGAATTGGAGGAAGGAATGACACATCTGCTCCAGCATCAATCAAAAAACTGAGACCAGTGTTGTGATCCGTTATGAACAAGTGGTGAGACAATTGGGCATCCTCACTTTCTGCCACCCCATGGCCTATGAGTTTTCTGAGGAATTGTTATCCATTTAGATGGTGAATGAGCAAGGTCAGGTACATTTTCTTCCATTTATTTTAATTTATAGGGGTACCAGCAAACAGAATGAGTAGATTTTTTTTGCTAGTTTATTTACGTCGCACCGACACAGATATGTCTTATGGTGACGATGGGACAGGAAAGGCCTAGGAATGGGAAAGAAGCGGCCATGGCCTTAATTAAGGTACAACCCCAGCATTTGCCTGGTGTGAAAATGGAAAACTATCTTCAGGGTTGCCGACAGTGGGGTTCAAACCCACTATCTCCCGGATGCGAGCTCACAGCTGGACGCTCCTAACTGCATGGCCAACTGAATGAGTAGATGAATAGTATGGCAACTTCAATCAGGTTTTTGATAGTGACCAATTTCGTAATTCTGCGATGTAGGTCATCAGTTTAGAAAGTTGTTTTCTAAACTAGTGAGTCTATCATCCTGAGGTGGAGGAACAGCAACATCAGTGCTATAAACAAGCTGTGTGGGCATTGTAATTTCCAAGATTTGTTGGCCATGGTATCCATTACATCTTGACTAGTAGCTAGAATGGATCTTGTGTTTATTTATTTATTTACATTTTATGGCCTTCATTGGACCACTCTAGCCAACTTCATACAAAGATTTTTTTCAGTTTCCTGTCAGCCCAAGGTACGTCTTCATTCTCTCGGATCTTATCTTTCTTTCTTCATTGGAAATCACCCTTCCTATTGTCCGTTTGTTGATCCTGGTTTGCAGTCGGGTTTGTTTGTCTGTGTTTTTCTTGATTTTGTCGGTTTTGTTTCTTAGATCTTCTACTGTAATTTGTAGTTCATCCATATCTTCCTTGATTTCTATAATCCACTTAATGTTGCACTTACTATTCCATAATTTTTCTATTATGAATAATAATAATAATACTTTATTAATGGTAATACCATTTTACACAACAACAGAGAAAAATAAACAAACAAACCACCCAAAAAAGAGAGTTCAGTGGAGTATAAATAGAAAAATATGTACAGATATATACACAGTTATATTATAAGTAATCACAGGAAAGTAATAGTCAGTTCTGGAGATTATGTAAGTGATTTCTAAATTTTGACAATGAGCAGTTAAATATATCAATATCCACTTTGTTTAGAGATCTTGACATTCGTTCAATTGGCCCATTGAATGCACAGTTAGTTCTGTGCCAATTTGAAGACAATGTATTCTTGAACCTCGTGCATCTGTATGTTAATTTTTTTCAAGGAGTTATGGACAATTCACCAAGGATTGAAGCAATTTAGAAATGAAGAGTGTATCCAATAATTCACTGCGTTGTGACAGGCTATGCAGATTTTAAGGACTGTTGTAGGGATGTATAATCAACATTTTCATATGAGAATCCTGCTCTAAATGAATATAAACGAAGAAATTTATGTTGTACTGAATCTAATCTATGGATAGAGGTCCGATGAGAAGGGTTCCAAACAGGTGTACAATATTCTAGTATAGGGCGTACCATAGACACATACAGCAATCATATGTAGCTAAGTTTGAAAATTCTCTGGAATATCTAGTAATGCAAGCCAGCCCCGTGGTGTAGGGGTAGCATGCCTGCCTCTTACCCAGAGGCCCCGGGTTCGATTCCTGGCCAGGTCAGGGATTTTTACCTGGACCTGAGGGCTGGTTCGAGGTCCACTCAGCCTACGTGATTAGAATTGAGGAGCTATCTGACGGTGAGATAGCGGCCCCGGTCTAGGAAGCCAAGAATAACGGCCGAGAGGATTCGTCGTGCTGACCACATGACACCTCGTAATCTGCAGGCCTTCGGGCTAAGCAGCTGTAACTTGGCAGGCCAAGGACCTTCAAGGGCTGTAGTGCCATGGGGTTTGGTTTGGTTATCTAGTAATGCAACCCAATCTTTGTAAGGATTCCTTACAAATATTTTCAATATGTTCATTAAATGATAGGTTATAACTGAATAAAACACCAAGGTCATTAACTTGTGAAACAGGAGTTAGAATGTTGTTGTTACTAAATTTGTACTGAAGTTATATTTTCTTCTTGGTTTAAAAAAATGATATTATTTTACATTTTTCCTAATTAAGTTTCAACCCATTTCGAATACAGTACTTTTCCAGATGATGTAGATCTTCTTGAAGTTTCAAACAATCAAGTGGACAATTAATTTCCATAAAAATGTTTGCATCATCAGCAAACAAAAGCAATTCAGAATTCTTAAGTATACTTTTAATGTCATTTATATAGAGAGTAAAAAGAAAGGGCACAAGGTGAGCCCCTTGAGAATCTCCACTAGTAACAATAATAGGCACAGAAGAATGATTCCTTATTTTAACAATCTGCAGGTGATTTTTAAGATACGATTCAAACCAGGAGAGGAGAGAGAGGAGAGGCCAATTAATTCCGTAACCTGTTAGTTTTTGCAGCAAGATACCATGGTCAACGGTGTCAAAAGCTTTTGAGAAGTCTGTATAAATGCAGTCCACCTGAGAGTGATTCTCTATTGCATCCAAGAGGAACTGATAGAATTGTACCGGGAGGTACACCTCAACACCACACATTCAAAACTAGCGCCTAAATGAACTCCTCTAGTGGTAAACCAGTGAAAATGAAACTACACCAACTTAGAACTTTACTCAGAAGATGTCATCACAGAAATAACTGGAATTTTGCTATTGTGCAGTTGCCTAAACTGAGTGATTTTATCCTTGTTTTGTTTGCCATTCATCAAGAAGTTTGGACATTCTTCTACAGATGGCACTACTAATAACTATGGTCATGCACCCTGGTGCAAGGTGGAAGAACTTATCACTTAAAGAAGTTTTATATTTCTGTTTTTTTTTTTTTTTTTATAACTGATTGATGTTCATTTATTTTTGGGTTGTCAGTATTTCCTTTTGATTTCTGCCAGTTTTGAATCTAGCCAATCCCTAATTTCTGTAATTAATTCTCCACCTATCACAGGTTTCTTGTTTGATTTTGAATGTTACCTTTTGAACTGACCAATTAAATTGAGAGGGTGTGGCTGGTGTAGTCTTGAATGATCTCGAACCTTCCCTGAGGGTTTATAAACTGCGGCTTTTCACATTTCTTGGCCAATTGATCAACGTCCATCTGAGTGTGTGTGTGTGTGTGTGTGTCCTTAGCAGGAGGCGGGCGGCCTCTTTCGTTGGCAGCTAGTACATCTACGAGGTAATGGCCACATAACATCTTTCTTTCTTGCTAACTCTGCAGTTTAACCCAAGGGAAAGGTCTGAATCTTTAGTTATGTAACCTGCTTTTCTAAAATGTAACTTCTTCAGGCTAATGTAAAAACTTCATAAAATCTTTAACTGTAAATTGGGGATAGAGAGTGAATTACCCTCTCGAGCTCCCCTTTCATCTTGATTTGAGGTGACTATGTTTTGTAACAGTTTTTCTTCCTTTTCATAATGAATTAATTTAACATTATACGAGTCACCTCAGTAGTTTGGGAATAGCCCCTGTTTCATCGGCCTAGAGCCCTTTAGGTTGTTTTAGGTGTTCATTATCTCAGAGCGCAGTTTGCCTCCATTCTGTTTGTGTTTCGGGCCGTTTACTTAATCTGTTCTTTTCCGCAAAGGCCCTATAGGTTGGGTACGAGATACCCCTGTTTCAAATTGTAAGTTGGACCATGGAAGGCCAGAGAGTGTAATATTTTTGAGATTGCCTCGAGGAGGCTGAAAGAAACGGAGAGCCTGCTAGCTCTTTCGCAAGTTTTGTGACTGTAAAGTGTGCCTCTAGGAGGGTAGATATTGTGATTTAGGGAGCAAGTGCTCTTGAATTAGGAGACTTCTGCCCCTCATTAAATAATACCTCTTCCTCTTGTAAAATTGTAAAACTAGGACCTCAAAGCCCAAAGTGTTAAGCTTCTGAATATTGGAATTTTCCCAATCTCCTTTAATGATTGCTATTTGTACCTGTAATATTGTCATGAAAAATTGTTAAGTTTGAAGTTCTAAAAGAAATACAACCTTTGTTAAAGTTTTAAATCTATTCTTGACATCGTAGTTAGACCCATTCACTCCAGCACCTTCTTTCACCTCTGCTTTCCACGGGCCCCCCCGAACAAAAATAAAAGAAGATTGCTACAGGTTGACCGTCCTGAAAAGAATCCATGCTGCTCATCAATGATGATGTTTCTAAAGAGAGGTGTGATCTTGTCCAGAATTATTAAGTCAAAAATTTTGGAAATATGAGAAGAAATTGTAACTGGTCTATATAGTTTTATGTCAGTTTTATCACCATTTTTGAAAACTGGACTAACTAATCCTTTCCTCCATTCCACTGGAAAAACACCTTGATTTAATGATAAGTTGAACAGATAAAAATGTGCTTCACATAAAATAAATGAGCAGTACTTGAGCAGGTAAGTTGAAGCACCATCAGGTCCTACAGTTTTCTTTAATTCCAGAGATATCTGTTTGTTGTAAATTTCTGCCTTACTAATGTTTATATCTGACAGATTGACAGAAGAAGGATAATCATATGATATGTTATTACTATTCTGATAAGAAGAATAAACAGATGAAAAGTGGTTAGCAAAAAGATTGACAATATTTTCTCCAGTATCTTCTGTAGCTTCATTAAGATGCATTGTTGAAGGAATATTATTACATGACCTTTTATAACTTAGATATTGCCAGAATTTCTGTGGATTGGAAGTAATACTTTGTTCACAGTTGGAGACATACATTGTATAGCAAGATTTGGATTCAGACTTGCATTCATTTCTTAATTTCGAGAAATGCTGATAATTACTGTTGAGATCTGATATTTTGTACCTCTTGTGTGCTTTCTTCTTTTCAATAATCAGTGATTTCAATTTATGATTATACCACATTGGGAATTTCAGAGTCTTAAATTCCATACAGGGATGTAAAATTCCATGCCATTCTACTGCTTTATCAATTGATATATTTTTTAACATCACCTTCCAGCTGAACTTTGACAGGTAATAATTTAGTCCATTATAGTCACCATTTAAAAAATCAAAATCCCGTTCTCTGGTGTCCTTATTAGATGTCCAAAAAATGAAATGCATTTCTTCCTGATTGTTCTCATTACTGGTTCTATTTCCTTGTAGACTGTTTCATTAGAAGCTACTCTCTCAGTGTCCATCTTTTTGATATGGTTTGTTGATGCACATTCTAATGATTCTTCTCTCTATCTTGAGTATTTTGTCTATTTGTGCAGTGTTAGTTGTTTTGAAGATGGTTTCACTTGCATATGTTATTTCTGGTAGAGTAACTGTTTTGTAGTGTTTTCATTTCATTGCTATTGACAGGCCCTTTTTGTTGTAGGTAATCTTTGTGATATATTGTGTTCTGGTTAATTTATTTATTCTGTTATGCCATGTTGGCTTTGTGTTGAAGTTATATGTTATGATTTCTCCCAGATATTTAAATTTATCTACAATTTTGATTTCTTGGTTTCCTATGGCAATTTTGTTTATGAGTGGTGGGTCAGTTAAAATGATTAACATCTTTTCAAAAGATTTTCCAAGACCAATTTTATGTGCTATTTCCTGTAGTGATATAACTTCTTGTCTGGTTTCCTGAACATTGTTGGACAAGAGAGCAAGGTAATCAGCAAATCCTAGGCAATTTAAACTCATATTGTCTTTAGGTCTTCCAATATGGATGTCCTTTGTGTTAATCTTGTACCATTCCGCGATTATATATTCCAAGCCACACTTGAAGAGCAGTGGTGACAAGCAATCTACTTGTCTTAAACCTGTTTTGATGATGAATGGCTCAGAAAATTCCTCTCTGAACTTGACTTTTTGATTTAGTGTTGGTTAAGGTGAGTGCTATCAATTTGACTAATTTTGGATGGAGCCCGAAATTTCTTAAGATTTCTAACATTGAAGGTCTATGGATACAGTCGTATGCTTATTTAAAGTCCACGAAGGTTATTGCAAGAGGTTTGTTTTGTTTCTTGTAATGTGCTATGGCTAATTTTAAAGTGATCATTTATTCTGCACAGTTTCTTGCATTAGTAGGAAGTAGTTGCAAAAACATAGTTTTTAAGAAATTGTCTGTGGTTTGGGAACTGGCAAGTGCACACATCTCCCTAAGCAAGACTGACAGTTTCTTATCACCCAATTTGATTTCTGTCAACAATTGTTTCACTTTTCACCCTTCTGTGAACCGATTGACAATGGTTTGGAAATTAGATCGGAAATTAACTTGCTATCAAGAAATCCAAGTACATCATGACACTTTGTTATTTCATTGCTTATGTGTGCGGTAACAAATTGAAAGTCCTCTTGTGAAAACCATATTTAACATTTTTATGCCAAAATTGTGGATTTTTTAAACTGCCGCACGTGCTGCTTCCATTCTAGTTGTCGAATTGATTGTAGGTGGATTCGACATCTTGTAGTGTAATGAAAACGAGTGGCAAAATAGTAGCGTACAATATGTGAAATGTTCAGTACTGACTTAGCGTCACGAGTCACCAGTTATGTGTAATTCCTTCAGTAATATCCATAATAATGTTCACAATGAAGCAAATAAAGATTTAACAGAGTGTACAAGATGATATCTGAAGCTAGGTTCCTCAGTCTGCAGAAACTAACGTTGAATAAATAACGTTTAGAAAATACCTGAAAAAGATTCAGCTTCATTAAAACAGAATGGCATGTTTCATTTTTGGAAGAACATCATCACATTCTATCAAAGAACACATTTTTAAATATGTAATCCTCTAAAGCTCATTAAATCATTTGAAACTGTTTAAAATATAACAGTAATAATATATTTGATTACTTCTGGAGAAAAAAGACTACTACAGCATGGATTAAGGTAAAGAAAAAGAATATGGAAAAGTTAAACATCTCAGAGGTCCAACTGTTTGAAAGGACTAAGAATATCGGAAGAGCCTCAGCGGATGAACAACAGAAGCTGGCCAGCGAACGCATGCAGGAGTATTGGACACAGAGAAATCTGCACATGAAAAGAATGAAATGTTATAGCATGATTCTAAGTGATCCATTCACTTGTAAAAAATATAATAATATGAGTAATAATAATAGAAATAACCACACCCGGGTGACTGGGGTGGGACATTGATGATGATGATGATGATGATGATGATGATGATGATGATGATGATGATGATGATGATGATGATGAATATTTCTTTTTACTGCTTTCTGTTTGGGGCGTCGACCTAGATCTAGGTTTCTCATGGGTGACGGACGTGTGTAAAACTGGCTCCTCAGTTTCAGTGAATTAGAAGGTGCTATTCTAAAGGGTGCTATATAATAAGTGGTACACGAGTGTGTGATACAGTGTTGAATCAAACCAGCGAGTATCAGTCATTGTAACAATCAGTTCACCAATATTAAGTAGTGATTTCTCAGGCAATATGGGCCGTAGCAAGCGCAACACAGTGACCCGAGCAGTAGTGCCAACCGCAGCAGTGCCAATCCTGTTGAAGAGGCAGTCACCAGGATACTAAACGAAACCATCAGCTCTGGTAAGTTCCTTGAAAAGATAGTAGCTGCCATATCGGAGTGTGTGACAGAACTCGTCATAAAAGAATTAGAAAAATCTCTCCAGTTCAATTCTGAAATTGTGGCAGAATTGAATGCAAAACTCAAGAGCAGGGATAAAGAAATCCGTGAAATGAGGGAAGACTTTGCTGCAAGATGTGACTCACTGGAACAATACAGTAGAAGAGCTAACGTTAGAATTTTTGGGGTACAGGAAAGTGTAAGTGAAAATATGGACAAACTTGCGATAAATGTTTTTAGGGAGATAGGTGTGATTGTGAATTTGCAAGACATTGATAGGAGTCACCGAGTCAAACCTAAATCTCCAGGGAAACCTCGGCCAATCATTGTCAAATTTACATCATATCGAACAAGGCAGGAAGTGTTTCGCAATAAGCAAAAATTGAAAGGTACCCCAGTAACTATTCGCGAGGATCTAACCTCCACCAGGTTGTCAATTCTTAAGGCAGCTATTCTCCGCTTTAATCAGAGCAATTGTTGGACCTCGAGTGGAGACATCATTATTAAGAAACCAGATGGCAGTAAAATTAGAATTAACCGGCTGAGTGACATTCCTAAGGACAGTGACAGCAGTTAAATGTAACAATTCACTGAACTGAGTGCATCGAACTGAGTGTTTATATTCCTAGATTAGTCCATATTTATTTCTCTCAAGATCGTTAAATTTTATCTTAGAATAGTTTAATGAATTATCATGAATTATCATCCCCACTCCCCTCACCCTCTAGCGCAAACCTTGACCAAAGTACAGCTAGTATCCTCAAGAATTTCGTCTTGCAACATCCCAGAGCCTTACACGTCTGTCATATAAATGCGCAAAGTATATTAGCAGCCAACCGAATGGACGAGATTGTAGAAATATTCACTCCACCTGTTTTCCATGTCCTGCTAGCGTCTGAGTCATGGTTAACAGATAATAGCCTGTCTTCTTTGTGTCATCTTGAAGGCTACTCGCTTCAGAGAAATGACCGCACTTACAAAGGGGGTGGAGGGGTATGTGGCTATTTCCTAACTAGCCTCAAACCAGGCAGGTATGAGAGAAAACCAGAATACATGCTCGTAGAAATAACGAACGGGATTAAAGCGCTTGTAGGAGTAGTTTACAAACCTCCAAATACAGGTCACTTAGAGGATTTTGAAGCTGACTTAACTAAATTACTGCCGGACTACCCTCACACAATAATTATGGGAGATTTCAATATGGACTTAATTGACGCAACTTCTTCTGAATCCACACGACTCAAAACATTGTTTCAAGCCTATAATATGGAAATCTTACCTCTCTCTCCGACTCACCATACATCTCATTCGCACACACTATTAGATCTTATAGTTACCAGCAACTCAGACAGAGTCCTCAATGTTGGTCAAACCTCCGTACCTGGTATATCTGCACATGACGCAATATACATCTCGTATAACCTCCGGCCACCGAAACCCTCCCAGAAATTTATCACCTATCGACCATTGAAAAATATAAATAAAGATAGACTCTTAGAGGACGCAGGCAAAATACCCTGGCATGACATAACGAACTATAACAATCTAGATGACAAAGTTGACTTCTTTAATAGCAAAGTAACGGAATTATTTGACAAGCATGCCCCAAAGCAGCGAACAAGAATATCAAAAGGACCCTCCTCGTGGTTAAATGATGAAATTAGACAACTTATGAAACAAAGAGACTGCACTCACAGACAGTACAAAAATGACCCTACCGTACAAAACTTTGACGAATATAGGAAGTTACGAAACAAGACAACACAACAAATACGAAATGCTAAACTGCGACACGCTTACAGTTTAATTATGCCTGACGGTAGAACAGCAACGACATTTTGGAAATCTATTAATAAGCTTGGACTTACGAAGAACAAGACCAGAGAAGAAATTACAGTACCTCTCGAGACTCTTAACGAGTACTTTACTGCTAACTGCTCCGCAGTACGACATGACGACAAACAGAGACTTATGAATTATTATGGTTCACACCCTACTCCTGACAGAGAGAAATTCTATTTCCATCACGTGACACCCCTCCAAGTCAGAAAAGCAGTCCTCAGAATAAGCACGAAAGCAAAAGGAATTGATGACATTGGGACTGACATGGTCAAACTAATTCTTGATTGTATATTACCAACCTTAACTCATATAATCAATTTCTCTCTTCTATACTCCACATATCCAACTCTCTGGAAGAAGGCTATTGTGCTACGTCTTCCGAAAAGTTAAATGCCTTCGAACGAGGGAGACTCGTCCAATCTGTATTTTATCAGCTTTATCAAAAATCTTAGAATATGTAGTCCATACACAAATGTCTGAGTACTTTTGAACATACAATCTCCTTAATCCTCTCCAGTCTGGTTTCCGACAAGGACATAGTACAACTACAGCCTTACTTAAAGTGACTGAGGATGTTAGACAAGCAATAGACAGAGGACGATTCACAGTTCTGGTACTACTAGATCACAGTAAAGCTTTCGACAGCGTAGACATTGACATTTTACTTGTAAAGCTGAGGGCTCTACATTTTTCTCAGAGTACGATTGCTTGGATGCATTCTTATCTTCACGGACATCAACAATGTGTGAACGGTAATAATGGAATCGTTTCGTCGTGGCGTCACGTGAAGAGAGGAGTCCCTCAAGGCTCTGTACTTGGTCCTCTTCTTTTCGCACTCTTTGTGAATGACATATCATCCAATTTAAGACACTGCAAATACCATATGTACGCTGACGATCTTCAACTCTACACCGACTCTACAGCACAAGACCTCCAGGAAAATATCAACTTACTAAATATTGACTTACAGTCTGTTAGTGATTGGTCTGCTGCGCACAGCCTGAAATTGAACCCTAGAAAGTCGCAAGTAATCCTTCTTGGCCATCAAAGTCAAATAACAAGTATAACTAAACGTCCGTTGCCAAGAGTAATCCTACAGGATGTTCCAAATCCTTTTGTATCACAAGTGAAGAATCTCGGTGTTATCATGGACGAACGCATAACTTGGTCTGCACATGTCTTACATATCTGTCAAAAAGTTTACTCAGCTTTACATTCTTTATACAAATATAAACATATATTTCCAATAAAGCTTAAAAAGAAATTAATTGAAGCCCTTGTAATGCCACATTTTGACTATTTTGATGTTGTTTTCAATGACATCAGGCCACTATTTTCCCTAAGGCTACAGCGCACTCAAAATGCATGTGTGAGATATATAAGCAATTTAAGAAAATATGACCACGTGTCACCAACTTTCCTAAAATTAGAGTGGTCGCGACTCCATGTTCGTTGTAACCATCATACTTTGTCTCTCCTCCATCAAGTTCTTACTACATCTTCCCCATCTTACCTTTCTTCACGTTTCCATTACTTCTCAAATGTTCATGACAGACATACAAGGGCTCAAACATCCAACCTGCTCATCATCCCTCACCATCGAACTGCCGCATATAACAGCTATTTCTCGGTGTCTGCCGCACAAGAATGGAATCGTTTACTGGACGACGTCAGAGGAATACCAACTACAGTGTCATTTAAAAGAGCATTAAGAGGTATAACAGGATGCGAGTGACCTGTGAATTTCTGGTCTTTCAGTGATCATGCTACTACAATATCATTACTAGCTATTTCTTTCTTTCTTTCTTTCTTTCTTTCTTTCTTTCTTTAATCTCAAGTTTCTCAATAAGGCCTCTTTTTATTATTATTATTATTATTATTATTATTATTATTATTATTATTATTATTATTATTATTATTATTATTATTATTATTATTATATTTTATTATATATAATTCACAAATTTACAATTGGGTTTATGAGCTTCTTCAGTACAATGTACATGGAAGAAGTACTATTTGGTACATACGCGCATATGCTTCATACATATCGGTATATACTTAACATTGTTGACAAATAGACTTGACAGATATTGATGAGATATTTACTATATATAAACGGCCATAATTAATTAGTGGACGATTTTCATTAGTCCTCTGTGTATGGTGGATGGTTCATGCCAATAAACTTTCTTACTATATGGCAAGTGGCCAGTATTGCTGCTTTTTGTAAGTCTCTGTAAGTGAGAGGGTGGAGATTAAGGGCTTCAATGCTCCTGTGTAGTGTCATTGTTATAATTTAATTAAATCCAATCACTACTGGAATTATGATAGCATTGTTGAGTTTCCACATGGTTTTTATCTCTGTGGCCAGATCGGTGTATTTGGAAATCTTCTCTGTATGTGTTGATTGAAGGTTGTGAGTATTAGGGCATGCTATGTCAATTATGAAGCAGATTTTCTTGTTTTTATCTACAAAAGTTATGTCTGGTCTATTGCAGGTAATAGTTTTATCAGTGATAATACTTCTATCCCAGTAAATTTTGTAATGTTCACTTTCCAATACTGATTGAGGTTTGTACTTCCAATATGCCGTGGTACAATGGATTAGGTTACTTTGTCAGGCTAATTTCTGGTGAATGATTTTTGCAATTTGGTCGTGTCTGTACTTGTAGTCAGTGTTTACCATTAATTGACAACCTGAGGTTATGTGCTGGATGGTTTCTGGAGATGTATTACATCGTCGGCACAGATCTGAATTGACAGACGGATCATGTAGTATATGCTTTCTGTAGTTCCTTGTGGCAATGACTTGATCTTGTATGGCGAATATGAAGCCCTCTGTTTCTGGGTATATATCCGAATGTGTCAGCCACTCATGCGACGCTTGTTTGTCGATATATGGCTGATTTAACTCATTTGGATACCACCCATGAAGAGGTTTCTTTTTCCAGAGAATGATCTTTTCCTCATCTGTGGAGAATGGCATAGTAAGTGAAGCCGGGGTGTTCATATTGAGGGGCGTAAAACCGTTATCTGCCACAACCATTGCACTATGTAGGGCTGAGGTTTCTGATTTATGTTTGAAGTAGCACTTTAGTGATGTAATTTGTTCTCTGTGTAATTTCTCAAGGTCTATTAGTCCACGGCCACCATCAGAACGAGGCAGAGTGAGTCTTTCTGAGGCTGATTTTGGATGATGCATGTTGTGTTTTGTCAGTAACACATTCACTTTCATTTGAAGATCCTTTAACTCCATTGTAGTCCACTTTATGACTCCAAATGAGTATGTGAGAACAGGTATAGCAAACGTGTTGATGGCCTTAACAATGCTTTTTCCTGTGAGCTTAGAACGTACGATTCGTCTTACTTGTTCAATATATATCAGTCTCAATGCCTGTTTTGTGTCCTTGTGTTGAATCCTGGCTGATTGGTTATATCCAAGATATCGATATGTTTCATTTCTTGTCAGTGGTGAGATGTCTGTTGCTTCAGAGTGGATGCCCTGTGCCGAGAAAGAGCCCCTCCTAATTGTCTGAGTAGCACAATTATTGAGTCCAAATTTCATGCAGATGTCTGTGGAGAAATTGTGGGTAATTGAAACAAGGTGTTCAAGTTGTCTTTGTGATGCAGCATACAGTTTCAGATCATCCATATACAACAGATGTGAAATTTTGTAAGATTGTTCTTTGCTTATTTTTGATAGTGAATCCATATGTTGTTGAACTCAGTAAGTCTGATAGTGGGTTCAGAGCAAGACAAAACCATAGCAGACTGAGGGAATCCCCTTGGAAAATGCCTCTTTTAATTGGAATGAGGTCAGTTACTACACATTCTTCTCCGTTGCGGAGGTTAATAGTAGTTTTCCAAGTCTGCATGGTAGTTGCTAGAAATGTCACTATTTTAGGATCAACTTTATATACTCTAAGGACCTCAACAAGCCAAGAATGTGGTACTGAGTCAAATGCCTTTCTGTAATCTGTGAAACAAGTGTGCAAATTTTGGTTGTTATGGTATGCTTGTTCCATGATTATACTATCAATTATTAATTGTTCTTTACAGCCTTTTGTGAACCGTTTGCAGCCCTTTTGTTCCTCAGCGATGATGTAATTGACCTTGCAATGATTCTGGATTCTATTTGCTACAAGTGATGTTATAATTTTGTATAAAGTTGGTAGGCATGTGATTGGTCGGTAGTTAGCAGGATTTGCCGTGTTGTTATTTTTAGACTTTAGGTACGTGATTCCTGTAGTGAGAAAGTGTGGGAGGGCATCTGGTTTACTGATGAAAATTTGTATGTGGTAGGTGAGTAATTTGTGAACACTGGTGAATTTCTTATAATAGTAATTATGTATGTGATCTATTCCTGGGGTCTTCCAATTGTGTAAATTGTTAATCGCTGTTACAACCTCCTCTAATGTGAAATCAGCTTGGGTCATGCTTTCAATATTCTCAGCTTTCTTCTTGATAGTTTCAAACCAATGCGCCTCTTCATTATGTTGTATGGACGCATCCCATATAGTTGACCAGTATTCTCTTATGCTCTCCGCAGTTGGTATCCCATTGCTATTCTGCATGTTAGCTGTCTCAGGTGTCCTAAGTTTGTTGTAAAATAGTTTCTCATTCCCATTAAAAAGAGGGTTTTGTGTCTTTCTTTCCATAGCCTTAGTATAGCGCTTGAGACGTTTAGCAAGGGCAGTTAGTTTTTGCTTCATTGTATCTAAATGTTCGGTAATGAGAGAGTTTTCTGCATCTTTAGTAGAGTGGTTTTTGGTATTCCTCAATATTTTCCTTACGTGATTGCAAAGCCGAGGACTTCGATGACCATTGGTGTATTGAGTAAGTCGAGTGATGTTCTGTCGTAGGTCTTCAATTCGTGATTTGAGTCGGCGCTGCCATGGTGGTTCTCTACGTATTCGGCTCATTGACCTACTTGCATATCTTACTTTTCCCCCATTTGCCCTGATTGCTGCCACAGCAGCACAGTAAATTGCAGTATGTACCTGGAGAAATGTCTGGTGTGTTTCTAAATATATTGGTAGAATGTTGGTATTCAACTTTTCAATTATTTGTGTGAATTTCTTGGTTTGCTTCTGCCTGGGTAGTAAAGGTCTGAGCGTGGGATCTGTACCTTCAAATTCAATAAGTGCTCTTTGGAATTCATCTTCTATTTCAGTTTGCCATTCATTTTCTGTATTATGTTGGTATGTGTAAACTTCAGTTTCTTGGAGGTTTTGTGGGGCCATGGTGTTGGTGTATGCAATTCTTTCATGCTCACCTGAAGGTTCCAAGGGACCCATTAGCTCAGTTTCAAGTTCCTGTTTTAATCTTACTGAGAACTGTTTCTGGTATAAAGTTCTTCATGACAATTGCGCGTCTTTGATCTGCTATTCGTTGTTTTGAGACCTGTGTGTTAGGATACTGTGCTTTGAAAACCGCGTATAGCTTCTGTCGATAATCTGTCATGTCCTTTTCCAGCCTGGTAACTCTATAGTAAGCCCTCATTATAAACTCATTGATAGAATTTTCCCATTTCATTCGAGTATGGACTTTTCACCCTTTGGTGGTTGCATCTTCTGCAAAAGCACCGTCAGTGGTTGTTAAGAGGTGTTGCGCAACACTGTGTTCCTTGGCTTCGGCGACTGTAATTTCTTTGGGATTCCTCCCGGTAGGAGGCCGTCTGCTCGCCATCCTACCACCACTGGCTTGCATGCTGTCACTCCTTGCAGTGGTTCCAAGAGTGCCCTGGCGATCCCCAGGCAGCGGCTGTTTTCCGAGCTTATTATTATTATTATTATTATTATTATTATTATTATTATTATTATTATTATTATTATTATTATTATTATTATTATTGCTGTTGTCCATGCCCGGTTAGCTTCCGTGGGGGTCACGCACTGAACTGAGTAAGTGCTTGGCATAACTTCACGGAAGACACTGGGGCGGGGGGCCTCAACCCCGACACGGCGCGTCCCATATGGCTGATAGGGAATGTTCCTGTAGATATGCAGGACAGGTGTGAATAAGGCTTAGCCAAATAAACACCCGTGGATCAACTGAGGCAAAAAGGTCTGCAGTCAACGGTCTCGATGGCGGATGAGGATATTTCCCAACGGCTGAGAGGGCAGAAGAACTGGCTCTACGGCTAACAACCGTAGTTCTAACCACGGACAGAGTAATCTGTCCCACCAAGCATTACCATGAGGTAACATTATGCATGATGGAAACACTTTCAAGGAAAACTACCCCAGGTGGTACCCAGCAATGGAAATCCACCGTCGCACCAGGCGGCGCAAACAAGCCTTCGGATTCTGGGGAGCTTGTACCAACATGCAAGATGGAGTCGGAGCCATCTGGTAGCCATACTGATGACGTACTAACGACAAACACAACTAACCTAAAACAAAATCTAAGGACAATTTGGAACTATCAACATACAGACTCTACTTAGGACGGGGAAATTAAAACGGACTTTGGATGAAATGGAAAATCAGAATATTCTAATACTAGCAGTGCAAGAGACGCGTTTTACTGATATTAATACGTTTGATTCAGAAAATTATAGAATCTTTAAGGGTAAACCTGGACGAAAAATTGGAAAAAATCTGCAGCAACTTGGCACAGCATTTTGTGTAAACAAAAGGGTTATTGACTCCGTAACGGACTTCTCTTCTCTTTCTGATAGACTCTCCACTCTAACACTGAAATGTGCAAACAAGAGATACACACTATTCAATGCACACGCCCCCATAAATGAAGACAACAGAAACAATCCTGATAAGGTGAAAATATTCTGGGATCAATTGGAGAATGAATTGCTAAAGACGCCAAGCAATCATGTCAAAATTCTGATGGGTGATTTCAACGCGCAGGTTGGGAAAGAACGTCAGTTCCAAAAAATAGTAGGTGGTTATCCAGCTCACACCAGAACAAATACGAATGGGAAGAGACTTATTGACTTATGTGAGACATTCGATCTTAAATTAATGTCCACGTACTTCAAAAGACTGCCAAGGAAAAAGAAAATGTGGTGCGCTCCACGGAAAGACCTAGGTGAATATCAACTGGACCATGTTGCAATTTCAAGGAGAAACACTAAAGAAATTATGAATGTGGTAGTACGGAAAGGAGCCAATCTTGACTCTGATCACTTCTTGACCCGCATAAAATTCAAGCCGTTACCGCTAAACAAGAAGAGACTCTCTCCGAATGCGTCAATAAAAGTAAACCATGAAAAACTTTAAGAAAACAGAAACGACTTTCAAAGACGTATGTGGGAGAAGAAAATGGAGACTTGTGAGGATATTCGAGAGAATATGGCTAATATAGCTAAGGATGTTGCACCATTGCGACGAACTCGCAGACACCGATGGTGGACTACAGACTGTGATGTAGCAATTGATTGGAGAGCTGCAGCCTATAAAGCATGGTACGCAGATAAAACAGAAGATAAATTTGAGACATACAAAGAGGTACGCAAACAGACAGCAAAGATCCTCCGGCAAGCCAAAAGGAATCAAATATCTGAAGAAATTCGAAGTATTGACACGGAATTTAAGAAGAACAATACTAGAAACTTTTATAGGACCTTTAAAGAGCACATACATGGATATCAACCATCTACCATGGGATTTCGAAGGAAAGATGGAAAATTGGCAGTGAATAAGAATGAAAATTGTGAGATATTAGCTACATATTTTGAGAAATTGTTGAACTGTGAAAAACCTAAAAATAAATGGCCAAAAGAGGATCCAAAGCAACGGAATGAAAACTCAATACTCCCTGACGAAAAAGAACTCCGTGAAATAATTACAGACTTAAAGAACAACAAAGCTGCAGGGGAAGACTCTGTCATAGCAGAGATGCTGAAAAGTGGTGGATAAATCACAATAACAATTTTAAGGCGAGAAATGGAAAAGATATGGGAAATGGAGGTAATCCCTGAAGATTGGAAAAATGCTATCATTCATCCTCTACACAAAAAAGGTGATAGAGCAGATCCTAACAACTACCGCGGCATTTCCATCACATCTGTAACTTATAAGACACTCTCTAAAGCACTACAGAGGAGACTTGTGGAACAAGTGGATCATCAACTAGGCGAGTATCAAGCGGGATTTAGGAAGGGAAGATCGTGCGTTGATCAAATCTGGAGTCTGAAACGTGTACTAGAGAATCATCTCTCAAAGGATCTGGTAGTCGTTTTTGTAGACTTTAAAAAGGCGTATGATTCAGTCGACAGGGAAGTGCTATTCAATATATTAGTGGAATTTGGAATTGACGCCAAAACAACAGCAATTATTAAGCAGACTTTAACTGGGACACATTCGAAAGTTAAGTTCATGGGAGAGAACTCCAAGCAGTTCGAAATTAAAACAGGAGTCAGGCAGGGTGATGGATTGTCACCAATTCTTTTCAACTGTGTGTTGGAGAAGATTATCCGGGAGTGGGAAAAAGAACTGGACAGAAAAGGATTACTTAACCAAGTATACATTGGAGGGTCAAAAAGTGGTGTCATGATTAATTGCCTTGCCTTTGCTGATGACGTTGCGCTGCTATCTAGGAATACTGACACAGCAATAGAACAGCTGAATGTACTAAAACTACAAGCAGAAAAAGCAGGACTACAGATTTCTTTCGAAAAAACTAAATATATAACAAACATCAAAACAGCCCCTCGGTACCTGAAGACAGAACACGGTAAAATAGAAAGAGTTGATAGCTTTAAATATTTGGGTGAAATAGTGCAATTGAAAACAAATGAAAGAGAAGCAAACAACACCAGATGGGAGAAAATGGCTGCGGCATTTCGTAGGACATATCCTATATACAAGAAGAAAACCATCTCCAGACGAGCTAAACTAAGGCACTGCAATACAGTGATTAAAACGGAATGTCTGTATGCTAGTGAATGCCTCCAAATGACAGGAAAAGCGGGACTGAGAGAAGCTGAGAAATTTGAAAGAAAGATCCTTCGCAAAATAATGGGTCCAAAGATTGTGGATGGACAGTATAGGCTGCGAGGAAGGGAAGAACTTTACCGAGACAATGAAAGGCTAACTGAGTCCATGAGAAAACGGAGACTTAAATTCTATGGGCATTTATTTAGAATGGATGGGAAGAGACTAACGAAAAGGATTTTCACAATACTAGACAGCAGACCTAAAGTGTCGGACAAATGGTTCAGGGAGGTGAGAAAGGATCTCAGACAGGTGGGACTAAATTCGGAAGACATCTCATACTGAACAAAGTTTAGGTCAGTGATCGACAGATTTCAGGGATTCCATGACGAACCAAAACTTAACCGTGGGTGGACGGACGAAAGAAGACAGGCTGAAGTTCTGGGCTGTGAGGAAGGCTTCCAGAAACATGTAATTGTTATCTAACGTGGTCTCTAATGGCCGTAAACGAATATATATATATATATATATTATTGCTGTTGTATGTATGTCTCACTGTGGTGGAATTTTATTTCAGTTGTATTTTGATTGTGTTTTAATTGTGTCTTCTAGTATTAATTACGTTAGTATTACTTATGATGCTTATGATTTTAATGTATGCTAATTGGTTTAGTGTAAGAGAAGGCCCAATGGCCTTAACTATGCCAATAAAGACATTTATCTGTCTATCTATCTATCTATCTATCTTTTGCCCCTACTTGCACCATATGGTATGAACCTGCATGTAATTGGAATTGCGGAAGAGTAGAGTGTTGAATGTGAGGAAAGGAGCATTAAGGATGGCACAAATACCCAGTCCCCAATCCAGGGATATTAATCATTTACAATTAAAAACCCCTGACCCGGCCGGGAATCGAGCCCGGGGCTGCCCCCTACACCGCAAGGGCAGACATGATGAATAATAGAACTGCAAGAAGACATGTGACATATTGAAACAAGTCATCTGGCGCAACACCAGTGACGGTGTATTGGACAACATTGCACCTCCAGGTGGACCAGTGAGGAGAGAAGAACCGCAAGAGGAATACTTTATAAATTATAACATTTCAAGAATTATTAGAACAGTGGACACTGGTTTTAAAATAATGGTTTTACACTTCTCAGTAATATTAATCAATTCATTACTTTTATTTTTATTTTTGAAATATGTGATTTGATAGAATCTGGTGAAGAAAATGTATCATTTGTTTATGTCATTTCGGCCAACTAAGGACCACATCATTTCAACTGTCTCCTTCGTCGGCTTTAACATTTGCCTAGTACTGTACTCCTGCATCTGTTGCTGGTGTTGTTCCTTTCTTTCTTGGTGCACATCTTCCCTGTTTTCAACTTTGGCTTTTCTTGGAAACTCTTGTGGTCTTGAAGTTTCTTCTTTCTCAAGGATATCACCATGTGCGATGCTCGCCTCTTATAGATCTTTTTCTAGCTTACTGAACCAGGCCCTTTTTGTCTTCTTTTCTTGCAAGGACACGAAGATGTTGGTTGACCTTGCAGGGCTCATTCTTGTCACGTGACCACGGATAGCAATCCTTCTCTTCCTCATGGTATCACTTATCTTTTCTACGGGGAAATAGAGCTTGTTGTTGAGTCACCTTTTATATTCACCTTTGTCTTTGATGGGGCCCAAGATTTTCCTCAAAAAACTTTCTTTCTTTCTTTCTTTCTTTCTTTCTTTCTTTCTTTGATCTCAAGTTTCTCAATAACGCCTCTTTTTGGTCATTGTAAAGGCACTCTGCTGCATAGAGGGCCTGTGGACAAATGACTGTGTGGTAGTGTCTGAACTTGCCGTTCATGGATATTGATCTTTTGTTGTATACACCCTTCGTTAGATAGTATACCATTTCCGTTTTATTCATGTGTGACATGAAGGTTTCTTTGTCAGACATGTTGGATTCTGTCCACTCACTTAGATATTTAAACTTTCCTACCCGCTTGATTTTTCCTGGCCCACATCTGGCTCTTTTGGTGCCTCCTTTATGTTTGTTACAAACTCAGTTTTCTCAAATGAGATCTGAAGACCTTCTTTCATTGCCTGTGTCTTAAGCTGCCTGATTTGTTTGTAGTTGTCTGTAGTGGGTCAGAAAAGATTGCTAGATTATCTGCAAATGCAAAACACTCAATTACAAGGTTTGCGTTCCTCCAACCCAGTCTGACTCCACTGTTGACCCCTTTATTTCTCATTTCCTTGCACCATTTGTGGATGACTTTCTCTAGAACACAGTTGAAGAGTAGAGGTGAGAACCTGCCTCTGAACCAGTTATTGTCCATGTTTCAGTCCCATACAGAATCACACCCTGCACAAACAACTTCAGAAATATCCATGAAATACGTGTCTTTATGATGTAATGACAGCTGATAATATATTATGACTAGCAGTTACCCGCAGCTTTGCCCACGTGGATTTCTTAATTTGTTAAAAGTATTCGTTCCTCCGTACTGTACTAAGACATTATCTGAAAATCCCTAAAGTATGTAATCTCACCAAAAAAATTGAGTTTTATTTACTCCTGAAACTCTTTGTAGACCATGTTTGTGGTAAATGACCATGTACATGTGAGAAACAGTCTTCTCTAAAGTCAAAAAAAAAATTCCTTATTTTCAAAAGAGATTCCAAATACGTATTTCCACGTCTGTAATATCTCCATTTTCTGAGGTGTAAGTATCCCCATAAAATTAATTCCACCCCTTTATCAATCCTTCCCACCCCTCCCCTAATTAAGTGGATTTTCTGAAAACAAAAAATACATGTTCCTTAATTTTTAAAGGAGATTCCAAATACCAATTTTTACATCTGCAACATCTTCAGTTTTTTAAATACAAGTATCCTCATAAGCAGAATTCAACTCATCCTCTATTTATTTTCGCCCTCCCCCTTAAGTCTATTTTCCTAAAACAATAAAATACATGTTTTCTTTATTTTTAAAGGAGATTACAAATATAAATTTTCCTCATAAAATATAATTCAACTCTTTTTTCACTTAATAATGAATGTAGGTTTTCGTGGCTCATAGTATTAACATAAATAAATAACATGCCCTGATGAAGGCCAATGCAATTTGGCTGAAAGCTTGGCTTCATTAAATAAATATAGTGGCTTTAATCCAGTATTCATTTATTTATCTTTTTTCACTTCTTTTCACCTCTGTTAAATACCTTTTCTGAAAGAAAAGTTCCTGTATTTTTAAAGGAATTTCCCAATACAAAGTTTCATATTTGTAACATGTTAAGGTTTTGACGTATACTGTAGATATTCCAGTACACAATTTAAAAATTCACCCTCTTAAGTGATTTTCTGAAAACAAAAAATACGTGTTTCTTTATTTTTTTAAAGATGGTTCCAAATACCAGAAAAATACGTGTTCCTGTACTATAAATGAGCTTCCAATAATATCAATTATAACAACTGTAACATCTTCAGTTTTTGAGATATATATAACCTCACAAAAAGAATTCAGCTCCTTTTTTCACCCCACCCCCTAGCCAAAATGATATTTTCTTTATTTTTAAGGGAGATTCCAAATGCATCCGGGAGATAGTGGGTTCGAGGCCCGCTGTCGACAGCTCTGAAGACATCGTTTCCCATTTTCACACCATGCAAATGCTTGGGATGTACCTTAATTGAGGCCACGGCCGCTCCTTCCCACTCCTAAGCCTATCCCATTGTCACCATAAGAGCTAATTTTTTTGGTGCAACGTAAAACAAAATGTAAAGGAAAATAGATTCCAAATACCGATTTTTACCTCTGTAACATTCAGTTTTTGAGATATAAGCATCACCATAAAAGGATTCCATTTTTTCACTTGCTTTCACCTCCCCCCCCCCCCCCCCCTTAAGTAGATACATGTTTCCTTATTTTTAAAGGAGATTCTAATTACCAATTTTCACGTCTATAATATCTTCAGGTTTTGAGATATAAGTATCATCATAAAAAGAATTCCACTTCTTCATTTATTTCCACCCCTCTTCCCCCTTAAGTGGACTTTCTGAAAACAACAAATATGTGTTTCTTTATTTTTAAAGGAGATTCAAAATACCAACTTTCACGTTTGTAACATCTTCAATTTTTTAAATATAAGTATCCTCATAAACAGAATTCAACTTCTTTACTTATTTTCACCCTCCTCCTTAAATCTATTTACTGAAAATTTTAAAAAAATACGTGTTTCTATTTTTTAAAAGGAGACTGCAATACGGTACAAATTTGACATCAGTAACATATTTATTTTTTGTAGATATAAGTATCTTCATTCAAATAATTCAACTAACATCTTCAGTTATTTAGATATAAGTATCTCATACAAAGAATTCAACTAATTTTTCAATTCATTCACCCCCCCATTAAGTGGATTTTCGAAAAACAAAAGAATAAGTGTTTCCTTACTTTGAAAGAGAATTCCAAATACAAATTTTCATGACTCTCAACATCTTCAGTTTTTGAGATATAAGTATCTTCATAAAATAAATTCAACTACTTTTTTAACCCCCCAGCCCTGTTAAGTTGATCCCCCAGCCCAAAAATGCGTGTTCCTTTTTTTCTAAAAGAGATTCCAAATACCAATTTTCGTGTCCATATCACCTTCTATTTTTGAGATATAAGTATCCTCATAAAAGGTGTTCAACCCCTTGTTAACTTCTTTTCACACCCTTAACCCGCGATCAGTCGCCTTTTTAGGTGGAACCTAACATCTGTATTTCTCTTATAAAATCATTAATTTCATGTTTATTTTCACTTTTATTTTAATGGTTTTATTGTATACTGATAATTTTAACATATTTTATTACTTTAATTGAATACGACATAGCACCAGCTGATAGAAGTAGGCTATAAACGTATCAGCTTACTTACTAAATCACAAATACAATTTGGAATATTAATAAAGTCTATAGTACATTGTTTTACAGTCTAAAAGATAGGTTACTTTATCCTATGGTATTAATGATGTTGTTGTTGTTTTTGTTTTTGTTTTGCTAGGGGCTTTACATCTCACCGACACAGATAGGTCTTATGGCGACGATGGGATAGGATAGACCTAGGAGTTGGAAGGAAGCGGCCGTGGCCTTAATTAAGGTACAGCCCCAGCATTTTCCTGGTGTGAAAGTTGGAAACCATGGAAAACCATCTTCAAGACTGCCGACAGTGGGATTCGAACCCACTATCTCCTGGATGCAAGCCCACAGCCGCGCGTCTCTACGCGCACAGACAACTCGCCCAGTAGTAATGTTATTATCAGCATTTCCACTCAAGCAACACATAACTATTCCCAGGAAAACTCATGTGATCAATGTAATTTTCAACTAACAACCAGCTAATAACTTGCTGTCTTTGGCTTACACTCATATTGCCGGTTATAACAATAAATATGAAACAAACTGAAGAAAATCACACACACGTGATCACTCGTGCTGTTAGGTCTCCCCTATCGCTATTCACTGGTTACACACACACACACACGACTGCTCGCACTGTGAGATAGCAACTAACACAACGCGTGACGCGCTCTTTCCCCCACTCTTTGCTCCCCTCCAAAATATCACAGCTACTACACAAATACATCATGGCGAGCTCAAAGGACCGAATGAGACATTTTCAAATGGACATCGATTCAAAGCTAAAGAGAAAAGAATTGTAGCAAAATTAGTAGAAATGTTACATTGAACCTCATAGCGTGAGTGATCGCAAGTTAAGGGGATTTTCTGGAAAAAAAAAAAAAATACTTGTTTATTTTTAAAGGAGATTCTAAATACCAATTTTTACATGTTTAAACTTTTAAGTTTTCGAGATATGGATATGCTCATTTAAACAATTCACCTGCATTTTCATCCCCTTAGTGAAGGAATATCCAAAAATCCTCCCTTAGCGAGCAACAACACTGTAATATACATGTATCCCCAAAATTTCATTTCTTTATGTCCAGTAGTTTTGGCTCAACAATAATAAATCAGTCAGTCAGGACATGTTATTTTATATATATATATATATATATATATAAATTATGTTTTAAGGGTTACCAGAATTGCAGCTAAAAGGTGGGTCTAAACTGATAGTGCCAGTATCCAAAGAGCAGGAAAGATAAAAAGTGAAAGAATGAAAGAGTACTAGGAAGAAACCCATAAGTTTTATGTGATCTACAATTGACCAATATTGGAAGTAAAAAAAGAAGGCTTTCAAAATACTCATTACAAAAGTAATGAAACATCTCAAATTTTTTTAAATGCAGCACTGTTTCAATGAAATCTGGGTAAATAAATGATCAATTAAAATATCTCAAATTGAAAGGTAACAATCAATGTCACAAAATCAACCAGAGTATTATAATTAATTACTGAAAAAAGGTGGGAAGCTCGGAGCAGTTAGCTGATGATGTCTTAATTGATCATCCTACCAACCCAAACAGTTCCCTTAAAAATCATTATGCACGTTCTCAGTTTTCAATGAATGAACATTTAATTTTAAAAATGAAAAGTTACCGTACCGCACAAGAAATATGTCTTTACCTGGATAGTAGAATGGAGCTCCACTCCACCAGTGTTTGACATCAATGAGGAAATAGCAGAATGATAGAAGGTAGAAAGCAAAACATGATGTCACAAGCACAAAGGACAATGACCTGAAAATAAAAAAATACCAAAGTTAGAAATTATTTCAGAATGAAACTAAATATTTCTCAAAATAATA
Source organism: Anabrus simplex (assembly GCF_040414725.1). NCBI lineage: Eukaryota > Metazoa > Arthropoda > Insecta > Orthoptera > Tettigoniidae > Anabrus > Anabrus simplex. Next base: position 24,481,465 of record NC_090272.1, on the reverse strand, counting down.
TAGGTCAATTAAAAGTATGGATGCACTCAGAATCTTATCCCAGCTGTTTCTAAATGAAAATAATATTATAATAAACCCTTTCATTGCTTATCACTTCACTCCTGTTCTGTCAGAGAGGTCAAGCAGTTAGATTTTTCTGTACTTTTGCCTTCCAGAATGGATTTCATGGTGTTCTGTGGATCTATGGATCTCATTACAGGGAATTCCAAGAACTTGCCTCTTATAAAGGGTTGCTATATGTCACAGATTTCACAGATAATCTCCAATCTTTTTTAGAAGAACCTCTCCAGGTAGAAAAGACAGAAGTCTTTCTTGTAGTCATTTAGAAGTTTTGAAAATCAACTTTGGCTAGTTTAAATTTACTGCCAAATATCTAAAAGTCATCAATCAATCACTATTGATCTGCATTTAGGACTGTAGCCCAGGTGGCAGATTCCCTACCAATCATTTACCTGGTCTTTTCTCAAATAATTTCAAAGAAGTTGGAAATTTATCCAACATCTTCCTTGGTAAATTATTCCTAACATTAATTCATTATCCTATAAATTACTGTAATATGGTATTTGGCCCAATTTGTCCTCTGAAGTTCCGACTTCCTTTAAAATCTCCATTCATGTTTATTCGTTTACTAATATCATTCCCCTCCATTTGTCCACTGACAGCTCAGAACATCCCTCTTATTACAAGTAATGAAAATCATTTTTGGTCCGTATTGAACATATCATATAATGTATACAAGAAAATATTTATTATTTTGCCACCCTCTTAGTCGAGCAGCTTGTCTCCTTACTTCCGAGTCTTTCCAGCACAAAGTTCGTAACATTTTCCTAACGTTACACATTTGTCAGAAATCACCCATAACAAATCATGCAGCTCCTTTGGATTATTTCCAGTTCTCATATCAAAGAATCTACTGAGGGTACCACCATACACTGGAACCATAATCTAATTAGGGTCTTGCTGGAGACTTATATGCCCTCTCCTTTACATACTCACTACAACACCTAAATACTCTCATAAACATATGAAGAGATTTGTAACCTTTATTTACATCCTTCTTTACACGACTTCCCCTATGGAGATCTTTCCTTACTTTAACCCGTAAGTACTTACAGTGATTCCCATGAGGTACATTCACCCCATCAACACAGTAATGAAAACTGTGAGAACTTTTCCTCTTGGTGAAGCTTACAAGCTGATTTTTCACCTCGTTTATCATCATGCCATTGTCTGCTGTCCATCTTGCAACATTGTCATTACTTTATACAGTAAAACATATTCCAGTCCTTTATTCATATCATTTATGTATGTATTATATGAAAACATAAACATCCAATAATATTGCTTTGCAGAAGCTCCTCTTAATCATTACTTTAATTCTCTGAGTTCTATTTTCTAGAAATTTTGCCCATTCAGTCAATCCTTTGTCTAGTTGAATAGCCTTCATTTTTTTCAATAATCTTCCTGTCTAAGGCCTTCGAGAGATCAGTAGCAATACAGTCCATTCGACCTCCTTCAATGTAAAGCAGATATATATCTACAAGTTGAGCAGCCCACCTGGTGGCCATGATCGTTAAGGCGTTAAGTCTAAACGGTCTGATGCCAAAGTTAGCTGGTTTGAGTCCCATTGGTTGAAAAAAATGTCACCATCAGAATGTTGGTCAGCAGGGTAGGGGAGGTGGAGATATACAATTTCTAATCACTAGATTGCGTGTCAAAAGCCTGGATTAAATTCCAAACCTCTCCGCAGTAGTCATAGGGAGTGAGGGCATATGACGCTGTTGATGGTGATTCGCCCGTCGGATGGAGACGTTAAGCCTTGAGCAGACCCCTTGGTGCTATATGACAGGTAGGGTATGTACTGCCACTGGGTTTCACCCTCTTCCTTCCTACTATCATATATCACGTCACTCATTTCATCTTATTAACTCCTCTGATGAGGTTGAAGTCAGGAAGGGCAACCAGTCATAAAAACCTGCCATGACAGATTCATCTTACCTCACCTCATAACCGACCCTGTAGAGAAACAGGACAAGGGTTGGACAAACATATATCTACAAGTTGAGCCTCACTTGGATAACCTTTTCAAAATACAAACTGTCTTCTATCAAACCAGTTAGTAATTTTGCAATGAATATAATCAGAAAGAATGCTTTCCCACATCTTACATGCAACCTGACTGACTGTTATACCCTTTCCTTTGTGCACTGGAGCTATTATAGGAACTCTCCATTCATTTGGTATAACTCTTTCATACAACAGTACCTAATCAAATAAATGCCATATTTTACGCGAATAATCCCTGCACCCTAATTTCAGGAAGGCACTTTTTTTTTTTTTTTTTTTTTTGCTAGGGGCTTTACGTCGCACAGACACAGATAGGTCTTATGGCGACGATGGGATAGGAAAGGCCTAGGAGTTGGAAGGAAGCGGCCGTGGCCTTAATTAAGGTACAGCCCCAGCATTTGCCTGGTGTGAAAATGGGAAACCACGGAAAACCATCTTCAGGGCTGCCGATAGTGGGATTCAAACCTACTATCTCCCAGATGCAAGCTCACAGCCGCGCGCCTCTACGCGCACGGCCAACTCGCCCGGTAAGGCACATTTTGAAAAAAAAAGACATGAACTAAAATTCTTTCCATCGAAAGAGAAATGTAGGCATAAACAAATATTTCATGTCACTCCATGAGGTCCACATGGTCTTTACGCAAATATGAACATGTACATTTACGGATATAGCTGCTTTGCCTGAACATATTTGATATGATAAAAATACATTATCACTGCTATAAAATATATTTGCCATGAAAATTAACAAGCAGGCCTACTTACTTACCCACTAACCACTGTCATTGATTTTCACCAGCTAACTTAACATTAAAAGCCTCCAGATCTAGCGGGGAAACTTCTGAACTGGCAACACTGGGTCCACGCACATCTACACATGTTTCGCATCATAGCAACCCTGTTCAGATTCATATAAACAGTATGAAAACCTACAACCTGTTTTCCAGTCATTGACCGGGTCAGGGATGTAATGAATGAAGCAGATATACGCTGTTAGTACAATGGGGTCACCAGTCCCAAAGTGATTTATTAATGAATGATAGATGCTATGAAATGAGAATGGAGAGAGTTGGTGGAATGAAAGATGACAGGGAAAACCGGAGTTCCTGAAGAAAAACCTGCCCCGCCTCCGCTTTGTCCAGCACAAATCTCACATGGAGTGACTGGGATTTGAACCACGGTATCCAGCGGTGAGAGGCCAAGGCGCTGCCATCTGAGCCACGGAGGCTCTCATATAAACAGTAATACCTCATTAATTCAAAGTTGTTGTAACGCAAAAATCAGACTTTGAATTAACCACCAACTCATAATTCAGAAATGCCAAACCTTGCCACAGCATCAAAAAATATTCTAAGACCTGTTACTGCATGCAGTTAACCTTGATACATGGTTTAAACCTTCAAATTAAACAGAAAAAAACTATTTCCAACATGTATTCAACAGGGTGTATTTACAGTATTAAAATAATGCACTTGGATAACTCACTGGCAAATATAACCTCACACAATGAAGGAAGGGAAAAAACTATCCAAAGACAAGGACAAATTATGCTGACTCCCCTAAGCAAGTGCTTTATTTTTTTATTACTGTACTGTATGCATTTTGTACTTGCACAGAAAACGTCTGACATCCTTAAAACGTCGTGGCTTATCGAACTTTCCTGTGATGAGGGGAGGAAGTATCTCGTTTCCGTCTGCATTGCAACACATTAGAGTGACCCCATCCTTTTACAATTTCCCAGCCTGACACTTCTCTCCTTTAAAACCATAAGTCCGTTTGGGCTCAGCATAAAAGAAAACAATGCAGTTTTATCGCCATTGACAATATTGTTCGGTGTATACAAATTGATTATAAGTATGAGCCATGCTTTTTCATCAAATGTCAACATCGGCAGTGTTGTTGGATTTTGCTTCTCCAATGCTAAATACAAAAGAATTCCGATTTCACTGGAACTTAGCAACTATGGAGCACACTGTAGGCACACCGAAGTGAGTAAAAGTGTGAAAAGCTACCTCTGAGTTAAGATGCGTTTATCATGACGTGGAGAAATTTTGAATTTAAATTACTCTGTAAAATACTAATTTTTAAAAAATGTAAAGACAGTTCTGAATTTAAAGTCTGAATTTCAGTAGTGGGACCAACATTGTTGTTCAAATTATGAATTATTTGTATTTAAAATTAAACAATTTCAATAATATGCAAAACCATATCTCATGTTTTTGGAAACGAGAGCTTCTTCAAATTAGGTATGATTTTGAACTGGCTGATTTCTAATTATTGAGGTTTTACTGTATTTGTAATAGTTGCCAGGCATTTGTTATCTCCTCGCTAGCAGTGAATTGATGCCAACATCAAAAACTAGGTTATCCAGGAGCGTGTTGTCAACCTCCTCTGTGTATTGTAAATAAAACCCACAGCCCAATTTCTTAACTCAATTTTTTTTTTTAATATGTGGGGATTACGGCATTTCAGATTTGATACTATATCCTACCTTTAGTATATCCCCAGAAATTTTATAAGTTCAATTGTAGTCATCATAAACAATCATGAAGGTTGCCATTGATGCTTTCATGGCCCATACTTATAGACATGATATAGGCTTTTGGGCTTATGCCGTGTCAAGAAAATAAGGTGAAATTCTTTACGTTTCGCAAAGAACTGTGCTTTGTGTGGACAGTCGAGATTCTCTTCTGATTATGCAAAGCACAATTTTCTGTGAAATGTAAAGAATTTCACCTTATTTTCTTGACATGGCATAAGCCCAAAAGCCTATATCATGTCTATAATCATGAAAGTATACCTTACTCTTCGACAGGATATTGTTGAAGACTTCTTCTCACCTTCATGGAAAAATATTGAAGAAGCATCGAAGTGGATGCCTGAAATTAAACTTAAAATTGGATGAGAGTCTTCTCTTTGATTAGGTTGCAATATTTATATTTCTCTTGTCCGAGTCCTTGGCTAAATGGTCAGCGTTGAGGCCTTCAGTACAAAGGATTCCAGGTTCGATTCCCAGCCGGGTCAGGGATTTTAATTGCATCTGATTAATTCTTCTGGCTTGGGGGATGGGTGTTTGTGTTTGTCTCAAGCCTTTCCTCTTCATATTCAGACAACACACTACACTACCAACCACCACAGATCACTTCCCTCCATATACACCCTGCTGGTGACAGGAAGGGTATCCGGCCGTTAAACAGTGCCAAATCCACATGTGTGACATGGTTCACACCCGTGACCGCACAGATGTGGGAAAATGCAGTAGAAAAAGAATATATATATATATATATTTCTATTTTTACAGTTTAAAAAAGTTGAAATTTTTTTTTTAATCCAACAAGAAGTAGTTTTCTTTTTATGGTTGTCTTTCTGGGAAACAGTATTCTGAACTTCTTAAAACTGTAGGGTGTTATTTTTTGTTCCTGTGCACAATTCAACTATAGAGAGGATGGGGAGGGTGTTGAGTGTCAGCTCGGCTGGGAAGTGGTGCACAGCAAATAGAGGCCAATGGGAAACATCCATATAAAATTATACATCTTTCACCACAACTATTTTCTTCAAACTCAACATTTTTTCATATCGACATGAGCTTTTAAGCTAGTTCTGCACAAGAGATTTTTAATACATCTGTCATATTGAAGATGGTTTATTTTCTCAAAATATTTGCCATTTACTATCCTGAAAATGTAAATAGAAAAGAACTTCTTATTAGTGTTTACATACAGAAAATGGGACTTTAGCGATAAGTGTACCAGTAGCTGAAGGTGGTCCAATGGACTGAAACCGGTCCTACTGAAATTTTTTTATGAGTGTTTAGTTTGCAATTAAAATTGTAAAATATATTTGTATTGACTAGGTGGATGAATAAATACAAAGTGTTATACCGTAAATATTTTGTGAATTCTAACATTTTAATTCCAATTTTATAAATTCGAAATGTGAAGTTATATCAGTGACAACAAGTATGGTTTAATGTGAGAATGAATCTGCATTTGAACAATTAGCTCTGCAGTTTTGGGTTTAATGTCTGATAATTTCAATATTAAGTCACTCCCAAATTCAAGTCAATTTCTTAACTTGGATTTCAAATATTTGAGGTGGGAGAATGGATTTTCACACAGACAAGTAGTGAAGAACACAGTTCAGCAGCTTTTCTAGTCAGTCATGATATACTGTATAACCAAAAGTCAGTTGGTTGTAATTGTGAAAACTGTAATTTTAATGAGCTGTCAGTTGTAAGTACTGCCAGAGAATCTTCTTCTTATTCGCTGATTGCACATTGGTGAATCCACATCATATTCATCCCTCACAAAGATACTCCCTTACTGCAAGTGTAGTTGCTCCAAATGTGACTTGATGTTGAGAATTTGCTGTGGAACATTCTCTTTGACAACTACCTGCAATGTATTTAATGAATGATGGCAGACAACATCACTATTACACAGGCCAAGAGCATTTTAGATTTTAAGATTTTGATTATAGAACATTAAAATATTGTGTGTTTTGATCCCATGATCCCACTTTGGGAATCACTGATCTAAGGAGATCCAGCATCTTGACATAGGTAACACACAAACCATTCTTTAAATCCAACACTTACAGTATCTTGTAATGTTTATAAGGGAACTTTCTAGGAAACAATTTTCATTTTTATAGTTCATTGCAAATAACAGCATATTGTGATTTTTTTTCAAAATAATATTTAAATCTAAATCATTCTCAAAACAGTTTTGGTCAGTTCTGATTCACCTCTGAGGAAGCAAAGCAAACTCTTCATGAGACATACACTTTCCTGGCAGTTGGTCCCTTTCACAGAATTTCCCTGTGGGTGGGGGAGGGCAATAGAATAACACCCACGGTATCCCCTGTCCATCATAAGAAGCAACTAAAAGGGGCCGCAGGGACTCTTAACATGGGAGCGTGGGTTGGCAACCACAAACTCTTAGCTTCCACTTACTTCTGCCAGGCTCCTCACTTTCATCTATCCTATCCGACCCCCCTTGGTCAACTCTTGTTCTTTTCCGACCTCTACGGTACTAGAAGTGAGAAAAGCAACGGGAAACTACCTCACCCCTCATTTCCCTAGTACGCCCCTTCAGTGACACCTAGGCCATCTATGACAGCTAATGGTGAACCTGTTGAGGATCCAACCAGCCTTCGGGCTGAATACCCAACATACATACGGTACTAGAGCGCTCAAGGCCTAGGGAGTATTTCATTTTCACGCCCTTCCTGGCCCTTGCCTTTCTTTGGCCAATGCCTTCATTTTTCAAAGTGTCGGATCCCTTCTATTTTTTCTCTCTCATTGGTGTTATATAGAGGATGGTTGCCCAGTTATACTTCCTCTTAAAACAATAATCACCACCACCACCACTCTTTCATAGAACAAAAACCGAAAAGAATATCATAACTACTGTACTTAGAATTAGAGTTATGATTGTGGTAATGTGAAATAGGACTTTTTGAATAAAATATTGTTATATTTCTTTTCTATAACATTCTCTGATTTAACCATAACATTTCTTAGCAGCAACAAGAAAGAAAGAAACAAACAAACACCTTGGAGCTACAGCCTTAATGGCCTTTGGTCTACCAAGCAACCACTGCTCAGCCCGGAGGCTTGCAGATTGCGAGGTGATGCATGGTCATCACGACATATCCTTTGGCTTTTTAGACCAGGACAATAGAAAAAAGTACTGAACGATTGTCAACATGTGAAGTAGTGTACAAGGAAAATAATAATAATAATAATAATAATAATAATAATAATAATAATAATAATAATAATAATAATATATTATTAATATAATTCTCAGCAAGGGCCAGGAAGGGCATGAAAATGAAAGACTCCCTAGGCCTCGAGCACTCTAGTACTGTAGAGGTCGGAAAAGAACAAGTGTTGACCAAGGCATAATATAATATATTATTATTAAAATAATTAAATAATGGAGAAGCTGTGCAGAACAAATCATCACTTTAAAATTAGCCATAGCATATTACAAGAAGCAAAACAAACCTCTTGCAATAACCTTAGTGGACTTTAAAAAAGCTTACGACTGTATCCATAGACCTTCAATGTTGAAAATATTAAGAAATTTCGGGCTTCATCTATATTAATCAAATTGATTGAACTCACCTTAACCAACACTAAATCAAAAGTCTGAGCCATTCATCATAAAAACAGGCTTAAGACAAGGAGATTGCTTGTCACCACTGCTGTTCAACTGTGCCTTGGAATGTATAATGAGGGAATGGTACAAGAGTAATCCAAAGAACATCCGAATTGGAAGACCCAAAGACAACATAAGTTTAAATTGCCTAGGTTTTGCCGATGACCTTGCTCTCTTGTCCAACAATATTCAGGAAACCAGACAAGTTATATCACTACAGGAAATAGCACAGAAAATTGGTCTTGGAATATCTTTTGAAAAGACAGTAATCATGTTTACTGACCCACCACTCATAAACAAAATTGCCATAGGAAACCAAGAAATCAAAATTGTAGATAAATTTAAATATCTGGGAGAAATCTATATATATATAAAATAACTTGTCCTGACTGACTGACTGACTGACTGATTCATCATCGCCGAGCCAAAACTTCTGGACATAAAGAAATGAAATTTTGGGGATGCGTTCATATTAAGATGTAGGTGCTCGCTAAGAGAGGGTTTTTGGATATTCCATCGCTAAGGGGGTGAAAAGGGGGTTGAAATTTTAAAATGAGTGTGTCTATATCTCTAAACTTTAAAAGTTTACAGAAGTAAAAATTGGTATTTAGAAACGTCTTCAAAACTAAGGAAACACGTATTTTTTTGTTTTCAGAAAATCCCAATAGGAGGGGTGAAAAACGGTGAAAAAAGGGTTGAATGCCATTAATCAGAATACCGGTACTTATACCTCAGAAACTGAAGACATTACAGACCTGAAAATTGGTACTTTTGATCTTTTAAAAATAAAGAAACACGTATTTCTTTGTTTTTGGAAAATCCAATTAATGGGAGGGTGAAAAGGGGGGTGAATTTTTAAAAACAGTGCATCTATATCTCAAAACTTTTAAAAGTTTACAGATGTAAAAATAGGTATTTAGAGTCTTCATTAAAAATAAAGAAACACGTATTTTTTTGTTTTCGGAAAATCCCAATAGGAGGGGTGAAAAGGGGTGAAAATGGATTGAATGCCTTTAATGAGGATACTTATATCTCAGAAACTGAAGATATTACAGACCTGAAAATTGGTACTTTTGATCTCTTCTAAAAATAAAGAAACACGTATTTTTTTGTTTTTGGAAAATCCAATTAATGGGGTAAAAAGGGGGGGTGAATTTTGAATATGAGTGCATCTATATCTCATAACCTTTAAAGTGTATAGATGTAAAAATTGGTATTTAGAATCTCCTTAGAAAAATAAAGAAACACTTATTTATTGTTTTCGGAAAATTCCAATAGGAAGGGTGGAAAACGGTCAAAATGGGTTGAATGGCTTTAATGAGGCTATTTATATTTCAGAACCTTAAAATTGGTGTTTGGGATCTCCTTTAAAAATAAAGAAACACGTACCGGTACTTTTTGTTTTTGTAAAATCCAATTAATTGGGAGGGGGGGTGAAAAAGGGATGAATTTTTAAAATGAGTGCATCTATACCTCATAACTTTTAAAGTTTATAGATGTAAAAATTGGTATTTAGAATCTCCTTTAAAAATAAAGAAACACGTATTTTTTTTGTTTTCGGAAAATCCCAATGGGAAGGGTGGAAAAGGGGGAAAGAGGGGTTGAATGCCTTTAATGAGGCTACTTATATTTCAGAATCTGAAGATATTACAGACCTGAAAATTGATATTTGGAATCTGCTTTAAAAGTAAAGAAACACGTATTTTCGGAAAATCCAATGAAGTGGGGGGGGGGGGGTGAAAGAATTGAAAAATTGACTAAATTTATGAGAATACATACATCTAATAAAATCTAAAGTTGTTACAGACGTGAAAATTGGTATTTGGTTCTCTTTTAAAAACAAAGAAAACCGCGTTTTGAAGGGGAAACCATCTTGGGCGGCGGGAGTGAAAAGGAGTTGAATCCCTTTCATGAGGACACACAAATCAAAAACTGAAGAAGTTAAGAGTCGTGATAATTGGTATTTAGAAGATCATATACTATTAAAGAAACAAGTATTTTTTGCCGGAAAATTCACCTTGGAGGCGGGGGGGGGGGGGGGTGAAAGGAAGTGAAAAGGGTGAATTATTTTTATGGGGATACTTATATCTCAAAACTGAAGGTAATAGACGTGAACATTGGTGTTTGGAATCTCCTTTAAACATAAAGAAACCCGCCTTCTTTTAATTTTTCTTGGGGTGGGGGGTGTAAATAAACTTAATGGCGGTGGTGTGTAAAAGGAGGTGAGACCAATTGATTTTACTGTTTATAATTTACTTACAAGGAGCCTCCGTTGCTCACTCGGCAGCGCGCCGGCCTGTCACAGCTGGGTTCCGTGGTTCAAATGCCGATCACTCCATGTGATATTCGTGCTGGATAAATCGGAGGCGGGACAGGTTTTTCTCCGGATACTCCGGTTTTCCCTGTCATCATTCATTCCAGCAACACTGTCCAATATTTAATTTAATTTGTCATTCATCGCTCATTGCCCCAGAGGAGTGCTTCGGCAGCTGGCACAATTCCTATTTTCGCCACTAGATGGGGCTTTATTCATTTCATTCCTGACCCTATCGAATGACTGGAAACAGGCTGTAGGTTTTCAATGTAGTTATTCTGATCATAAATCGGTCATTTTTAATCTTTCCTGTGTTCGATTTCTGCAGCCATCTTTTCCTTCGGAGAACATTCTTAGATTACAGTAGACTCTCCTGGCATATAAATAAAAATTTAAACACATTTGAAATAAACGATAGGAATGAGATTGACCGTCAAATTATTCACCTCTATAATAAGGTCAATAATGCACGGAAGTATGTCATTCGTATCGCCAGAAATCCCGCACACTTGCCTATGCGCGACAATGGTGCTGGTCACATTGTCAACAATGACAATGGTAGCAGATGTAATTTATCGCCAAGTAGCGGTCTTGCATCTTGCTGTGGGGTCCAGAATATCTACTGATAATAATAATAATAATAATAATAATAATAATAATAATAATAATAATAATAATAATGTTCTGGACCGTCGTCAAATTGTGCGGACCGCGCTGGAAACGGGTGCTGGCCTGGTAATGACTACGAATACAGTCAAGCTGCGGGTTCAGTACCGCCAAGGCACCCAAGACGACACCACGCCGGATCTCCTTCAGGATTTGATCCATACTAAAAATGCTTATAGGAAAAGATGGCAAAGATTTAGGGACCGAACTGACCGCGTGGAATACCTGGACCTACCTCGGGAAGTACGAAATCGGTTGCTGGAAAGAAAATCGAAAAATGTGAGGAATTTTCCCATAATCTCTCAGAAAACCAGTCAGATCACGAATTTCGGCGGATTATATATAAAACAGTAAGCATTCAATATCAATTTCAGTATAATACCGTAGCGAAGCACGGGTATCTTGCTAGTCATAACATATAACCTCAATGAAAAGCCAGCATGGCATAAGAGAATAAATAAACTGAGCAGAGCACAATATGTCACCAAGAATACCTACAACAAAAAGGCCTGTCAATAGCAACAAAATTAAAACATTACAAAACAGTCACTCAACCAGAAATAACATATGCAAGTGAAACCGTCTTCAAAACAACTAACACTGCACAAATAGACAAAATACTCAAGATAGAGAGAAGAATCATTAGAATGTGCATCAACAAATCATACCGAAAAGATGGGCACTGAGAGAGTAGCTTCTAATAATACAGTCTACAAGGAAATAGAACCAGTAATGAGCACAATCAGGAAGAAATGCATTTCATTTTTTGGACATCTAATCAGGACACCAGAGAACAGGATCATCAGGAGAATAATAGAAAAATTATGGAATAGTACGTGCAACATTAAGTGGATTACAGAAATCAAGGAAGATATGGATGAACTACAAATTACAGTGGAAGACCTAACAAACAAAAGTGACAAAATCAAGAAACTCACAGACAAACAAACCAGACTGCAAATCAGAATCAACAAACAGACAATAGGAAGGGTGATTTCCGATGAAGAAAGAAGGATAAGATCAGAGAGAATGAAGAAGTACTGGGCTGACAGGAAACTAAAAAAATTCTTTGTATAAAGTTGGCTAGAGTGGTCCAATGAAGGCCATAAAATATAAATAAATAAAATAATGAAGATGAAAACCTACAACCTGTTTTCCAGTCATTGACCGGGTCAGGGATGGAATGAATGAAGCGAATATAGGCTATTAGTACGATGGGGTCGCCACTCCCAAAGTGATTTATTAATGAATGATAGATGCTATGAAATTAAAATGGAGAGTGTTGCTGGAATGAAAGATGACAGGGAAAACCAGAGTATCCAGAGAAGTCCTGCCTCCACTTTGTCCAGCACAAATCTCACATGGAACGACTGGGATTTGAACCATGATATCCAGCGGTGAGAGGCCGACGCGCTGCCATCTGAGCCACGGAGGTTCTATTAATATAATATATAATTATATTATTATTATTATTATTATTATTATTATTATTATTATTATTATTATTATTATTATTATTATTATTATTATTATCAAGGATACTTCCTTCAAATAGGACCATTTACTAATATTCTCTGAAAGCACAAGTATTCATAACTTTGCACGTGCACACTGATTCTCAGCAACCCATTTGCAACAACATTGGTAGCCTGTGTGCTTCTTTCTATGTGTTTGAAATATTTGAAATAATCAAAGACCCTGCTACATGTAGAATACAGTCGGTTTTCCAATAATTCTTGACAACAAGAAAATTTACATCACCAGAGATACATCATCAAATCTGTGAGATGTGCAGCTCAAAGCTACAAGTAGTGGCAGTCTTCATGAGCGAGTGTTTTCAAAAAAGGTCGACAGAACATGCTTGATGCCCCATGCTCATGCTGGTCACTTGTAATCACTAGTGACACGTGTTCGGTGGGCAAGAAAATTCAAGTAAACAGATGGTTTAATATATTTCAAGGAAGGGTTCTAAAGATGGTTTCATAGGGATATAAAACAAAGAGATGTGCCAGTGCTCTGAAATTTTTGAGCCAATACACTGCACGAAGGGATGAATTATTAGACCACATCATCAGAGGACAAGGTGTGAGACTCCTAAATCCAAGCAATCAGTGAAGTGATGACACACATCTTCACCAAATACAAACAGTCATTTTCAACTTGCAAGATTATGGTAGCCACCTTTTTGGACATATGTAGGTGAACTTGAGGCCATGTGCGACAAAAATAAACAATGAGCATGGAAGAAAATTGTCAGACCTAGAAGTTCCATCATGCAGTCCTTAACAGACCCCTCTGTCTGTAAAAGTCATGTTGCTTCACAACTATACGAGGCCCATGCTGCTGCTCCAATGCAAACTCTCACTCCTTTTGCAGGTATCAATTGGATCTACTGCCCCTAGTGACTACCATGACTTTCTGCATCTGAAGAGGTTCCACATCAACAATGAAGTGAAAATGAATAATCAGAATTTCCTCTCCTTGCAAGCAGCAGGCTTTGATGATGAGGGTGTGCATAAATTTATTACACTCTAAGACAAATAACAATGGAAACTATGTTTGTCTAAGTAGTGGAAGGTGTATAGAATCTGATAATAAAATAAATCACCCAAAGATATTTATTCGTAAATGGTCTTGAAAACTTCTGAAATATTCCTCTAACATCTTCAAGGATCACTGGATCTGCAGGATACACACTGACTAGGGTTATCACGTATAGCATGACATAAGTACTGAAAGTGATGAAAGTAAACAATGTTACTGTAACAATTTAGTTCATGCATCAGTAACCAAATTGGTGTAAAAAAAAATAATCAGGAATTCCAACCAATCACAACTATCTGTGGCCACAATGTTATCATTTTTATGTTAACACTTTTATTTTTTCACACTTACGTGCACTTGTTTTTTTATACAAATTCATCAGAACAGCACTAAAACATCTTTACAGTATACTTTTGACATACTCTGGCTCAAAGAGTTTAAATATTCTCTGATTAGGTTACAGCCAGACCATGACATAACCAAAGCAAACATCGGTAATTTCAATATGTTTTATATTTATTCACTTTTATTATCATCATTTATTTAACTTTGTAGTCAAAATAAATACAACTGCAGATCCAGATTCTCTCTACATAAATTCTGGAGTTGACTTTCTCTTACTACTGACAATTAAACTTCTTGAGACTAAAAGGCATCATATAACTCTAAATATTCCAGTTGGCTATTATACATTACAAGCTTGATGGGTATACTTGCCAGAGATTCTTGTTGACAGGGATCCAACCACCTTCCTTACTTGCGAGACATAGGACTCCTCCCACAATACCGCACATAGAGCCCCACACCATCCAGCGACTGATACGCCCCTTCCAGTTTCTGTGCAGCACTAAAATGGTCCCTGCCTGAACTCCAAGGAACACTTGGAATATGGAGAGGAGACAGCCTGAAACACAGCAAGAGAAGACAATCTCAAAAACACACAAAGTTTTTGTAGGACAGGAGCACATCTCTGTGAAAGTGGAGATTAATATCAAAGACACTACACAAGAATGGCCCTTTGCCATAGGATAATGTGCAAGGATAAACTCACCTCTAAACATTAATTTTACATTTATGGTCTGGTGCACATTCACAGACAACGCCATGACCCCGAAATCCTTAACTCTTTCCTCAACTGTTTCAATTCCAATATTACAGTATCCATTTCACAGAGTAAATCTTCTAACCTGTCATACTCTCCCACCTGTAACAGTCCTCATCTATGCTACATCAAGTAGTCCCTTGCCAACTGTGGAGCATTTGCTAAATCTCTAGATCTTTCACTACCAGGCTCCATACAACTGATAGGTCTTATAAAAAGTTCCACTAAAATTTAAAATGAGTTCTGAATATAGTTCATTTAAGGACCAATATAATTAAACAAAGAAGAAGAAGGAGCTTCCATTTGCAGGCATTTTGATATGATTCCATTTAAGCTGCATCCATGTCAATTATGTCATTCCGTTTTACTCTATCAGATGGTAGAAAACTCAGAACTCTTATCTGGTGACCTATTCTCATCTTCTTGTTCCTGGGTGCAGCAGTGGATCATTGACCCTGATCCACTTTGGCGCTTCATAGATACTACATTACGGAGGGCTTGTTACATCACAACACATTCCAGGTTTCAATGAGACCACCTCTAACCTGCAGAACAGATGCTGCCTGCTGAATTTCAATGATATTTCGACCACTGCAGGACCAGCACCCAACCATAGGAGTTCCTCCGCTAAAAACTGTTGCCCCCTTTTGAGACTCGGGTTATTTAACACCGCCCTACACTTGGTGTTGTGTCACTGGGTGCATGGTCTACTCAATCCCTTGGCTGGCCATCTTCGTACAAGATGGAGAGACGAATGGACTTCTTTCCCCTGTTCGAAAATCTACGGACCTCTGCTAGGTATGATCACAGGATCGTGGGATTCAAAAGTTGATATAGCTGTGCAAAAGAGATAGCTAGTAACAGATAATTCTGCATGCTTTATGATGAAATGCACAGCATATACTCTATTTACAACTTTAGATTTATTCAGAAATTCACCCTCTTTCTACAAGAAAAGTACTAGTGGAGATTTGAATTGAAGACATATTTCCTTTATCTTTTCAATTTTTCTTTCTAACCTCTCTTTTTTGTATCTTAAGCAGGTTCTTTAACCATTTTCGATGCTTCCAACAAAGTAAAAGTGTCCAATAAAAGATTTTTAAGATAAAGTATGTACGAGAAGTCAAAGTTGACTGTGTAGGCAAGGTTGGTCAAGGTCAAGTTACTGTCAGTTGAAGAGAAGCACTAGGATAAAAAGATTGTTTCTCTTGTCGTTACATCTTGATCATCTGCTCAATGTGTTATAAAGAAGCAATGCAAATCCATCCACAATTGTTTAAAGTGTGTACTGGTATTTGTATGAGTCAGTGTGTTCCAAAACTTAGATGAGAATACTTTTAAGAAAACACAGAAAACATGGATCTCTTTAACAAAGACCATTAGATAAACAAGTCTAACCAAATAGATTCATGATTTTCTCATATCTGTTGAGTTTTAATACATTAAAAGTTGCCTGGATTTAAAGCCAAAGGGACAGTTCATGAATTCTGACGACGAAGTTGTTTGCAAAAATGAAGGTCTGTTTCATCTTGTGAGGTAGCAATTGATTGTGTCTAGCCCCTGGAGAGACCTGGTCGAGGTCTTTCTATTGCACGTCGGGAGTGTGTGATATGATGACAATGAGATAGGGAGAGGGTGAAACTTGGTGTTAGCACATAGTCTACTCCTGCCGTACAACACCAAGGGGTCTGCTCAAGGCTTAACGTCACTGACTAGCAGACAAATCAACAGTAACAGCGTCATATGCCCTCATTCCATATGAACACTGAAAAGAGATACAGAGCCCAATCTAGCTCTTCTACTCTGCCAGCCAACATTTTTGCACTAATGGGACTCAAACTGGCTAACCACAGTGTCAGACCACAAAGCCTTAACGATCATGGCCACTGGGTGGAATAAATGAAGTAGTCAATATCATGTGTCCAATAATCATTAGAGCATTTACTATCAATAACCGGTATATTATTTTTATTAGTTTTATAATCTTGCAAGTTTTGTCAGTTTCCATGACTATTTATGATGAAACTAAATTTCCATTTACATGATATTAATTTAAATTCACTGAAGAAATCAATAATATTAAAGATAAAGGTTAATGTACTTGGTTACAGAGTTCAGCTACACAGCTGCTCATTTTTAGAAAAACCAATAAGTACTTAATAACTTAAATAATTTCACACAAATTTCCATGTAGGAATTAGGTACAATATACTAGTACAGTTCTGTGTTTGTTACAGTATGTTTGATAAGAATGTATGATGTTTTAGAACAAACTGAAAATTCATTCAGCAGCATAAAAGTGCATCAAAATGATGGTTTTGCACATTATAAAGATTTGGAACAAAATTGATGGCATAACTTACAAAGTTCTGATGCAAAAAACTTATCTCATTTTAAATTTGTGCACTTATTAAGTTTTTGGAACTGAAGATTCGTATTTCAGTAGTTACTTCTTATGATGTTGATATAAAGGGAAAAGCAGTACAGTATTTTATAAGTTAAAACAGCCTTGCTAATGGAGGGTGCAACAACTACAGAAGAAAAAGAACATTATCTCAGCATGGATCCAGAAATGCTTGGTGCTGTGCTGTGGGTTACAAGTACACAAGAGTACATTTGGAAGCCATGTGCAGTTGTTCAGATAATGAAGCCTGCACTCTACACATGGTATTACAAAAATATGTAACACACATCTCGAATTTTTTTTCCCAGCAAATGAAGGTTCTTAAGTAAACACCGATCCTACTTGTGGTACTTAATAATACAGCAACCAAGCATTTCCAGGTCCATGTTGATATATATGAGGAACCATGGCTCAAGTTTGACCCACTTTCTTCATTACACCCAGCATATTCAACATTTTTTCAATGAGCAGAAAATAATTAGAGGTAATTGCATTTTTCTTTTGCTTAAAAGAATCGGAAAGGAAGAAACAAGTGTCAAGTAAAGTCGCATAGAGACAGGAACATCAAAAGGAACACATAATAGGATGAAGACAATAACGAGTCATGTGGGAAGAGGGTCATAGAAAGGACAATAACCATTCTTCATACCCTGCCGTCTTCAAAAGATTGGCTCTCTCCCCATCAATCTCAGTTTTCTCATCTCCACTTCCCAGTTTCATCAGTAGGGCAGGCATCAACACTCATCTTGACAGATTTTCAGTCTTAATTTTTTAATGTCCCACTAACTATTTTTACAGTTTTTGGAGACACCAAGGTACCGGAAGTTTGTCCTACAGAAATTCCTTTACGTGCCAGTACATCTACTGAGATGAGGCTGATGTATTTGACCACCTTCAAATACCACCAGACTGAGCCAGGACAACCTGACATGTTTGGCTCATGTCAGCCTCGCTTCTTCAGTCTTGAAGTGGGAAGTGTAGGATAAGAAGGTTGATTTTTTTGTTTTTATACAATCTGCTTTACATTGCACTGAGAGATAGGTTTTATGGCAATGAAGGATAAAAGGAAAGCTCCTTGAAAGTGGTGGAGTGTGATATGTCATGTCATGTCATTATTGTTATAAATATGTAACAGTTTCAAGTAAAACAGTACCCAGTAACCCTCATCACAAGAAAATGACCAGCCATGAAAGCTTGCACACATTAATTATCAAAAAATAAATGTGTGTCCTCTCATGACAAAATTTTTGTTTATGTTTATGTTTTAAATCAGCAAAAAAGAAAAGTAACATAGGTACATAAATCATTTCACTAAAAGTTCCTTGTACAGTTCCTTCTTCACACATAGTGGAGTAGAACCTCTATAACCGAGGGTTAATTTCATACAAGACTAAAATATTGTCATGGTCATAGCAGCCGCCATGTCAACTGGCAGTGGGCCCAGCCCGGCACTGTATAGACCCACCCCTTATGCTTCAACTGCGCCAATCACTAGCAGCGCTTAAGGCTAGGCAAGTCCCACTCGCTTCCGCTTGCGGTCCTGTAGCAGAGGAGTATGGAAATGACTCCACGATTAATCTGGAGTGTTCCATATCACGATGTTCCTGGATCCATCCAGCATCCGGACAATTCTAGAAGAGCCAGCGCAGGTATATAAGAGAGGAACAACCTGCCTGGAGTTAGTGAGAGTTAGACTGCATTAGAAGTTGGTGTGGTTCAGTCGTGAGCAACTGCCAGTGTAGTGAAGTATGTGAACTGCCATGATTATCAGACTAGTGTGCTACAGTGAGGACTGTCGGCGAAGGAGAGAACGTGTAGCCGTGTGACGCGGGACCTTGTGTGCGAGTGTAAAATTGTGCAGTGTGAGAACAAGTGAGAAACGAAGGGCGAGAGAGCGCACGAACTGTGTAAGTTTGTGTTATGAGCCAAAGTTGTGTGTAGTCTTGTGTAGTTTAGTGCATAGCTAATAAATCTTAGTATTGAAGCTACCAGTCTAGTGTTAAATGATCATACTACCCCGCCAACTCGTTACAATATTAGTGTACAACTAAAGTAAATTTCACAATAACTTTACTACACTGCAAACATTGAAGGATGCAAGCACTGTTCTTGCTTTTTAAGTAGCACGAAGTTCACCTGTGTATGATGACAAGCAAATAAATAGTGTGTACCACATTTACCGGTCAAATTTTTTAAATAATTGTTTCCGAATTGACCCCAATAGTCTCCACATTATCTCATTTAATCAGGGTTTTACTGTATCAAATGTTATTCTCATTTTGGAAATTATAGACAGCACTACTCTGAACAATTTAGCATGCAATACAACCATCAACATTAGACCATGCTTATTTAAATGATGGCATTTAGATTAGCGACCAGAGCCGTCACATGGATGGGGGTAGGGGGGCGCCGCCATGGGTAAAAAAGGATATTTTATGCGTTTCTAGTCTAATTCTACAGACGACTGTATTGGTCTCTGTGTTATACAATAATACAATGGACGCATGGCTGAGTGGGCACAAATTCTCTCTATGTGTAATGTACTGTAGTAACTGTGTATACTGAGCAGCACTGTCCACTGTGGTAGCAGATGTAGGATCGTGACTCATCGGCACCGGCGAGTCGACATCAACACCCCAGTGCGCGTCGGACACTGCTTACACTTGCCTTGGTTACTTGGGTTTATAGTGACATTGATATAGACACACCGTTGCTGTCTACGCCAATTGCTAATAGTTTATTCTTCCGTGCGTTACGAGCTTTATGAATACTGAGCGATGTTGTTGTGAAGTGCATAGTGATAGTGATTAGTGGAAAACTCAAGCATTATGTCGAAAAAGTTGTCAGGGGCGCAAAGGAGAAATTTGTACAAGGAAAGAGAGTTAGCGAATGAGGCTTTATTAAGTGCCAAAAATAACTAATTTATTTAAGACTAATACAATACAAAATGTTGCCGTGGCTGAGACCAGTACGTCTGCACCTAGCTGTAGTTCCTCTTCACAAAGTAGCAGTCAAGAGGCCAACGACATTGAATTTGTACCTGTACCTTCCCCTACTGATGATACCGTTACAAGTGATCGTGACCACAGTATTCGTGATAGTGATAATGGCAATAAAAGAGTAATAGAACTGTCAACAGACACTGAAACTGAATTTATTTCTAAATCGGAGTAGGTGCCGGTGATTACTTTAGATCCTGCAACGTGGCCAGGGCACATTCGACATGATGAGGTTGTTTTGAAAGGGCCGACTAAATATTCTAAAGAAGACCATGCTTACCCAAAAATTACGAAAATAGGCACTTTTCAAACCAATTTCGGTATCAGATTTTGGAAAATGGAGAAAAAGTATCAGGGCGATGGTTGATTGATTTAAGAAAATCAGATTCTGTCTATTGTTTCTGTTGTACATTGTTTAATCCCTCATCAAAGTCACATTTTGGTTAAGCACTGGCTTTTAACTACTGGAAAAATTTGGCAAATCTTTTAAAATCCCATGAGTTGTCACCAGACCATTTAAAAAATATGGCTACGTGGTTTGAAGCAGAAAAAAGAATTAAAGGAGACACATCAATCAACCAGGACATCATGAAGCAAATTGAAATTGAGGGTCAGCATTCAGAAGAAGTATTGTGTGGGTTAGTGAAAATTACTTTATATCTAGCAGAGCACAATATGGCTTTTCGTGGGTCATCTTCCGAAGTTTTCACAAAAAATAATGGAAACTTTCTTGGACTTGTACAACTTTTAGGAAAATTTGATAGTGTAGTAATGGAAAACTTAAGATGTACAACTAACAAAGAAATACAATTTCATTTATTAAGTGTGTCAATACAAGATGAGGTAATAGCTATACTAGGTGACCCAGTAAAGCGAAGTATCTTTACGAAAATAAAGGAAGCCAGATTTTTTCTGTTATCCTTGATTATATTCCAGACATAAGTCACAAGGAGCAAGTTTCATTAACGATTTGCTACGTCGCTGAAGATGATGATGGGAAGATTCAAAGTAGAAGAAAGCATTATAGCGTATCGAGTTGCCAAAGAAACCACTGGAGAAGCTCTCGCTGACTTGCTGTTCAAAGAAATTGAAGAGTGTGGTTTGAACATGACAAACTGTCATGGTCAAGGATACGATAACGGCACCAACATGGCAGGTGTACATAAAGGAGTTTAGCCGGTGTACTGGGAAACTTTCCTTTGGCTGCATACATAACTTGTGGGTGTCATAGCCTAAATCTAGTAATCGCTGACGGAGAAAAATCATCAGTTAAGTCTACATCTTTATTAGGTATTTTAACGTCTCTTTACCATCTTCTCTAGTTCAATGAAGCGCTGGTGTGTAATATGCGACCATACTAAAGTACTTAATTTAAAGCAAGTGTGTGAAATGCGTTGGGAATCACTCATAAGCATAAGTGTTGTTCAGGCTGTTAGATACCAATACGCGGAAGTTAGGAATGGATTGGTTGAGTTAGGTGACAAAATTGATGACCCCCAAACAGCCTTTGAATTTCAATCTTTGACTAATCGGATGGAAGACTTTTTTCCTTCATCATAACTTTGATCTTGTGGAATGAGATTCTTTTTGAAGTTACAGTATAAGTCCGCTATGGCAAGTACGGCATAAAATGAGAACCCCGTTATAACGATAGGTTTCGTCCGTCCCTTCGAAATTCCTATATTAAACTGTGTATTATCCTTCGGTTACAGTGAGAACCTATCACTGACGCATCCGTTATTACGAGCGATTATGCACGCTCCATTTTTCCGTTGCCGATATTTATGCACCCAGTCATTATACTGTATGCGATCGAGCATCTTCGGTACCGTATCGTTTTTCTCGCTATGCCCACCAGCGAGCTCTCTCGTCGACATTCGAAGGCAATGTCGGAGTCGATTAGTAATACCCGCCGACTGCTCTTCCGCGAGCAAAATGAAAGGGGAGAACATATTTTCGTAATAAATGCGTAAATAACCTGTCTCATAGCCGTTGTTAACACATTAAAGATAAACGCTGAATAAACGATCGCTTAATTTTAATGCTAAATACCGCAATTAAATAAGAATGAGATAGGCCTACACCTCAAAATATGGCAGAGTGCGTCATTGATTACGAGGTTCGTTTATATTTTCTCGCGTCCGTTAAATTACGGAAAGGCTATTATCATGTAAATTTATAGCGAGAAGGTCATAATTTCTCTACTTCCGCTTGAAGTATGTTTTCATCATACATATGAAGGGTGCAGGGAAAGAAAGAGCTAAGTCACATTTTTAAAATTTTGAGTAGATGGCATTTAAACATTTTAACTCTGCTTACCAACTATATTTTCTAAAGTGAATATCAGTTATTGTTATTTCCTACTAGATATATCATTTTTACACAATTTAACTTACATCTGGTGTAAAAACAACATTCTATGTTCGGAAAAATGAACATTGCTCTTCTAACTACACAACAGAAGGGGAAAGAACGGGGCTATTCATACAGAGGGTATGTGGTAAAAATGGTGCTCCATCCATTATTTGACAATTTTTCAGTTTTATTTAAAGTAATTTACATACTGTATCATAACTATAATTATTATGGAAATGATAGTGAATGTGAACGGACAATCACATCGGCAAATAAACCAACACATTTCTATTTTAATTATTATTTTAAGGAGGAACTTAAAAAACTTCGCTTATTTTACCAACAATTTGTACAGTAGACATTTGTACATTAGTAGAAATTAAGAGTATTGATTCATAGTGAACCGTAGATGTCACTGTTTAACTTCAAATCAAAATCAAATCAAAATCTCTTTATTTGCAAATGATGTGTCTACCTCGGTGGCAAATGGTACACTAAAATACATTATTGTCAAGCACTAAATTTTAAATTAACAAGAGACAAAGAAAATTTTCCTAGAATACAATATTATACAATTTACGCTAATAATTTGTTCTATTAAATACATACATCATCCTTAATAAATTTATATTGTTTACAAAATTCTACTTATAATATCTTACAAACATAGTCAACTCATATACAGTATGTGAAATTACTTCTAATAATAATATACAACTTGTGATAGTACATATATCACACCCCCCGAATTATATGTAGAAGGTAGAGATATTATTGTCAGTATTCGATTTCTATTATTATTATTTCATTTGTATATTTTGCCATTTATATTGGTAAGCTGGAAGATATCCACATATGTAGGTATGAGTAATTTGTTTTGCACGAGTGGGAAAACATTGCTGTAATAACTCTGGTCATTTGAATGAGTCATATGGCTACCCCAGTGTCTGTTGTGATGTACTTGTGTCAGGAAATTCCATTACTCATGTATATATATCCCAGCCTGATGAGATAAGCTTGTTGTTGTACCAGGGAAAATTTGGTGATTCATGTAAAACTCCCGAGTGTTTGTTTATCTCTTGGGAGAAGGGAGAAGTTCAGGGCATGTCTTGACAAGAGGTTCGCTCATGATTGGCTGGCAAGCACCAATCCAGACGTCTTATCTGAGAGGAGGGGGATGTTGATGTCTATAAAGGTTGATGATACGGCGGCAACCAAGACATTGTATGGAACATTATATGGAAGATTGTAAGGAGACTTTGATGAGAGACATTGTAAGGGTGATTGTAGAGGTGATTGTACAGGAACGAGAAGGAAGATAACTACAACCAGTGACATTGTATAAGAGAACTACAACTGACGCACTGTACGGGAAGGAAGTGGTGCTGATACACGGTACTGGAGTGACACGGCTGCAATGGACTGGACTTCAAACGTTCGTGGAGCGTAGTCTAGTTATGTGCGTGGAAAGTGGCTGATTGTGGAGAGTGCTTGCGCATTAAGTATTGTAGCACTTGTGGCGGCCTAGCATTATATGTTGGTGAAAGCTATCTCAGACTTTCCATAATTTATGTTGAGGATAGACAGACGTGTGTATATATCTTTACAAGTGTTAAAATATGTGAACACAGTAGTACAAGGTACAGTATCTGTGTGATGTGATAACTGCCGATTATGAGAATCGGTAAGTCGAATTGATATAGAGACAGTGAAGGGTATTTATCTTCATACATGTACATTGTTCATCGGACTATCTACAAATGGTAGCTTAGTTCTCGCTTTCGTTTTCCCACGGTTTTCATTATTGTTGTTGTTGTAAATATGGAGTCTTCCAGCAATATTTTATGTGTGTATTATATGTATAATGTTGTATGTTGATGAGGTGCTCATGCACGGAATTTGTTCAGAATATAGTTAGCTATTTTAGAAACAGTGTTATTGATGAACCTAGGTGCAGTTCCCACCTAATTAGTCGTTTTCAGGAGGTTAGGTAAGGCCTGCAGCAGATGTACCAGTACGCAGCATTATGTACACGCCCTGGGATATAAAGTTTATCATGCTCTTATCTAAATTCGAGGGATCCATTCTGGTGAACTCTGGCGCCCATACTACGGACATTTCGGTTAATTATGCTTATTAATTTTATTAAGTTTTTGAGTAATTTTATTTATATATTTTTATTCATGATTTATTTATCAGTAGTCATCAACTTGTTACAAACTGGTATAAGATTAAAATTAACTTCACTCCACTCCTACTCTCTCGGGAGTGCTTGAAAGAATGCTTGGGCCTTTGGTCCACAGAATTTTGCCAGGTGTTGCAAGTCGTCATACTTTGCCTTAGATATTGGGATGGAACCTGAAACAAAAAGTAATTCGACCATAACTCACTTTGCTCCTCATGTGTAACATTATTTTCCATTGGTGGATACGGGGTTACATAGTAATATAAATTTAACTTACCAGTACAGTAGCTACGTCCTGGCAAGAAGAATTGTCCTTTGGGAAGCTGCTTCTGGTTTCTGGAAATCATTTCCTGATCAGTCCACTCCCCCGTGTATGTGCAGCGGAACTTTATTCCTCTGTCATTGTTGTCCAGAACAATCTCGCGAATAGGTCGAGTGGGGAATTTCTTCTTGTAGAACTGAGAGAGGTGCACTGTCCACTTCGCAAAAATGAAATCACTTATGGCAGACGACGTGGCAAACGGTTCTTCCGATGAATGAAGGAGCCGAACTTGAAAAGGTGAGGGGTTTTCTCTGGCTGTGCTGAAGACGTATGCCCAGTCTTCAGGGGTTTCAATACGTGCCTTTTGGTTAACTAGGCCCATGTTGCGGTCACACTCCATGTAACTGTGACCTCGAATAGGGAACGTTACTTTGATTGAATCAAATCTCTTTTCAAAATGAACAAGATAGTGAAGAAATCGAAAGACAGTGTGATTCTTATTTTGTCCTGAGCAAGGGTCACAGAATATTTGAATGTCTCTAATTTTCATGGGCAGATGATTATAAAAACAATCATGCAATAACGAACAAACGTCATCACTGCCTTTCTTTCCTTCAACTTCTGTATAGAGATAAAACTGACTTTCAGCACAGGATAGTCTATGAATATTGAATACTGGTACATAAAGAGACAGCTGTCTCTTGTAATAAGCATCATTAGTTGGTATGTTACGGATAAGCAGATTTCTACCGTAATCAATACAGATTGCTTCTGTTATGCTTGAACGTTTACAACGTATCCGCGCTTTCCGTTTTCTGGCATAGAACGTGTCAGCCCTTGTAATATGGACCCTATTTCCAACTGAAAGTCTTCTTATTTCATCAGAAATTTGGGCAGCTCTAGCAAAGTCCCCACAGTTTGCTTTTTCTTTCTCTAAAGTGGTGACCTTTGCTTTGTATTCATCGCAGGTAGAACAAGTGTCCGTTCGTGGGTATCCAAAACTGATATTGAATTCATTGTTGAATACTGAATGGTAAATTTCATACGAAAACTGGATCGTAGGATACTTAGTTTTAAACATACCATACATTCTCTTAATATTGAGATCTTCAGCTAAGTATGCTTTTTTGGTGTCTCGTATACCATACTGACTGTTTTTTGAGGGAAATGATTTTATATATTCACGAACAGCATCTAAACTTTCTTCCGGAATCTTCCACGGCCGATTGGAATGCTTTCCTCTCATGTTTTTTGGACTTATACCGGTGATTTTAAGACCTCTTACCAGCCGCTCGACCCTCTTTTTACCACTGCCATGAATTGCAAGGAAAGCTTTACGGCATACATCGTAATCATTCGTTACACCAGCACATCCCCTCACTCTGTACTTGTACGTGGCTTGTTTGGCAGTACTTGCTTGACCCTCCAAGTTTCTAGGCCGTCGACGAGCGACTGGTAAGACAGAAATGAGACCGCATAGGTATGAATCTTGGATGTCCCTGCTTAGCATGAGATTAAAATTCCTTAAAATGGTTTTCCTGTTTTCCTCACCAACCACATCAAAACATTTCATCTTACAATTGCAGTTCTGCCCCATTACATGACTACTTAGGTTAAGTTTGGTCCTGACCTCTGACATTCTCCCATGACGAGTCCTTTTCTTAGTTACCCTGTGCTGATCATCCTTATTAATTGAAGAATCTGATAGTTCACTTAAGTCACACATATTGAAGCATTAATGAACACTTTCTTGCTGAATAATTCACAGAGACTCCTAGAACAAACTCTTACACATTAACTAACCTCCAAATGGTACAGTGGAGGGAAATAATAATTAATATGACAGGGCTGGTAACTTAAAGGTTCAAAACTACGTTTAAGAGCCTGTTTATTCCCTGACTTACTGGACATGACCCCTTCTTTCCCAGTGCACTGTTTCTTGTTTTTGATGTATTTGTGGACCTAGCTCCTTCTTTCCAAATCCACCTGAGGTGTTGTTTAGGACCGAGATTAAACATCTCATTCACATTAAAAAATTAAAAAATGGACTTAGCCCTTTCTTTCCCTGCACCTTACATATAGTACAGATAAGTTAGGATATGTGACGCTATTTGAATAACAAAACTGAAACGTTTGCCACAAAATGCGATCGATCATCTTCGGTACAGTATAGTTTTCGCGCTATGTGCATTTGCGAGCTCTCGCGTCAACATTCGAAGGCGATATTGGAGTCGATTATTAATACCCGTGGGGCCGATGATCTTCGATGTTAGGCCCCTTAAAACAAGCATCAAGCAGTAATACCCGTCGACTGCTTTTCTCAAAAGAAAATTCGAAATGAAAGAGGATAAGACGTTTTTGTAATAAATGCGTAAATAACGTGGCCGATAGCAGTTGTTAACACGTTAAAAATAAAGGCTGAAGTAGACGATCTCTTAATTTTAATAGTATACCGTATACTGAAATTAAGTAAGAAAGTGATACACCTCAAGATATGGCAGGGTACTATCACTGATTTCTGAGGTTAGTTTATATTTTCTCGCGTCTCATTAAATTTCGGAAAGCTATTCTCATGTCAGTTGTTAGCGAAGAGGTCATCATTTCTCTACATACGTTCCAAATAGGTTTCCATGATACATATACGGTTAGGTTAGGTGATGCTGTTTGAAAAAGAAAACTCAAATGTTTGCCACAGAAGCCTCTGGAGTGATACCGTATTTCCAGTGGCGGCTCGTGACAAAATTTTTAGGGGGTTCACAACATTTTTGTTCATGTCTCAAATCAGCAAAAATGTAACATAGGTACATAAATCATTTCACTAACAGTTCCTTGTACGGTTCCTTCTTCACAAATACTTTGGTAGAACCCCTGTAACCGAGGATAAATTTTATACGAGACTAATTTGTTAGTGTAGAACAGTAGCAAAATTCATAATAGCTTTACTGCACTGCGAACACTGAAGGATGCGAGCACTATTCCTGGTTTTTAAACAGCACGAAGTTCACCTGGATATGACGAGAAGCATAGAAGGAATGTGTACCGCATTTACCGGTAAATTTTTTAAAATAATTATTTCCGAATTGACCCCAATAGTCTCCACATTATCTCGGTTAGTCAGGTTCTACTGTTTCACATGGTAATTATTCTCATTTTGCAAATTATAGCCACTACTCTAAACAATTTAGCATGCAGTACAACCAACAATACTAGATCATGCTTATTTAAATGATAGGATTTAGATTAGCAACTCACGTAAATACTGATTATTTGTACAGGAAAGCAATCCCTCTGTCCTTCAATCGCGCAAATTTCTCAATCACTTTACGATTGAAGTCACTGATGATGTTGACAAATATCTTCTCAATAGCATGCATAGCCAGCGCTGACAGTCGTTCTCCAGTCATGGTGTTCCTCAGAAACGTTTTAATTCGTATTCAAAGTAGAAAAACACCTCTCGGGCTCCGCTGTCGTAATTGGGGTTGTGACAACAATTCGGAGTAATTCGCATACTTGTGGAAATGTGTCCCTATCTAGTTCATTGTCAAGCAGAAACTGCAACATGAAAATGGCCCCATCATCTTTCTGAAAGCCATTTCTCATATACAATACTTCTAGTTCAGTCTTCAGCTGTGTCTTATTTAGGCAGGGATACATATGCGCCACTGCATTCAGTTCTCTTTCTGGAAAAGAGTCTGAATAGATACCAAAATGCCTATTCAGAATTAGGGTACTAGCGAAATCTGCCGGTAATGTAATGCAATAGTAGCTCCTGGGAGGCTGTGGCTAAAGGGGAGGTGGCGGACCCTTGTGGTCAACTGTAATACTGCCACTGGGTTGAGGGTGGCTCTAGACGACAAGGCACGTACCTTACCGTGCTCCTCGCTAATGGGAATATCAGTGCAGAAAAACATGACGTCATCTGCTTTGCGCATGCGTATAGTCTTCAGCACAATAGCGCATTATCCAGTGTGCTCGCTGCACTGTCAGTCAAAACGAACAACTGTCGGTGTAACGGAGCTACGATATAAGTCGATTGTCGAAATCAGGTCGAAAGAAAATAATGAATGCGTAAATATGTAATAAAACTGGGTGTTCACGTGCTCCTGTGCTCCTGAGAGCCCACCGCCACTGCGTATTTCTTCGAATCCAAGACGACCTTTTTTTTTTTTTCCCTCAGAATTTCTTGTGAAAAATCAAGGGTCGTTTTGCATTCGCGGCCTGATAGTAATGAACACCACTGGCAACTACCGCAGTAACCACGCTTTTTCCTTTCACCTCGCCCCCCCCCCCCTCCCGCGCGCACAAACAAAACTCGTTGACAATAAACGGCCGCCTCTTTATCATAGGCCTACGCATCGCTAGCCACGGCGACCGGTCGTACAGTGCCTATGTGTAACGTCACTGTATCTCGGAAAATAGTGAAGAGAGAATGACATTCTACTTTCCTCTACAAAAACGTTTCTCAAATCTGCAGAATGGCATCAAGACATGCGAGCCTTCGAATTCTTAGAAAGGCCACGGCTATCAATAGCAGAGTTACAACGCGTCTGCTGTACCTGACGCTTAGTAAAAGTAAGTTTTATAGACAGCAGGAATAATTTCGTGATGGATCGTCGTATTGTAAAGATACGTGGAGCAGGTATTGCCGGAAAATTTTCAACGGGTTCTCGTCGATGTGATGATGCCAATTTTAAGTTAATGGCTATTAAACACTCGGAAATGTATAATAATGTGCAGCCGCAAGAAAATACGGCATAGCCCTAATTAAAGCCCATATTCGGCGTAACCGTGAAGACAAAGATAGCTTTAAAATTCGTACTGCACAAAAAATTCATTCAGTGGCCCGCAACAAGGACCCTTTAAAGAAGTTGAAGATGAAATTGTGCGGTATGTGCACAAAAATGCATGGGCGGAATTGCCATACCGCGGCGCAATAAACTCGTTCGTTGACTTTCAAAGTCCGCGATTAAGACCTAGGCTATACATCGCTAGCCGCTGAAGTTGGCCGAATCTGGCAAGCAAGACGTGCGTGTAGCGGCAGCCAGTTATATCTGACGCTGAGTGAAAGTAACAGTTTTATAGCAAGCAAGAATATTTTCCTGGTGGATCGTCGTATTGTAGAGGCGTGGAATGTGTGTTGCGGGCACATTTTCAACGAGTTCCCTTCGATATTATGATGCCAATTTTAAGTTAATGGTTATTAAACCCAGTGAAATAAAGCATAATTTACAGCCGGAAAAAAATACGGCATAACTAAAGCCAGTGTTCGGCGTCTACAGTCTAAAAATGCGTACTGTATAAGAGAAGACTTTCATATGATTTTACAAAGCACTTTTTAAGCCCGATTAATTTTTTTGAAGGAAAAAGTTGTAGTCGTCTTGGATTCGGAGAAATACGGTAATATTTATTTTTCAGAATGAAATTAAACATACACTTTCACATAGTATCGGATTTCGAAAAACAACAAACAAGTAAGACGCAGTGTGAATATTATCCACGAAATCTCAAATTTTGAACAAACTGATTGCCATTTCATACTGAATTTAATGTGTATGGGGTTTTCCCCGACTTTTACAAAAAATCTGATATAACGACAATCCGATATAGCGAGTAAATTTTTCGTCATTATGGATTCTCGCTATAACGGACTTCTACTGTAATTTGATCAGTGAAAGCATTCAAGGAAAAGAGGTAGACATCAGAGACTGTTCTGAAAAGTTCAATAAGTGTTTGGAGTTTTTAAACAGATTTAGAGAGAATGGATATGTGGACGCAGTAATCTCCGCTAAAGAAATAGCTGCTGAACTTGGTATCAAACCTGTTTTTCCCCAGAAAAGGATTTGTAAATGAAAACACATTTTTTTTCTGTATGAGGCATCTGAGGAAGTGCAATCGTCACCTGAAGAAATCTTTATTTATAAGAGAAGTTTTTTATCTATTAGTGGATAAAGTTTTGAACTCACTTAAGAAGAACTTTTACATGTAAGTTCGATTTTGAATCATGGAAAGAACAAAGTCACACCAAAAGAAGTCTTGTGTATAATCATAAACACAAACAGTAAAGATTTGTTTACAAACTCATGGGTCACATTAAAAGTGTTACTAACAATACCCGATACAGTTGCTAGTGCCGAAAGAAGCTTTAGTAAGCTTAAGCTTATAAAAACGTATTTGCGCTCTACAATGGCACAGGAACGGCTGAACTCTCTCGCCATTCTAGCAATAGAAAATGACACTGCAGAAAACCTCGACTTTAGAGAAATTCTGACATTTGCTCATGCAAAAGCCAGGTGAATGCCTTTCAATGTTTGAAGTTTGTATATAGACGACAAGAAAGAGCACCAAAGACAAGAGCAAATAAAGAAAAATCAAAGATTGTATTTTGTATATAAATAAATCATATCTTATTATCTGTATACAAAATATGTAGTGGAGGGGGGTTGGTCCATGATGCTGTTATTTATAATAGCTGCTGGTTTTCATAGTCTGGAACACGGCATGTCAATAGGTGGTGGATAATGGAGTGGCTCTAAAGAGCTAGGGTATCATCCCCCGAACCAAAACTGGAACAAACAAAATTACGAGTTTTACCGGGGGTGGGGGGCGCCAATTTAAGCCTTGCCTTGGGCGCCTACATACTACACGATGGCCCTGTTAGCAACTCATGTAAATGTCAAATTATTTGTACAGGAACACAAACTGAATGTCCTTCAATCACGCCATTTCTCAGTCACTTTATGATTGAAGTCAATGATGTCACTGATAAATCTCTTCTCAATAGCAAACATAGCCAGCGCTGACAATTGTTCTCCAGTCATAGTGCTCCTCAGAAATGTTTTAATTCATTTCAAAGTAGAAAAACAGCTCTCAGGCCCCGCTGTTGTCATTGGGGTTGTGACAACAATTCGGAGTAATTCACATACTTGTGGAAATGTGTCCCTGTTTAGTTCATTTTCAAGCAGAAACTGCAACATGGAAATACCCCTATCAGCTTTCTGGAAGTCATAAGACACAGCTGAAGATTGAACTAGAAGTATTGTATATGAGAAATGACTTCCAGAAAGCTGATAGGGCCCTTTCGATGTTGCAGTTTCTGCTTGACAATGAAACCACTGTATTTAGTTCTCTTTCTGGAAAAGAGTCTGAATAGACTCCAAATGCATGCACATCAAACAGACTAGAAGCCAGTAGGTGAAAATGGAATGAAAATCATTCTTCCATGTGAACAGTTATTACATCACATACTTCTGGGAATCTATCACCTGGGCAACTGCCCTAAATGCAGATCAATAGGAATTGATTGATTCTTTAGCAGCTGCTGAATGATCTGAGGTTTCTCGCCTCTTTTGAGCGAGCTGATCATTGGAGGATATATCAGCATCCAAATCCATGGTGCAATCTCTGACTTTCTCAACATGCCTTGGGAATTCTGAAATATGTTCTTTCACTTTAACTGCATCGATATTTCTGTGCTGCAGTAATATGAAAAGAATGTCTGCATGTGGCATCAGATGGTAAAGGAATTGTAGCCAAAACATAAATTCCGTATCTCTCAAGCTCTACAGAAGCCCAAAGCTCTGCCAACATGTGACATCATCAGTATGAGATGAATTTCAAATTTCTTCGAGACATACTATTAAATTGTCCGTGTTCTCATAAACGGTTTGGACCAAATGAGCTGAGAAATTCCATCTGGTGGTTGTAGTCTTTGGAAGCCTCTTCTCTACTAGCAAATCCAAAACTTTTGTTCTCTGTACTGATCGAGAAAAGAATGTCAGAAAGGCTGTTAAGTTAGAAAAAAAGATCCTACACAAACTATTTACAGATGCCACTTACCATAAAATTAAATTGAACTGATGGGCATAACAATGGATTAATATCACCCGAAGTTAAATCTCGTTTATTCTGGCCTGCACTCCATTTCTACCCCCACTTAATATTGCTGTCCATTGTAGCATTGTCCAATAATCTTCTGTCTGTGGCTACCCACTTGCCGTTCTAATTCTGCATGAAAAATTCTAAAATTAGATTCTGCGTCTTGAGCTTTCAGGTTAACAAAAAACCCAGAACCCTTCTACCGGTACCCCACCAACTTCGAATCTATAAGCAATAACCATTTGTCGCAGTGTAAAAACGTCTGTCGTTTCATCAGCCATAACTGCCAAATAATGAGCGGCATGAATCACATTAGATATTTCATCTCTGCACATGCTCACTTTGAATAGTGTGTGAAGTACCTTTGAAAACAGTAGCGCTTTCCAAATGCTCTTTCATTGCATTGTCAATAGAATTTACAAAGTTTACCAGTCCCCTGAAAATCCCAGGATTATCAGAAGTATCGCTTTCATCATGGCCATGCAGGGACAGTTTGAAAGCTCCACAAAACTTCACACAGTCAATTAATATGGACAGTATATACCTATTCGCATGGACTTGCTCATTATATTTCTTAATCGAATCACGGTACGCAGAATCCAGTTGCATGGTGATATTGACACCGCCTAGCACAGAGAATTCAATACTTGCATTTTTGTGTGCATGACAATTTTCATGTTTATTTATTTTTGCACTCAAATAAGCAAGGTCTGTGCACCCAGTTGAATTCCATACTCTTCTTTCTTTGTTTAAAAATAAACAGGACAAACAAAACAGCGCATTCATTAATCTACATCCACATTTCACTGGTTAAAATACCTGAACTGAATTCATTTACTCTTACACAAAGAATACCATGGTCACATAAACCATACAAGCACAGAAACAAAATGCAACACTCAAATTAATTTCACTTGAAACGATTTTTCAACCTCTAAGTAAAGCAAACTTCTTCCCACAATTACAAACATCTGTTCACAACGAACTAGAAAAATGCCTATTCAAAATTACTAGCGAAATCTGCCGGTAATGTAATGCAATTGTAGCTCCTGGGAGGCTGCGGCTAATCGTAATAGGGGAGGTGGTGGACCCTTGTGGTCAACTGTAATACTACCACTGGTTTCAAGGTGGCTCTACACGGTAAGGCAGTGCTCCTCACCTATGGGAATATCTGTGCATAAACCATGACGTCATCCGCTTTGTGCATGCATACAGTCTTCAGCACAATAGCGCACTATCCAGAATACTTCCTGCACTGTCAGTCAAAACGAATAACTGTCGGTGTAACGGAGCTTCGATATTAGTCGAATACTTTCGATCGATTAACAAAATCAGGCCGAAAGGAAGGAAAGTTTTAAATTATCCATGAATGCGTGAATATGTATTACAAGTGGGTCTTCACGTGCTCACGTGCTCCTGAGAGCCCACCACCACTGCTCAATAGCTATTACAGAAAGAAAAAAAGAAAAACAGGGAAATAATTATAATCATTACACACACAAAAAGGAAAAAAAGTAAAGATGAGAAAATGGCAAACACAAAAGAACAAGGACAATGTGAACTCACCTACGATTCCTTCAGGATCAAAAGGTCCTGCATTGTAGACCTTGGCAGCAGTAGGATGCTGATAGATGTGCTCTGGACCAAGAATCATTTTATCTATGTATCCTGTAGCACCACCAATACAGTCCTTGTAGATACCATTGTCGTGGTTCCCTCCAGGTCCCATGTAACCCCTGCAACCACATAACAACACACACATCAGGACACAGAACTGACATGGAAATGGTAAATATAATAAGTATGGAGATGCAATAAAGAAAGGAAGAGAAGAAACAATCTACCAAACTAATAATGCAATATTTCCAAGTCAAGAATTATTTCAAAATATTGGTCAGTAAAACTTGTCTCATCTATGCTATACAATTCTTTTTTGTACGAGAAGTAGGTATGGAAGAAAAAATAAACTCTGTCCAAATATTAATCAGTAAGAGAGTTCACATAAAATCTATTTTTCATCCAACATACCCACTTTTCTGTTATACGTTGTTAATTTTTTTGAAGAAAATTTATTTTCTGTGCTTTAATTTGTCTCCTCAAAATTACATGCAGCTAATTATTTATTGGAGTAAATCTACACCAAAGACAGAAAGCTCAGAAAAGAGACAAGAACATTTAAAAAAAAAAAAAAAGAAAAAAGAAAATAGACACTTCAGTATAGTCAGAAGGGGCAATAGAAGAGTTAGACTTCACAGTTCAACAGATGATCCTTCACCTCATCAATTCCAGTTCTTCTCAGCCTACAATCAGGTTATTTCTATGTCCAAGGTTCATCCACTCTCGTTTGAGGAGATTACCAACATCCTAGTGTATTCCCACAAGTGCAGGGAACTTGGCACACCACTTTATTTGATAAAATGCATCTTCAGGCCGCAGGCCAATGATTTGGAAATCTTTACTGATGGTGTACCTCTGCTTTCTCTGCGTGGTCACCGTCCTTCAGTTTCCAGGCGGCAAGTTGCTTTGGCAACGGCAGCGGGTATCACCCTCAGGACATGTCCGTAGCATGTCCATGTCTCAACTTTTCCATAATTATTGGTGCACACTAAATTGTTTCCAAATAGCGTTATTGCTTACATGGTCATGGAGAGAGATACCCAGTATCCACTTCTCTAAGGCACAGAGACTGCTGTCTGTCGTTGCTGCCCAACACTCAATACCATTTATTTGAGCTGTATTGGCATTTATTGTAACATATTGTTGTTGTTTCAGTCATCAGTCCATAGACTGGTTTGATGCAGCTCTCCATGCCACCCTATCCTGTGCTAACCTTTTCATTTCTACATAACTATTGAATCCTACATCTGCTCTAATCTGCTTGTCATATTCATACCTTGGTCTACCCCTACCATTCCAACTGCCTACACTTCCTTCAAAAACCAACTGAACAAGTCCTGGGTGTCTTAAGATGTGTCCTAACATTTTATCTCTTCTTCTCGTTAAATTTAGCCAAAGCGATTTCCTCTCAACAATCCGATTCAGTATATCTTAATTCGTGATTCGATTTATCCATCTCACCTTCAGCATTCTTCTGTAACACCATATTTCAAAAGCTTCTATTCTCTGACTTTCTGAGCTAGTTATCATCCATGCTTCACTTCCATACAATGCCACGCTCCAGATGAAAGTCTTCAGAAACATCTTTCTAATTCCTACATCAATGTTTGAAGTGAGCAAATTTCTTTCCTTAAGAAAGCTCTTCCTTGCCTGTGCTAGTCTGCATTTAATGTCCTCCTTACTTCTGCCATCGTTAGTTATTTTACTACCCAAGTAAGAATATTCATCTACTTCCTTTAAGACACCATTTCCTAATCTAATATTTCCTGCATCACCTGCCTTCGTTCAACTGCACTCCATTACTTTTGTTTTGGACTTATTTATTTTCATCTTGTACTTCTTACCCAAGACTTCGTCCATTCCATTCAGCAGCTTCTCGAGATCTTCTGCAGTCTCAGATAAAATAATGTCATTGGAAAATCTCAAGGTTTTGATTTCCTCTCCTTGGATTGTGATTCCCTTTCCAAATTCCTCTTTGATTTCCTTTACTGCCTGTTCTATGTAAACATTGAAAAGGAGGGGGGAGCAAACTGCAGCCTTGCCTCACTCCTTTCTGGATTGCTGCTTCTTTTTCAAAGCCCTCAATTCTTGTCACTGCAGACTGATTTTTATACAGATTGTAGATAATTCTTCATTCTCTGTATTTGATCCCAATCACCTTCAGAATCTTAAATAGCTTGGACCAATCAACATTATTGAAAGCCTTTTCTAGATCTACGAATGCCATGTAACGTGGGCTTGTCCTTCTTAATTTGATCCTCTAAGATCAGACAAAGTCAGGATTGCTTTCTTCCGAAGCCAAACTGATCTTCTCCCAACTCAGCTTCAGCTTGTTTTTCCATTCTTCTGTAAATAAATCTTACACACTAAATGGAATAACTTTGCCATGCTGGCTTCTCCTAAGGCAGTCAATAATTCAGAGGGAATAGCATCAATTCTAGGTGCCTTGTTCCTATTTAGGTCTCTCACAGCTCTGTCACACTCTGACCTCAAAATTGGGTCTCCCATTTCATCAGCATCAACAGCCTCTTCTTGATGATGATGATGATGATGATGATGATGATTGTTGTTTAAAGGGGCCTAACATCTAAGGTCATCAGTCCCAGCCTCTTCTTGTTCCAGAACCAAATCATCTTCATCTTTACCATGATACAACTGTTGGATATGTTCCTGCCATCTTTCTGCTTTATCTTCTTTCCATCTGAGCTCTTAATATTCATACACCTAGTTTTCCTTTCTCCGTAGGTTTCCTTGATTTTCCTGTATGCAGCATCTACCTTTCCTACGACCATAAACCTCTGACATCCTTGCACTTCTCCTTCAGCCATTCTTCCTTAGCTACCTT
The DNA here is from genome assembly GCF_040414725.1 of Anabrus simplex. Taxonomy (NCBI): domain Eukaryota; kingdom Metazoa; phylum Arthropoda; class Insecta; order Orthoptera; family Tettigoniidae; genus Anabrus; species Anabrus simplex. Next base: position 24,444,060 of record NC_090272.1, on the reverse strand, counting down.
GCACTTTCTATCCACTTCATTCTTTAATCGCCTGTATTCTTTTCTGCCCTCTTCATTTCTAGCATTCTTGTATTTTCATCGTTCATCAATCAGGTCTAGTATCTCCCGAGTTATCCACTGATTCTTAGTTGATCCTTTCTTCCTTTCTAACATTTCTTCAGCAGCCCTACTGATTTCATTTTTCACGACTATCCACTCTTCCTCTATTGTGTTTCCTTCAGCCTTTTCATTTAGTCCTTGTATAATATGTTCCTTGAAACAATCCCTTACACTCTTTTCTTTCAACTTGTCAAGATCCCATCTGCTTGCATTCCTTCCATTCTTCAATTTTTTCAACTTTGGATGGCATTTCATGATCAGCAAGTTGTGGTCAGAGTCCACGTCTTCTCCTGGGAAAGTTTTGCAATCCAACACCTAGTTTCTGAATCTCTGCCTAATCATAATGAAGTCTATTTGATACCTTCCAGTGTCTCCAGGTCTCGTCCACATATACAGCTGTCGTTTGTGGTGTTTGAACCAAGTATTGGCAAGAACTAAATTATGATCAGTGCAGAATTCAACCAGCTGACTTCCTCTTTCGTTACCTTGTCCCAAACTAAATTCTCCTACTGTATTACCTTTTCTTCCTTGGCCTACCACTGCATTCCAGTCTCCCATCACAATTAGATTCTCATCACCTTTTACATATTGTATTAAATCTTCTATCTCTCAGATATTCTTTCGATTTCCTCATCATCCGCTGAACTAGTAGGCATACAGACCTGCACTATTGTGGTGGGCATTGGTTTGGTGTCTATCTTGACAACAATAATTCTTTCAATATGCTGGTCATAGTAGCTTACCTGATGCCCTATTTTCTTATTCATTATTAAACCAACTCCTGCATTTCCCCTCTTTGATTTTGTGTTGATAATTCGGTAGTCACCTGACCAAAAATCCTGTTCTTCATGCCAACGTACTTCACTTATACCAACTACATCTAACTTTAGCCTATCCATCTCCCTTTTCAGATTCTCTAACCTACCACAACGATTCAAACTTCTAACATTCCACGCTCCGACTCGCAGAATGTCAGTATCCATCTACCTGATGTGTAGTCCCCACGCAGAGATCCGAATGGGGGACTAGTTTACCTGTGGAATATTTTACCCAGGAGGAAGCCATCATTAGTGCATCATTCATGCAGAGAGAGCTGCATGTCCTCGAGAGTTAGTTACCGCTGTCCTTTCCCATTGTTTTCAGTCATGTAGCAGTATCAACACAGCTAAGCCATGTTGAGTATTATTACAAGGACATATTAGTCAATCATGTTGTAACATAGCCCACCACAAAATTTCCACCAACACATTCAGGTCATACTAACTCTTGTTTGCATGTAACCACTGACACTACCATCACCTTGGAGAGACTGGAAAATGTCCACATGTTTCACCCCCTTTGGGCCTTCTTCAGTCATAAAAATCAAAGTATGAAGTTAAAAAGCATATGACTTAAACACTATAAACACAACATTAAACGATTCTTTATGAAAAGTTATTTTTGAGGTTCTTGTCATGAAAAATATTACCAAAATTCTATATAGAGGAAAAAACCACTCATTCTTGAACCTTTAATGTGTAAATTGTCTTGATTTTTATGTGGTCATGTGACAGTGGTTATATATATCTATGATCTGTTACATCACAAAAATAATCGTAATATGTTTTAATTCTTCAAGTTTCTTTTACATATATTGTGTATTGACTACAATGAACCTTTTAGTTATATATTTTCTTATACTATACAGTCAATTGAAACCACCCAAACATAACGTTCTGATAAGTGGTATGTTCTGTGCTTTGAGCGGAGGGATTGTGTGGTTTATGATTAGAAGACAAAATAAGCTTGTGTGGACCTTTAAAGGTAAGAAAGATCCTAACATGAAGATCAAGTTGGAATTCAAGAGGAAAAATTGGGATAAATATTCATTTGTATAAAGAGGAATTAGGGAGTGGAATAATTTATCAAGGGAAATATTCAATAAATTTTCAAGATTTTTGAAATAATTTAAGAGAAGACTATAGGGAATCTGCCACCTAGGCAACAGATCAATGATGATTGATTCAGGTAAAGATCCTTACTGCATAATCATATGAAGAGACCTGTAACCTTTATTTACAATCCACAACCTGACTTTTCACCCCATTTACCGTCGTACCATTGTCTAATGTCCATCTCACATCTTCTTCTTCTGCGTGAATGGGTCACTTAGGACCACGCCTTGCCCAATAGTTCTTCGTTTTAATTGACTGTTGTGATTTCTGTTCCTTCGATCAGGTACTGTACATTGTGTTGGTTTCTTCTCATCTTCCTCAAATTGCCTTGTGTGAATCATTTTTCTGATTACATTTCTGTCCTACAAATTTGGTGATCCTAATTTAGTGAGGTCTTTCTGTACTTCCTTATACCATTTTGATCTAGTATTGTGTATTCTATAAGAGAGTCCAGTGTTTTGACTATTTCCAAATGGCTCAAAAACTGAATTTGTTGCAGTCTCATTGTATCAGTAAGTTTAGAAATTTTTGAAACTTTTAAATACATTTCCGAGGTGTATACGTTCTAGATGTCTTTCAACACGTGTAATAATAATTAAGCAAACATCCATATTTGTCGCTCACCAATCTTCTGAGGAGATACCGCATACTTTGATGCAGTTCTCCTCAACATTGTATCCTAAGCCAGTCTCTTCATTACTGCATAGCTAGCACCCTGCAAAATCATTCCTAATTCCTTTATCATCCTGATCCTTTGGTCTCCTTTGGCCATTTTTGTCCCATACATCTCACTCACAAACTAAACGAACAAGTTCTACACGTCTCAGAATGTGATCAATGAACCTATTGCCTAATCATTCTCCTCACACCTACTCGGTCCAATACTTCTTTGTTTGTGATCCGAATGATCCATTCTCCTACAATACCACATATTAACTTTTGTTTCTTTTCTAATGCTAACCTCTGTTTTACGTTCCACTTGTTTTTTCCACCATTGGTTATTTTACTTTATAGGTAGTAAGGGAAATAAATTTATATGAAAATAAATGTATATTTGATACATTAAAGACAGAGTCCTATAGGCAGCTTACATGGGACATCCTGGAATGGACATCAGGAATGTTATGGCACAGTGACCTGCTACAACCCCCAACATGATGACCCACTGGGGAAGAAGAATCAGGATATCCTGAACAGCAGCTACAACCTTCATCTGGAACAGAGCAAGATATTTTTTATCAGAAGTGATCCAAAAATGTGTTTCAGTAATGTTATTATAACTGTTCACAAGGGAAGGGAAATTTCATAAGATAGAAGAAAATCAATATCACTGTAACAATAAACCAGGGCAGAACTTCTCCTCAAATATAATAATAATCCCATAACAGCAGTAGATAGATAGATAGATAGATAGATAGATAGATAGATAGACAGATAGATAGATAGATAGATAGATAGATAGATAGATAGATAGATAGATAGACTTGTTGTAATTGGCAAAGTTAAGGACAGTTGTACCTGTCCTATACTTAAACAGTGAACACGTAAGTATCATAAAAAACTGAAACAAACTACTATACTACTGTGCTATCCTACTGTACATAACAAATCTAATATGCTACACAATATACAAAACAAATGGACATTTTGCTTCCTAAATACATAAAAAGTTAATACCGGTACTTATGATGAAACTAGCATTTAAATCTAAGAATTTCATTTTTGTCCGTATTGAACTGAGAATGGAAGATAGGAAACTTAAAAGGGTCCAACTTTTCAATACAGAAATGTTATAGTTTATTTACAACATATATTTACACTTGGAACTAGTTTCGACGCTGTTTGGCGTCATCTTCAGCCAAAATGTGGGAAATAGGCTAGCATGTAGACATTTATATTACATAAGGCGTTACGCAAGTAGTGAGCACAGCTCTTGTATGCGAGTTAAGGTCTTTAAAATGTAAGAAGTTGAGGCCTAAATAACGTTTGATAAACTAAATATAGCATTGAGCGACACTAATTTATACAGGCCAGTATTAATCGATAACAGTGGACTTGTAAATCTGTATGAATTCGCTCTAATTATTTTGTTCGAGTTTCAGATTGAACCCAAGATGTTGCCTATATTTGTGAATAAGAAAGTCCATATAGAGGAGATGTTCGAGTAAACCAGTAGGATCCTGGTGGATCCGCACCCTGCCGAGATGAATGAGATGGCTGAAAAAATAACCTGACGACCAATACCTGTGGAGAAGCGAGGAAGTCAGATGAGGAGTCGAACCTTGCCCGTAGATGCTTATAGTAGAAGTAGATCTTTTTAACTGTCACACAGGTGATCAGTGGTTTAGTTGGACCGGAACACCGTTCCGGAAAATATTTTCCCGCTTTAGAATGACATAACTTTTTACATTCAGTAAGAACATCTTATAATCTATACATAGCGCCGAAACGTCATGGGTGTACTCTAGCGGACTAATATCGAACCTTACGATTTTACAGTATGTTCATAAGATATGGTCGTTTTCACACTCCCGGGCGGTTTTCTGGTTCTCTACACTGCTATTGGATTCGGAGAGCGAGAAGTGAGCACAGCAGCTTTCTTCCACTCGTTATGTTTTTGTGAATCCAAGTTTTATTTTATGTGTTGTTCAATGTCTTGCTGTGAAGCAGATATTATGGATTTTCTCTGCAGTCAATGAACATCAATAGCCCCGTAGTACCTTCAAAGTTTTCTAGTGGCTATGAAGGTGAGTTGTGAATGTGACTATGAGTTTACTGAAGTGGCTGGGTTCAAAAAAAGTGCTGGGAATGAAGATGAAGAATCAAAGAATACTGAAAAGGTGTGTGATGACTCAAGTAAAAACGAAACTGAATGTAGTTCCGAGAACATTAGTTTCATTAAAGACGTGAGTATAAAGACAGAGCCTGGGTTAAATGTTGCTGAAATGTGTGATGCAGATTCAAGAGAAAATCTAGGTTATGGTTGTTCACCTTCTACCATCGACTGTGAAACTCAAGGACCCAGCTACCGAAAACAAGATTATCCAGACTGTTGGAACGAGTCTCAGTACCCTTATTTTTTGTCAGAGAACAAGTGGTTATTTGCAGAAAATAAAAATTTATGTTGCAATATATGTAAAGAGGAAAGTAAATTATGATTTTGAGTTTCTAAAGGGGCAGGACTTAAGCTAGTAAAAGTATAGAAAGAATGAAAGGTTCATCCCAACGGAAATAATATTAATCAACAACAAGCAAGCAAGCCTTCGGAAAAAATATTTGAGCACAAAAATTCAGAATATCACAAAAAGCTATGTTACAAAAATCAGAATTTATTAAAAATATATTTGAAAATTGCTTGAATACTATGAATATTAAACTCCTAGAAACCACCGTTCGAGTATTTCGAACAGCATATTCAATTGCGAAAAGAAATAGATCCTTCGTAGACCTACAGGCTTATGCTGAGATTCAAAATGCAATCAATTGCACTATAAAAGTCTATGAGTCAATGTGTAACTCACCTTCCAGAGATTACTACATAACAGTCCTTAAAGCAGCAGAAAACAAAAAAGTTTAGAAACATACGATTACATGATTCTAAGAAAGTTGTAAAAATTGACAGAAAGCAGTTTTTCAGAAGTCTTGTGGGCAATTTAAATAACAGGCTTATGGAAAATGGTTCCAGCTCTAGTCAGCAGAGACATGAGAGAATGACAAAAGTCATCAGTGATTCAAAGGTACTGTACAAAAGTAATTGGCCCTCCACTTCTACTTGGGATATCTAATATGGTGATGAGAGTTTTGGAAACCTTTGTGACTTTTTCCACATGACAGACAAGGGGAGGTATATTAATGATTTTAGAAAGTATGCCGAGACCAAGGAAATTCCAGTTGCCTTTAATCAAGACTATACAGACCATTCCCATCTCTTCAGCAGAAGCTGAAAGAGCCTTCAGTACCATGAATGAGATCAACACCGAAAAGACAAATATGCTACCGGTACTGGTTACAAGATCAAGCGGACTCATTTTCATAAGCAACGTTGGACCTCCTGTGCATATATTTAACCCACAACCATATCTCAAGTTATGGCTACGAAATGGGAGACGTTCATCTCATGAAACAACTTGTCAGAAACATGAGGCCGCTGATTTTGTCACCCAACACGAGTCCATTTGGAAATTGCTGAATTGCTGAGTTCCTGTAAATATTTTGTTCCAACTAAATCACTGCAGGTGATATAAAGTGAAATAACTTGAATGTTCTAACGTGCTAACGGTGTTGGTTTAACGTCATATAATGCTACTGCGTATATTAGAATAATGTTTTCCGTCGGTGAATATTAGGGTTAGGCGATTTTTCCTGCGTTGTTTTCCGTGTTAGTGGAACAGCTGTGAAGTGAGTGTGATCTTGAATCCTACAGGTAAGTTTGAAGTACCGATGTGTGAGATATTTGATGTGGTGATCTTATAATATGAATAATTCCGCGGAGTGTTGTGATATGTTTTGTGGATCGATTCATTGATGGTTGTATGAATAATAGTGAAGCTCTTCAAAGATATTTTAGCTCATTTATGTAGGAAATGATGAGTATTTTAGTTATGTGGTGGACATTGTGTGGCGTAAAATATGTAGGGTCATCTAGAGGTACGGTATAGTTGACGGTATAATCAGAGAATGATTTATTGAGTGGTGAATTGCGGTAGTAATTTAATTCTTTGAGATGGCCAATGGTTAGGATAGTGTTATTGAGAGGTATTTCCGCCGCGTATGTTTGAGTTTATTAGATGAGCGAGTTTCGTAGCGTTGATTGAATGCTTTTCGAAGAGATTGGTTAGGCATACGAGCTGACTTGAGTTTAATTTGGTATCACATGGATAGCGGAATGTATTTTACGAACACACGAGTAGGATCTTCGACAAGCTACTCGAACGATAATTAGATTGTGGGAGTATTGTCACCTGTACTGTAGATCAACTTGTAGCATTGCTAGATGTAGTAAGTTGGCGCTGTAGAAGTATTTTCCAGCAGGATGGAGTGGAGCCGATGCAACGCAGATCGTCTGGCATTTGATCGTTCACTTATTTATGACAGTAGTTGGTACTTTATTTCAGGTGCAGCCATATGATGCCGTTGGTTGGATGGAGACATGGATTTATTTATGGAGCAATGATACTATTATTATGTATTTGAAGGATTTTTTTGTGTGTTTATCATGCGCCGTTAGAAAATTCAAGTTATTATTCAGTTAGTTAGAAGGTTATAATGAAGTAATAGGAAAAGTAGAGCAGGGAGGGCAGGTTCGTCTATAGAAATGCAGTTTTATTAGACACATTTCCTCCCCTCATCCTTCTCATTGCTTCAAAAGCAAACCAGTTTGAAGTATAAACTTCGTCCGCTCCCGCACCCAACTTATGATTTTTTTTCCAGTACTCGACTGTACTGGGAGCGGAGGGACGCTAGGTTTTTTATCAATGCATTCGCGGGAACAATGAAGGATAATTTAGAATTCCTGTAAAATGTCGGCTTTCTTCGCTTTATCCCTGCATTCCTTTTATGAGACATCTCATAAACAAGGCCTATCTATTATATCATTAATTAAGTCCAAAGTAATCTTGCTCCACTCCATTTCTGACTACTATAAATTTTAGTATAGTGCACAGAGAACGACACACGTGCGCGTATCGGTACCAGTACTGTATTTGTAGCTTATAACAAAGAGAATGAGTGTTGCGGAGTGTTGTAACTATAATCCTACTTCACGAGAAGCACGTCGTTTGCATCGTTTGGCTATCTGTTGACATGGAACCGGAAAGGAAGTTGCCGAAGCTGTGCCAACATCTCACGAACAACGAATTGACTTGACATGTTTTCCACTTGGAGCGGAAACACGCCAACATGTTAAAAGTGTTAACCTCAACATTCTGAGTTAACATGCAAAGTCAATTGGAAGACACAATCACAATATACATATCAATTGTAACATGTTAAATTTAACATGTTGGTGTTAAATGTTAATCAGTGGAGACCGGCCTTAATAAATACGTCAGCGAATGAACAAACAAGATGAATGAATAGAAACTGAAATTGCTGATTTTCCATTATATTAATTTACTTTTATTTAAGTGAATCAGTGTTGTGTAATGATGAGATTTTAATTTAATGACTGACAATTATTTTTCAAGATGGACTTGATTCTTTTTATGCGGTACGATAAGAGATGCACAAGGATAATTTATTTTACATTGCACATTCAGTTGTTCAATTGTAGTCAGTTAATTTCATTTTATTAAAATTATTATACTTCCAATTTCTCATTGCAACTTTCATTTATGCCTAATTTATGTTAACTCATTATTTCGAGACTGATGTTGGATCATTACCAGGTTAATCATTGATAGGATGTGACCGCTTTCTTTCCGATGGGCCATGCCCTGAGTGGAGGATCATGTAAACCACTGAATTCTAGTTGAGCGCATTATGAAATATATTATCATCTTCGAACTAGGCATCCCACGAACGGTCACAATATATATACACATACATTCTCATACATATAATTCAGCTAATTTTTCAATTCTTTCACCCCCCTCGCCCGTTAAGTGTTTTTTCCGAAAACCAAAGAATACGCATTTCCTTTTCTTAAAGGATATTCCAAATACCAATTTTCACGTCTGCAACATGTTAAGTTTTTGAGATATACTGTAGATACGCTAATTTTCAAAATTCACCCCCTTTTTCAGTTCCCCTTAAGTGGATTTTCCTAAAAAATATTTTTGTTTCTTTACTTTTACAGGAAATTCCAAATACCAGTTTTCAAATCTGTAATATGTTACGTGTCTGAGATAATTTGCAGATACAGACTTTTTAAAAATTCACCCCTTTTGTCACACCTGTTAAACCCCTATTGATCGGATTATCCAAAAACAAAAAAATACGTGTCTCTTTATTTTCAAAGGAGATTCCAAATTTCAATTTTCATGTCTGTAACACGTCCAGTTTTTGAGATATAAGCCTCCTCATTAAAGGTGTTAAACCCCTTTTTCCCCTTTTTTCACCCCCCCCTTAATGGAATTTTCCGAAAACAAAAAATACGTGTTTATTTATTTTTAAAGGAGATTCCAAATGCCAATTTTTTCATCTGTAAACTTTTAAGTTTTTGAGATATAGATATCCTCATTTTAAAAATTCACCCCCCTTTTCACCCCCTTAGCGACAGAATATCCAAAAATCCTCCCTTAGTGAGCATCTACATGTTAATATGAATGTATCCCCAAAATTTCATTTCTTTATGTCCAGTAGTTTTGGCTCGACAATGATGATGAATCAGTCAGTCAGTCAGTCAGTCAGTCAGGACAAGTTATTTTATATATATAGATTAATGGAAATAATAACAACAACAAGCATACTATTGTTTACAATTTAATGTTGAGTACTTGAAATTTCTCACATCCAGAAAAGGTTGGGTACAGGGTGACCATATTTTTAATGTAAAAAGACAGGACATTTCTGAAATAAGGAAAAAAAAAAAACAAGACAAAATCAGGACACTAGTTGCAAAGAAACTACGATACATACAGTCTATGACTGCACTGCTTTACTGAGATAAATAAAAACTAATATTTACATATAAGAACGACATATATTTTAATAACCTACTTAAAGGGCCTACTTATCATGGCACTGCATCATGTTATAATTGATCAAGTTTATCAAGAATTGAGTCATAATTTAAAATATCAAAAAATTGTTTGAATGTTTCCTAACAAGTAAACCAGCTGAGTATTATTCACCCCCCTCTACCTCGATGTTATCCTTTGCATGTAGTTGCTTCACTGTTCACAACAGCCATTTATTGAAGGAAAACTTCCTCTGTGGATGTGTGGTAGATTGTTGGCCTCTGAATCCCAAGGTCATGTATTTAAGCTTGGCAGAGGTAGTTATATTTTTGAAAGGTGAGAAATATCCATTAGGCTTTTCATGTCGCATGATGTCGGCACGTCAATGATCTCTTCTTCTTTCTTCTGATGCTGTCTCTCAAAAGAGGTTGGCAACCATCATGGAATCATGTTTCCTATTTCATACTTACTGTGTATGAAGATAAAGAGTCTGGATGATGTAAGACTATAGACGAAATGGAATTTTCCTTCAGGCAGGAATAAAGTTCACCCGGTCTAGAAAGCCAAGAATAACGGCAGAGAGGATTCATTGTGCTGACAACACAACACCTCATAATGTGCAGACCTTTGGGCTGAGCAGCCGTTGCTTCATAGGCCATGGCCCTTCGGGGCTGTTGCGCCATGTTATTTGGTTTTAGGAATAAAGTTCAATTTTGATTCCTTCTACTCATATGTAATGGAAAGACTTTCACTAACAGAAGCCAAGATTAAGATTAAGACGATCATCACTTATCACCAGAATATTAAAAGGCAAATTACTGATGCAGAGAATTGTATGAGTTGCCAATGGCTGCGATGGGCCCAATCCAGTTGCAGTGTTGGGTAGAGCCATAGTCAACAAGCCGGAAATCCCGAGCTTTGTGGAAACTGCGAGTACATTGAAACCCGATACAACGCACGATATTGAATAGATGGGCCTTCTCATCCTTGTTGATAGTGATAAATCATCAATGAGGACCAAAATGAAATTCATTTCATATGACAGCAGTACTGTGCAGACTGGTTCTCATGTCAACTGGTGAACACATTAACATCTGAAAATTGTATTATTTTTACTACCTGCCACATCATATCATTTAATTTCCAGTAATATGAAGTTTGCAACAACAGAAAAATCTTATTACATCTTTGTTTTCGGGAACATGAAGTCATGCTTAGGAAAGAGCACTTTGAACCAATTGAACTGTCCGTCCAGGGCGAAACACGACTGCTAAATTTGCAAAGATCTTTGGAATTTACAACAATGTATCAAAACGAGATAACGAAGGGGCTATTTTAGTTTAAAGCAGCTGTCCAATAGCTATACAGTGGAACCTTGCATTGCGAGCATAATTCGTTCCGGCAACATGTTTGTAATCCAAATCGCTCGTATATCAAAGCAAATTTTCCCAGAAGAAACTATTGAAACTCGGATGATTCGTCCACAATGCAAAAACATTTATTCGCATAACATTTCTAAAACAAAATATAACATAAAACAATTAAACTGCACTTTACCTTACAATAGAATCATTTTTGGTGTGAGGGAGACGAGAGATGACATGAGAAGAGTTACTGTGTAGCACGAATTTCACTAACGGAATCACTGCTATCGGTTGGCTCATTGGAAGTGTTTTCTTTTCGTGCAATTTTAATGAGGAACCTGTCCAATGACTGTTGCTTTTGTCTCTTCTTGAGGATTTCACGAAAATGTGACATTGCATTGTCATTGAACAGATTCATCCACTGTAATCATCTCCTTCTTCCGACCGAATTCCTTTTAAGCCTTCTTTTCGTTCACAGGGCCCATCGTTGCAGAACAGTTATATCACAGATGACAGAAACAAAACATGGATACTCGTACGGTGTTGACTATGCGAGCGAGGCACGCCAACTGAAGTCCAGCGCGGGAAATGATTACACACACACTTTCCCAGGAAAGAAAGTGGCAGGGGGAGGTGAAAACAAAGGCACAGGGGAGGTGGAAACGCACATACACGTGATGCTCGTATTGCGAAACCTCAATCGCTTATCAAGTCACAATTTATTTAAAATATTTTCTCGTCTTGCAAAACACTCGTAGACCAAGTTACTCGCAATCCGAGGTTCCACTGTAGTACTATGCAGATCTTTCTGCCAAGTTGCCAGAGTTGGTCAACAAACCCACCCCTCAGGTAAGTACACAGCCAGAAGCTCTCTTGCTTGCTCTGCTTACACAATACAAAAGTTTAATCTTCATATGGATTATCATAGTACCAGGAGGAAAGCACATCTCTGGGGTCCGCAAAGGCAATTGTAATGGAGAGATTTATCGTTAATGAGAGTTTCAAGATGGCGGGCAATAAGCAACTAGCTGTGTGTGGTTCGTGCATAAAATCAATTACTGCCGAAGACGACTACATCATCTGTGACGGTAAGTGTCATAGAAAACATCACAGCGCGTGTGTTAAATTAAATAAATGGGAATTCAAGACACTAATTGAGGACAAATCAAAGAAGTGGTACTGCGGCAAGTGTGATAGTGTGAATGGTGATCTGGCTGTAGGGCCGAGTGACCATAAGCTTGGGGATATGGAATCTGTAGTTAGGGACATCCACAAAAGGTTGTGTAAACTAGAAGGAATCGAAGCTGAACAAGCGGAAATTAGAAAGTCGGTGACCTTCTGTGCTGAGAGTTTTGACGATATTAAGCGTCAGCTGCACAAAATAACTGATGACTTTAAAAACGCTATGGCAGAAGTAGCGGCATTGAAGTCTAAGGTTGCTGTCTTCGAAAGGGAAAAGACAATAGCAGACGAAGAAGTCTCTAAGCTTAGACAGGAAAATCAAGACCTCCAACAGTACGTCCGGAGGAACAACGTAGAAATTCATGGACTGCCTCAGCTTGGTGACGAGAATCCAGTCGCAGTTGTGAAAGCACTTGGCAATGCACTCGGTGTCGAAGTGACCGACAGTGATATTGATGCGTGTCATCGTCTACCCCAAAAGAAGCAGGAACTCCCTCCTCCTCTCCTTGTAAAATTTTGCAGCCGGTTAAAAAAGGATCAGCTGCTCGCAGCAAGGAAGAATAAATCAACACTAAGCTCAAAAGATTTAGGTATCCAAGCAGCTAACCGAGCTGTATATATCAACGAACATCTGACATCGGGGAATAAATATCTCCACAAGATGGCCAGGGATCTACGGCAACATGGATATAAATATATTTGGACAAGGGACTGCAAAATCTACCTACGTAAGAAGGACTGAAAACCATCGATCAGTGCGAATTAGGAGCATTGATGATATTAGAAAGTTGCAGAGCGAAGACACAAGTGTAACGGCACAGCCAAGATATCATACCAACACTCGTTAATGGCAGTACCTAAGTGTTACAACAAATATTCCATTTTTCTATTAGGCTGTTATGAAATACAATACGATTCCATAAATAATTTTGTTTTACAGAACATCAGTTCATATACAGTTGCTTCTCACCTGGACGGAAACTGCTCTACTGGCCCGTCAAAATCTTACAGTGCGGTTAGGTGCTTGTACCTAAACAGCAGGAGTATCCGAAACAAACTTGAGGAAATAGAAATTCTGTTGCACATTATAGGCCAGGTAGATATATTGGTTGTGACAGAAACTTAGGTAAAAAGTGAGGAGGCGAAATACTATAATATACCAAATTATAGAAGCATCTTTTCACACAGAGACGGCAAAGCTGGAGGTGGCTTAGGTATTTACATTTCGCACTGTTGGAAAGCAAATGTGAAAATGAATTGTGAACTTGATCATAGCTTGATATGGGTTGAAATTTATAGGGATAAATTTAGTAGTAGTAAATATAAAAGTATTGATTTAATTGCAGGATATAACCCAAATAGGAATAATGCCATACCATTTCTAGCATCCCTCGAAAATTTTCTAAGTAAAACAACTAACAATTTATGCCTATTTTTGGGTGACACGAATACTGATATCTTAACTAGTGACCAACTAAAAAGAAAATACATGAACCTGCTTTCTTGCTATGATTTCGAGCAATGCAATAATGTATATCCAACACGAATATGTGATACCACAAGCACTTTAATAGATCATGTGTCTATAAATAATTCTGGAATATATTATTATTTATCAAATGTTGGTAGCTATATAAGTGACCATAATATATTAATATTTGATATTCTTTTGCCAAATTCTAAATCTCCATCACAATCGCTTGAACTGAAAAGGCTGAAAGCAACTAATGTAGACCAAAATAATGATAGACCTGAAAGTAGTAATATCACTGAACATAACACAAAAGTCATAAACAACACTACTAGTAGAATTGACATAATGTATAATTCCTTTATTGACCAGCTACCGCTTGGTACACAAAAACAGAAAGCACAAAGTCATCGAACACAAAGAACTGGTAGCTTGCCATGGATATCTTCTGAACTTCTCAGTCTTATTAAGTGACGTGACATTTTACATGCAAAACTTAAAAATCCCACCCTAAAGAATAACATCAATCTCAATCAGGAATATCGCAGGTGTAGAAATAATGTGACAAATCTAAAAAGGAGCTTAAAAAACAAATATTACTCTGAAAAATTTAGAATTCATAACAAGAACCCAAAGGAAACATGGAAAATAATCAATGAAATCATACATAACAGAAAAACAACAAAAGGCGATAATTGTACATCTCTAGAAATAGATAACAAGATAATTACAGACAGTCAGGAAATATGTGAATCATTAAATTTATATTTTACAAATATTGCTAAAACCCTGGCTTCAGCAATCCCTCCCCAGAGCACTGAAACACTTGCAGTTCCTAGTTACTTGAACTCATTTTACCTATATCCAACTGATGAAACAGAAGTAAGATCTATAATATCAAACCTAAAAAGCAAGAGTAGCTGTGGGCAGGATGGTATAACTGCCAACTTTCTAAAAGAATTCCAGGATTCTTTAAGTGGGATGCTAACAGATATCATTAACGAATCCTTGGCATCTGGTACATTACCTAGTGAGCTAAAAGTAGCTAAAGTAGTTCCTGTCTTCAAGGGTGGGGACGGGAGGAATCCTAGTAACTACAGGCCTATCTGTATTCTTTCCATAATCTCCAAAATATTAGAAACTATTGTTAAAAAGAGACTTCTCACTTTTTTAAACAAAAATAATTTCTTTTACAATGCACAATATGGCTTTCGTGAGAACTCTAACACTGAAATAGCAACCGTAGATCTCATAAATATGCTGCAAGAGTCAATAGATTTTAATAGTTTTGCTGGTGGGTTGTTTATAGATCTAAAGAAGGCCTTTGATACAGTAGACCATGAAAGACTGTTAGCTAAATTAGAGAGAACAGGAGTTCGTGGTGTTGCATTGAAGTGGTTTGATAATTATCTGTCCGATAGAAAACAGTATGTAGTGCTGAAGAACTGTAGGAGCTCAGCAATTAGGGTAACCCATGGCGTTCCACAGGGGTCAGTATTAGGGCCGATTCTCTTCCTAGTCTACATCAATGATATTGCAGCTTGCCGCTTGAAAGGACGTATCACACTGTATGCCGACAACACAAACTTGTTCTATACTGGTAGTAATATAGACTCCATTGTTAAGGATATGCAGGAAGACCTCCAATACTCTGTGCTTTTGGTTTCAAGCAAATAAATTAACTATTAATGTGCAAAAGACTAATTATATAATAATGACAAAACAAGATCAGAATGAAATCCCACACAGTAAAATATATATGCAGAATACTGAAATAAAACTAGTTAGAACTGTCAAATATCTTGGGTTGGTGATTGATAGGAACTTGAACTGGACAGACCATGTTGAATACATTACTAAAAAGATCACACCTGTTGCAGGAATTTTAAAGAAACTTAGTTATCTTATCCCACAACATCTTCTAAAACACATCTACTACTCTTTAATTCATAGTCACCTACAATATTTGAATGTAATCTGGATGCGCTGTAAGAAGTCCGACTTGAATGAGCTAATGGTAGTACAAAATAGAGCTGTTAGAAATATACTTAATCTTCCCTACTTAACTCCAATAAAATATCTATACCTAAGTGCTAAAATACCACCCCTAAGCATGAGTGCAGAATTCAATACAGCTGTACTCATGTATAAAATAAAACATAAATTTATACAACACAACACTACATATACTCTGAATTCTGACAACCATCCATATAGTACTAGGCATGCAAATGACTTTGCCTTATACAATGTTTGCTCTTATAAATATGGTATAAACAGCTTGAAGTTCTCTGCGATCCAGTTATTTAATAACATCCCTGTGGAGATAAAAACAGCACCAACTTTGGCAAAATTCAAACAAAGAGTCAAGCATTATTTTTGGGAAAGGTACAGTGCTGTTTAAATCAAAATATCAGATGTCATTTAAGGCATTCTCCCAAACAATCTTGCAAACTGTCCGGAACTATTCTTGTACCTCTACAACTTTTATGTTATGTAAATGTAAATACTCTGTAATCTGTTCTTGTACCTCTGCAACTCTGTGTTATGTATATATATACTGTAAATACTCTGTAATCAATTCCTGTACGTCTGCAACTGTTGTGTTATGTAATTGTAAATAATCTGAAATCTATTCTTGTACTTCAGCAACTCTTATGTAAATGAAAATACTCCATAATTCATTCTTGTACCTTTGCAACTTTCATGTTACGTAAATGTAAATACAGTCAGAAATAGTTCTCTGTAATCCTCATATTGATGATGTTCATATTTTATATATTGTATGTGTTTATATGTTCAACCATTTACTAATTATCTTATATACACAAACTATATTTTGATGTGTAAGTGCCCGCCAGTATGTAATGTCCTGTACAATTCCTATGTATGAGCCTGCAGGCTCGTTGGAATTAAGTGAAATAAATGAATGAATGAATGAATGAATGAATGAATGAATATTACATTGAATTAATGCAATTAATGCTGGGAACAGAATATTTTATTATTGTATCAATTATCATTGTATAGAGATTTCACTGTACGTTATTACTCTGAGTTAAACAGTGGCTGAAACTGCACGTTTACAGTAATGAATTGAAAAAAAATCAGCCCAAGTATTCTAATCCACAATTATTTGTTTCTGATTTGTATGTGCATACAGAATCAGCTTGAGCTGTCAGTGAATTATATCAAGAAAAATATCCTAATGACTGAGTTCAAGATTATAATGTAATTCTTAAATTAGCAAACGAGATTTATAAGCTGTAACAAATTTTAGGAGAACAGGGAGCATTCAAGATAAGAAGAGATGAAGATGATTATGCATAGTACACACAGAATTAGTTCTTGATAACATTAGGCATCACCTAGAAAATTTGCCCAGAAAATCTCTTCAGCATCTTTCTCAGCAGTCATGGTTTTCCTACAGCTCTGTCTTGGTGTACAGGGAATGAAGTTTTTGCATTTTTCCAGCAAGACTCTGTGACACTTCATACAGTCAATGCTTCAATATGAACAAGTAAGGAAGTGTCTGATGATAGAATTATCAGTAACAACATCTGGATCACCTGCTCCTCCGATCCAACCCACTTTGATTAATATCTCTGGGGTTCGTTAAGGAGAGAGTGTATAGAACAATTAATTCCATATGTGTACTGAAGAGGATTATCCGTCAAGAAATACATCCAATTTCAGCAAGCGATTAAGAATATGAAGAAAGTGTTGGAATATGAAGGAAAGCAGGGTATGGGTAAGAATACATCTTTTTAACCGATTCCTGTTTTGCAATATTGTTAGCCAATGACTAGTATTGAAGTTATAATTTGATAAAGTGTGGACCCGTGTTGCTGACTGGCCATGAGTACAGGCTGCGTGGTTCACCCTGAATAAAACCACCCATCTTCCCTTTTACTCTACCAAAGATCTTCCCAGCCATAAGGCATGTGCCTGCCTGGTGTCCATCATCGTTAAGGCATCAAGTCTTTGTGGTCTGCCACTGTGGTTAGCTGGTTCAAGTCCTGTTAGCGGAAAAAACATTTCGCCCCCAGAATTGGGCGGCAGGGTAGCAGAGGTGGCCGTATGCAATATGTAATCACTGGATTGGGTGCCAAAAGCCTGGATTCAACTCCAAACCTCTCTGCAGTGTTAATATGGAATGAGGGCATATGACGCTGTTGATGGTGATTCATCCATCAGGTGGAGACATTAAACCTTGAGCAGATCCTTGGTTTTCTTCGACAGGAGTAGGCTATGTGCCAATACCAGGTTTAACCCTCTCCCTACTTCATTATCATCATCCAAAATCCAGGCATGGAAGTCGCCCATGGAACGTCAAAGAGAAAGACCTGAGCCAGGCGAGCCAGACATGGACACTCCTGGCACTAAAAGCCATATGGTAAGTATCCTGTGCATGTCTACACTTTTTTTTTTTTTTTTTTTTTTTTTTTTGGAGTAGGTATGTTGACAAATGGCAGGTGTTTTAAAATAAATAACAAATTCTTCTTAATTGAAGGTTGAAAAAGAAATAATCCTGCAGTTGAATGTCGAGCCTAAACTAACACACAGCTCACCTTGGGTGTGGCGCAGTTACGGCACGTGAACATGATGGCTAGCGTGGCCACCACGAAGTAGACAACACCAAACCTCTGGAGCACACCAAATATCCTTATAGTCTCCAGTCTGCTTCCGTTAATTGTGTTCAGCATGACTCCAAGCAGGAACAAGATGCACGCTCGCTATAATGAAGAAGAGGTATCATATGCTTCATCAAAGTTGCAAATGCTTAAATATTTCGAGAAGAGTTCAAGAAGAAGACTTACGCGCAGCACACTGAAGAACATCTTGCAGCGAGAAACATTCTTCTTTAGCTGCGACGTCACTGAAATGGGAATGCAGACCCCCATGATCCACATAAACCTAGAACACATATTCATGAGACAATACTCCCTTTAAAAAAAGGTACGATTACTCAAATAATTCATTGATAACAGACTTAGTAAGTTATATTACAAGTATGAACTAATGAGCTACACCACCAACATGAGGACGACGAAGACGACGACGACGACAACAACAACAATAATAATAATAATTTGTTTCACATTACACTTCCCCATGAATGATAAACATGAGTTTCGGGTAACTACTTGAGTCACCAGTTTACAACCAAGGTTGTGAGCTCTGGAGAGTTCTTCCAGCCGCCCTTAACCTGGGGTACAGATGCTGACCTAAGGCCGCCCAATCTGGGAACAGACGCCTGGGGAATTTTATGTTCTTCAACCAAGATTCAATTCTTGGAGGTAGCTCATCCACTCTCTCTGCCATTGGGAGATTCTACTCTTCATTCGCCATTGAGACCGTTGACCAGTTTTCACCTAGTAACCCTAGGCAAGGTTTGCCCCTTCCGCCATCTCCACCGTACCGAAGGTCATCTTCTCCGCCGTAGATGCCGTTGAGGACTTCACCTATAACCCAGGCTAAGGGCCCTCCATATTTATGACCCCTGGAGAGAGGGTGTCCCAGTATTTTAAAGCTCCCAGGAATTGGGCTACGCGTTGGTCCGCGGGTTGCATTAGGTATTTCAACCAGCCCTACAAAGTGTAGGGGCCCTCTATCTGCCACCTGGGGACATGCTCTGTAGGGATTGGGTTCCCCTGGTTACTTTCGGAAGTTAACCTCACCCACAAAGGCTGAGGTTATTTCCGTAATAAGTAAACCAAGTCGAACATAATAAAGGAAACTGAGAAGGACCTACGAGAATTCCAAATTACAGAAGAGATGCTTGTAGATGGATCTACAAAGAAAATAACCAAAGATAAAATAAAGAGGTTTCAGGACAGGGTGAAGCCCAAACGACTATACAGAATTTCTGAAGAAAAGAGGAAGGCAAGATCTGAAAAAATGAAAAAGTACTGGGGAGACAGGAAAACACGACTCACTAATCATTGACAGATCTATAGTACCCCAAAGAGTGTGAAACGGACAAGAATAATAATAATAATAATAATAATAATACAGGTAGCAGGTAGGGACCCTCTTCGGAGGCAGCACTACCCAGGGAGTGGCACCCCTACCTATGCGAGTCCCAGAGCACAATGACCCGGTGTGTATCATCTGGTAAGGGTCCCAGCTCAGGGTTGCGAGTGAAGACCTGAACGGAATCTACAGCGGAGAAGTTGAACTTCGGAACGGTGGAGATTGCGGAAGAGGCAGCCCAGTACTCAGGGAATTGTTTGAGTACACTATTTATCAGCAGCGTTTGTCTCCCATGTTAGGGGCGGCTGCAAGGTGCTCGGTCAACGGTCTCGAAGACGGAAGAGGAATCTTAATTCTCAACGGCAATGAGAGCGGAAGAACCTAGTGGAGTAGAGCACGAAAAAATAATCATTTCGGACTTACAATCCGATCTTACTTTGGAAGCTAATTCCTTCCTTCACAAATCACAACTTCATTCGCAAGATGGAAATGTCACTGAAAGAAAGCACTACCCCAGGTGGCAGCTCGGCAGAGAAATCCACCATTGCACTATGCAATGCAATGGGACCTAGGATTCTGGGGAGTCCCAACATCTGCGAGAAAGACGAGTCGGAGCGTCTTGAATCATCTTCCAAACTCAAATTCAAGAAGAACTATTTCATTGGAACAATAAACATCAACTCACTTACCAGAATCGGAAAACAAAAAGAACTAGAAAAGCTTTTGGAAAAAAATCGAATCCAGATCCTAGCTGTACAAGAGACAAGATTCCTGGAAGAAAACATCATAGACATCAACCAATACAGAATATTCAAAGGAAAGCCGGCAATTAGAACAACCACCAATGTGCCTCTGCTTGGAACCTGCTTCTACGTAAACAGGAAGGTAGTAAACAATGTCACAGACTTCACATCAAAATCTGAAAGATTGTCTCTACTAACTACTCGTATTAAATGCAAGAATAAGAGGTACACTCTCATCAACTGTCATGCCCCGATCAACGAAGACAACAAGAAGAACCCACAGAAAGTTGATGACTTCTGGGATCTTCTGGAAACTGAAATCATCCGGATACCCAAGAGCAACATAAAAATCCTGCTGGGAGACTTCAACGCACAGATTGCGAAGGAACGAAAGTACAGAGACATCGTAGGAGAATATCCAGCACATAAGAGGACAAACAAGAATGGGGAAAGGCTCATTGGACTCTGCAAAGCTTTTCAGTTGAAACTTATGTCAACACACTTCAAGAAACTCCCAAGAAAATCAAAGACATGGGTATCTCCGAATCCCGAACTAGGGGAATTCCAATTGGATCACGTAGCGATAACAAGGAAAAACTCAAAGGAGGTGATGAACGTAAAAGTAGGACAAAAGAGAGACCCACCTAAAATAATGAAATACAACACAAACAAAATGAACATCACTGAGGACATCATTAGAAACTTCAGGGACGAAATCCGGACCAGCAGAAAGGGGAACTGGCAAGAACTATGCACAGGAATCAATGAAGCCGCAAAGAAAACACTCGGGCAAGCTAGGAGGAAAAGAGAAATATGGTGGAATGAAGAGTGCGAGGAAGCTCTCAGGAAGAGGTCCGAGAAATGGAGAAAATGGAAATGCTCCAGAGGAAAGGAACAAATGGAACAATTCAGACAACAGAGGAAAGAAACGTCCAGGATATTTCAAAGGACTAAACGATCATTTGAAAGAGCTCAACTGGAAGAGATCCAGACCGACTTTGTCAAGAACAATTCCAGAGACTTTTATCAGACCTTCAAGAGAAAACTCAAAGGATACCAAGCGCCAAGTTTGAGCTTCAGAAACGAACAGGGTAAAATCGGACTGAACAACCAAGAAAACTGTGAGATATTAGCCAGATACTTCCACACTCTCTTGAATTGTCCTTCCCCAACCTCTAAACTAGAATTTCCAGAGATACCAGAGAACTCAGAAGATGACGAACCACCAACAAAGGAAGAAGTCAAGGAAGCTCTTGAAAACCTCAAAAACAACAGGGCAAGTGGAGAGGACTCAATAACGGCAGAAATGTTGAAATGGGCAGAACCGGAAATCTTAGATGATCTTCACCAAATGATCAAGGAAATCTGGGAGAAGGAGACAATCCCAGAAGAATGGAAAACAGCACTTATCCATCCGCTGCATAACAAAGGGGACAAGCAGGATGTCAACAACTATAGGGGCATGTCCCTCTTCCTGATCGCCTATAAAATTATCTCAAAACTGCTTCTTAATAGAATAGAAGCGAATCTGGACCAACAACTAGGGGAATACCAAGCAGGGTTTAGGAAAGGGCGCTCCTGTATCGAACAAATATTCAACCTGAAGTCAATACTCCCCCACAGAATGTTGAGTGGTAAGAAAACTGTGGTGTCGTTTATAGACTTCAAAAAAGTCTTTGATTTGGGCATCTCTCACAATCATTTGAAATCAAGACAGGTGTGAGGCAAGGGTATGGACTATCCCCACTCCTATTCAACTATGTCCTAGAAAAGATAGTGAGAATATGGAACTCAGAACTTGAACATCAAGGGATAATCCCGATCTGTCTAGGGAGAAATTCAGGTGGGATTAAAGTTGACTGCTTGGCTTTTGCTGACGACTTTGCTATACTATCAGAAAGTCCAGAGGTCGCAACCATCCAGATTAACCTCTTGGAAAGTATCGCCAGCCAAATAGGACTGAGGATCTCAGCAGTAAAGACCAAATTCATGACAAACATCAAAGATGGACCAAAATTCCTAGAAACAGAGATAGGACGGATAGAAAGGGTCAAGAAGTTAAAGTACCTTGGTGAGACGATACAGGAGAATGGACTAGAAAAAGCTGCAGTGGAAGATCGGATCTCAAAAATGGAGAGAGCATATATGGCTTGACAAAAAACATCTACAATAAGAAGTGCTTATCTTGGAATTCCAAATTAAAACATTACAACACCGTGGTCAAAATAGAATGCCTGTATGCCAGTGAATGCCTGCCCATGAATTACAAGCTGGAGAAGCTAGAAGTCCTGGAAAGAAGAATCCTCAGAAAAATTATGGGAGCTGTCCAAACTGAAAGCGGATGGAAACTTCAGAGTAACAAAGAAGTTTACCAGAAGGTGGAAAGAATCTCAGAGACCATGAAGAAAAGAAGGCTGGCGTTTCTTGGACATCTATACAGAATGAACGCAAACAGACTTACCAAACAGATATTTGATTACTTCTGGAGAAAAAAGACCACTACAGCATGGATTAAGGAAACGAAAAAGGATATGGAAAGGTTAAGCATCTTGGAAGACCAGCTATTAGAAAGGAATAGGTTTAGGAACACACTGAAGAATTTGGAAGGTGTTCAAGCCGCAGGAAGAACTAGGAAGACCGGAAGAGCCTGGACAGATGAACAACGGAAGCAGGCTAGCGAACGCATGAAGGAGTATTGGACACGGAGAAAACTCCACACGAAGAGAAAGAAATGAAGTTGTAGCGTGATCCTTAGTGGTTCATTCGCTTGTAAAATAATATTATTATTTCAGACTCTTTCAAGATAAAGAAAGGAGTTCGGTAGGGAGATGGGCTCTCGCTCCTGCTCTTCAATTGCGTCCTTGAAAAAGTAATCTGTGAGTGGCGCAATGAAATTAACGATGGGCTTCAAAATGGTGTGAGATTGGGTTACAAGAACATGAACCTTTCAGTTGATTGCCTAGCTTTTGCAGGTGATCTAGCAATTTTCTATGATTCTTTGGACATGGCTACAAAGCAAATTAATCACCTCAAGACACAGGCGGAAAAAGCAGGCCTCCAGATATCTTTGGAGAAAATGCAGTTCAT
The DNA here is from genome assembly GCF_040414725.1 of Anabrus simplex. Classification (NCBI taxonomy): domain Eukaryota; kingdom Metazoa; phylum Arthropoda; class Insecta; order Orthoptera; family Tettigoniidae; genus Anabrus; species Anabrus simplex. The sequence goes on along the minus strand of NC_090272.1, from coordinate 24,420,585 downwards.
AACTAACATCAAGGCAGCACCAAGAGAGCTAAAAGTAAACCAGGTGGCAATCAAACGGACAGATAAGTTCAAGTATCTTGGCGAGTAGAGAGAACCAAACATCTCTGAAAAGGAAGCTTTCGCACCACGCAAGAATAAAATGGAAATGGCTTATCAACTGACCAAAGACATTTACAACAAAAAGTCTATATCCTTGAACGCAAAACTCAGGCATTACTGTACTGTCATAAGACCAGAGGCTTTGTATGCAGCGGAATGCCTTGCTATGAACAAGAAAGACCTGATGGAAAAATTGGAAATCAAAGAGAGAAAGATCTTAAGGAAAATTCTTGGCCCATTTGAAGACAAAGATGAATGTAGACGTTGGCAAAACCACGAACTGTATACTCATGTCCAGAAGATCTGTGATGTCATGCGGAGGAGGAGAATTGCAATTTATGGCCACTTGCTAAGACTGAAACCCACACGACCATCAACCAGATCTTTACCTATTTTTAAGATAAGAAGACCCAGCCAACTTGGTTTAAGGAGGTGGAAAGGTACCTTCAGGAGATGGGGATCACTTATGAAGATATACAAGAACGCAACCCACTCAGGAGAAAACTAAAAGACCACCAGGGTTTTCAAGAAATGCCAAAGTTGAAGACGGGAAAGACGTGAACGGAAGAAAGAAAAGAGCAACACCGGCAATGAATGAAGGAGCACTGGGCAAAGATCAAAGCCCAGAGAAGACAGATGAAATAACGTGGTCCTTAGTAGACCGATGATGATAATAATAATAATAATAATAATAATAATAATAATAATAATAATAATAATAATAATAATAATAATAATAATAAGTTTAGGGGTGAAACCTCAGAGATATTTGAAATTAAAACTGGACTACAGCAGGGAGATGGGCTCTCTTGGCCGAAAAATCAAAACAAATTGCTTGGGTTCCACTGACGATTTAGCATTACTAGCAGTGGACATAAAAGAAGCAAAAACCCAGATATCAGAACTTCAAAACATTGCAAATAAAATTGGCCTCAAAATATCATTTGAAAAAACAGAAATTATGCCCCAGAAACCAACACAACTAAAAGAAGTTACCATAAATGCTAATATATGAAAAACTCTCAATCCAAACAAGAACAAATAGATTAGCTAAAGCACAAAAATTAACATGGGATATCTACAAAAAGAAATGTCTATCAATAAATGCAAAAATAAAACACTACAACACAGTTATAAAACCGGAAGCTACATATGCAGCAGAAACACTTTTTCACCTGAATAAACAATCAAAGACTGACAGACTTCAGAAAATTAAAAGGAGGATTGGAAGAACCTGCATCAACAAAAAATACCAGAAAGATGGACAGTGGTGGTTAATACCTAACAAAGTCATGTACAAAGAGCTAGAACCCATTACAGATACTATGCATAAGAGGAGACTGGGATTCTTTGGACATATCATGAGGATGCAGGATTCGAGGCTTCCGAAACAACTAGTACAACACAATCTCGTATCAAAAAATACCACAACAGGATGTAAATGGATCAGAGAAGTAATAGAGGATCTGATGGAAATATTATATATATATATATTGCGAATGAGCCCATTAGGACTACGCAAAGTACTTAGAGACAGGCATTTGCCTTTCTTTGTGCCCACACTTCCTTCATTCGTTTGCTGTGTGCTTCTTTTCTCTCTTGAGACCATGTTGTTCCGGTCTTCTTCTTTGGTTTTTCCTCTTGGTCAACTTGCCACTTATGAACTTTGGTTCTGAAGATAACCCGGCTTTGGATGTCTTCAGGTGTAATTCCTGCCAGTTTGAGATCCGTTTTAATTTCGCCAATCCATTTTATTGTGTCCGTTTTAGCTTTACTTCGGTTTTCATAAAATTCAACTATTTGCTTGGTAAGTCTATCTGGGTTCATCCTTTTTATATGTCCAAAGAATCTTAATCTGCGTTTTCTGATGTCACTGTGAATGTTAGAAAATTGTTTGATTTCCTGTTTCCCTCTAAGGCGGTACTGTTCATCTACGAGTTTTGGGCCTAAAATTTTTCTAATGATCTTGCGTTCCTTTTTCTGAATATTTTCTAGATCAGTTTTCCTGTTCAAAATTAGTGTCTCTGATCCATAGAGGCATTCTGGTTTAATAACTGTATTATAGTGTCTTAGTTTAGCATGCTTGGAGAGACACTTTTTGTTATAGATATTTTGGGTGAGTCTATACGCAGTTTCCATTTTTTGGCATCTAACTTCATTGGCTTTTGTTTCCATTCCATTCTCCTGAATTATTTCACCGAGATATTTGAATTGCCGGACCCGTTTTATTTTGCCATATTTTGTCTCCATGAATTTAGGGGCTTCTTTGCTGCAGGTCATGTATTCAGTTTTTTCAAACGATATTTGGAGGCCGACTTTTTCCGCTGTTTCTTTCAGGAGTTCGATCTGGTTTATGGCTGTTGAAACGTCACGAGTTAAGATTGCCAGATCGTCCGCAAATGCCAGGCAGTCTACTGCTAATTTGCCCCTACCAAGAGTGATTGGTTGGTCAATCTTGAGGGCAGACTTCTGTTTGCGCCATTCCTGTATTACCTTTTCAAGGACGCAGTTGAAGAGTAGTGGAGAGAGCCCATCTCCCTGTCTTACGCCTGTTTTGATCGGAAAAGGGTCTGAGATTTCCCCCATGAATTTAACCTTAGATTTTGTGTCTGTCAATGTCTCTTTTACAATTGCGAGTGTTTTCCGGTCTAGACCCTGTTCTTTTAATATCTGAAACAGTGATTGACGATCAACTGAATCATAGGCCTTTTTGAAATCAACAAAAGTACAAACTACATTTTTGCTACAAATTCTCTGATGCCTTAGGATTAACTTTAGGTTCAAAATTTGCTCTGGACATGAACGGCCTGGTCTGAAACCTGCTTGATATTCTCCAATTTTTGGTTCTAGTTGCTGTTGGGCTCTATCGAGAAGGCACTGAGATAAAATTTTGTAGGCAACAGATACCAATGAGATTCCTCTGTAGTTATTTACATCTGTTCTGTCTCCTTTCTTATGTAAAGGATGAATGAGTGCACTTTTCCAATCTTCTGGAATTTGTTCTGTTTCCCAAATCTCTTGGATGATACCGGTGAATTCTTTTATAGTATTTGGGCCTGCTGATTTGAGAATTTCTGCTATGATCCCATCCTCACCTGCAGCTTTATTCATTTTAAGTCGTTTTATCTGTCTGGTAATTTCTTCTTCATCCGGTGGTACTGAATTTGGGTTTGTGAAGTCAGGTTCCTGCGGTGGAAATCTTTGTGTTGGCTCTGGGCAGTTAAGCAGTTCTTCAAAATACCTTGCAAGTTCGGTGCAGTTTTCTTGATTGTTCAGTGCAAATTGCCCATTTACTTTCTTAAAGCAAAGGTTTTGTGGCTGATACCCTGTTAGCTTTGTTTTGAAGTTCTTGTAGAAATTTCGTGTGTGGTTTTTTCGAAGTCCTTTTCAATTTCCAGTAGTTGATCTTTCTCGAATTTCCTTTTGGTCTGTCGGATTAATTTCGCTGCCTCTTTCCTGACTGCCAAAAACATTTTGTGATTCTTATCGGTCTTTTTGCTGTTCCACTTATTGTATGCATTCTGCCGGGATTGGATGGCTTGTTCACAGTCCGCGTTCCACCAAGGGTGTTTTTTTCTTTTCTGCAGAGGAATCAGTGTTTGTGCTGTTTCAATTAGTTTGGTCTTGAGTTGCTGCCAATTGTTGGACTGCTTTTTCTCTAATTCTTCGGTGAGAGATGGCTGGATCCGACTGGTATCAAATTTCGGAATTATTTGCTTCCTTCTTCTGATGGAAATAATAATAATATTATTATTATTATTATTATTATTATTATTATTATTATTATTATCAACAACAACAGCTGATAATCTTTTTGATTTCCCCCCTTAAAACACCAACCACCACTATCAACAAAATATAATTTACGTTGATTGGAGGAGAAAAGAAAAAATTCATGAACTCCTTGTATTGCTCCCTCATGGTTCTGATGATTTCTTCTGAGACTTTCTGAGTCTCAGGAACTACGGGGTCCTACCCAGAATCATTAAGAATTTGTGCATAAAAGCATGAATACTTACATTAATGTCTAATTTCCACCTTTACCTTCGAAGTAGTAACTGTGGACTTGAATACAGCATTTCCAACTATTTTCCTATGTTTGGAAGTACAGTATTTGCAGAAGTTTCCTGATTTCAGAGTGTTCAGCATCTCCTGCGATTCCACTTGGATCTCTTCTTAATAAGAGTTTCATTTTAGGGAAGAGATAGAAGTCACAGAGGCGAGCAGAAAGGGTGAAAAGTGGTGGTCGTGTTGTTTCTTATCAAGAAATCTCTCACAATGAGCAAGGTACATGCACGCACATTGTCATGATGCAGTAACTAGTTCCCATTGTTCCATATGTTAGGCACTTTGAGCCTCACTCATTCCCTCAGTCATCTCAAAACATCTGTAAACTTCCCAGAGCTGTGCACAATAACAGTCCACCCAAATGTTTGTCATCTTCCACAGATGCCTGGCCTTCTTTGAAACACTTAAATCTTGGCCACCAAAAGCCTCCTTTAGCATCTTATGGGTTTCAGACACAGTTTTACTGAGCCTGAAGCAAAAATTAATGCAGATTCTTTGTTCCTTGACAACAGCCATTTAGAAATTGATAGAAGCACAAGAAGGTGGTGTAAAAGAATAGCACCAAAACTCAGAAACACAAGTTGACAGACTAACAGTTTAAACATACATCAAGAGGCATCAAGTATCAGAACTTGTTCACGGGGGACATTCATATTCTCAAACTTCTGGGTAGCAACTCGTGAAACACTGGGAATTTTCATGATACTCACCACGGGAAAACAAGATCTGCAACATGCAGCCCATTCCATGTGGCATGCTGAAGAACAGCATAACTGCCAGCTCCATAGTTAACGAAGATCATCAGCACTATACTTATCCTGAAAAAAAAAAAAAAGAAAAAACCACAAGATTAGCATTAGGATTCCTGTAAACATAGGGTAATGGCACTATATATCGAACACCCTTTAAATATCGAACACTTCATACATCTCATTGCAAAATAAGGATATTGAATAAGTTTGCATAACATCTGAGATTTCTAAATTCACCCCTCCAAACTTAGCTTTGTCAATCGATAGGATGAAGTCGTTACCATGTTGGCAAGCACGAGAAAGTCTCAGAACTTGGAGTTGGCGGGATTTCTTCTTAAGAAGGTATCCTTTAAATAATAGGTTGTATTAACATACATACATGTTTATTAATTTCTTGTGTTGTGAGTTTTCACCTATCTTCATATTTATTTCTAAAATAAAATTCTATTCGATATTTGACTCCCATTTTATAAAATCAAAAGGTCGTTCAATAAATGAGGTTCATTTAAGATAAAAACAGCCCTTAATATCGAATGCCACTGAAAATGAATAGGCCGTTTATGATTTTAATTTGTAGTATTGTTTTCTTTAGCGCCAAGTCCAGATTTCTGTGGTTGTGGCTGTAATTTAAGAGGGCCTGAATTTGAACCCTCATTGGGTATAGTTAGATTTCTTTCATGATGTCTTGTGTCTGTTTAATGCCGTACGTTGTGCTAATCACTTTATTTAACAATCCTGTCGCTTTCCAAGTATTCTCGTTGTCGGCAAATAAAGTGGCGGTGACAAGAAGGGACGTGCGGGGGCAGTTGCTCCCCCACTATTTGAAAAAAATGTATTACATTTTAGCTATTTAATACTAGAAAGCAGAAAATTATCGTTTTTGCAGTTCTTGCTTATTTTCCTTAACTACTGCTCAAAGCTTGACAATGGTCAACATTAAGACGTCCAACAGGAAAATATCCCAAAAGCAGTTCAACAGGTTCAGTCCGGTATGATGTCCCAAAGGCAGGCATCTAAAACATACCAGATCCCTTTAACTAACTTAAACGACAAACTATCTGGACGTCAGAAGATTCAGACTGCCCTTGGCTGGAAGCCGTTCCTGAGTCCACGAGAAGAAGAGGCCATTAGTGAATGGGTAATCAACATGGCTAAGAGAGGATTTCCATTGAAGAAAAAGAATTTACTTGACACTGTTTAGAAAATTGTGCAGTCATCAGCAACGAGCAAACCGTTTAACCATGGAAGACCAAGTAAAACCCGGTTTGAGTGTTTTATGGGATGGCATCCTTCCCTGTCTTAGCAGAAGGCTGAAACCATTAGCAAGGGCTGGGATGCTATCTCGGAAGAGAGAATGTGTGGTTGGTTTGCTGGACTGTCGTGCTACCCAGAATCTGAGGATGTAAGATCAATTATGGAAGACCCAAGCAGGATCTTCAATGCAGATGAGAAAAATTTTCTGTTCCATGAGGTTTCAGGAAAGTACCTTGGAGTCAGAGGGGAACAGCTTCAACTTACAGTAACCTCTAAACAGAAGGAAGGCATAACAGTGCTCAGAAATTTCTGTGCCGATGGGCGTTGTGCCCCAGCAACGATCGTCTCCAGCAACATACGACTTGCAACTTATCAAAGATAGTGTACCTGAGCGTTGGATCAATGAGAAAACTGGAAATGGCTGGATGAAGGCCTCAATGTTTCCGAACTTCCTTCAACACTTTAGGTCATGGCTAGAGGTACAGAAAATTACACATCCTGTTACTCTATTTCTTGATGGACACAGGAGTCATTTATCCCTTCAAATCAGTGAATATTGTCATGACTTTAGAATAATATTGTGCTGCCTTTTCTCTAACGCCACCCATCTTCTGCAACCAGCAGATGTGTGGATATTTGTACCTCTAAAGAGCATGGAAAAGTGTTCTTCAAGGCGAGAAAATAAAAACCCTCGGTGCATCAGAAACCAAGGTAAATTTTTCATCCATGTTAAAGGAAGTTTGGGATGATGTTGTTAGGTCAGATATTATGAAAAATGCCTTTCGTAAGTGTGGTCTCTCTCCACTAGATCCCAACGCTGTGGACTATACAAAATGTGTTGCAGATATTTTGAAAACCCCAGGGGGAAGGCAACAGCAAGAGAGGATGAAGGCAGTCCTTCATCCCTTTCCACTTCCAATCAGAAGTTAAAGTTTGTGCTTGATGACCTGGAAGAATTCTTGCTCCTCGTATTCTCGATAAGTTCAATGACAAACTAACGAGAGAAGTACCCCTGCTCGAACGGCTAAAACCGACTGGAACTGCGCTTGACATATGAAGATATATCTGTTCTACTACCCATCAAGGGCATTTATCTGTAAAACCCTGCATCGTGCACAATCAATGTTTGGAAGTTACAGCGTACAAAGATTGCAGAAACACAATTTGCAGCAGAAACTACCATGCAACAGGGACTTCGGACCATAATAGTGACAAGAAACAGATGTGGTGCAGTATCATCTGGCAAAAGGTTGAACACGTGCTTGCAACAAGAACTCTTAACACATGCAGTACCGTGTTGACACAGTCATCTTTCCCACATTAGAAGATGCTGTGTTGTCCTTTATTCGATGTCGAAGTGTAAATCTGGAGTTTTAATGAAGCGATTAAAACACAGCGGAATGGAAGAGCATGCACACTTAAACGAGGGTAACATGTAGACATACTACATTATTACAACATAAAAATAATTTAGAAGCCTCCACCTTATCAATACAATATTTATTTACTATAATGCAGTAAATTCAGTACCGGTTTCGACCCCTATGGGGTCATCCTCAGCTGACACACATTAAAATGGTTTCAAAAACATCACATGTAAGACATTACACCTTCATACAACTGACCCAATTAAACCAAACGTTAAAAAGTTGCTTATTAAAATAGTGAATGGTTCTTTTTCTTTGGCTTAAAAAGAAATGAGGTGATTAGGCATATCACCTGATTGTGCCTAATCTATTGAACATCAAATGAAGTTTACACTTGTTTACACTAGTGTTTGTAAAATTGTTACATATTTACAGCATTTATCGTCTTTAAGAATATGTATACATAAAAAGTTTTAGACCCGATGTAACAGGCTGGTTAAAAATGGATGAAATGGTAAAAACAAGTAAAATGGGTCCATTTTTTGTTCTAATTTGTACTGTTTGTTATTGCTGCATTCTTCTCCTTCTTCTTTTCTAGCCTATTTCAATCCACTGCTGGATATAGGCCTCTTCCATGTGCTTCCATCGTCTTCGGTCTTGAGCCACTTGGAACCAGCGTGTTCCAGCCAACAGCTTTACGTCGTCGAGCCATCTCTTCAGGGGTCTTCCAATGCTTCTCTTGTGTCCCAATGGTCTCCAGTGAACAATCCTAGAGGTCCACCTGTTGTAGTCTTGTCGAGCTACGTGTCCTACCCATTGCCATTTTAGTCTTGCTACTATCTCTAGGATGTCTGTTACATTAGTTCTTCTCCTGATGTCCTCCGAACCTATCTTATCCCTAAGGCTGATCCCTAGCATCTGTCGCTCCATGGCTCGTTGTGTTCGCTGAAGCTTGCGAGCACTTTCCTTCGTCAGAGTCACCGTTTCCAGACCGTAAGTTGTAACTGGCAGCACGCACGTATTGTAAACCTTGGTCTTCAGGTTAATTGGAACATCCTTGTTGGTGAAGATGAATCTTAGTTTTCGGAATGCAGTCCAACTCATACCTATTCTGCGAGGAATTTCTGCACGTTGGTTGTCTTTTCCAAGTTTTATCTTGTGTCCAAGATAGATGTACTCATCGACAGCTTCTATATATTGGTTTCCCATTTTAAGCGGTCGACTCTCTGGGCTTAGTATTTTCGTTTTATTAATGTTCATTTCCAAACCAATCTTAGCAGAAGCAGTTTTTAATTCTTGGATCATGCTTTCTAGCTCATCTAGATTTTCACTAATGAGCACAATGCCATTGGCAAAACGCAGGTGGTTCAAATATAACCCGTTGATTTTTATTCCTTTATTATCCCAATGAAGGGTTTTGAATACATCTTCCAAGGCAAGGGTAAACAGCTTTGGAGAGATTGTGTCACCTTGTCGAACTCCTTTGCCAACTGGGATTTTATTGGCGATGAGGTCTTCGTCCACTCTGACTACCATTGTTGCTTGATCATAAATGTTTTCCAGAAGCTTTATATACCTTGAGTTTATCATGGCATTTTGAAGTGCCTTCATGATTGCCCAGATCTCCACTAAGTCAAAAGCTTTTTTATAATCAATGAAGGCCAGATGAATCTTGATGTTGTACTCAGTGGTTTTCTCAAGAAGAAGATGAATAGTCTGGATGTGTTCAACAGTTGAGAAACCTTTACGAAATCCCGCTTGCTCGGCAGGTTAATAAAAATCCAGTTCTCTTGTGAGGCGGCTGGTTACAATTTTAGTCAGGAGCTTGTAAAGGTGTGATAACAAACTCACAGGACGATAGTTCTCTAAATTTTCCTTATCACCTTTCTTGAAGAGAAGTATCACTTCAGCATTTTTCCAATTTTCTGGTATTCTTCCAGAGTTAATACACTTGTTCATGAGTATTCTCACGGCTTCTAGCAGATCTCTTCCACCTAATTTCAGCATTTCATTCGTTATTTTATCCTCCCCCAGAGGATTTTTTATTCCTTAGTTGTTTAAGAGCATTTTCAATCTCAGCAGTGGTTACTTCCGGTGTTACTTCATGTGTATAATTCTGGGCTAGTTGTTCATCACTGGATGGTTTATTAATGGTTGATGTATACAGCTTGTAGTAGAAATCTCTAATAACTTCAGTAATGTTTTGTCTATCTGTGACTATTTCTCCATTTTGGTTCTTAAGTTTTGTAATTTTTGGTCTTCCTGTAGACATGCTGTTCTTTAAAATCTTCATGTTTTTATTTTCTTCAATTGTCTGTATGATTATTGCTGCATTGTACTTGTAAATTGGTAAGTACATGGTGTATATATGCTAAAGTTGAGGCTTATAATTGCTTTTCATTCGTTCCAATTTTCCTTGACTACCGGTACTGCTAGTATGCAGGTGATGAAGTTATCTTGATATACAGATGTTGTTGTGAAGAATTGCGTGTGCCATTATTAAGTTAAATAGTGCCTATTATGAACTGAATTTCATTTGATATGCCGTACATCTTGAGGTAAGGTTTAAATTATGTCGATGTTAGCCAATGTACATTTGTTCTGGTGATAGCGTGAGGGCTTCTTTTATGTTGTAGAATATGATATGTTGAGTGCTGGCACTGTGTGCGCTGCACGGCTGCACGTCGAGATCTGTTACGTGACGTAACACAATTATAAGCCTCAACTTTAGCATATATACACCGTGTACTTACCAATTTACAAGTACAGTGCAGCAATAACAAACAGTAAGAATTAGAACAAAAATTGGACCCATTTTACTTGTTTTGACCATTTCATCCATTTTTAACCGGCCTGTTACATCGGGTCTAAAATTTTTTATGTCTACATATTCTTAAAGACGATAAATGCTGTAAATATGTAACAATTTTACAAACACTAGTGTAAACAAGTGTAAACTTCATTTGATGTTCAATAGATTAGGCACAATGAGGTGATATGCCTCACATAACAAGTACTTTTTAAGAAAAAGATCCATTTACTATTTTAATAAGCAACTTTTTAACGTTTGGTTTAATTGGGTCAGTTGTATGAAGGTGTAATGTCTTGCATGTGATGTTTTTGAAACCAATTTAATGTGTGTCAGCTGAGGATGACCCCATAGGGGTCGAAACCGGTACTGAATTTACTGCATTATAGTAAATAAATATTGTATTGATAAGGTGGAGGCTTCTAAATTATTTTTATGTTGTAGTAGCAATCAATACGGAAATGAAGCTAATAGATTATGATACTACATTATTTACAATGTTCTCACATTGCAATAGCCCAAAGTCAAATGCCACGGTGATCACATTATCAAACAAAGCAACAGGAACATCCACATCATAACCTGCTCTTTGCCATGCGTATGTTAACATAGGTCTGCATCTCGGTGTAAATAGTTGGTTGTAGATGACGGAGTGAAGACGGATGATGAAGTATCGATCATGTAACGTGGCCTGCGTGGTATCTATTTGCAAACATACAAAATCAACAAGACGTCTGACATAGAGCTTGTATTGCCTAAAAGATATACATCCAGAGTTTGACAGTATTTGGTTGTCTTTGGTGGCAATATCTTTAATGTAATATCTTTATTTGGAAAACATTCTTCAATGATGCAATATTCTTTGTGTCCTGACCAGGAACTGCAAAGTAATAGACCTCCCTCACCAACATGTTCAGCGAGGACTGAATTAAAGAAGCTCTTCATATGTGCTTTAGTCATTTTTCCACTTTTACTCGCTTCAACGTGGATGTTCCATGGACACACTGCTGTCAGTTTCTTTGCAACCTGCGAACCAAACGTTCCATCCTTTTCCTGCAGACAAATGTAAAGCTTGTTCGCTAATTTGCCATTCATGGACACAGCCACATCAATTGTGGTAACTATGCGTAGAACTATGCACAGACTGTACCAGACCAACTGTTGATTTTTCCCATCTACTTGAAAGTGTTCCAGAAGACGTTAGTTCATAAAAAAATTGGCTCTGATCACTATTCCACATGCATTCCTTCATTATATTCTCATCTTGAATAAACATGTTCATGTCTGCCACAAATGTTTTGCTGATTGTGTAATAACATGCTCTTCTTCAATCTCTTTGCGAGCCATGAACGTAGTGATATGTCTAGATGAAATATTATATTTGTCTTTGAAGACCCTGACAAAATGCAAGGAAGCTTTAAAATTGTCCAGAGAAACTGCTCTAGCGGCCTTCAGAGTCCACGCTTGAATGTGCCAGTAGTGGACCACTGATCCATTATCTCTAGCTCTGTCAAATTGTGCTTTTACGGACTCTTTTAAAGCCTTTAATTTTAATGTTTTGTTTCCCTTGAACAGACCTGGGTCTTGCCTTTTGTGCAGCACATAATCTAAAATAACTTAGCAGTTTGATTTTGACCTAATGCAGCTATAACACTTCATTAGTTTCTGATAAGATTTGTAACCATGATTATAATAATCCTTATTAATGTTGTCCAATGTTCGTATCACACTTGTTCGTACAAGTTTTTGCGGTGAAGGAGCAAAATCACTGTCATGTGTAGTTCCTTCCGTTGCTGGATTGTCGGTACGGTTGGAACCCTCATACTCATGTGCTGTTTCCTCTAGACCATCCGTCTCACAGTCACCATTACTCTCCAATGTGTCGGTATGTAGTTCTGTTACAGGTCCATTGTATTTCTGCGTTACGATATCATATGTGCCAACGGCCATAGCCGTGTTGAAACACCGGATCCCGTGAGATCTCCGAAGTTAAGCAAGATTGGGCGTGGTCAAGAGTTGGATGGGTTGCCACGCGCTGTTGGTGGGGAGTAAGGGAATGGAGGAGCGGAAAGGAACTGGCCACCCTACCGCATGTAAACTCCGGCTCAGGAGCACCTCTGCGGAGGTTCGGACCTGCCTTCGGGCAGAATAACCTTTACCTTACCTATATCATATATCATACATGCAAATGACCCATCCTCCACTCCACTTACACACTTACATTTTCACTATCCAGTGTGTAGCGTCAGCATACCTTTTCGCGCAGCAACTTCACATCATTCACAGGGTTGATTGCCTTCCATCTACTCATGTCGAACATTTGTGTGTGCACTATACTACAACAACTGCAACTGACTAACAGGCATTGCGTGTACAGCTCAAAAGCAGCACAGCCTGTGCGCTGATTATCAGATGGCGCTGGCGACCGAACACGTACTTTTACAGATTTTTTAAAAATTTCGTATGGCTATTTCTAGCCGAGTGCAGCCCTTGTGAGGCAGACCCTCCGATGAGGGTGGGCGGCATCTGCCATACGTAGGTAACTGCGTGTTATTGTGGTGGAGGATAGTGTTATGTGTGGTGTGTGAGTTGCAGGGATGTTGGGGACAGCACAAACACCCAGCCCCCGGTCCAATGGAATTAACCAATGAAGGTTAAAATCCCCGACCCGGCCGGGAATCGAACCCGGGACCCTCTGAACCGAAGGCCAGTATGCTGACCATTCAGCCAACGAGTCGGACACTTTTACAGATGAATGGCCTTGATAGGTATTGACATAGGTACAACTGTATACTTTTAGCCCACTTTCTGTTGGTTTTAGCCATTCGAGCCGGGGTACTTCCCTCGTAAGACGTGATGGAATAAAACAGAATGAAGGTGAAACAGATTTGTATACTTATTGTAAAAGTGTTACAACTCGGTACAATGAAACACGTGAAACAATATTGGCTAATCAGAATGAAACAATGACGTACAGTTCATCAGAAAATGATGATGATTAGGGAAGAGATGATTTCACACAGAATGATGTACATTTAGAGATCTTCCTGGTGCTGTCATTTTGAAGAGTGGAGTAAAAGTTCACTAGCCGAAATTATTGAATGAGCATGAAATTGCTTCAGAACTTGCTTGCTCGCCCACCTCAAGTAGTAGCGAGGATTCTTTCAAAGATTTTCTCAAAGTTCCTCATGTACTAGAAAAACCTTACCAGTTTAGATTAAGGAAAACATATGCAATATCTTCAAAGGAGTGCCACGATGAATGGAAGAGAAAGAAAAGAAACAAGGAAAACTAAAGACCTGTGGAATGATAGAGATAAGAAACTAATTTTTGTGTTTCTCAGGATATTTTAATGTTGCCTCCTCCACTTTTGTGATTTATATTTAAGAATCATTCTATTTTGTTCATGTTATTACAATTATATGTCTATAAAGGTATATAGTAATTTACAATAAATATTTCTGTTCAGTATTTAAAACCTTGTCGTTCGATATAAAAAATCATGTTCGATAAATAAATAAGACCTCACTGATCGATATATAATGTAGACCGTTTGAAATATGGAAGATTACAACTGTTGTGTTTAAGGGCACCTCGAGCCTACAAATTATACATTTTAAAAGTCTGAACAGGCTAGTTGCAACCTATGGATGTTCTGTTAAAGTTTTATAATTACTTCAGAGGTATGTTCTTCACTGGAAAAAAATACTGATCAATAATTCATAGAGATAACCTTAAGTGTTCAATATACAGGATGTTAGGTGTATACGTGCAGATATTAAGCTAGTCGGCTAAGAAAAATACATCTCATAATATATGCTATGTACTTTTTACCTTGTCCTATTAGTTTGCCCATAACTGAGCCAAATATTTCAGGAACTAATGTGCTTTGAACGGCCGTAGCAGGATACGCCGGTGATGTCATTCTGTCCAGTAGCCGAGCGGAAGTACAGTAGCCGAGTATAGGGCTTGTTGAACCTGTTTCTTATCGCAGGCCAACACATGTTGTTGTGCACTTCCCCTAAAGGCTTGGCAAGTAGAAGAGGATGACTCACGTGCCAGGTCACTTGCTGTACTCGAAAACCGGTGTAGGGTACTCTGTGTGAAAAGTACACAGAATCCTTACAGTGACGTCGAAGATCCGTACAAGCACATACGTGCGAATCAAGTGTTGTGTATTTGTGTACGATTTTTAAGACGTCAATGGCATTACTCAGTGATCCAAGCTGACAAAATGAAAGAAAATGGTTAATAAGTAAATGAAATATGGGCGCAACATTTCTGTGCTGTTATTGCGACAGTCTACGATGAATTTCTGACAATAGACAATGCGGGTTGTCTATGGTTATTCATAAACTTTTTAGGTCATTGAAAGGACGGTGGACACTGAAAGAAAAGGCTATAAGTATTCAGTGAAATTGTTATTAATGAGACAAATTTCAAAAACCGTAGTTGCATCCATCGTGAACATTGCTCGAAGGAAAAAGACCTACTGTGGAATTGCCGCCGGGCATTTCTAATAGAAGGCTTATTCTTCTTTTTCCTAATCTGTTTACCCTCCAGGGTTGGTGTTTCATGGGACTCAGCAAGGGATCCCACCTCTACCGCCTCAAGGGTAGTGTCCTGGAGCGTGAGACATTGGATCGGGGATACAACTGGGGAGAATGACCAGTACCTCACCCAGGCGGCCTCACCTGCTATGCTGAACAGGGGCCTTGCGGGGGTATGGGAAGATTGGAAAGGATAGACAAGGAAGAGGGAAGGAAGCGGCCGTGGCCTTAAGTTAGGTACCATCCCGGCATTTGCCTGGAGAAGGGGGAACTACGGGAAACAACTTTCAGGATGGCTGAGTTGGGAATCGGACCACCTCTACTCATTTGACCTCCCGAGGCTAAGTGGACCCCGTTCCAGCCCTCGTACCACTTTTCAAATTTCTTGTCAGAGCTGGAAATCGAACCCGAGCTTCGGGGGTGGCAGCTAATCACACTAACCACTGCACCACAGAGGCGGACGGAAGGCTTATTACTGAACAGTAAGTACCGATAGGTAAAATGATGACTGTAATGGACCCGTTTAATTAGAACTTCCGTAAAAGTAATATTACTACTACTACTACTGCTGCTACTACTACTACTACTACTAATAATAATAATAATAATAATAATAATAATAATAATAATATCTTTGCGTTCCACTAACTAATTTGCACGGTTTTCGGAGACGCTGAAATGCCAGAATTTTTTTATCGCAGTATTTTTTAATGCAAATAAATCTACAGACACGAGATTGACGTATTTGAGCACCTTCAAATACCACCGGACTGAGCCAAGACCAAGCCTCCTAAGTTGGGTTCAGAAGGCCAGCACTTTACGCAGTGCTGCACCAATCATCTTGCCGGGCTGAGTGGCTCAGACGGTTGAGGCACTGGCCTTCTGAGTCCAGTCTTGACAAGGTGCTCAAATACGTCAGCCTTGTGTCAGTAGATTTACTGGTACGTGAAGAACTCCTATGGTACTAAATTCCTGCAAATCCGCATCTCCGAAAACCGTGAAAAGTAGTTAGTGGGACGTAAAGCCAATGACATTATTATCATCATCTTACCTGCACAGTTCATAGGGGTATCTTACCTGGAGTTCCTCATAGGTACGTTATTAGAGCTTTCAGAGGACGCTCCGTTTCGACTACGCCGAAACATGTGGTTTTTACACGATGGTCCACCACCTGATATAAGCCGCTTACTGCGTGATCATTTGGATCAGTCCTTTGGTCTATGGCGAATAGGACGACATGGACCCATCAATTGGCCCGCCAGATCTCCAATGGATATTACGGAAGACTGGTTTCGGAGAAGTGATTTTCTTTTGTTAGTTGCTTTACGTCGCACCAACACAGAGAGGTCTTATGGCGACAATCGGACAAGAAAGGCCTAGGAATGGTAAGAAAGTGGTCGTGGCCTTAATTAAGGTTCAACCCCCGCAATGCCTGGTGTGAACTTGGGAAACCACGGAAAACCATCTTCAGGGCTGCCGACATTGGGGTTCGAAGCCCCAATCTCCCGGATGCGAGCTCACAGCTGTGCGCTCCTAACCGTATGGCCAACTCGCCGGGTACGGAGAAGTGAAGCCTGCAGAGTAGTCCAGGGAGGTCACTTGAACAATTGCTACGTGTTTCACATTGGTATGTCAGATGTTACACCATTTCTGCAGTGTATTGAGTTGGGAGTTCAGTTCTCAATCGATGTAGTATTTTGAGTCTCGATAGTTCGATATTCTCATAAATCCGAACAGAAAAATTGAAGTACCGGTAACAAAAATTATAAATCTAGAGTTTCAGTTCGCGATTGCCTTGTACGTGGCGCAAGCTGAACACAACACACGGAAGACGTGCTTGTTAAAACGCCAGATATTGACCTTGAACACAGCATGGCAGTTCTTCATTCTACACTGTACTGGTTTGGGTACATTGCGTGTGTGTGTCTGTTGATGTGCATGTTTGATGTTTATACACAAAACCTGTTTGTCACACTTTGTCCTCTAGTGCTAACCACAATACGAAGATTCACCTGACTCATCGCAAAGAGACCTGGTTCTGGTCTTACGCATACTATCCTGTAGTAAACTACTGCGAGCGATGTAGGCACGGGTGAAGTACATTTCATCTTGTTTCCTCTTACACCACGCATATTTTACTATTTTCTTCCCTGCCTTTCAGCTCCTAATGACTTGTTAATAATAATACCGGTAATGTTATTTGCTTTACGTCCCACTAACTACTCTTACTGTTTCTGGAGGCGCTGAGGTGCTGTAATTTAGTCTCGCAGGAGTTCTTTTTACGCGCCAGTAAATCTACCGACACGAGGCTGACTTATTTGAGCATCTTCGAATACCATCGGACTGAGCCAAGATCGAGCCTGCCAAGTTGGGGTCAGAAGGCCAGCGCCTCAACCGTCTGAGCCACTCTGCCCGGCAGCAAAAAATATTATTATTATTATTATTATTATTATTATTATTATTATTATTATTATTATTATTATTATCGGGCGAGTTGGCCATGCGGTTAGAGACGCATGGCTGAGAGCTTGCATCCCGGAGATAATGGGTTCGAATCCCACTCTCGGCAGCCCAGAAGATGGTTTTCCGTGGTTTCCCATTTTCACACCAGGCAAATGCTAGGGCTGTACCTTAATTAAGGCCACGGCCGCCTCCTTCCAACTCCTAGGCCTTTGATATCCCATCGTCCTATAAGACCTATCTGTATCGGTGCGTCGCACCGACACAGATAGGTTTTATGGCGACAGATATAACTAAGGACTAGGATCGGGAAGGAAGCAACCGTGGTCTTAATTAAGGTACAGCCCTAGCATTTGCCTGGTGTGAACATGAAAAACCACGGAAAATCATCTTTAAAGCTGCCGACAGAGGGATTTGAAGCCAGTACATCCCGAATATTGGATACTGTTCGAACTTTAGCGACTGCTACTATCAAGCTCGGTGATGATTTAAGAGTGGATTTCTGCCGCTGGTTAATTGATTAAGCACTCAATCCAGAATTTCTGTCAAGTGTATTAGTGACACATGAGGCAATTTTTATAGAAGTAGTGTTTAATATTTAGTATACCAAGGCAAGCTCTAGCACCGGCTCTCAATTAATATCTGGATGGATGCAGTGGGAAGTCTGTCTCTTTGACCAATCGTCTTTTTATTAGCGTTATTTTGCTTTACGTCCCACATACTATTTATACCATTTTCTGAGACGCTGAGGTGACGAAATTTCATATCGCAGGAGTTCATTTACGTGCCAGTATTTCTACGACACGAGACCGACGTATGTGTGCCCCATCAAATATCATCAGACTGAGCCAAGATTGAACCTGCCAAGTTGGAGGTCGGAAGATAAGGACCTCAACAGTCTCAGACACTCAGACCGGTACCAATCACCTTACTTGCATAAATTTGATCGGTGTAGCTTTCCTTAGGGTGACGATGGGACGGGAAAGGAAGCGATTGTGGCATTCATGACGTTACAGCCCCAGCATTTGCCTGGTGTGAACATGGAAAACCACGGTAAACCACCTTTAGGGCTGCCGACAGAGGGGTTGGAACCCACTATATCCCACTCATGAGCTGTGGAATATCCCCATTCAATAGGACAAGGCAGTTTCCAGCACCGGTTCTAATTAATATCAGGATAGGTGTAGTTGGAGGTCGGTTACATCTTTTTATTAATGTTATCTTGCTCCTGTACAGTAGATACAGTACGTTACTGGAGCTTTCAGAGGAGGTGTCGCTTCGACTACGCCGAACCACGTGGATTTTACACGATGGTGCAAACATTTCCTCAACGGTAGACAGGACGATGTGGAACTATCAATTGGCCAGCCCTTATTCCAGTGGATTGTTATGCCTGGGGGGACATGAGAAACAAAGTATACCGAACTGAGGTAACCACTTCGGATGACCTCCGTGAACGTATGTTTAAGCACCAGAGGATATTCTGAACCACAGTGGTGTCTTGGCTCGAATGACAAGTTGCTTTACGTCGCACCGACACAGATAGGTATTATAGCGATGACGGGGCAGGTAAGGGTTAGGAGTGGGAGGGAAGCAACCATGGCCTTAATTAAGGTACAGCCCCAGCATTTGCCTCGTGTGAAAATGGGAAACCACGGAAAACCATCTTCAGGGCTACCGACAGTGGGGTACGAACCCACTATCTCCCGAATACTGGATACTGGTAGCACTTGAGCGACTGCAGCTATCGAGCTCGGTGTACCAGTAAATATACCGACACGAGGCTGACGTATTTGAGCACCTTCAAATACCACTGCACGGGGCCAGGTTCGAACATGCGAAGTTGGAGTCAAAAGGCTGGCACCTCAACCGTTTTAGCCACTCAACCAGGCAGGAAGCACGAAATGTAGGTACGTTTAATTTACTTAGTTGTATAATATGTCCATTTTTCGTTTGAAACAAAACGTTCGATGTGCTTCGATAATTCAATTCTGATTCTACTCATATGGATATCCTATGCCATGCATTTGTTCGTTGGCGCAAGGAACTGTCTTCCTTCTTCTACCTTTACGCAATGCACAACGGGGATCGTACCGCATTTCAGGTCCCAACGTGCGTATCCCAACCAATAATTATATCACACGCTCGTACAGGTCGCGCACCGGCACAGGTTTTCAGGTCATTTCCATACTCACTAGACCACAGGGCTGACGACCACAGATATCCCTATCCCCTAAAGGACGTAACAGCAAATGAACCAGTATTAACGCTGAGAATTCAATACATCTCCAGGGTCCGAAACCGATAACTAGTGTTGTCTGAAACCCCTAAGACGGAAACTAAATACTAACAACAACAAACCAGTCTGGCGATAATGTAACGTAACATGTTGTAGACTGGTAACACATAACTTAAATGAAAAAATCTCAATCCAAGTAAGAACAAATAAATTAGCTAAAGCACAAAAATTAACATGGGATATCTACAAAAAGAAATGTCTATCAATAAATACAAAAATAAAACACTGCAACACAGTTATAAAACCGGAAGCTACATATGCAGCAGAAACACTCTTTTACCTGAATAAACAATCGAAGACTGACAGACTTCAGAAAATTGAAAGGAGGATTGGAAGAACCTGTATCAACAAAAAATATCAGAAAGATGGACAGTGGCGGTTAATACCTAACAAAGTCGTGTACAAAGAGCTAGAACCCATTACAGATACTATGCGTAAGAGGAGACTGGGATTCTTTGGACATATCATGAGGATGCAGGACTCGAGACTTCTGAAACAACTAGTACAACACAATCTCGTCTCAAAAAATACCACAACAGGATGTAAATGGATCAGAGAAGTAAGAGAGGATCTGAAGGAAATAGGCCTTACAACAGAAGACACCAAAAATAAGATAAAATTGAATACAAAACTCAAGAATACAAACCTCCGCTTTACCCTTACACAAAACAAACCAACAACACGCACATTTTCAACTGAGGAAAGGGCACGAAGATCGGAGCGTCTGAAGAAGTACTGGGAGGACCGCAAAGCCCGAACAATCCCTTCAAAGAGACCTGAACGACGGACTGACTAAAGTGATCCTATGTGGTCATAAAAGAAGAAGAAGAAGAAGAAGACTGGTAGCCTTCAGCTGTTACCGTAGGTCAGTTGCTCGTAAACATAAAACCAGTTTGGCAAGTATATTACGTAACATCTCGTGGCATGGAATAGGGAGCGCTCAGCTGTCACAGTAGTACATTTGCTCTTAAACATAAACAGAACAGAAACCAGTTTGGCAGGGATGGCGCGTGACTTGCCTGTTATCAAAGGAAAGCTATTCATTCACAAGAACAAGGCATACTACCTATTCTAAAAACATCGTACCCCTTTGCTCTCAAAAATAACTTCCGAGGATTACTAAAAGTTTGATATATAGTGGTTCGTCACATCGTTCTCTATTGCTACAATAAATATCTGCACGTATACACCTAACACTCTGTATAGTGTCACAACTCTGACTTCATGACCCATCACTTACTGTAACTAAATAACAAAACAAACTGTCACCAGTAATAATCAAATGTTTTATTGAGAGAACGTCAGTTTTATGGCATTATTTTCTCATACTCAAAGGTCTGCTGAGAGCAAGAAAGTGAAGAGAAACTTCATACATAGTTCTAAATTCAATTACTATTTTGAATAAGTCAATCTTCACCACTCTTGTTCTTAATTCTAGGAAGTCTTGGAACATTTAGTTTCATTATGTAATAATGATAATGATAAACACATGATTTTAGCTACTTGTCCACTCTTATTGGAGATGAATATATTACATTCTTTGAGTAATTATTGCCATTATGTAGTAGTTTGGGTCATCAGTCCATAGGCAGCTTTCCATATCTGTATAACTGTTGTACCTAGCTTATACCTCTTCTTATCTCACTGTCATTACACTGTCTCAATCTCCCTCTACTTTTCTTATCCTCTATAGTGTCTAGATGTATCAAGGTGTGGCCTATCAATTTTTATGCTTTCCTGGCCCAAGATTCTCAAATAATTCTTCTCTGACCAACTTTTCTTTTTTCTTTCTTAATTTGTGATACCATCTACCCACTTTAATGTCACATTTCAAAAGCTTCTCATATTTTTCTGTCTTTAATAATAATAATAATAATCATCATCATTATGATATGACCTCAGCTACTGTGTGCAGGCATTTTGATTTGATGCCATCTGAACTGCCTGTGCTTCATTTTACTCTGTCAAATGGCAGAGTGTACCAGATCTCTCCTGGGTAATCCGTGGCTGAGTTTTATAAATTAACTTTGTTGAGTAAACACCACCAAATAAGTTACCAGAGGTCTTTTACATGTCAGCATTGTACACCATGGAGTGTATAATGGAGATTTTTCTCTTTTTCAAAAATCGAGCAACCTCTGCCAGGTGAGACTCCACCACCGATCCACAGAGGGAGCTTCTGTTTCACTTTGGTACAGTGCCACACGTCTTTCAAATATGTAGTTTGAGATGAGTAAATTTATTTTTGCACGTAAAACATTGTTTTTCTTGGACTAGTCTGCTATACAGTGAAGTTGTCTTTCTTAGTCATTGTCCATTATTTTCATCTTGTACTTTATCAACATTTGCATTGGTTTGGTCCAAATTATTCTTAATGCAATTAGTGCTCTATCTATTGAGCTATAAGTAGGCCTAATATTTATTTAGTAAATTACTTTCTACATTTTTTACCATGTATGGAATTTTCCTTCGACTGCAAATTTTCCAGAAAAATCAGAAATTAGTAGGTGGTAGAATAGTTCTACCATGCCATCATCCCTATCATATGAACATATAAAAATGTATGCACTTCATTATTTTGGTCATAACTGACTTCCCAAGTAATATTCTGTTTTCATATCTGTTAATTTCCTTTCATGATTCATCTTACCTTTAAATGCCACAGTGTTTACCATTAATGATGTTACATAGCTAAACACTATAGATATGTTCATAATTTTGTAACAACAACAACAACAACAACAACAACAACAACAACAACAACAACAACAACAACAACATCAACAACAACAACAACAACAACAACAACAATAATAATAATAATAATAATAATAATAATAATAATAATAATAATAATAATAATATTCATAATCAGGAGTGAGAAGTGTACTGGAACATAAAATTACAGACTGAGAAAACCCAACAAAAAATGTGTCATAGGTCACGTATCTGATCAACATTGCAACCCCAACTCCTGAGGACATCCAGAAGATGATCAGGGAGAACTCTCCCATGGAATTGATGAACTCTTGAGAAGTGATTCCTAGAGTGAAATGGTTACACTTATTAAGAAATCAGGAGAACGTTGTTCGGAGGATTACTCTGTTTGACTTATCACTCAGCAGGTTACTAAAAAGCATACCCTCTAAAAGTATCGAGGGATTTAACTCTCTTCTTGGCAGCAGGCTGGCCGGCAGCTTTATCTTCAGGTGACCTCATCTCATGACCTATGGGAGAGATGGTGGTGTGCTTGTGATTGCCCCAGCGCCTCACCGCAGCTGCAATCCCGGAGCAGATCACCCACAGCACCAGGAGTCCCAGTACACACAGGAGGAGGGCTGAAAACAAAATGTTACGATAATCAGACACGTGTCATAAGATCAGAACCTTTCAGCTTACTTGAAATGTTAAGGAAAACTAATCTTAAACTTTTAATTACAAATACATTTAAAGTTTTAATTTACTTTTTACATAGATTATATTTTGAATTTTAAAACATTTCTTACTTTTCTACTTTCAGATTAACCTAAGGAAAAGTGAAATTCCAACTACTTATTTTAAGTTTAAAATAACATAATTCTCTCATTAATGAAAAAGATGTCAAGCAGCTGAGAAAGGTACATCACAGACTTATAGAAAGAAGAATTAAAATATTCATGTAACTATCCCAACAAAAAACACAAATGATCTTCTACCAGTGACAGTGGGGATCACTACACTTGACCTGATAGCTGCAGCAAACAAAACATTAAATAGAACTGCATTTTTATTCTGCACGGAACTTAACATTGTTTATCCTACAATACCATCCATAGATAACATTACGCAGTAAGGCACTCGATGAATTTGTTTACTATCTTTATCCTAAGTGTCAGCCATCTTGTTATAATTATGCTGCCATGGAAATCATAAAGAAGACGGGCAGTCTACGTGCTTTCACCGGCATTGCCTAGTGTTACAAGTAACAACTCTCATTACAACTCTCATGGTATTATCCTTGATATCTATGCCTAATTGCCTAGTGTGGCGAGGTCCAGCTGCTGCCCTCTAGGTTCCTGTGGTGGAGGGATGATGTGGTTTTGCCACCAATTTAATGAGGCACTGAAAACATTGCTCAGTGAGAAAGCTCCAGGCATTGAGAATCTATCAATAGAAGCCCTAAAATACGCTGGTGATACATTTTGTGAAAAACTGTACAGACTAATGTAGGAGTAGTCAATCTATATGGAGGATACATGGCCACAAGAATTTCTTAATTTAGTCTTAATATCATTTCTAAAGAAAACCAACAGAAACAAATGCAAACTGCACAGGACGATTAGTTTGATACCACATGCATCCAAGATGGTATTACATATTACAAAGAGAAAGCTAAGGCCAAGTTGTTCATTTCACCATGCATCTTGCCTTAGCACAACATACTGAAGCATTCTCCTCAGCAAACTTCCTGGGCTACATGAGCATTGAATATTCGTGCATATACCACGCATCCTTTTCAATGGACCTTGGTTGTCTGTTCACACGAATGCTGCTTTACATGCACTTGTCAAGTCCGACATCATCCAGTCTGTTTTGGTACTACAAAGAAAGGACATTCAAGAAAGTTCACACCCAATTAACAGTGAGCAATATAATCATGGCCAATTCTGCACATTATATTCCCATTTGAGGGTAGACAGTAATAAATTGATGGCTCATTATCTTCTTTTTCTTCTTCTCTTGAGATAACATTGGATCACTTTAACCAACCCTTTGGGTTGTCGATTTCTTGGCAGGAACTGTCCAAGCCTTGCGAACCTCCCCGTACTTCGTCTTGCCATTTCTGCAGCACCTACTGGGTGAATCGAGTAGCACAGTAGTTGCTGTTGCCAGTCAGAAGCCTGAGGAAAGGAGCAGGGTTGGCTCAATACCGTAAAATGATAGATAAGGAACATCTTGAGGCAACCTCTAAGGCTCAATAACTTAGTTATAATTTTCTCAGAACTTCATCTATCACCAACTCATAAATCACACTGGATCACATCCAGACTTGTAACTTGGGACCTAGTCCCTTGACAATCAACTTTGGAAAGTCTTCAAAGGAATATTCCACCATCTGAACTAAATGCTCAGAGAAGGCTCATTATCATTTATTAAAATATAATTATTATTTCTACATTAAAGCCACATTCATATATTAACAAGTATTTAACAAAAAACAAGCTTTCAGCCAAGAATGCATTGCTCTACTGCACCCTCTTGCTAATCTCCAAGTCCAGCCACCACAAATTTTCACATTGCCTTTCCCTCGTCTTTCTCCTCTTGATATCATGATGGTCTTGCTTTTCTCTACATGGATTTACATATACTTTCCAATTTTCTCATTCAGTGCATCAAAGTTGTTCTCTTACTTCTTTTCTGTTCATTCCCCAGACTACTATATTGTCTGCAAATAGTAATAAATTCTCATATGCTTCCTTTGCCTCCATCAAAATTTCATCCATAACCATTAGAAACAAAAGAAGTGACAGCACATTCTTCTGTCTTAGTCCAGTTTCATTTATAAACCATTCCGTCTTTCCAACAAGAGTCTGTACGCTTCTGACACAACTATTGTACATTGCTTGCACCACTTCTACAGTTTGTGTGGTACCCAGTCTCTTTTTGAGCATGGTTTCCCAAACTTTCTCCCTGGGAACATTAACATATGCCTTTGTTAGATCTATGAATGTGGGGGTGAAGCTGATTCCTGCTCATTGTGCCCCTGCATAAGTAGTCGGAATTGAATTTCCGTTACCTAACTGAATGTCAGTATTCCAGAAACAATACAATTCATTTAAGATGAGTAAGATGTTTTCCAACAATCGGGAAAGGCTTGTATCAGAGCCAATCATTACAATTATTTCTGTAAACATAGAAGGATTATCAATATGTAAAGAAGAGCTATACACAACCTTTGTTATACCCACAAATGTGATTTATTATGTGTTCAGGAAACACATAAGAACATTCATCAATGGCACCCTAAGATCCGAGGAATGAAATTAGTGGCCGAAAGACCTTACGGCCAGTATGGTAGCGCCATCTTTGCCAAACCAGATCTTAAGATTCTTACGATTTCCATCACAGAACAAAATAACGTTGAAATAATTACTGTAGAAGTTAGTAACCTTGTAATTTCCTCTTTTTACAAGCCTCCCAGTGAGGTATTCTCATTTAATCCTCCTGCTAATTTCAGCAGTCAGAAACCATCTGTTATTGTTGGTGATTTTAATAGTCAAAGCACTGTTTAGGGCTATTCTCAAGATGATTCAAATGGAGATGCCGTACTAGAGTGGGCAGAACTGCATCGACTATCCTTGATCCATGATAATAAACTTCCTCCATCTTTTAATAGTGGTAGATGGCAACGTGGACACAACCCTGATCTTATTTTTGTGAGGGAGGAATTAGCTAATAAAAGCATAAAGTCAATTTGTACACCAATTCTTCACATACAACACTGCCCAATTATGTGTCAGTTGGTACCAGCAATCCGCCCACACACCGTGCACTTCAGGTGAAGGTACAATTTCAAGAAGGCAGACAGACTGGCAAAAATTCACCACAATGCTTGATGAGAAGGTTACAACAATTGATCCCGTTCCAGAGGCATATGAAGAGTTCTTGGAAGTTGTCGAGTATTGCTCCAGAAAAGCTATTCCTAGATGATGTAGGACCAGTTACATTCAAGGCCTTACCTCTGAGACATCCACTTTGCTGAAGGAATATCAAGACTTTTTCAAAGAAAGATCCTTTCAGTGGCGAAACTATACACAGCAGACAGCGTGTTATTTCCTCCATTTCAGAATCCAAACATAACCATTGGATTAAATTAATGGAAGAGCTGGATATGGGAAGAAACTATCACAATGCATGGAGGTTACTTAGACACCTCGGTAATGACACAACTAAGACCTTAGTACATAGTAACATTTCTGCAAATCAAATAGCTAGTCAGCTCGTGGAGAGCGTGGAGAGCTGGGAGAGGATCAAAACAAAAAGAAGAAAAGCTGATTAATCAGGAAAACTGCATTCTCTCTAACCGGTTTGCTATGAAAGATCTACACAGAATGCTGAATAAATGCAAAAATGGTAATGTCTTGATGACATTTGTATTGAGCAACTCAAAAGATTTGATCCTGTCAGTAAGCAACAACTGCATCAAATATTGCAAAATCCCTAAACTGTGGAGAAAAGCAAGAGTTATAGCAATACTTAAACCTGGCAAGAACGCAAGTGATCCGAAGAACTACCGACCAATCTCTTTGTTGTGCCAATTATACAAAATCTGAGAAAGAATTATTCTGGACAGACTATCTGAAGTGATAGACCCACTACTCATACCAGAACAAGCCAGCTTTCGACCAGGGAGAAGTTGTACTTCCCAAGTACTGCACCTCACACAATATATCGAAGACGGCAATGAAAACAACAAAGTCACTGGAGTAGTATTTGTTGACTTGACATCAGCCTACGATACAGTTAATCACCATATACTGCTTCGTAACGTGCACAGTATAACTAAGGACTATAAACTCACCCAAATGACTGAGTGCTTTCTACAGAACAGAAGGTTTTTTTGTTGCCTTTTGCTTTCATAGCCCGTACTTATAGACATGATAGTGTATAGGCTTTTGGGCTTATGGCATGTCAAGAAAATAAGGTGAAATTCTTAACGTTTTGCAGAGAACTGTGCTCTGTGTCCTCAGAAGAAATCTCGACTGTCCACGAGAAAGGCTTCTTAAACAATGACACTTCGAATTTGGACGTTATAATAGAAGTGGAAATGGTACGTTCATTCGCCACCAGATGGCCCCCAGAACGTGGCACAATGCTAGAGTTCGAAGCGGAATCTGACTGAACCATCACAATCAGACTAAGTGGTTCAGAAAACGTGTTTGTGTAACATATGACAGGTGTAAGACATAGACACAAGCCTGGAATGAAACATCAGGCGACGAGGAACGTACGAATTTGGAAACACCGAGACAAAATAACAATAACAGAGCCGTTGGGACTGGGGTTCTCTTCTGCCATCTAAACCATTGACCGTGTTCTCCTTTTCTCTAAATTTCTATGGCATTTCCTACACAAAGGCTTCACCTGGTCTCCAAAGAGAGGACCCCTTCGCCTGCAGCCATTGGCCCTGCCTTTGGGTGTCAAGTTTGGTAATGGCCGCTTAACCCTCGGTCAGACAGTCACAGGTAGTACAAGACACACATTGTAGCAGGATGATCCTGACTTGACCTCCTCCTTATCCCTGGATAATTTAAAATTGGAAGCCATAACAACAGAGCAGGCTTCACTGATTAAGGACTATGTATTTATTGTTCAACTCAGAATGGCAAACAATACTCAGCCCCAATTCTGATGTGTAAAGTGGATGTAGAAGCTCCCCAGGTACAGTGGTTCCAGTTTCTGAAGGATACCGTTCCTCAAGCTAATTCTGCAAGCAGAGTTAGTTATGTGCTTGTTGAAGGAGAGTGTCTGGCCAATAGTTACTCCAAGATCGTGGGAATGTGAGGTAAGGGTGTGACATTCAGAGTTACATGAAGAATTGACTGAGCTTGTCTATGGTTTAAGTGGAACAGGTAATCAAGTGACATTCTTTTGATGTTGTTCCATTTCCTTTGGTATTTGTTTTTGCTTGTAATTTCTTTTTGATTTTGTATGTTCTTACCATTTTGTTCAGTCTCCACCCAAGAATGACCACAAAAATCTGTTCAA
Source organism: Anabrus simplex (assembly GCF_040414725.1). Taxonomy (NCBI): domain Eukaryota; kingdom Metazoa; phylum Arthropoda; class Insecta; order Orthoptera; family Tettigoniidae; genus Anabrus; species Anabrus simplex. Next base: position 24,392,179 of record NC_090272.1, on the reverse strand, counting down.
TGTTCTGCTTATTTGGCAGTATTTATGACAAGGCATTCTATATGTTTAGATCCATCTTCTCATATCTTCCATCAAATATTTCGTTGCCATAACTGTGATATGAGAAGATCCCACGGATCCCACCCTGTTCTATCAGTAGACTAACAATAGGCACACTTTACTGCAGTAATGAGACAAATTCTATTTACACTGACTGACAGAGCAAATGCAACACCAAGAAGGAGTGGTTCGAAAGGGATGAAAGTTGGGGAAAAAACAGAGATGGCACGGACGAATAATTGATGTTTATTTCAAACCGATATGCAGGTTACACAATGCGCACGGCATCGACTCAGTAGGATGTAGGACCACCGCGAGCGGCGATGCACGCAGAAACACGTCGAGGTACAGAGTCAATAAGAGTGCGGATGGTGTCCTGAGGGATGGTTCTCCATTCTCTGTCAACCATTTGCCACAGTTGGTCGTCCGTACGAGGCTGGGGCAGAGTTTGCAAACGGCGTCCAATGAGATCCCACACGTGTTCGATTGGTGAGAGATCCGGAGAGTACGCTGGCCACGGAAGCATCTGTACACCTCGTAGAGCCTGTTGGGAGATGCGAGCAGTGTGTGGGCGGGCATTATCCTGCTGAAACAGAGCATTGGGCAGCCCCTGAAGGTACGGGAGTGCCACCGGCCGCAGCACATGCTGCACGTAGCGGTGGGCATTTAACGTGCCTTGAATACGCACTAGAGGTGACGTGGAATCATACGCAATAGCGCCCCAAACCATGATGCCGCGTTGTCTAGCGGTAGGGCACTCCACAGTTACTGCCGGATTTGACCTTTCTCCACGCCGACGCCACACTCGTCTGCGGTGACTATCACTGACAGAACAGAAGCGTGACTCATCGGAGAACACGACGTTCCGCCATTCCCTCATCCAAGTCGCTCTAGCCCGGCACAATGCCAGGCGTGCACGTCTATGCTGTGGAGTCAATGGTAGTCTTCTGAGCGGACGTCGGGAGTGCAGGCCTCCTTCAACCAATCGACGGGAAATTGTTCTGGTCGATATTGGAACAGCCAGGGTGTCTTGCACATGCTGAAGAATGGCGGTTGACGTGGCGTGCGGGGCTGCCACCGCTTGGCGGCGGATGCGCCGATCCTCGCGTGCTGACGTCACTCGGGCTGCGCCTGGACCCCTCGCACGTGCCACATGTTCCTGCGCCAACCATCTTCGCCACAGGCGCTGCACCGTGGACACATCCCTATGGGTATCGGCTGCGATTTGACGAAGCGACCAACCTGCCCTTCTCAGCCCGATCACCATACCCCTCGTAAAGTCGTCTGTCTGCTGGAAATGCCTCCGTTGACGGCGGCCTGGCATTCTTGGCTATACACGTGTCCTGTGGCACACGACAACACGTTCTACAATGACTGTCGGCTGAGAAATCACGGTACGAAGTGGGCCATTCGCCAACGCCGTGTCCCATTTATCGTTCGCTACGTGCGCAGCACAGCGGCGCATTTCACATCATGAGCATACCTCAGTGACGTCAGTCTACCCTGCAATTGGCATAAAGTTCTGACCACTCCTTCTTGGTGTTGCATTTGCTCTGTCAGTCAGTGTATATTGAACTACAAGAGACCAATTGTAACCATGAGCTGTGAAGTGCTGATTCACACTTGGCAGCAGCAGAGTCACAGCTTAGATCACATATATTTCGGGAAGTGATATGATAGTTACAGCTACAATTCTTCTTTCTCCTCCTCTCTCCCTTAATGTGTTTGTTATGGCTAGGAAACTAGTAGAATTTATTGTTTCATTTTCTCCTTCACATGTCTGACTTTATGAAAGATACAAACAATTCCATGAGCCTTAGATGTTAATTTCAGAGCCCGTCCTTCAATTTGATGCCAGTAGAACACCGCAGTATTCGCATCTCTGTTACGTGCAAGTTAACCATGCTTTGGTTTCCTGATCCAACATTCAGAGCCATACAGAAGAGCAGGACGTAGGTCAGATTTAGATGCCTTGACCTTCGATTTCACCAGCATGTGTCTGTAACATAATGACTCCACTTAGAATATGCCATTGCACCCAAATGACACTAATTTTGTGATATTTAATGTCAACATCTGATGTGGCATCAGTAGTGATAACGGATCCTAGATACTTGAATTTCTCTGCCGTCATTAGTGGTTTGCCATCCAAGGAAAAAATACATTGGTACTGTGGTCCAACTTGTTCAGGATTTTCAAAATTACACCACTGATCTCAACATGTTCAATTCTAGTACTGTTTAACATATCTCCAAGACTGTCCTGTCTTGACCTCATCTTGACTCTTACTGATTAAGACAATGTCATCCACGTATAGGATTGTACAAGGGAAGACTGATATCAATTTTTCTGTCGAGTAATTGATGGAAGTATTGAACAGCAGTGGGCTAATCTGTCTGATGACCATGATCGATAAGGAGTTAAGTCAATATCATCTGACACCATGTTTAGCCAGTTAGAGTTCTGCTGGTTGGAAAAAAAAATCACCACTAGAAAGTTACTGGGCATGGTAGAAGAGATGGTGGTATACAATTTCTAATCACTAGATTGCGTGCCAAAAGCCTGGATTCAATTCCAAACCTCTCCACAGTGAGTGCATATGACGTTGTTGATCGTGATTCATCCGTCCGATGATGATGTTAATCAATAGGAGTAGGCTATGTGCCAGCACTGGGTTTCACCCTCTCCCTTCCTACTACTATACGTATGATTCATTTCATCTCTTTAACTGACATCAGGTCATAAAATCATTTCTCTTCATACGCGATGCCACAGAGAAGCGCAATAAGGGTTTGACATACATACATACATACATACATACATACATACATACATACATACATACATACATACATACATACATACATACATACATTGAACAGCAATGGGCCGAGTGCTGATTCTTGTTACATGCCTACTTCAACAGGGAAGCTTTCCGAGATTCCAGATCCACTTTAGATTCTAGTTGTTGATCCGCACATATATCTCTGAGACTTTTTCTACTCAGAAGGCAGCCCAAACAAAATTTCTATTAAATTACTATCGACATTTTACGAAGGCTAACTTCTGCTCTTATTCAGTTAAGAGGACGTGACAACACTAGGATACAGGGAGGCTCTCTTACGGAAGTAAATGTTGACGGGCTCCAGTGCTGTGTCCAGCTCGCAGATTGTCTTCGAAGATCCTCCACCCCCACCGTCGTGGATCCGTAGGTCGTACACTCCAAACTCGCCCAAGTCTGCGTCCATCTCGCAGGCCACACCACTGCACAGACAAAGAAAAAATTATTACAGATCTGCTCTTGTATCAGTAAAATTGTCCAGAACATCAGATGCACATAACATAGCTCAGTCATACCTACTAAGGTCAATATTAAGCTGTCATTTTCAAGAGCAAATATGAAGGTGACACAATCAATTAGGTAAGAAGGCATGTTATTATGTAAATTTACACTACTCTTGCATGCATACATACCTTTAAACAGATTATTTGTACAAATAATACCCATCTAAACCTGTTTTAAATCATGGTCATGGTGAGAAATAGTGGTCATTCGCCTGACGTTGAAACGATGGCTTGCTACAGTATACTGTAGTTTCCTAATCCTCCTTTAAGGAGGACTTGGTGGGTTCTATCTTGGGTCAGTCTGGTAATATTTGAAGGCACTCAAATATGCAACCTTGTATTGTTAGATTTACTGGCAAATAAAACAGAGACAAAATGTCTATGTCTCCAAAAACCATCAAAGTATTCTGTTGGATGTAAAATCAATAAACTGGGTGAGCTAGTGTGTAGCTGTTAGCTTGCATTTGGGAGATGTCAGCAGCCCTCGAAATAATTCTCATTCTCCGTGGTTCACACCATTTTCATTCTTTAAGTCAGTGCAACGTAAAAGAAATAGAAAAGAAAAAATAACATTCATGTATTATTATTATTAATCAGAGAAAGAAATGGAAGAGTTCTGATGCATTACGGAATTGGCAAATGAAAGGGGAGAACCACAACGAGCATGAAAATGAAGGAACCTGCTAGACCTCGCAAACCTGATATCATCGAGGTGGGAAGAGAACAAGAGTGGAAAAAGGGGAAGATGAATGCAAAGAGGCTGGCACAAGTAGAGGGAGCGAGCTACAAGGAGTTCTTTGGCACCAAGTTTTAACTTTATAGGATTCCTGGAAATGCCTCATTAATTCATATCTATTTTCAATAAAAATAATATAATTGGTTTGCTCAGGTTCCTTTGCAGAACGATCAGCATTGAGGCCTTCGGTTCAGGAGGTTCCGGGTTCTATTTCCGGCCGGGTCGGAGATTTTAGTCAATTCTGATTTATTTTTCTGGCTCGGGGAGTAAGATTTTTTACAATTCATTTTACGTCGCACCGGCACAGACAGGTCTTATGGCGACGATGGGATAGGAAACGGCTAGGAGTGGCCTTAATTAAGGTACAGCCCCAGCATTTGCCTGGCCAACACACTCGGTCCTGGTTGTTCGTGTTTGTCCCAACACTCTCCTCTTCAAATTCAGACAACACACCACACTACCAACAACTACAGAAACTGGTAGTAGCGATATTATCCCTCCAGGAAGGTTATTCGGCCGTAAAACCGGTCCAAATCCACATGTACGACGCAGATGTGAGAAAAGCGGTAGAAGAAGAACAACACTGTGCTCGTGCTCCATAAAGTAGTTGTACGAAGTGTCTGGCACGGCTGGCAGGGAGTGAACATCAGGAGCAACTTTCCATCACTGGTCGGTACTTTGACGGAAATCGTTAGGCCTAGTTTGTGTAAGCTGGACGAGAAATAGGCGAACTGTGTTGAATCATAAAGTAATGTCGTTCACTTACGTCTGAATCATTGTGGACGGAGGTAGAATGTTATATGAAGCTGTTCCTATCACTTTGGAGATCCCCCTGTGAGTGGGGCCGGTAAAATAACAGTCACGGTATACCCTGCCCGTCTAAAAGGGGCCTCGGGGGCTCTGAACTTTGGAGTGTGGGTTGGCGACCACGGGGTCCTAAGCATTGTTTCTACTTACTTTTGCCAGCCTCCTCACTTTCATCTATCCTGTCCAACCTCCCTTGGTCAACTCTTGTTCTTTTCCGACCCCGACGGTATTAGAGCAGTCGAGGCCTAGAGGGTCTTTCTTTTTCACGCCGTTCGTAGCCCTTGTCTTTCTTTCGGAATATCGGGTCCCTTCCATATTTTACCGTCTGATTAGTATTATATAGAGGACGGTTGCCTAGTTCTATTTCCCCTTAAAACAATATTCACCACCACTTCACTATGCAGAGGGCTTTTTTTTTTTCAATTGGCTTTATGTCGCACTGACACAGATTGGTTTTTATGGCGACGACGGGATAGGAAGGGGCTGAGTGTGAAGGAAGTGTCCGTGGCCTTAATTAAGGTACAGTCCCAGCATTTGGCTGGTGTGAAGTGGGAAACCTCGGAAAACCATCTTCAGGGCTGCTGACAGTGGGGTTCGAACTTACTATCTCCAGAACGCAAGCTCGCAGCTCCGCGCCCCTAACCGCACAGCCAACTCGCTCGGTGCAGTGCTCGAAAAGAAAAGTAGGTAAAACAGTTTCAAGTGAACGTTGTTGGACAGGTTATAACTCCTCCTTAAACGAAATCACCACCACCACCACCACGACAGCCTATGAGTCAAGGGTTGATGTTTGTAATGCCATCTAATAAAGCATATCTCAAATAACAGTAAATCACTTTTCTTTTCGGCTCGGCGATATTAACGTTTTCATCAAATACAGTAGAGACAATACGCGACACTCGGCGAGATATCGAGGAACAGCTATTAGAGCTCTCTCTAGCGGATTGACCTGAGAACTACTGATTCTGTCATAAGAGCACGTGTATTTGTGTGTGAAGTTTTTGGAGTTATACAGGGTGTTAGGTGTATACGTGCAGATATTTATTGTAGCAATAGAGAAAGATGTGACGAACCACTATATATCAAACTTTTAGTAATCCTCGGAAGTTATTTTCGAGAGCAAAGGGGTATGATGTTTTTAGAATAGGTAGTATGCCTTGTTCTTGTGAATGAATCGCTTTCCTTTGATAACAGGCAAGTCACGCGCCATCCCTGCCAAACTGGTTTCTGTTCTGTGTATGTTTAAGAGCAAATGTACTACTGTGACAGCTGAGCGCTCCCTATTCCATGCCACGAGATGTTACGTAATATACTTGCCAAACTGGTTTTATGTTTACGAGCAACTGACCTACGGTAACAGCTGAAGGCTACCAGTCTACAACATGTTACGTTACATTATCGCCAGACTGGTTTGTTGTTGTTAGTATTTAGTTTCCGTCTTAGGGGTTTCAGACAACACTAGTTATCGGTTTCCGACCCTGGAGATGTATTGAATTCTCAGCGTTAATACTGGTTCATTTGCTGTTACGTCCTTTAGGGGATAGGGATATCTGTGGTCGTCAGCCCTGTGGTCTAGTGAGTATGGAAATGACCTGAAAACCTGTGCCGGTGCGCGACCTGTACGAGCGTGTGATATAATTATTGGTTGGGATACGCACGTCGGGACGTGAAATGCGGTACGATCCCCGTTGTGCATTGCGTAAAGGTAGAAGAAGGAAGACAGTTCCTTGCGCCAACGAACAAATGCATGGCATAGGATATCCATATGAGTAGAATCAGAATTGAATTATCGAAGCACATCGAACGTTTTGTTTCAAACGAAAAATGGACATATTATACAACTAAGTAAATTAAACGTACCTACATTTCGTGCTTCCTGCCTGGTTGAGTGGCTAAAACGGTTGAGGTGCCAGCCTTTTGACTCCAACTTCGCATGTTCGAACCTGGCCCCGTGCAGTGGTATTTGAAGGTGCTCAAATACGTCAGCCTCGTGTCGGTATATTTACTGGTACACCGAGCTCGATAGCTGCAGTCGCTCAAGTGCTACCAGTATCCAGTATTCGGGAGATAGTGGGTTCGTACCCCACTGTCGGTAGCCCTGAAGATGGTTTTCCGTGGTTTCCCATTTTCACACGAGGCAAATGCTGGGGCTGTACCTTAATTAAGGCCATGGTTGCTTCCCTCCCACTCCTAACCCTTACCTGCCCCGTCATCGCTATAATACCTATCTGTGTCGGTGCGACGTAAAGCAACTTGTCATTCGAGCCAAGACACCACTGTGGTTCAGAATATCCTCTGGTGCTTAAACATACGTTCACGGAGGTCATCCGAAGTGGTTACCTCAGTTCGGTATACTTTATTTCTCATGTCCCCCCAGGCATAACAATCCACTGGAATAAGGGCTGGCCAATTGATAGTTCCACATCGTCCTGTCTACCGTTGAGGAAATGTTTGCACCATCGTGTAAAATCCACGTGGTTCGGCGTAGTCGAAGCGACACCTCCTCTGAAAGCTCCAGTAACGTACTGTATCTACTGTACAGGAGCAAGATAACATTAATAAAAAGATGTAACCGACCTCCAACTACACCTATCCTGATATTAATTAGAACCGGTGCTGGAAACTGCCTTGTCCTATTGAATGGGGATATTCCACAGCTCATGAGTGGGATATAGTGGGTTCCAACCCCTCTGTCGGCAGCCCTAAAGGTGGTTTACCGTGGTTTTCCATGTTCACACCAGGCAAATGCTGGGGCTGTAACGTCATGAATGCCACGATCGCTTCCTTTCCCGTCCCATCGTCACCCTAAGGAAAGCTACACCGATCAAATTTATGCAAGTAAGGTGATTGGTACCGGTCTGAGTGTCTGAGACCGTTGAGGTCCTTATCTTCCGACCTCCAACTTGGCAGGTTCAATCTTGGCTCAGTCTGATGATATTTGATGGGGCACACATACGTCAGTCTCGTGTCGTAGAAATACTGGCACGTAAATGAACTCCTGCGATATGAAATTTCGTCACCTCAGCGTCTCAGAAAACGGTATAAATAGTATGTGGGACGTAAAGCAAAATAACGCTAATAAAAAGACGATTGGTCAAAGAGACAGACTTCCCACTGCATCCATCCAGATATTAATTGAGAGCCGGTGCTAGAGCTTGCCTTGGTATACTAAATATTAAACACTCCTTCTATAAAAATTGCCTCATGTGTCACTAATACACTTGACAGAAATTCCGGATTGAGTGCTTAATCAATTAACCAGCGGCAGAAATCCACTCTTAAATCATCACCGAGCTTGATAGTAGCAGTCGCCAAAGTTCGAACAGTATCCAATATTCGGGATGTACTGGCTTCGAATCCCTCTGTCGGCAGCTTTAAAGATGATTTTCCGTGGTTTTTCATGTTCACACCAGGCAAATGCTAGGGCTGTACCTTAATTAAGAGCACGGTTGCTTCCTTCCCGATCCTAGTCCTTAGTTATATCTGTCGCCATAAAACCTATCTGTGTCGGTGCGACGCACCGATACAGATAGGTCTTATAGGACGATGGGATATCAAAGGCCTAGGAGTTGGAAGGAGGCGGCCGTGGCCTTAATTAAGGTACAGCCCTAGCATTTGCCTGGTGTGAAAATGGGAAACCACGGAAAACCATCTTCTGGGCTGCCGAGAGTGGGATTCGAACCCATTATCTCCGGGATGCAAGCTCTCAGCCATGCGTCTCTAACCGCACGGCCAACTCGCCCGATAATAATAATAATAATAATAATAATAATAATAATAATAATAATAATAATAATAATATTTTTTGCTGCCGGGCAGAGTGGCTCAGACGGTTGAGGCGCTGGCCTTCTGACCCCAACTTGGCAGGCTCGATCTTGGCTCAGTCCGATGGTATTCGAAGATGCTCAAATAAGTCAGCCTCGTGTCGGTAGATTTACTGGCGCGTAAAAAGAACTCCTGCGAGACTAAATTACAGCACCTCAGCGCCTCCAGAAACAGTAAGAGTAGTTAGTGGGACGTAAAGCAAATAACATTACCGGTATTATTATTAACAAGTCATTAGGAGCTGAAAGGCAGGGAAGAAAATAGTAAAATATGCGTGGTGTAGGAGGAAACAAGATGAAATGTACTTCACCCGTGCCTACATCGCTCGCAGTAGTTTACTACAGGATAGTATGCGTAAGACCAGAACCAGGTCTCTTTGCGATGAGTCAGGTGTATATTCGTATTGTGGTTAGCACTAGAGGACAAAGTGTGACAAACAGGTTTTGTGTATAAACATCAAACATGCACATCAACAGATACACACACGCAATGTACCCAAACCAGTACAGTGTAGAATGAAGAACTGCCATGCTGTGTTCAAGGTCAATATCTAGCGTCTTAACAAGCACGTCTTCCGTGTGTTGTGTTCAGCTTGCGCCACGTACAAGGCAATCGCGAACTGAAACTCTAGATTTATAATTTTTGTTACCGGTACTTCAATTTTTCTGTTCGGATTTATGAGAATATCGAACTATCGAGACTCAAAATACTACATCGAATGAGAACTGAACTCCCAACTCAATACGCTGCAGAAATGATGTAACATCTGACATACCAATGTGAAACACGTAGCAATTGTTCAAGTGACCTCCCTGGACTACTCTGCAGGCTTCACTTCTCCGTACCCGGCGAGTTGGCCATACGGTTAGGAGCGCACAGCTGTGAGCTCACATCCGGGAGATTGGGGCTTCGAACCCCAATGTCGGCAGCCCTGAAGATGGTTTTCCGTGGTTTCCCAAGTTCACACCAGGCATTGCGGGGGTTGAACCTTAATTAAGGCCACGACCACTTTCTTACCATTCCTAGGCCTTTCTTGTCCGATTGTCGCCATAAGACCTCTCTGTGTTGGTGCGACGTAAAGCAACTAACAAAAGAAAATCACTTCTCCGAAACCAGTCTTCCGTAATATCCATTGGAGATCTGGCGGGCCAATTGATGGGTCCATGTCGTCCTATTCGCCATAGACCAAAGGACTGATCCAAATGATCACGCAGTAAGCGGCTTATATCAGGTGGTGGACCATCGTGTAAAAACCACATGTTTCGGCGTAGTCGAAACGGAGCGTCCTCTGAAAGCTCTAATAACGTACCTATGAGGAACTCCAGGTAAGATACCCCTATGAACTGTGCAGGTAAGATGATGATAATAATGTCATTGGCTTTACGTCCCACTAACTACTTTTCACGGTTTTCGGAGACACGGATTTGCAGGAATTTAGTACCATAGGAGTTCTTCACGTACCAGTAAATCTACTGACACAAGGCTGACGTATTTGAGCACCTTGTCAAGACTGGACTCAGAAGGCCAGTGCCTCAACCGTCTGAGCCACTCAGCCCGGCAAGATGATTGGTGCAGCACTGCGTAAAGTGCTGGCCTTCTGAACCCAACTTAGGAGGCTTGGTCTTGGCTCAGTCCGGTGGTATTTGAAGGTGCTCAAATACGTCAATCTCGTGTCTGTAGATTTATTTGCATTAAAAAATACTGCGATAAAAAAATTCTGGCATTTCAGCGTCTCCGAAAACCGTGCAAATTAGTTAGTGGAACGCAAAGATATTATTATTATTATTATTATTATTATTATTATTATTATTAGTAGTAGTAGTAGTAGTAGCAGCAGTAGTAGTAGTAGTAATATTACTTTTACGGAAGTTCTAATTAAACGGGTCCATTACAGTCATCATTTTACCTATCGGTACTTACTGTTCAGTAATAAGCCTTCCGTCCGCCTCTGTGGTGCAGTGGTTAGTGTGATTAGCTGCCACCCCCGAAGCTCGGGTTCGATTTCCAGCTCTGACAAGAAATTTGAAAAGTGGTACGAGGGCTGGAACGGGGTCCACTTAGCCTCGGGAGGTCAAATGAGTAGAGGTGGTCCGATTCCCAACTCAGCCATCCTGAAAGTTGTTTCCCGTAGTTCCCCCTTCTCCAGGCAAATGCCGGGATGGTACCTAACTTAAGGCCACGGCCGCTTCCTTCCCTCTTCCTTGTCTATCCTTTCCAATCTTCCCATACCCCCGCAAGGCCCCTGTTCAGCATAGCAGGTGAGGCCGCCTGGGTGAGGTACTGGTCATTCTCCCCAGTTGTATCCCCGATCCAATGTCTCACGCTCCAGGACACTACCCTTGAGGCGGTAGAGGTGGGATCCCTTGCTGAGTCCCATGAAAAACCAACCCTGGAGGGTAAACAGATTAGGAAAAAGAAGAATAAGCCTTCTATTAGAAATGCCCGGCGGCAATTCCACAGTAGGTCTTTTTCCTTCGAGCAATGTTCACGATGGATGCAACTACGGTTTTTGAAATTTGTCTCATTAATAACAATTTCACTGAATACTTATAGCCTTTTCTTTCAGTGTCCACCGTCCTTTCAATGACCTAAAAAGTTTATGAATAACCATAGACAACCCGCATTGTCTATTGTCAGAAATTCATCGTAGACTGTCGCAATAACAGCACAGAAATGTTGCGCCCATATTTCATTCACTTATTAACCATTTTCTTTCATTTTGTCAGCTTGGATCACTGAGTAATGCCATTGACGTCTTAAAAATCGTACACAAATACACAACACTTGATTCGCACGTATGTGCTTGTACGGATCTTCGACGTCACTGTAAGGATTCTGTGTACTTTTCACACAGAGTACCCTACACCGGTTTTCGAGTACAGCAAGTGACCTGGCACGTGAGTCATCCTCTTCTACTTGCCAAGCCTTTAGGGGAAGTGCACAACAACATGTGTTGGCCTGCGATAAGAAACAGGTTCAACAAGCCCTATACTCGGCTACTGTACTTCCGCTCGGCTACTGGACAGAATGACATCACCGGCGTATCCTGCTACGGCCGTTCAAAACACATTAGGTCCTGAAATATTTGGCTCAGTTATGGGCAAACTAATAGGACAAGGTAAAAAGTACATAGCATATATTATGAGATGTATTTTTCTTAGCCGACTAGCTTAATATCTGCACGTATACACCTAACATCCTGTATATGCGTTTTCATTGAGGTGACATAATTAAATAGTAGGGTGTGTCATTTCTTGACATCTCCTCTCAACATGAGGGGAAAGGTATGTGCTCTGTTTGGCTGCAGTAACTATGAAGTAGAGAAGAGTCTTTCTTCCGTTTCCCTCGTGACAAGAAAATGTAAGTAATATTTTGTTTGCATATAATATATTCTTCCAGTGACAAAGAGATGTTTATACTGCTTCATAATCCTCTAACCTGCTCGACCCATATTTTAACTGGCTTAAAATATAATACGCATATTTTATTGTATAATGTAGCAGTTAATCTTCAATACCGATGTGTTGTTGTAGGTGTGATCTGTGGGTTTGATTTAATTCAGGAAAATACATATGCATATGAGTGTGGCTGGTTGTGTTCCAAGCTACCCCATTTGGAATGCCGTAATGCGTTGTCAAGCTCTGAAGAAAATATAGGTGATTTAAGAAATGTACATATTTTGTTGAAACAATATGATGATGCAAATTTGATTTACCCTAATGTAATGGCATTATGGCAAGTATTGCTTATAGGGAAAGTTTGAATGTTTTTGAGGCTAAATTTATAGATTTTCTTTCTGTTAGTAGGCTTCAAGTTAAAAGGAAAATTGTCCAGCTCTTAAATGTAAATTCATTGAATCATGTGTGTAAGGAATGTGCCGATATTTTTGTTGACAAGTGTTTTAATATGGTGATACAATGCTTTTAAATGAGAAAAAAGAACAATCTAGCCGTGAACGTTCAGGCAGGAATTCTAAAGCTAAAAACGTAATGCATAAATAAAACATCAAGCCCTTTCACAGCAGTCCATTTCACATCTTGATTATATGTCCAATTTCAGTCTTTAAATAATAACCTGTTAAATAATTCTTAATTCATTTATCCAGAATTGCTTTAGCAACTTTGAAGTTAATATCTTAGTAACACTTTCTTTCTAGACGTAATTTATTTATCCATTTCCGTATATACGCCGGCCCCGTGGTGTAGGGGTGCCTGCCTCTTACCCGGAGGCCCGGGTTCGATTCCAGCCAGGTCAGGGATTTTTACCTGGACCTGAGGGCTGGCTCGAGGCCCACTCAGCCTACGTGATTAGAATTGAGGAGCTATCAGACGGTGAGATAGCGGCCCCGGTCTAGAAAGCCAAGAATAACGGCCGAGAAGATTCGTCGTGCTGACCACACGACACCTCGTAATCTGCAGGCCTTCGGGCTAAGCAGCGGTCGCTTGGTAGGCAAAGGCCCTTCAACGGCTGTAGTGGCATGGGGTTTGGTTTGGTTTTATTTCCGTATTGTACCCGCTCAAAACTTGAGTCCCAACCAGCATTTATCTCAGGGAGTGTTACGGTCCGAATCTATCGCAACTAATACACAATAAAAAATATTTTGAAATGTAAGATCTCCAACTAAATGTAAGGGCGCCATCCAGTCAGTACTACAGGGTTGAACGGGACACTCTAATCTTTAACTTTAGGGCTCATCATCAAACATACAAATTATATATACATATTCAGATCAAAGGGAAATTATGAAGGCTCCGTCCTAGGAATGGGGACGGATATTTAATCGGTCACCAAGGGTTTACTATTCTACAAGAACAAGAACCTGGAACTGTTTCCTTGCAAATGCTAAAGGAGCATTTTATTTAAGTAAACAAATCCTTTTTATACACACAATCAAAATCTGTTGACCCTTGATTTGCCGGTAATTTGGGAAATTATTCCTGAAAAATGATTACATAATATTTATCACTTTTGACCACCCTTCCATTTGGGTGGTGGAACCGTTGATATCTGAAGGTATCAGATTTACCTTCGTTAACACCATGACCATATTTGGTCATGGACCATTTACCTGTTGGCTAAGTGGGCGCGATCACATGGACTATGTTATCGCCTCCACTTTGATTGAGATGAGACCAACCCGGGAAACTACAAACTCTCCCCGGGTTCCTAACCAAGATATGCTAATCGTTAGTTGAAGGAAACGACAAAGCGACTCTAACCTAATGGCCCAGATGTAGGGATTTGCCTTCATTTTACAACTATTAACTTAACTTATTATTCACAACACTTGACATTATTACGTTAATTCGCCAGCTGACTTCCCTAGTATCATTCATCATCAGCATTCAAAATAATAAAATAAAATAAAAATATTAAAAAATATTATTATTATTATTATTATTATTATTATCAACATTATTATTAATAGTGGAAATCGTGATTATCGTAACCCGTAATCATCCTCGCTATAACACTTCAACTTCTCGCTCTTATTATTCTCATCAAAAAAATAAAAATAAAAAGTAGCTTCCTTTTTTATTCTTCTTCTCCTTCTTCAAATATTCTCATTATTATTATTATTATTATTATTAGTTAAAAATCTCAAATTTTTCATTTCGACTCCCAACATCATTATTATGTCCAAAATATAAAAAAGTAAATTCTTCTTCCTCAAAAAAAACTAGCTTTTTTAAAAAATATTATCATTATTAAAGTGGTTTGAAACTTTCAATATTTTCAATTCAATTCCCACCATCATTATTGTTTTCATAAATTAAAAAATTCTTCTTCTTCAAATATTTATAATTATTATTATTATTATTATTATTATTATTATTATTATATTATTATTATTATTATTATTATTATTATTATTATTATTATTATTATTAATTTAAAAAAATTAATTTCGCTTGTTACACGGTAGTCCACTCTTAATATGTTCAACGCATAACCCCTTTTACAATTCCGATTTATTTTGGCACTAATCAATCCAGATATGATTTACTTGGATTATTATTATTATTATTAATATTATTATTCTTTCGAGAATTTTTATGTTTATGCCCCATCTTTATAATTTAGTCACATACGTTCTCTCCCAAACAGAAATAACCAAGATCCGAATTCACATCGGTCGGGACATAATAGTTTTCGAACCCGCAACCTTATATTCGTACTGTCGTTAATTCATGGAGACCATATGCTCCTAAGACAATTCTCAAATCCCATAACACCTCGCAGCTGGGCAAATACCTCCAATCTCTGCAAGTGTTAAATTATTCCTTCCTTTTACATTTTGAAGTCCATTTATCCATCGGAACTCTTCAAAACATTTTCACTAATTAACCCTCACCGGGCGAGTTGGCCGTGCGCGTAGAGGCGCGCGGCTGTGAGCTTGCATCCGGGAGATAGTAGGTTCGAATCCCACTATCGGCAGCCCTGAAAATGGTTTTCCGTGGTTTCCCATTTTCACACCAGGCAAATGCTGGGGCTGTACCTTAATTAAGGCCACGGCCGCTTCCTTCCAACTCCTAAGCCTTTCCTATCCCATCGTTGCCATAAGACCTATCTGTGTCGGCGCGACGTAAAGCCCCTAGCAAAAAATTAACCCTCTGTGTGTGGACTCTATTCTGCCACTCAATACACCGGTATATAAATACAACCTCTATGTGGGCCTTAAGATCCATCTATTTCTTCATCAACATCAGTACAATTCACTTACATTTCGGGCCGGATTTCTGTCCCACAAACTCCAAATCTCAACTTTTGGCTCAAATCACTCTGGGCCTCAAACATAGCGTGACCATATTATCAAAATGCCTATCTCGTTTCTACCAAAATTTATTTATGATTATTATGGAGTCCAAAAAAACGTTAAATCAACAATTAGTGTTAAAATCGGATTCACTACCCAAATTAAATACTCATGCCACATATTATCTCCACATTTAAATTACTTTGATTTGCCATATTCTATCCAACTAGGCCCGTGCCTTTATTCTCAAAGATTATTATTAAACACGCCTTTACACATTACCCAATATTAATTTATTACTCCGACACTTCTACCGATTATTATTATTTTGTCCACTGGCGAACTTCGCGATATTTACAAACAAATCAATGGACTTCATTCCGTCCCACAATAATTTAAATCACTTGGCAACCCTACCTCTGGATTATCTTAACCACATGCCTTAATATCTATAAAAGTTCCGATACTGGAAAAACACTTTGGAAGCACTTCTAAATGAATATTAACATTATCTTTACGTGAAACGTGCTCCATATCATATCAAACAACTCAAGCACTTGAATGAACAACTCAACCCTACTATACTCTATTTAATAATCAAAATTATGATGAGTGCTCGATCTAATCATGTACATATTAATTTGTCCCTTTGTCTATCTATCTTTGAATTTATACGAGCCGGAAACGGCTCGTTTCACAATCAAGTTACCATGATAAAATAATATGATTTCCTCCCCCCTAACGATAGCAATCTACAAATATTTGAAAAGGTTACTCATCTCTGCCATTGTAGTCTGCTAAAACCGGACATGGAGCCTAGCCCCTCCGGTTTTTAGCACTGCATTCCACTGGTATTCATGCCACCTCGAAGAATTCATCCTTGACCCTTTTCAACTTTACACATTTTGAATAAAAACAAATAAAATAACTGTTGCACTTTGGAATAATTTCCACCCTAAATTCTACTCACAAATTTTACACTCTCGGCCTTGTATCTAGCCCACTTAATGCAGATATACATTCTTCATTCCTTTCCCGGACACTAGGAACATGGGATACCTCGGGATCCACTTTACAACGGCCCGTGCGCGCACTTGAATTTCCCGTCTCACGTTCGTGTAGCTGACCAGGTATCAGTTTAGAATCGACTGTTTACTAGGTGACATAAACACTCGTGACCGTTCTCACGTAACGCACTTCCTAATCTGTTGGTAGAATCTCACACTCCGTAAGTTATGCTTTACTGAGTCCTGTCTATTTGAAACACTTCATACTAGTATACTGCTCAAGACTGTAATATGAGCTACATCACGTCATGAATCACTGTACTATGTAACAAAATAATACTTCGAACCCTACTCCACGAGTAAGTACACACACGCATCCCTGGCGTAAACACGGCTCGAACAAATTATCAGAAGTTGTCACGCACCCCAGGCGTGGTATCCGCTCCGACCGCTTTGTCAAAAGTAGTTGTTAGTCCTTATCCACGACCTCATATTTATACTTGTATCCCCTCTCTTCCGAGTTCAGAGGAGGTCATCTTGGGACGCGCAGTCCCGATATCTTCATACGACAATTTGCGGTTTGGCCCGTGGCTTAAATATGATATCCAATGATGTAATTATGTTCTCAAATGCTCTATACCAATTCTCAACTATTATCGTTCGCTGGTAATGGATATATTTGCGAATTTAGCTGCCGTATCCCGGCCTGGGATTTCGCGCTCTTTTGTGGCGTCCTTTGCCTCCAGCCAATCAACGAATAGCGTCCATGAATTCTCAGAATTACACCATGCAATCTCCCGCAATTATTAACTTTTTATAACTTTTATAATATAGTAAGGCTCCTAAATTCCACCTTATTCTGAATTGATAACTCACTCCCTTCTATCAGTTTAATCCGCGGAGTTAGCCTCCCTAGTGCTTCTTACAATACGAAGTTGTCGCCTTGCTTTGGTCAAGTGAATTTTTCCATTGGTCCACCTAAACCACGTGACCGGGAAGGCTCATATTTTTTTCTTCCAGTGCCAACCCTGCGTTCAACTCCCGCTAGTACATGGAGATACCCCTACGTCATTTCTCAGAAATTTGCACCCAGCTGTCTGCGCTGTCGCCACTACCTATTCTGCTCGGGGCTATGAAAACTTTCCGCAACTTGTCAACAACTCGTGCCTTTCTCTTTCCCCTTCGTCACCATTTCTGAGAATTCTAATTCTGCCGTTCATTGTGTTTGTTAATCTCAGCGGAGACAATAGTCTGTCCATGTTTCACCATACCATCTCGGCCTGGCCTGCACTTACTGTATGTACAGTACGATCTTCTCGCTTCTGAAAATGAAATATATATTCCTCCATAAATAATTACAATTGCATGACGCTTATCACACCCCCACCAGGGCGCAGTATATACATTTCCATTGATATTTGAATTTAGCGCGAATTTTTAGGTCAAGCCACTAGGAGCACCACTTGCGACTTGTCTCCCATTTTAACAAGGCTAAATCCGGAAGTGTCGCGTATTGTCTCTACTGTATTTGCTTTCATCCCCCTCCCCCAACCTTTTAGGATTTCATTTTACCCGCACTCGTTCCATCCGTTTTTCTTCTCATTTTGATAGCCATCGTCGTCTTTCTGACCCGAGCTCAGTGGCTCAGACGGTTGAGGCGCTGGTCTTCTGACTTCAACTTGGCAGGTTCGATCCTGGTTCAGCCCGTTCGTATTTGAAGGTGCTCAAATTCGTAAGCCTCGTGTCGGTAGATTTACTAGCACGTAAATGAACTCCTGCGGGACAAAATTCCAGCACCTTGGTGTCTCCGAAACCATCACAAGTAGTTAGTGGGACGTAGAGACAATAACATTATTCTTATTGTTATTTTATTATTATTATTATTATTATTATTATTATTATTATTATTATTATTATTATTATTATTATTATTATTATTATTATTATAAGCTCTGCATTCGGGAGACGAGTGAGGTCGAACCCCAGCATCATCTGTCCTGAGAATGTCCCATTTTCACTTCTAGTCAAATGCCGGGCAGTTCCTATTCACAGGCCAAACCTCCTTACCCTCCGGCCGTAAAATCATGCCATATAATTTCATCTCGCCTCATCTCCGACGACATGCATACGTCTTCCTGATGAATATAAGCGATTTTTGAGGTTATCAACCGCCACCATCGCCAGTTCGCTCGTTACCATGGCGACTGAACAATGTCACCACTACAGCGATGCTCGCTCACCGTTGATGGACTTGATGATAAAAATGTAAATTCCTGAATATCTCCATTGTTATAGCACGCAAGTTAAAATGTACCCATTAAAATTAATTGGAAATAGATTGTCTATAATTATTGTATTGTATGAAAATTCACAGCCTGTTTCTGTCATTCAACCGGGTCAGGAATGGAATGGATGAAGCCCCTATCTAGCGGCAAGGATAGGAATTATACCAGCTGCCGAAGCCTATCGCACTCCTCTGGGGCAATGATTAATCAATGATAGATGAAATGAAATGATATTGGAGAGTGTTGTTGGAATGAAAGATGACAGGTGAACCGGAATACTCGGAGAAAAACCTGTCCCGCCTCCGCTTTGTCCAGCACAAATCTCACATGGAGTGACCGGGATTTGTACCACGGAACCCAGCGGTGAGATGCCGGCGCGCTACCGTCTGAGCCACGGAGGCTTCAATTATTGTTATGTATATGTTCTAAATAGAAGTAACACTATCGAAGATAATTGGACTTATGTGAAACAAGCAACAATCATTAATATTTCCGTTATTATTCCTCGCATGGTAAATGTTCTATGTAAAACTTAGAACACTTTGAAATACCTGTAAAAACATAGGCTATTAGTAACAGAATGACATGTTTCGTTCTGCGGGAACATCCTCAAACCCAACCAAACCAAATCAAACCAATCCCCATGGCGCAAGAGCCCAAAAGTGTCATGGCCTACCAAGCGACCGCTGCTCAGACAAGGCTGTCGTGTGTCCTCTCGGCTGTTATTCTTGGCCTCTATATCATTGTCAGATAGCTCCTCAATTGTAATCACGTAGGTTGAGTGGACTTCGAACCAGCCCTCAGTTCCAGGAAAAAATAAATCCCTGACCTGGCCGGTAATCGAACCCGGGGCTTACGGGTTAGGGGCAGTCACCCTAGCCTTCACCGCGGAGCCAGCACAAGAACATCCTCAGATTCTATCAAATCATTTGTAATCATGCGTATATAATGTGCGTTGCCTAAACTTGTCAATGATTGTGAAGGGGTGATACTATGAACAAGTGGGTTCGAGTCCCACTGTCGGCAGCCCTGAAGATGGTTTTCCGTGGTTTTCCATTTTTACACCAGGCAAATGCCGGGGCTGTACCTTAACTAAGGCCACGGCCGCTTCCTTCCAATTCCTGGCCTTTCCTATCCATCGTCGCCGTAAGACATATCTGTGTTGGTGCGACGTAAAGCAAATAGCTAAAAACTATGAACAAGTGTGACAAAGTCCGATATTGACACTTCAGTATATTTGAGTTTTCTGTACTTAAAATCAGCTTTGGTTTCACGTCCGTTATCTCCAGCGTCCGAGCTTGGACTTATTTCAGATCGCTGGCCTTGATATTGGATTGCTAACACAAACGTGTCTGTAGGGAGGTAGGGAAGGCAGAGAAGAAGACAACTCTGTTCAGCGGACAGACAGATGTACGGCTTTATGTGCCTTAGAAAGTGAATTCATGATCATGATTATTGGAATAAATTAATGTGCAGCAATGAACTACTTTGTGTGACTTTACATTAGTGATAACATAATAGCCTACAAAACGGTCCCGATATTTTTTACAGGTATTTTTTTTGCTAGTTGTTTTACGTCGCACTGACACAGATAGGTCTTACGGCGACGATGGGACAGGAAAGGGCTAGGAGTGGGAAGGAAGCGGCCGTGGCCTTTATTAAGGTACACCCCCAGCATTTGCCTGGTATGAAAATGGGAAACCACGGAAAACCATTTTCAGGGCTGCCGACAGTGGGGTTCGAACCTACTATTTCCCGAATACTGGATACTGGCCGCACTTAAGCGACTGCAGCTATCGAGCTCGGTTACAGGTATGTTATAGTGTTCTATGGTATTTCGTGTTTCGCCAGACTGGAAAAACTTTTATCTTGGTCCCCTCAATATTGCTACACCACAGTAGGGTGGGCACAAACTCGCTTCCCCCAGATTAGTAAGGACAAGTATCAGCGAGCGTTTTGCTTTTGTGTACTAGGACTGGCACTACTGCGTCTCTTAGTGTGGTTTGGACTGGTTAATGGTAACATAGTTTTCGTACGTCCTTTCTTGTTGTTGTTGTTGTTGTTGTTGTTGTTGAACGCCACCTCATTTGGTGTTGTTGTGAGGGTGATCTTGATCAACATTTCGGTGAATGGATTCGTCGCCATGGTACAACAGATTGGCCACCACGTTCATGTGACCTCACCCATTGTGAATTTTTCATGTGGGGTAATGCCAAAGAAAAAGTGTTTTCTGAGAAACCGGAAACAGCTAATAGAACTATCATTCGAGGGATTGGATGCCAATCCTATGTTGTGTTATGATATTTGCAAATCATTGCTGAAGAGATGTACTTGGTACCGGTACATTGAACATGGGGAGGGGGACAGTTTGTAACAGTATTCGAAGTAAAAATGAGAGTCTGAACGGTTTGTCAACTTTAGTCACAGTCACGTAGATTATGTTATTTTATTTCTTCACATATTGGGGAAAGTGACTTTGTACCGAACTTAACTACACGAGTTTACAAAAATTCTGTTCAGCCATTTGCTCGCTTTGTCGGCACAAACAAACAAACATACTGACAGACCGACAAAAATGTATCTGAACGTACTTTCGACTTTTGTACACCGGAGGAAAGAAAATTAATGAAGTACGAATGTTTTTATTGTTTTGTTGTCTTTTTTGCTAGAGGCTTTGCGTCGCACCGACAAAGATTGGTCTTATGGCGACGATGGGATAGAAAGGGCTAGGAGTGGGAAGGAAGGGGCCGTGGCCTTAATTAAGGTACAGCCCCAGCATTTGCCTGGTGTGAAAATGGGAAACTACGGAAAACCATCTTCAGGGCTGCCGACAGTGGGGTTCGAACCAACTATCTCCCGGATGCAAGCTCACAGCTGCGCGCCCCTAACCGCACGGCCAGCTCGCCCGGTGAAGCATGAATGAAGAATCCGAAATGTATAGATTACATTATAATGTCATTTATATATAATTATGTTTTGGGTGGTAGGCTGTTGGAATACTCAGCAATGGCTCATGTAGAACCACTCTCTATGTGTGTCCATCCAAAACAAATAAGAGACCAGAATATTGATCCAACTTACTCTATGTGTTGAGAAAGTTTAAGTCACTGAGAATTGCTGACGGCGTCGATCATATATGCAAACAAGGACATAAACAGAAAAGTGAAAACACCTGTATGAATGATGTGAGAGCTTTAGAACATTAGAGGACATAAAGAGTTTTTGTCTCTTCTTCTTTTCATCACGTTGAATGATGAGATCCAGAGAGACGTACACCAGACTATCGGGAATGAGAAAATGAAAGCTATGCTTTTTGTAGATGGCTTCAAAGAACAACAAGGCCAGGGAGATGTACGAAACCAAAGAAAGCCATCTTCAGAGCTATCGTTTGAGCCAACCACCTCACAAACATTTCCCTCGGTGGATCAGTGTGGAGTGTCGGCCTCCGGAGACCAAGATAGCGGGTTCAAGCCCGACAGAGAGTGTTGGATTTTTGAAAGACGGACAAAAGTCCATTCGACATTCCATGTAAAAGTTCTCTGATGACACATTTGGTGTTTACCGACAAAATTAATTAAAACTCAGTCATAGACTTCCACCGTCTGGTAAGAGTAAAATAGGGCGTCGCGCACAAGCAGCCTAAATGGCGTCAAATTCAAATCCCTGTACACGGCCTATATTTAGTGATGGGCTGCGAGTGGACTCGCGAAGAATCGAGGTACTCGAGTCCGGACTCGAGGCCGAGGGCGCTGCAGCGTTATCTGCGAGCTGTGTATGGAAACAACACGATGCATAATATTGCAGGTAGACCAAGGACAGGTATTGGTTCCGTTTCCCAATAATGCACAATGATGCACTGTACAAACTAATGTTGCGATGCGGTAATGAACATCACTTTAAAGAAGTGTGTACACAGTCACCCTTTGGAACAGTCGTTAATCCCGAAGCATACATACAGTACCTTACCGAAAAAGTAAGTACTATATTATACGGCGGGACAAAATACCGGAGGTGGAAACAATATAATTATGTTATTCTTGGATACCTCACCAAATGCCCAGAGCATTCCTTCAATCAATTTAACGTTGTGGAGTTGAACTAGGACGTGCATTGTTCTACTGCGTAACAAAATATACAGCTGAACATGTACATTGTGCTATATTTACATAAATGTATAGGCCTACACACAAAACCTAATTGTAACGTAAACTAAGGAACGTGCAGACACAGGTGCTTATGTACCACAATATCACCAGCGCACAGCCCGGTTCCATGGCTAAATAGTTAGCGTGCTGGCCTTTGGTCACAGGGGTCCCGGGTTCGATAAGCGGCAGGGCCGCGAATTTTAACCATCATTGGTTAATTTTGCTGGCACGGTGGCTGGGTGTGTGTGTTGTCTTCATCATCATTTCATCCTCATTACGACGCGCAGATCTCCTACGGGCGTCAAATCGAAAGACCTGCATCTGGCGAGCCGAACATGTCCTCGGACACTCCCGGCACTAAAAGCCATACGCCATTTCATTTTATCGGCGCACAGTGTGAAATTTTAGAGATCAGGCAGGAGAAAAGTACATTTTCGACTAATCTTCTATTATAAAGGGCATTATTTGACGCTCTTGACTTCCTTTGGCCAATACCTTAATTTTTCGACGTTTCGGATCCCTTCCATTTCTTCTCCCTGATTAGTGTTATATAGAGGATGATTGCCTAGTTGTACTTCCTCTTCAATCACCACTACCACCACCACCACCCTGGAGGAAGTATGTAATACCTACAATGAATAGTTAAATTATGTTCCTAATCTTCACTCCGTATCTCAAGTTACCAAAGGCTAACCTAATGGGCGATATAACTTAATGCAATGTCCTCATCCCGAGGTGGTGCAGCTCCTTTCAGGAACACTCCCATGTACCATTTGAACCACATACCAGCCCTTCTGACATTCTAAAATTTTTGGCGGTACCGTGAATCGAACCCAGCCCCCAAGAATGGCAGCTAATAACACTAACCGTTACGCTGCAGAGGTACTGTAATGGAAGCGCCCAACTAAATATAGACGAAGGAGACAAAGAAGAATGTCATTGTGTGACAAACTAAACGAATGGCATTTCGAAACAAATCTGTTACGGTCTTACACTCGCGTGTTTCACGTTATGGTCATCATTTACTTGGCTGCTGTAATAGTACTTAATGATTGGGGTATTTATTCCGACTACTCGGCTACAGATCGCAGTTACGGATCGTGACGTCACCGTGGAGACTCGAGTACTCGGAGAGGCTCGATTCTCGCGAGTCCAAGCGTCACTCGCGCACATCACTACCTATATTTGCCTTCCTTTGTGCCTATTTATTTCACTTTTATTGTGGGCTTCCTTTCTAATTTCAGACCAAGTTGCTTCGGTCTTCTTCGCTAGTCAACTTGCCATTATTTTGTGAATTTTGCATCTGAAGATTAGCCGGTTCTGGACATCTGCTAGTGTAATTCCTGCCTGTTTCAGATCAAACCATTTAATTGTCTCTGCTTTAGCTTTACTCCTGTTTTCATAGAATTCGACTATTTGTTTTGTAAGTCTGGGTGCACGTTTTTATGTGTCCTTTTATGTAGCCTGCGTTTTCTAATGTCACTGTGAATATTAGTGTATCATATTATTACTGTGATGAAGAATACTATGTCTACTTCTGCCTCTCACTCAGCTTTAGAAGAACTTCAAGGTTAGGTGTAGTGGCCTTCAGGTCAAAAAAAACCGAGGTTCGACGCCCGGACGAACTGAAGATTCGTTCCTTTGGTCTTACTACACACAACATTTCAAACCCCGTCAGAAAAATGAAATACATCCTTCTCCAAAGGGTTGCCAATAGGAAGGGCATCAGGCCAGTAAAACTAAGCTTAATCCATATATAGTGCTATTTATTTGTTGGCGTACGGCTTTTGGTACCGGTAATGTCCGAGGATAAGTTCGGCTCGCCAGATGAATGGCTTTTGATTTGAACTCCCGCAGGCGACCCGCGCGTCTGATGAGGATGAAATTTTGATGAAGACGACACATGCACCCAGCCCCGTGCCAACGGTTTTAACCAATTATGCTTAAAATTGCCGACCCTGCCAGGAATCGAACCCGACACCTCCGTGATCAAAGGCCAGTACGCTAACAATTTTGCCATGAAGTCGGACATATATAGACATGATGAAGTCGTTCCTAGAATAACGACAACAAAAATTCGGCCATAATACAGTTCTGGCAGACGAAAACAGAACGTCGAAACTGAGATGGAAACATCCTAAATGGTGTCATTTGAAAACGCCTACACAGTGTAGTTGAGACAAATTATAATTATTTATCTACTGCATGGATGTGTGCATGTATACTTGACGATCACCAAGTAGGCCTATCACATTATTTCTATGCTACGTATTTAATATCAGAAAGTAAGGTTCCTCTCTACTACTGGTGCCCTTAAGATCAACGTGAAAAAGACACACTGTTACATGAAATCCTAAATGTCGTGAGGCCTGGTTCAGCCCTTGTGAGACAGACCCTCCGATGAGGGTGGGCGGTGTGTGATGAGCATAGGAAAGTGGGCGTTAATGTGATGGAGCGTATCGTTGTGAGCAGATTGTAGGAGAGTCACGAGCAGCACGAACACCCGGTCCCCGAGTGAGTAAAACTCCACGATTCGATCAGCAATCGAAACTAGGATCCCGAGAACCGAAGGCCAAGACGCTAGTCAGTCAGTCACGGAGACGAACGTTTATATAGTTGATGATCGATGCATGACTTGCGGAAAGCTCTTGGATAATGAGAACGGTGAAACAAATTTAACACCACTTTCTGACCGGGAAGTGCCTCCGTGGCTCAGGTGGCAACGCGCCGGCCTCTCACCGCTGGGTTCCATGGTTCAAATCCCGATCACTCCAAGTGAGATTTGTGCTGGACAAAGCGGAGGGGCGACAGGTTTTTCTCCGGGTACTCCGGTTTTTTCTGTCATAATTCACTCCAGCAACACTCTTCAATATCATTTCATTTCATCTGTCATTCATTAATCATTGCCCCAGAGGAGTGCGACAGGCTTCGGCAGCCGGCTCAATTCCTATCCTCGCCGCTAGATGGGGCTTCATTCATCCCGTACCTAACGCGGTCAAATGACTGGAAACAGGCTGCGGATTTTCATTTCTGACCGGGAAGTCATAGTGTACGGCCAACTTTGAATCAGGAAAAAAAAAACGGGCTTAGTGGTTGGTCCTCTGAGTCCAAGTTCGATCCTCGTTCAATCCGGAGCTATTTTAAGGAGCTCAGATACCCCGTCCTCGTATTAGTAGATTTACCGACTCGTAAAAATAATTCCTGTGTGTCAAAATTAGATAGATAGATAGATAGATAGATAGATAATGCCTTTATTGGTGGCGAAGTTAGGGCTCGAGGCCCTCTCTTACACTTAACCACTAGATGAGTATACATATACATAACTTATAATTTCGAATACAATATAACAAATAATACTAATAGCAATAGCAATAATAATAATAATAATAATAATAATAATAATAATAATAATAATAATAATAATAATAATAATAATAATGAAAGAATCCTTAATTTTAAAATACACAAAATAACGTACTCTTAAATAATGTAACTGCAGTAATCCATTCATTCGTCCCATTCATTCCTTCATTCACTCAACAATTATCCAGCAAGTCAGCGGGATCTACCCAGCAAATGCTCCTGGCAAGCCACTTTAAACTTGCGATGAGAAGGATTTTCTCTAATGTTCGCAGGTAGCGAATTCCATGACCTAGACACAGAGATTATGAAGGAGCGGTTGTACACAGCAGTGCGGTTTACAGGTATGGCAAGAGAGGAACCAGATCTTGTATTGTGTTCATGATAGGACGAGAGGTAAGAAAAAGATGAAGACAGATAGTCGGGAGTATTGTGGAAAGAACTTTGTGCAGAAGTGATAGCATGTGAAGTTCACGGCGCTGGTGCACTCGAAGCCATGACAGCTCCTTATAATAAGGTTATTATTATTATTATTATTAGCGTATGGTAACGTACACAAAACAATACAAAGATTAAATATAAATGAACAGTAAGCACAAACCATTATATACATAATTATAAGATATACACATAACATTGAAAACAATCATGCAAGCAAAAGGGTTCAAAGATTTAGATCCAAATTCTCTAGCCATTGTATGGCCTCAGCAGAAGCCACCACAAAGTCCTGGCTAGATCCAGCGAATGCCCTTCCAATGCATTCGGTGACGATATGGTCGATAGTCTGTTTAACTGCCCCGCAGTCACAGGCTGGGTAAGATCTCATACCCCATTTAAACATCATTGAACCACATCTCCCGTGGTTAGTACGGACTCTGTTGAGGGCTACCCATGTCTTGCGGGGTAAATCAAAGCCAGCTGGAAGATTCTTATAATTGAACAATGCCCGCCATTGAGTCGGAGCTACGCTGTTCCACTCTTGTTGCCAATCTGCTTTTGGATTGAAATCCCTTCTAACAAGTTCCTGTGCTGTTTGAATAGGAGGAGATCTTGATTTGAGGCGGCTGAATCTGACGTTAGCATCTTCATGGATGGGGAGATCAGGATTGGTTAATATCTTGCTGTATTCTCTAAACAAGTTGTTCAATCTTCTAATTCTAGGAGGTTCTATGTGGCTGAGCACTGGCAACCAGAAAAGAGGAGTAGATTTTACTGTGCCACTTATGACACGCATTGTTTCATTCAGGACCGTGTCCACCTTTTTAGCATGAGAGCTGTTGATCCATACCGAAGAACAGTACTCAGCTGTGGAAAGCACCAGCGCCATAGCTGAAGTACGCAAAGTAGATGCAGAGGCTCCCCATGTGGAGCCAGCAAGTTTGTGAATGATGTTGTTGCGTGACCTTAATTTGGCTGCTAGGTTGGTTAGATGTTTCCTGTATGATAGCGTTCGGTCGAGAGTAACTCCAAGATATTTGGGGTTGGCATTGTGAGGGAGAAGACTTCCATTAAGTGATACTTTCAAGGTGATATTCGCTTGCCGGTTATTTAAATAAGGTGATATATGAGCATCATATCGCAGATTAAAGATATATCTTATGCAGCTGTTCAGGCTGTTACGGCATATCTGCGGCTCCGAAAACCTTAAAAAACGCAAGTGGGACGTAAAAACAATATTCTTATCTCGACAGATTATTTGCCACCCGACAAGTCGTAGTCGAGGAGCTAAGTCTTCACGAAACGTAAAGAATTCCCACTCTTTATTTCTCTGACACGGCAAAATCCCAAAAGAGTATCAAAACTCAGCACCGTAATCAGCTGAATGCTGTACTATAAAAACATTAATCCTAGCGTGGGGATACATATTAGCACAATCGATGTGTAGGCTACTACTAAAAAATTACATTTATTCTGTTCTTGATTAGTACATATTGCATATAATGCAATGTGGGTGGCAAAAGAATGCCCTATACCATGAAATAACTGATGAAATAGACATACGCTATTTAAACATACCACGAATCAAGAATTTTTTCTTTCAGTTCGATTTACGTCGCACCGACGCAGGTAGATGTTATGGCGACGATGGGGTAAGAAAGGGCTACGTGTGGGAAGGAAACAGCTGTAGCCTTAACTAAAGTACAGCCCTAGCATATACTTGGTGTGACAATAGGAAAAACCGGGCGAGTTGGCCGCGAGTTCAAGAGCACGCGGCTGTGAGCTTGCATCTGGGAGATAGTGGGTTCAAATCCCACTGTCGGCGGCCCTGAAGATGGTTTTCCGTGGTTTTCCATTTTCACACCAGGCAAATACTGGGGCTGTACCTTAATTATGCCCACGGCCGCTTCTTTCCTACTCCTAGGCCTTTCCCTATCCCATCCTCGCCATAATACCTATCTGTGTCGGTGCGACGTAAAGCAACTAGCAAAAAACAGAAAACTATAGGAAAACACGGAAAACTTTTTCAGGACAGTGGGGTTCTAACTCATTATCTTCCCAATGCAAGCTGACAGCTACGTGAAATCAAGGATAAAGATGTGCAGATATGTTAAATATTTGGCTAAAGTACGTACCTGTAGTTTTCTGCAGGCACAGTAGGGGCAGAACCGTCCGTCATTATCCGCCATTTGTGCCGGTATTGTGTACTCCACTTGAAAGGTTCCTTCACTTCGTCGAGAGCCAAGTGTCTGGAGTATGGGCACTGAAACAGACAAGACACATAATCAACACTGGGACGAATTCACAACAAACTCTCTAAATTAATCCCACCTTCTTTCGTCTACGTTGACAACAGTAAAATTCAGACTCATTAGCCCTTAACTGTATGTCACCAGATACAATTTCCTCGAACCAAATTTGATCCTACCGTGTTGAAAGTACTAATTTACTTAAAATAGCATTCCTAATTAGTTAATTGTCTTCAAACACAGTGTACTGTCGTGAAATTAATCAAACCAAAGGGAATCGATTAAAGTTCCCGGGGCTGATGGCCTAGATGTTAGGCCCCTTTAAACAACAAGCATCATCAACATCATCAAAGTTCCTAGACCCGCGTTGAATTCAAAAAATTCGCTATGCTGTGTGAATGGTGTGTATGCGATGTAAGATCAGGATCCAGAAACTACGAGATGGGTTGGAAGATCAAAGCTAAGGTAGCTCAAGTCAGTGGAGAAGATCTGAAACTCATGGATTTAAGGAACTGCAGAAGGAAGACCCGAGATCGTAATGACTGGAAAAACACTTTGAAAAAAGACCAAGTTTCAACGCGGATTGAGGACTTGCCATAGTCTTTTTAACATATCTTTATAGAAGCTGCAATATATGTGTTTGAATAAAAAACCAGCAGTTAAAGTGAACGGAAGGATTATTCAGTGTGTCATATATACAAATGACTATCCAACAATAAAACACCCATGGAGAGAAATCTGTACACCCTCCCAGCTATCCTAAAAGATGTCAAAATAAATATACATTTAAAACCGCTAGTGGCTTTACGTCGCACCGACACAGATAGGTCTTATGGCGACGATGGGACAGGGAAGGGCTAGGAGTGGGAAGGAAGCGGTAGTGGCCTTAATTAAGGTACAGCCCCAGCATTTGCCTGGTGTGAAAATGGGAAACCTCGGAAAACGATCTTCAGGGCTGCCGACAGTGGGATTCGAACCCACTATCTCCCGGATGCAAGCTCACAGTTGCGCGCCCCTAACCGCACAGCCAACTCGCCCGGTCATTTAAAACTAAACTCATGATCAAGCGAGAGTTTTTCAAAGAGTACAGTTGTACATTTGACCTCAGGCGATATTCGCCCGCAGAATTTTCACGTGGGCCGTGAATATTTCGTGAGAATTTCCTCCCTTTAATTTGGATTCTATCTCACCGTGATGAGTGAGGGCCAAAACGATTTTATTATTATTAATCACGATTTTGAGAGAGTCTATTCATCATTCCTCACAATGCAGGTTATCTGAAATATGTCAAGTTTTCCCTTTTTTCGGAGTGTTTTGTTATTTCCGGTTGGAATCTGTAGGGGCTGAACGGCTAAACGTCTGTATGGTAACGTAGCGCGCAAAAACACGCGAACTGCTTTTCATTCCCGTTGAATTCAACATTCACCAGTTGCATTGCCTTTCACTGCCCCTATCAACAGCCATCTTGTATGGCGGTACAAGGCGATAATAAGAAAGAAACAGGAAGTGCCTGGTCCATAAATAAGAAAACAACACAACTTGCTGACAACAGGTTCTTGATCGAGCCCCGAGAAGTCAGCACGCGTTGGTCTGGTGATTATTTTTCTATTGCAAAGTTTTGCACTTATAAAACGAACAAGAAAAGAACTCCAACTCTTGCAACAGGGTTGCATTCCCTGGTACACCCTGACTGCCGTAAAGGGCGACTAAACGGGGGATCCCAGGGGCTTTGAGCTTAGGAGTGTGTGTTAGCGACCACGAGACTCTTAGCTGAGTCCTGGCATTGCTTCTACTTACTTGTGTGAGGGTCCTCGCTTTCAAGCAAACTTACTCGAGATCAACTCTTGTTGTCTTCCGACCCCGACCAGTATTAGGTTTGCGAGGTCTTGGGAGTCTTTCATTTTCACGCCCTTCGTGGTCCTAAGCTTTCTTTTGCCGACACCTTTATTCTTCCAAGTGTCGGACCTTTTCTATTTCTATTATAAGTTTTGTATTTTATTTTTACATTTTGTACCGGGCTGAGTGGCTCAACTTGGCAGGTTCGATCCTGGCTCAGTCCGGTGATATTTGCAGGTGCTCAAATACATCAGCCTCGTGTCGGTAGATTTACTGGCACGTAAAAGAACTCCTGCGGGACAAAATTCCAGCACCTCGGCGTCTCCGAAAACCGTAAAAGAGTAGTTAGTGGGACGTATAGCAAATAACATTAAATTATTATTATTTACAATTTGCTTCACGTCGCGCCAACATGGCGACCCACTATCTCCCGGATGCAAGCTCACAGTAGCGCGCCGCATGGCCAGAGGATGGTAGCCAACTCGTACTTTTCCATAAACAACAATCACCACCGCCGATGAGATAAATCTGCGGCTCCTTGCCTAGCTGGTCAGCGTACTGGCCTTCGTTTCAGAGGACCCTGGGTCGAGGATTTTAAATATATATGGTTGATTCCACTTGCTCGGCGTTTGTGTTCGTCTTGATACACTTCCCTTTTTCACATACAATACACCACGCCATTGCCGCCGCATAAAGACGCAATAGTGAATACATAAGAGTTGGCGAGAGAAAGAGCATCTGGCCGTTAAACTAGACTAAATCACAGCAAGTGTCGAACCCAAAAATTAGTAAAAAGCCAGGAAGAAGAAGGGATGAGGTGAATATTCTTGGCTTGAATTAGTACTCAATTATTTTGAGTTATTAGATTACGTACATGTCACGGAGAATGAGCGCCGCTAACGCAGTCAATCCCGGTGAAAAACGAACTAAAGTTTTGGTGCCTCTTCTTTGTTTTATTAAAACTCCCTTTCGTATTCAATCGTCAGTTTTAACAACCCCAAATTGCATTGCCTTTCTCATAGCTTCGGTCACCAGATTGCAAATATCAGGCTATGTTGACTCGAATGCCCATATTGACATAGGATTTATATTATTATTAATAATAATAATAATAATAATAATAATAATAATAATAACCAGAGCGGGTGGCCGCGTGTATTAACGCGCCACGACAATGGAGCAAAGCTCTACATTCGGGAGACGCGTGGGTTCGAACCCCACCATCGGCTGTCCTGAAAACTGTTTTTTGATTATTCCTATTTTCACATTCAGCCAAATGCCGCGTCAGTTACTACTCATACGCCACATCCGTTTCCGTCCACCTCCTTACGCAATTTCCATCCACCATCATTCATTTCATGTTCATCAGCTCCCCAATAGAGGTTGGCGTGTGGAAGAGCATCCGGCCGTAAAACCATGCCATATAAATTCATCTCACCTCATCCCCGACCCTGCGTCAGGAAACGGGTCTAAGAGGTAGACATATGATTATTATCATCGTAAATCACATACTCTGTTGTGCGTGAAACTGTAGCACAAAACGAAATGCTATCACTCCTTGTTTTTATTATTATTATTATTATTATTATTATTATTATTATTATTATTATTATTATTTAATCGAATAGCACTTTTACAGAGCACGTTAAATCAATACTTCAATTCTTGCTATATTCCTTCTTCCTCTCCGCCCACTTTCCGGAGCTGTTGTATGTTATGCGGCTGCTTTCTCGCTGGTTGTACTTAAAGCTGATGCACCGTGCTTCCCTACGGAATTCTCAGAAACGACCTTCTGGTTTTCCCAACTGAAGTCAACATAGGTCATTAGGCCTACAATGACGTCAGTAGGAATGTAGCGATTAAAAGAAATGTTATCATATAAAGTACTCGATAAAAAACACACATTTTCTCACTTTTAATGGTGCTGATCTAACAGTCCGAAGTTCCAGAGCTGAAGTGACCAGGCCGCAGACTGCCGTGAACACTCTTCTGCCATTATTCCGTTAAATGTGCACATTGCTTATTCCAATCAGTGCCTCAGAGCAGGGATTGAATAGCTGGAATACCATATGAACCAGTGTGTTAAGTACCAGTAGTATCAGGAAATTTATGAACCTGAGGAATGGCATGCTAAAGAGAGAGGGAGAGACATCTAATTCCACAGCTACTTCCCGCCAATATTCAGGCAGCCTGTTATACTCGGTACGCAACAGTAACTTCTTATATCGGAGATGAGTGGCAGCAGAATACACAAAGCACATCACAACAAACAATGGTCAATGTAATGTTACTGTTGATCAATTTTATGAGCCTTCTATATTGTAGGCCTTCACGTTTAGATTTCTTTCGACTCTGTGATATTAGGGCATCTTATAAAATTATTTATAGCGTTGACTGTAGTTCATTATTCCCCGACTTTACATACAAATTTTCATTAAAATCGGTTTACCCATTTCCTCGTGGCTCTGCGCGATCGGAAATTTAATAACACTATATAACTTCAGTTATGTAGTGTTTGTCGATAGGACCACTAATAAAATATTTGATAATTAAATGTTAGGCCATCCCCTAAACCACCATTTCACTCAGCGTGTATACATTTATTTATGGCCTAGATTGTACCGACTTATTCCCCGACTTTGCATACCGATTTTCATTAAATTCTCTTCAGCCGTTTTCTCGTGATGCGAATACAGACAGACAGACAGACAGACAGACAGACAGACAGACAGACAGACAGACAGACAGACAGACAGACAGACAGACAGACAGACAAAACTTAGGGAAAATTAAGAAGTGAATTTCCTTGTTACTGCGGACACGGCCGATACAGAAATACCATTCTTTTTTTAATTCTCAGCAATACGCATGGTGTGTATTATATTCTCCACATGTACGTAGATTTCTTTGTTAGATCGTGGTCTGTTACATTCTGTTTCTGTTGTCCTTGGACCAAGAATGCTTCTAACCAGTCTTCTTTATATGTTCATAATTTTTGTTTATTTCACCTCTCTAGATTAGTTTTAGTGTTTCGGCTCCTCACCACGTATTATTATTATTATTATTATTATTATTATTATTATTATTATTATTATTATTATTATTATTATTATTATTATTATTATTATTTCTTCTACCGGTTTTCCCACACCTGTGGGTTCGCGGGTGCGAACAGTGTCGCACATATGGAATTGGCCGTGTTTTAAGGACGGATGCCCTTCCTGACGCCAACCCTATACGAGGGATGTACTCACTATTGCGTGTTTCTATAGTGGTTGGTAGTGTGTTATGAGGACTGTGGTGGGACCAACACAAACTCCAAGTCCCCGAGCCACAAGAATTAATACAGCAAGAATAATCCGAAACACACAGCCATTATTGGGACTGCATCAACGTCCACTTATGGCCGTGGCGAGAGGACACAGGCTCCCGGTAAATGACAGTGAAAGCCACCAGTGGCTGTTTCTGACAGCCAGCAGTCAGTGTAGCTTGAAGGGTCTGTTAGTGTATGCATTTCAGAGGGATTGGTTGACTGAGACGTATAGTTTCTTTCAGCTTCGCGAGGAAAGCAGCAGGAAATCACATCAATTGTCATTTCGCTAGTTTGTCGGGCTGAGTGGCTCAGACGGTTAAGGCGCTGGCGTTCTAACCCCAACTTGGCAGGTTCGATCCTGGCTCAGTCCGGTGGTATTTGAAGGTGCTCAAATACGACAGCCCCGTGTCGGTAGATTTACTGGCACGTAAAAGAATTCCTGCGGGACTAAATTCCGGCACCTCGGCGTCTCCAAAGACCTTAAAAAGTAGTTAGTGGGACGTAAAGCAAATAACATCATCATCATTTTGCTAGTTTGTTCGTCAGTAACGCCTAACGTTTTTACGACAGCTGATGGTGGAGTTTTTGAGATCCAAACAGCGTTAGGGCTCTCAATTAAACCATACTAACCTACGTTTTATCATAGCTGACCAGTTTATACTCAAATTGAGTTGAGGTCGACAGTCTTTTCCCATGCTACACATGCCTTCGTTATATTGTACGTATAGTTCTGTCCTAGGTATACCCATTCACCGATCTATCGAGAACCGCAAGTCATTTGTCGCCTCCGTCAGTCACACCTAGATTCTTACAGTATATACAAGAACCAACTTAAAATCGATCATTTTTAGAACATCGCAATGTTGGAAGATTTAATTTCTTCAGCTTGATGCCAGATATTTGTGATATTTGGCGCCACATGACTTTCCAGGTGAACATTTCACCCAAGAATCTACCAGAATATGAACCTTAGCTATCTGAATGAAAAGGAAGCAGTTAATCCACTGACCCTAATTATGTCCTTAGCTGTGTGTGACATTTAACTGCAAGTAAAATACGTTTCACTTAAAATGCACGCGAGTGTATGGTCGGACATAATAATACGTTTCATAGTTTCATGGTAAAGCTCTACTTTCCACGTCATTTTCAAGAACGTACACTTATGATAGTAGACGTAGTGTAGAATAAACTTACAATCAGGAATTATATGTATCCACTGT
Organism: Anabrus simplex; assembly: GCF_040414725.1. Lineage (NCBI taxonomy): Eukaryota > Metazoa > Arthropoda > Insecta > Orthoptera > Tettigoniidae > Anabrus > Anabrus simplex. Next base: position 24,356,817 of record NC_090272.1, on the reverse strand, counting down.
ATCGTCTATATTCTATGCAGATAGCTGCTAATGTCTAGCAGAATATTGAGATATAGCTATTTGCTTAACGTCGCACCGACATAAATAGGTCTTATAGTGACGATGGGATAGGAACGGTCTAGGAAGTGGAAGGAAGCGGCCGTGGCCTTAATTAAGGTACAGCCCCGCATTTGCCTGGTGTGAAAATGGGAAACCACGGAAAACCATCTTCAGGGATGCCGACAGTGAGGCTCGAACCCACTATCTCCCGATTACTGGATACTGGACGCACTTTAGCGACCATTGAGAGACAGAGAGATTAACGTGGCATTGTATATTACCTCAGTGGATCAGATGATCCCTATAGGCAAGAAGGTGATTTTTGATGGGCCATTGTTGATACCACTCAACCTTAGGAACTGTTCCGCTTCACCACAAAATGGTAGTAAATATGAACATCGAATATGACTTAGATGGCACGACTTTAGCGGAGTATATATTACTACGGGAGCTACTGTACGTACTCGGGACGGTAAAGGTGTAATCGGTTCATCCAGAAGGGTGCAGGATCGATTCCCTGTCAGGAGCCGAAGCATAAAGTATAGAAACGAGACTTTCGTTTGTGAAGAGACCCATCCGAACCTACACCAGAAATGAGTACCAGGGGCGAGGTGGTCGGCCACCGCATTTATGCCAAGGTTGCGGCTGGTACAAGGTTTTACCTTCCCGTCTTCCAGGGACCCTCGTGGTGTCAACGGAATAGAAAAAATAACTATGTTTCCTTCGATTGTTTGTCTGGTCATAAATGTTTAGTCGTAGATGTTTTGTTGCGAAGGTAGTTCGTTCGATTCTGACTGAGGATAATGATCTTTGAGGATGTTTGGGTTCCGGTACATTAAAGAAATACAGTTCCGAAACCTCGGTGCCTGCTATGGTCAGTAACAGTTACATTTCTGTCCTTAAATCGGAATGTACTTGTGAGATCGATGAAGACAGATAAGGTTCGCAGCCACCTCGGGCGTGACAGAAAGCGCTCTTCTGTTTTCAACAGAAATAAACGACAAGACTGTTTCACCCAAGAAAGTTCAATATGTCTTTATGTAGATCAAAGTGCGGAGAAATGTTGCTGGGCAGCCAATATGGTCCACTCTCTCTCAACAGTTAATATTCGTCCCACATTTCCAAGTCGTGATTCAGGAGCAAGAAATAAAGGAGGAGCAATGCCACGGCTAACAAACGTGATCGTGGGCACTTTCTACGTTGTGCCTTCCTATTTACATGGACAGACGAAAATCAAGTCAACGACCGAGATACAGTATGTATATTCTTCATGCCGACACTACGTTGTCTTTTCTTTGCACTTTTCATTAGCCTATGTAAAACCGACACAGATAGGTCTTATGGCGACTATGGGATAGGAAAGTGATAGGGGTAGGAAGAAAGCGACCGTCTCCTGGTGTGAAAATGGGGAAACTACAGAAAACCATCTTCAGGTTAGCCGAATTGAGGTTCGAAGCGGTTATCTCCCGTGACGCAAACCGCACAGTCACTAGCTCGGTTTATTTTAAAGGGGAAATACCTTCACATCCTCTTTTAACTGTAATGGGAAGAGGTTCGTCGTTTCAGAGAATGTAGGTAACGACAAAGGTTAAGAAAGAATCGTGAAAGTATGAAAATGAACTACCGTCAGGTTGAACAGTGAGCGGTGCACGTCGCGTAGCTGTGGGTTCGGATACCACCGTCGGCAGCCCTGAAGGCGGTTTTCCCATTTTTACATCAGGCTGTATTTCACCGAAAACCTTCCATGTGCTGGTGCGAATTTGAATCGGCGAGAGCCTTCCCGGACGCGCTTACAGCGGGATGTAGATGAACCCGGGAAGAGGTGAATGATCCGACCATCCACCGGGATCAAGAGTTAATGGTGCCGGTATTGGTGTTTATTGTTTCAAGAGGAAATAAACTCGAGCAACACTAATTTTGGGAAAAAACCGGAAGAGGTCCAACACTTAGAGGATGGATTTTTGCTTTTTATTTTTTACGTTGCACCGACACAGATCGGACTTATGACGGCGATGCGATAGGAAAGAGCTATGAGTTGGAAAGAAGTAATCGTGGCCTTAATTAAGGTACAGCCCTATGGCTTTTCTCATGATTTCTTTAATCTCGAACTGTTCCTTTAAATTTTCATGATGTAAATTGATGGTTTATGAAGCATAAAGAGCTTAAGGGTTGATCACTATTAAGTAATGCTGTTATTATTATTATTATTATTATGTCCGAATCGTTGGCTGAATGGTCAACGTATTGGCCTTCGGTTCAGAGGATCCCGGGTTCGATTCCCGGCCGGGTCGGGCATTTTAACCTTAATTCGTTAATTCCAATGGCTCGGGGGCTGGGTGTGTGTGGCGTATTCAACATTAGAAATCATCCTAGGTAGGGCCCTCATCTTCACAGACATGCAGGTCGCCTAATAGGCCGTCTACTAGAAAAAGACCTGCACCAGGCCTCTCAGGAGGCCATACGCCATTATTATTATTATTATTATTATTATTATTATTATTATTATTATTATTATTATTCCTACCACTGAAGAGTAAAGTAGAAGTATTCGGTTCTCGAGAATTTTTCCCTGATGGCATATCGAAAGTCTTCGGCGACGCAAGGAAAGGGCTACTATTGGAAAGGTAGCGGTAGTAGCCTTTGATGAGGTGCAACTGCGGCAATTGCCCGATGTGAAAATGGGAAACCACGGACGATCATCTTCACTGCTGCCGACGGTGGGATTCAAAATCACCATCCCCGAATATAAACACACGGCTACGCGACCCGAGCCACGCAGCCAAATAGCTCAGTTCATCAAAAATGAACAAAACAATGAAAGACGGGCAGAATGACGGAATATGATAGTCAAGAAACTGAATGGCTTCCTCATTCCTGGGGTTCAAAATAAGTACAGTACAAGATTTAGTCGAGAAGAGTCGAAGAGGATAGAGTGGCATACACAGCTAAACAGAAACCATGCCCGACTTAGCTGAGATCCTAAAATCATCACGCATGTCTCACAAGTTGTTAGCTATTTTGGTGGGTGCATGTGTTGCTAGCAACAAGGCACAAATACGAGTCCTTTCAAGTGCAGTCATTCCGTAATTAATAACGAGCGGTAATTTTCTGATACAGTAATCAGTTATTGCTTTGAGGACTGGTTTACTAGCTTTCTTTACACGGTGTGGGGACGAGGGAACTACCATCATACTGGAACGAGGAAAAAAGCTTCGGAATCCCTGGATGATGACTGGATTATAACCGCACTGAATATCACTCTGGGTGCAGTCACTCAGAAAACTCACCAGTTGATCCAGTCCGAGCAAACGCCTATGTGCTAGAGGCTATACCAGTAGCGACAAGGACGCGAGACCAAAATAAAAGAAGGTGGACCAGGCGAAAGAGAAAGCTGTTGACTCACTCACGGGGATGCAAATGAGAACTGTTCTGTTATTCTGGAAGGTGAAAGCCACGACAATGAAATACACTGTGCAATATGCCATAACACATTGGCAAATTCAGGCCACTATTCTTTTTAACCACACTATTTATATAACAATTTTGAAGTTTATTTGTTTATTATTTATTTATTTATTTATTTATTCATTTATTTATTTATTTATTTATTTATTTATTTATTTATTTATTTATTTATTTATTTATTTATTTATTTATTTATTTATTTATTTATTTGTACTGATTAGTGGCTAAGTTAGTATACTCGTGGTCCCCGCTTACACTTTACCACATTAATGTGCAGTAAAAATTAAATTATGAAAATAATATAAAATAGCAATACAAAACATATGCAGTAAAAGAACCACTGTAAAATAATATGGACATATGATTAGTCAAACTACTAACTTACTGAGATTAATGTAAATTTATTTATACGCACACGCTGTCACCACGACTCACACCATTGGTTTTTGGTTTCATGAGTACTTTCTGTACGAAGACTTGAAAGGGGTTAAAGATTTTATACTAAGAATATTTTTTGGGACAGTGTTCCACAATCTAGTTTGTTCCCTTCACAATAAATGAGCGATTATAGGCTGCTGGCCTACTAAAGAGCATGGCAAGGGTGGTAACAGAGCGTGCATTGTGCTGGTGAAAATAGGAAAGGTACGTAAATGTTGAGGACAGTTAGGAATCTGAACACCAGAACGGATAATTATCACAGATGATATGTGCGGCCATCGATAAGAATCAGCTTACTGTCTTATGTCTCTTTGATTTCTGTAAGGCATTTGACTCTGTTTACCACGAGTTGTTTCTTGTTAAGCTGAAGTCCTAAGTCGTGGTTTGAATCATATGTCTCATAGATCACACATAGTTACTTTTCTTGACACCGGGCGAGTTGGCCGTGCGCGTAGAGGCGCGTGGCTGTGAGCTTGCATCCGGGAGATAGTAGGTTCGAATCCCACTATCGGCAGCCCTGAAAATGGTTTTCCGTGGTTTCCCATTTTCACACCAGGCAAATGCTGGGGCTGTACCTTAATTAAGGCCACGGCCGCTTCCTTCCAACTCCTAGGCCTTTCCTATCCCATCGTCGCCATAAGACCTATCTGTGTCGGTGCGACGTAAAACCCCTAGCAAAAAAAAAAAAAAAAAAAAAAAAACTTTTCTTGACGGACGATCCTCTAACTGGGAACCAGTAATATTTTACGTACCACAAGGATCAGTCTATGGTCCATTCTACTTATAATAATAGCACATCATCTGAAGTGCCTTTCACGTAAATGCTGATGACTTACAAGCTTACTTCCATTTTAGACCCACTAACGCACCTCTTTGTATAAAGCACGTTAATCACGATATTTTTCAACTGGCCGAATGGAGCGTAAATCATAACCTTCTATTAAATGTGACTAATACCGACTTATTTGCATAGGTTTCACCAAACTTCTGAGAACTGTTGATCTCAACTCCCTCCCAGGTATAAAGGTTCTAGACACAGATATCCCTTACAGTGACGCCGTTAAGAATGTAGGTCTAATTTTTGGCAGAACCTTCACCTGATTTGATCACGAGTCAAATGTAATCAGAAAAGTTGTGCCATCCGTGCGAAATCTACTTGTCGAAAGTCTGATGTTCGCAGTCATTGAATGTGTTTCAGACTTATATAACCTTTTATCTGAAACTTTGAACATCAGATTACAGATGCGGTGTTAAAGGCATGTGTTCGTTACGTTACAAATGAACACATAACCCCCTATTACATACAACTTGACGAACGTGGCTGTTGCTATGCACCAGGCTCCCCTTCTAGCTTTATATGAATTTAAACGTACACAGTCAGTGCATGACAGAGAGAAAAGGTTTAGAAAGAACACTTAAAATTCCCATCCATCAATACCAATAAGTTTAACAAATCTTTTGTTTGCGTGGCATCGCGTATTTTTAACGGCTTTAATCTTCACCTTTCATAAATACCACTAAATGTACTCAACTAAAGCAGTCCCTAACATTTTCTTCCTAGAGGAGTGTGCAAGGAGTTGAGCACAGGCAAGCTTGTGTTTATCAATCACAAATCCGGTTATTTCTTAGACAACTGTTTTCTTATTCTTCTTTTTTTGCTATTTTCTTTACGTCGCACCGACACAGATATGTCTTTTGGCGACGAGGGGATGGGAAAGGCCTAGGAATGGGAAGGAAGCGGCCGTGGCCTTAATTAAGGTACAGCCCCAGCATTTGCCTGGTATGGAAATGGGAAACCACGGAAAACCATCTTCAGGGCTGCCGACAGTGGGATTCGAACCCACTATCTCCCGTTTACTGGATACTGGCCGCACTTAAGCGACTGCAGCTATCGAGCTCGGTCTTATTCTTCTAGTCGCTATCCGTTTCGGATGCCGGCAACCATTTTGGCTGTGTCTTCTCCGTTGTGAGCTGCTTGGAGTAACTCTGCCGATGTGACAGGAAAGGGCTAGGAGTGGGAAGGAAGCGGCCGTGGCCTTAATTAAGGTACAGCCCCAGCATTTGCCTGGTGTGAAAATGGGGAAACCACGGAAAACCATTTTCAGGACTGCCGACAGTGGGATTCGAACCCATTATCTCCCGAATACTGGATACTGGCCGCACTTAAGCGACTACAGCTTTCGAGCTCTGTTCTGAGGTTTTTAGCCATGAGATTCGTCTCCTGCCAACACCTCTCTTTCCAAGTATGTTTCCTTGCGGGATTTCTTGCAGTAGATGGTATCTGCTTCTGTTTCTCATGATGTGACTGAGGTATTGTAGCTTTCTCATTTTTACAGTGGTCAGTACGTCCTTATATTTTATCATTCTTCGAAGGATCTCTGCATTTGTGACATGATCTGTCCATGACACTCTTAGTATCCTTCGGTATAACCACATCTCAAAGGCCCCTAAGGTTTTACTGAGCGACTTCGTTAAAGTCCATGTTTCAACACCGTAATAGAGAACAGAAAAATATATAGCAGCGAAGGAGTCTCATTTTTGTAAGTCATGACTTTTAAACAGTTTTCCCATCTTGTTGAACACAGTCCTAGCTTTTCCAATGCGGGACTTCACTTCAACCGGAATTATCCCATTGATCATTAACGATGGTACCGGCATAACTGTATTTCCGGACTCGTTCAACAGGTTTATGGTCAATTACTAGATGACATGCAGGGATAAAGTTTTTACTTATGACCATAACTTTGGTTTTCTTTATATTAATGTCAAGACCGTATTCATGGCTGGTGAATGCTACTCTTTCAATGAGATATTGTAAACTTTCTAAACTATCTGCAAAAATTACAGTGTCATCTGCATATCGAATGTTGATTATCCATTGTCCATTTAAAAGCACTCCCATTTGTATGTCATCCAATACTTCCCTGAAGATATATTCTGAATAGATGTTAAATGGCAATGGAGACCCTGTCGTACACCCCGTTGGATATGTACGTCTTCCGTATTTTCCTCTCCAAGTCTAACAGAAGCAGTCTGATTCAAGTATAAGTTGACAATGATTCTTAGATCCTTATCATCTAGACCAATACTTCTTAATATTTAAATCATCTTGTGATGTTGCACTCTATCCAAGACCTTCTGATACTCAATTAAACAAGCATAAATATGACAATTTATGTCTCTACATCGCTGAAATAGTACTTGAATGCTAAATAGAGCTTCCCGTGTGCCAACTACATTTCGGAAACCAAACTGTGTAGGTGAAAATTGATCTTCGCAGAGTTTGTATATTCGTCTGTGAAAGTTTCAGCAAATGGTTCATAAGGCTTATCATTCTAAAACCGCCATATAAATTAGTTCCGGTTGGGTAATGCAATAAATTCTGATTTTACCACTCATAAGGAATGTTGCCATAATCGTAGATGTCATTGAATATTACAGCCAGCCACTTCACATCGTCCCCATTAAAAAGTTTAAAAAACTATACATTGATCTTGTCTGACCCTGAGCCTTTGCCTTCTTTAATTACCTTTATTGCTGTTCGTACTTCCTCTACTAGAATACTTGGTCCTGTTTCACAGTTGTTGTCCGGAAACAGTCGTTATATATATATATATCCCTTCCATGTATGTTTGATTTCTTTTAAGTCGACTATGATTTTTCTTCACTGTCTACCAGCTTGTTTTGCTAACTTTACGATGAATGTTGAAATCGTCATGTTTTAGTTGTAACACTTCAATTTTCCCTGCATTTCGTGTTCTTTAGCTTCTCTTATTGTATTCCTGATCTCCTTATTAATGTTTTTATATTCATTGGTGTTACGATTTGCTATCCTCCTCCTCTCCATTAATTTAAGGATCTCGTCAGTCATCCAGGTCTTCTTTTTGACAAAATTTGTTCGCAGATGTTTATCTTTAATTAATTCCATTGTGTATTTTAATGTTTCAATTTTCGCTTCGGTGCACGAATTATTAAGTACTGTGCTTAGTACGTTATTCAGTTGTAGTTTAATTAGATTTCTTGTGGAGGGTTGTTTAAGATTTCATAAATCATATTTCGTAATCACTTTCTTTAAAGTTTTCTTCAACCTAATTTTAAAAACACCAACTAAAGGATTATGATCTGAGTAAATATCAGCGCCGGGGTATGTTTTCACTGAAGTACAACTGTTCCTGTATCTTTGGTTTACCAGGATATAGTCAATTTGGTTTCTAACAATATGTTCAGGTGAGTCTCTCGGAGAGTTCCAGGTATACAGGCGTCTGGGTGGAAGGGTAAATACCGTAATGTATTTGATATCACAAATCCATGTTCTCCAACAAATGTACTAAGCTGTTCCCCTGTTTCATTTCTTTCACCAAGAATTCACCTTCAGAACCTCTCCCAATTTTGGCGTTGAAATCCCCCATTATGATTGTGAAATCACGTTTTGATACTTTTTTCAAGACATCCTCAATCTGGGAATATAGTTCTACTACTTCATCGTCACTCTCATCTGTAGTAGGAGCATACACCTGGATGATATTCACTTGCGCATTTATTTAAACTAACATCAGCCTCTCTGAGATTGGAACAAAATTAGTAACACACAGTGCAACTGATTTGTATACTATAAGCCCCACAGCAAAGTGGAACTGTCCATCAGATGTTCCGGAATAATACACTCGATGTTCATCTATCTATCTATCTATCTATCTATCTATCTAGGTGTTCTGCCTTATGGCAGGTCTTGTCATGGGATGAACCTCTTCCACTGTTGCCTGTCCTGCGCCAAGTTTTTCATGTCCGAATATTTATTTCCTTGGATAATGTCCAACATTTGATATTTTTTTCCTTCCTCTTCCTCGTTTGCCTTTCACCATTCCTTCTATTCCTTCTTTCAGTAAACAGTCCCTCCTCAAACAATGTCCGATCCAGTTCATTTTTCTCCTTATAATGGTTTGTAACATACTTCGTTCTTCTCCAACTCTTCGTAATACCTCCTCATTCCTTACCCGGTCTTCCCATTTCACTCGTTCTATTCTCCTCCATACCCACATCTCTAGTGCCTCCAATCTTCTCTCATCTTTCTTTCTCAATGTCCAAGTCTCTGCGCCATACAGCGCTATGCTCCAAATGTAACACTTAGCAAGTCTTTTCCTCAAATCTTTGTTTAGTGGTCCACAAAATAATTTTGATTTTTTCCTAAAGCCTTCTTTTGCTATGGCAATAGCATTTCACTCACATCCATGATCTTAATCTCCATTCTTTTCATTTCCTGGATTGCATTGTTAACTTTTCCTGATTTTGCCAGTGTCTGTACATTCCATGTACATATCTTAATACTCTCACTGAAATAAATCTTCTCAACCACACCTTTGTTCAAAACTGCCCCCTTACCCCCACCCCCGGAGATCCGAATGGGGGACTATCTCCGGAAACATTTGTTTTGAACACAGCCATGATGTGTTACTAAAGGATATCCGAAGATCCTTAATGCAGTAGTTCCTCGTTGATTTCTGCATCTTCATGCCGTTGGCCAACCTGTAGAGCATCCGCCTTTTGCCCACGGGGAAGAGAGTGCCCTTCCTTCTACCCGCTCATCCAACCTCTGAGGAGGTTGTTGATTCTTGGTAAAAGGGGATCTCCTTATCCCGGGAGATTCTCGGTCCCTGCAACCGTTCGACGCTTACTGCTACAGCAAACGTTGCCCCCTCTCTACCACGGGGGGTGAATGTCAGGATTTTCCCTTCTACGAGTCTAGGGCCATTAGGCATTTCCAGTACTTTTTGTTTTAATCACTGCTATTTTCTGGCTTTCAAAATAATTTTTTTTCTTTCAAACTTTGTATATAGTGCATGTCTTAATTTTACTCGATTTAATATCCGTACAAGCACATCCCCAATGTAAATCTAGTTTTAAGTTTAATGTTCAATTTAATATTATAATAATTTAGTTAGTGCTCTTAAACCTGTATCTTATAATATGAAGGGGCTACATAAAGGTGCTTTTCAGCCTCAGTGGCATGTAAATCATCAATAAATGTAATTCCATAATCTCTCTCTCTCTCTCTCACACACACACACACACACAGAGAGAGAGAGAGAGAAAGAGAGAAAGAGATATGCAGAAGTCCGCTCGCAGAATTTAAAAGATAATCGCCAAAAATTTACGTTCTAATATGAAAGTTTCAAAATGGTAAAACTTCGTATTATTTTGCAATGACTATTACGTAATTACACAGCAATTTTACAAGTTTGACCTGAACCCGCCGATTCATCATTTTCACCTGCCAGAAATTTTCGTTCGCCTCCGAGCATGTAGGTGCAAGCAAGCAGGCGATATTGCATCGTTTGTGTACTGTTGTCTGCTGTCTCTCATTTGCTAGTTTTGTTTAAGAAATTACGTATAATAAGTTCTTTTCAGAAAACAGCGGTATGTGATATAACAGAAGCACGTTCTCCTTCTTTGAGAAAAGATTAAATATTTCAGATACATAACTCGCATAAAATCTACCCACAGAAGCACAGTACTATTGAAATAATAATAATAATAATAATAATAATAATAATAATAATAATAATAATAATAATAATAATCATAATAACTGAATGGCTAATAGATAGATAGATATATAGATAGACAGATAGATAGATAGATAGATAGATAGATAGATAGATGATAATGTATTTATCCTGGTAAAGTTAGAAACAGCTGTTTCTATCAAACATTTAACCAGTAATAGAATTAGATTGATAAAGAACTAAGTACACATCTTAAGAATTAGTAAGAATGATAAACCATCTGCCACGGCCATTGACACAATATGTGATAGTACATATATCACATCCTCGCACTGTATGTAGAAGTTAGAGATATCGTTGTCAGTATTCGGTTTATTATTATTATTATTATTATTATTATTATTATTATTATTATTATTATTATTAGTATTTCATTTGTATATTTTGTCATTAATCTTTGTAAGCTGGGAGATATCCACATATGTAGGTATGAGTAATTTGTTTTGCACGAGTGGGAAAACATGCTATATTGGACTCTGGTAATTTGGATGACTCATGCGGGCATCCCAGTGTCTGATGAGATGTGTTTGTTGATGTTATTGTACTAGGAAAGTTCTATGAGTCATGTGATATACCCCAGCGTTTGTTTATTTCTTGGGACCAAGTATAAGTTCAGGGCATGGTCTTGACGAGAGCATCACTCATGATTGGCTGGCAAGGACCAATCCAGTCATATCATCTGAGAGGAAGGGAGAAGCGGATGTTTATAAAAACTTCGACATCACTGTTTGAAGGAGCCACAACTGACACACTGTACGAGAAGGAAGTAGTGCTGATATACGGTATTCGAGTGGCACAGCTACAAGGGACTGGACTTCAAACGTTCGTGAAGGTAGTCTTGTTATGTTCGTGGAAAGTGGATGATCGACGAATTGCGGAGGGCGTACGCATTAAGTGTTGTAGTACTTGTGGAGTCCTGGCATTATATGTTGGTGAAAGCTATCTCAGACTTTCCATAATTTAGGTTCAGGATCGATAAGCGTGTGTTGCTCAAATGTATATAACTTTGCAACAAGTGTTAAAGTCTGTGAACACAATATTACGAGGTACAGTATCTGTGTGATTTTAGAAGTGCTGATTATGAGAATTGGCAAGTGGTATTGATACAGAGACAGTGAAGGGTATTTATCTACATGTATGTACATGTTTCATCGGACTATCTACAAATGGCAGATTAGTCCTCGCTTTCGTTTTCCCACTGTTTTCATTGTTGTTGTTGTTGTAAATATGGAGTCTTCCAGCAATATTTTACGTGTGTGTTATATGTATAATGTTGTGTGTTGATGATGTGTTCATGCACGGATTTTGTTAAGAATATAGTTAGCTATTTTATAATCAGTTCAGTTATTGATGAACCTAGGTGGAGTTCCTACCTATTTAGTCGTTTTTAGGAGGTTAGGTAAGGCCTGCAGCAGATGTACCAGTACGCAGCATTATGTACATGCCTTGAGATATATAGTTTATCATGCTCTATCAAAATTCGAGGGATCCATTCTCGTGAACTCTGGCGCCCATACTACGGACATTTCAATTAAATACTTTTAATTTAATTTATTTCAATTTTATTTATTCAGTTATTTATTTATATATGTTATTCATGATTTTATTTATCAGTATTCATCAAACGGTTACGAATAAAACCCATTCAAAACTGCCTTCTCAAGAAATCACACCGAAGTAAGTAGGTAGGTAAGAAAAGTGGGACTGTAGTGGTGAGCCTCTATATATTCTGTGCTTATTTGCATCTCTGATATACATTTTCTATTCAAAGTTTTATAGTTTGTGTTAGACTTAGTTTTGCTTCAACTGTTGTGCATATGTCAAGGAAATATAGTCTTGATTAAAGACAATCTCAAAATACTTTTAAAATTTGCATCGGATTAACCTGATCGATAGCTCGCCTTGGTACGTTTCACAACAGAAAAAATTCGTGGCCACCAAAAGGCGTTCAACAACAACAACAACAACAACAACAACAACAACAACAACAACCACAACAACAACAACAACAACAACAACCCTCCCCTTCTTAGGCTGAAGACCGCCCATGCTTGGCCGGGCCGTTGCATTCCGTGCATTGCACATTGGTTTTTGCACCTCTGGTCCGAAATAATAATAATAATAATAATAATAATAATAATAATAATAATAATAATAATAATTACGGCTCCAAAACTGAATGGTCAGGGTAGTGGTCCTTGGTTCAGAGAGGCCCGGATTCGATTCCCGACCATGTTGGGGATTTTTCCGCGTCTGCTTAATTTCTCGAGCTTGGATAAGCACAAGAAAGATATTTAAAATGATTATACAGTAAGAGGATGCCGCTTAGTCTGAGAGGAAGAAAGTAATTCACAGAGGACGCTCATGATTAATAATAAATTAGCTCTCGCTGGAAAGGAATCACTGTGTAGTAGAAAACACATGGCAAAAGATCACATTATTATTATTATTATTATTATTATTATTATTATTATTATTATTATTATTATTATTATTATTATTATTATTATTCCACCACTTTTCTCGCCTCCTTGTGAGGTGGCGGGTGCGAACTGTGACGCACATACTGTATGTATTTTGCCCTGTTTTACGGTTGATGTATTTCCTGATCCGAAATCTACAGTGGGGTGATAATGAAATCATATTAACTTATATTAATCAATCAATCAGTCACTACTGATCTGCACATAGGGCCGTCGCCCAGGTGGCAGATTCCCTATCTGTTGTTTTCCCAGCCTTTTCTAAAATGATTTCAAAGAAATTGGGAATTTATTGAACATCTCCCAGGGTAAGTTATTCCAATCCCTAACTCCTCTTCCTATAAACGATTATTTGCCCCAGTTGCGTGTTTCAGAGGCGATTAGTAGTGTGATGTGTTGTGTGTACTGAGCGGACTGTATTCAGACAAAGCTCCTGAGTGACGCGGTTAAAATCCCTGAACCGATCGGCAACAGAACCCTGGAACCTCTGAACAGAAGGCCGCGACGTTGATCAACCAAGGAGTTGGGTATTATTATTATTATTATTATTATTATTATTATTATTATTATTATTATTATTATCGAAAAGCATCTGCCTCAGAACAGAAGAACTGTCCCTTGGTTTACTTTCAATACTCACTTTTCATGAACCCGAAACATGTTTGACTTACTGATGAATGGGATAGAGCTAGCCAACCGGATTCCATCGTTAATGCTACGTTTACTTCTACAAATAAACACTACACTAAAATAACCATAAAGTCAATAGATGTGAGCTAAAAGGTCAAAGTTGACCTGTTGTGGCACTGAACACCTGTTATTCCAGTTGAATGCCGCTGAGCTTAGACAAGTAGCTGAGCTGCAGGTTTTCTCGTCCACATGTGTGTCACTGGCAAACGTGCGGTGTGGACACAGCAATGAGTGGCTGGAGGTGGTCCTTATACTGGACCAGTTCCTTTAAATTGTTAGATAAAACACAGGAAGTTCCAACCAACACTGGCATAGCAATCAGTCACAGCTAATCTGCAGATTCCCTATCCATTGTATTTTTTTTTTGTTAGTTGTTTTACGTCGCACCGACACAGATAGGTCTTACGGCGACGATGGGACAGGAAAGGGCTAGGAGTGAGAAGGAAGCGGCCGTGGCATTAATTAAGGTACAGCCCCAGCATTTGCCTGGTGTGAAAATGGGAAACCACGGAAAACCATTTTCAGGGCTGCCGACAGTGGGGTTCGAACCTACTATCTCCCGAATACTGGATACTGGCCGCACTTAAGCGACTGCAGCTATCGAGCTCGGTCCCTATCCATTGATTGCTTACTCTTTTCTGAAGTGATTTCAAAAAGTTGAAAATTTATCCAACATTTCTCTTGGTAACTTGTAGCCTCCGTGGCTCAGGTGGCAACGCACCGGCCTCTCATCTCTGGTTTCCGTGGTTCAAATTCCGGTCACTCCATGTGAGATTTGTGCTGAACAATGCGGAGGCGGGACAGGTACTCCGGTTTTCCCTGTCATCTTTCATTCCAGCAACACTCTCCAAAATCATATCATTTCATTTCATCTGGCATTCATTAATCATTGCCCCATAGAGGATGGTTGCCTAGTTGTAACTTTCTCTTAAAACAATAATCACCACCACTACCACTAATCACTGTCCCAGAAGAGAGCGACAGGCTTCGGCAGCCGGCACAATTCCTATCCTCGCCGCTAGTTGGGGGCTTCATTAATTCCATTCCTGACCCGGTCAAATGACTGGGAACTAGTTGTGGATTTTCATTTCTCTTGGTAAATTCTTCCAATTATTTATTCCTCTTCCTATAAAAGGGTATTTGCCTCAATTTGCCCTCTTGAATGCCAACTTTATTTTTATATCTTTCCTACTTTTAAAAACTCAACTCATGTCATTCCACTCCTCTCTCCACTAACAGCTCGGACCATACCGCTTATTCGAGCAGCTCGTCTCCTTTCTCCGAAGTCTTTCCAGCCCAAAGCTTGCACCATTTTCGTAACGCTACTCTTTTATGGGAGATCACCCAAAATAAATCGAGCTGCTTTCTTTGGATCTTATCTAGTTCTCGAAGCACGTACAGTACTCCTGGTGAGGGTTTCATAGCTTGAGACTTTCACGCACTCCCCTTCACAACCCCTAGATGACCTCATAACCATATGAAGAGAGCTGTAATCTTTATTTACAGTATCGTAGTTGTGATTATCGTAATGAAGATCTAGGTACATACAGTGATCCTCCATGAACACAATCATTAAACTTCCTGTACAACCGGACTTTTCACCCCGTTCACCATTGTCAAGGTCTCACAGTCCTGCATCACTCTACACAGTTTTCTAGATCTTTCGCCACCATTCAATCAATCTTTTATCTATTCCAATAGCCCTCATTTTCGTCAGTAGTCTCCCATAAAAGCAGTCCATTTGACCTTTTGAATCTAGAATATCTGCTATATCTTGCTGGAATCCTGCAAGTTGGTCCTCACTGGAACAAAAATTCCTAAACCCAAAACTCTCTTCTATCAAACGAGCTAGTAATTTCGCAAATGTGTCTAATGTAATAACAAAATATGCTTTCCTAGAGCTTACATACGTGTAGCGGACTGGCCTGGAATTATCCGCCTTATGTTTATCAGCCTTTCCTTTGTACACTTTGGCTACTACAGCAACTCCCCATTGATGTAACTGCTTCATGCAAACAGTAATCAAACAAGTACTTCAGATATGGTACTATATCCCAACTCATTGCCTTTAGTATATCCCCAAAAATCGCATCCACTCCAGCACCTTTTCTAGCTTCCGACTTTTGTATCTTCCTTACGTCCTACTAACTACTTTTTTACGGTTTTCGGAGACGCCGAGGTGCCGGAATTTAGTCCCGCAGGAGTTCTTTTACGTGCCAGTAAATCTACCGACACGAGTCTGACGTATTTGAGCACCTTCAAATACCACCGGACTGAGCCAGGATCGAACCTGCCACGCTGGGGTCAGAAGGCCAGCGCCTCAACCGTCTGAGCCACTCAGCCCAGCGTACATATCTTTATTATCGTTGGTAGATTTCAGTACTTTGTTAATATTAGTCATTTTGTCTACCTGGACGTTATCCTCATATCCAACTATCTTTACATAGGCTACTGCTGACTAAATACTTCTGCCTCCTGTAATCATTCGCATACTTGCTTCATTGTTAATGATTCCTGAAATGTCATTCCTAGAATCAATTTCTTCCTTAAAGTACTTATACATACCCTTCCATTATTCGCTGAAATTCATGACTGGCATTAATGTTTGCCACCATGTTACCCTCAGCTGTCTTCCTCGCTAAATTCAATTTCGTGTAATGTTCCTTGAATCCCTCCTTACTTCCACAACCAGTAATGTTTTCCTTTCTAACATGCACCTCCTTCTTATTTATTTATGTGTTTGTTTGTTTGTTTGTTTGTTTGTTTTACATTTTTTTCAATTTATAAAGAAGCAGCTAGCCTGAATTAATGTACAGTCCCAGAATTTGCCTGGAGTGAAAATGGGAAACCACGAAAAACCATCTTCAGTGGTGTCAACTTGCGCGTTTGTCTGGAATGGTCTGTTTCTTACAGATCGTCATCATTATTGGTATAAAAGAAAACAGGGTGTTGAAGCTGAAACCTGGACATGACGGTTCGCTGAACCTCACCGACAATTCAAGGGTACAGTCGAAAAAATGGGCATGAGTCAAGAAAACGAAATTTTACAGGAGACAAGGAAAGCTTAATACTTTCGAATGCTTGATGGATGTATAAATGTCATCATCCTTGGATATACAGTAGTTTGTAGTTCAATGTGAATGTGTTCGTGTCAGCATTGCCATAAATTTTTCGAGGTAGTTAAACGAATGGTAGTGTGTCCGACCTGAATTTAATAGCAAGGAAATCTCTTTATATTCATCCATGTCACAATTTGTTTTTATTAAGAGGTGCTCTGGATGCTACCCAGACGTTACATAAGTTTGACAGTCGATTCACTTTAATATCTAGGATGTTGCATTTTCTTCAATCAGTGTCTGTCGTATACTGTATGTTACTCTGCAAACTTATGCCCAGAGTCCTGTTGATCAAGGAGTTACAACTACAGTTGGACAAGTTTCTTCCTTATAAGTTTTGTACGCTACATCTCTTAACTTGAACTCAGCAATGGGATGTTTGTATACAGAGGTGTTACATTCAACGTATCCGGGTGGGTATGATTGTGTTTGGTAATGTTGAATCTGACATGTATGAAACTTACTATACTCATTTTAGGAAATAAACCTCACTCGTGCCCGTTTTTCTTCTTACTCTCCCTAGATGCTTCTTCAACGGTCCAAAGATATCAGGTCTGAGTAGGATGGTCCAGTAGAACCGTAGAACCTCTTGCTTGCGGTTGGCTGGGTTTGCCTGGTTTATAGTCCAGCAGTATGACATCTCTTCACAGCTACAAAAATAGTTGTCTATGACTTTCTCAAGTGTCTTTACGCCTCTTAGACACAGAAATCGGATCATTCTATGTGTCACAATATTAGACCAGCCCCACCACCTTACTCATTTAGGGTCAGTTTAACTCGTGTGCGATGCAGTCTGGAAGCGGAGCTGTACAGTACCTGTTCTAAGCTGGTGGGAAAACGGAAATTAAATAGACCCCATTATTTAACTTATAGACCCGGCTACGTATTGTGACTGTACCCAATGGGTAACGAAGATTGGGGATACGTAACATTAGTGTGAAAGAAATACCTGTCCGACAGAACAGCGTGGTTAACTCTGTTATACTCAAGGCGAACTGGATGTAAGTAGACCGTATGCAGAGGCGTTGCTCCAAATGATAGCCACAACTTGACAATTGCTTGCTCTGCTGCTCCGAAAAATATATAGAGCTCCTATACTCCAGCTAGTGAATTCAATTCCAGTTTATTCGTATTTTACACATGAATTTAACCTCATCTGTCGCATAATGAATGACAATTCCAATGTTCATTCAGGTTGTACTAAACTCTTGCCATCTGTGAGTGGACACTGAAGACTCTTGAAGGAGTGAAAAGTAAAAGCTTTGTAACCTCGACACCAAGTCTTAGACCTTGTCCACCTTTACCATCGACCGAAGTACCCTGGTCTTTCTCACTAATGAGATCGCAATGAAGCATTCCCCCAGGTGTTGTCCCAGTTGAGTTTCGGCGTCAAGGTGTAACTCTGCTGAAGATGTTATTATTTAATTCCAATATAAGTATTACCCAGCCAGCGAATTGTTGCCGGTGGCGGAAATCGGAACTAATGCGCTCCGCCCAGCTACACGCCTGCGATAGAAGTGCAGTTGTCGCCAGCGAAACTTCATCGCATGTCGTGTGAGTGAATGATTCGTGCTGGGTTGTGCACTGTGCGTTGTAGATTAGTGAAGCCATGTACGTAAGTACGTACGTAAGTGAAAACAGTTAATAGACTATATTGTTCATTGAGCAGTGGAGAAGATGTACTTTAACATAATAATAGTACATAGTACGAATAATAATAATAATAATAATAATAATAATAATAATAATAATAATAATAATAATAATAATAATAATAATAATAATGGAAACGTCGAAACAGAAAAGGGGAGAAATGGACTCATTCCACGGAGAAAACGATATAGGCTACAATGTCATGCAGTTTTGTAAGCAAGAGAAAAAAGAGAACAAAGTAATTATACCTCTTCAAAAAGCAATTTTAAGGGCGGCACATATGGTTGGCAAGTCCGAAAAAAACCGTAAGAAATATTTTGAAAGACATTGAAAAGGCGGAGCAAACCGGCGAAAATGTTACAACACCACGAAAAAAAAAAACGATCAGAAAGAAAAGTGATTTCTATTGATGACTTTGATAAATGTCGTATTCGTAGGAAATTCCTCGAGTATTATGAACAAAAGAAAGAAATTCCAACGCTGCGGAAACTGCTTGTATTTGCGAAACATGAAATGCAGTTTAAGGGAGGGAAGGAAACTTTCCGGAAAACTGTAAAGGAAATTTTTTTTTGTGGGCATTGAAATGGAGAGTCCCAGGGCGTAAACTATGCCCTTTTACTCATCTGTTTCCTAGGAATAGCCGATGAGTCGGAAAATCGCAATCATGCACTGGCGGGGGAGAAAGCGATCTGTCTTGTAGGCTTAAACCTGCAAATCAGAGGAGAAAACCCCCTCTTCGCTGGGTTATTGATGTCAATGAATTGAAATCATTGGGTAAACGGAGAAGAAGAAGGAGCATTCTTAAGAAACGGGGCTTTTCAGGGTGTAATTTCGAGGTATTTATTGCGTGGGTAAAATTAAAATTTGGAAAAGGCCGAAATGGTTCACTTAAGACCGGTCATACAGGAGCCAAGGGCCGCGATACTTGTAACGAGTATTCGGCTTCTTGGTCCTAATGACCTGTTTTAATAATGCAATGCCCTGATCAGTAGACTGGGCTTGGAGAATTCTAGCCCTGGTCATCCTAGTTAGCTTGTTTATCTGAGTTCTAATAGTCGGAATACGGACTTCTGTACGTATCTTCCTATTAGATCTCAGAAGCGGGGCTTTTGTCATTTTTCTGAGTATTTTATTTTGGAAAACTTGTAATTTTGAAAGAGGAGTCTTGGGAACATAGCCCCAGGCCTCGCACCCATAGAGCAGTATGGGCCTGACACATGCTAAATAGAGCTTTCTCTTAATGGAAATCGAGATGTATCTATTATAAAGCAGAGGTGCCAGGTTTGCCACACGAACCCATGGTCGTTGCAGAGCCTGTTCTATGTTCCCTCTCCAGATAAGACTTTTGTCCATTGTTAGGCCGAGATACTTGATTTTATGAGACCAGGACAGGGGGGTATCGTGTAAAATAAGATGACCAAGGCTAGGCCTTCGTCGAGAAAAAATAATTGCTTGGGTCTTGCCAGCATTTATTTTAATTCTGTTCCGAAGGCACCACTTCTCGAACAGAGAGATCCAAGATTGCAATATGGTGATGGTATCTCTGTTTCTCCTTTTAGAGGCGTAAACAGCTATATCATCCGCATACTGCTGGATTTCTACTCCCTGCCACTGGGTAGATCATTTACGTATAGGGCGTAGAGTATGGGGGAGATTTTTCCACCCTGAGGGACTCCAGCTCGTAGCCTCCGAGGGGTGGATTTTTCTACATCTACAGTAACATAAAATTTCCTGTGTGTTAAATAGGACGTTATAATTTTGATAATATAATTTGGAATAACATGTAGGTCCAAAAGTTTGGCTATTAAATTTTCGTGCCAGACGGTGTCAAAAGCCTTCTCTACATCAAAAAATACCGCTGGCACGCTACGCCGTATGTTAAATGATCTACAAATATACTGCACGAGGCGCAGCGCCGCTAGAGGGGCGCTGCGCTTCGACCGGAACCCAAATTGCTCCGGTCGCAGTATATTGTGGGCGTTCAGGCAAGCATTGAGGCGGTTTAGAATACGTCTCTCGAGTATCTTAGAGATGTGGGATAATAGGGTTATAGGTCTATAATTTTGAGGGAACAATCTGTCCTTCCCCGGTTTAGGAAGGACGACTACTCGGCCCGTCTTCCAAACCTTGGGGAAGTATCCCTGCTTAAAACATGCCGAAAAAATGGTTGCCAAAAAGATTACTGCTCTGTAGGGCAGAGATTTAATTTCTTTGTTGCTAACCCTATCATCCCCGGGAGACTTTTTCTCGTTTAGGTCTTTAATAACCCTGCGGACCTCTGCAGGCGTTACGTCAGATATGTCATTGTCAGGCGTCCATTGTTGTAAAAAAGATGAGACCTTTCTGTGTATCTCTCGGGTCCGTAGTTCGTTATTGTCGTCGTCATCGTCAGAAAGATCGTGAGGTACACTTTGACTTTCGATTGTATCAGCGAAGGCCTCACCTTTATCGTAAGGGAAGAACGCTAATCCGTTGCGGCCATGAATTGCACGCCTGGGGGGGGTGGGGGGGGAGGGGCGATTCAGAGAACGAGTAACCGGCCAGAACTCGTGATCTGATTCGTTTTCAGTGAGGGTACGGCAGAATTCCTCCCATCTTTCCACCTTTCTTTCCAGTAAGCGTTTTCGGACTTCTTGAGCGAGTTCGCGGTATTCCGCTCTGTCCGCTGGGTCCCGAAATCTTTGCCATCTTTTACGACAAGCATTTTTAATTTTAATTAAATCCTTGATAATTTCAGGAGTGGAGTCATCTTGGCAGGCTATGCGGCTTCCCATATTAAAATTATTATTATTATTAATATGGGAGGAATGACGTATCGTATTCCCGCCATGTTGCGTGGGCGTACGATTGTCATTGTTGCCCCTATCGCTATTTACTGAATTTTGAGCAGCATTCAGGATGTATTTACGGGCGTTTTACATCTTATTAGTAAGATGCTCCACGGCCCGGTCAATATCATCCCGGCTGTTAATTTCGAAAGGTTCAAGGTTTTTGTTAACATGCCAAGTGAACTTATTATAATCCAAAGATGAGTTTAACAATGGAAAAGATGGCTCAGATAACCTAACCCAAGAACGATGAAAGAGAATGGGGTCATGATCTGAATTTAATTCCCTAGGTACTGTAAAGTTTATAGGTTGATTATAAAATTTTGTCACTGCCACGTCTATGACATCAGGACGCGAACCATCACTGGGATACACACTACACTGTAAAAAAATGTTGGCACCATGAAGACGTCGCAGGGGTTATGACGAATCACAGTCCAGGACAACGAGCTATTGTTGTCCATGCGGGAGGGAGCAGATTTCATTTATGATTCAAAATCCAAATCACAAGATTACCATAATGAAATGAATAGCTGCAACTATCAGAAATGGGTAGAAGATAAACTTATTCCAAATATTCCAGACGAGAGCATAGTTATCGATAACGCGCCCTATTATACTGCGCAAGTCAATAAAGCCCCCACTAATGTATATCGTAAGGCTGAAATGGTAGACTGGCTTACTCAGCATAACATATATTGTGATCCCACTTGGAGACGAGATGAACTTTTGAAACTTATAACACCTAATAAGCCAAAATCGTCATATAGAGTGGATACAATGTTAGAACAAAAGGGGTTTACTGCCTTAAGGCTAGGGGTTTACTGTCTTAAGGCTCCCTCCATACCATTGTGACCTTAATCCGATTGAACTTATTTAGAATTTGTTAAAACAAAAGATTGCTGCTAAAAATGTCTCTGCTATTAGCTTAAAAACCCTAAAGGAACTGACCAACACTTTTTTACGTGAAATCACTCAACAGGACTGGGCAAAAGTTTGCGAAAAAGTACGAGCAATTGAGGAAAGTTATTGGTACAGGGATGGGTTAATGGAGGAAGCCATAGAAAACATCATCATAAATGTTGGCCACGATAGTGATGATGAAAATACAGATGAAAATGAGTGTCGTGACAACACTGAACAAAGTGATATGGATACTGATACTGCAAGTGAACCTGGTACGGACAGTAGTGGGAATCGTGAGTCCGACACAGCTGATGAAGAACCTGGTATCTATTCTGTGTGTGCAGGACCATCATCGTCTAGTACAATGTGGTACTGTTCTCATTGTATGACTGTACATGCGTTCCCCCTCTTGCCTCTCTCCCGTCCGCGGCAGCCATGCCGTGGCGAGCTGACGTAATGTATACACAACAGCCGCGCTCCATGTCTAGCGGTAACAATTCCCTGGTGGAGTACTACTGTGGAGGCCCTCTCAACGGCCGACCCAGTCAATGTTGCATCCTGTTTCCTACGGTTGTTGAACAGCAAAGGGAATTATCTGCTGTAGACGTTATATTTATAAGGAATTGGGTGACTTCGTCCTCAAAAATTGACGCAAAATTAAAAAAAAATCCGTTACAGATTTTTCAGAAGTAAATTCAGTTTCAAGTGTTAACCCTCTACTGCATACTGTTGCCATTAGGCAACAAATAACTTTTCACCTGTGTAAATGGATACATATTATAGACAGAGGTAGTTTTACGGCACACCTTCAAACCTTCAACTGTACAGTCAATTAAACACATATCCCAGTGATGCCTTTTTTTTTTTTTTTTTTTCTTAAGACAAAACAGCCCTACAACCGAAGGTCAACCCGTCAACATCCACGCGAACCAACCACCGTTTATTTTACGTGGGCCCTCCCCATCATATTACCACAGGCTTCAGGAGTACCTCTGGCTCAACCTCAAAGACATTACCAACCTACGGTCGTGCAAGTATACTTGCGCCCTGCAGTACGTACCCATGGCCAGTAGGCAGTAATGTTTGGTCTTTGAATGTTAAAAGCTTCGCGTAAAATCGTGGAAAATCGTATATATCGTATATATATCACATACATATACATCACATACGAGTGTTAAGCTATTAGGCCCAGTTAAGAATTGGTGGTATATCTAAACCACTGAGCGTATGTTGAACATTAAAGCTTGAAACTTTCTTCACCAAACGGAAACGAAAAATAATTCATGCAGTAGAGGGTTAAGTTCCTTTTATTTATGTTATGGATTTTAGTAGTTTAATGAATGATAGAATTTAAAAGTGATTATGTTGCGAAGTGAAAAACACAGCTGTACCACGAACTGCATCTAATACATATTTCGCATCATCTCTTTATTAGGTACGTTGTCCGTTTAACCAGCCATTTCGTTATCCTACCAAAGGTCCGGTCCGGAGCAGGCCGGTTAAGAGAGCGTCCTTTGTACGTGGTATTTTGCATATGGAAACAAGATTTGGTGTTCATCCGTTGAACCAACAAAATCTGACAGCAATGCAGAAAATTGCATCATGTGTGCACTGATTCATGATAATATGAGGACGACAACGATTACATCATACACAAAGTTAATAACTTTATTTTCTCGAGAGAAGAAGGTGCTGTATTCTAGAGTTGGTGGGCTGCTATTATGACCGCTACCATTTGGTAACACGTCTCATTTTATAAATCAATATTTTATTGTATCTAATAGCCAAAAGAATGAATATAGGCAAGGTAAAAACGAATATAGAATACATTATAAGTGCCAGTTTATCGTCGCCATAAGACCTATCTGTGTCGGTGCGACGTAAAGCAACTAGCAAAAAAAAAAAAAAAAAAAAAAAAAAGTGCTAGTAGGCTAGTCCTTACAACAGAAAGACGTCAAGGACTAGTCCTTATGATGGAAGCCATGTACGGCGAAGCGTGTGACCGTGTGTCTTAATTCGTAATTTCCCCCGCATCCAAACGTTACAGGTCATTGCGTCAGTGATGTAAAAATCCCACCAGATGTCTCTCTTCTTTGCTTGCAGGTTCTGCATGAGTTGCACGTATGCTGGTGTTGACTGTAGCGGAAGGTGGAGGCGGAGCTCTTCCACGTAATATAATTCACGTGTTAGTTCGTAAACTAGTCTTGATGGCGTGTATTTTGAGACACACAGAACCTTCAAGAAAGTCGCCTTTAGTTTTTCTAGCTTTTCCAGGTGTTTCAGCTTGAGGTGTGTCCAGATAGGCTATTCTCTAATCCGTATGTTGTCCGACTCGTTGGCTGAATTGTCAGCGTACTGACCTTCAGTTCAGAGCGTCCCGATTCCCGGCCGGGTCGGGGATTTTAACCTTCATTGGTTAATTCCAGTGGCCCGGGGACTGGGTTTTTGTGCTGTCCCGAACATTCCTGAAACTCACACACCACACATAACACTATCCTCCACGACAATAACACGCAGTTTCCTACACATGGCAGATGCCACCCACCCTCATCGGAGGGTCTGCCTTACAAGGGCTGCACTCGGCTAGAAATAGCCACACGAAATTATTATTATTATTATTATTATTATTATTATTATTATTATTATTATTATTATTATTATTATTATTATCCGTATGTTACGACAGGTGTAACCTTGAGATGGAAGAGTTCCAATGCTGTTTTGACGGAGAGTTTCCTCAGCTGTCTGGTGTCATTCATGGCCCTCGTAGCCGCGCCGATCCTATCGTTAACGTGGAGCGTAAATATGTTGCTAGTTGTCTGGAGTGTCACGTAAATAGAGTTACTTCCTTCGAGACTACCTGTGTGATATCTACCGTCGCGATGATGAACAGTAGTGGGCTTAGAGGGTCCCCTTGCAATACACCGGTTGTTTGTTCTATTGGGATTGATGTTGTGATCCCATCGCTTATCTCTATGTAATTTGAGGCCAGGATGTTCGCGATAAGCCGTTTTGTATAGCTGTTTCTTCTCATTTGTTTCCCTAACTTCTCTATGATGATTCTCCTATTGAGCGTGTCGAAAGCCTTGGAGAAGTCTATAAATATGGCATGTAATTTTCCTTTTGGGACTGCCAGGACTGTCTCGATATCATTTAGAAGGCACTGGATGGCCTTTGTTGTAGATCTTCCTTTCCTGAAGCCAAATTGCTCCTCCGGGAGCTTGGGGTTGATTTCTCTGTTGAGGCGTTGACATAAGAGTTTTGTTAGAATGTTGAATAACGCGCATTCTAGGGCGTTGCCTCGATAGGAGTTTGGGTCCTCGGTGCTTCCCTTTCCTTTATACTCGTACAACAGTTTTACTGTGGACCTTCTCCAGCTATGAGGGATACTTCCTAGCCTGAGACATTCATTCAGGAGGGAAGTTATTGCTTCCTTCAACACTGGGAGAGCGATTTTAAGGTGCTCATTGCATATATTGTCTGGGCCACAAGCTTTATTATTTTGGAACAGAGGATAGCGGCCTTTACTTCCTCAATTGTGAATATTTCCATGTCGAAGTCAGAGTCTCCCTCGATCTCGGGGGTATCCGTTGGTCGAGTATCCTTGTACTGCAGTACATTGCTAAGGTGAGTCACCCATGTCTCCATAGGGATGCTTCTGCAGTATCTTAGTTGCCTTGGATTCAATGCTATGTATGGGCACTGATCTGCTGCCGCTATCAGCCTCCGCTCCTCTTACTCCTGATACCGTTCCTTTGTTTCTTTTATGAGGGTCTTGTATGTCTTCCTATGATTAGAATATTCCCTTAGATGATCATCAGTTGGATCTTTGAGAGCTGTGTGTAGGGCATCCAATGTGGTCCTGCGAAGTCACTAACAGGCTTCGTCAAACCATGGTTTCGATTTTCTTGTTATGGCGGCCTCTGGTATGACTTCGCCCTGTAAAAGATGTTCGAGCATGTTTGCTGCTTCGTCAAGATCTCCTTTCCGAGAAACACGTTCACTACAGGACTAAGGGCTGTGCGGTATTTATATAGTTGTGGACGAGACCTTGCTGAGGAGGAAGAGAAATAATGCCTGGTAAATGAGGATTTTAAAAATCTAAAGTGTCATTGGAATATCGCGCGGCCTTGTCGGGACAGGAAGCAATACAGAGTACATCAGCGGCTGACTGACACTTCAACAAAAAGTTAATATGACTTGACTGCGTGTTACCGACTTTCTAGTCCACCAAGGCTAGTTGTCTTGGGCAACGCTCTGGAGAAAGGAGATGAAGAGTTATGCTTAACATTACTTCATTCTGTTGGTAAATGGAGATAAGTTGTGATCACTTCTCGAAACAGTTCAACCTGCAAAACAATCAAATTTCGTATACGGCTCCGCATACAGCAAGTCGCACACTACATTACAGAACAATGTCGTAATTATATTTCCGTAATGACATAGCCCACCTGGTGGCCATGACTGGTTAGCCGGTTTGAGTCCCGTTAGTTCATCATCAGGGTAGGAGAGGTGGTTATACACAGTTCCTAATCACTAGATTGCGTGCCAGTTCCAAACCTCTCCGTGATGTTGATATGGAGTGAGAACATATCACACAGTTGAATGTGATTCGTCCGTGTCGGATGGTGACGTAAAGCCTTGAGCAGACAACTTTGTGTCATTCGACAGGAGTAGGGTATGTGCCGGCAGCGGGGTTCTTTTTTTTTTTGCTATTTGCTTTACACACAGATAAGTCTTATGGCGACGATGGGACAGGAAAGGCGTAGGAATGAGAAGGAAGCGGCCGTGGCCTTAATTAAGGTACAGTCCCAGTATTTGCCTGGTGTGAAGATGGGAAACCACAGAAAACCATCTTCAGGGCTGCCGACAGTGGGCAGTGGGGTTCGAACCCAATATCTCCCGCTCCTAACCGCACAGCCAACTCGCCCGGTGCAGCAGGGTTCATTCTCTCCCTTCCTACTATCATATATCACGCCATTTATTTCATCTCATTAACTCCTCTGATGAGGTTGACGTCAGGAAGGGCATCCGGTTGTAAAAACTCGCTACAAAGTTCCATTTTACTTCATACCCGACCCCGTAGAGAAACGCGACAGGCGTTGTACATACAAACATATAGATAGCAAAACAAAACAATCTTCTACTTATACAACATACTACTGCTAATAATAAACTATATATAATAACATTTCCTGACTGACACATTCATCATCGCCGAGCCAAAACTAATGGATATAAAGAAATGAAGTTTTGCGGATACATTTAAATTACAGTGTAAGTGCTCACTCGGGAAAGATTGTTTAATATTCCGTCGCTAAGGGGATGAAAAGGGGGTGAATTGTTTAAATATATCTATATCTCGAAAATTTAACAGTTTACAGACGTAATCCCCTTTAAAAATAAAGAAACACGTACTTTTTGTTTTCGGAAAAAACACCTGATGGGAGGTAAAAAGGACTGAAAAAGGGGTTGAATTATTTTTATTAGGAGACTGATATCAGATACAGACGTGAAAATTAGTATTTTGAATCTCATTTAAAAATAAAGAGACACATATTTTTTGGTTTTCGGGAAATCCACTTAAGAATTTTTTTAAAAGGACCGAACCAGGGGATAGTACCGGTATTCTTTTTATGAGGAGTTGAATTTTTTATGAGGATACTTATATATGAAATTGTGAAGATGATACAGGCGTGATAATTGATGTTTGTAAACTTTAAAACTAAAGAAATACGTACTCTTTTGTCTAAAAATCTACTTAAAGGGATGAAATAATTCAAAAATGAGTGAATTCCTTGTATGAGGATACCTAAATCTCATACCTGAAGTTGTTACAGACGTGACAACTAATATTTAAATTTCCTTTAAAAATAAATAAACACGTATTTGGGGGGTAAAATCAACTTTAGAGGGGATAAAAATGAGTTGAACTTTTCTTTTTATGAGGTACTTATACCTAAAAAAAAACTGAAAATGTTACAGACATAAAATTGGTATTTAGAATATCCTTCATAAATAAACATGTAGTGTTTGTTTTCAGAAAATCCACAGAAAGTGGTAAAAAGGACTCAAAAATGCTTTGAATTTTTTAGGATACTTATTACAGATGTGAAAAACTGGTATTTAGAATACCCTTTAAATATAAAGAAACGTACACACATACATTATCATTATAGACTGTTATATGCCTTTCAGCGTTCAGTCTGCAAGTCTCTGTGAATTTACTAAACGTCGCCACAATCCTCGATTTGCAACTATTCTCCGGACCACCGTTTGAGCAGACTAAAGCGGAAGTGAGTGTATAGACCAGGGGATGGCGCGGGCGACAGGGGCAGCGCCTACGGTGTTGTAACACGGTGGGCGAGGGGGCAAGGGGGGTGCGCTACTCAGCGAGTTTTGGCAATGGTGCAGTCAATGCGGAGCTGCCATACTTACTCACTCAGTGGATGTCCTGAACACGCGGGTGCAATTCCAAACATAGTCTGTTTAATACAGCAGTGACAGAATTATATCAATGTGCTTCGCTTTTACAAAAACAGTTTATGTGCGTATTGTGTGCTAATTCATAATTCTTGTAGTCTCCTGTACGTTTGTAGGTTTCTTCTTACTCATTATTGGATATTATTGTGCAATGGATCTGAACAAAAATTCACCAGACTGTTATCAGTTGAAGAAGAAACGCAAGATTTTTACGTCCGACGAGAGAAATATGATTCTGTCTATTTATAAGCATTTCCGAGCGAATAGTATTGACGGCGGGATTAGTTTACCTCGTGTACTGACCCCGGCTCCGATTCCGACTGAGGTGTGCAGCCACTCGATAGTGACACAGATTAATTACTGCCGCACAAGGTAAGCTGACGCTGAAACCTCCTGCATCTGTCTATCTGTTAGGTCATCAGCCCAGAGGCTGGTTGGATCCTCAAATAGCACCCCCAAAGGTTATGCGGTTATAAGGAAACCGCAAAAACCAATGGCAGCACCAAAATGAGGCGTACTAGGCAAGTCGAGGAGTGAGGTAGTTTGCCATTGCTTTCCTCACTGGGTCAGAAAGTGCTATTGCAGCACGACTGACCCTATGAGCAACACCTTTCATAACACTCAGATGCACTAGTCGTGCTCCGAATGTCATTACTCAGCACCACCCATACCCCAGCAGCTTCCATATTGTCACAGCCATGGATTAGACTCGGACTTCGGTAGAAACTACAGTTTACTCTGGCCTGTGCCAAGAGATGGATACAAAAATACTGTATCCACCAAGAAATGGCAGCAGGCAAACCTCCTGCATAATAATAATAATAATAATAATAATAATAATAATAATAATAATAATAATAATAATAATAATAATAATAATAATAATATGTAGTACATAATCCTCACTTCTCTCGCTTATTCATAAGTCGCCCGTGAGTAGCAGCTCATTTCAATCAGGAATCAGGCCATATATTTAGATAATAATAGTGAATAATAAATAATAAAAGATTATATATATTCACAAATAATAGTAATAACTTAATGAATGTAATGCTTACTGTTTATGTCCAAAGAATTCGTTCGGAATGTTTTAAGCGTGAAATTGTAGTTAGTACTGCACCCATAAGCGAATTTACGTAATTTACAAATTAAAAGTTGAATATTTCGCATATCGAATACTACAGTAGGCTGTGAGAGCTAGCAGTCACAAAGGAACTTTCTGGCGCCAGTCAGTCGGCAAGGAAAATCCTCGAAACTCTTCTTAGAGCACGAGCAACTTGTAAACCGCCCTGAGTACTGCATCCAATAAATTTTATGGTTCCGCCTAGGAGTGACAACTTTCTACTTGGTTCTCACGAGAAAATCACGCGTTGAGGCCTGACCTACTTAGAAGGACAAAGAGACAACGATAACACCCACCAACCCTTGGGAGGAAATGGAAGCATCCACGCTACGAAGAGCGCGAAAGTCTCAGCCAATCACAAAATTCTAAATTTGAATGTCCTGTCATAGCGGGAATCTACAGTCAGTATTTCGCTATCTGAAGCCCGGTGTAGTGGTGAAAAACAGTGTCCTGACTTCCTAATAATATTTGAAAATTTATCAGTGGGAAGGTGTGGTCAATTATTGGCTAATTAATAAAATTTTAACTTCACACGGAAGAGTAGTATCGCCCAGGAAATGAACTGTCATGGCGGGAAGGAGCCATTCGCTGGAAGAAAATAACGCCGGTGACGCGCGCCGTCGTGTGGATTATCCTGTGATCGTTTCCCATGGCGCAATATAACAAGTAAGTCAGACCGAAATTAGGAAGATTTTGTACATAAATTTTGAAACTTTAACCTACGGATGTATGATGAAGCGCTCCCAAGTGCTGGATCACTACGCCACATCCCTTCCACAAAACTATTTTCAAGGTGGGGGGAGAACTCGTTACATAACCAGCGAGCAGGGTGCTGAATCTTCAGTGTGTTCAGTGTGACAGTGTGACAGTGGCTGTGTGTTTCACTGTGTATCCTGTGTTCGTGGGTTAGTTGAATCTTCAGTGTGTTTAGAGTGTGTCAGCTAATTCAGTTAGTCAGCTTTGAACTTTACTTTTGTCTGGTAAGAAAGCGATCAGAGACACTTGTTGGCATCCGAGTGAGCCATGTATTTTACTTGGGAGAGCAACATTTCAGAAATGAACACTTTAAAAAACTTTACTTTACTTTGAATTTATGCAGGGATAACAGGCAATAGCTACACTTTCAACACTTGGCTTAAATGAACTCACATTACGAATCGAGAGGGACAAGTCCATGTTTCAGCGTAGCTGCATGAAATTCTAATCCACGTGTAGTTTGACATTTGTTGGAAAGCTATTTTATTCTTCATTTTGGAGGACGATCAGCATAAATTTCTCCGTATCATTGGAAACTGTACTTTAGCTTGCTTTTACCACTTACAATAAACTGTTTGGCAAGCGAGATGTTTTTCGGGAGAAACTAGTTAAAGCAGACAGGGAGCAGAATGTCTTTTCATTAATGAAAGGCCGCTGTGTTAAAGACCTTGAGCAAACTGTTATGTTCCGAAGGGGTGAACGATCGGTAAGCTGTAAGTAAACAACTGAGAGAGCGGTGTGCAGATCAGCAAGTGTTCTTTCAGCAGGTAGCGGAGAGGAAACTTTCGACTTCACGTCAGGAGTCTATGCAGTGCTATCGTCTAATCTTCACTGGAGTGCGAGGAAATGCGTGTGTTATGTTAATGTAAGCGTGTGTAACGCCATGATAAAAATGTATCAAGTTTGCGTGTGTGAAAATTTGGAATACCACATCAGCTTCAAGATGGAATTCTAATTCACCATGACGGAGCCCGGAGGGTGATCCAACATGCCTCCATCACCCAGGTATGAGCATCAATAAAATAATGTAAATAAATATGTAGGACCGTGCCTAATCGATGATCAAATGTAGCTTAGACTGTTAGGTAGGATTGTAAATAATTCACATTTTTATAATAATAATAATAATAATAATAATAATAATAATAATAGTAATAATAATAATAATAATGTTGCACTTTCAGCTAGGGTTATTTGCGCACTTCCTTTACGTAGATGTCTTCGCGTATTGTTATGGATTATTCTGTACTATGTCACCTTGACAGTTTAGGATGCTATATTATTTGATCTCAATGAGTGTAATGCCGATTTAATTATAATAATAATAATCATCATGTTATTATATCGTTGGTTTTGAGTGATATTTCTGTTGGAGTTGTGATTTTGTAGACGCCGCCTTGTTGATTTTAATGTTTATTTTGCTATTTTGCGCATTCAGCTTGTTTTATGTTGTGGAATCATCCTTCAGATGACCGTTTCCGGTAGTTCTTATCCCGTGTATTTTGCGACGATTTTGGTGGACGCGAGTATTTATTTCTGTGTAGTTGCGGTTACACATTCTTCAATAGCTGTTTTGAGAGGCAATCTCGTCATTTTTCAAGAAACAGGTAGTGCCAGGAAGCCATTGATGAGTCAGCTCTGATATTTTGTGAAATGTGAAGCAGAGAATGATCTAGAGATCGAGCTAAATGAACAATATCCCTGATGATCTACGTTGATAATGGAGATGTGATATTTGGACCATGTCATGAACTGTCGTAAGAAATAGTGATGTGCACGACAGATATTTCGCCCGCCGGATACGAGCGAGGCTGTATTATGAGGTACTACGTCGAGAATAATGATGAGTAAATAGATTTGAGAGATGAATAATTTAACCAAGAGTGTTAAATATGTTACGACATGGGTTAAGATTGTAGGCAGAAGCCTGTATTTTGTCTCAAATAATTCCAGGGAAAGTAGATGCTCGGCAAATATGCTAGCCGTAGTACATGTGAGCAGAGCGACGAGTCAATGTGTATTTTGATAGTCATGTAAAGTCATGGATGATATGGAATAGCAGTAATTATTGTCCATAAAGGTTAAATAGTGTCGTGGCCAGACATTTGTCGTCTGAGGTTAGAGATTGCCGTCAAATTCACAATATCTTGCGACTCGTAGCGGGGTAAAATTTTTCTGTAGCTCCGATATTTTGCGCATTTCATCCTTATTAATTTTCAGTAGGCAGCGATGTTGGGATCTAGTTTTGTTTATTTATTATCCTTTCTTTGTGTACCTTTTATTACCCTTTATTTGTAGTATGTGATCGTATGTGAATTATTTATATTTGATTTGATGTAAATAGATAGGTGTAGTTAGGCTAGTTTTGATTTCTGTATTTTCTTTGGTTGGAGCAGTGTTTCTCCATTAACAGATTTAATTATGTAAATAAGATTTCATGTGTTAGGATAAGGGATCATCGATTAGGTCACAGTCAAAACCATAGTAGTGGTATGCTCATACCAGGCATTCAGTAATTACCAAACCTTTTAAAAAAATCCACTACATTTTAATTAGGAAATGAAGCGATCTTTAATAAACCAGTTGTATAATAACTGCCGCAAATGAATGAGGTAAATAAGATGGCATCTGCCTCCATCTAGTGGTGGTACCACAAATAATGAGTTCATAATGAAATGCAGTCAGCGGCAAATTAAGTAAAATTTTAATGTACAAGGATCGCTTTCATTTGAAATGTAAACATGGGGCACTTGGCCTAATCATTTGGATTATTTTAAAGAAGTCCAGGCTATCACAGTCATGCAAGTGAAGTTTAAATAATTAGATGAGTAGTTGTAACACTCAGGTTCATGTTTCAGTAATTTTCTTTTCAACCATGAGTAGGTGTTTGAATATGGCAGTGGTTACGTGGTAATTGAAGTACGATGTTCATGGCTGTTTCATGGAATTTTTTTTGTTACACATGGTTAGTGCAGCCCATGATTATTTAAAAGTTGGGTGTTTCAGAACTAAGCCACATGTGTTTAAGATTTGATAAACACCTCTGAGTCAGCGTTGATTTGATGACGTAATTAATTAATTATTTATTCAACTACATTAATTGATTTTTGAGTGACATTTTCTACGTAATACAATTCTGTATTTCAAATGAGATGGTGTTTTCTGACCAGAGTTTTTGAATTTATTCACGTCATCGTCTTGAAGACAGTGTCAACATAGTCTGGAATATTTTAAAGTTTGATCGACTTTCAGTCAGTTTTATTAGGGAGACAATGGTGTTATTGTAAGGCAGATCTTCAATCCTTTTTTTAATTTCTATTTCATTACACTTTGTTTACATTTTTCACCAGTTTAGTTTACTTTTTTTTTGGCACTTTGCACTTTATTCAATAAATCAGTTTGTTATCTAAATTTTAATTCAGTCTTTGGGTACAGTCATTTATAGTTAGTTTACCCCGTCTTTTCATTTCCTCACTCCCTGATCGACGTGTGGCCTATCTTCGGGGATACCATCGGACGGTCCGCGACTGAGGAAGAAGGGTCTACATGCAGCGGTGAGTATCATTTAAATGTCATTTATTACAGGAGCAGCCGGCGCACAGAAGAAGGAAGAAATTCACCGCAGTTGTTGCCTTGAAAAGGGCACAGGGGCCGGAGTGAGGAGTGAAAAGCGTGGCGCCCAACGTGGGGCCAGATTTGCTTATCCCCGGGACTTTGCACTTTATATTTAATTTATTTTTGTACCCAGACTGACAGCCATGAACATAGGTTTACTAAGTGTTTATAAATATGAATGCTGTGATAGTACTGTTTGACAAGTAGTGGTATTAACTATAACTGACATGTTTTGTATAATTTTATCCAAATTTAGGATAAAATTGTGTCTTGCATGTGTTGGAAGTATTGTTGGGGAACCTGAAGGTCTCAGTCGCTTCTCTCAGTATACGAAATGTCGATTAGTCAGGAGCAGTGGGACATGTTAATAAAAACAATTAACGATTTAAGCGTAACAACTAGCGAGTTGAAATCTAGTCAGGCCGAACTATCAAACAAAATAGAAAGTAGCCAGGCAGAATTAGCTATTGAACTTAAAATAAATCAAGATGAGTTAAAATCCAGTCAGGCTGAACTTGCAAACAAGGTAGAAGTTAGCCAGGCAGAATTAGCGGCTAAGATTGAAAATAGCCGAGCCGAACTTGTAAGTAGCCAAAACGCGCTTGCAGATAAAGTAGAGGCAATACAAGAACAGGTATTAGTAGAATTTAAACAGTGCGAGGAAAAGCTCGAGCAGAAATTTATAAAGTGCCAGGTCGAATTGAAGAAAGAATTACAGGCAAACCAGGACAAGCTTATGCAGGCGTGTAATGCGAACAGGCAGGAGACAATGGAAGAAATAAGGAAATTAGCGGATGTACAGGCGCAAATACAAGAACAGTTAGATAGCCATAGCGCAACGTTTAAGGAAAGTATGAGGGAAACCAGAGCTATGATACAAGACCAAGGAAAGGACTTACCTCAAAGTATCATATTCTTGGAAGAACGCATAGATAAAATAGAGGACGAAACCAAGAAAGAAATGAGTAAGGTATGCGTGCAGGTTGGAGAGACTCAGGAGAAAATGAGTAATGAAATCGTGACCCTAAAGTCAGAAACCCAGGACATTACAAAGAAGTTAACAGAACTGTCGGAGAAAATAGCAGAGACTGAGGGTGAGATTGCACTTAATGAGCAATCAATAAGACAGGGGCTTAACGAGGTCATTGAGGGAAAAATCCAGGCAATTAAGACCCAGGGCGAAAACCTGTCGACCTTGGTTAAGCTGCTGGTAGACAAACAGGCTGCGGAATCGCAGGTAGTAAACGAAATAAGGGTACAGCCACAGTGTAAACAAACAGAGAGCGAGCCGATGACACAGGAATTCAACGTGGAAAGAACAATGCCGGAGAGTACACAAAGAAATGAAGCTTCCACCCAGATAATTAATATTGTGCGCACAAGTGACGATCAACCAAAGAAATTTAGTGGGACGTCACAAATCACCCCGAAAGTATATCTTAGGGAATTAAAACAATATTTCCAAGATATAAAAGTCCCAGAAGACAAGAAACTACGTGTTGTAGAAAAATACCTTGAGGGACAGGCAAAGACATGGTACTATGGTTTCGTGGACACGTTTAAGACATTCGAAGATTTCGAAAAAGCTTTCCTCGAAAGGTACTGGTCCTTGTCAACTCAACAAGCACTCAGAATGGACTTGTACACTCGCAAGTACATGTTAACACAGCCCACACGTTATCTAGACTTTTTCTTAACTCAATTAGTGAAACTTAGACAATTAGACTCCCCTGTGTCTGACGCAGAAATCGTTCAGACAATAATCAAGCAATTTCCGCCGGACGTGCAGCGAATGCTAATTACGGCGAGGGTAGATGATCCAGCTCAAGTGGAGGCAATTTTAAGGGAGCTAGACGCCACATCAACCGGTAATGTACCGCAGAGAGTGACTAGGCAGACGCAAGAGCATAGGGCTTACCTAGCTAATGCCACAAGTGAGAATACACGAGGCAACGCGCAAGTAAACGGCCCGAATTCAGGTGCTGTACCGCGGCGAGATATGAACACGAGACGCCAGGAGGAAGAAACACAACGTCCGTGGTACCGAAGACCTAACTATCCAGACAGGCGACCGAAATATCAGGACAGGCAGCCATACCAAAGGAGGTATCTATCACGGGATAGAAGGCGATGGGAAGATAGAGGAAGAGACAGACCTTATTATCGTGACCGTGAAAGAAGATGGGACGAGAGAAGAAATTACCAGCGAGATAGGAACTCGGACCCGAGATACCAAGAGGGGCGCCGATATATTAATGATCTGAATAATAAACACCAGCGCGATCCATGGAAACAGGCAATCGAATCCCAGGATATGAACCCGGATATCACGGGAGCCGAAAGCCTCGAGTTCCAGCAGGCAAGAAGGAGAGCAAGCGAGGATAGCAGGCCGCTCAACCCTAATGTACCAACGTACGAGGGGACTGGTGCTAAGAAAAAACTTCAATTTCCAATTAGTAGCTCCATCAGACACTGACACAACCGCACATTTGACCATCGAGAATGAAGAGTGGGAAGTAGCACAAGTAGATTCATGGATAGCACAGCCTGAGGACTTATTAAATGATGAATTCAAACAGGAGAGCCCACAAATTTTACCTCTACCTGTGATTAAAATCAAAATTAATGGAACAAATATTTTAGGACTTTTAGACACTGGTGCTAGTATCAGCATTATTTCGAGGACTCTGTTTAATGACTTGAAAGAGAAAATGAACTTACCTGAGATCCCGGTCTCGACTGTAAAAATAAAAGGGATCGTGCCAGACAAGGTGACTACCTGTAAGTCGCAGACATACCTGGAGATGACAATAGGAAGCTCAACCTACAGTCATACATTTATTATAATGGCTAGAGTTAACTACAACATAATTCTCGGAGCCGATTTTCTCAGGGAAACGCATGCCGTCATTGACCTTGCAGGGGGCGTTGTGAGATTCCGAAGGAATGGAGGTCATGACAGGGTTGCAATAAATCCGGAAACTGATGAGGAGGACGAAGCGGATAACAGTACTGACGGAGAGTTCCACGATACTTTGGGAACCGAGCATGCGGATGAACAATTAAATATTTTGGACCATGAGGGGATTTTTACAGACATTTTTATAGCAGATACTGCAGAAGACATCGAGAAATTAATTAACGACAAGGTTGCAGAATTCAAAGGAACAAAAGAACAGAAAGATAAATTAAGAGTTTTCTTAATTGATCATCAGGCCGTATTTGACTCCAAAGTGGGCCTAATACCTAATTTCACGTACGCTTTCAATGTTTTGGACTGGGAACCATATAAACGAAAGCCGTACCCAGTGCCAGAGAAATACCACGAGGAGGTCAAACAAATAATTAAACAAATGGAGGAAAACGGGATAATCTTGAAGCGACCCACTCCGTACGTGAACAGCCTTGTCATTGTAAATAAAGCCGATAATTCCCTGAGGCTGTGTTTAGACGCTCGCCAATTAAATTCCAAATTAATCCCAGAGAATGATCAAGCCATGCCTATTAAGAACGCAATTCGTCGATTTAAAGACATGGAAGTTTTTACAGGTGTAGACCTGACCAGTTCCTTTCACCATATCCTTCTGCATGACAAATCGAAATTACTAACAGGGTTCATGTTTGATCAACAGACCTATGTTTTTGAAAGGCTTCCCTTTGGGACGAGAAACTCAAGTAGTGCGCTGATACGAGCACTTGACAGGAACCTAACGGACGAAGTCAAAGCAGTTACCACTTTGTACATCGATGACATGATAATAGCGACTAAAACCTTTGAAGAAAACCTCCAAAATTTAGGTAAACTGTTCAAAAACCTCATAGAAACCGGATTCAAGGTGAATATCAAGAAATCACACTTCTGTCAGCCGGAAATCCTATTCCTAGGATACGTAATAGACGGCAAAGGAATCCGACCAAACCCAGTAAAGTTAGAAGCAATAAGCAACTTCCCTAGGCCTACCAAGGTAAAACACGTTCGCCGATTCCTTGGTATGTGTCAATTCGTTAGGGAACACTGTAAAAATTTTACTGAAGTCGTAGCACCACTCCAAGACCTGCTACGTAAGAACAACAGATGGAAATGGACGCAGGAAGCAGAGACAGCGTTCACAAATACTAAAGAATTGTTAGCCAGGAGTATAAAATTAGCATATCCTGACTTTAACAGACCATTCATCCTCCAAACGGACGCATCTAAAGTTGGTATAGGTGCAGTCTTATTCCAGGAACAGGACGATGAATGTAAAACCAAGGATTATTTAGGCTTTTATAGTAGAAAACTGAGGTCGCACGAACGGAACTACACAACTACAGAGCTGGAAATGCTAGCTATAGTCCAAGCCCTACAGCACTGGCGAAAAGTTATTTATGGATTTCCAATCGTCATAAGAACCGACCACAAAGCTTTAACGTTCATGTTAAAGTCAGCTGTTTCATCTGACAGAATTACTAGATGGTCACTGTTCGTGCAGCAATTTAATTTCACCATTGAACACTGTACAGGCAAGGCGAACATCTTAGCTGACGCCTTAAGCAGGAACCCGAATAAACATGAAGAGCAGGTAAATTATGTGGACTTAACACAGGAAGACCGAAATGTACTGCTCCGACTGAGCCAGTTGCCAACCTTTCAACAGGCTGACCCAACCTTACAGCCGATTATCCAGTATTTCCAGGGAGCAATTCAACAAGGGGACCCTCGTTATGACGAAATTCGCAAGGCCGCAGAAGAATACAGGTTGTTAAATAATCAGTTGTTAAAATATGCAGATAAGGACCATACAAAATTAAAGATCGTAGTTCCGAAAGAATTACAGGATGAGTTGAAATGGCATGTACACCGTATTATTGGGCACGGAGGTATTGATAAGACCGTCGCCACAATTCAGGAAACCTTTACCTGGAAAGACCTTAGGAAGACTGTCAGAGATGCAATAATTACATGCGACACTTGCCAACGTGTGAAGGCAAACTCCTACCTTGTAAAACAGAAGCCAATTCCCATTCTACCGTCAAAGCCCCGTGAGTTATTCGCGATGGATATTTATGGAAAAATCCCGAAATCACGGAGAGGCAATCAGTTTATATTAGTCACCATGGATGTATTTTCGAAATTTACAAACCTTTCTCCAATGCAAAAGGCCAATACTAGGTCAGTTTTAAGATGCATCAATAGGGAAGTAATTCCGGCTATGGGAAAACCGGAGAAATTATTAACAGATCACGGAACACAGTTCACCTCCGCAGAGTTCAAAACAGGTTTACAGCAACTAGGAATACAGCATGTTCTGAGTTCAACACGTCACCCAGAGTCGAACCCGGCAGAAAGAGTAATGAAAGTCATCGCAAAATTCAGCAGAATTTATATCCCAGAACAGCACTGGCGACGGGTAGATATTCTTCCATTGATCACTGACTGCATAAATAATACTGTCCATGAAGCAACAGCAAAAATTCCGGCCACAGTGCACAATGGCTTACAACCGGCTAGACCTTGGCATCCAGTCGTCAATTGTCCACCTGAACACCTATTATCTCCGGAAGTGTGTACACAGCAGGTACAAAAGCGTTTAAGAGAGCAAGCTGACCGCAGGCTAAGAAGGGTTCGGGGAAGAAGGTTTCACAGGCCATTAAGAGTAGGTGAAATGGTATTGATCCGTAGACCAGCCATCTCCGATCCTGAAAGGAGGTACTACGCAAAATTCGCACCATTGTACATCGGTCATTACCGCATTATTCAAGATATGCAAAACAATGCATATAAAATTAGAAGTTTAGATGGAGAAAATGAAATGGTTATGAATGCCTCAAAACCCAAAATATATAAATCAGCACCAGGCGCAGCTCAAGTGAATCTCGTGGAAAAACCAAGGAGCTCAAACGCAGGAGAAGACACAAGTTCCGGCACGGAAGAAGAAGATGATGATGATGACCCGTGTACTGAAGCAGAAGAAGATGATGATCAGGAAACCCTATCAACGAACCCAGGAGACGACAGTCATTTCGAGATTGAGACAGGTCAACAAACAGAAGAAAATTGTCCGGAATGCGAACAGAACTCAGCCGAGATACTGGCAGTCATGAAACAGATTGCAGATGACCTCGAGAAAGAGAACAGAGGTTTAGAGAGAGAAATCAGAGAAAAGCTCAGACATAAGCACAGGTATACTTCATAGTCAGAAGTATACATTCGCTTATGGCTGCAAGTATGTGTAAATCATTGGTTGAATTGAGAAATCTTCCACTATCGCGTAAGATTTCTAACGTCATAGGGGAGCATTGCACCCATAAGCGAATTTACGTAAGTAATTTACAAATTAAAAGTTGAATATTTCGCATATCGAATACTACAGTAGGCTGTGAGAGCTAGCAGTCACAAAGGAACTTTCTGGCGCCAGTCAGTCGGCAAGGAAAATCCTCGAAACTCTTCTTAGAGCACGAGCAACTTGTAAACCGCCCTGAGTACTGCATCCAATAAATTTTATGGTTCCGCCTAGGAGTGACAACTTTCTACTTGGTTCTCACGAGAAAATCACGCGTTGAGGCCTGACCTACTTAGAAGGACAAAGAGACAACGATAACACCCACCAACCCTTGGGAGGAAATGGAAGCATCCACGCTACGAAGAGCGCGAAAGTCTCAGCCAATCACAAAATTCTAAATTTGAATGTCCTGTCATAGCGGGAATCTACAGTCAGTATTTCGCTATCTGAAGCCCGGTGTAGTGGTGAAAAACAGTGTCCTGACTTCCTAATAATATTTGAAAATTTATCAGTGGGAAGGTGTGGTCAATTATTGGCTAATTAATAAAATTTTAACTTCACACGGAAGAGTAGTATCGCCCAGGAAATGAACTGTCATGGCGGGAAGGAGCCATTCGCTGGAAGAAAATAACGCCGGTGACGCGCGCCGTCGTGTGGATTATCCTGTGATCGTTTCCCACGGCGCAATATAACAAGTAAGTCAGACCGAAATTAGGAAGATTTTGTACATAAATTTTGAAACTTTAACCTACGGATGTATGATAAAGCGCTCCCAAGTGCTGGATCACTACGCCACATCCCTTCCACAGAACTATTTTCAAGGTGGGGGGAGAACTCATTACATAACCAGCGAGCAGGGTGCTGAATCTTCAGTGTGTTCAGTGTGACAGTGTGACAGTGGCTGTGTGTTTCACTGTGTATCCTGTGTTCGTGGGTTAGTTGAATCTTCAGTGTGTTTAGAGTGTGTCAGCTAATTCAGTTAGTCAGCTTTGAACTTTACTTTTGTCTGGTAAGAAAGCGATCAGAGACACTTGTTGGCATCCGAGTGAGCCATGTATTTTACTTGGGAGAGCAACATTTCAGAAATGAACACTTTAAAAAACTTTACTTTACTTTGAATTTATGCAGGGATAACAGGCAATAGCTACACTTTCAACACTTGGCTTAAATGAACTCACATTACGAATCGAGAGGGACAAGTCCATGTTTCAGCGTAGCTGCATGAAATTCTAATCCACGTGTAGTTTGACATTTGTTGGAAAGCTATTTTATTCTTCATTTTGGAGGACGATCAGCATAAATTTCTCCGTATCATTGGAAACTGTACTTTAGCTTGCTTTTACCACTTACAATAAACTGTTTGGCAAGCGAGATGTTTTTCGGGAGAAACTAGTTAAAGCAGATAGGGAGCAGAATGTCTTTTCATTAATGAAAGGCCGCTGTGTTAAAGACCTTGAGCAAACTGTTATGTTCCGAAGGGGTGAACGATCGGTAAGCTGTAAGTAAACAACTGAGAGAGCGGTGTGCAGATCAGCAAGTGTTCTTTCAGGCAGGTAGCGGAGAGGAAACTTTCGACTTCACGTCAGGAGTCTATGCAGTGCTATCGTCTAATCTTCACTGGAGTGCGAGGAAATGCGTGTGTTATGTTAATGTAAGCGTGTGTAACGCCATGATAAAAATGTATCAAGTTTGCGTGTGTGAAAATTTGGAATACCACATCAGCTTCAAGATGGAATTCTAATTCACCATGACGGAGCCCGGAGGGTGATCCAACATGCCTCCATCACCCAGGTATGAGCATCAATAAAATAATGTAAATAAATATGTAGGACCGTGCCTAATCAATGATCAAATGTAGCTTAGACTGTTAGGTAGGATTGTAAATAATTCACATTTTTATAATAATAATAATAGTAATAATAATAATAATGTTGCACTTTCAGCTAGGGTTATTTGCGCACTTCCTTTACGTAGATGTCTTCGCGTATTGTTATGGATTATTCTGTACTATGTCACCTTGACAGTTTAGGATGCTATATTATTTGATCTCAATGAGTGTAATGCCGATTTAATTATAATAATAATAATCATCATGTTATTATATCGTTGGTTTTGAGTGATATTTCTGTTGGAATTGTGATTTTGTAGACGCCGCCTTGTTGATTTTAATGCTTATTTTGCTATTTTGCGCATTCAGCTTGTTTTATGTTGTGGAATCATCCTTCAGATGACCGTTTCCGGTAGTTCTTATCCCGTGTATTTTGCGACGATTTTGGTGGACGCGAGTATTTATTTCTGTGTAGTTGCGGTTACACATTCTTCAATAGCTGTTTTGAGAGGCAATCTCGTCATTTTTCAAGAAACAGGTAGTGCCAGGAAGCCATTGATGAGTCAGCTCTGATATTTTGTGAAATGTGAAGCAGAGAATGATCTAGAGATCGAGCTAAATGAACAATATCCCTGATGATCTACGTTGATAATGGAGATGTGATATTTGGACCATGTCATGAACTGTCGTAAGAAATAGTGATGTGCACGACAGATATTTCGCCCGCCGGATACGAGCGAGGCTGTATTATGAGGTACTACGTCGAGAATAATGATGAGTAAATAGATTTGAGAGATGAATAATTTAACCAAGAGTGTTAAATATGTTACGACATGGGTTAAGATTGTAGGCAGAAGCCTGTATTTTGTCTCAAATAATTCCAGGGAAAGTAGATGCTCGGCAAATATGCTAGCCGTAGTACATGTGAGCAGAGCGACGAGTCAATGTGTATTTTGATAGTCATGTAAAGTCATGGATGATATGGAATAGCAGTAATTATTGTCCATAAAGGTTAAATAGTGTCGTGGCCAGACATTTGTCGTCTGAGGTTAGAGATTGCCGTCAAATTCACAATATCTTGCGACTCGTAGCGGGGTAAAATTTTTCTGTAGCTCCGATATTTTGCGCATTTCATCCTTATTAATTTTCAGTAGGCAGCGATGTTGGGATCTAGTTTTGTTTATTTATTATCCTTTCTTTGTGTATCTTTTATTACCCTTTATTTGTAGTATGTGATCGTATGTGAATTATTTATATTTGATTTGATGTAAATAGATAGGTGTAGTTAGGCTAGTTTTGATTTCTGTATTTTCTTTGGTTGGAGCAGTGTTTCTCCATTAACAGATTTAATTATGTAAATAAGATTTCATGTGTTAGGATAAGGGATCATCGATTAGGTCACAGTCAAAACCATAGTAGTGGTATGCTCATACCAGGCATTCAGTAATTACCAAACCTTTTAAAAAAATCCACTACATTTTAATTAGGAAATGAAGCGATCTTTAATAAACCAGTTGTATAATAACTGCCGCAAATGAATGAGGTAAATAAGACGGCATCTGCCTCCATTTAGTGGTGGTACCACAAATAATGAGTTCATAATGAAATGCAGTCAGCGGCAAATTAAGTAAAATTTTAATGTACAAGGATCGCTTTCATTTGAAATGTAAACATGGGGCACTTGGCCTAATCATTTGGATTATTTTAAAGAAGTCCAGGCTATCACAGTCATGCAAGTGAAGTTTAAATAATTAGATGAGTGGTTGTAACACTCAGGTTCATGTTTCAGTAATTTTCTTTTCAACCATGAGTAGGTGCTTGAATATGGCAGTGGTTACGTGGTAATTGAAGTACGATGTTCATGGCTGTTTCTTTGAATTTTTTTTGTTACACATGGTTAGTGCAGCCCATGATTATTTAAAAGTTGGGTGTTTCACAACTAAGCCACATGTGTTTAAGATTTGATAAACACCTCTGAGTCAGTGTTGATTTGATGACGTAATTAATTAATTAATCATTCAACTACATTAATTGATTTTTGAGTGACATTTTCTACGTAATACAATTCTGTATTTCAAATGAGATGGTGTTTTCTGACCAGAGTTTTTGAATTTATTCACGTCATCGTCTTGAAGACA
Source organism: Anabrus simplex (assembly GCF_040414725.1). Classification (NCBI taxonomy): domain Eukaryota; kingdom Metazoa; phylum Arthropoda; class Insecta; order Orthoptera; family Tettigoniidae; genus Anabrus; species Anabrus simplex. The sequence continues at coordinate 24,312,433 of NC_090272.1, read as the reverse complement.
GTGTCAACATAGTCTGGAATATTTTAAAGTTTGATCGACTTTCAGTCAGTTTTATTAGGGAGACAATGGTGTTATTGTAAGGCAGATCTTCAATCCTTTTTTTAATTTCTATTTCATTGCACTTTGTTTACATTTTTCACCAGTTTAGTTTACTTTTTTTTTTTGGCACTTTGCACTTTATTCAATAAATCAGTTTGTTATCTAAATTTTAATTCAGTCTTTGGGTACAGTCATTTATAGTTAGTTGACCCCGTCTTTTCATTTCCTCACTCCCTGATCGACGTGTGGCCTATCTTCGGGGATACCATCGGACGGTCCGCGACTGAGGAAGAAGAGTCTACATGCAGCGGTGAGTATCATTTAAATGTCATTTATTACAGGAGCAGCCGGCGCACGGAAGAAGGAAGAAGTTCACCGCAGTTGTTGCCTTGAAAAGGGCACAGTACGTTAAAATTGTAAAAGCCTCCGTGGCTCAGGTGGCAGTGCGTCGGCCCCTCAACGCTGAGTTCCGTGGTTCAAATTCCGGTCACTGCATGTGAGATTTATGGTGGACAAAGCGGACGCGGGACAGGTTTTTCTCCGGGTACTTCGGTTTTTCCTATCATCTTTCATTCCAGCAACACTCCCCAGTATCATTTAATTCATCTGTCAGTCATTAATCATTGCCTCAGAGGAGTGAGACAGGCTTCGGCAGCCGGTTCAATTCCTATCCTCGCCGCAAGATGGGGCTTCATTTATTCCATCCCTGACCCGGTCATTGGCTGGATAACAGTTTGTAGGTTTTCACATTTAAAATGTAATTCAGTAAATTAATTGTTTAAAGATGTAAGCCGTTAAAAAACTGTATGGGATTCTAACACGCATACGTTAATGTATTATTTTAAATTCATTCGAGGTTCAATCCGTGATCTGTGCTGTATTATAGTGGTGGAGTACAACTTTGAATCGCGCGCCGGCTCATTTGGCAACCACGGCGAGTGTGACGAGACAATGATGTCACTTCCGCTTTAGTCTGCTCAGAAGGTGGTCCGGAAAATAGTGTTGTGGCCTCATTTAGTTCTATACCTCTTATCTTTAAATCGTTAGCAACTGATTTTAACCATCGTCGTCCTGGTCTACCTCTACTTCTCTTACCATCCATAACAGAGACCATTATTCTCCTAGGTAACCTATCCTCCTCCATTCGCCTCACATGACCCCACCACCGAAGCCAGTTTATGCGTACAGCTTCATCCATCGAGTTCGTTCCTAAATAGCTTTTGTCTCCTCATTCCGAGTACCCTCCTGCCATTATTCCCAACTGTTTGTACCAGCAATAATTCTTGCTACTTTCATGTCTGTTACTTCTAACTTATGAATAAGATATCCTGAGTCCACCCAGCTTTCACCCCAGTAAAGCAAAGTTGATCTGAAAACACCGATGTAAAGATAATTTCGTCTGGGAGCTGACGACTTCCTTCTTACAGAATACTGTTGATCGCAACTGCGAGCTCACTGCATTAGCTTTACGATACCTTGATTCAATCCCATTTACTATATTACCGTCCTGGGAAAACACACAACCTAAATACTTGAAATTATCGACCAGTTCTAGCTTTGTATCACCAATCTGACATTCAATTCTGTTGAATTTCTTACCTACTGACATCAATTTAGTCTTCGAGAGGCTAATTTTCATACCATACTCATTGCACCTATTTTCAAGTTCCAAGATATTAGACTGCAGGCTTTCGGCACAATCTGCCATTAAAACCAAGTCGTCAGCATAGGCCAGACTGCTTACTACATTTCCACCTAACTGAATCCCTCCCTGCCATCTTTCAGCAGATGATCCATGTAAACTACGAACAATAAAGGCGAAAGATTACAGCCTTGTCTAACCCATGTAAGTACCCTGAACCAAGAACTCATTCTGCCATCAATTCTCACTGAAGCCCAATTGTCAACACAAATGCCTTTGATTGATTTTAATAATCTACCTTGCAAGTTATCGCCAATATTGTTTATTTTATTTATTAACGATATTTTAGAGGGGTTTGGGGCAGAAAATTGGGCTGTACCAGTAATTAATGGTATGGAAGTACCAGGACTGATATTTGCGGATGATGTGTTATTGATGACGCTTACTTCAGGGGCGATGAATAGGGCCTTAGAGTCAGTGACGCTATTTGCGAGGAAATGGGGAGTGAAAATTAATGGAAATAAGTCTAAAATATTGGTAGTACAGGTGGACAAAAGAAGAAAGATAGAAGGGAATTGGGTAATTCAGGGAGAAAGATTGGAACAGGTAAGGAAGTTGGAATATCTAGGAGTTATTTTTAATGATAAAGGAACTTGGAGTGACCAGATCAAAAGAGTGAAATATAGAGGATTGGCAGCCTTAGCCTCAGTCAGAAATTTGCTACTCAAGTACCCGGGGATCAGTTATAAAACACTGAGTCTCGTGTTCAGGTCGGTAATCGTTGGGAGGGTATTATACGGAGCAGAAGTTTGGGGGCTGGATGAGAAAAGAGAGGAACTAAGAAGGATTGTTAGTAGTTTTGCTAAGTTAGTGATGGGCTTACCGAGGTGTACAGCAAATGTAGGGGCGGAATTAATGTGTGGGGAGGATTTGGAATCAGAGGGTGTGAAAAGAATAGTTAGATACTGGATGAATTTAAAAAGACAGGAAGGTGGGAGAGTTTTACAGGCAGCATATGTACAGCAATTTAAGAGCATGTATAAGGGTGGATGGTTAGAAAAAATAAAGGGATATTTGGAGAGGATAGGATTAGGACACCTGTGGGGGGAGGTTTGGTCAAGGACAGAAGTGAGAGGGATGAATATACTGGAAAGGAGAATTAGAGATATCCATAGGCAGAAATTATTGGGGGAAAGCAGACTAAGAAATTCGCTGACTGTTTTGACGAAAATAGAGGAGATAGCAGGGTTGAATATTAGATACGTCGATAGGTCAAAACGATATGGGATGATGTGGCGGCTTTTAGGTTTGCCAAGGAATACAGGCTGGTTACAGGGGAGGGATAAGACAAGGTGTGTACTTTGTGGAGATGTAAATGATGAGTTTCACTTGCTAAGAGACTGTGAGGTAACGAGGGGGTTAAGACATGGATTATTGAGTGCCGAGCATCGGGAAATATTGGGGAGAGGGGATGAGAACGCAATACTGAGATGGATTATTAAACAATGGGAAAAAGGGGGTGAATTGAACAGGTATTTTTGTGCGACAAAAAAGGCCTGCGAGAGTAAAATGAAGGAGAGTGAGTTAGAGGGTGGGCAGGAGAATAGGGGGGTGGAATAGTTATCTGTATAAGGGAAGGGGATAGTATGTTAAAATTCTAATGGATTACGGAATATAGGGACTGAGTACTTAGTTAGGTGGAGTTGGGTAAGAGGACAGGATTGCATGGTCTGTTTGTTTTAAAGTTAGCTGGTATGCAAGTGCTGAAATGCTGAGTGTTGTTGTTTGATCATGGATCGGGTGTAGGTCAGTAACAAGAATGTGACAGAGCATAATAAGGACACTGGATGAACACTGAGTGAGTGAACTGCTTCAGCTAATGACTGCTAATTATTCTTATTATTATTATCCTTATTATTATTATTACTATTATTATTATTATCCATTTTATTATTATTATTATTATTTATTATTCATTTTATTATTATTATTATTATTATTATTATTATTATTATTATTATTATTATTATTATTATTATTATTATTATTATTATTATTATTATTATTATTATTATTATTATTATTATTATTATTATTATTATTATTATTATTATTATTATTATTATTATTATTGCATGTGAACATGTATAGGGGCGAAGTCGCCTGTTATGTTCAATAAATGTATGTATGTATGTATGTATGTAATAATCTACCTTTCATTCCATAGTCCCTCAGTATAGTGAACATCTTTTCCCTCGGCACTCTGTCATATGCTTTCTCTAGATCTACGAAACATAAACACAACTGCCTATTCCTCTCGTAGCATTTTTCAATTACCTGGCGCATACTGAAAATCTGATCCTGACAGCCTCTCTGTGGTCTGAAACCACACTGGTTTTCATCCAACTTCCTCTCAACGACTGATCGCAACCTCCCTTCCAAGATGCCAGAGAATACTTTGCCTGGTATACTAATCAATGAGATACCTCGATAGTTGTTGTTCCCTTGCTTATAGATAGGTGTAATTACTGCTATGTATCCAATCTGAAAATTCCTTACTAACACTCCATGCTAATTTTACTATTCTATGAAGCCATTTCATCCCTGCCTTCGCACTACACTTCACCATTTCAGTCTAATTTCATCTATTCCTGCTGCTTTATGACAATGGAGTTTATTTACCATCCTTTCCACTTCCTCAAGCGTAATTTCACCAACATCATTTTCCTCCTCCCCATGAGCTTGGCTGTTCGCAATACCACCAGGAAGATTTCCTTTTACATTGAGAAGTTCAAAATATTCCCACCACCTCTCCAGTGATTCCCTGGGATCTATTATGAGTTCACCAGAATTACTCAAAACATTGTTCATTTTCCTTTTCCCTCCCTTCCTAAGATTCTTTCTGTCCATAAAGTTTTCCCTGCTGCTTGACCTAGCCTTTCCAGGTTATTACCAAAATCTCCCCACGACTTCTTTTTGGATTCAACAACTATTTGTTTCGCTCTGTTTCTTTCATTTACGAACAGATCCCTGTCTGCCTCGGCCCTTGTTTGGAGCCCTTTCTGATAAGCCTTCTTTTTACGTTTACAGGCTGCTCTCACTTCATCATTCCACCAAGATGTTCGCCTTTTCCCATCTTTACACACAGTTGTTCCTAGGCATTCCCTTGCTGTTTCTACTACAGCATCCCTGTATGCCACCCATTCACTTTCTATATCCTGAACCTGCTTACTGTCAACTGTTCGAAATTTCTCACTAATCATATCCTTCTGTCTAATTTCCTTGTCCTGGAGATTTTCTACCCTTATTCGTTTGCAGACAGATTTCACTTTCTCTACCCTAGGCCTAGAGATAATTAGTTCACTACAGATCAGATAGTGGTCTGTATCATCGAAAAATCCCCGGAAAACTCGTACATTCCTAACAGATTTCCTGAATTCGAAGTCGGTTAAGATATAGTCTATTATGGATCTGGTACCTCTAGCCTCCCATGTGTAGCGGTGAATAGCCTTGCGCTTGAAAATGTATTCGTAATTGCTAAAACCATACTAGCACAGATGTCCAGCAAACGCTTCCCATTCCCATTAGCTCCATATCTTCCCCACATTTACCAATCACCCTTTCGTATCCTTCAGTTCTATTCTCAACTCTCGCAATGAAATCACCCATTAGCACTATTCTATCCTTGCTGTTGACCCTGACCACGATGTCACTCAATGCTTCATAAAACTTGTCAACTTCATCCTCATCTACACCCTCACATGGTGAATACACGGAGACAATTCTAGTCCTAATTCCTCCAACTGCCAAATCTACCCACATCATTCGCTCATTTACGTGCCTAACAGAAACTATGTTGCGTACAATGGTATTCCTGATAAAGAGCCCTACCCCAGACTCTGTCCTTCCCTTTCTAACACCCGTCAAGTACACCTTATAATCTCCTATCTCTTCCTCGTTATTTCCCCTTACCCGAATATCACTTACTCCTAGCACATCCAGATGCATCCTCTTTGCCGACTCAGCCAGTTCTACTTTCTTTTTTCCATAAGCCCCATTAATATTGATAGCTCTCCATCGAATTCCATTTCGTCCGCCAAGTTGTTTCCAAGGAGTCCCTCGCCTGTCAAATGGGAGTGGGACTCCACTACTCCCATACGTCCGAGGCTTGCTTAAAATGTTCTGAGCTCGGTAAATTCATGAAGTAGGATGCTACCCTACTTGCATATAGTCCAAGTGAGGATCTCTCCTCTCACGTGTTATGGACCACCGGTGAATTGTATAGTCCTAGCCGCCTGAGCACAAGGAGGGCCATGACTCAGAATATGTCCAAGATGCCCACTCCCATTCCATAGCAACTGTTATCCCGCTCTCAGGACCACTTACTAGGCCACTCAGCCGTTGCCCATGGTTCACGAACTAGGACGTGACTACAGTATTTTTTTTTTTGTTTCCGCAAATTCCACCTGAGGGGAGGGGGTGGAAGGACTGAAAAATGGGCTAAATACCTTGTATGTGGATACTTACATCTCAAAAACGGAAGATGTTACAGACATTAAAATTTGTATTTTGTATCTCCTTTATAAATAAAGAAACACGTACTTTTTGTTTTCGGAAAATCCACTCAGGGGAAGGGGACTTGTAAAGAAGTGCAATAGGGGTTGAAGAATTTTTATTATGATACTTATCTATATATATAAAATGCAACGTTCTGACTGATCGTATATCAAAGCTCAGGCAAAATTACTCTTCATAAACTAAGGAAGGGTTTCAAAAAATTTCCAACTCTAAGGGGATTAACGGGGGTGAACACTAAAAAACAAAATATGAATTACTTTTAAATCGTTTTTTCGAACAAAATTGAAATACAACTCAGTGGTTGCTGCTTTATGAACTGGATGTTAAATAACACAAGTTTAGAAACAAAATTCAGTGGGGGTTAACATCCGAAAAGAAAAAATATTCATTTCTCTGAAACCGTTTGACGTATGAGGTTGAAATTTCTCACGACGATTGCTTCTATATGTCTTAAATTTTAAATAAATCGTTTTTTTAAAATAATATGCCCCCAAGGGGTTTCAACTCGAGTGGGGTGATAGGCCTAAATGCACATATCTTTGAAACCGACTTACATATGAGATTGAACTTTCACACGATGGTTGTCCTATATGTCTCAGATATTAAATAATAAGGGGTCTTAAAATATTACACCCCTAAGGTGTTTTGACTAGGGGGTTGGGTGTGAACCCCGAGGACAAAAATATCCATTTCTCTGAATTGCTTGATATACGAGGTAGAATTATCACATGGTGGTTACTCCCCAATGTCTCAGATTTTAAAAAAGATGTGGTTTTCAAACAATGCACCTCTAAGGGATTTTAATTGGGGATGATGTCCGATGATAAACATATTTATTTTTCTGAATTCGTTCGAAGTACAACGTTGAAATTTCAGATGATTGTTACTCTTGTATATCTTATATTTTAAATAAGAAACAATATATTCCTAACGGCGTTTCGACCGGGGTTTGAGGCTTGATGACAAAAATATTAATTTCTCTGAAACCGCTTGAAGTGCTAGGTTAAAATTTCATATGATGGGTGTTCCTATACGTTTTAGATTTTAAATAATAACGGGTCTTAAAAAATACACCCCTAACGGATTTTGGTTAGAGGGTGTAGACCTATACCAAAATTATTCATCCCTCTAAACCGTCTGGCGTATTCATTTGTAATTTTACAAGAACTTCGGTTATCGTGGGTGTCAGATATGATAGATTCAAAATATTTCAAGTACATAAGGATTGGGACCATTTACAAGTTGTTGAAATTCTAAAACTAAGTTTTCACAGCCGCCAAGGCACTCGACCGATTTTTCTATTTCTCTTCTTTATTGGCAAAGAAATGTATTTGCAAAACTCAGGGGTTTAATTGAAATAATTCTTAAACTTAGTGCACGACTGGATGAACAGTTTTTGAGACTGTATACTATTAATGGTACCTACGTATTCTTGCGCACGTTGAATGTATGATTTTTACAGTCGCCCGGGTGTGGTTAACAAGCCTCTTCCACTCCTTTCTGTCCTTCCACTTTTCCTGCTCCATTACTTCCGCCACATCCAATCCAGCTTCTCTAATGTCCTTCCAAGTCTGATCCATCCACCTTATTATCGGTCTTCCTACTGGTCTCTTACCCTATCTTCTCTTTCCAATTCCCTTCTTGCTATCCGCTCCTTTCCCATTATTTTCACATGTCCCAAACATCTCGGTCTTGCTTTATGAATGTTCTGTACTAACGGTTCTATATTTAGCTCTTCTCTGATTTTGATATTTTGAATTCTATCTTCTCTTGTCTTTTTAAACGATGTTCTTAAAAATTTCATTTCTGCTGCTTGGATCTTACTATCTTGTCTCTTATTAGTTACCAGCGTTTCTAGTCTGTATGTTACAATTGGTATGAAATACTGTTTATATAATGTTAATTTTGTTCTCTTGGGTACTTTGATAATAATATGTTGTACCTTTACTTAGTCTGTTATTCATTTCAGGGTTGATTTCATTACTTCCATTAATAATGCTACCCAGATATGTAAACTGTTCTACATTCTCTAATCGTTCTCCGTCTATGTTCACTTGGCTTCTCTTCTTCTCTTTTCTACGGTGCATGACTACAGTTTTATTTTTACTAAGTACCATTCCAAACTCCTTCCGATTTTCATTCCATTCCATTATGTCCAGTCTCCATTGTACTTCCTTTTCTCCCTTTACACAAATCACATCATCTGCAAATACCAAAGCATTCACTTCATCACTACTGATACTCTGTTTTACACGTTTTATTATTTCATCCATCAATATAATAAACAATAATGGCAGCAGTGCACTTCCTTGCTTCAGACTTTTTTTTTATGAAGTGTTTCAGAGTCACCACTCCCCACTTGTACACTGCTTTTACTCTCATGATACATTTTTATCTTGTTAATTAATGATTTAGGTACATTCCTTTTCAGTAGGCATTCCCATACATGTTTTCTCTTAACTGTATCATAAGCTTTTCCCAAATCCAAAAATACGAAAATGATCTCCTTGTACCTTTCCGGATGTCTTTCCATTATAGTTCGCACTGTAAATATCAAGTCTATCGTTTATCTATTCGGTCTAAAGTCATCTTTTTCTTCCTCTGTGTTTCTATTATATCCCTGTCTTTGTCTATGACTTTCTCCATTATTTTTAGCCCATGTGATAATAAGGTTATACCTCTATAATTTTCACACTTCTTCCTATTTCGTTTCTTGAACAGTGGTACAATGCTTCCTTGTTGCCTATCTTCAGGTATCCTTTCATCCTATCTTATGGCATTGAGGCCTCTTTATATCCACTGTAGTCCAATGCTTCCTGCTGCCTTAATCATATCAGCACTGAATTCGTCTTTTCCACTTGCTTTACCTTTGGTCATTGCTTTCGATGCCCTTTCAAGTTCCAGCCATGTTATCGGGTTCTCTTCTTTTCTCCATCTATTATTTTCCACTTTCTTATCTCCTTCCTCTTCCGGGCAGTCATCCTCATTATAAAGTTTTTCAAAATACTTTGCCATCACCTTCTGAAGACCCTTTTCGTCATGTAGTATGGATCATCTTCACTCTCTAAGGCCTTGATTTTTCCTTCATTTATTCTTTTCGATTTTATTACTCTGTATAATAGTTTCTGATTTCCTCGACTATCTTGCTCAATTTTGTTGGTAAACTCTCCCCAACATTTCTTCTTTTCTTCCTTGATACTCTTCTTTACTTGTAGTTTCAATTTTTTGTATTCCACATGTAACTTTTCTTATTCGCATCCCTCTGATACGTTGTTTGCTTTTCCTTATCCATTTCTTTCTTCACCTTTTTCCTTTCTTTTATTTCTTTTTTATTTTGTCTGTCCACCACTGTGTCTCCTTTTGCTTTTGTTTTCCCGCATACTTGCTGCTTCCACAAATGTCTGTCTTAAATTGTCCCACTCTTCTTCTCCACTTTGTATTTCCGTGTTAGGTAAGTTCCGTTTTATACAATCTAGAATGTCATTCTTTTATCCTCCTCCTGATCTTTGGTTTCGTCTTCAATACAATTTTAGGGATTTTTACTTGTTTTAATTCCACAATTAATAATCTATGATGACCTTCCATACTTTCACTGGAGTTATCTTCGTATTCATGACGTATCTTCCCATTCTCGGTCTGTTATTATAAAATCGATGAGTGTTGCATTCTGCCCATCCCAACTATATCAGCTGATCTTATGGCTATTCCTCTTCATAAACCATGCGTTTTTTTTATTATCATGGTATTTCTGATACAAAAGTCCAACAGTTTCGCTCCATCTTCATTTCTATCACCATACCCATGTGGGCCCAGAACATTTATCCCATTCTATCAGTTCCCACATGAGCATTCAGATCTCCCATTATCATGATCCCATCTCCAACAATATGTTTCCAGTTGCCATTGGTTGTGGCATCATACACAACCCATAACCCGGCTCAAGGGAGATAGGGTCATCTTCCCTATCCTTCACTTGAGTAATTCTTGTCTGGCGCATCCACGTTGCGGGGGTGGCATCCTCCACATCAGTAGACCGGTGTGAAGGAGAGCTAAGTTCAGGCAGGGACCCAGTCTCACGGGGTATAACGTGGAACCCATGCCCAGGGTTACGGATGAACACCTCAACAGCATCTTGCCCTCTCTCTATAAACACAAAATTCTTTCTTAGATTTTAAATAAGAAGTTGTCATGAAACAATTACACCCCTAAGGAGTTCTGACTGGGGGGTGAGGAATGATGACAAAAATATGCATTTATATGAAACCGTTTGAATTAAGATGTTAAAATTTCAAATGATACACTAGGTGTTAAATAACAGAAGGCTTGAAACAAATTTAACCCCTCAGAGAGTTAAATGGGGGGTTAGATCCGAAGACAAATATACTTTCCATCCTCCGAAACGGTTTAACGCACGAAGACAAAGGTTCCAAGTAGCTGTATACATTTTAAATCGTAGGTGTGAAATAGGAAATAGTTTTAAACGTTCCACTCCTAAAGTGGTGAATACGTTTAGTTGCGGAAACGAAATTATTCATCCCTCCAAAACCGTTGAATATACAAACTTGTAATTTTATAAGAAGGTTCTTCTCTTATGTCCTAGCTGTAAAATATCGTATACTTCAAAATATTTTAAAGAGGTTTAGGTGGTGATTCACTCTCAAAAGCACAATATCCATCTTTCCGAAACCGTTCCAGACACGAACTTAAAAATGAAATGAAATGAAATGGCGTATGGCTTTTAGTGCCGAGAGTGTCCGAGGACATGTTCGGCTGGCCAGATGCAGGTCTTTTGATTTGACTCCCGTTAGGCGACCTGCGCGTCGTGATGAGGATGAAATAATGATGAGGACGACACATACACCCAGTCCCCATGCCAGGGGAATTAACGAATCATAGTTAAAATTCCCGACCCTACCGGGAATCGAACCCAGGACCTCTGTGACCAAAGGCCAGCACCACGGACTTAAAATTTTTACATGAAGAATAGTCTTCTATACACTAGATATTTAAAAACATTCACCCCCTAAAAGGCATTCATTCCTCCGTTACGTACAAAATCAAAATGTCACAGGTTGGTCGCTTTTACGTCCCAGATGTTAAATAAAGATATGGTTTAAAATATTCCAAATCTTTTGTACGGGGTTCAAATGACAGTTAGATCATAAAGTAAATAATCATTCCCAAAACCGCTTGACTTACGAACTAAGGGTGGTATTTTATTGGCTCAGCCGAGAATAGACTCTCCAAAGTGTAAAACTTTGAATAATAACTTTCAGTTTAAAGCCGTAGCGAAGCTCGGGTATTTTTCTAATAATAATAATAATAATAATAATAATAATAATAATAATAATAATAATAATAATAACCCTATGGTCTCGTGGACAGACATTTGACTTGATGTAATTTAAGCTGATTATGTGTCAATTTCGCTGTCCGTTGTCCTAATGACAGAGAAACCGCAACTACTTAGCTCAGTTTTAGCTTTATATGACGTTGCTTTACGTCGCAGCGACACAGATGGTCTTATGGTGATGATTGGACAGGAAAAGGCTAAGAGTGGGAAGGAAGCGTCTGTGGTCTTAATTAAGGTACAGCCTCATGATTTGCCTGGTGTGAAAATGGGAAACCACGGAAAACCATCTTCAGGGCTGCAGACAGTGGGGTTTGAACACACTATCTCCCGAATACTGGATGCTGGCCGCACTTAAGCGACTGTAGCTACCGAGGTCGGTTAGTTCTAGTTAATTTTGTCCGGTAAACCCCTGAGATATTACGCATGTCAACAGTGACGTGGTGTGCCGAATGTATAATTTCCATCTTTCAAAATTTCGACTACGTCTGCCGCGTTTAAACTCGTGACCTTACGATCGGGAGACTGACACTTTAGCACCAATCCACAGAATAAAACACAATAAGATCAAAATAAAAGGTGCTCGGCTCCTTGGCTGTATGGTCTTCGGTTCAGAGGGCCCCGGTTTGACTCCCGACCAGGTCGAGATTTTAACTGCGTATGGTTAATTCCTATGGTTCGGGGACTGGGATTTTGTGTTAATCTTAATGCACTTCTCTTCATCTACATACAACACTCCACACTACCGGCCGCCACAGAAACATTCATTAACATAGGATTATATCCACATCAGTTGCTGCCTGCGACGAACTGGGAGAAAGCCAGGGACAAGAACAAGAAGGAAAATAATGATAATAATACAGGTTATTCGCATATATATAAAAGACAGTTTTCTGTTTATCGTACATTATCACAGACAATTCAATATTTGAGAATAATAATAATAATAATAATAATAATAATAATAATAATAATAATAATAATAATAATAATAATAATAATAATAATAATAATAATAATAATAATTGTACCGGGCGGTACACCTCCACGCCGCTAATTTAAAATTTGCGCCTGTTGAAACTCCTCTGCTGGAGGAAGTCTGAACTTTATCTACGCTATTAATTCTCTACTTTCTCAGAAGATGTCACCACGTGGAAAATTTTGAGTTTTCGAACTGTGTCATTTTTGATGTGTTTTTGTTTCACTTGAAGTAAGAAGTATGAACTTTCTCTTCTAGAGGACACTACTGAAGATCAACAATAGTGCACCCTAGTGCGAAGTCAAAGAACTATTTTGTTGGAGAAATTTTTATTTCAAATGTTTGTCTTTGCTAAATTTTTTTTCAGTTATTGTTTAAGTTGGCTGTATACCCCTCTCTTTCCCCTTGTTTTGCATTTAACCAATCCCGAATTTCTGTTATTAATTTCTGACCAATCATAGGTATCTTCCCCCAACTTGAATATGTTGCTGTATCCTACCCAATAAAAAGTTTGTGGGAGGGTGTTCTTATTCCCCTAACGCCTAGAACCTTCCGCGAGAGGATATAAACTGCTGATTTTAGGGTCTCCGGGCCACTTCTGTTCCATCTTTCAGTGTATTAAATACATAGCAGGAGGCGGGAAGCGCCTCTTTCCTCGGCAGCGGTCAACAACAAGGTAATGGCCGATTAATAACTTCTTTCTTTGCTTGCTCAGCAGTTTAACTCTCAGGGCGGGTTCTAAGCGTTCCACCATGTAACCTTTTCCTAAATGTAACTACTCCTTTTATATATTCTCTTTTAAAGCTACATACTGGGATAGAGAGTGCTAACCCTCTCGAGCTCCCACTCATATTGTTTTGAGGTGAACTTATTTTTCTCAACCTATTCTTCGTTAATGTAAAACAAATTGTTCTCTTCTTAAGTCACCTCTTTAGTATGGGATTAGCCCTTGTATTAACGGCCTAGTGCCAAGTAGGTCTTAATCAAAGTGTATTAGGAGTGCAAGTTCGCCTCCTCTCAAATTGTTATTTTAGAGGTCATTTAATTAACCTCCTTTGCATTTAATAGACCTCAGTAGATTGGGTATTTTACCCCTGTGTTTATGTCCGTTGAGGACAACTTGAAGGTGGAGTTTGGTGTGGCCTGGGAGAGGCTTAAATTCGAGAGCGAGTGGCTCTTTTGAAAATTGAGTGTTGTATGCCTCGTGGAGGCTTTTCAGTGTAATTTGGAGCTAGGGCTCCTAGGCATGAATGGGGTTTTCTGCCCCTCTGTTGAAACTTGTGTTTGGAGGTAAAACTGCGCTGATTGCCCAAGCATTGTGTTTTTAGGGCTCGAAGCCCAAATCCTGCAAATATTGTAACTACCCTTGGACTTGCTACTTTGTACCTGCCATGCTTGTTATTTCTTTGTTTTTGAAAAGAAAATATAACCTGGTTAAATTTTAATTAATTTTACTTTAGTAGCTTGAGACCCGTTCACCACCCCGCACCTTCTTTCACGCATAACTACCACAAAAACACGGTAACAATAATAATAATAATAATAATAATAATCAGGGCCGAAGAACTGCTAGATTCAGAGCTGCGTGATTACCAAGGAGGTTTCAGGAAAGGACGGTCATGTGTGGAGCAGATTATGAATCTGAAATATGTCCTTTCATATCTTAAACTAAGGAGCAAACCTTTTATAGTAACGTTCATCGACTTTAAGAAGGCCTGTGATTCAATTGACAGAACTACCTTAATTCAGATCTTAAAGGAATTTGGCTTGGACGGTAAAATAAGAGCGACCATACAACAGACTCTCACCAACACCATCTCAAAAGTCAAGTTCAGAGTAGAGACTTCAAATGCCTTTGAAATACAGACAGGAGTTAGGAAGGGAGATGGTCTCTCACCTCTGTTGTTCAACTTCGTTTTTGAGAAAGTGATCCGTGAAAGGCGCAGAGAAATGAGTTATGAAGGAGTCGAAAGCGGAGTCAGACTAGGCCAATTGACTGTTTAGCATTTGCAGACCATCTTGCAGTTTTTGCTGATTCCTTGGATGTGGCCACGAAGCAGATCAACCAGCTTCCAGATCTCCTTTGAGAAAACGAAATTCATTACAAACATCAAACTGGCGCCAAGTAAGGTAGAAGGGACTCGCGGAAAAGTCAAGCGGGTTGAAACATTTAAGTACAAGTATTTTGGTGAATGGGTAGAACCTAACATGTCCGAAAAATAAGGCTTTGCATCACGCATGAATAAAATTGAAACAGCTTACCATCTGACTTAAAATGCCTATAACAAATGATCTATATCTCTGAATGCACAAATCAAACACTATTCCACTGCCATCCAGCCAGAGGCTCTATATGCACGGAAAGTTTCGCCATGAACAAAAAAGGCATGATGGAGAAATTGGAGGCTAAGGAAAGGAATATTTTCAGGACAATGGCGAGTTTAGGAGACGGCACAACCAAGAGTTGTACTCACATGTGGAGAAAATAACCGGCGTGATGCGGAAAAGGAGGATTGTATTTTATGGACACATGACCCGAATGAAGTCAACACGGTTAACCAACCGCATTTTCACTTTCCTCCAAGAGAAAAAGGCAAAAGGGGCATGGTGCAGTGAGGTACAGAAAGATCTAGGATCTCATTTGAAGATATCCAGGAGCGTGACCCACTTAAGAAAAAAAACTCCATGAACATCCAAGTTTCCAACCAAAGCCGAAGCTGAAACTGGAAAAGCATGGAGGAAAGAGCGAAAGGAGCAACGACGTGTACGAATAAAGTTATACTGGACCAATATTAAAGCTCAAAGGAAACAGTTGAAATGACGTGGTCCTTACTTGGCCGAGACAAAATAATAATAAAAATAATAATAATCATGGACATAAATCAATTTAGACAACTCGTCAAAGTTATGTGGCTTCGAGAAGACTGGGGAAATGCTAGGAAAAGGAGGTCCTATACGGAAGAACAGAAGAAGGAAGTTGGAGAAAGGATGAAAAGATACTGGTAGAGAGTAATGTTTTTTGTTTTACGTCCCACTAACTACTCTTTTACGGTTTTCGGAGACGCCGAGGTGCCGGAATTTAGTCCCGCAGGAGTTCTTTTACGTGCCAATAAATCTACCGACACGAGGCTGACGTATTTGAGCACCTTCAAATACCACCGGACTGAGCCAGGATCGAACCTGCCAAGTTGGGGTCAGAAGGCCAGCGCCTTAACCGTCTGAGCCACTCAGCCCGGCACTGGTAGAGAGTCAAGGCAGAGATTGTCAAACGCGGTCCATAGACCATTTCCTTCATTTTAAAACAAATTAATAATATTCATCATCATCAAATCATATATTCATAAATACATACATCTTCGTTCAAGATTGTTATGATTATCAGCGTTCAGTTTACAAGCCTCTGTGAAATACGCGGGCCTTTCCATAATACTCTATTTTCAACCAGTTCTGTGATTTTGTTTAGTTCCACAGCTTGTCATTAAGTCATTACAACCTTAAAATCGTCTTGAACTCCTCTTTTTCTCTTACCCTCCACGTTTGACTCCATTATTCTCCTGGGTAATCTATCTTCCATCCGTCTCGCATGTCCCCACCGGGCTGTACCCTTGCAGTGAGTTCGAACCCCACCGTCAGAAGCTCTAGACATGGTTTTCCGTGTTTTCTTATTTTCACACGAGACTGTATCTTCATTAAAGCCACGGCATTTTCTTCCCATTGTCACTGTTAGTACGATATTAAACTGCCAGTAAAGAAGATAAGTAATTGTGTAGTTAAGGATCACATACAAAGGACTATAATCCGCTCTCAATAAATAGGTGGTAAGATTATACAATGCAGCACAATACAATTGAGCATAACACAAAGAATACAATGCAATACATTCTGGAGTGGAATGAGAACTCTGATGATAAATGGTAAACTCCATGATGTAGGCTACTCATAACAACCTCGCCAACCATGAAGGGGAAAGGGAGAAAGGGTAGCATACATTATTTAAGACAGAGTAAAGCCAACCTCACATAATCTTTAACAAAACGAAAAATGATGTAATGCAAGGTACTCTGTAAGGGGAAAGAAAACGATAATAAACATTATAGACAAGACTATTACAAGACGTAATTTCTTAAATAACACATCATGTATAACCTGAAATTAAAACTAATTAAGGTGTCTCCTGACTATTGAGCGACCTAAGTTATCATAATTCTGAGAACTGTATGAATTGCTTATGTGTGCGCATAAAAGTAAAGGATATATCAGACGTGGATGCACGATGCTGTGCCTTAATCAAGGCCACGGTCGTTCCTTTCCCACTCCTAGCCCTTTCCCATCCCATCGTCGTCAAAAGACCTACCTGTGTCGGTGTGACGTAAAAGGACAAGGGGAGATTTTTGTTTTATAATATTTATTGTAAGTAATGTTATTGCTAGTATCCGTCTTTCTCTTACTTTAAGCCACTGACTTTGAATAAAGTATGGAGTTGTAACTAATCTAACACAAGCTTTCTATATACGTTGAAGTTTGATGTTAAGGACTTACTCCATACTCCAATAGAAGATGTTCAAAGGGACTCACAGGTAACCTGCGAATGTTTATTGGCATGCAGGAGATGTTTCTTCGAAGTTGATGAATAATAGAGACTGCTTTATTGGTAGTAATTTGTATGTGTTCTGTCCAAGATACAGTGCTGTCCATTAACAGTCCCTGGTTTTTGATTGAACTACTGTCTGATTTAACAATATTATTGATTAAGTAAGAGGTGGGTTTCTTATAACAACAGAACTGAGTGATCTTGTTTGGTCAATCAGAATGAATTGCGTTTTCGAGCTATCAGGAGTAAAACTGTGATCAATAACACTCTAACATTATCATTCGTATTTTGAATAGCATCAGGGATGTGTATCGCAGGAATAATACGTATATCTATATACATAAGACTTTTATTTGTACATTGCTCAGAATTTAAAAAATATATATTTCTGTATCAGTTGTGTCCACAATAACAAGGAAATGCACTGTTTAATTTTCCGTCACCTCTGTCTGTCTGTCTGTCTGTCTGTCTGTCTGTCTGTCTGTCTGTCTGTCTGTCTGTCTGTCTGTCTGTCTGTCTGTCTGTCTGTCTGTCTGTCTGTCTGTACGTATGTATCTACTGTATGCTACTAGCTAGTTGTTTTACGTCGCATCGACACAGATTGGTTTTATGGCGACGATGGGATAGGACAGGGCTGGAAGTGGGAAGGAAGGAAGGAAGGAAGCGGCCGTGGCCTTACTTAAGGTACAGCCCCAGCATTTGCCTGGTGTGAAAATGGGAAACCACGGAAAACCATCTTCAGGGCTGCCGACAGTGGAGTTCGAAAATACTATCTCCCGAATACTGGATACTGGCCGCACTTAAGCGACTGCAGCTATCGAGCTCGGTTGTACTGTATGCACGCGCATCACGAGAAAATGGCTTGGAGAGAATTCAATGAAAATCTGTACGTAAAGTTGGAGAATGAGCCACTACAATTTGGGCTATAAATAATTTTATTCACGCTGAGTGGAATTTTAGTTTAGGGGAAGGCCTAAAATTTAATTCTCAAATATTTATGTTATTAGTGGTTCTATCGATAAATACTACATAACTAAAGTTATGTGACCTTCGCGGTGGGGAGGCTTGCGTCTCCCAATGAAGCAGATAGTCGAGCCGCAGGTACAACTATGTCGGATGGGTATCTGTCGGGAGACCCGACTGACGAATGGTTCATCGAAAGGGGGTAACAGCCTTTCGAAAGTTGCAAAGGCGACAGTCTAGATGATTGACTGATATGGCCTTGTAATAATACTCAACCTGGCTTAGCCGTGTTGATACTGCTACACGGCCGAAATCAACGGGAAACTACAGCCGTAACTAACTCCCGAGGACATGCAGCTCTCTCTGTATGAATTATGTAATGATGATGGCTTCCTCTCGGGTAAAACATTCCGAAGGTAAAATAGTCCCCCATTAGGATCTCCGGGTGGGGACTGCACGAGAGGGGGCGATCATCCGAAAGGTGGATACTGATATTCTACGAGTCGGAGCATGTAATATTAGAAGTTTGAATCGTTGTGGTAGGTTAGAGAATATGAAGAGCGAGATGGATAGATTAAGGTGTAGTTGGTGTAAGTGAAGTACGTTGGCAGGAAGAGAAGGATTCTTGGTCTGGCGATGACAGGGTTATTAACACAAAATCAAACAAAATCAGCGGGTTAGCTACTACGACCAGCATAGTGAAAGGATTATTGTTGTCAAGATAGACATCAAACCAACGCCCACCACAATAGCGCAGGTCTATATGCCCACTAGCTCAGCAGATAATGAAGAAATGGAACGACTATACGAAGAGATATAAGATTTAATACAATATGTAATAGGTGATGAGAATTTAATTGTGATAGGAGACAGGAATGCAGTGGTAGATCAAGGAAGAGAAGGTAATACATTAGGAGAATTCGGACTGGGACAAAGAAATGAAATAGGAAGTCAGCTGGTTGAATTCTGCACCAATCATAATTTAGTCCTTGCTAATACTTGGTTCAAACACCACAAACGACATCTGTATATGTGGATGAGACCTGGAGACAATGGAAGGTATTTTATGATTAGGCAGAGATAAAAAAAAAACAGGTGTTGGATTGTAAACCTTTCCCAGGAGCACACGTGGACTCTGACCACAACTTATTAGTCATGAAATGCCATCTGAAGTTGAAAAAATGGAAGGTAGGAAGGAAGGAAGGAAGGAAGGAATGCAAGAAGATAGGATATAGACAAGTTGAAAGGAAAGAGTGTAAGAGGTGGTTTTAATGAATATGTCGCAGAAGGACGAAGTGAAAATGCCGAAGGAAACACAAAAGAGGAAGAATGGACAGTCGTGAAGAATGAGGTCTCTAGGGCTGCTGAAGAAATGCTAGGAAGAAAGGAAAGATCAACTAAGAATCAATGGATAACTCAGAATATACTGGACCTTTTTGATGAACGACGAAAGTACAAGAATGAAAACAAAAAAAGAGGGCAGAAAAGAATACGGGCGATTAAAGAATGAAGTGGATAGAAAGTGCAGGTCAGTTAAGGATGAATGGCTGAAGGAGAAGTGCAAGGATGTTGAAGGTTGTATGGTCCTAGGAAAGGTAAATGCTGCATACAGGAAAATCAAGGAACCCTTTGGAGAAAGGAAATCTAGGTGTATGAATATTAAGAGCGCAGATGGGAAACCACTTCCAGGGAAAAAAAGACAAGGCAGAAAGACGGCAGGAACATATCCAACAGTCAGTACGTTTACATTGGGATTGAGATCGATTTGAGTACACTTATCGTATTAAATACGATCCGCGTTTACATGTAATTGAGTATCGTATTGAATCCGCCAGGCAATATCGACGTATACGAACGATGCAGAATTGTAGTAAAATCGATATCACCTCTTAGAATTTAAAAACGCCAAATGCAGTACAGTAGAAGCAAATAGTAGAAGCCCAGGAGATAACTTTCAGTTTTGAAAGTATGTGTGGTATTCAAAATGGAACTGGTGCATTAGGTGGAACGCGCATTTCAATTTTACCCCCAACAGAAGGTTATCGTGATTTTGTTAATCGCAAGGGCTGGCTGTCTTATAATATGATTGCAGTTGCTGATCATTTATACAGGTATTTACTGGCTTATTATATTTATTATTTCGACAGAACTTTGATGATGACGATTTCGTCAGAACCAGCCAGAACAAACATGGAGTGTGTGCGCAGTCGTTTTCAATACGATCTCAGTACGATCTGCGTTTACATGGAACTCAATTCGAACCGAGTACGATACGATCCCAGATTTTCCCGTATCGTCCTTGAGACTCAATCCGAACTGAGTCTTCGTTTACATGGCGTTTTCAATACGGATCGATCTCAATTCTGCATGTAAACGTACTAAGTTGTATCAAGGCAATGACGTAGATGATATGGTTCTGGAACAAGAAGAGGCTGTTGATGTTGATGAAATTGGAGACCCAATTTTGAGGTCAGAATTGGATAGAGCTTTAAGAGACCTAAACAGGAACAAGGCTCCTGGAATTGATAACATTCCCTCTGAATTACTGACTGCCTTAGGAGAAACCAGCACGGCGAGGTTATTCCACCTGGTGTGTAAGACGTATGAGACAGGAGAAGTGCTATCCGATTTTCGGCAGAATTTTGTTATACCTATTCCCAAGAAAGCCGGTGCTGACAAGTGTGAAACCTACTGCAACATTAGTTTAGTATCTCATGCCTGCAAAATGTTAACACTTATTATTTACAGAAGAATGGAAATACAAGTTCAAGCTGGGTTGGGAAAAGATCAGTTTGGATTCAGAAGAAATGTAGGAACACGTGAAGCAATTCTGACTTTACGTCTGATCTTAGAGGATCGAATGAAGAAGGACAAACTCACGTACATGGCGTTCGCACATCTTGAAAAGGCATTTGATAATGTTGATTGGACCAAGCTATTTGAGATTCTGAAGATGATCGGAATCAGGTACAGAAAACGAAGAATTATCTACAATCTGTATAAAAATCAGTCTGCAGTCACAAGAATCCAGGGCTTTGAAAAATAAGGAACAACCATAAAGGAGTGAGGCAAGGTTGCAGCTTGTCCCCCTCCTTTTCAATGTTTATATAGAAAATGCAGTAAAGGAAATCAAAGATGAATGTAGGAAGGGAATCACGATCCAAGGAGAGGAAATCAAAATTCAGAGATTTGCTGATTATATTGTTATTTTATTCTGGAGGAATTAGAAATTGCTGAATGGTATGGACAGAGTCTTGGGTAAGAAGTACAAGATGAAAATAAATAAGTCCAAAACGAAAGTAATGGAGTGCAGTGTAACGAAGTCAAGTGATGCCGGAAACATTAGATTAGGAAATGAAGTCTTAAAAGAAGTAGATGAGTATTGTTACTTGGGTAGTGATGGAACAAGTAAGCAGGACATAAAATGCAGACTAGCACAAGCGAGGAAGGCCTTCCTTAGGAGGAGAAATTTGCTCACTTCGAAGATTCATATAGGAATTAGAAAGATGTTTTTGAAGACCTTCGTCTGGAGTGTGGCGTTGTTTGGAAGTGAAATATGGACGATAACTTGCCCAGACAGAAAGAGAAGAGAAGCTTTTGAAATGTGGTGTTACAGAAGAATGCTGAAGGTGAGATGGATAGATCGAATCACGAATGAAGAGATACTGAATCGAATTGGTGAGAGGAGATCGATTTGGCTAAATTTGACGAGAAGAATAGACAGAATGATAGGACACACTTTAAGACACCCAGGACTTGTGCAGTTGGTTTTGGAGGGAAATGTAGGTGGTAGGAACGGTAGGGATAGACCAAGGTACGAATATGACAAGCAGTTTAGAAGAGACGTAGGATGTAGTAGTTAGGTAGAAATGAAAAGTTTAGCACAGGATAGCCTAGGGTGGCATGGAGAGCTGCATCAAACCAGTCTGAGGACTGATGATTCAAAAACAGCAACTAAAGTTAATTACATTTTGGATCATTCATGTTTTATAAATTTTACCATACCGGCTGTGATAACAGAGATATTCATGAATTTGTATTTTTGTTACCGAGGCACGAAAAATGCATAATCAGAATTTAATTTTAAAATCGGTATATACAGTCTGAGAATAAGAAACTACGGTCTAGGCTATAAATAATTTTGTTCACTCCGGATGAAATGGTAGTTTAGGGGAAGGCGCCTAAAATTTAATTTGTAAATACCTATGTTATTGGTCCTATCGAAAAGTACTACATAGCAAAAGTTATAGAAATTGCGATCATTTATGTTTTATACAGTTTTACCGTACCGACTGTGATAAGAGTGGTATTTCAGAGTCGGAAGGAAACTAAATGTGTAGGCCTACAATATCGAAAAGCTCATAAAATTGACCAACAAGAACAGTACATTGACCATTGTTTGTTGTGAAGTTCATTGTCTCTTATGCTGCCTCTCACCTCCGATAGATGGGATTACTGCTGCGTATCCAGTTTTGTTTTCAATTGGCTTTACGTGGCACCGACACAGATAGGTCTTATGGCGACGATGGGATAGGAAAGGCCTAAGAATGGAAAGGAAGCGGCCGTGGCCTTAATTAAGGTACAGCCCCAGCATTTGCTTGGTGTGAAAATCGGAAACCGCGGGAAACCATATTTTGGGCTGCCGACAGTGGAGTTCGAACCCACTTTCTGCCGGATGCAAACTCACAGCTGCTCGCCCCTGATCGCACGGGCAACTGGCCCGCTCGTACCGAGTATAACAGCCTGCCTGAATGTTGGCGGGTAATAGCTTCTTCTTCAGCTTGCCATTCCTCTGCTTCATGCATTTTCTGATACTGCTGGTACGTAACGCACTGGACCATCATAGTATTCCAGCTATTCGATTCCTACTCTAATGCGCTGATTGGAATGTGCAGTGTACGCACTTAACGCAATAATAGCAGAGGAGTGTTCACGGCTGTCTGTTATTCCAGCTCTGGACCTTTGGACTGTTAGATCGGCAGCGTAGTACCGTTCGTTAAAAGTGGGAAAATGTGTGGTTTTTCATTCGATCGAGTATGATAAGATAGCATTGCTTTTAATCGTGACATTCCTACTGACGTCATTGCAATTATCTATGTTGATATCAGTTGGGTAAACCACTAAGACAGCCTTTCTGAGGAAGTAAAAAGGCAGGTGGAGAGTGAGTATCTGCCATTATAATGAAAACTCCCCAACTTGATTGCGACTGATATTAGGCAGGAGAGCCTACCATGACAATGAACATTCCCTAACCCAGTCTTCACATGAGAAAAGACGTTTGGTGACTTCACCATCGCGTTTCTGGGGTAACGTTAAGAGCTATGCAATGTACTGCAATCTTACTCGCAACGTGTACACTATATAATGTCGAATTCTGTATACAATGTAGAATTCCGTAGTGAAGCACTGGTACATCAGCTAGAAATTGCATAAACTTGCAGATCGCCGGCAAACATATGATATTAAGCATACTGAATGTCAGGGGCGATTTCTCCGAGCATGCTACGCTTGCTGCGCAAGCGCAATATTTTTCTAAAGCAGGCGAGTTAAAAAAAATACAATATGTACCGTATCTGTAATAGATCTGCATTATACAAATCGCATGTTGCATATATCTTGGCGAGTCCTGCGAGGCTTGCTCCTGTCTTTAGGAGCTTCAGCGGAGCTGTCGACACAGCGAGAAATGTATGCGCGCGCAGGTTTCTTCTCTCCAAGGCCGGTTGCAAGCTGTCACATTTATAATGTGTAGTTGGAAGCTCTGGTCTGAGAGCTACAGATCTAGTGTATTGTGTCAGTGAGTAGTGTACTGTAAGTTCCTGACCATCTATTCTGAATGATTTGACGTGCTGCAATGGGTTCCGAACCGTGCATTATTGACAGCTTGTTATCAAATCCATTTTCTCGGAGGACTATCCAAGAGAAAACAGACATTATTAAGAATGGCAGGCGCTGCCAGACTTAAAGACATAGCACAGGGAGAAAAATAGAGAATATGTACGTTCGTTCTCTGTATGTATGTTGGGTAGTCAGCCCGAAGGCTGGTTTGATCCTCTGTAGCTCCGCCAACAGCTGTCATAAACAGCCTAGGCGTCACTGAAGAGGCGTACTAGGGAAATGAGGAGCGAGGTAGTTTCCCGTTGCTTTCCTCACCGAGCCAGCCGTTGCTATTACACATCAGTCTGCCAAGCCCACTGAAATGCATGCACCAACCGACTCTATGAGCGATATTTTCACACCATACATAACAGGGACTGGCTGCATAAGGAATGGTATTACTAGCATCACTCGTACCTCAGTCACTTTCATATTGTCAAAGCCAAGGATGAGACTGAGACAGGTCAATGAAAGTAACAAATTTGATATAGCCCATACCAGAAGACATAGTGCACTGTAAACACTACATCTCGCCAGCAAAGGCATATCTCAATATAATAATACGCACTGTTTGACAGGGTCCAAGAAACTGAATAGACTATTTGCTGGCCGTGTTTACTATTTTCTGCTGATAACGGTGTATGGTGTAAAAGTGGCTTTGACAATTTGAACACCTTGACACTGTCCATTACAAGGCATGAGAAATCTGCAAACCATATGAAGTGTTTCCTTGGGCTGTGGGCGTACAAGGATCGACCACCAGCTGGATGAACAGAAAGGCATCAGTGACCAACTTCATAATGAAAAGGTAAAGAAAAATCGTGACATACTTAAACGAGTGATCGATGCAGTGTTTTTTTTTTAGCAAAACAGGAACTACCATTTCGCGGACATGACGAGTCTGCAACTTCCGTAAACAGAGGGAATTACATCGAACTTCTACAAATTATAAATGAATATGATCCTCTTCTGGCAGTTCATCTGAAAGACTCCACCATTTTTAGAGGGACGTCGTCTGCAATCCAAAATGATTTAATAGCAGAAATAAGTTCAGCAATTGTGAGAAGAATAAAGGAGAACCTTAAACAAGCAACTTTTGTGGTAATAATGTTAGACGAAACGTCCGATATTATTAATAAGTCACAACTCTCTACTTTACTCCGTTTTGTAGATGAAAGTGGTGAAATTCAAGAGAGGTTTCTTGGTATTGCTGACGTTAGTAAAGATCGCACTGCTGGAGCCCTCTTAAATCATGTTCGTGCTATTTTAAAAGAGTTCAGTTGTGAGGAAAAGATTGTGGCTCAAACATATGACGGTGCTGCTGTCTTAGCCGGTCATGTGAATGGGCTTAATAAACTACTTCAAGACCAGTATCCATATGCGACATTTGTGCATTGTTATAGCCACCTATTGAATTTTCACACTACAGCAGTCTGCTTCAAAAATCAAAGAATGTGCAATTTTCTTCCAAACAATGTCAGGACTTGCTGCTTTTTCTTTCAAAGTCTACAAAGAGAACAGCTGCTCTTCGAGATTTTGTTCAGAAGAAGTTGCCAACAGTAGCACCAACGACATGGAATTTTGCTTCACGTCTTATTAATACTGCGAAGGAATATTATGATACGCTGGTGAAATTCTTTCAACATGTACAGAATACTTCAGACGACTGGGATGAAGACACTACATTGAAAGCACAAGGATTTTTGTTCTTCTTACTTAAGTTCAACACTAGATTTCTGCTGGCAGTGTTCTCCAAGATTTTTTCATTCTGCGATACTGTATTCAGTATTTTACAAACAAAAAGTCTGAATATTCAGTACTGTGGCAAGAAGGTTGGGGAGCTCTTTTTAAATATCCAGTCTATGAGAGATGAAGATTTTGATAGTTCGTATGGACATGTTGATACTGAAATTGATGTTTATGGAGGATAGCTGTGCTCTAAAAATCGAAGAATTAGTGATGAACCAGAAAATCAAAATACAAACGTCTATTCAATAAAATTATTGACAATGCACTTGTCCAAATAGGAGAGCGTTTTAAATGCATAAAGAAATTTGTGTTCTTCTTGCTGTTGGATTGTGATTTATTTGAGAAGCACAGAAATAGGTTTCCAAACAGTGATGTTACTGCCCTATGGGTCATTTTTCGACATTGTTCGCTTAAAAACAGAATTAATTGTGATGTATTCATCTTCTGATTTTAAAGAGAAAAGTGTTTCAGACTTAATGCAGTTTATGCATACTAATAAATTGTACATGGGTATGCCAGAAATGTTCAAGCTCATCAAACTTGTACAAC
The DNA here is from genome assembly GCF_040414725.1 of Anabrus simplex. Classification (NCBI taxonomy): domain Eukaryota; kingdom Metazoa; phylum Arthropoda; class Insecta; order Orthoptera; family Tettigoniidae; genus Anabrus; species Anabrus simplex. The sequence goes on along the minus strand of NC_090272.1, from coordinate 24,286,119 downwards.
AATTCCTGCTACTACATCCTCTGCAGAACGTTCTTTTTCAACACTGAGACGCATTAATACATATTGCAGATCGACTCAATGCCAGGAGAGGATATCTACATTAGCTATGTTGTCGATTGAAAAAGGATTGCTTGCAAAAATTAGATTACAGCCCTCTTTCTATGATGAAGTTATTGATGGTTTTGCAAAGAGAAGCCGCAAAGTAGAGTTTTTTTTTTCAAGTAGGAAGATTTAATAAATAGTAGCAATTTTTCTGTGTACATAGTTTGACGTTCACTGGCTTGTCATGATTTCTTAATAATTATAAAATGTGTCTGATTGTTATTCTTTTGGCCATTCTTGTAGGTGTGACATAACCAGTTTGAATGCATGTTCATGTAACCGATGATTAAAATGTTCATGTGATTTAGCGATTATTGGGTTTATAAATTTTATTCATTCAGAAATATGCATGTCCCACCCCACCAACTTTCACGAATGGAAGAGCAAGCCTGACTTTCATGACCAGCATTCGCCCCTGCTGAATGTATGCAAAGGCGACGCTACAATATGTCAAAAATAGAAATGGTGCGAGAACAGATCCTTGTAGTACATCAGACTGAAATAATACAACATTGGAACAACATCATCAATCTTTGATGGCGGGACTTTAGATAAATCTGGAACCATTGAAATAACTCTGTCAGAAAACCCATTGTGGTAAAGCTTATAGAGAAGGGGTCCATAATGAACACAGTCAAATGGCTTGTTTAAATCAAAGGGGGAAACGGGAGTTAATTTACTTTTGTCCATGGCAAGACGATTGTCAGTAACTCTTGACAATGCTGTGACTACACTACAATCTCTCTTAAAACCTGACTGGTAGGTGTTTATTATTTTACGTTCGTGAAGATATAAACATACCTGGTCATGAATAATATTTTTAACATCCATGTGTATAGTAAGTGGGATATTCATAGGACGTATACCACTACATACCTACGGTTTGAATACGTTAGGAACTGCTTTAATGTTTGCAAGCTTCTATTTGGTTGCGAATACAGAATTCTGGAGGGAGTAATAAATTATAAATATGTTCGATAAATGGTAGCGTATTATGGAGATAAAAACATGGGATTATTATCTATTATAATCTCTTAGCCTTAATTCCAATAGATGTGATTTCCTTTACCACAACTTCTGGGCCAGTATACTGGAAATAATATTTATGGGACGAAAGTATTGAATGAGACTTACCGCGTAGTATTCGTAATACGGTTAATATCAGTGAGCACGGAGGCGTTAACAAGATCTGACAGGCCACGTGTCTTGCTTCGGAACCAACGACAGGAGTGCTTTCTAACGATCATGAGATGTTTTAGCATTCTGAAATAGCTTATGCATATATTTCAACTTTTCGTTGCGAATATTAGTTTCGTACGATTACTGAGCTTCCTGAAGGCATCATGATCTTCTGAATCTCTGGTTCTAGCAGGTTGTTTCCTGGCTTTGCCATGGTCTTTCATAATATTTCTTTCACTTGACACTGACTTGCTTTTAACCGTGGACGTGTTCAGTGGTGCATATTTGTCGTATAATGTAACTGTTCGTTAAAGAACGCAACAATCATCTACTGTATATTGTGTACTGAAAATACTTTGTACCATGGTACTGTACTTTCCTACCATCTGGATCGAAATTTTTAAAATCTCGAAGTTTAAATTGATCTGGAGTATTTTTTGTGTGTTGCCAGAGAACGAACACCATACAATAAATCATTATTGGAGAAACCAGGAGCTAAATGTTGGTTGTAGTACTTCAGTAGACATGACAGAACATTTCGACAGTTACATCCAGAGTGGACTCGCATGTAGATGTTCGGCAGGTGTTATTGAAAGGTATGCTTGTGATATAACATGAATATAGCATAGAGCATAACATTTCAGTTTCATAAGCACCACTTCCAAGGCGTGCATTAAGAACCCCCACATACTTCTAATTGAAAACATGACAGAGAATATCACCTAGGAATGTTATTAGTGACAGTCCCGAAGAGCCTTGGCCTACCAAGCGATCGCTGCTCGTCCAAAGGCCTGCAAATTATGAGGTGTCGTGTGGTCAGCACGGCGATTCCTCATGCTCGTTATTCTTGGCTCTCTAGAACGGGGCTACCATCTCATCGCCGGATAGCTCCTCAATTGTAATCACGAAGGCTGAGTGGACCTCGAACCAGCCCTCAGATCCAGGTAAAAATCCCTGACCTGGCCGGAAATCGAACTCCGGGTCTCTGGGTAAGAGGGAGGCACGCTACCCCTACACCGCGGGACCAGCTAAATAAATAAATAAATAAATAAATAAACAATCCTGGGCGTAAGCGACCGGTTCAGTATCCAGCCTCCTCCCCTCCCCAAGTCAACGAATCATTGGTTAAGCTCCTAAGTTGGAGTTAACGTTCAAAGATCTGTACAAAACTACTTCTCGACTAGTTCAGACTCATTTACAAGCTTCCCTTCTCGAGCTCTCTTTTCAATGAGTGTTGGGAAGACGCTCAACTGCACTGAACAAATGAATCTACCGAACTGTCCATGCTGTCTGAACACAGTGAGCAGAAACGAGTCTGGACAGATCGAGCAGTTCGGAAACTCGGAAGTTCAAGTAACTGTTGCCACATGCACCAGTTCTCCGAACATCTTGTTCGTTTAGCCACTGCAAGACACATGGCAACATCTCGCAGTTTGATCACTCACTGAATGAATGGTTCGGTATACCGAGCCTGTTATCGAGTTTCGACTTTAGGTAGACACACAGCTAATATTATTATTATTATAATTAATAAATAATAATAATAATAATAATAATAATAATAATAATAATAATAATAATAAAAAGATCTTGATTCAAAGACATTAAACCTCAACAAGCAAACACTCACTGATACAAAATCGAAAGTGAAATTCATAGGAGATATATCAGATTATTTTGAAATAAAGACCGGTGTCCGACAAGGCGACGGACTGTCACCCTTCCTATTCAACTTTGTCCTAGATAAAGTCATTACAGAACGGGAGAAAGAACTAAAAAATCAAAATCACTGGAAACCCACTCAACTCTAACGAAGAAAAGGTGACATGAAGATGATCTGCTTGGCTTTCGCAGACGACGTAGCGATGCTAGTGGACAGCGAACTCAGAACAATCAAATACTGTAGATGAAAGTCCTCAAGGAATGCGCTGAAAAATGGGCTACAAATCTCAATCGAGAAAACTGAGTTAATTTGCGATAGACTGAACAGAAAATGCGGACAGATAAAACGGGTTCCACAGTTCAAATACCTCGGTCAGCTTCTAGAACCAACAGGGTTAGAAAAGGAAGCACAAGAAAGTTCGTCTACAGAAACTCAAGAGAGCATATAGGGGAACACGCGACATTTGCAACATAAAGCGCATGTGCACACTCACAAAGACATACAGTGATCGAACATGAAATACTGTATGCGAACGAAACGCCGAATCTCGACAGAAAATGAGATCTGGAGAACATCCTGGAGAAAGAACGAAAGATCATGATGAAAATTCTTGGCCCAGAATAAACGGAAGATGGATACAGCTTGAAATTCCGTAAAGCAATAGAGAAATTATCCAATCTGGCAGCAGATATCAGAAAAAAGGGAGATTAAAATTCTATGGACACGTTCAAAGAGTCCCAGCAACAAGGTTTGCACACAACATTATGACACGAGCATACCAAGCATCCAAGAAGTCAAAAAGACCTGGAGAAAGCGCAGATAGAAATGTCAAACATATTAGATATGAATCTCTTCAGTCAGAAGGTAAACAGATGAGAACCGGGCGAGTTGGCCGTGCGCGTAGAGGCGCGCGGCTGTGAGCTTGCATCCGGGAGATAGTAGGTTCGAATCCCACTATCGGCAGCCTTGAAAATGGTTTTCCGTGGTTTCCCATTTTCACACCAGGCAAATGCTGGGGCTGTACCTTAATTAAGGCCACGGCCGCTTCCTTCCAACTCCTAGGCCTTTCCTATCCCATCGTCGCCATAAGACCTATCTGTGTCGGCGCGACGTAAAGCCCCTAGCAAAAAAAAAAAAAAAACCAGATGAGAAGTACAGCCAGATAATGGAGTTCCAAACAGAGTAGGAACTGTGTGGACTGAAGAAAGGAACAGAACCAACGGATATTTTTTTAAACTTGCTTTACGCCCCACCGACACTTGTGGCGACGATAGGATCTTAATCATTTTCGTCAGGTAAACACCAAAATGTGTCACCAGAGATCTTTTGTACGCCGAGATCGTACAACTACCTGCATTAGGTTTGAACCCCTGATCTTGACATCCGGAGACCGGCACCATAAAATCTTCTCAGAAATGGAGTCTTACGGCTTGACACGACACATCTGAATCACCATCTGCTCTCATTAGACGAGCATTTCTGCAATAATCGTGCGATATGTGATGTTACAATCTCCTCTTGCCGTCAGCGTTCACACGATTTCTCAGAATACATATTCATAATAATTAGTGGGTTGGATTTCTAGAAGGCGTGTCGTGCGTGTCCCAGAAGCCGAAGCTAAATCAAATCTCCTTTTCCCTTGAGACAAGATCTACACGTAGCCCTTAGGAGACACAGAGCCTGCCGACTTCTCTTGTCACATCAGAGGCTGAAGAGATCGAGTAACGGCCACAGTGGAGTTCACTACGTGAGCCTCAACCCGAAGGCTGGTTAGGTACCCAACAAATTCACTATCAGGCATCATAGAAAGTCTTAGGCGTTAGAAAATGCAAACTAGATACCGGTATATCAATAATGAGGCAGTTCCATCTTCATTTCCTCGCCAGGTAGATTATACCTGTGAGACACGAAAGTAACAAACTTGTTCTAGCCTATACCAGAACACTATATCTCACACGAAAGGAATCTGGGCATTACAGCTGGGTATCGTTGTTCAGATCAAGAAGGACCTTGGAGAAGTGAGGTAGAGTGGTTAGCTCCATGTCCTCTCGTACGATAAAAAGGAAGAATTCGCAGTCTTCGAAGAACACTCAGATAATAGAAAAGCAGTTCCCATGTAGGTCATGGAGGCACCTGTAGATATACTCGTTACCTCGACGGAATAATAATAATAATAATAATAATAATAATAATAATAATAATAATAATAATAATAATAATAATAATAATAATAATAATAATAATAATAATAATAATAATAATTTGTTTGTTTGTTTGTTTGTTTGTTTGTTTGTTTGTTTGTTTGTCCAACCCTGGTGCCGTTTCTATACAGGGTAGAGTATGAGGTTGGATGGATCTGTCGTGGCGGGTTTTTACGACCGGATGCCCTTTCTGACGACAACCTCATCACAGGAGTTAATGAGATGAAATGCATGACGTGATATATGATAGCAGGAAGGGAGAGGGTGAAACCCGGTGCCGACACATAGCCTACTCCTGTCAAATACCTCCAAGGGGTCTGCTCAAAGCTTAACATCCCCATCCGACGGACAAATCACCATCAACAGCGTCATATGCCCTCATTCCATATGAGCACTGTGGAGAGGTTTGGAATTTAATCCAGGCTTTTGGTACCCCGCCGGCCAACATTCTGACAGTGAAAATTGTTTCGACCAACGGTGCTCGAACCGGCTAACCACGGTGTCAGACCGTTTAAACTTCAATGCCGTAACGATCATGGCCCCAGGTGGGCTTAATAATAATAATAATAATAATAATTATTATTATTATTATTATTATTATTATTATTATTATTATTGACAGAGAAACTATATATAAAATAATTCGAGAATTTGGCATAAAGTCTAAACTGGCAAATCTAATCCGTGAAACACTTACAGACACAGTCTCTAAAGTGAAATTTCTGGGAGAGATATCACAGCCTTTCAAAATAAAAACTGGTGTACGACAAGGCGACGGACTATCCCCAATTCTTTTTAATTGTGTCCTAGAGAAAATAGTGAGAATTTGGAACGAAAAACTTATTGAACTCAACATTTCACCGATAAGGTTAGGAAGAGGAAACAAAAGGATTGAAATAAATTGTCTTGCATTTGCAGATGACTTTGCAATACTTTCTGAAAATGTGACATCTGCTGTAACCCAAGTAAATGTCTTGGAAAGAATCGCCAGCAGAACTGGCTTAAGAATTTCTGCAGAAAAAACAAAATTTTTAACAAATATTTGGGATGCACCAAAATTTCTGAAAACAGATATTGGCCAAATAGAGAGGGTAAAAAAATTCAAATATCTAGGGGAAATAATCCAAGAAAATGGTTTAGAAAAATCTGCAGTAGAGGAGAGGGTACATAAAATGGAGAGAGCTTATGGTGTCACCAAAGATATCTACAATAAAAGATGCCTATCCAAAAATGCAAAAATAAGGCATTACAACACAGTAGTGAAGCCAGAATGCCTATATGCAAGCGAGTGTCTGGCATTAAACTATAATTTAGATAAGCTAGAAATACTAGAAAGGCGAATCATGAGGAAAATATTAGGCCCACAAAACACAGCAGAAGGTTGGAAATTACGAAGTAATGCTGAAATATATCAAAAAATAGAAAATATTATTAGATGTAATGAGGAAAAGGAGACTTATGTTTTTTGGACATTTATATCGAATGCAAGATAGTAGATTAACCAGTAAGATTTTCAGATATTTGTGGAGTAAGAAATCAACGACAAGCTGGGTCAACGAAGTAAGAAAGGATTTAGAAAAAAAACAATATAACAACAGAAGAAATAAATAATAGAGAAGGCTTTCGGTTAAAAGTATTGAAAATAGAAGGATTCCAAGGTAGGAAAGTAAAAACGACTGGTTCAAAGTGGTCTGAAGACAGAAAGAAGAAACATAGTGAACAGATGAAAGCGTACTGGAAGAAAAGGAAAGAACAAAGAAGAAGGAATTGAAATTGGCACGTGGTCCTCTGGTGGCCCATTCGAAAGAATAATAATAATAATAATAATAATAATAATAATAATAATAATAATACACCTCCGTGCATTTGAACTGAGCGCTTTTTAGAAGGCCATCTGTGTTATCAATCTGAAACTACGTACTGGAAGAAGTTTGGACCTTTAAGCTTCAGTAGTCTCTACTATCGACTTATGTGCCCCCTCTGGTGGGAGGACGGACAATTAATTTTTTAAAGGGAATTTAATATTGTCTAAGTCTGTGAACCTGAAGTGTTTGTAGATTGTCTTTTGTGTGCTAACGTTACTAGCACTTCCATCACTTCCTTCTTCCTTAAGTTATTAACCAATCAGAAATTTTTGTAAATATTTTTGTAGCCAATAAACATTGGGGGTGTGTACCGGCCATCTGCCTAGAGAGTTCTGGAACTTTCCCCTTTGCTATATAAGGTGGGCACTTTTGGGCCATTTTGTCTTCTTCATCCCTCCAGTCTAGAGTGCATACTGTGTTAATGGAGGCAGGGGCAGTCTTGCCCGTCGTCGGAAGCCCCACCAGCTCAAGGTAATGCCAGACATCTTACCGGTATGTAATAGCTCCAGAAAGCTAATTTGTGGGGAAGGTTTGAAAATTCTTTCTTAATGTAAATTTCTAAAGTTTAACATCACCTTTGAAATGTTAATTGCCAGGCAAGTCTAAGGACTCTATTCAAATCCCTGCTGGGAAATATGTAACTTAGGGAGTAAAGAGTGTTCACCCTCTATTACTTCCCATTCAGTTTGGTATGGTGGTGACTATGATTTTCTAAAACTCTAAATTTCTTCAAAACATTTTTGGAACTTAATATACCGGGCGAGTTGGCCGTGCGCGTAGAGCTTGTATCCGGGAGATAGTAGGTTCGAATCCCATTATCGGCAGCCCTGAAAATGGTTTTCCGTCGTTTCCCATTTTCACACCAGGCAAATGCTGGGGCTGTACCTTAATTAAGGCCACGGCCGCTTCCTTCCAACTCCTAGGCCTTTCCTATCCTATCGTCGCCATAAGACCTATCTGTGTCGGTGCGACGTAAAGCCCCTAGCAAAAAACAAAAAAAGGAACTTAATTTTTTTCGCCATCTAGTCACCCTCTGTAGTATAGGCTTAGCCTCTGTAATTTCGGGCCATAAGGATGCTAAGTGTCTTTCAAAGTATTTCAAAAGGAGTGCAAGTGCTTCGCCTCCTAGTACTTGTTCATGGACGATTTTCTTAAACCTGTTCTTTCTGTACAGTTAGGCCCATAGTACGTGATTGTTTTTAAATATTTATTAGTATAAGAGCTGACGAGCTCATCGTAGTTCTATTTAACTGTTATTTGTTGTTGTTCATCAAAGTTTAAAGTCCAAAAAAGGAAAGAATAACATTTCAGAATTTAGTGTTTTAAATTATGCTCTCGTCCTTTCTCTGTCCACCCATTCGCGTCCGCGCCTTCCTACACCTCTGCAAACTACCGAAACACGGTAGTAATAATAATAATTTCATGTGGCTATGGCTATTCCTGATAAGGGCGGGTGGTATACGACGTCTTGTTGCGATGGAGCTCATCCCGAGGGGGTCCAGCCCTCTGCAGCCACATGCCAACCCTCCCTACGTCCGGCTCTATGGCTAATGTTGACCTTTGGTCCTAAGGGTCCCGGCTTCAATTCACGTCCGTATTGGGGATCTAACTCCCTGGCTCACTGGCTGGGTATATGTGCCGTCTTAGATATTAGAAATCATCTTAGGTACGAACGACCTGCACTATACACCATTACATTTCTGACAGTACCGGTCGCTATGTCCTCAGCGCTGAAACCCATCTCGTTAGCAGTGGATATCTCCTTCCTGTATTTTTCGACTTAATGACTTTCCGGGAGAACGTAGAACGCCTTCACGACATCGGCTAGGCAGTCCTGCTATCGGCTAAAGAAATGAAAGTGTCATGAACGGCGAGAAAATGAAATACTCTCTTGGTAATACCACCAGTGTCCGAGAGAGATGAGACAGGAAAGATGTAAGAGAGAAGCCTGGCGTTAGTAAGTAGAAGCAAGGCCAGATTCAGCTTGGAGCCCCGTGGTCGCCAACCCACACTTTAAAGATGAGTGCGATGGTGCTTATTGTTTTATGACGAAGTACAGCTGGACAGCCATCTTATATTAACACCAGTCAGAAATAAAATGGAAGAGTTCCAACGCTTCTAAGACTCCCACATGAACCTAATATCGTCAGGGTCGGAAGATAACAAGAGTTGGCCAAGTGAGACCAGACAAGTTAGATGAAAGTGATACAAGTAAGTGGAAGCTCCGAAGTTCATAGTCCCTACTTCCCCTTTTAGTCGCCTCTCACGACAGGCGGTGGATACCGCTACTACCCGCAGGATTAGAAAATGGAACTTTTCCCATACCTCACAAACCCAAGATGTTGAATCGGAGAAGAGTAAGGATTAAGGAAGATAGGTAGGGAAGGAGAATGGAAGAGCGGCCCAGGCTGCAGGCACGTCCTTGCATGAGTTGATGTTTAATATGTCATTTGAACAGTGATATCACGACATCGGTTTCCAAGATGAATTATCCTATAGAAATCACGTCACTTCCAGAGAATCATACAGGAAGCGCTTGAAATACAAGGACGCCAACGTTGTAATCTAGAGGGGTTTATCGTTCTATGGCCACTTTGAACTTCAAAATATGCTAGTAGCCACCAGCTGATTGTTCTCATTGTCGCTTGCAGTAACATTTGGTATAACTCTCGTGTTATGACACACACTACCACAGTTTCTCGTGTGAAACGTTGACATATTACCATTCCACACTTCCAAACGCCTGGCACAATTCCAACATAAAATTGCTTAGGCGGTTTTACAATTAGTACTGACCCTGAAGAAGAAACTATTTTCCTTCTTCTAAGCTTCTATTTTTCAACGAGATAGGACTTGCTGGTCCGATAATGCCTTTCTTGTTGGCTCCCATCAAGATAAACATTCAATTGTTCACAATTCCTACAAGCCTTCATCTTGGTTTCGGCCCTTCTAGACTGGACACACCGTCCAGAGTTCACTTCTCCAATAATACTTCAATAACTTCGCGCAATTTTCATTAATTTCTTTCAGATCGGCATTAGGAGAAAACAATGACTGAGAAGGAGGCGGCCTGTTACAAAAATAGGAAACCATGAAATACCAAGCAAGATTGAAGTTTTACGCGATTACAGCCACGTGGAATACAGAGATGTGACTTTTCTTGTCAAAAATCCCACATCCATTGGGTTCAATACGAGCGGCGGCTATCACGCTCCCTCCACAGCTGCTGACGATGGGGCTCGAACCCACAGTCACCCGAATTGCAAGCCACACGAGCCGTACCGCATTATTATTATTATTATTATTATTATTATTATTATTATTATTATTATTAATATTTATACCACGCTAAACATCAATAAAATATGAACTGTATCGAACATGAGCACTTGACTTCAACACTATTACGCGTTTCTGTGAAGATTGCTAGATTGATGTGTTGTGTACTGAGACATGCACTCCTCGAATCACAAGAAGTAACTAGACGTGGCCCAGTCGAGAGTCGACTCCGGGACCCTCTGAACTGAGGACCATGATGCTGACCAATGAACTGGACGTTTGGAATATACACTCATGTTCATAAACACCAGAACACATTGAAAGACTAAAGATATGTTCGTATTCACAAGACATATTCTGAAGAAATGATTAGCATTTGAACCATGTCGGCAGTTTACTGTCTTCGGATCTTTTACGATATCTCTTTCCGGACAGAGAAACTCGTTATTTGTGAGCTCACTTGAATCAAGCTGGTCAACAGTTCTGTTTGTGTATGGCTGTATGCGGCTGGGTTTGACGTAATGTCGGAAGTGGATTAGATCATTACAGCGTACTTCCTGCCTGGTACCACTCAGATACACTGCAGATATCTCAGCAGACAGGAATGTAATGCCTCGGGACCTAGTTAATGCTTAGCTTGTGATTAGAAAAGAAAGCACCCATTAACTTGACTACTGAAGTGTGCGTGTTGCATGTGAAAAACTGCATTATGCGCAGCGGTGAGGGAGAGTTACGTATGGCCGAGCCTCAACTGCTTGTGGCACTGCTTTCTCTCCTCTGTGTCAGGCTCCTCCCTTTCATCTTCGAAGGCGATCTTCCAACCTGTCCAGCTAAACCTGTAACAGATTACTCCTCTCAGTTCCTTGTCCATGATTTCTACTGTACCGTTCCCGTCTTCCGGCGTCGTCGGAGAGCTGCGTGTTCGGTTCGTAAAAATATGATCAGGGCTAAAATATCCCAGGATAAATTATACCATAGGTATGTGAACGGGAAACAGTAACATAATTCCGAAATAAAATACAAAATAGAGGGTAAGATAAATTTATTATCCAAGAAAACATTATTGAAACTCGAAAATCGATTAAAGATATGGCTCAAATAAATGCTAGAAATTCCAATATGTGCCGTGCACATACATAGCACAAAAATTATTACAAGTCACAAAAAGACGGACAATATCCCGTTTTAAAATTAAAATATTTACAAAATAAAAACAACAACCTGGGGAAGAAATTCACACTTCGCATCGAGTCAACGCAGTTAAATTCATCTTATCGAATCCTGGCGGATATCATTCATTTTACGGTTATAGGACATACGGCGACAGAATAAAATTATGCTAAATCCGATCCATAATAAAATTATATGTGCATCACTTATCTACAAATCAATGTTCCAGGGTCCCTAACTTATAGCTACACTGAATTTACTAACAGACTGCTCTGTTACAAATTGGATGGCTTGAAAGCCTACTTCCCAATAAAATGAGCTCCGGAATCATATTTAAGAACTAGTCTTTATCAACGATGACAATGACATGATCAGCAATAATACATGTAACACAAATTAATATAAAATAAACACTCCAGAAAAACCTGTAAAATTCATGCAAATAAAATAAACAAAACATCTGTGTATCCGTAATCTGAAATACAAGCAATAAGATGCTAAACTCCTTCATATTGAAAAGAACACCGAACTCCTGGCTCAGCTATCCATGTGTTGGTCTTTCACTTAACACGTCGTATTTTAAATCAAGTGACACTTCTAATGCTCCAGCTATGAAACATCCTGCCTCGCAAGAAAAGACACTAACTAATTGGATTGGTAATTCCTGCCTGTGAGATTCAAATATATATTGGAACATAAATTACCGCTGCCATTCACTTCTCTGTTCATTAAACTCAACTTAAGGCATCACAATACACATTCATATGGCCTTAAATACATATTCCAATTTAACACGGTTATTATATATGATACACGGCACATCTGACCTAACACTTCGGAATCCATGAGTTCGACTCTCATAATAGTAATGAACACTCAAGACAAATCAAGCCTCTCTCTCTTATCATGCAGCTAACACCATTATATTTTCCCCTGTATTCATTACCAGGCACTTCCGTCCTGTATTAACCACACATTGTAATCTCAGTATCAGGCTAATCTTGCCTTTTTCTCTTAAGTTCATAACACAATACCAATCAGCTAGTTCTCTTTGCCGATCTAAAAGATACTAGTTCAACGGTGCACTTTCACGCTGGTTACAACTGCCATGCACTCCTGGCATACATGCTTAAAAAAATTCCCTACTGAAATTTACTCCCAAACAAGCTTTAGGCTGTGAAGCCTTCTTAATAAGAGCCTACATCTTATTTAAAAAATGGAATACACAGTTACCTCTTGACATACATATATCCTCATCTACACTTAATAATTTCCCTCTTTCCCATCTAATAAAAAGTACATAAAATAATATACAAACATCAGGGTTCAAACATGCATCTTCCCTGAAGCATAACATTAAACTATAAAAAGAAAACATAGCTTAGCCACAAAAGGACTGACATTTACATTTAAACTACAATAGGATCGAATTAGCCTAATTTCTTCTATCTAAACATGCCTATAATTATTTTAAGATGAACTTAACTGGTGTCGTCTCAGCTTCTTCATGGTTCCAGGCCGCTCTGTCTGCAAAAATTACGCCATTATTGCAACAAACTGCATGGCGTTACCAAATACACTGCAGGTCCTTTCTTCTACCATCATCTTTGAGATGTGGTGCTTCGCACACAACAATAAATTGAACCGAAACGATAACGACGATTCGCATACGTTCTTCGCGATACCGAACGCGTACCGATCAGAGAATTTGCACTATACAGATGCAAATTACATATACGGGTTTGGAAATATCGATAGTAACTATCGTCTTAGTTATTGCCAATCCCGTGCCACAACCGCACTCTGGCATACTGCAACATCATACGTGATCTTATCTACAGCAAAGATAATTGCTTTGTTAACTGTACAATACTCTCGTGATTACAATATATCATTTGCATTTAGGTAATTGCATATACTCATAAAATAACGTTTCAGCTTTCATAAAAGTATGTCTACTTGTTTGATTAAAACTCGTCACTGTAAAAGTTACTTCCACATAACACTGGCTTAATATAAGAAACACCGACCCGCGCGGTTAGCAACTTCAAAGCAGAGTGAGCTTCCCATCTCAAGAAACTGCTGCGTTCACCAAACTTCCGGTATTAGTAATATCATCGGGATTTCACTGAGATGATGACGCCATGGCTCAGCCGCTTGCGCAGTATTATTATATTATTATATTTGCCTTTATTTGTAGTGGCGCTGACTTAATAGAAATATATTAATTACATTATTAGTTCAGAATTAAGTACTGTAAGTGTCTACAGGTAGTTTATAACGTCTAACTTGCTTCTATTTCATATCAAAAACGTGGAGTATGGCTTTATAACAGATTGCCTAATAAAATCAAGAATAGTGCAGGACTGTAAATCTCGAAGTTGGTAGGTCTGACTTCATTTGTTCTGGATATTCCTATCATTCCGCAATTTCGCTTCCAGCGCTGTGATAGGTCTCTTTTGAATCGGCCGCTCTCAAACACTCTCGTAAATTCCCCGATTGACTCATATAAAATACCCGAGCTGCTCGCTGTTGCTATGAAAGATAACAGGTTAATTCTGAAGCCACGCGCTGCCGAGATCTTGTATTGCACAACTTCCTCATTACACCATGACTCCCTTCGTATATTAAATGCACAATATTACACCATCTTACCTACATTATTCTTTGGGGCATATCTGATATGGCACACTACATTAGTATGTAACAACTTATTTCCAAGTAATCCTAAATTGGTCTCTCCTCGCCTGGGCAGTATTAGTCCATCTGTATAGTTTGAATACAATGCGAAAGGCGAATGTCAACATAGCTCCAGGTGAAGTTTCCTTCAGGTCTGTAGGTACACTTGCGACGAGAGGGTACAATTGTCCATTTCTTCGGAACTTTGCTAAAAACGCTCTGTCAAGTTATCAGCCCGAAGGCTGGTTGGATCTCCAAACAGCTTCATCAAAGGTTGTGCGGTTATAGGGATATAGTGCAATGTAAAACGCATGCTGAGGAGAGAGAAAGTTTGCCATTGCTTTCCTCACTGGGCCAGAAACTGCTACTGCAGTATGACTGGCCCTCTGAGTACAGTAGCACCTAGTCCTGCTCCAGCCATACTTCAGCAGCTTGCAAACTGTCGCAGCCGTAAGTGGACTAAGACCTCGGTGGAAGCTACATTTTCCGCTGGTTTCAGTCGAAAGACAGATCCAGAAATACCGGAAAAATTAACCGAAGAATATTTCCTTTTAAAGTGCGTCTCAAAGAGGAGCGAAGGTCGATATAACAGCTAGGGGCCGGGCAAAAATCGAGTATTACCCGGAAGAGCAAAATAAACAGGAGCGTCTTATCAAGGTAGTAGTCTCAGCTGATCACTTTTTGTATTCGCTGAGTTTACTCAGTGTTGCCTTTAAGGTACCGCCAATTACCCCTCAATTGCCATGGACAGAGAGATTCACAATGTCAATGACGAGGATTGAACGCCCATGCTGCCCACGGGGTCGAGCCAATGACCTCTTCATTACTACTGATTGTCTCCTCACTGCCTACTTGCATCTACAGGTACTCCTAAAATGTCGAGTGGCTTGCACGTTTTGGTGAAACTCGATCGATGACCAGACTTATTTCATTCATTGAGTCTGAGAGTATTACATTTTATATAATTACACTCATGTTCACAAAAAAACAGAACACCTTGAAGGACTACAGAGAGGAAGTTCATATTCACAGGACATGTTCATTAGTATGTTCTGCAGAAACGATTAGCATTTCAGTCACCTAGGTTCAGCAAGTGTCATGTTGCCTAGTAGGCACTGGGTCCTCCATGGGCACTGATAACTTGTTCCATGCGTGATGGCATCGACGCATATAAGGCGCAAATGGACTCCTGGGGTATAGCCATCCGTACTGCATTCATCTGGTTCCACAGTTCATCTTTGGTGTTTGGATTTGGGTCACAGCGTCGCACCCGTCGTTTCACAATATCCCACACATTTTCGATTGGTGACAAGTCCGGTGATCGGGTGGGCCAGGGCAACAGTCTGACATCCTGTGATAACAAGAAGGCACGTGTTCGTGCAGCAACATGTGGTCGCGCATTGTCCTGCTGAAATATGGCGTCTGGGGTGTCGTGCAGAAAGGGTATGACTACGGGTCGCAGAATGTCATTCACGTTGGTCAAACTGGTCACAGTGCCCTGGACACGCACCAACTGTGATTTGTGATTGAACCCAATAGCACCCCACACCATAAGGCCTTGAGTTGGCGCTGTATGTCTTGTGTGAATGCAGTCAATGTGATGCCTCTCCCCTGTCTGTGGCGAACCAAAATGCGGCCATCATGTTCAAACAGAATCTGGATTCGTCCGAAAAGACTATCTGCTGTTATTTCTGCCCCCAGTGACGTGGTTCCATACACCATTGCAGTCAAGCATATTCATGCACACTAGTCAAAGGTAGGTGGAGGAGTGGGATGACGCGCCGGTAACCCAGACCGTAATAAATGGCGACGGACTCTCACTCCTGATAGTGTATAGTACGATGTGGTACACTGTTCCACTGTTGCGCCAGAGCCGAGGAGGATGAAGATCTGTCCTGCAATGCCATTCGGATGAGGTGTCAACCTTCTCGGGGGATGGTCTGCGTGGTGCGACTAGACCATCTCGTCGTGTTCTACGGCCTTCTGTGAACCATTCAGTACACACCCGTTGTACTGCCAACACACTTCGTCCCACCGAGCAGCAATTTCCCGGATGGATGCATCACGTTCTCTCATGCCAATAATGCGCCCTGTTTCAAACTCAATCATTTGACGGTACGGTTCTCGCATCCGTCTGCTCAAGTCACACTGATCCATTACCTTCGGTTTATAGCGACAAATCGCCGTCACTTGCCTCGGTAAATAAATATGGGTATTATGGTAGTCAGGTACAGATGGAGCGGTGCCCTGCTGGCCACTTACATAACTCCATTCTTCTTCTTCTTTTTCTACCGCTTATCCCACACCTGTGGGGTCGCGGGTGCGAACTGCGTCGCACATGTGGATTTGGCCCTGTTTTACGGCCGGATGCCCTTCCTGACGCCAACCCTATATGAAGGGATGTAAGCACTATTGCGTGTTTCTGTGGTGGTTGGTAGTGTAGTGTGTTGTGTGAATATGAAGAGGAAAGTGTTGGGACAAACACAAACATCCAGTCCCCGGGCTAGAAGAATTAATCAGAGACGATTAAAATCCCCGACCCGGCCGGGAATCGAACCCGGGACCCTCTGAACCAAAGGCCTCAACGCTGACCATTCAGCCAATGAGTCGGACACTTACATAACTCCATTATTTAAGGTTAAAGTAGTATTTACATAATTGTCCCGTCTGCGAGTAGTTAGAGTGGTATTACCTAAACAGACACACTTGTGGCGAGCTTCTTCGCTGGTCGGTGAGCGCAGTGGTCTTCCACATAGGCTCGGCGTCAGAAAGGTCATCCGGCCGTAAAACGGGGCAACTGGGAAAATGTAGGAACAAGAAAACTCTTCACATATCTCATATTAGGCCCTATTCATGTTCTTCAAAGAGACTCCGTGGCTCAGGCGGCAGCGTGCCGGCCTCTCACCGTTGGGTTCGGTTGCAAATCCCGGTGACTCCATGTGAGATTTGTGCTGGACAAAACAGAGGCGGGACAGGATTTTCTCCGGATACTCCAGTTTTCCCTGTCATCTTTCACTCCAGCAACGCTCTCCACTATCATTTCATTTCATCTGTCAGTCATTAATAATTGCCCCAGAGAAGAGCGACAGACTTCGGCAGCTTCATTCACTTTATTCCTAACCCGCTCGAACGACTGGGGATTCTTTTAATGAGATGTGCGATAATAGCTGTGAGGGGAGGCGGTAGTTTAGTGGGACGGAAATCGGGAGCAACATCATACTTCTTACAGAATCACATACAAGTTACAGGACGCAGGTGTGACCTTGCATTCGAGAGATAGAGCGTTCGAATCCCACTGCCGGCAGCCCTGAAGATGGTTTTTCCGTAGTTTCCCATTTTCATAGCAAGCAAATGCTGAGGCTGTACCGTAATTAATGACAAGGTCGCTTCCTTCCCGCTCCTAGCCCTTTCCTACACCATCATCGCCGTAAGACCTATCTGTATTGATACGACGTAAAGCAACTTGTAATCATAGTACATGCATTCAATAAATGTTATAGCCTGCTAAAAGAAAATGTCACTCAAGTTTTAAATTAGAAGCAGTAGTGTATTGCACTTTCTCCCAGTCTCCGCAGAATAGTGACCTACTTGGTGACCTCTGAGTGGTTAACGGGAGCCGAGATAGACTTGATCTGGTGTTCTCAATACCCAGTTATCGAGCTCTTAGAACACTACTGGCCTCTGGTCAATGCACCAGCGTTCCCACGTGCAGTACCTGGACTATAACAGTTCGCATATCTCAACATTAAGTTTGGACTACAGACCACGAACCAGATTATCTCTCTGTAGAGCACATTTAATTAGATTACTATACTAAGACTATGGTCGAAAGACTCTCCTCCGCGAGGCCCTTTCATTCTGGGACATTTACTTCTCATAATCGTTCCATTGAAATTGAAATAATTTATATTTCAAATACTTCTCCTCACCTTCAGATTCAGATCACGTGACTCTGTGGCTCAGTGGTAGAGTGTTGGCCTCTGGATTCATAGGTCACGAATTCAAACCTGGCAGAGTTGCTTTACGTCGCACCGACACAGATAAGTCTTATGGCGACGATAGGACAGGAAAGGGCTAGGAATGGGAAGGAAGCGGCCGTGGCCTTAATTAAGGTACAGCCTGGTGTGAAAATGGGAAACCACGGAAAACCATTTTCAGGAATGCCGACAGTGGGGTTCGAACCTACTATCTCCCGAATACTGGATACTGGCCGCACTTAAGCGATTGCAGCTATCGAGCTCGGTCGGACGGATCTCTGAAGGGTGGCACTCTATATCGAACGATGTCGACCTAATCTCTGGTGTTTACCCGACAAAATGTCTGACTCGTCGGCCGAATGGTCAGCGTACTGGCCTTCGGTCTCGAGGGCCCCGGTTCGATTCCAGGCCGAGTCGGGGATTTTAACCTTCATTGGTTAATTCCAATGGCTCGGGGCTGGGTGTTTGTGCTGTCTCCAACATCCCTGCAACTCACACACCACACATAACACTATCCTCCACCACAATAACACGCAGTTACCTACAAATGGCAGATGCCACCCACCCTCATCGGAGGGTCTACCTTACAAGGGCTGCCCTCGGCTAGAAATAGCCACACGAAGAAAAAACCCGACAAAAATAATTACAACTCACCTATTAGTCGTCCAACAGAATTATGTTTTCTCTGCTATCTTGGCAGAGTAAAAAGGAACGTCAAAATTGGCATGCAGGCAGACTAAATGGCATCAAATAAAAATCGCCGCTCTGACCACGTGGCGCTTCAGTATCCACAAGCTGGGTACCATTCCTCTTGATAATCCAAGACTCTTCATTGGGCTGTTCCACCATCACGGGTTTATTTCTTGTTTGCTCGTTTGTTCGTTCGTTCGTTGTTTATTCTTTCGCGCATACATTTATTTTACAGCGAAGAGAGTAAATTCCTTTCATTCTTATGTCCTACCTGATAAATGCAAACCTAGCCGTCTATTTACAAATTCCCTTCATAGACAAAAAAAAAATATACACATTCCTATTAAAGATTATATTTAAAGTTAGATTTATCTATTCATCCAACTGACTACATAGGTCTGTACTGAAATAGACATACGAAAATTGCTAGTTATTTTTAACCGAGACATTTTAACATTCCCAGTACAAACAACATGAAAAAATATAGGTGCTGGTGATTTTTGTTATATCACAAATCACATAACCAAGACGTAAACTTGTAAATAAACAAAGCAGAATATAATAATAATAATAATAATCATCATCATCATCATCATCATCATCATCATCATCATCTTCCTTAGCGTTTGTCCCTCATACTGATGTGGTCCACTGTTTTGGCTCTCCGTCACCACTTGACACGATCGAGTGCCTGATCAGCGTGCAGGGTGTCAAGCCAACTCTGCCTAGGCCGTCCCATCTACGTTGCAAGGTAAAACCAGTCGTTGTCAGATCGAAGTACACGTCCGTATCAGCGTAGACTTCTCTCGTCGTTTCAGCGATTGACGTTACTCCGCAATGCCTGCGAATTTCGTCATTTGTGATATGATAATGCAGTGTGAGGCCAGATGCCCGCCCGAACACCTTTTCTTCCATGACAGAAAGTCGTTGAGACACTTATTTTGATTAAGACCAGCCAAGATAACCGAGGGGACTACAGACTACTTGAAACGTTGTGGAATCTTCCTGTCACACAGTCCACCACGCACTACGCAAACTGTGAGGGTTCCGTCAGCACCAAGTGTTGAGACAACGTACATTTTTTTGGCATTCAGTCCGAAGAACCATGCAACCAGTTCTGTCGAAACAGTAAGGGGAAGGTGGGACATAACATTTCGCGCCATGGGGCTTATCATGGCCAGTTTCTCTACTGGACGGCAGGCCACGATGAAGGAAGATTGAGGATGGTTTCGACAAAACTAACAGAGTTGAGGTTAGCCTCGATTTAAAACTGAATTATGGGAAGTGAGTTATGGTATCAGAACTTACACGACAGGGAACTTCAGTTAGTTGGGCTGTGAGCGCTTGTTGTTGTATTTTCTAAAAGCCAACCTCACCGGGACCTGCGATACAATAACATTAATTCTGTGTAAATGGCTTGGATAGCATGCATGTCCGAGCCTCATCCCAATGATGGGAGTCATGTGTCTTCGGTGGGGTGCTTTCGTACGTTGGAAGGTAGTCCACTCCTCGTATGCTTCATTTGCCTTGTTCGGTCGAAGTCTGTATACGGCAATTGTATTTCTTGAAACAGGCGTATAGAATTTACTTAAAAGTCCTTGTTTGATGGTACCCAAATCACTTAGATATGTAGTGAGATGAAAATAAAAACCTACAACCTGTTTTCCAGTCATTGACCGGGTCAGGGATGGAATGAATGAAGCAGATATAGATACGATGGGGGTCGCCACTCCCAAAGTGATTTATTAATGACTGATAGATGCTATGAAATGAGAATGGAGAGTGTTGCTGGAATGAAAGATGACAGGGAAAACCGGAGCACCCGGAGAAAACCTATCCCGCCTCCGCTTTGTCCAGCACAAATCTCACATGAAACTACCGGAATTTGAACCACGGTATCCAGCGGTGAGAGGCCGGCGCACTGCCGTCTGAGCCACGGAGGATCTCATCTAGTGAGATATTCTGTTTCATTTAAGTTGAACCGTAGGCTAACTTCTGCAAGGCGGTCGTTCCAGGCTTGGACTTGATGTTGAAAGTCAGTCTTATCTTCAGAGGCCAACAGCACATCGTCAGTACACAGTAGAGTTCAAGGTTCAGTTTTCTGCCGATCTTTTGTGATAATATCCACGACTGTGATGAACTGGAGAGATGAGAGGGCATATCATTGATGTACTCCCACATAAACAAGATGCTGGTGGTGAGGCTGACAATTTATCAGAAAATGTTATCGATGGTGCGTTCAAAGATCTTCATCGCATGTGATTGAAGGCGTACTGGGCAATAGTTGCAACATTCAGCAGCAGTTCCAAATCAGAACTGTGATACACTACACATCCACTCGACTGCAATCCTTCTGTCTTCATTGCTCTTGTTAAACAAACCTGTCAGCCACTGAGTTGAATCCCAGTGCTTTGAATTCCACAGTTCTTTAGGTAGATTGTCTGGTGCAGTTGCCTTTCCATGTTTCTTCTTACCCAATGTCTCAATGACCTCAGCCTCGGTGATCGATATAACGAGTCCCTGTACAGGTGTGGACTCGGGAGTTGGAGAATGTGGAAACTCCTCATTGCTAATTTCTTTAAAATCACTTTCTTTCCATTGGTGTTTTTCGCCGTTAGTTTCATAAAATAATTCTGTGTCAACTGTCTGCGACGCTGCTTAGCACGTCGGTTGATTTCTCGATCGCCAGATGGTGTGTCTCAGTGGCGTATACTGAGGGCTACCAAGACTATCGGTGAAACACAAACCTCAATTGAGAACGATGGAAGTCTAAAGCACATTATAATGTACAGTGACTCGCATTATTATTCGGACAAATATGATTTATTACATTTTCATTTTATTAGTGATTTCAGTAATAATAAGTCACTGATATAAATTAAATACAAGTTTATGTATGGAATATAAAAACTAAACATCCATCATTCTTCTAATGAACACTGTCAATGAAAATATCGTATCGTATCGTAATCTGTTTACTCTCCAGGTTCGGTTTTGCCTTCGGACTCAGCGAGGGATCCCACCTCTACCGCCTCAAGGGCAGTGTCCTGGAGCTTCAGACTCTGGGTCCGGGGATACAACTGGGGAGGATGACCAGTACCTCGCCCAGGTGGCCTCACCTGCTATGCTGAACAGGGGCCTTGTGGGGGATGGGAAGATTGGAAGGGATAGACAAGAAAGTGGGAAGGAAGTGGCCGTGGCCTTATGTTAGGTACCATCCCGGCATTTGCATGGAGGAGAAGTGGGAAACCACGGAAAACCACTTCCAGGATGGCTGAGGTGGGAATCGAACCCACCTCTACTCAATTGACCTCCCGAGGCTGAGTGGACCTCGTTCCAGCCCTCGTACCACTTTTCAAATTTCATGGCAGAGCCGGGAATCGAACCCGGACCTCCGGGGGTGGCAGCTAATCACACTAACCACTACACCACAGAGGCGGACCAATGAAAATATAATAATTAAAAACAAAATAAAAACAAAACTAATATTGCATATTGGGACACTTTTCTTTTTACTTATGATTCTAAAGGTTCAGCGTCTGGTTGTCTTTTCTTTCATTTTAATTACTTCTCTGAGTCGTCTTGGCACGCTCTCCACTAATTTCCGGGTGTAATTGGGAGATAATCTTTTGCCACTCTTCTTGAAGTGGGTGTTTCAGTTGTTCTGTAGATGTGATTGTTGTTCTTCTTATTTCTTTATCAAGTTTGTCCCAAACGTTCGCAATCACATTCAAGTCTGGCGATTAAGGGGGAGGATGAAGCACCTTTGGGCAATTAAACAATAACCACATCCTTACATTCCAGCCCATATGCTTTGGGTCGTTATCTTGATAAAACTTAAAATGTTCACCAATCCCCATATTTCTGGCACTGAAATGAAATGTCGTATGGCTTTTAGTGCCGGGATATCCCAGGACGGGTTCGGCTTGCTAGGTGCAGGTCTTTCTATTTGACTCCCGTAGGCGACCTGCGCGTCGTGATGAGGATGAAAATGATGATGAACACAACACATACACCCAGCCCTCGTGCCATTGGAATTAACCAATTAAGGTTAAAATTCCCGACCCGGCCGTGAATCGAACCCGGGACCCTCTGAACCGCAGGCCAGTACGCTGACCGTTCAGCCAACGAGTCGGACATTTTTGGCATTATTTTTCATATTGTCCCTCAGTATTCTAAGGTATTGAAAGTGGCCAATTTTACCCTCAATAAAAACCAATTCACCAACTCCATTCGTCGACATGCACCCCCATACTATTACATGTCCACCGCCATCCTTCACAGTTGCTTTCAAAATTTTCTCTTGAAGCTCAGTATTATACGTCGCCAAACTGTTATCCTCTCATCAGAATGAAATATGTTAAATTTACTTTCATCAACAAATATAACGTCATTCCACCACTCAATGTCCTCTCTAACTTGCTCTTTGGCAAACAGTATTCTCTTTCTTCGATTTATTTGATTTATGAAGGGCTTCCTTCTTGCAATACGGCCGTGAAAGTTACCTCTTCTGAGCACTCTCCATATTGTTTTGGGATGCACTTTCTTTCCGGTGTCTGCGGCAATCTCCGTAACGAGTTTTGGAACACTTAACTTGGGTTCCTTTTTTGTCTTTCTGGTGGTATAACTCTCTTCTCTCACAGAAAAATGTTCTTGGATGTCCCGTATGCGGTAGATGTTCAATCCTATCTTCCTCCCGGAATCTTGTGATAATATCAGAGACTGTACTTTTCTTCATTTGTAACATTTCAGCAATTTGACGACAACTTTAACCTTTCGCATGGTGGACAAATTACTAGCTGCCGCTGTTCGATTGTACTCTCTCTTTCTCTGCGGGCGATTTTCTCTTAAGTTGTACACAGTACCCTAACTCACTGAATGTTTACGTTCATACTGCCCTTGGCTCTTCTACACACGACTTCTGCATGGCAACTAACTTGTGTCCGAATAATTTTGCTGAAGCACGTTAACTGAGTTCTGAGGTTCCAGGGTCACTGGTTCTCTCCTGTTAACTAAAAGTACACATTCCAATGCCGTGTTGAATCTGTCAAATTGGGTTCTGTCAGAAATTAGTTTGCGTGTACAATATTTTCTCTGAACCATAGGGCCAGTGTGTAGCAAAGGCTATAATTAACGTGTCCGTATAATTATGTGAGTCACTGTAAGTATCTGACACTTTGTTCCATTTTCAAAACTTCAGTGAGAAAAAACGTCGCACGTATTTCTGAGAGCTAAGCATCGGAAGCTGATATCGCAGCCCAGACTCTTCGTCCCTCTCCCCTCTACTCTCCCATAGCTGCTTCCTGTGGTATATTGGACGGGAGCGGGGACCGGGGTGGGGGTGGGGGTGATAGATGTTTCGGTCCGTCAGATCGCCACTACTATCAACCATGCGTTACTAATAGTATATACTTCCTCATTTCATACTCATAATCATATAGATAACAGAGTGCTGGTATTTCACTCCCGTTTCCTTCTACATCCTTATAGGAAGACGCGACAGGGCTGCTGGTATAGGAGCAATAGTTTTATTTTTATAGGTACAACTGCTAAAATGAAATGCAATCTTTCAGGTTCTCTTTTGTTGGTTGGAATCGAACCGGTGATCATGGGCCAGACACCACCACTGATCTCACTAGGAAGCTAATAAACCAGTGAACGATGGGTACGACCGCTGTAATATTCAGCATTTGTATTTAATAATATGCCGCCTCTGTGGTGTAGTGGTTAGTGTGATTAGCTGCCACCCCCGGAGGTCCGGGTTCGATTCCCGGCTCTGCCACGAAATTTGAAAAGTGGTACGAGGGCTGGAACGGGGTCCACTCAGCCTCGGGAGGTCAACTGAGTAGAGGTGGGTTCGATTCCCACCTCAGCCATCCTCGAAGTGGTTTTCCGTGGTTTCCCACTTCTCCTCCAGGCGAATGCCGGGATGGTACCTAACTTAAGGCCACGGCCGCTTCCTTCCCTCTTCCTTGCCTATCCCTTCCAATCTTCCCATCCCTCCACAAGGCCCCTGTTCAGCATAGCAGGTGAGGCCGCCTGGGCGAGGTACTGGTCATACTCCCCAGTTGTATCCCCCGACCAAGAGTCTGAAGCTCCAGGACACTGCCCTTGAGGTGGTAGAGGTGGGATCCCTCGCTCAGTCCGAGGGAAAAACCGAACCTGGAGGGTAAACAGATGATGATGATGATGTATTTAATAATAATAATAATAATAATAATAATAATAATAATAATAATAATAATAATAATAATAATGAGAATCCACACCCTGTTTCCAGTCATCTGACCGGGTCAGGAATGGAATGAATGAAGCCCCATCTAGCGGCGAGGGTAGGAAGTGTGTCGGCTGCCGAAGCCTGTCGTAATCCTCTGGGGCAATGATAAATGACTGACAGATGAAATGTTAATGTAGAGTGTTGCTGGAATGAAAGATGACAGGGAAAACTGGAGTACCCGGAGCTAAACCTGTCTTGCCTCCGCTTTATCCAGCACAAGTCTCACATGGAGTGATCGGGATTTGAACCACGGTATCCAGTGGTGAGAGGCCGGCGCGTTGCGGCCTTAGCCGCGGTGGCTAATAAATAATAATAATAATAATAATAATAATAATAATAATAATAATAATAATAATAATAATAATAATAGTGCATGGCATCTGTGTAGGGTTGGTGGTGTCCTAATGAGGATAAAATGAATGGCGAAGACGTCATAAACATCCAGTCTCCCAAGCCAGGGGAATTAACAATATGAGGTCGTTGATTCTGAAAATTGATCCAGGGCCATCGGACCAAAGGCAAGCATTCTATCCATTTAGCCACAAAGCCGGACTTTAATTTGCTAAACCTTCGACTACCATCGCCACTGATCAGAGGTTGAGCATTGGCAGCAGCAGAGGTCAGGGCACTAGCTTGTGAAGCAAAAAAAAAAAAAAAAAAAAAAAAAAATGGCGTATGGCTTTTAGTGCCGGGATTGTCCGAGGACAAGTTCGGCTCGCCAGATGCAGGTCTTTCGATTTGACTCCCGTAGGCGACCTGCGCGTCATGATGAAGATGAGATGATGCTAAAGACGACACATACACCCTGCCCCCGAGCCAGCGGAATAAACCAATTTTGGTTAAGATTCCCGACCCTGCCGGGAATCGCACCCGGGGCCCTTGTGACCAAAGGCCAGCATTGTAACCATTTAGCCATGGAGCCGGACGCTTGTGAAGCAGATTTCACAACACAACCGGCTTCTCCGTTGGCTACTGGCTGCAGCTCAAAACGCTGAAGGCTTGGCGTTCACTAAACCTACCAGCGGGGTAACCTAAGTCTACTGGTAGCCCAAGTCTTGATCCCAGCATAAGCCACTGATCAATCAATCAATCAATCAATCAATCAATCAATAAATCAATCAATCAATCAATCAATCAATCAATCAATCAATCAATTGATCGAACTCCTGGGTGGGTGCATTAGAATAACACCCACGATATCTTCTGCCTGCCAATCAATCAATCACCACTGATCTGCATTTAGGGTAGTCGTCCAGGTGGCACATCTCCTAGTCTTTTCTTAAATAATTGCAAAAAATTTGGAAATTCATTGAACATCTCCCTTGGTAAATTATTCCAGTCCCCAACTCCTCTTCCTATAAACGAATATTTGCCTCAATTTGTCCTCCTGAATTCGAACTTTATCTTCATACTTCTTTCCTACTTTTAAAAACACCACTCAAGCTTATTCGTCTACTTATATCATTCCACGCGAACTCTTCACTGACAGCTCGAAACATACCACATAGTCGACCATCTCGTCTCCTTACTCCCAAGTCTTCCCAGCCCAAAGTTTGTAACATTTTTCGTAACATTACAACTTTGTCGGAAAACACCCATAACAAATCGTGCTGCTTTCCTTTGAATCATTTCCAGTTCTCATATCAAGTAGTCCTGGTGAGGGTCCCATACACTGGAGCCATACTTCAGTTGGGGGTCTTACCAGAGACTTACACGCCCTGTCCTTACATCCTTACTAAAAAAATCAAACCAAACCCCATGGCACTACAGCCCTTGAAGGGCCTTGGCCTACCAAGCGACCGCTGCTCAGCCCGAAGGCCTGCAGATTACGAGGGATCGTGTGGTCAGCACGACGAATCCTCTCGGCCGTTATTCTTGGCTTTCCAGACCGAGGCGCCATCTCACCGTCAGACAGCTCCTCAATTCTAATCACGTAGGCTGAGTGGACCTCGAACTAGCACTCAGGTACAGGTAAAAATCCCTGACCTGGCCGGGAATCGAACCCGGGACCTCCGGGTAAGAGGCAGGCACGCTACCCCTACACCACGGGGCTGGCTACATCCTTACTACACCCCCTAAATACTCTCATAACCATGTGGAGAGATCTGTAACCCTTCTTGATAACCTCCTTAATATGATTTCCGCAATATACCTTGCCCTGTACTATTCGTTAGTTTCTAGTCAAACAACCAGTACCCTTCTTCTTCTTCTTCTTATTCTTCTTCTTCTTCGTAATCTGCTTACCCTCCAGGGTTGGCTTTTCCCTCGGACTCAGCGAGGCATCCCTCCTCTACCGCCTCAAGGCCAGTGTCATGGAGCTTTAGATTCTGGGTCGGGGGATACAAATGGGGAGGATGACCAGTACCTCGCCCAGGCGGCCTCACCTGCTATGCTGAACAGGGGCCTTGGTGGGGGATGGGCGATAGGAAGGGATACATAAGGAAGAGGGAAGGAAGCGGCCGTAGCCTTAAGTTAAGTACCATCCCCGCATTTGCCTGGAGGAGAAGTGGGAAACCACGGAAAACCACTTCCAGGGTGGCTGAGGTGGTAATCGAACCCACCTCTACTCAGTTGACCTCCCTAGGCTGATTGGACCCCGTTCCAGCCCTCGTACCACTTTTCAAATTTCGTGGCAGAGCCGGGAATCGAACCCGGGCCTCCGTGGGTGGCAGCTAATCACACTAACCACTACACCACAGAGGCGGACACAACCAGTATTAACAACGTTAATATTACGGAAATTACCTCCAGAAGACGTCCGACTCGTTGGCTGAATGGTCAGCGTACTGGCCTTCGGTTCAGAGGATCCCGGGTTCGATTCCCGGCAGGGTCGGGAATTTTCACCACCATTCGTTAATTTCCCTGGCATCATCATTTCATTCTCATCACGACGCACAGGTCGTCTTCGGGCGTCGAATAAAAAAAGACCTGAACTTGGCAAGCCGAACCCGTCCTGGGATATCCCGGCACTAAAAGCCATACGGCATTACATTTTATCTCCAGAAGACCAGAAATGAATGCTAGTCGAGATAACTAGCATACTCGCCATGCTAGTTATTTCTCTTCTACCAGACGTAAAGTTTGTGGGAGACGTTTAATATAATTTGACTTGCCTTGTGGGTGGGGGCATTAGAAAAACACCCACGATATCTCCTGCCTGTCGTAAGAGGCGACTAAAAGCGGCTCCAAGGACTCTTAACTTGGGGAGCATGGATTGGCGACCACGGGGTCCTTAGCTGAGCCCTGGCATTGTTTGAGCCAGGTTCCTCACTTTAATCTGTCCTACCCGACCTCAGTTGATCAACTCTTGTTCATTTCAGACCCCGACGGTATTAGGTCACGAGGCCTAGGGAGTCTTTCATTTTCATGCCCGTAGTGGACCTTTTCTTTCTTTGGTTGATACCTTCATTTTTCTAATTGTCGGATCCCCTCTATTCCCCCCACCCCTCTGATTAGTGTTATCGGAGGATGATTGCCCAGTTGTACGTGCACTTAAAACCATATTCACCACCACCGCTATGACAACAATGGTACCCACCACATTCTCTATGCGGTCCGTTCTTAATGTTATAATTGGCGGCTGCCATAATATCCTAATTTGAAGGGGGTATGCGAAGTAGCTCGTTTGGGAAGAGCTTTCGCATTACTGGCCATCCGCATGGTCGTTTGCAAGACTACTTTTTATTCATTCTCTCTCGACCGCGCGTCAAAATTTCTTTTTTTATTTTATTACCTTCTCCATTTTCTACCTTGAAAGCCTTGCAGGCGGCCATGGACCGGGGGTGACAGTGGCTCTTGAGCGGCAGTGGTCTAGCGCCGGGGATGTCTTTGTATGACCGCGACAGGCTAACCAGTGCCGAAAGGAGATATGGGATTGCCTGGTGGGTTTAGGGAGGTTTCTCATAACTTCTCCTTTACGGAGGGGTGGAAGTAGCTGGCAGAAGACTAGCCTTTGCACCTCAAGTTATTCTGTACTCTTGTACTAGGCTATGTTCCTGCGTTAGTACTCGCTTGTCGGTCATTTGTCCAAACAGGTAGGTCACCACGGGCTGTGAGGCGGGGCAGAGCCTCACGGCAACACCCCCCCCCCTCCCCCCGCACCAAAAGACACATGCACAGCTCTGTTCTCTTTATCTCACCTAGAAAAAGGCAAACCTTGTCGAACTGGGCTGAGCGATGACCGTCCGACCAGGCCTCCAGTGATTTCCATCTCTTCGCATCGTTGAGGAAGCACGAGGATGAACGTCATGACGTGGCTTCAGAGACTGGAAGCAGATTTCTGTCTTGCCAACATCGATGTCTTGATGTAGAGGAAAAAGAGCTTGGATAAGAATAGTGAGTATGTTGAATAGCAATGTGTACTACTATGTATTATTTTATGTGCCTATAAAATAAAGTTTATCCGTGCAAGATCTTGTTTCCTTCTTTTTTTAAGGTACATTGCACTTATAACACATGGTACCCGACATCCTTGAAGGGTCTGCCTTACAAAGGCTACACCACTCTTAGTAATAAGCTATACAAATACACCTTGGGGTGTACAAAATTCCTTGTACTTGTGGCAAGGTATACATTAGGCAAACTTTCCGGTTCCATTAGTACTCGTATCAAGGAACACCAACGTAATAACAGTCTCAACCAGCCAGACAAATCAACTACTACTAACATGTTTTCATTCCTTCCTTGCAGAAGAGGTTGAGCCTCTTAGACGGTTACGCCGTCTCTCAGACCAGGAGATGCTTGGAGAAAGTGAGTGGGTAGGCGTTCGTTGCCTATACTAGGAACTGCTTCGGCATTTACCTTACTGCAGGAGAATGGAAAACCACGGAAAACAACTTTTAAGACAGCCGAATGTGGGGACCAGTCCCTCTCCGTCTCCCGAATACAGGGGCGTAGAGCCATGGTAGAGCCGTGGCCATCCCTCCTCTGCTCGGTTGGCCGGTCAGAGTGCAGAGCTGTCGGACCACGGACCAGCGGTGGCCACGTGTGGGCCCACACTCACCATGCATCCGCCGACCCGACGTTCGAGCTCTTACCCACAGTAAACACTTCAGGTCTGGGATTTTACGGGAAGCTGTGGAAATACGTATTTCAACAGGGACACTCTCTGTCACTTACGTAATAGGCCTACGTGGTTGCCAGCCATTAAGAATTTATATAGGTGTCCTTTCACTATTATTATTTATTTCCGATTATTTCCAAATTCGTATTCTCCTCATCACGAGATAGTTCACACTAGCCATCTAGTGGAGAACGAGAGTGCTACTTACTACTGACAACGGTAAAGCATTCTTAAGTTCAAGTGATTGAAACCTTCATTCATTTTTAGAGAAGTCTTGCTCGTGAACAGACGTGATTATATTTTCAAGACGCAGAGCAAAGTTCTCTGTGAAAAAAAAAAAAAAAAAATACAAACTATTATTATCTATATAATATTATCATCATTCATTGTGCAAAATTTGAATTACCAGTATACTTCATTTCAAGGAAAGTGTGCACATCCTTCGCCGTCCAACGGTTTTCTACACTGATACATCAGTCACGTAGGGAAAAGTGTGCTGATCAAAATCCGGGAGGTTTCACCTCGGGACGAGCCCATCATCGACGACTTCCGTATTTCTGATTCACCGTATTTTGAGTGAACTCCAGAACATTAGATGCCATGTTTCAATACCCGTTTTATAGCCCGGTCATCACCTCTTCGACGACCAACGTCACCACCACCACCAGCACCATTACCGACTTCAAACAAACAGCCGAAATTGCCTACCGTTCGGCTGTGATGTCCAGCTACGCTGCTCTTAATTATCAAGCCAGATATATTCCTGCCACACCAGCTCCACCTTTAGATAATTCAAGACCGCAATGTCACGTTACGAGTCTGGCTCCAAGATCAACTCCAGAACAAGTACCAGCCACACGGCCCCTGGAAGTGGCCTCGGAACGGATCCCTCAACCAGCTACGTCGCGTGACCCGTCGCTCGTAATGGAAGTCAACACGCAGAGAGACCTTCCACCTGCAACCACAACCACTACAACCACCACACCTACTCCTCCCCAGCTCTCCTTCATTGCTGAATCCGGCACCAGATGCCCTATTAACCACTCCCGTTTACTTCAACAAACTCCGTCAGGTACTCATTCCTTTTTACTTTCCCATCCCTCCCCTGCTTTCCAATCACCTCACGCCATATTTGCCATTCTGCTTCGCTTCAGCATGCGCCGGGAGGATATAGCAGACATCCGGAAAAACTACATCATTCAGGTCAACGGAGATGCTGCTGCCAACCTGCTCACTACAATAGGATCTCATCATTTCGGTTTAAGCACCCCCGCACCCTTCAACGCCTCCCACCCCCACCCATTAAAGCTCCGCCTACTCCTACACGCTATCGACTCCTCAGCTGCGTAATACGAGGTGTAGACCCCTCTATTACTGAAGATAACATCCTCACCGAACTTAAAGCCGAAGGCATCCCAGCGAAGAAGGTATTCAGGATAAAGAACTCAACAGGACTCACCTACATGGTTCGAGTCCTACTGCCGACACCCGAAGACGTGGACCGAGTGCTGGCCAGCGGAGTTTAAATCTACAGACACTATCACAAAGTGGAGCCATCCCGAGCCCCGCCACTACAATCCATCAGGTGTGAGCGATGGCTCTCATACAATAACCACCCTATCACTCAGTGCTTAGCAAAACATCTTGTATGCGGTCATTGCAGCCAACAACACTCTACATCCAGGTGCCCCAACACCCGTCAACCTCCCGTGTGTCACACTTGTGGAGGCAATCATCCAGCATATTCACGCCGTTGTAGAAGCCACCCTGCACCTCCCCAGAACCGACCTGAGCTCAAAGCTCCTATACGAACCATCGGCATGCCCACACCATCCAACCGTTCCCTCTTCTCCGCTTCTTCACCGTTTCCCTACTGAATATTTATCCCTACCACAGGTCGTTATTCCTCACTAATCTACAAGCCGCGGCGAACCATTCAATCTCCATTTCTCAACCACTTACTCGGGCTTAAACTCCCACTTCAGTTTCACACCTCTTGAAACTCTCGTCTGAAAGCACTTCACATTCTCTAACTCCAGCCAATAAGCTCCATCCTTCATTAATTTCTTCACTCATAAATGTAACCACTCAAAATTATGATACAAACTTCTTGGTGTGTCAGTGTGCTAGGAAAAAATTATTTTTGTGTTTAAATTCAGTTTTTTGTTTTCATACATGTCCTTCCAGACGTAGGATGGCAAGGAAATTCCTAGTATACAATTTGTTCAAACTTTATATTGTATGCACGTTCTATATAAAAAACAGAGGAAAAAAGAAAAGATGAAATAAGTAAATAAAGCGTAAACTACTTAGGCATACGCAAAATCCCTCTCCCATCTCCTCCTTCTTCACATCCTTTACCCACCTCCTTCTTCCATCACATCTCTCCAACCCGCCTGCATTTCTTGGCCAGAGAGAGGGCGTAACCCTCTAGGTGGCCCGCCCCACCCCTTCAGGGTGGGGAATGAAAACATTTATAGATAGAGAAATAGGAAAGTGTGTGTTAGGTGGTTACTTACACTAACGCGTGTACTTCATGTACATCGTCCTTTAATTGGTCAGTTTCATCTGTAAATGGTGTGAAGGAATGCAGTTTATCAAGTTTCCATTGACTCAAGGTAAAGTAAAACTGGGCAACCATCCTAAGCAAAATATGAAAAGTTCCAACAATGCTTAGAAAGAATGTATTGTCCAAAGAAATACAAGCATCATAAAGGGCTTGAAAATGAAAGACTCCCCAGGTCTCGGAAACCTAATACCGCCGGGACGGAAAAAGAATAACAATTGACCAAGGGAGGTTGGATAAGAAATATGAAAGCGAGTAGCCTGACACAAATAACTGGAAGCAATATCAGGCTCAAAATTGCTACAAAAATGAAAGCCTCTGGGACCCTTTTAGTCGCCTTTTACGGCAGGCTAGAGATCCCGTGAGTGTATTCTACCGGCCCCACGTGTTCCTGTTCTGTTACTAAATTCATTAGTCAGCCCGTACCGTAGTTAGGTCTAGTTTTACGGCTGAATATTCTTCCTGGCGCCAATGCTGTGTGCTACGTCATCAGTATGTGTTGTTTCTGTGGTGGATGGTAGTGTGATGTGTTTTGTGTATATGAAGTGTATGAAGATAATAATAATAATAATAATAATAATAATAATAATAATAATAATAATAATAATAATAATAATAATAATAATAATAATAGCCTTGTCTACGGCCATCTATGCCAACGGACTTGTAAACTCCCAAAGAATTTCGTCTTCTGCAGTTAGATGCCTCTAACATCGATTTGCTAGCTCACTCTCACGCACTAAAAACGAACGTAGAACTTAGGAAATTTCACTTTTGTTATTAGTAAACCTTTTTCTGAAGACTGTTTTTTTTAATACATCGAAGTTGTCAACACTTCAGCTGGTTTCTCCTCTACTGTATTCTATCAGATGCTTGTAAATATGTTCTCTAGCCAATCAAAACCGGGGTTGTGTACAGGAATCCAGCCTATCAGCAAAGTGTGGTTCAATTTAATCGGGAAGCTTCCCCTTACGGAACTACATAAGCAGGGCACTTTAGGGCCGTCTTGTCTGAATTGCTCCAGTGCCTGGGAGTGTGACTTGACGGAGGCCTAGGAGGCAGGGGCGCGGCCTGCTTGAAGAACATCCAGCGATACAAGGTAATGGCAGAATTTTCTTTAACATGTGATAGCGCATGCGGGTAGTTTGAAGGGAAAGTTTTAGCCGTTTTCTTTTAATGTAATTTTGTAAACTGGTGGTTTAAATGTAGGATTTTCGTCGAAGTCTGAGAACTCTGCTTCTATTCCCTACCGGGAAATATGTAATGTAAGGGAAAGAAGAGTGGTGACCCTCTGCCGTCTCCCATTGGGTGACTAAAGTTTTCAAACTCTAAATTTTGTAAATCTCGTCTTGGCTCTGAAGGTTCTTCCTTTAGTCACTCTCTTGTAGTATGGGATTAACCACTGTATCTTTGGGCCGTAAGCCCACTTAGGTTTTTAGTAATTTCTATAAAAAGTGTTGGAGTTTCGAATCCTTGCCTTTTGTTAATGGCCGCTTATATGCAACCTTTTCTCTTTTCCTGTTAGGCCCATGTAGTATGAGTAAATATGCCCCTGTTTATCTTGTATTATCCATAAGGCAACTGTTCTTCGTTGCAGCTCAAAATGCTTAATGCAGTCATCAAGCGAATATTAGGGGAGGCAAATCTTGTTTCTAGAGCCCGTTCGTTTAGCCGGCATCGCTCTGAAAATACCGG
Organism: Anabrus simplex; assembly: GCF_040414725.1. Taxonomy (NCBI): domain Eukaryota; kingdom Metazoa; phylum Arthropoda; class Insecta; order Orthoptera; family Tettigoniidae; genus Anabrus; species Anabrus simplex. The sequence continues at coordinate 24,251,714 of NC_090272.1, read as the reverse complement.
TAACTCTTGCAAACTTTTCGAGCAGATTGGGCCTGGTCAGTGCATGTCGCGTACAGGAAACGCTCTAGCCTTTATCAATTCCGTACCTATGGGTCGAGTCCTTGACGAGCTAATATCCAACTACACGATGGCAGGTCGCCTGTTGGTCCGCGGGAGGTATTTCTTTTCCCTCCACCTCCTAACTGCCCCTAGCGGACACGCCCTCTAGCTGTTACAGGCTCCGCCGGTGGAATAATAATAATAATAATAATAATAATAATAATAATATGGTTGTGCGTCTCTTGCATTACTCTTAGAGTTTTCTGAGACGCCATGGTGGCGGAATTTTGTCCCGCATGAGTTCTACGTACCGGTGAATTTACCGACACGAGGCTGTTGTAGAGATACAAAATGATCTGGTCACTAAGTCAAGTGTAACGGCTGAGGCCTCCCTTCTGTAATACCCTGACTTCGACTTCGAGTCGGACAGCAAAGAGGAAGGTTCAGAAGACTATAGACCAACCGAGCAGTACAAGTAGCTAAATCATATACAAAAGTAATACTGCATTATTAACTGGTGGCCGTGATCGTTAAGGCGTTGAAGTTTAAACGTTCTGACACCGAGGTTAGCCGGTTCGAGTCCCGTTGGTCGAAAAATGTTCACCATCAGAATGATGGCCGGTAGGATAGGAAGGTGGCGGTATACAATTTATAATCACTAGATTGCGTCCCATAAGCCTGGATACAATTCCAAACATCTCCGCAGTGCTCATATGGAATGAGGGCATATGACGCTGTTGATGGTGATTCGTCTGTCGGATGGGGATGTTAAGGAATAGGCTATGTGTCGGCACCGAGTTTCACCCTCTCCCTTCCTACTATCATATATCACGCCATTCCTTTCATCTGATGAAGTTGACGTCAGGAAGGGCTCCGGTCATAAAAAACCCGCCACGACAGATTCATCTTACCTCATACCCGACCTCGAAAAGGTTTGGACAAACAAACAACTAACTTAACTGTTCAATGTGCCGGTAATTCTAGGGACTGCCTGGCGGAGGCAGTATAGGCGTGCTCGAGTCAGCGAGAAAGACGCGGGTTCGATTCCCCGACAGGAAGTCGAAAAAATTATGAAACGAGGCTCTGAGCTTCATCTGCCTACACCAAAAATGAGTACCTGGTTAATTCCTGGGGACAAAAGGCGGCCGGGCGAAGAGATAACCATTCTACCCCACGAAGTGCCGGCTACGGATAATGCAAGGCTTTCCCTTCCACCCCTCCAAAGGCTTCCATGACCTGTACGAACCTGTGCCGGCAATTTTACGGTATGCTTACTCTTGGTACGTATAGGATGATCAACTTGAGCAGAAGGGGAAGGATGCCTATTACTTCTTCAAGATCTCCAATGAGCGCCAGATACTGTACAATCAGAACCAACAAAAACGATTTGTACAACTTCCCTAGCGCCAAAAGGAAAACTCTGTTCCAAGAAGCCAACTCTCAGCCCACGATTCTACGGTACATCTAGTGAGCCTCGTATCTATCAGCCCTTTACATAACAGAAGAGCAACGTGGGAAACCATTTTCTTGTCGTCATCACACACTTTTACACCGCATGTCTCCTCTCTATTTGCAGGTGGTTATTCAATTTAATGGTTTATTAGATATTGATGTATCCACCATATTGTTGTTATGGCTAGCTTGGATTCCAGTATAGGCCTACTAACGTCACTTGAGGCTCTTTGAGTTTACATGAAGTTCACGAGTTAGGATCATAATATCTAAACTGCAGATTTGAATTTATTTTAGCGGATCAAAGAAGCAGCATAATGAGTGTTAAGATAGACGAAGGCAAAGAGACATTTCTTGGTTTAATTTCAAGATCTCCATGTGAGCGCCAGAAGAGTGCTTTCAGACTCAATCAAAACAACAACGAACTTTTCTACAACTTCGTTATTGCCAAATAGAAACCCAGTGTTTATGTGCTTATAGACTTTATTTTCGTCATATTATTTGGAGAATTATTATGTTCTTTACTCACTAATATAGTCTAGTAGTTCGCTTGGTGGTCTAAATAGTCTGACGCCGCGGTTGGCCAGTCTGAGTACCGTTGGTGAAAATATCAGCATATGATGCTGCTGATGGTGATTCGTCCCTCACATGGAGACGGAAAGCCTCCAACAGTCCCGCTGGTATTATTTGATCGGAGTACGCTATGTGCGGACATCGGGTTTCACCCTCTCCCTACTTCATTATCATCCCCGTCCACCTCCGTAGCGTAACGGTTAGTGTTATTAGCTGCCGTCCTCGGGGGCCCGAGTTCGATTTCCGGTACTGCCAGAAATTTCAGAATGGCAGGAGGGTTGGTATGTTGTTGGAATGGTACATGCAGCTCACCTCCATTGGGGGTGAGGCTGAAAAGAGCGGCACCACCTCGGGATGAGGACACCAATTTGAGTTTGCATCCCCTTCCCCACACTCAAACGCGCAAGTCGCTCATGGGAGTCAAATAGAAATACCTGCAGCAGGTGAGTCGGACACTCCCCGCACTAAAAGCCATGCGCTGAATAAAACTAATATAGGCGTACTAAAGGCGAAGGCGTTGACGTCAGTACTGGAGTATGGAACAGCGAAAGGCTTAATGATTTCAATCCTAGAAGTAGTGCGATATAGTGTGCGTGGAATACTGCAGACTAGTGTGTCAAATACAAAAGTTCAGCTGTCGACTAGAAAATTCCTCTTATTAGAACAGACGTAAAGTAAAATGAAGGTCGGGTAAAATATTCCAAAGGTAAACTAGTCCCCCATTCGGATCTCGGGGTGGGAACTACACGAGAGGAGGCGATCATCAGGAAGATGGATACTGACATTCTGCGAGTCGGAGCGTGGAATGTTAGAAGTTTGAATCGTTGTGATAGGTTAGAGAATCTGAAAAGGGAGATGGATAAACTAATGTTACATGTAGTTGGTAAAACTGTAGTACATTGGCAGGAAAGATTTTTGGTCAGGCGACTACAGAATAATCAACACCAAACCAAACAGGGGAAATGCAGGAGTTGGTTTAATAATGAATAAGAAAATAGGGCAGTAGGTAAGTTATTACGACCAGCATAGTGAAAGGATTATTGCTGTCAATAGACACCAAGCCAATGCCCACTACAATAGTGCAGGTCTATATGCCTACTAGTTCAGCAGATGATGCAGAAATCGAAAGAATATATGAAGAGATAGAAGATTTAAAACAAATGTAAAAGGTAATGAGAATTTAATTGTGATGAGAGACTGGAATGCAGTGGTAGGCCAAGGAAGAAAATAGAGAAGGAGAATTTGGATTGCAACAAACGAATGAAAGAGGAAGTCGGCTGGTTGTATTCTGCACCAATCATAATTTAGTCCTTACTAATACTTGCTTCAATCACCACAAACGACGGCTGTATTCGTGGCCGAGGTCTGGAGACACTGGAAGGTATCAAATAGACTTCATTATGATTCGGCAGAGATTAAGAAACAAGGTGTTAGATTGTAAAACTTTCCCAGGAGCAGGCATAGATTCTGACCGCAACTTGTTGGTTATGAAATGCCATCTGAAGTTGAAGAAATTGAAGAAAGGAATTCAAGAAGATGGGATCTAGACAAGTTAAAAGAAAAGAGTGTAAGGGACTGTTTCAAGGAACATATTGCACAAAGACAAAGTGAAAAAGGCTGAAGGAAACACAATAGAGAATCGTCGTCGTGAAGAATGAGGTCTGCTGAAGAAATCATAGGAAGAAAGTAAAGATCACTTCAGAATCAATCGATAACTTAGGAGTTACTAGACCGGGTTGATAAACGACGAAAGTACAAGAATGCAAAAAATGAAGAGGGCAAGAAGGAAAACATGTGATTAAAGAATGAAGTGGATAGAAAATGCAGGACAGCTAAGGAAGAATGGTTGAAGGAAAATGCAATGATGTTGAAGGTTGTATGATCCTAGGAAAGGTAGATGCTACATACACGAAAATCGAGGAAACCTTTGGAGAAACGAAAACTAGGTGTATGAATATTAAGAGCTCAGGTGGAAAACCACTTGTAGGGAAAGAAGACAAGACAGGAAGGAAGATGACAGGAACATATCCAACAGTTGTGTCAAGGTATAGACGTAGATAATATGGTTCTGGAACAAGAAGAGGTTGTTGATACTTATGAAATAGGGGGACCCAATTTTGAGCTCAGAATTTGACAGAGCTGTGAGAGACCTAAATAGGAACAAGGCACCTGGAATTGAAATACCCTCTGAATTACTGACTGCCTTAGGAGAAACCAGCATGGCGAGGTTATTCCATTTAGTGTGTACGGCGTATGCGACAGGAGAAGTGTTATCCGATTTTCGGCAGAAATGTTGTTATACCTATTACCAAGAAAGCCAGTGCTGACAAGTGTGAAAACTACCGCCGATTAGTTTAGTATCTCACGCCTGCAAAATTTTAACAAGAATTATTTACAGAAGAATGGAAAGACAAGTTGAAACTGAGTTGGGAGAAGATCTATTTTGCTTCAGAAGAAATGTAGGAACATGTGAAGCAATCCTGACTTCATCTCTGATCTTAACGGATCCAATTAAGAAGGACAAGCTCACATACATAGCGTTCGTACATCTTCAAAAGGCATTTGATAATGTTGATTGGACCAAGCTATTTGAGATTCTGAAAGTGAACGGGATTAGATACCGAGAACGAAGAATTATCTACAATCTGTATAAAAATCAGTCTGCAGTGATAAGAATCGAGGGCTTTGAAAAACAAGCAGCAATGCAGAACGGAGTGAGGCAAGGTTGCAGTTTGTCCCCCCTACTTTTCAATGTTTATAGAACAGGCAGTAAATGAAATCAAAGCGTAATTTGGGAAGGGAATCACAATCCAAGGAGATGAAATCAAAACTTTGAGATTTGCTGATGATATTGTTATTTTATCTCAGAATGCAGAAGATCTGGGGAAATTGCTGAATGGTATGGACATAGTCTTGGGGAAGGAGTGCAAGATGAAAATAAATAAGTCCAAAACAAAAGTGTCGGAGTGCAGTCGAACAAAGTCAGGCGATGCAGGAAATATTATATTAGGAAATGAAATCTTAAAGGAAGTGGATGAATATTGTTACTTGGGTAGTAAAATAACGAACGATGGCAGAAGTAAGTGGGGCATAAAATGCAGACTAGCACAAGCAAGGAAGGAAACTTGTTCACTTCGAACGTTGATATAGAAATTAGAAAATGTTTTTGAAGACTTTCGTCTGGAGCGTGGCATTGTATGGAAGTGAAACATGGACGATAACTAGCTCAGAAAAAAATAGAGAATAGATGCTTTCGAAATGAGGTGTTACAGAAGAATGCTGAAGGCGAGATGGATAGATCGAACCACGAATGAAGAGATATTGAATCTAACTGGTGAGAGAAGATCGATTTGGCTAAATTTGACGAGAAAAGGAGATAGAATGATAGGACACATCTTAAGACACCCAGGACTTGTGGAGTTGGATTTTGAAGAAAGTGTGCGTGGTAAGAACGGTAGGGGTAGACCAAGGTATGAATATGACAAATAGATTAGACCAGATGTAGGTTGCAGCAGTTACGTAGGAATGAAAAGTTTAGCACAGGATAGGGTGGCACGGACAGCTGCATCAAACCACTCAAACAACAATAACAACAACAACATGGTAGAAATTGTTTAAGGCGTGCATCCCTGTTGGTGAACTAGTTGATGTTCGTTCGGTAATCTTGGACCAATAGTTTCTTAGAACTGAAAGTACAAAATGGGGATTAAAACATGGAGTCTTCACGTGCAGGTTTCCTTAACGAGGCGGAGTTGTCACCGACCCCAGTCAGGATCAATCTTCTACCCGCCATCTTGGGAAGAGAAGGACAACAACTAACCAACTCTGCCACTATGCCCATTCACGTCATGAGATGAAAGCAATGAATCTCAATTCCCTACAAGATAAAGATGCCGACATATACCGGGTGCGCCAAAAGTCACGATCGGATACTTTTTAGAGTGACATGGTCCTGAAGAGTTGTCCTGGGTTGAAAGGAATGTCTATGCCTCTCACATAATTCGTCTGTTTCTCGACAGAACTAAGGAAGATCTGAATACTGTTTACACTGTGGACTGTACGAGGTCAGCCACTCGACTGGTCTCCCGGAAGTCCGAACACAACAGAAAGTGACAACAGGTTGTGGCCCATTATATAACAAAAGATTAATCGAATTCGTCTGAACTCCATTGAGGGTTTGAAAGGGGAGATAGTCCGTGTCCTCAGACAAACAAACGCACACGGCTGTGCGTCAAGTGTGATGGTCCATACCAGAGTCCTCGTTCGCTCTTTGATGACTCAGTTCACAGCGGTTTCTGTATTGATCGTCAATGTTCACAACAGTATCATACAAACACCTGATCGTGATTTTGGCCCACCTTGTTCAAGATTGAAGTTTATAATCAGCTCCTTTTGAGGGCAAAATTCCCGCACCTTTGTATCAATGGAGCGATAGCAGTTGGAGCAGCACTTGAGCTCAAGTAGGCCTCGTTCGATTCCATATCGGCCCAGTGGCATTTGAAGGTGTTCAAATATTCCTTTAAGGCGTAGTGGTTTCGATTGAAACCACCTACAATTGTATTTTATATCTTCTTTATGCCTCAGTGGTACCATTTGAAACTACTTGCATTGCTTCTGTGAGGTGCTGTTCTCAGGTTATTATTTTTGGAACTGATGAAATCGGATGATATGTATAGAAATTCCATGGAGATATTTTGTGCTTGAAGCATTGTGTAGCAGTTGTTTTGAAAGTGTAATTTCCTTTGGTGTAATTTGATTTGATTGTTTGGATTTCAGGTACGTTTATTGTTGTGATATCTAAGAACTAATTGAAAATAATAAATAGATGACATGAAGTTTTAAGTTTAGATACATTATGGAAATGTGGACTGGTTCCAATTGAAACCACTGCAGTTTACCGCATGTCGAATAACATAACCTTACATTTTTTCAGAACAGAATGTTGAAAAGTAAGTTAGGCAAGAAGGAAATAAATGACTCTTGGAAGATATTACGTCAGTTGAGGAATCAGAAGACGATGACAGTGATTCAGGGCGTGGTATGGCGGAAGATGCTGACGAGAGTGATAGTGACGTGCGAATAAGACCAAAGACACCTGACAGTGATAGTGCATTAGATAGCGATGACACTGATGGCTATTTCAGTAGTGAAGATTATGTAGGCCTACCTCTGTCAACATTAGGAGGTAACTGGAGCAAAAATCACTGCGATAAGAATAACCGTCTGAAGGATTTTCATAGAAATGTTGTCTCTGGCCTAGTAGGAAGTTAGTTTTAAAGACTCTCCTGGCCCATCTACCACTCTAAACTGATGAGTGATGAGTTTTAAACCTCAAGTGGCACCAAAGGAAAGAAAGTCTGAAGCAAAACACATGACAATACAATGGCTCTTCAAAACGCTGCGGATACTGCAGTACGAAGAAGGCACCTCACAGGACAACATGGTCATGAACGACATGTGGGGTCGTTTGTGCCTTTCCTGTGACAGGAACTGTTTTCTCTCTTTCCATCAGTGATTGTTTATTTAGTGAAGACTGAACAATACATTGTGTCTCATGTAAAAGTAAAAGTTTGTGTAATTTGAGTAAAAGACTCGTACTGTTAAGCAGTTGTCTCAAATGAAACTATCCCATAATTATTTGCATTTTACTGAAACATTTTTTAAGAAATATTACTTTGTTTCGATGACTCGCATATATAATTGCCAATTTTCCTTTCAAAATTTGAAAAAAAATAGATCTGTGCCTCAAAGAGATATGCGAGCCTCGTGCCAGCAAAACTCCGGCACTTCGGCGTCCTCGAAAGCCTTAAAGGTACTTACTGGATTGAAAACCCATCAAATTTCGATTTAAGTTACCTAACATCCCTGATTAGTTGCTGCTTTATAGCTTAGTTGATCTAGTGTTCTGATTGTTCTCCTGTCCAACTTCCGTGAGATCTTTGTCCTTCAATAATGGTTTTCTGTCAGTGGAAGGCAACGGGAAACCACCACTGAAATTATCCCAAGAAAACCCCATGGCTTTACTCAAATTAAAATGTTCCGGAGTTTCAGGTTCCCCGTTCGGATCTCCGAGGGGAACTACTACGTATGTTGAGAGAAGCCTCAAGAAGAGTACAATGCTGCAAGGAACAGTACTGTTTAGGAACATGGAATGCGAGATCCATGTATCAAGGAAAACTGAATGTAGTCAAAAGAGAATTGGAGAGAATTGGCATCGACATATTGGGAATAAGTGAAATGAGATGGTCCGGAATGGGAGAGTTTATTTCAGATGACTACACGATATACTTTTCTGGACAAGACAACAACAGTAATGGAGTAGCCTTCATAGTCAGTAACAGAGTAGATAAAAATGTAATGGGTTGCAACTATAAAAATGATAGAATGATGTCCATCAGATTTCAAGTCAACCTCTCAATGTCACAGTCATTCAAGTTCATGCACCAACCACTGATGCTGAAGAGGGTGTTGTTGACTAGTTCTATGAACATTTACAAGAATTACTACGGTCGACACCAAAAAAGGATGTCGTTTTCATAGTTGGAGACTGGAATGCCAAAGTGGGAAACCAAATTGTAGATGGTGTAACAGGGAAATTCAGTCTTGGTACAACAAATGAAGCAAGGCAGAGACTCCTAGAATTCTGCTGAGACAATACACTTGTTATTACCAACACATTATTCCAACTACCCAAACGACGTCTATACACTTGGACTTCACCAGACGGCCAATACCTGAATCAAATTGATTACATAATTTGTAATAGTAGATGGAAGAGTGCTATTCAATCAACTACGACAAGACCAGGAGCTGATTGCGGATCAGACCATGAACTCTGAATTGCAAAATTCCGGTTGAAGTTGAGGAAAACAACTAAAGCCACCTCATCGTACAGATATGACCTTGGAAGAATTCCTTGTGATTATACAGTAGAAATCACGAACAGTTTTAATGCATTACAGGTAGAAGACAGAAACCCTGAAGAGCTGTGGACAGAAGTATCCTCTGCTGTCAAGGAGGCAGCAGAAAAACACATTCCCAAGAAAAGGAATAATAAGAAGGCCAAATGGTTATCGGATGAGGCACTTCAAATTGCAGAAGAACGAAGGAGAGCAAAAATCAAAGGGGACAGATCAGCAATGACTGAATTAAATGCAGAGTTTCGAAAATTAGCTAAAAGAGATAAGAATATTTTCCTTAATGATCAATGCAAAGAAGTTGAAGAAAATAACCGAATGGGGAAGATGAGGGATCTCTACAAGAAAATTAGGGACATCAAAGGAAAATTCCAGGCAAAAATTGGAATGGTAAAAGATAAAAATGGTAAAGATCTAACGGAAGCAGAGGACATTAAGGAAAGATGGATGGAATATGTAGAAGATCTGTATAAGAAAGAACTGTGTGTTATTGATAATGAAGTTCATGTGCCCTTAGAACCAGAACCGGATATTTTAGAAAGTGAAGTCAAATGGCCCCTAGGGAATACTGCTAAAAACAAAGCAAGTGGACATGATGGAATTCCGGTAGAAATATTCCAAGTAATTGGAGATAGTGCAGTGAAAGTTTTGTATTCCATATGTCAGCAAATATGGAAAACCCAACAGTGGCCAAAAGACTGGAAATGTTCAGTATTTATCCCAATTCCAAAGAAAGGAAATTCTAAAGAATACTCGAATCGCCGAACAATTGCACTTAGCTCACACGCTAGCAAAGTCATGCTTAAAATCTTACAAAATAGACTTCGCCAGTATGTAGACCGAGAGCTACTTGAAGAACAAGTTGGATTTCGGAAAGAAAGAGGGACCAGAGATCAAATCACCAACATCGGATGGATAATGGAGAAGGCAAGAGAATTCCAGAAAGATGCGTATTCTGCTTTATTGATTATGCTAAAGCCCTTGACTGTGTCGATCATAATGGATTATGGACGGTACTAAACGCATGGGAGTAACAGATCATATCATTAACCTCATACGGAACTTATACTCTGACCAAGAAGCTACGGTGAGAACCATATATGGAACAACTAAATGGGTCAAGATTCAGAAAGGAGTACGGCAAGGCTGTATACTGTCACCTTACCTTTTCAATCTGTATGCGGAACACATTATGAGGAATGTGGGGTTAGATGAAGAAGAAAGAGGTATTAAAATAGCTGGGTTAAATATAAACAACCTGAGATATGTAGATGATACTATCCTGATGGTAGAAAATGAAGACTTAAAAACCCTCTTACTGAAAGTGAAAGAAGAAAGTTCAAAGGCTAGACTAATGTTGAATGTCAGGAAAACAAAAATTATGGCAAATACACCTGTCAATTCATGGGATGTAGGAGGAGAAAAATGGAGGCTGTCTCCGTTTTCAATTATCTTGGCTCACAGTTTTCTGGTGATGGTGACTGTACCCATGAAATCAAATGACAATTGCTATTTGGTAGAAAGGGAATGACCAATCTTGACAATATCTTAAGGAGTAAAGACGTAACATTAACAACAAAGATCCGTATAGTAAGGGCTATGGCTTTTCCAGTTGTGATGTACAGATGTGAGACCTGGACCATAAGAAAAGCTGAACGCCGTAGAATAGACTCCTTTGAATTGTGGTGTTGGAGGAAAATCCTTAGAGTCCCATGGACTGCGAAGAAAACAAATAAGTCAGTTTTACAGCAAATAAAACCCGAGTGTTCCTTGGATGGCCTAATCCTGAAACAAAAACTAAGCTACTTTGGACACATCATGAGAAGACACAATTCATTAGAAAAGACCTTAATTGCTGGGGAAGATCGAAGGCACAAGGAGAAGAGGGCGACAAAGAATGAGATGGATTGATGGCATCACAGAAGTACTAAATTCCAGCTTGGTAAATCTTCGGGAGGCAGTGCAGGACAGAAGAAATTGGCGTGTTTTAGTTCAAGGGGTCAGGAGAGTCGGAATCGACTAAACGAATAGAGAGAGAGAGAGAGAGAGAGAGAGAGAGAGAGAGAGAGAGAAATAGTTTTCTCCGGTCTCTCTTCTGACCGTTGTACCAGTTGGTTACAATTTAACTTTCCCTACTTAACCGTCTGTATGTGTAAAATGAGTGATAGCCTGCACAGGAAACTTCGTGTGAACATTACCAAGGACACGACGAAGAGAAATAATAATGAACACTTTTAATGCGTTGCCATGTTTTACAATGTCCTGAACGTATCACGCTACAAAGTGTGCTCTGTGTCCGGGACAGTAGGACAGCTTGCTATTCCGCTGCACGAAGCATCTCTTGACACGCTTCTCTTCAAATCGGCATATGTGGGAACGTTGCCCCCAAGAAACCCTGTCTTTCAGATCCCGATGAACCAACGAAATCGTACAGCCCATAATCTGGACATTATTCCTACCGAGTCTGTACGCGTACTACGAATCGTTTCCTGTCCACGTTGGGTTAAGTAGGGAAAGTTTAATTGTAAACACCCGGTGCGATTTATAAATCTCACTTTTGTCCCGTACTGGCATCATCAGCTCAACTAAGGTTAGGTTGAAGGAAGAATCCCATGTTCCAACACTTATTTGTTTTTTACTGCTAGTCTATGTTATTATAAAACATGTTACAGCTTAAAATCGAGTTACATTATTTAGAAAAATGCATGTTTCGTTCCTAATGTGGAACATCTTCAACTAAAAAAGGAGTCCGACGACGTACGAGAAGAAGTAAACATAGCGGGACCGGCCGAAAGACTCCCTTCAACACCTTCAACCTCAACTTCGGTTATTCTTAAGGAGTTCCCCCGGTCATCGTATTTTAAATTTACATTTTAAACATTTTAAGTCTATCCTCAAGATATTTAAAGGACATATTTCTCCAGCATTTTCAAGAAACAAGACCCCTTACAAACGGGAGATTGAAAATTGACTTGTTGAGTGTTTTGGTTCAACATGACGGGACATTTTACCTCATCATCATCATCATCATAAGTGTTTTTATTTCGTTTGTGCCGATTTTTGCACACTTTTTTAGTAAAAAACTCGTGTCCTCATCCCGAGGTAGTGCAGCTCTTTTCAGGCACACCCCCATTGGACGTGAGCTGCATGTACCATTTCAACCACATACCAGCCCTCCTGCCTGTTCTTAAATTTCTGGCAGTACCAGGAATCGAACCCGGGCCCCCGAGGACGGCAGCTAATAACACTAACGTTACGCTACGGGGGCGGCCACTTTTTTAGTTGAAGATGTTCTGCATTAGAAAGGAAACATGTACATTTTAAATAATGTAACTAGATTTTAAGCTGCAATATGTTTTATAAAATACATAGACTATTAGTAAAAAACAAGTAAATATTGGAAGGTGGATTCTTCCTTAAACCTAACCCTAGTTTACCTGCTCCAATATCATCAAAATATAGCAGAATTGTTTTCTTAGCAAATAATAACATTCTTATTGCATAGCATTAAAAATAATTTGCTGTGTCCCGTTTACAATCCTATCCTCAATGAATTACGTATTAACGTAGACAGCGCAGTAACGAAGGGCCTACCTAGAGCATATTGCCGGACAAGACACAGGTACCCAAAAATTGTATGGGGCTGATAGCCGAGATATTCTTTGTCCTTGTATGAAACTGTAACAACTCTATACATTATTATTTCAAACAGATTGAGGTTCACATTTTGTAGGACAAAGCATTAAGTCGGTAATTATCTTCCAGCCACACTCTTACGGCGTGCGATGTCATAATGCATTCTTTAGTAAACATAAGAGCCCACGAACAATCGTTCCTTGTAAGTTGTGGTTTGACGTTCAATGAATGGAGTGCAAGTCCTTTCATTCATTAACTGCACCCAACAAGGTCATTCTAGGGTCACACTTATTCCAAGCCGTAATTGGTAGAGACTGGGGACATTAATAAAGAGCTCATCGCTGCTACCCACATCTGGCGGTCAGACCATAACATAGGGTGCGCCAACATGTTGATCCGTAAAACAAAGACATTGTACCACGGTACGTTTATTGTGGATCGTCATAAAATATACAAATCCGTAATAATATTTAGGACTCAGATATCGATGATACGCTGTAATGTTTATCACGTGTACTTTACAGAAGTATGTAAAATAAGACAGATTTCTGCCTTTTATTAATGCGACAACACGGTTTTTATAAGACATATAAAGGCTTACTTTACCATTTATTTGGGAAACTACCTCACTCCTCCCCTAGTACGCCTCTTCAGTACCGCCTAAGCTATTTATGACAGCTGTTGGCGGAGCTGTGGAGGATCAAACCAGCCTTCGGGCTGAATACCCAACATACAACATACCATTTATTTCATTAATGGGATAAAAGTGCATTTTTAGTCGTATAACAGTTTTGCCAGTTCTCCTGGCATTATTCACATATTTTGTGCCGATAATTCCAAGTGAAAAGCCTCCGTGGCTCAGGCGGCAGCGCGCCGGCCTCTCACTGCTGGATACCGTGGTTCAAATCAAGGTCACTCTATATGAGATTTGTGCTGGACAAAGAGGAGGCAGGACAGGTTTTTCTCCGGGAACTCCCGTTTTCCCTGTCATATTTCATTCTAGTAACACTCTCCATTAACATTTCATTTCATCTATCAGTCATTTATCATTGCCCCAGAGGAGTGCGACAGGTTTCAGCAGCCGGCATATTTCCTATCCTCGCCGCTAGATGGGGCTTCATTCATTCCATTCCTGACCCGGTCGAATGACTGGAAACAGGCTGTGGATTTTCATTTTCAATTCCAAGTAATTGCTTTTGTTTGGTTGTTTTCCATATTCTTTCCTTAGAAATATTTTATGTTTAAATGAAGTCTGAAGGTATTTTCATTATCATTAAGTTGGTAAAATAGAAAGGATAAAAGAACATTAGGATTATGGTCAGTTCCTTCTGGTCGGCCCCACCTACACCCCTTCACCCCTCCCAAACATTGACTGTTAATTGATTCCAACCCCGCTATTGCCAGGTAGAAGCTAATTCTGAAAACATTAGTGGCACATAGGATAGGTGTTGAATATTTTCTCAGAATCATTTCGTTTTTTATAGAATGAAGTGTGAATTCAGTTACTGTAAATACATTTTCTTGTTTTTCGCGGGAAATATTAGTTCATTAATGTTTTATAAGGTGAAGACTCTAGCATGGCCAACAGGAGTTGAAATTCACCTTTCTTTGTAGGGTGATCAATTAAAAACATCTCTTGTAAGCTATTTTTGGACAATATTTAATTTCTTTTGCGCTAGATATCCGAGGTCCTATATCATATTTTGGTATATTTCAGGGCATATGTGCGTGCATGTTTGCAGAGTTTTTAGGCTACAGAAATCTGATCCCTACTAACGTTATAAAGTTTGTATACGCAGGGCAATCCTGGGAACCACTCAACTGATTTCCCACCACGGATAGTACCAACAACAATATTATCAGCCAATGCTAATAATGACTTCGTAAAATAAAGATATCGGCGAAGGAAAGACAAGGGCCACGAAAATGAAAGGCTCTCGAGGCTTCGGAAGCTAACAGCGTAGAGGTCGGAAAAGAACAAGAGTTGATCAAGGGAGATCAAACAGAATATATGAAAGTAAGCACACGTAAACGAAGCAATGCCAGGACTCAACTAAGGGCCCCGCGGTCCCCAACCCACGCTCCCAAGTTAAGAGCCCCCGGAGCTCCTTTTAGTCGCCTCTTACGACAGGCAGTGGATGCCGTGGGTATTATTCTACCGCCCCACCCACAGGGGGTGTGCATCAGAAGATACGTCAAATTAGTTGTGATAACGTAATGGATTCAAGTCACTGATATCAGAACATCGCGCGATCAAATCCACATTGTGAAAAATCACGCGATCACTCATCATTATGCTTCGTTTTCTTGTTCCATGTTTACAATTATTAATATGACAATTACGCTGCTCTACATCATCCACATGCTGGAAAACAATATTTTCAGCCATTGCAGAATCTGCTTATAACGGGAAAAGGGAAAGTCAAAATGCATGGGGATTTAACGCGGCAGATTTAAATATTCTTTGGAAACCTTTCTCTCTCCTCAAAGCTCGCTATCTACTAAATCTGTGCGCACGATCCATGTGTTGTTGGCCCATAAACTAGGTGAATGTACATGTACATATTTCACATCCTTATATTACATAAAAATCCTACATCAGATACAACTCGACGCCTCGTGGTCGATACACATCCTAGGGAGGCAGCTGATAGTAAACGTTTTGTGTTAACATTGAGAGTTCTTACACAATGCGATGAGAACAAGAATTCCTCTAAACGTATAATGTCTTCAATTATTTGAAATTACACTTGCTGGAGGCAAGCCAAATACGACTCAAGGACCTCGCCTTGTCACAAGGAAATTTGCTCTTAGCTAATACCCCTTCTTGGTGTAAGGCACTTCTACATTTCCTCGTGGTGAAACACGTTCATGATTGCCACTTACAACCAGTCAGAGGTTCAAGACAGGTGTTGGTCATTGCTGCCTTAAACCAAGACTATCAGCAACTACGGAACATTTATTGAGAGGCGATATTGGAGGTGATCATAGTTTAAAGGGAAAGTACAGGCTGGGCGAGAAGACACCCTACCGAGCCCGTCGGTTATGCGGTTCGGGGCTAATTGTTGTTAGTTTGCATTCGGGAGATGATGGGGTCGGAGGCTCAGAATATGGTTTTACGTTGTTCCCATTTTCATACCAGGCAGATTCTAGGGCTACACCTGGAGGCCGTGCTCGCTTCCTTCCTGTCGTATCCTGTCATCGCCGTAAGAACTGTCCGAATCGGTGTGACTTAAAACAAGTACGGAAGAAATGAAGACACCGGACCCCATCGTGCCTTGTACCAGCAGCCCAGTGATCGCGTGGGAGCACAACAAACAGCGAATGCTGTGTTGTTTGTGGTTGTTCAGTGGCAATTAGTTGAAGACAAGCCGCGGGGTGGACGAAAGGTATCGCGCTTGAAAACGTGTGAAGCCGAACAGCAGAGCTCTACACTCTAATATGCACCAACCAACGTCACCAACAAGAGAAAAAGTGGAAGAACTCTTGGACCAGTTAGATACTATTCAACAAAATCTCCCACGAAATCAAGTCAAAATTTTCATGGGTGACTTGAACGCAAAATTTAGCGAAGAAATATTGATATCAAACGTAACACCATCGTGATCACAAAGGAATAACAACAGCCCCAAAAAAGTGATGAAAGGGTGTTTGTAGGCTGTACAGCTCGGGTACCATGGTCACCAGTCCGCACCCACGAGATGCGAACTCCTGAGAGGTCCCAAGCCTCCAGTACCTATAGATCATTCCAATGTTGCTCTTATGGACCTACAACGAGCGAACACATCCCCTCTTAGACACCCATAATTCCTGGTGATTAAGGAATATTATAATGTAATTTATACTGTATTATGAAAGAAAGAAAAAGGATGCGGCATTTTTTGCCCGTGCATTATTAAGATAACTACTGAAGCTTTTCTATTTCATAAATACATTCCCAGGGAGAAAGCACAATGGCGGAAACAGACACAGCTTGTTGCCTTCCTTCTGTGTCGCTCTGGTACACGTTACTCTGTGAACCCTGGCGGCTCATTACAGCGCGTACTTGTCTTGTGTTGAGTGAGAGTAACGTGTGCGATTTCTTTCTTCGATGTTAACAGAGTGATTATTGTGCTAACGAAAAAACCAAAGTAAACTGTGCTTCATTTGCAGCTTATATTCTGCCCCCTTTTATCTTGAACTTAAAAACTGAATTTTACAAATTTATGTGCTACCGTTATCCCGTAAAGCTGTTGAGCACAGCCGATCGAAACGGCAACTCTGTTGCTATAAGACCAATACTCTGTTCTTAATATGCAATGATCTAACAGGAGGAACTTTACAAGAAATTACACTTGCTGATTATTATCATATAAAGAAGATATTCAAAGACAAAATCATTTTATTTATAAATTGATAATAATCCGCCAGAGACCAGGATTATGAAACTGGTTAGCAAAAGTACCATCTCTAATGTTAGTGTGTACAGTGGAGCCAACACGCTCGTTGTCGTGCTGCATTGCTAGATGACAGTACAAACAGATTTCATTGACAGGATCACAAGGTTAAAAACATCAAATGAGGAAATTAAATTAATTTGTTCACTAGCGAAGAGAAAAACTCCACTTCGAAATACACTGTATTGAAGAATAACAAAGCAGGAGGACATCCTGTGTTTTAAGAACGGTGAAGGGCTGTACACAGCCTATTTCGAAACGTGCCTTGGAGCCATTACTTTTAAAAGACGATCTTCTATAAATGACTAACAAATAAGTTTGAATCTCAAATATCGCTCTAAACATGTTCAAGGCTAGAATCTGGTTTTTACGCTCCGTACAAAATAATATCCTAGACTGGAACCAGAGGGAACTATACACTGTGACATTCAAATTAATACTGTTGTTCGTTTTATAGTTTACCTCTGGTTTTCTTTTCATTGATTGAAGGCTATTATTATAAACGAACTTTGTTCATCGCCTGTGGAACTTATGTCATCGATTCTAGTGAAGACAGAACCAGGAAAATTGGCTTACTTGGTCGGTTGCAAAACAAAACAGCATCCTGCATAAGTTTTCCTTAACATACCTCCAGCTCTGTCTCTTGCTATTTATATACGGATGCAGTGTTCTAGCACCTGCCCCAATGCACACAAAATGTAGCTTCCACTCAAGTCTCAGTCTCATCCTTTGCTGTGGCAGAATCAGAGCTGCTGAGGTATGAGTATCGACCTTCAAAGCACGACTGATACGTCTCACGGTCAGTCGTGCACCAGTAAATCTGTCCTAGTGAAGAAAACAATGATTAACTACCTTACTCTTCATTTTGTCTAGTACATGTCACCATCGGGTTTTGCGGTTTCCCCAACAGTCTCTTTGATAGTGATATTTGAGGATCCAGCTAACCTCCGGGATGAAGACATAACAGACAGAGACCACTACCACTGTCATCATCATATACATCATCGTTCCTCCTGTCTAGTAGTGGAGTCTGCTATGAGGCTCCATTGTCTGTATTTCATTCGGTTGTGACACATGCTATAATAATAATAATAATAATAATAATAATAATAATAATAATAATAATAATAATAATAATAATAATAATAATAATAATAATAATAACAATAATAATCCAGTACATGGAAGGACCCCTCGGTGCCTAAACGAACAACCTATGATAATCTAAATTAACTTTCAACGTGTAGAATGCGAACGTGAAAATTAAATAACCTGTGATAACTCAATTCCGAATAAATTCTCAAGAAACTAAAACTGGGAGAAATCATTCAACTTTGAAGATTAAACCGTGAAGTAAACAAAGAGTGAAACTCTAAATTATTTAAACCCTATAGAACAATCTGGAACAGGTATGACAAAACTAAATATTCCAAACGGAAAACCAAGCCACTACAACACAGCAGTCAAACATCAAGCATTACAAGCATCGGGAAACTTGATCATTGGAGGCATATCACTAATTGGACACAGAAAAGTAAGAAAGGAAAATCCTACATAAAATTTTTGACCCAGTCTGCACAGAGGAAAACTGGATGATAACAAAATCTCATGAGCTATGTGTGCCTTCTGAAAAGATCTCAGACACTTTCAGGAAAACGCGATTGAAATTCTACAGTCACGGTCTAAGAATAAACAATGTCACTCTGACCAAAAGAGCTCTCACCCCAGCCCTCTCATTGAAAGTTAAGGAAAACTGGATAATTGAAACTGACAGAGACCTAGAGGAAATCGTCATGACAAACGAAACTATACAATTACCAATTAGCAGACAACTCAAAACAGAATTAATGGAACCTGGACAGAAGAACGGAAGAAAATTTCAGCGAGAATTTGAAGCGATTTTTGGGAAAATAAGAAATTAAACGCATGAGCTAAATAGGTTTCATCGTGTTCCTCATCTGAGCATAACGACGTTAATAATAATTGTTCCGAGGTATCTGTGGAACAGCAGAGGTGAAAGAAGGTGCTGGGTGGAACAGGTCTCAACTACGAAATTAAGGTTAATTTAAAATTTAACAAAGGTTATATTTTCTTTTCAAGATCAAGAAATAACAAGTATAACAGGTACTCAGTAGCACATCAACAAATTAAGAATGTACAATTGCAATTTGTTAATGGATTTGGGCTTCGAGCCCCCAGACACGCAATCCTTGAGCAATGAGCCCAACTTTACCTACGTAGAAAGTTCAACAAAGGGGCAGAAAACCCCAATCATGCCAAGGAGCACTAGCTCCCAATTACCCAGTTAAGCCTGCTCGAGGCACACAGAAAATACATTTTTAAGAAAGAGCAACCCGCTCTCAAAGTTCAAGCCAATTCAAAGGCCACACCAAACTCTACCTTCAAGCTGCCCTCCGGGCACACAAGAACAGGGGTAATGACACCCAACCTACTGAGGCCTATTCAGTAAAAAAAAAAACAGGTTAATTATATGGCCCAAAATTCCAACTTGACTGGAGGCGTAACTTGCACTCCTAATACACTTTTACCTATTTGGCACTAGGCCGTATACACAAGGGCTAATCCCATACTAAAGAGGTGACTTGTATAAGAAGACTTTATTACATTTAAAAAAAGAAGAAACGGTTGTGAAAACAAAGTCACCTCAAAACAATAGAAGGGGGAGCTCGAGAGGGTTAGCACTCTCCATCCCAAATTGTAGTTAAAGAGCCGAAGTTTTACCAAGTGTCTATTACATTTTAAAGATGGGTTACATGGGAAAAGTTTTCGAACCTGCCCCGAGGGTTAAACTGCTGAGCTAGCGAGAAATGAAGTTATGAAACGGCCATTACCTTATGGATGAACTGCTGCCCGATGAAAGAGGCGCTTCCCGCCCCCTGCTACATAATCACACTAGGAGAGATGTTACTGAAGTGGCCCCGAGACCTAAAAATCAGCAGTTTATATACCCTCGTGGAAAATTCGAGACGTTTCATGAAAGATTACAACCCGCCCACAAAATGTTATTGGGTAACAGCAAAAACTAATACACCAGATGAAGAAGAAACACCTTATTGGTGGAAAATTAATTACAGAAATTCCTCATTGGTCAAATTCAAAACTGGCGGAAGGAGAAGAGTTATACTGCCAACCCAAACAATGACTGAAAGAAATTTAACAAAGAACAAATTTATGAATACCGAATTTCTTCAAAAAAAAGTTCCTTCACTTCGCACTAGGGTGCACAATTGTAGTCCTTACGAGTAGTATAATTGGATGGTTCTGCGGCCACCACCACCACAGGCTCCCAGAGGCCTCCTCCACCACCACCACAGCCAGAGGCCTTCCAGAGGTCTCCTCCACCACCCGCGGGAAATTTGAATTTGTAAACAAAGCCACGTGCTTTTTTACAGCTATCATCGACAACAACGCATCGCTAACTTCACTGCTGCCATCTTGACGGGCCTAAACCTCAGTAGTACCAACTTAACCTCACAAGCGCGAGATTTGAATCGGTAAACAAATCCACGTGTTTTTTGACAGCCACGTGCTTTTTGACGGACAACAACGTATCACAAACCTCAGTGCAGCCATCTTGACGGACCTAAATCTTAGTGGTACCAACTTAACCTCACTAGCGCGAGATTTGAATTTATAAACAAATCCACGTGCGTTTTTGACAGCTGTCATCCGCCATCTTTAAACTACAGAGCACCGTGCTGCCCTCCTTATCACAGTAGCTGCAAATTCGTCACCTGTCATCGGCAGTGCTGCCATCTTGGCGGGCCTAAAGCTTAGTGCTACCAACTTAACCTCACTAGCGCGAGATAAACAAATCTACGTGCTTTTTTGACAGCTGTCATCCGCCATCTTCAATCTACAGAGCACAGTGCTGCCCTCTTTAGCTACTTACCTTTGAAATGTGGTGGCGGATAATTTGAAAAATGCTTTTTGACAGCAGCCATCTTTGAGCACCGTGATGCCCTCTTTAGCTAGATACCTGTGGTGGCAGACAATTCTACGTGACAGCAGCCATCTTTGAGCACCGTGCTGCCCTCTTTGTGGCGGTGGCAAATTCCACGTGCTTTACAAACTCTCGTGCTTTTTCTGACAGCTGCCATCCGCCATCTTGCATCACAAACCTCAGTGCTGCACTCTTCAGCTAGATACCTTTGAAATGTGGTGGTGGCAATTTGAAAAATTCTATGTGCTCTTGTTTGGAAACAAAGCCACGTGCTTTTTGTCAGCTGTCATCCGCCATCTTTAATCAATACAGCACTGTACTGCTATCATACGGGCAATTTCGTCAGCTGTCATCCGCCATCTTTAATCCACAGAGCACGGTGCTGCCCTCTTTAAGACATGTAGTAGCGGGCAATTTGAAAAGTTCTGTTAGCTGTCATCCGCCATCCTTAATCAAGAGAGCACCGTGCTGCCATCTTTACCTAGATACCTTTGAAATGTGGTGGCGGCAATTTGAAAAATTCTATGTCTCTTGTTTGGAAACAAAGCCACGTGCTGTTTTGACAGCTGTCATCCGCCATCTTTAATCAATAGAGCACTGTGCTGCTATCATGCGGGCAATTTCGTCAGCTGTCATCCGCCATCTTTAATCTACAGAGCACCGTGCTGCCCTCTGTAGTAGCGGGCAATTTGAAAAGTTCTGTTAGCTGTCATCCGCCATCTTTAATCAAGAGAGCACCGTGCTGCCATCTTTAGCTTTGAAATGTGGTGGCGGCAAATTGAAAAATTCCACGTGCTCTTGTTTAGTAAACAAACTCACGCGTTCTTTGTCAGCTGTCATCCGCCATCTTACATTGCAAACCTCAGTGCTGCGCTCTTTAGATACATACCTTTGAAATATGGTGGCGGACAACTTAAAAACAAAAATTCTACATCAGCCATCTCTCGACGCTAATTGCACAAGATGGTTGCTATACATGACTCCTTAAAGTTGCTTATGCAAGATGGCCGCTATACATAGGTTCTTATGAGACTCCCTTGGGATGCTTTCGCAAGATGGCGGTTATACAAGGCTCCTTATGAGACGCCCTACGGATGCTTGCGCAAGATGGCGGTTGCTCTTATGAGGCGGCCTAAGGGTCCTTGCACAAGATGGCTAGAGACGCCCTAAGGATGCTTGCGCAAGATGGGGGACGCAAGATGGCGGCTATACACGACTCCTTATGAGATGCCTTAAGGGTGCTTGCGCAAGATGGCTGCTGCTCTTATGAAGAAAGCTAGCTTAGAGGCTAACGTGTCATGCTAGTTCGATTCGTTAAAATTGGGGCTTAAATGCAAAATGTTAAATATCTCGAAAACGGTGCATCGTAGAGCAAAACGGACAACATTTTTCTGCCCAATACCTCGGTTCGCAGTATGAGGAACATAATAGAATAAGAAAAACATAGTCTAATGATGAGATCAACGGTTCGGTTCCTACTTAGGCCCTTTGGCATTCGCTCTGTTTTAACTTGTATTGAAGCAAGTCTTCGTAACATAATCAGGTCTAGTTATGGTAGAGAGTATAACGTGCCGTGCAGGTTCGATTCATTAAATTTGGGGCTTAAATGCAAAATGTTAAATATTTCGAAAACGGTGCATCGTAGAGCAAAACGGACAACAATTTTCCACCTAATACCTTGGTTTGCAGTATCAGGAACATGATAGCATAAGAAAAACATAGTCCAATGATGAGATCGACGGTTCGATTCCTACTTAGGCCCTTTGGCAATTGCAGCTATCTAATTCTACAAGATGGCGGCTATACATAGCTTCTTATGAGACAGCTTAAGAGCGCTTGCACAAGATGGCTGCTGCTCTTATGAGACTCCCTAGGGGTGCTTGCGCAAGGTAGCAGCGACAAAACGGTGACTATACACAGCTCCTTATGATACGGCCTAGAGGTTCTCACACAAGATGGTGGCTGCTTTGATGAAGAAAGCTAGCTTTGCATCGTGCAGGTATCTTTACAGCACTAAACCTCATACCTTTGAAATGTGGTGGCGAGTAATTTGAAAAATTCGACATGTTCTTTCTTAACAGCAGCTATCTTTAAACAATAGCGGCTATACATAAGCTGTTAAGGCCTCCTCTTATGTCAAGGCATAGCTCTATCTACCTGCATCGCGATAGCTAGAGAAAGCACGTGCTGCATGTAGGATAATTTTTCAATGCAAACATTGTAGAAGAGAGTTCAAGAACGCATACAACGCTCAACGTCATGAAGCCGCGTGTAATGTAGCTTCATCGGGAACAAAATACAAAGAGCTCAACCATATTCCAGCGAACACTGATTTGTGTTTAAAAAGTACACCTCTGCGAGAGATTTTTAATTCTCCCTTGTTGTCAAGACCTGCTGTAAGTTCTGTTACTAAGCTTAAACTTCAAGATAAAGAGAGGCAAGATCATGATTATGATAATAAGGATAATGATGTTGATCAAAACAGTAGTAAAGGGAAAGTAGAAGAAGAAGAAAATCTTATTGTTTCATTGCCATTACAGCTTGATGATTTTACTTCATTTCCTAAGCCTACTGCACGTTCTGTCGCAGTGCAAACATCTCAAGAAGAGATGCAAGGTAAAGAAGAAGGAAATTTCAACGCTTCATCGCTATCGAAACAAGTTAAGTTTGTACCTAGAAACGCTACTGCTGAAGCACGTATTACATCAAAACGAGTCCCTACACATCAACTGTCTGCATATAGACTCAAAGTTCACAACAAGCCTCTGTTACCCTATGTAGATATAAGATACTGTAAAGACCCCAACGTACTCGTAAAACGTTTACAACTGCTAAGAGCCTATCATGATGCTGGTTACACACAGTACAAAGAAGATATTTTTGAAATAGAGCATGAATTACGTCGTCTAGGTATTATTAAGTAAGCGCTTACCCCCACCTAAGTCATCCATCTGTAGTATATAGTCGATCGAGTAGCTATATTCATATAGATTATTTCCCAACATTCTTCCTTCCTTAGGGTGTTAACTCCGCCTCTAGTTGTAGAGCCGGTCTCAAGTCCGGATAAAGAGAGGAGAGGCACCATAGCCCTTTAGCCCCTTAGCCCATTAGCCCTTTAGCCCATTAGCCCTTTTGCCCCTTTAGCCCTTTAGCCTATTAGCCCTACAAGGAATGTGCCGTAACCTAATCTTCTTAGAACAAAGGTATCCCCTGACATGTTCTAAACATATGTTGTATCGAGTACAGTGTTCTATTTTAGTCTTGATCACTTATTTAGTGTTCTAAACACTTCAATCAATGTTCCGATCACATGATAAAGTTAACGGCATAGAGTGCAGTGTTCGATTCTAGTCTTGTTATGTTTCTTTAGTGATTTGCAATTTTAAACATGCATAATGACGTCATCATTGCAGCACGTGCTTACTCTAGCTATCCCGATGCAGGTTCAAACTTGTTCGATAGAGCTATGCCTTGACATAAGAGGAGGCCTTAACAGCTTATGTATAGCCGCTATTGTTTAAAGATAGCTGCTGTTAAGAGAAAAGTACGTAGAATTTTTCAAATTACCCGCCACCACATTTCAAAGGTATGAGGTTTAGTGCTGTAAAGATACCTGCACGATGCAAAGCTAGCTTTCTTCATCAGAGCAGCCACCATATTGTGTGAGCACCTCTAGGCCGTATCGTAAGGAGCTGTGTATAGTCACCGTCTTGTCGCTGCTACCTTGCGCAAGCACCCCTAGGGAGTCTCATAAGAGCAGCAGCCATCTTGTGCAAGCGCTCTTAAGCTGTCTCATAAGAAGCTATGTATAGCCGCCATCTTGTAGAATTAGATAGCTGCCAATGCCAAAGGGCCTAAGTAGGAATCGAACCGTCGATCTCATCATTAGACTACGTTTTTCTTATGCTATGTTCCTGATACCGCAAGCCTAGGTATTAGGTGGAAAAATGTTGTCCGTTTTGCTCTACGATGCACGGTTTTCGAGATATTTAACATTTTGCATTTAAGCCCCAAATTTAATGAATCGAACCTGCACGGCACGTTATAGTCTCTACCATAGCTAGACCTGATCATGTTACGAAGACTTGCTTCAATAGAAGCTAAAACAGAGCGAATACCAAAGGGCCTAAGTAGGAACCGAACCGTTGATCTCATCATTAGACTATGTTTTTCTTACTCTATTATGTTCCTCATACTGCGAACCGAGGAACTGGGCAGAAACATTTTGTCCGTTTTGCTCTACGATGCACCGTTTTCGAGATATTTAACATTTTGCATTTAAGCCCCAAATTTAATGAATCGAACTAGCATGACACGTTAGCCTCTAAGCTAGCTTTCTTCATAAGAGCAGCAGCCATCTAGCAGCACGGTGATCTCTTGATTAAAGATGGCGGATGACAGCTAACAGAACTTTTCAAATTGCCCGCTACTACATGTCATAAAGAGGGCAGCACCGTGCTCTGTGGATTAAAGATGGCGGATGACAGCTGACGAAATATCCCGCATGATAGCAGCACAGTGCTCTATTGATTAAAGATGGCGGATGACAGCTGTCAAAAAAGCACCTGGCTTTGTTTCCAAACAAGAGCACATAGAATTTTTCAAATTGCCACCACCACATTTCAAAGGTATCTAGCTAAAGAGTGCAGCACTGAGGTTTGTGACGCAAGATGGCGGATGACTGCTGACAGAAAAAAGCACGAGAGTTTGTAAAGCACGTGGAATTTGCCACCGCCACAAAGAGGGCAGCACGGTGCTCAAAGATGGCTGCTGTCACGTAGAATTGTCTGACACCAAAGGTATCTAGCTAAAGAGGGCATCACGGTGCTCAAAGATGGCTGCTGTCAAAAAGCATTTATCAAATTATTCGCCACCACATTTCAAAGGTAAGTAGCTTAAGAGGGCAGCATTGTGCTCTATAGATTGAAGATGGCGGATGACAGCTGTCAGAAAAGCACGTGGATTTGTTTATCTCGCGCTAGTGAGGTTAAGTTAGTGGTACCAAGGTTTAGATCCGCCAAGATGGCAGCACTGCCGATGACAGGTGACGAATTTGCAGCTACTGCGATAAAGAGGGCAGCACGGTGCTCTGTAGTTTAAAGATGGCGGATGACCGCTGTCAAAAAGCACGTGGATTTGTTTACCGATTCAATTCTCGCGCTAGTGAGGTTAAGTTGGTACCACTAAGGTTTAGGTCCGTCAAGATGGCTGCACTGAGGTTTGCGATACGTTGTTGTCTGTCAAAAAGCACGTGGCTGTCAAAAACACGTGGATTTGTTTACCGATTCAAATCTCGCCCTAGTTAGGTTAAGTTGATACCACTGAGGTTTAGGCCCGTCAAGATGGCAGCAGTGAGGTTAGCGATGCGTTGTTGTCTGTCAAAAAGCACGTAGCTGTCAAAAGCACGTGGATTTGTTTACCAATTAAAATCTCGCGCTTGTGAGGTTAAGTTGGTACTACTGAGGTTTAGGCCCGTCAAGATGGCAGCAGTGAGGTTAGCGATGCGTTGTTGTCGATGACAGGTGTCAAAAAGCACGTGGCTTTGTTTACAAATTAAAATTTCCCGCCAAAATTCAAATTACCCGCGGGAGGACTAGAGAGGGGGAGGAGGAGGGTGGAGGAGAGAGGAGGAGGAGGAGGCTCTGGGAGGAGGAGGCCGCCGAATCCGCCTATTATACTACTCTTACGTAGTGCCATCTAGAAGAGAATGTTTACACTTCTTACTACAGAGCAAACAAATACAAATCGAAACAAGCATAGTTCAGAACACTTCAAAATTCACAGTAGAGACCTCTTCTGAGAAACCTTAGAATTAATATGGTTGTTAAAGTTCAGGCTTTCTCCAGTAGAGGAGTTTCAACTGGCGCAATGTTTGAATTACCGCGTGGAGCTGCACCGCCCGGTACAGACCCTTCCCCCCCCCCCAAAAGTCCTTCCAAGGGGGTGACACAGGAGAAAACAAAAATTTGTTTAAAGAAAAGTCCAAGTTTTGATGTTGATATAGAAATTAATTGCAGAAGGATTCACAAAAGTTGCATTCATTTTTTCCGTATGCGAAGTTTTCTTAAATTGATTTGATCCAGTTTCAAAATTCTATTTAGTAGCTTTTGATGAAATGTCTTTATGCTTGTAGTAGTTGAATTCAGAAAAAAAAAAATTTAATTCTTGAGAGGAAAATAATTTTCTAAGTTCACCAGATGTTGCAGTTGAATCCAAAAATGTAGTGATTGTAGATATGGAATGTCCATGTAGCTGGAAAAGTACATTAGTTGCCAATTACTTTGACGGCGAGACCAGCCGCAGCAGCTTGTGTCCAGAGGAGGCCGCTCGGACCCCTCAAGTACCCTGAGATACCGCTCACCCGCACTATGAGAGGGGTAGTGGTAGTGAAGCACGCCGCACACGCGGCGATTGTTTACAGGCCGCGGGCAGTTTGCAGGAGGTGCGCCGCACATCAGCCTTGGCCGGGAGGAGGGCTCCGGCTCGCCGTACACTGGTTGACCTCACTGGAGTAGATCGGGCCCGTGCTCCACTACAGTAGCGGTACGGCGCCGCATGGCTGCGGGGGCACTGAAATATTAAGATCTCGGCGGCAGAATTTTGTTGGACCTTAACGATAGTAGGGTACAGTCTTTGTGGTGAGGTTGAGGGGCCAGCGGCGTGGAGGTTTTTATTTCATTTTAATTAGCCACTGATGTGTTTGAGCAGGAGACGGGAGCATGGTAATGGCCGTGGCGAAGACAGGATAGCAGTTTAACTGGTCGGGGAAGGTTGTACAATGAATATTTATATACAAGGAACCTGATTCAAAGGGCAGAAGGCCTCAAAAATGAAACAAAAAATATAACCTTCACATTTCTTTCAGAATTATACGGAGAAAGTTAGCACAGAAATTACACACGTTTCACCTGCGACAGGTGAACACTAAGTATCCTCTCGGTGGCTGGGTTGTTTAGTAATAAGGTAACGGGTGTGAGGAAATCGAGAATGATACACGGCCCATGAAATCTGGGGGCAAGCTTGCCCTAGGGAACAAAATTCTTGACCATAACGTGGTCGCCTACCTTCAAATGGGTGGGTCTCCGTCCACGATCATATCTTTCCCTAACCTTTTCATGAGACACTTTAAGATCGGCCTTAGCCTTCTTCCAAAGATCTTTAATGTTATCAGGATCTATTGTCTCAGGTAGAATATCACTAAGGTTAGAGAGCGGCGTTTTGGGAACAAACTTGAACATCAAGGAAGCTGGAGTAAACTTATGATATACATGAAACGCCAAATTCAAAGCAAAAGCTAACCAATGCAAGGACGTGTCCCACCTAGAATGATCGTCGTGATGATAGGCAATAAAGGCCGACCTCAGATTACGGTTGACCCGTTCCGCTAGAGATGGTTGAGGATAATAAGCAGAAGTAGTCACATGCGATATAGACAGATCAAAACAGAATTTACGAAAGAGATTGGATGTGAAAGCTTTAGCATTATCAGACACAATATATTGACACGGACCGAAAGAAGCAAAAATGGAATTTAAACAAGAGATAGTGGACTGCGCGGTAGCCAGCTTAGTGGAAAATAACCAAGAAAATCTAGTAAAGCCATCTACACACACAAGGATGAATTTATTGGCATTCCCCTTTGACTGGGGAAAAGGTCCTACGTAATCGATGTAGAGACGTTCCATGGGGCGCGACGCTTGATGAGAAGACAAAAGCCCTTGCTTAGTTGACATGGCAGGTTCACTAAGCCAACTTGATTTACAAGATTTTACCAATTCACGGATTTCTCCGTCCATACCCTTCCAGATGAACATTTCACGAATCTTTTCTCGGGTTTTGAAGATGCCTAAATGCCCCCCTAATGGGGTCTCATGATAATACTTGAAGATCATTGGTACAAGAACAGCTGGAACTACAACATTCATTTTTTGATCCTGCCTCGACGGGCAATATAAAACACCATTCCTCAAAACATAAGGGACGACATGTTCCCCAGAAGAAAGGGTTTCCATTATCGGAGCCAGCACTGGATCTTCACGTTGATATTTTTCAATATCCCTAAACAACATGGGAGCATCAGTCAGAATGGCATAAACCTCATGTAGTAGGGACTCGGGAGGTGAAGAACTATGAACCTGTTCAAGGGGCACTACATCATTCGAAAACATACGGCTTAGTCCGTCGGCCACAACATTTTCAGTACCTCTTATATGCCTAACATCAAATTGGAAGGCAGAAATTCGGATGGCCTACCGGGCTATACGACCAGTACGACGCGGCCTACCTAAGACCCAGCCTAAGGCTTGGTTATCAGTCTCCAAGTCGAACTTGACATGTTCCAGATAGAGCCGGAACTTTTCTAAACCAAATAAGACTGCCAAACCTTCGAGCTCATACATGGAATACTTGGTTTCTTGAGCCGATAGAGTCCTAGAGGCATAGGCGATGGGTCGCCTCCCTAGTTCAGTCTCTTGAAGAAGGACTGCAGCTACCGCCGACGACGACGCGTCGGTTTGGACGATGAATTTCTTGGAGAAATCGGGCATAGCCAGAACAGGGGCATTACACAGAGCTAATTTGAGATCTTCAAAAGCGGCTTGTTGAGAAGGTCCCCACTCAAATTTGACGCCTTTCCTACGTAGTAAGTTCAAGGGCGCCGCTCTATTGGCGAAATTTGGAATACATTTCCTGAAGAAATTCACCATACCAATGAACCTAGCAATACCTTTGATGTCCTTGGGAGGCTTGAAATCACGGATGGCCTGTGTTCTAGAGTGATCGACTGCAACACCATCGGGCGACACAATATGCCCTAGGAATGACATAGAAGGCTTAGCGAAGGCGACCTTGGACAACTTCACAGTTAACCCAGCCTTACGAAGGTGATTGAGAACTTCTTTCAGATGATCTAGATGTTCTTCGAAGGTCTCCGAAAATACGACGACATCATCAAGATAGTGGTACAAGTACTCAAATTTGATGTCGGACGAGACCCTATCTAGCAGTCTAGTGAGCACAGCTGCTCCCGTGGGGAGCCCTAAAGGCACGCGGTTGTACTCATATAAATTCCAATCCATGGCAAACGCTGTAAAGTGCTTGGATTCCTCTGCTAACGGTATCTGGTTATAAGCCTGATTGAGGTCTAAGATTGTGAAGAACTTCGCTTTACGAAACCATGAAAAACAAGAATGAAGGTCTGGAAGGGGCACAGATTGTAACACCACCTTCCGATTGAGAGCCCTATAATCAATCACAGGCCTGAAGCCAGCTTGGGGTTTCGGGACTAGAAAAATAGGCGAAGAATACGCCGACTTAGAGGGCCGAATGATACCGTCCTTTAGTATCTGATCGATGATTTCCTTCAAGGCTTTCATTTTAGGTGGAGACAGCCTATAAGGCGGAAACCGGACTGGAATCGAATCCGTAACCTCAATCTTGTATTCAATAAGGTCAGTAACACCAAGATTATCAGAAAACACCTCTGGAAATGACTGACACAACTTACGAATACTATCAGCCTGCTCCTCAGGTAGATGTCTAAGATCTAACAACATCTCATCCTGGGTAGGCGAAACAGATGAACATGACACAGAACTACATTTAAGTAAAGGAATTTTGACATTAGAAGCATATTTGAATGTGCACGCCTTGCTCTGAAGATCGAGCACTAGACCAGTATATGACATGAAGTCTGCTCCCAATATAATGGGGCAAGACAAGTGCTTTGCCACCAATAGTTTAACCTTCCAAGTAAATTTAGGAATACGAATTTTGGCCTTTAAGGAACCTAAAATTTCTAATGGAGAAGAATTAGCCGAAACATATTGAACCGAAGACGAGCAAAGATCAGGAAGTTTACAAATAGATTTTAATTTGCAATACCACTCAGCCGAAATAATCGATCAAACACTGCCAGAATCTAAGAGAGCAGTAACGGGTTCATTATTCAATTCGATTTTGAGAAAAGGAACAGGTGCGGGGGTATCCGCCGCAATCCTAAGACTTTCTTTGGGACCTTCAAAATAAATTTGAAAACTGAGTTTTCCCTGAAATTTCGACATGTTTACTTGGGGCTGAGCCTCGGACAGAGGAGTTAGTCGACTCAGCCGAAGCCATTAGTCACTTATTATTATTGGCCTTGGTGAAAGTTGCACCAGAAGTTGAGCAGGAGGGGGTGCTGCTAGCATTAGGGCAGTTCTTGGCAATATGTGAAAACGCGCTGCATTTAAAACAGCCTTGAGATAACCCTGCTCCATTCCTCGTCCCACTAGATTTAATTGATGGGCACTTGTTCCGAAGATGATCGGGCGACCCACAAGCATAACATTTACGGGCGGTGACTGGTCGGCGAGGAGAAGGCCGAAAACTACTAGAGGATGGGGGGGGGGTTCTTTCGCGACGCGCAATGTATCAGCATATCTAACTCCTTCGGCTGAGACTGCCATAGCCTCTAACTCGGCAAAAGTTTGCGGACGCGACGCAAAACACAAGTATGGTCTGTACGATGGAGAAATACCTTCCACAATTGCCTGTACAATCTGATCTTCAGGGGAGTGAAGAGCAAATACCCTAGTATAGAATTTGATGTCTTGAATGAAGTCTGCCAAGTTTTCATCAAATCGCTGCACTCCATAATAATATTTCTGAATTAGAGATGACCTAGCTCGAGCTGGAATCATATTAGCTAACAGATGGGCGTGGAAATCTTCTAGGGATGACTGATCCGCAATTGCCCTAACTATTTTGTCTGAGAGGACACCAATGGAATAACGGTAAATTCTCTGAAGGATTTGACACGGAGACAGAGAAAAAACAAGGGCATGATCTTGGAATTAAACTAAAAACCTTAAGAAAGCAATGACATCAGTAGTGGAGTTAACAGAAAACTTGGAAATACCTCTAAGTAATATGCTAATGGATGGGGTAAACTGCTGAAACCGGGTGACATAGTAGAAAGGGGCCTAAGTGGCGGAGAAGCCGATTCCGCAGGTGCCCTATTTAACACAAAGGGTGGAATGGACGTGCGACAATCGGACTCAGTTCCTAATGGGGCAGATGTTCGTTGTGTAGTCGCCTCAGTACTACTTCCTTCCTCTTTAGAGGAATCCTCCCCATTTACGATATTTACGACCATAGGCTGGTCGATTTTGAGAGTCGCAGATCCAGATAACAACTGACTAACTTTACTAGACATTTTGGACAAGTTTTCAGCAAGGGCACTAGCTTCATTACCCTGAAGATCATTTAACTTCAGAGACAATAGATAACATACCCTGTTATAAAAGTGGTACAACCTGGCCTGTACTCTTTTGAGTTGATTAGGAGATGGATCACTTACTTCAAAAAACTAACTACAGATGCTAGCTCAGTAGTATTATCATTGATCGTGGAGAGAGCGACGTCAATCTCTTTCTCTCCCAAAGTTGGGATGGTAATCGGCAAATCAAGGGAATCTTTTAGCTTATTGGAATCGACTGCAACCGTGCCTCCAGATTGAACGTTTCTGAGAGATGGTTCATAAATTAATTCTTCTTTACGCAAATAGAAAGGATGGAGAACCTCGCGAGGGCCGGACATGATGACAGAAAATGTTTAGAAAAAATCAAAAAATTCCAGCAACTGAGAAAATTGTTGGAGTTAGAATTAAAAACAATGTTTAGCCGTCAAAGGGAGCTAAATTGAGACCCATTCAACCACGCTCTTCTACCACTTGTTCCGAGGTATCTGTGGAACAGCAGAGGTGAAAAAAGGTGCTGGGTGGAACAGGTCTCAACTACGAAATTAAGGTTAATTTAAAATTTAACAAAGGTTATATTTTCTTTTCAAGATCAAGAAATAACAAGTATAACAGGTACTCAGTAGCATATCAACAAATTAAGAATGTACAATTGCAATTTGTTAATGGATTTGGGCTTCGAGCCCCCAGACACGCAATCCTTGAGCAATGAGCCCAACTTTACCTATGTAGAAAGTTCAACAAAGGGGCAGAAAACCCCAATCATGCCAAGGAGCACTAGCTCCCAATTACCCAGTTAAGCCTGCTCGAGGCACACAGAAAATACATTTTTAAGAAAGAGCAACCCGCTCTCAAAGTTCAAGCCAATTCAAAGGCCATACCAAACTCCACCTTCAAGCTGCCCTCCGGGCACACAAGAACAGGGGTAATGATACCCAACCTACTGAGGCCTATTCAGTATAAAAAAACAGGTTAATTATATGGCTCAAAATTCCAACTTGACTGGAGGCGTAACTTGCACTCCTAATACACTTTTACCTATTTGGCACTAGGCCGTATACACAAGGGCTAATCCCATACTAAAGAGGTGACTTGTATAAGAAGACTTTATTACATTTAAAAAAAGAAGAAACGGTTGTGAAAACAAAGTCACCTCAAAACAATAGAAGGGGGAGCTCGAGAGGGTTAGCACTCTCTATCCCAATTTGTAGTTAAAGAGCCGAAGTTTTACCAAGTGTCTATTACATTTTAAAGATGGGTTACATGGGAAAAGTTTTCGAACCTGCCCCGAGGGTTAAACTGCTGAGCTAGCGAGAAATGAAGTTATGAAACGGCCATTACCTTATGGATGAACTGCTGCCCGAAGAAAGAGGCGCTTCTCGCCCCCTGCTACATAATCACACTAGGAGAGATGTTACTGAAGTGGCCCCGAGACCTAAAAATCAGCAGATTATATACCCTCGTGGAAAATTCGAGACTTTTCATGAATGATTACAACCCGCCTACAAAATTTTATTGGGTAACAGCAAAAACTAATACACCAGATGAAGAAGAAACACCTTATTGGTGGAAAATTAATTACAGAAATTCCTCATTGGTCAAATTCAAAACTGGCGGAAAGAGGAGGGTTATACTGCCATCCCAAACAATGACTGAAAGAAATTTAACAAAGAACAAACTTATGAATACCGAATTTCTTCAAAAAAAGTTCCTTCACTTCGCACTAGGGTGCACAATAGTAGTCTTTACGTAGTGCCATCTAGAAGAGAATGTTCACACTTCTTACTACAGAGCAAACAAATACAAATCGAAACAGGCATAGTTCAGAACACTTCAAAATTTACAGTAGAGACCTCTTCTGAGAAACCTTAGAATTAATATGGTTGTTAAAGTTCAGGCTTTTTCCAGTAGAGGAGTTTCAACTGGCGCAATGTTTGAATTAGCGGCGTGGAGGTGTACCGCCCGGTACAACAACAACAACAACAACAATAATAATAATAATAATAATAATAATAATAATAATAATAATAATAATAATAATAATAATAATAATAATCAGTATATAGATTGTGTCGTCTCCGTGGCTCAGGTGGCAGCGCGCCGGCCTCTCATCGCTGGATTCCGTGGTTGAAATCCCGATCACTCCATATGAGATTTATGGTGGACAAAGGGGAGGTGGGACAGGTTTTTCTCCGGGTACTTCGGTTTTCCCTGTCATTCTTCATTCCACGACCAATGTCCAATATCATTTCATCTGTCAGTCATTAATCATTGCCCCAGAGGAGTGAGACAGGCTTCGGGAACCTCGCCGCTAGATGCGGCTTCATTCATTTCATTCCTGACACGGTTGAAACTGGAAACAGCCTGTGGATTTCCACCTTTTATTTTAAACTATAGATTTTAACCCTGACACGGTTGAAACTGGAAACAGCCTGTGGATTTCCACTTTTTATTTTACACTACAGATTTTAACGAACACCAAAGAAGTGTCCAAATTTTAACCCTTACCGGCTAAAAATGTTTGGTGGCTAGCATATCTCTCTACTCATATTTATTTTTCTGAAAGGTGTGAATGTATTGCTGTTTAGTCTTAAGGTTAAAGATACTACTCTGAAATCGCAAAATAAAATACTAGACACGCATACTTTGCAATTTACTCGTACTGTTTCCTCACTTTCTGTATAGCACGTCTCAAAGAGAGTAACTTTTGGTACTTACAGTCGAAATTAAAATGCGATGGTGACATTGGCGGTGAAGCGCGAGCAATTGAGGAGTTGCATGCAATAACAGCGTAAGTAGACTTACGTTATTTTGAGAAACAGAAGCTTGAAGTTTATAAATGTTCTGAGTTAAATGTTATATTAGGAATCAACCTGAATTTCATTTAAAGACATTTAAAAGAGCCAGGAAATGTATTTCCCGAAGAATTTTATTAATCTGTTAGCTAATAAGAAAGACAGAGTTATTTAAAATTTCCTTTTATACGCTGTTATTGCATGAAGAGCAGGAATATTATATTTTGCAACCTACTAGTATTGATCAGGGAGTTAGGAAAGCATGATCGCCCACTATAGAGGAACAAAAGTGGCTGTTTATCCTAACTCAGTTCTCCAAAATGTCTAAACTTACTAAAATTAGGAACAAATTCCGAAAAGAAAAATCCAACTAAGAAAAGTAAAAAAATTACGTTTATTCTTTATTTAATATTAACCTTTTTTCCTTTATTGCGTAAAGGGCCGAGAGAAGTTTGTTACAGTGCTCTCCCCAACTACGGTATTAGGCTACGGTAATTGCCCCCCCCCCCCAACAGATATTTGAAATGTTATAAAATTAGAAACATTCCTTTCTGAACAACTTTTATTCCTATTTTCATTTAAAAATTATTCTCTCAGCCTAAACCTTACTTGTTTTAAATACTCAAATACCGCATCATTGACCAAAATCAGGATAATTCATCTTCACATGCTGCATTAGCAGACTCTAGGGGATCATTACACACAGACATGACCTTCACATACCATTCAACATTTTCAGGTTTTAAGTATTTCATTAGTGAAAGAACATCATCCCTTTTGTCTGCTTTTACACCACACTTTCTTACATCAAGTAGCCTCAAATCATTAAAACTGAGAAAGCTAGCATTCCTCTTTAAGAATGTAAATGGCACATAGCTAGGAGTGTAGGACTGTGACCCTGATACAACACCATTATGGTAATAAAGTCGCACAAACTTCTGTATCATGAATCTGTTGCTTTTAGCAGAGGGCATTCTTAGAAACATAGGTCGAAGTGCTGATACCCACTCTTTTATTAAATGTGACGCCATTACTGCACTGAAGGGTTCTGGATGCTTCCTACTGTCCTTCATGATGTTCAGATATTCTTCACAAGTTTCTATGCATTCAACCTGTTTTAGAAGAATGCCATATTTCCCGAAGTTCCTATCACACTGGCTAAAAGAATGCCCTCTAACAGGAAAAATATGTTCAATCTCAACTTTCAGATCTTTCGACAACCAAGCACTGAACATTACCATAGCATTATTCTTATTTTGACCACCGCATGAGTCGGACAAGAGCACAACTTTCCTTTTGATGGGCATTTCCTGTAGTTTTCTTGTTAAAAAGTCGTGTAAAAAAGAGCACACTGAATTGGGGTTCTTTTTAGAGTCACTCTCCAGAAAGCAATAGAAAGCACTACTACCATCATTGTGACAATGCACATTAAAGTTGTAAAGCCACAACAAACGCTTATAAAATTGAGCTGTCACGTTAAGCCGAGGTAAAGGCAGGTTTTGAGCATAGTCAAATTCAACCACGAGAATATCGCTGTCCTCATTTTTTACACTATTCAGTAGCTCTTTCTTTAACCCACTGTATGCCTCAACTCGCTTTTTATGGTAAACGTAATGGTTTTTGCAATCATGATCAGGGTTTGCTTTGAGATATACCTCACATTCTGCACAGTAATCACAGGTATCTGTCTTTGGTTGTCGGAATGAATATTCAGAATTTTCCCTGAAGTACTTGTGATATGCACTATACCCTACTCTCAGAGGTTTACTCACCTTATCATAATAATACTGCTTGAAAGCTGTATATAATTTCACAACGTTTAATTCAGGGTTCTCAAAGTACTTCCTGTTTGTTTTTGCCCTGCTGTAGTGAGCTTCCCGATGAGGAATCAGTCCCCAGTGTTCTTCCACAAGCTGCCAGACATTATCTGCAATTTTATTCGGACGGTTGTTGTGTTTTCCTCTACGATCTTCCAGAACAGCACCTATAAAATTGAACAGTAGTCAGGCCTTATTCAAACAGTAACTATGACAAGCACATCCATACATCCATAATAACTTTACATACCATATTACACTTACCTGTTCTTAAGGATTGTTGCACGGTCCTCAGTCGCATTTCTGATATTTGGAATAGAGAAAGCAGAAATTGTCTACAAACAGGCATCTCATCATGCTTCACTTTTATACAGTAACTCCATATATTATCTCTATTTTTAGATCGGTTATGCTTTTGAAAGATTTTTTTCCTTTTTTTCATATAACCCAGCAAAACTGCATCCTGAAGTAACTTGTCACCAGCCTCCCAAAATGATCTAAAGCTATTCTTCTGATCTTCATACGTTACAGTTTCAAAACACCTGAAAAAGATGTAAAATGTAAGAACAGCCCTCCTTCACAACACCACTACATTAATAAAATGAAACAACGTTCTGATTCATTACATTTATTAACGCTAGGTAGACTAAAGCCAACCGAACTTGTAAAGAAGAACCTACCTTTTCCTGCAACATTTATCCACTTTCCTAAATTTCTTCTTTCCGATTTCCTTTCCACTTGTGAGAGAAATGTAACTTCTGCCACTGTTTCTTGCACGCTTTACAATATTTCTTTTCCAAGTATCAGGATCTTTCATCCTTTTTCTTCCTCTGCACCTGGGCTTAAAACTGTCGTCTAAACAGGCAGTATCATCAAATACTTCTGAATCACTGCCTACTGATGTATCAGAAGTGACGTCAATAGAAATATCGGCACCAGCCACAAAACCTTCTCTTCCACTCGCTGACATCTTCTCCAGCCAAAGAACTGGCGGCAACAGATCATGCCGCTCGTGAAGCACGCCTCATCATGCAATAACAGCGTAGCGCATGGTACCAGTTTTAGTGAGCTCCTGACCTCTAGCGACACCCTAGCGAACTAAGACCTGGATAGGGTTGTAGTGAAAGGACCGGGAAATTCGAAAACGGTATTCATGCAATAACAGCGTAAGTAGACTTACGCTGTTACTGCATCTAGCTCCTCAATTGTAATTATTACCTGGTTACGATGGAGGGTAGTCACAGGAGTCTTGTGCGATATAAAAATGCTGATTCAGCTTCAGTTTCTCAAATCTACAGAACGATGAGCCGCTATATGGAACAGAGGCCACGTGGTCAATTGGAGTCTCCGTACTCGACCATAAATGATGAAATAAGACTGCAGACGAGGATCGTGTCTGTCACTGATCAGATGTCGTCATGTCGTTCACTCTGCGCCGACCACTCGACAGCTAAACGTCCTCGCGGTGGATGCGATTTGAGATTAGCATAAAAACTCACTATAACCTTGAGAATAGATAGCAATACACTTCAGAAAAAATGCAAATACGAGGAGAGTTATGCAACCAGGCAAACTTATTCAGCGGAACAATTGTTTTTTTTTTTTTGCTAGTGGCTTTTACGTCGCACCGACACAGATAGGTCTTATGGCGACGATGGGACAAGGAAGGGCTAGGAGTGGGAAGGAAGCGGCCGTGGCCTTAATTAAGGTACAGCCCCAGCATTTGCCTGGTGTCAAAATGGGAAACCACGGAAAACCATTTTCAGGGCTGCCGACAGTGAGGTTCGAACCTACTATCTCCCGAATACTGGATACTGGCCGCACTTAAGCGACTGCAGCTATCGAGCTCGGTCGGAACAATGTTAAGAAGATAGAAGGTCTAAAGCAGGGCCTCTCAAACGCCCAAAATCTCACGTGTGCAAATCGAGGCGCAGAGACTCCGTCCACTGTGCATCGGTCCGACTCGACTCAACTCGGCTTGACTCGGATGGTGTAGTGTGCTGAGAGCGACGAAGCGTTCGCTGATAGACGGCTTGTTTATCAGTGAAATAGATAAGCAAATTCAACAACATAATAATCGAGCAACCTGTTTCGAAGAAAGCAAAGACTTCCGAAAGTCCATTTCAATCGAACTGGGAACTTTCGTATTTTCTTGTTAGTCGTGACGATAAAGCCAAATGTTTAATCCGTGGGACAACAATTATGTAATAAGTTAATCAAAAATATCTATTTTTCCAATACAAAGGCGTTGCTCAAATTCTACGAGAATTTGTCGAAGGAAGATTTTCCTAAGCTGCATCGAGAAGCAGCTAAGATTATTTCTATGTTTGGTTCCACATGCATATGTACAAGGTAATTTGTCCTGTTTTGACTTGTACGAAAACTAGATTGCGTGCGAGTAGGCCTATTTCTGATTGTAATTTAAAGAAGGCTCTCAGAAATGCTGCCAGCCGGTCCCTTGTTCCAGGCATAACTGGTATCATTGCAAAGGTAAAGGAAAAGAAGAGCCAGAGAAGATAAATTGTCTGCTGAAACCAAGTTGAAAGAAGCGTGTTTTAACACCGGTAACATTGCCCCATACAACAGTGTCACCGCTCACCGCACATAAACATTTCACAGTGAGGGGAGAATCAGCGGGGAGGGTGGAGAAGGCGAAGACAGGCCGAACGGGTGGAGACATGTGTAGGGGAAGTTAAGTGGGGGTTTGCACTCTGGTCAACCTAGTGAAGTCATCTCCTGCACCTTGCGCCGTGCAGTGCACGGGCGCATGGACCCTGAGAGGCCCCGCTCTAAAGCAAGGGGTGCTCAAGGGCCACATTGAAAACCTTACACATGATCGCGAGCCGCACTTTATTAATTGGCCAATTTTCGTAAAATTCCGCAGTTCAACTGAAATGAAGTTTTAATAATTTTAATTGCTTATCTTACAATTGCATAAAAGAGTGAAATTAAAAACAAACAATATTATACCCGGGACATTGCAATTTGGAAGAGAGCTCCCGTCATTTCGTTTAAATAAATATTTGACAAATGACAAAAAAACAGGAAAAATATATAAAATGAAATTAATAACGTAGTCAAAACAAAACTTAAAGAAGGTCAATTTAGTGGGAGTAGAGTGAGGAAAACAATGACATGAGGTTGTAAGAGCTTTAATTACCAGCAATGTAATTCCCAGCGAGTGTGCAGCACTGTGAATCAGCCATTACTGCCAACAAGAGAAGAACGAGGAATTGAAGCCGCTTTTAACACCAATGACAATTAAAGTATTTCTTGGTATTCATTGCATGCTACACTGCATAAAATCTCCACAGTGACGTTGGCATGGAGTTCAAGATTTGGTACGGATCCCATAGCCATTTTTATAATGGCATTTGTGAGAGCTCGTTTTTCATTGAACTTTGGATTTTTATATTTTTAAATCAAAAATAATCTATTCAGACCAAGTGAATACTTAACAACAGGAAACGATATTAAAGAATGAATTAGTTCTGACTTGGGTCTATAACCGGTATAAAAATATATTTTTGAATGAGCTACGAAACATTTTTGGTAAATTTTCATCACATTCCTTGAAATACTTTTAAACGCCCTCCCGGGCCACAAAATACGGATTCGCGGGCCACATGCGGCCCGCGGGCCGCTATTTGGAAACACCTGGTCTAAAGCAAACACCTCGATGAACGTGTACATTCACTAAAAGATTTACGACAAGAAATGGGTTGACTTGTTTTACCCCTTGCCAAACTCAGCAGTCCTTTGTAATCTTTGAGAGTGCGGCTGGATGAACAGTAGTAGTTTTGCCTTCAGTGGCAGCTCATATCAATTCCAAAGATCATGAACTTCTATACAGGAGCGATGTTGCCCAAGATCTAATAAGATCGTAAGTACTGCTGTTAACGCGCGCTTTTCTTTAAAAAGAAAAAACCTAGCTCAGATGACCACCACAGGAAATTCTGATGCCGGAACACATCCCATACACGAGCGTAAAAGATCTACACTAGAATGGGTTTCTCCCGCATAAAATTTCTCTAAAACGTTGTCTGGTCGAGTCGGTAGATTTAGTGGCACGTAAAAGAACTCCTGAGGGACAAAATTCCGACACCTCGGCGTCTCCGAAAACTATAAAAGTAGTTAGTGGGACGTAACACCAATATTATTATTATTATTATTATTATTATTATTATTATTATTATTATTATTATTATTATTATTATTATTATTATTTGTCGCCGGTTTAAATGGAACGTGGTGTGTCGAAGGAATGCGCTGCTATTAAACTTGTTAGGATCAGGACCTCAGAACATCGCTGCATAGGCCTATATGTTATTGTTACATAGACAGCACGACAAAGTGAGAGATTTTGAGCAGGAAAATAGATCTGTAGAGCGGGAAATTCTGTTCCAGTTGTCAAGGTCTATTCCTTTATGTAACTTTAAAATACACCTGTTAGTGATTTGATTAGCAATGATTTTGGGGCAGTGTAGCGGCCAAGTTTTCCGATGTCTCTTGGAGCCCATGCGAGAGTGCTGCCACACGCTCCAAGCCAGGTATCTCCCATTCATCAGTGTATTTTAAAGTTATATAAAGAAATATATCTTGAGAACAGGACAGAATTGCCCGCTCTACAAACCTATTTTCCTAACAAGTACAGTACATGAGTATATCTAAATATTGGGGTCGTAATATTTCTGTATCGCTCGTATAATAGAAGCTAAAATAGTATGTAGTATGAAGTATTGATGTTCTATGGGCATTATATTAATATCACATTTTATTAACACAAACGAGGATACTAAGAAATGGAAGTGAATCATGAGTTTATCTGGCAAACAAGGAGATAGCCAGTGCAGCTCAATGGACAAAGGAACAATAGAAGCTAGGAGTGATGATCCACTGTACTGTGTTATCATATTCTGTGCCTCTTACCGTGGTTTCTTATCATCCAACAGTCCGATCAACAAGGAGCGGGTAGATGTCAATGAAACTCGGGGAATGATCAATTAACATCTCCTTAATAGTCGTTTAGCGGTAACAGCAACGGTATGACCTTACGTATGCAGATAGTTCTACATTTGATGAGAAAATGTATTAGAGATAGCTGGTGTTTAGGCGAAGTGGCGCGTGACTGGCATGTCGTCAGACGGCGTACAGCCCACGTGAGTAATAACTGGGCAAAGGATGGGTAAAACACGAGATCTGAGTGTAGACTTGTAGGCTATTCCATCTCCAAAACGTGCAGGCACTGGATTTTACAAGCGTAGAACTATCTGCATACTACCGTTGATTTTACCGCTAAACGATTATTAGTATATGTTAAATGATCATTCTCTCGAGTTTCATTGACATCAGCCCGGTCCTTGTTGGTCGGACTGGCGGATGATAAGAAACAAATGCATGTGTCCCAAAACTGTACTAAGAGCTACAGAATGTGATAATACATCACTCCCAGCTTCTATTGTTCGTTTGTCCATTAAGCAGGCGTTTATCGAACGGGCCATCTCCTTGTCTACCAGATAAACTCATGATTCGCTTCCATTCCTTAGCATCCAAACACTAAGTCACAAGTCAAGAACACAGATTTAGAACAGCCGTATAATAAATACATTCCCTAACATTTCGAATTTTCTACCTACAAAATTTGCTATTATTTACTTGGTTGCTTGTTTGTCAGTTTGGTGACATTTATATGGCGATAATGAGTCTCTTATTTAATGAAAAAATCGCCTTTTTTCTTTTACCCGAAGAATGAAGGTTCCTAGAAAATGAACGTCAAGGGTTCCCACAATTCGTAACCTGGGCACTATGTGAAATAGACTGCTTCACCTTAGGCCTTAGGAATTAACCTGATGTTATTTTCTATTGCATTCGTGGAGAACCCTTGGTAGAGAGCCATTCGAGATTTCCTAATGGAGAATCGAACCCGGGTCTTTCCGAATGAACGGAGCAGGCCTTTATCACCTCGGCTAAGCAGCTATTGGGGACTCGCTGGAATCTTACTGCTGTGCAGGTCGGAGAAGAACAAGATTTGACCGAGAAAGATCTTACTTATAAGACGCGATGTTATTCAGTGTCGAGTCCTCAACACCAAGAATGTACAGAGGTTTTGGGCGGATGGGGGTGGGGTGGGGAGAGGAGTGCTAGCTGGGGCACTGCAAAAGGATAACGCAAATATTTCTA
Organism: Anabrus simplex; assembly: GCF_040414725.1. Taxonomy (NCBI): domain Eukaryota; kingdom Metazoa; phylum Arthropoda; class Insecta; order Orthoptera; family Tettigoniidae; genus Anabrus; species Anabrus simplex. The sequence continues at coordinate 24,208,669 of NC_090272.1, read as the reverse complement.
CAACATGCACTCCTGATTAATACATAACAATAGGCTGTAGGACAGTGTTGCCAATCACGTCATGACATACTATTGTTATATTCATGGTAGAGGTTATTTTCAGGAGCGAGAGAACGAGCATTACCTCATAAGGTAAGATCGTAGGAGAAAGAAGGAAGAATGTGAATAACGACTAAACACAAGAAAGGCGGGACCTCGGAAAACTAATACCGTCAGTGTTCGCCAAGGGGAATGTGACAGAAAGGAGCCTGACGTAAGTAAGACAGTCATGCAGATGAGAATGCCTTCTCAAAGAAACTGAACAACCAACACTAGAAAAGGTATCACAGCTGTGTAGACCATACGTTCTAGCATTGTTACACAGTGAGAAAAATTAATGCATTTATAGTACATGTATAAGGAGCCTCCGTGGCTCAGACGGCAGCGCGTCGGCCTCTCACCGCTCGATTCCGTGGTTCAAATCCCGGTGACTCCATGTGAGATTTGTGCTGGACAAAGCGGAGCCGGAACAGGTTTTTCTCCGGGTACTCCGGTTTTCCCTGTCATATTTCATTCCAGCAACACTCTCCATTATCATACATACATACATACATACATTATCATTATAGACTGTTATGCCTTTCAGCGTTCAGTCTGCAAGCCTCTGAGAATTTACTAAACGTCGCCACAATCCTCGATTTGCAACTAGTGTTATGGCCTCTTATCTTTACCTCTTATCTTTAAGTCGTTAGAAACCGAGTCTAACCATCGTCGTCTTGGTCTCCCTCTACTTCTCTTACCCTCCATAACAGAGTCCATTATTCTCCTAGGTAACCTATCCTCCTCCATTCGTCTCACATGACCCCACCACCGAAGCCGGTTTATGCGTACAGCTTCATCCATCGAGTTCATTCCTAAATTAGCCTTTATCCCCTCATTCTGAGTACCATCCTGCCATTGTTCCCAACTGTTTGTACCAGCAATCATTCTTGCTACTTTCATGCCTGTTACTTCTAACTTATGAATAAGATATCCTGAGTCCACCCAGCTTTCACCCCAGTAAAGCAAAGTCGATCTGAAAACAGACCGATGTAAAGATAATTTCGTCTGGGAGCTGACTTCCTTCTTACAGAATACTGCTGATCGCAACTGCGAGCTCACTGTAGCTTTACTACACCTTGATTCAATCTCACTTACTATATTCACATCCTGGGAGAACACACAACCTAAATACTTGAAATTATCGACCTGTTCTAGCTTTGTATCACCAATCTGACATTCAATTCTGTTGAATTTCTTACCTACTGACATCAATTTAGTCTTCGAGAGGCTAATTTTCATACCATACTCATTGCACCTATTTTCAAGTTCCAAGATATTAGACTGCAGGCTTTCGGCACAGTCTGCCATTAAGACCAAGTCGTCAGCATAGGCCAAACTGCTTACTACATTTCCACCTAACTGAATCCCTCCCTGCCATTTTATACCTTTCAGCAGATGATCCATGTAAACTATGAACAGCAAAGGTGAAAGATTACAGCCTTGTCTAACTCCTGTAAGTACCCTGAACCAAGAACTCATTCTACCATCAATTCTCACTGAAGCCCAATTGTCAACATAAATGCCTTTGATTGATTTTAATAATCTACCTTTAATTCCATAGTCCCCCAGTATGGCGAAGATCTTTTCCCTCGGTACCCTGTCATATGCTTTCTCTAGATCTACGAAACATAAACACAACTGCCTATTCCTCTCGTAGCATTTTTCAATTACCTGGCGCATACTGAAAATCTGATCCTGACAGCCTCTCTGTGGTCTGAAACCACACTGGTTTTCATCCAACTTCCTCTCAACGACTGATCGCACCCTCCCTTCCAAGATGCCAGTGAATACTTTGCCTGGTATACTAATCAATGAGATACCTCGATAGTTGTTGCAATCCTTCCTGTTTCCTTGCTTGTAGGTAGGTACAATTACTGCTTTTGTCCAATCTGAAGGTACCTTACCAACACTCCACGCGAATTTTACTACTCTATGAAGCCATTTCATCCCTGCCTTCCCACTATACTTCACCATTTCAGGTCTAATTTCATCTATTCCTGCTGCCTTATGACAATGGAGTTTATTTACTATCCTTTCCACTTCCTCAAGCATAATTTCACCAACATCATTTTCCTCCTCCCCATGAGCTTGGCTGTTTGCAACACCACCATGATGATTTCCTTTTACATTGAGAAGATGTTCAAAATATTCCCTCCACCTCTCCAGTGATTCCCTGGGGTCTATTATGAGTTCACCTGAATTACTCCTTTTTCCCTCCCTTCCTAAGATTTTTTATTACTGTCCAGAAAGGTTTCCCTGCTGCTTGACCTAGACTTTCCAGGTTATTACCAAAATCTTCCCATGACTTCTTTTTGGATTCAACAACTATTTGTTTCGCTCTGTTTCTTTCATCTACGTACCAATCCCTGTCTGCCTCGGCCCTTGTTTGGAGCCCTTTCTGATAAGCCTTCTTTTTACGTTTACAGGCTGCTCTCACTTCATCATTCCACTAAGATGTTCGCCTTTTCCCATCTTTACACACAGTTGTTCCTAGGCATTCCCTTGCTGTTTCTACTACAGCATCCCTGTATGCCACCCATTCACTTTCTATATCCTGAACCTGCTTACTGTCTACTGTTCGAAACTTCTCACTAATCATATCCATGTACTTATGTCTAATTTCCTCGTCCTGGAGATTTTCTACCCTTGTTCGTTTGCAGACAAATTTCACTTTCTCTACCCTAGGCCTAGAGATACTTACTTCACTACAGATCAGATAGTAGTCTGTATCATCGAAAAATCCCCGGAAAACTCTTACATTTCTAACAGATTTCCTGAATTCAAAGTCTGTTAAGATATAGTCTATTATGGATTTGGTACCCCTAGCCTCCCATGTGTAGCGGTGAATAGCCTTATGCTTGAAGAATGTATTCGTAACAGCTAAACCCATACTAGCACAGAAGTCCAGCAAACGCTTCCCATTCACATTAGCTTCCATATCTTCCCCACATTTACCAATCACCCTTTCGTATCCTTCAGTTCTATTCCCAACTCTCGCATTGAAATCGCCCATTAGCACTATTCTATCCTTGCTGTTGACCCTGACCACGATGTCACTCAATGCTTCATAAAACTTGTCAACTTCATCCTCATCTGCACCCTCACATGGTGAATACACGGACACAGTTCTTGTCTTAATTCCTCCCACTGACAAATCTACCCACAACATTCGCTCATTTACGTGCCTAGCAGAAACTATGTTGCGTGCAATGGTATTCCTGATAAAGAGCCCTACCCCAGACTCTGTCCTTCCCTTTCTAACACCCGTCAAGTACACCTTATAATCTCCTATTTCCTCATTATCTCCCCTTACCCGAATATCACTTACTCCTATTACATCCAGATGATCCTCTTTGCTGACTCAGCCAGTTCTACCTTCTTTCTTCCATAAGCCCCATTAATATTGATAGCTCCCCATCGAATTCCATTTCGTTCGCACAGTTGTTTCCAAGGAGTCCCTCGCCTGTCAAATGGGAGTGGGACTCCGCTACTCCCATAGGTCCGAGGCTTGCTTAAAGTGTTCTGAGCTCGGTAAATTCATGAAGTAGGATGCTGCCCTACTTGCACATAGTCCAAGTGAGGATCTCTCCTCTAACGGGTTATGGACCACCGGTGAATTGTAGTCTATAGTCCTAGCCGCCTGAGCATAAGGAGGGCCACGACTCAGAATATGTCCGAGATGCCCACTCCCTTTCCATAGCAACTGGTATCCCGACTCTCAGGACCACTTACTAGGCCACTCAGCCGTTGCCCATGGTTCACGAACTAGGACGTGACTACAGTAACCCACAAACATGAACCATTATCATTTCATATCATTTATCACTCATTAATAAATTACCTTGGGAGTGGCGACCCGATTGTAATAACAGCCTATATATGTTTCATTCATTCCATCCCTGACCCGGTCAATGACTGGAAAACAGGTTGTAGGTTTTCATTTTCGGTACATGTATATACGGTCCGACTCGTTGGCTGAATAGTCAGCGTACTGTCCTTCGGTTCAGAGGGTCCCAGGTTCGATTCCCGGCCGGGTCGGGGATTTTAATAGCTTCTGATTAATTCTTCTGGCTCGGGGACTGGGTGTTTGTGTCCGTCCCAACACTTTCCTGATCATATACCACACTACCAACCACCACCGAAACACGCGATAGTGATTACATCCCTCCATATAGGGTTGGTGTCAGGAAGGGCATCCGGCCGTAAAACAGGGGCAAATACACATGTGGTACGCAGTTCGCATCCGCGACCCACAGGTGTGGGAAAAGGGGTAGGGCAAGATGATGAAGAAGAAGAAGTACATGTATATACGATAAACAGATACATTAATATCTATACGATATTAATAATTAATTTAGTTACGTGTTTATTTAATCTTTTCTCCAGGTCAACTGGTTGGATCTGAAGCGGGAACTTGTTATTGATACTTTGTTAGCATATGGTCCTTTCTCTTCTTCTTCTACCACTTTTTCCACACACTGGTGGGAACATGGGAGTGTCGATCTGGCCACATTTTACGGCTCGATGTCCGTACTGACGACAATCCTATGTGAGGGGATGTTTCTGATGTGATGAATGTTAATGCAGCTGGGCGTATTAACATCAGAGTTAGCAGTAATCGCTGTTTTCACAAAATGTCATTTAGTTGCTTATGATATAGTAACGGACACACGGTCCGCCTCTGTGGTGTAGTGGTTAGTGTGATTAGCTGCCACCCCCCGGAGGCCCGGGTTCGATTCCCGGCTCTGCCACAAAATTTGAAAAGTGGTACGAGGGCTGGAACGGGATCCACTCAGCCATCCTCGAAGCGGTTTTCCGTGGTTTCCCACTTCTCCCCCAGGCAAATGCCGGGATGGTACCTAACTTAAGGCCACGGCCGCTTCCTTCCCTCTTCCTTGTCTATCCCTTCCAGTCTTCCCATCCCCCCGCAGGCCCCTGTTCAGCATAGCAGGTGAGGCCGCCTGGGCGAGGTACTGGTCATTCTTCCTAGTTGTATCCCCGACCCAATGTCTCACGCTCCAGGACACTGCCCTTGAGGCGGTAGAGGTGGGATCCCTCGCTGAGTCCGAGGGAAAAACCAACCCTGGAGTGTAAACAGAGTAAAAAAGAAAGAAAGAGACACATATCGCAACTCTGGCACACACAAGGCGTCGCGCACTTGTTCATTTACTCCAGCTTGTCGTGTACTATTGGCCAAAAATGGAGCCGGAATAGAGCCGGAATAAACAAGTGACGGTGAAGGGGTGAAGGAATTTCCATTTTGAATAAATTATCCTGAACAAAATGTAAACACGAATGCGACATCCGATTTTTGTTTGGCAGCAATTATGTTGAAAGTTTGTTAAGCCTCACTTAGTGATGATAGCCAATTAGTTTCTCTGTGCTAAAAAGCTCAAAATGGAGTAACGTATTTCTTCCTTGCAAATTTGAATATCATTTCAGACCCATGTCAGTGGTTTCCTAACAACTCGCGTTCTATGAAGGAATCGTAACTAATTTTACTGATTACTTATTGAAAAAATAATTAGAAATAACTGAATAAAACATTTCTTACGTAACTCTAATAAATTGAGTCCAATGACTTCTTTTTTTATATCTTTCCCATCACTGGTTAAGACGAACACACACCAGGGAAACTAACTAGACACTGTTAAAATCCTTGACCTGGCCACGAATGAAATCCAAGACCCTCTGAACCTGAGGTCTCAATACTGACCGTTTATCCAAGGAGCCCGACTGTTGATGTTGATTTTTCTTCTTCCAGCGCTTTTCTCACACTTGTGGCACTCCTTCTTCAGCTTTTGCCGGCCACGCAGAGATGAAAATTTCGGCCATAATCGACCGAGATTCGAACCTCAGCCTCCAGGGTGGGAAGCCCGCAGCTAATAAACACGTTCTTGTTTCCGCTATACATTGTAGTTTTTGTTAAACTTACTTACTGTACTTCAATGTAAGTATTTCTGAGAAGAACATGCATGTGATTACGATATGGGATGTGCAGAGGGGGAGGGGCACCAGAACCAGCTTGCACTTACCTTATAACATTCTTGAGAGAGCGTGTAGAGCCACAGTCCAGGAATTTGCGAGGTGACGTTCACATAGGCCTCGTCGACCCCCAGCTGCGTGAGGTTGAGTCCACGGAACTCGGCCACCCCGGGGTCTTCGATCCACGACATGAGAGCTGGAAACAAGAAGGTTCGCACTGTACTAACTGCCACCTCTCATTGTCCACTCACAACTAACCAGACCACACAAGACAAGACAGCTGACTAACGGAACCCGCAAACACCGCTCTTGAACATTATACCCGGCGAGGTTGAAAGCAAGGCCATTGATAGCACAGCCAGCACGGTGAACCTTGAACACCATTCAAGATCTGTTCAATTTATTTCCTAGAAAACCCTGAGCATATCAATTAGTATGGTAATAATATAACAGTAATTCATGAATATCTCAGAGGCAAATAGCCAACTATTTCCAATGAGCCTCCAGACTTGAATAGTCTCTCTTATTCTTCTTCTTCTTCTTCTTCTTCTTCTTCTTCTTCTTGAAAAGTTTTCATTCCCCGCCCGAATGACGGGGCGGGCCCCCTAGAGAGTTACGCTTTCTCTCGGGCCGGGACTCTCCCTTATCTAAAGAATTCTCTCTCTTAAAATGTTCCCCAAGCGGATTTATTTTACTGACTGGTGGTGGTGATGGTGATGGTGATGGTGATGGTGATGGTGATGGTGATGGTGATGGTGATGGTGGTGGTGATGGTGGTATTTGTTGTTTTAAGAGGAAGTACAACTCTGCAGCCGTCCTCTATTAACACTAATCAGAGAGAAAATTGGAAGACTTCCGACATTCGAAAAATGAAGATCTCGGCAAAAAAAAGAAAAAAGGCAAGACCCATGAAGGACATGAAAATGAAAGATGCTCTGGGCCTCGCAGACCTAATACTGTGCCGGACTGAGTGGCTCAGACAGTTCAGGCGCTGGCCTTCTGACCCCAACTTGGCAGGTTCGGTCCTGGCTCAGTCCGGTATTATTTGGTGCTCAAATACGTCAGCCTCGTATCGGTAGATTTATTGGCACATAAAAGAACTCCAGTGGGACTAAATTCCGGCACCTCGGCGTTAGTGGGACGTAAAGCAAACACCATTATTATTATTATTATTATTATTATTATTATTATTATTATTATTATTATTATTATTACCTAATACTGTCAAGGCCCAGAAAAGAATAATTGACAAAGGGAGGTCGGACAGGAAAAATGAAAGCGAGGAGCCTATAGTGACAATAAATGGGAATGCAAAATGGTACGTTAAAAAAAAGGCGTTAGAGCTGCATTGGCAATAGCGAACCCTTAAATTCATTGGACAAAGTCAACCTCCAGGTACGGGTAAGTGGAAGCTCTGTCAGACTTAGCAAGGGGACCCGTGGTTGCCAACCGCGTTTACTAACTGGCTGACCGACATAGTTAAGATAGTGGTGGTGGTGGTTATTGTTTTGTTTTTTGTACAATTTGCTTTACCTCGCACCGACACAGATAGGTCTTATGGCGGTGATGGGATAGAACAGGGCTAGGAGTAGGAAGGAAGCGACCGTGGCGTTAATTAAGGTACAACCCCAGCTTTTTGCCTGGTGTGAAAGTGGGAAACCACGGAAAACAATATTCAGGTCTGCCGACAGTGGGGTTCCAACCCACTATCTCCCGAAAGCAAGTTCACAGCTGGGCGCCCCCAACCTCACGGCCAACTCAATCAGTGATTATTGTTTTAAGAGGAAGTACAACTGGGCAACCATCCTCTATTAACATTAATCAGAGGGAAAATGGAAGTTTCCGACATGTAGAAAAATGAAGGTATCGGCCCAAGAAAGATAAGGACCACACCGGGCGTGAAAATGAAAGACTCCCTAAGCCTCGAATGCTCTAATATCGTCGGGGTTGCAAGAGAACAAGAGTTGACTAAGAGAAGGCAGACGGAGGAGCGTTACTAATAACATATTTCTTCGTGTCAGTCGCAACAGAAAGCTTTTAAAAAAATTCATTCGAGTGAAAGTAGGGCAAACATCGCAAACCCACTTACCTAACCGCATGAGTAAAATATCATTTGACTTACGGTGCCATGGGAAAACATTCATTTAACAGGTGTTCGGGATCGGATAATGTTCGAGAGAGAATATTTTATTTATTTATTTATTTATTTATTTATTTATTTATTTATTTATTTATTTATTTATTTATTTATTTATTATATGCGTTAGGCCCTCTATGGAGCACGTAGAACCATTAGTTAGCATTCTTCTTCTTGTTTCTCTTATCCTCCCAAACCTTCTTCATCCTCACACTGTGAGTCTGTCGTCTTTCTTGAGTCCATGCCTCCTGGAGTTTCAAGTTTCTTGTACATTGTCTGGCTGCAAAGCTGTGCAAGTTAATTTTGTGTCTAAATGTAGCCCGTGTAGTTGTCAGTGGGTCAACTCCGACTTCTGCGAGATCTTTTTGGGTGTCAGCAAGCCACCGTACTTTATTTTATCGGGTTCCGCTGATAATGAGGAAGATTTTCTTGGTTAGTCGCGAGTCGTCCATTCGTGCTAGATGTCCGTAGAATTGCATACGTCTTTTCCGGGCGATTGAAGTGAATCTTTCGGTCAGCGAGTAGAGTTCTTCCGAGCTTTTTCGCATCCATATTCCATCTTGGAACTTAGGTCCAAACATTTTCCTAAGTATTTGCCGTTCCATTTTCTCGATGCCATTGATAATGATGGTCAGTGTTGATGTTTCAATCGCGTAGAGTGCTTCAGGAAGAACTACTGTATGGTAGTGACGCAGCTTGGCTTGGAAGGAAAGGGATTTCTTATTGTAGATATTCCAGGTGACTGTGTAGGCTTTACGTAATTTTTCGGCACGGATTTTGTTGGCTATCCTGTCGTTACCAGTGCTTCCGATAATTTCACCTAAGTACTTGAAATGTTTAACTCGTGTGATATTGCCATATTTGGTCCCAAGTGATTCCACACTGGTGTTCTTGGAGTCCATGTATTGTGTTTTCTCATATGATATTTGGAGGCCAGTCTTAATAGCAACTCATGCAGATTCTCAAGAGCGGTTCTGGCTTCCTCGGGAGTGCGAGTGATTATTGCTAGGTCGTCAGCAAAGGCAAGACACTTAATACTGATTCGCTTATCTCTCGTTCCCATATTTATCCCGTGTACTTCTTTCTCCCATGTTCTAACGATCTTATCTAGTACAAGATTGAACAGCAGTGGAGATAATCCATCACCCTGCCTCACGCCTGTTCTTATCTCAAATGATTCGGAGATTTCGCCCATGAATTTCACTTTAGAAGTTGTGTTAGTTAAAGCCTGTTGGATTAACTTCGTTGTTTTGTTGTCAACACCATATTCATGAAGTACATCTAATAGGGTGACACGGTCAATCGAGTCGTAAGCTTTTTTAAAGTCAACAAAAGTGACCACTGTTCGAATTGATTGGCGATGATTGGAGAATCATCTTGAGGTTCCAGATCTGTTCTGCACACGATCGGTGAGGTCTGAAGCCCGCCTGGTATTCTCCAATCTTCCATTCTATCTGTTGTTCTAATCTGGTACGGAGAGCACAAGAGAATACTTTGTAAGCAATTGAGAGGAGAGAGATACCTCGGTAATTGTTCGGATCTGTCTTGTCACCCTTTTTGTGTAGAGGATGAATCAAAGCAGCTGTCCACTCTACAGGTATGATTTCGCTCTCCCATATATCCGCAATGATGGCTTGTAATCGGTCAATAATGACCTCACCTCCGATCCTGAGCATCTCGGCAGTTACACCATCTTCCCCTGGTGCTTTGTTGTTTTTCAGATTTAATACAATATTCTGTATCTCGTCATGTGTTGGTGGAAGTGAGTCATGGTTTGGGGTGGATATGCTGAACTGCAGTTTTTCGGCAGGAGGTTCACAGTTATGTAACACCTCAAAGTACTGCTTTAAGATGTCACAGTTGGCTTTTGTATTCGGCTCAAGTGTTCCATCGATGCGACGAAAACAAATATTAGGCCTAGGGGGTTTGTAGTTAGTCAGTTCTTCTCTAAAAGTTCTATAGAAATTTCGAGTGTTGTTCCTTTTGAAATCGTAATCAATTTCCGACAATCTATTGAGGTGGTAGGTACGTTTAACTCGTCTAATAGTTTTGGCTGTTCGCTTCTGTATTTCTATGAAGTTACTCCAATTTTCTGGTGTTTGGTGACTATGCCAATTCTTCCAGGCTTGCATGCGGGATTCCAGAGCTCTATCGCAATCGGCAGTCCACCACCTGTGTTTACGTTTTCGTGGAGGTTAGCCAAGTTTCTTCTCTGAGTCTTGAATGGTTGCAAGAAGGGTGTCCCATGTTTCTGTGTTAGTCTGCATTGATTCCATGAATTCCTGTGCGTGATCTTTTAAGTATTCTGGATCAATGCGTGGTATTTTAGGTTTCTGATAACTTTTCCGGTTAGGTCTGAAGCGGACTTTGATTTGTGAAAGATGGTGGTCGGACTCTACGTAACCCTTGCGAACTCGCACATTCATGATTTCAGGAGAGTATTTTCTTGTGATGGCTACGTGATCAATCTGGTATTCACCTATGTAGTTGATTGGTGATTTACAAGTGGTCATTTTCCACGGAGGTTTCTTAAAGTGTGTGGACATTATTTGGAGGTTAGCCATTCTACATATGTTGATTAGGCGATGTCCATTGGCATTAGTCTTCTTGTGTGCTGAAAAGCACCCAATGATGCTTCTGTATTCTCGTTCCCTGCCGGTTTGTGCATTGAAGTCCCCAAGGAGAATTTTAACGTGATGCTGAGGTATCATGGTGAGTGCTCGTTCGAGTTGCAACCAGAACTTCTCAATTTTGTTTTTGTCAGTTTCACTGTTCACCAGAGCGTGTGCATTAACCAGTGTGTAGGCTTTGTTAGCACATTTAATCATGAGTAGAGAGAGACGTTCCGAAGGTGATGTAAAATTTATCACCGAGTTCTGTATGCTGTTATGTACTAGGAATGCACTGCCCAAAATATGTAAATTACTATTTCAGAGTTTAGTTGCAGGCCTCCCCTTATATATTCGATATCCACAGTGATCATAATCACGAAATCACGTTTCTTGAACTGCAAGAATAAAAATTCTAAACTTGTCACAGGTATCAGTCACAATCTTGAGTCTGCCTGTTTTAGCCAGAGTCTGTACGTTGAGTGTGCCAATGAACTGCATTCTCTTGGGTTTCAGAAGTTTTGGGAAGCTCTGACTCTTCCCTGCATGATGTCCTGGTCCCCCAGAATCCGAATGACCAGGTTCGCCTTAACTGTTAGCAGTGCAGGCCTGAGGTAGTTGCTTGTGTTTCCATCATGCTAAGTTCGTCAGTTGTAATCGAGCTAGCGAAACGAGAGGTTGTATTGTGCAGTGAGTGCTGAGTGAGAAGTATGAATATTGCTATAGAGCAATATCGCGTGGCCATAGGTCGATGGCACGGGCGAGTGAAGTGTGTGTGTACGCCAAGTGATAAGGTGCATTTACGAAAATCTGGGCTTGAGGGAACTATGATGGTAGCAGCAGTGGTGGCAATTCTTCTGATAATAGGAGGCATAGAAATGAACCCTGGACCAACGGGTTCATTGAGCTGGGAGGACATAGATAAGATTAGGGAAATAGTCAGAGATGCTTGCCAGTTTGAGCAAACGAGGGAGTTAATTCGCGAGCTGAGAAATAATATGACAGAAATGAAAGACTGTATAAAAGAAGAGAGAAGAATTATGACAGAAAAGGTGGTGGAAAACTCTAGGGAAATAGAATTATTGAAGTCGAATATGAAGGAGATTGAAGGAGAAACTGATAAATTAAAGTGGCAACAGAAAATGACTATCCAGGACGCAAAGAGGAAAAATATTTTCATATACGGCATCCCAGAGAAGGAAAAGGAGGATTTGAATGATCTAACGAATAAAGTGTTGGATATCATAAATAACCACATAAAGATAAATTGTAAAGAAGAATATATTGATGAAATCTATAGGCTGGGGAGAGTCAAAGGGAAAATACCTATTAAGGTTAAGTTGATTTCTGCTTTGAAGGCGAACAAAATTATCCTCAATGGGAAGAACTTGAAAGGAGAAAGGATTTGGGTAAGAAGAGATATGGATAAAGAGACAATCATGGAACAGAGAGTCTTGCGATTTCACCTAGTAAAAGCTAGGAACTATGGACTAAAAGCATACATAAGAGGTAAACGTCTTATAATAGGTGACAGTAACTGGTCGCGTATCTGGTCAATTGCACAGCTACGAGAAATGGATAGGCAGTTGAGTACATCACACCAGGAAGTGCAACGGCCTGTAGAGGAAGGAATGTGCCAGTCAGCTGCCTGCACAGTGGCTGATAACGTACAATCTGATGACAACAGCGATCTGCATACTCTACAAAGGAACAGAAGACGGCAGAGTGACGAACACCTAGTGGAGGAGGATGGACAAACAGCTGACTGTCGAGTCGACACGAATCCAGGAAGTAGCGGCACACCTGATGACAGAACCAAGACTCTGGCTGGGAAAGGTAAACCCTTGAGTGTAATAGACTTATGGATTAGAAAGGGCAAAGGACAGAAATACAATTTAGACAAAGAAATAGTTACTTCACCAGAGGGTAGTATTATAGAACTGGAGAAAAAGAGAATAACTAGAAGTAAGACAAGCAACCCCTCTGAGGGTAAAAGTAAGAAATAGCTAGAATGGAATATTGGTATGGTCAACATTGAAGGTTTATTGAGCAAGTTAGGAAATGAACAGGTGAAATTGTTAATGTCAGAAATGCACATCATTACCTTTGTTGAGAGTTGGATAGCACCGGGATATGAAGTACATATTGATGGTTTTAAAACGTATAGTAAGGCAAGGGGCAGGAATGCTCGTAAAGGTAGGTGGTATTCTAACCTTGATAAGGGAAGAAATAAAGGAGAAAATTGAAATAATAGAAACAGATATTGAAGAAATACTTTGGGTGAAAACAAGGGTAAAACAGAAGAGGGAGGTTAATCTATGTTTCGGTTTTGTATACAATCCTCCCGAGGACTCGACATTGGCAAACAAGGAATTCTTCACAGAATTAGCACTAGAAGTAAACAGATTAAGGAATATATATGAAGACATAGGTATTGTAATAATGGGGGACTTTAATGCGAGGATTGCAGACTTAAAACCAATTTATAGTAAAGAGGCTGAGGAAATAATAATTAGAAAACGAATTAGTCAAGATAAAGTTTGCAATAACTATGGTGGAAAACTGTTAGAATTATGTGGTACAGAAGAACTCTATATTTTAAATGGGTGGTGGCCAGGAGATGAACTGGGTAATTTAACACAGAAATGGGTGGTAGTGCAATTGACCTAGTATTATGTTCTAGAGAGGCATTACCACTCGTTAAGAGGATAAATGTTAAAGGTTGGGGAGAATTGCATCACTTACCCATAATTATTAATATGGTAAGCACAGAAGAGAATACTGGGGGGAATTATATAAATAATATTAAAGAGAGGCCAGTGACAAAATATATATGGAGAGAAGACCTCAGCGCAGAATTCAAGGAATATTTTGAAGGTAGGTCCTTTGAAATGATCAAGATAGGAATAAAGTCCGCGATGGAAGATAATAAAATAGACGAGGCGATAAAGCTATTAGAAAACTCAATACTGATGGCAGGACATAAGATGCGGGCTCGGGAGGTAAGAATACAACGAAATAGTGGGTGGTACAATGAAGAATGCAGAAAAAAAATCAGAAGTTATGAAAGCCCTAGACACATTCAGAAAAATAGGCGGGCAGGAACCAAGAACTGCATTCTGTAGCAAAAGAAAAGAGTATAAAGAATTATTGGAAAAACTAAAGTTTTGTGGCAGAAGAAACAAACTAACAACTTAAACGGAGAGGCTCTGAATAATAATACTAAGAAGGTATGGCTTAAAATAAATCAAATTTGTAAGGATAGAAAAAATATAACCCAGGTAAATATAAGCCATAGAGAATGGATGAATCACTTTAGTAAATTATTAAGTGGTGAAGATAGTTGAAAAAAGGATGTTCAGAAGAGGGAAATCTCGAGAGGATTGCGGTGCTCCCTGCCCGATTTAGATAAGGAAATTTCAGCCGCTGAAGTAAAAAAAATATTAGAGAAAGGGAGGAAAGGGAAAGCAGGAGCAATTTCAGGAATAAACAATGAATTCTGGAAGGAAGCAAGCAAAAACAGCTTTATCCTAGCTAGTATAGTAAAAATATTTAACAAGATCTTCGAGGGAGCAAGATTCCCTAAATCATGGCAAGAAGGTATCATCTGTCCTGTATACAAGAATCGTGGAGAGAGATCTAACCCAAGTAACTATAGAGGGATTACGTTGCTAGATTCTTTAAGCAAGATATACACAGGGATATTGGCAAAAAGATTAATGAATTGGGCAGAGGAGTACTCGATCTTGTCGAGATTACAAGCAGGATTCAGAAAGGGAATGAGGACTAGTGACAATATAATGGTAGTTAAAACAATATTAGATAAATATATCAGAAAGAAAAGAGGCAAGTTGTACATTACCGTAATTGATTTAGAGAAGGCTTTTGATTCGGTGAGTAGAAAAGCTGTTGCCCATAAGTTGTGGCAGATCGGAGTATCAGCTAAAATTATAAGAGCAATTGATAATATATATTCGGAATTTAAATGTTCAGTCAAAGTTAAGAATGGTTTAGTAGTGGGAGAGATAACTTCTAAAGTGGGCCTTAAACAAGGGTGTAAACTGTCCCCCATATTATTTTTACTGTTTATTAACGATATTTTCCACTCGAAAGAATTTGAAAAAGGAGCTTCTCCATGTCTTGAGTGCCAAGATATTCCAGGCCTAATCTTTGCGGACGATATCATTCTACTTGCATTAACACCCAGCAAGAAGCAAAATAGTATTAATGAGGTAGAGAACTACTGCAAAGAGTGGAATTTAAAGGTTAACCCACAGAAAACCAGAGTAATGGTCTGTAAAAGGGGTGTTAAGCATTCTAAGAGTGAACAGTGGTGGATGGGTAGGACAAAGTTAGAAGTATTTAAAAAAATCGAATACTTAGGGACGATTATAAGTAGTAATGGAAACTGGTCTGACCAAATAAAAAGATCCAAAATGAGGGGAATAAGTGCCTTGGCTGGTAGCAAAATATTAGATAAAAAGATGCCTAACGTAGAATACAAAATCCAGGAAAACATATTTAATGCAATAGTTAAAGCTAGAGTACTGTATGGATCAGAAATTTGGGGAGTAGATCAGGGAATTGTAGCTTTAGATGTAATCGTTAGCAAATTGGCCAAAATAATTATGGGACTACCTAACTGTACTGCAAACAGTGGAGTAAGAATGATGTGTGAAGGGGTGAGTATGCGAGCTGAGATTGCTAAGCGAATAGTCAAGTATTGGTTAAGATTAAAGACTGGGGGAGGTGGTGAAATATTAGGCTTAGCCTACCATCATCAAATGAAGCATTTAAACGAAGGCTATTGGGTGGATGGGGTGAAGAAGCTTCTAGAGTACATAGGAATGGGATCATACTGGGTGACTAATATTGAAATGGATGACAGGAGATTGCATAAGAAAGTAGTTCAAAGAGTGAAAGATATAGAAAGACAAACAATTAGGACAGAATGCAATAGTAAGAGAACACTAATAGTATTTTGTAAAATAAGTGAGAATATGACAATAAGGACACAAATGTTAACAAAAAGGGTAATGAGAGGAATAATCTGGTGGCTGATGGGAGTGTATAAAAATAAAGCTTTAAGAGAAAAAATGACGAAAATAAATGTATTTTACGTAATTCAAATATGGAAGTGGCTCATTTGATTAAGGACTGCAAAGAAACAAGAAACATTAGAGAGAAATACATAGAAAGGAAAAAATTGGATAAAATTCTAAATGAAAATGAACTGTACACACTCTCTAGTCTATTAAGCAGAGAATGGAAGAAACCGGGAAAGATAGCCAAATTATTTAATATTATGAGAGGTATTTGGGGGAAAAAAATGTAAAGAAAACAGAGATAATTACATGTAGCTACGTTCAAAGATATATGTAAGCAACTATTAATGAATATGTCTGTGGTAGTAGATTATAACTGAATATGGTACAAGTTACAAGTAAGTGACAGTTCGAAACTGAACAGAACCAGTGACATGTGATAGTGATGGATGCGATGATCAGACGGCCTCTCCCCCGTAGTGGTGGCCATCCTTGGATGGAGGCGGAGGGGGTGATGTCCGTTCATTGTTTTCAATCGGTCGTGTGGAATTAATATATTCGATTTATTCACAGATATGGAACATTATATAGTATAACTCACTAATAAGTAAGGGCGACAATAATTATAAGTTTAGTATTATGTTTCGTTTTTTATATTTGTTCAGTTTTGTTTCTTTGTTCCTTAGGTATTGTATATTTCTAATTAGTAGATTCAATTCATTGATATGTAAGCCGTACTGTATACCTTCTAATGAGATTGTTGGTTGTTTGTCTGCCCGTTTTATTTTATTTTGGTTTTATTTTAGTTTGGTTTTGTTAGTTTGCTTGTTTTTGGCTGCGGACATACAGTAGAGTTGGAAGAGGGGGGGACAGGCCTGACCTATCTCAAGCTAAAGTGTTGATTCGGTACGTCTGCACATGTAAAGTAGAGTAAAGTAGTGAATAGTGTTAGGTTAGAGGAAGTAAGTTGTCAATGAGACAGTGAAAGATGAGCCGAGTTATGGAATCCGTCTCGGCAGTGAAATACAGGTGTGACAGCCTACATGTAGAGCTAGGCAATCCGCACACATGTGGGTTGTTACAGGAAGGAGTGATGAGGAAATAACATTGACAGCTTAAAGGGTCTATGAGGTATCGGTTTCCGAGCCTCATGAGACATGTCTGGTCGTGACATCCCAGGGAAGGGTGGTAGCAGTTCCTCACCAGGGGTGATGTCGCGGCCAGACAGATGTAGGATAGATTTAGTATATATTCATGTAGTAAAGTAGTTGGTTTAATTAGGTGGTGTGTTGTATGTGGAGCTGGCGATCCGCCCATGTGCAAGATGATACAAAGTAGATTTAGAAGTAGTTAAGTAGTATATTCATGTAGTAAAGTAGTTAGTTTAGTAAGGTGGTGTGTTGCATGTGGAGCTGGCGATCCGCCCATGTGCAAGATGCTACAAAGTAGATTTAGAAGTAGTTAAGTAGTAAGTAGTTAGTATCTAGCTATAAATAGTCTGTGAGTGTTTATTTTATTGGAACATTGTAACTGGGCGAAAGCCTGTTATGTTCAGTTCAATAAATTCAATACAATGCTAAGTTCGTGGTTGATGTTAGCTGGTAGGCGTGAGCCCGGGACGGATGAATCATTCATTTTGATTCACCCTCATCGTAAGGGTTGTTAGTTCATACGGGTAGCTGATGTTCTGCTATGATGTTTATTATTATATTATCACAGACCACCAAGATGGCTCCCAGCAGTAGGCTAAGATCTGTTGCCTTAGAAACGCCTCAAAGGAAGAGTGGAATTATATATCTAGTTGGTAGTATCTATGGAGACCAAGAAAATTTATTTATTTATTTATTTATTTAATTATTTATTTATTTATTTATTTATTTATTTATTTATTTATTTATTTATTTATTTATTTATTTATTTATTTATTTAATTTATAAATATTTATTAGTATATGGCTTGTCATGGCGCACCATGAACGGACCGCGTGAGTAAAACGAAGGTTGCCACACGGTATCATCATAAGCGACATGTGTCTCATTTGTATTTAAATGCTGATCGCTTGCGCGGAAGCGCCACTAGAGGGTGTACATGTCCCACCCTCATTTTTAGATGCAAGACACCGAATAAGGCCTTAGTATTAGTGTGAGCTAAGTTGAGGGAATACGCAGCATGCCTCGACAACCCATTCGACAAGCCTTTGGCCAGATTGACGAGTTAAGGAAGGCCGCATCGTCGCACTGAGGGAGGTAGGTTGGACGTTTTGGCGCCTTACTCGCCACTTAAACCGTTCTCGAAACACCGTGCGTCGGTGTTGGACGCAGTGGGAACGTAAGGGAACTCAGACGCGTCCAGATGGCACAGGTCGACCCCGGCGGACCACCAGTTGGGAAGATCATTTAATCGTACAGCAGGCTGTAAGCACTTCACGGACATCGCCACGGACCATCCAAAGGCATGTGACGGCATCTGTGTCCACCAGCACCAGGTGACTATCAGAGCAAGATCTGTCGTCGCGACACCCACCATTACGACCTAAACATCGCCGAAGACGTTCGAACTTCTGCCAGGAACGGCCAGCATGGCAGCCTGCGGATTGGCGACGGGTGCTGTTAAGCGACGTATCACTGTTTTGTCTGGATACAGACGACCGCCGAATTCGAGTCTGAAGACGCCCTGGCCAGCGCAGTGATCTATGCTTCATTATAGAGCGGCACATCACGCCATCGAGAGATGCCATGGTGTGGGGTACCATTATCTACGATTCCCGCTCCCCACTGGTGGTGAAGACGCAGCGATACGCCCAGGAAATTCTGCGATCGTGTGTGCTTCTATTCCTGGTGCGTCTCGACAACTACGCCTGGCTTCACATAGCGTGGGTATTTCCTTGCTTCCTTTCATGGCCAGTAAGTTCTCCAGACCTCGCGCCTAACAAGAATATTTTGGACCAGGCAGGACAGCAATTTCGGCAGATCTGGAGGATCCATGCTATGATTTTCCTCAGGAAAACATCTGACGTCTATATGCCTTTATGCTCGACTGTAGCGCCGCCTGTCTCCGAGCTACAGTTGGTCCAGTAACATTCTAAGTATATCCTGCGTGAGTTTGTTACTCTGCAATAAATGCTTGGTGTGGTACAATATTTTGACCTTTACCTTATACTGCCATGCCCTGTACCTCTATATATAAGTACGAGGCCTACTCACCGAACATTGAAAATAACACTCTATAGTGGTTGGTATTCTTCCTAAGAAAATGACGATTCGCAAGTATGTAGAATATGTGTTGCGATTGTCGAGGTGTCTCAATATTACGAGGAGCGTGTCTGCTTCTGCTTACAAGTAGGCAACTATCAACATTAATCGGACGGAAAAATAGGAGAGGATGAAAATAATTTCTAGGCAAGCGGCCTCTGGAATGAAGAATCAAAAACTATGCAATTCCTGCTTACCATAGGATGCATTATATTTCTAATACACCATAAGGTTTTTAGACCAACCCTATAAAACCTGGACTCACCTCACGGAATCTTCCCA
This sequence comes from Anabrus simplex, assembly GCF_040414725.1. Lineage (NCBI taxonomy): Eukaryota > Metazoa > Arthropoda > Insecta > Orthoptera > Tettigoniidae > Anabrus > Anabrus simplex. The sequence continues at coordinate 24,189,279 of NC_090272.1, read as the reverse complement.
GTTTCCCCCTGTGGGTGGGGGTATCCCTGTCTGTCGTAAGTGGTGACTAAGAGGGTCCGGTGCCAGAAGAAAACATGAGATCGGACAGGAACGAGGAGTCCAGCAGAAGTGGGAGGTATGTGATAAAATGAAACTAAAACCGCTTAGGCCGGAAGAGAACAAGAGTTGACCAAAGGAATTCAGCCAAGAAAGGTGAAAGGGATAAGTGAGGCAGAAGTAAGTACAAGCAACATCACACTCAACTAGAGGCCCCTGGAGGTGCCACTTTCAGCCACACCCTCACGACAGGTAGGGGATACAGCGGATAGATTCCACCCCCGAATCTACAGGTAAAATAATATACAGTAAGTGTCGCAGTCTCTTGTCTATAAACCAAGTCGCAGCAACAACATAGTTCATGACCAAAAGCAGAACTGTGTCACATTTAGTTCTTATCTCGTCACACTCGCTGGAGTATGTTACTGCTGGGTTATCGTGATCGGAGTGCAAGTCTAGGCAACCATTCTCTCTTCTCAGAAAATATTTCTACTCCCGCGAAAAATAAAGGTATCGGCAGAGCCGGGCTGAGTTGAGGCGCTGGCCTTCTGACCCCAACTTGGCAGATTCGATCCTGGCTCAGTCCGGTGGTATATGAAGGTGCTCAAATACGTCAGCCTCGTGTCCGTAGATTTGTTGGCACTAAAAAACCTCCCGCGGGACGACATTTCGGCAGCTCTGCGTCTCTGAAAACTATAAAAGTAGGTAGTGGGACGTAAAGCCTATACCATTATTATTTATTCTTAACGTGTCGACAGAAGAAGAATCCTGACATAGCTAATACAAAAGATGTGAGTATCCTTGCACAAGTAAAAGCAATTTCAGAATAAGGAAAGCCCCCTAAGATCTACTAGACAGCAACTACTGATCTACAAAAAAAGGGGCCGCTTATTGAACAGGACTCCATATGTAGGTAGCTCAAAGCATCGGAAGCGGAAGCATTAATTCATAAACGCGATGCAGAATGATTTGAGTGTTTACTTATATTAGTACTCAAGATACCCGTGCTTCGCTACGGTTTTAAACTGAAAGTTATTATTCAAAGTTTTACATTTTGGAGCGTCCACTGTCAGCTGAGCCTGTAAAATACGCCCTCTGTTCGTACGTCAAGCGGTTTTAGGGGTTTGATTATTTATTTTCCGATCTAACACTCATTTTAACTCCATACGGAAAAATTTGAATGTTTTAAACCCTATCTTATTTAACATCTATGAATTCAATTTGTGAACTTTTGACTTCGTACGTCGGACAGCAATGGAAAAATTAATACTTTATAAGGGGTGAATGTTTTTAAATATTTATTAACATCTTACAGAAGACCACCCGTCTGAAACGGTTTCGGAAGAATGGATATTGAGTTTCTGAGAGTCAACCACCATCTAAACCTCTTAGAGGAAAAATATTTTGAAGTATACGATATTTTACACCGAGGACATAAAAGAAGACCCTTCTCATAGATTTACAACTTTGTACTTCAAACAGTTTTGGAGGGATGAATAATTTCGTTTACGGAGCTAACTTCATTTAACACTTTAGGAGTGGAACGTTTAAAAATATTTCCTATTTCACACCTAGCATTTAAAATATATACCGATATTTGGAATTTTGTCTTCGTACGTTAAACCGTTTCGAAGGAAGGAATGAATAAATTTGTTTTCGGATCTTAACCCCTATTTAACTTTCTGAGGGGTTAAATTTGTTTTTACTTAACACCTAGGATATCATTTAAAATTTTAACTTCGTAATACAAACGGTATTATATAAACGCATATTTCTGTCATCATTCCTCACTCCCCAGTCAAAACCCCTTAGGGGTGTATTGTTTTAAGCCCCTTCTTATTTGTATCCTCATAAAAATAATTTAAGTCCTTTTACACCCCTTAAAGTTGATTCCCCCCCCCCCCCCACAAAATCCATGTTTCCTTATTTTTAAACGAGATACCAAAAAATAATTTTCACGCCCATATCATTCTTCGTTCTAGATATAAGTATTCTCATACAAATAATTCAACACATTTTTCAATTAATTTACCCCCCCTTAAATGGATTTTCCGAAAACAAAAGAATTCGTGTTTGTTTAGGCTATTTCTAAAGGAGATTTTAAATAAAAATGAGCATGTCTGTAACATCTTCTGTTTTTGAGATATGTGTCCTCATCAAAATAATTCAACCCCTTTTAAGTCCTTTTTACAACCCCTCCCCTTAAGTGAATTTTGCAAAAACAATAAATATGAGTTTCTTTGTTTTTAAAGGAGATTACAAAACCAATTTTGCTCGTCTATAATATCTTCAATTTTGGAGATACCAGTATCCTAATAAAATTAATTCAACCCCCCATTTTTCAGTCATTTTACCCCCACCCTCAGTTTTCTCCCGAAAATAAAAAGTGTGTGTTGCTTTATTTTTAAAAGAGATTAAAAATACCAGTTTTCACGTTTCTAATAAGTTTTTTATATATACTGTAGATGTGCTCATTTTAAAAATTCAGCCTCCTTTTCACACTCTTTGCGACGAAATATCGAAAAATCCTCTCTTAGTGGGCACTTATATTGCAGTATAAACGTATCCACAAAATTTTATTTCGTTACGTCCAGTAGTTTTGGCTCGGCGATGATGAATCAGTCAGTCAGTACATGTTATTTTATATAAAGGCTAGCAAGATATCCGTGCTTCGCTACGGTTTTAAACTGAAAGTTATTATTCAAAGTTTTACATTTTTGAGAATCCCCTGTTAGCTGACCCTGCAAAATACGCCCTCAGTTCGTATGTGAAACGGTTTTGGGGGAATAATTGTTTATTTTCTGATCTAACACTCGTTTGAATCGTATACGGAATGATTTGAATGTTTTAAACCCGACCTTATTTAACAACATGGATATAAAAGCGACCAATCTGTGAAATTTTGATTTTGTACGTCAAACAGTAATGGAGGAATGATATTTGTTTAAGGGGTGAATGTTTTTTAAATATGTATAACATCTAGGACATAGAAGACCATCCTTCATTAAAAAAATTAATGCCTGAAACGGTTTTCTGAAGAACTGATATTGTATTCTCGAGAGTCAACCACCATCTGAACCCCGTAGGGAAAAATATTTCGAAGTATACGATATTTTTCACCCAAGACATAAAAGAAGACCTTTCTCGTAAAATTACAACTTCGTACGTCAAACAGTTTTGAAGGGATGAACCTTATTTAACACTTTAGGGGTGGAACGTTAAAAAAATATTTCCTATTTTACACCTAGCATTTAAAATATATACCGCTATTTGGAATTTTGTCTTCGTACGTCAAATCGTTTCGGAGGAATGAAGAAATATATTTGTTTTCGGATCTTAATACCCATTTAAATCTCTGAGCGGTTACATTTGTTTCAAACTTTGTTATTTAACACCTAGGATATCATTTGAAATTTTAACTTCATAATTCAAATAGTTTAATATAAATGCATATTTTTGTCATCATTCTTCACCCCCTAGTCGAAACCCCCTTAGGGGTGTATTGTTTTAACTCCACATCTTATTTGTATCCTCATAAAAAGAATTCTTCACGTCTATAATATGTTCACTTTTTTAGATATACTGTAGATATGCTAATTTTAAACATTTATCCCTTTAACACTTCCCATTTAGTGCATTTTCAGAAAGCAAATTATGCGTGTTCCTTTACTTTTATAGGAGATTCCACATACCAATTTTCACGTATGTAACATCTTCAGTATTTGATATATAAGTACATAAAAATAATTCAACACTTTTTTCACTTCATTTCACCCACCCCGCCCCTTAAGTGGATTTTCCGAAAACAAAAAATACGCGTTTCTTCATTTTTAAAGAAGATTCCAAATACCAATTTTCATATCCGTAACACCTTCAGTTTTGGAGATATAAGTATCCCTATGAAAAGAATTCAACCTCCTGGCTCAGTCCGGTGGTATTTGAAGGTGCTGAAATACGACAGCCCCGTGTCGGTAGATTTACTGGCACGTAAAAGAACTCCTGCGGGACTAAATTCCGGCACCTCGGCGTCTCCGAAGACCTTAAAAAGTAGTTAGTGGGACGTAAAACAAATAACATTATTATTATTAAAGAATTCAACCCCTTTTTCAGTCCTTTTTACAATCACCTTAAATGAATTTTCCGAAAACAAAAAAAAACTGTTTCTTCATTTTAAAATGAGATAATAAATACCAATTTTCATGTCTGTATTATGTTTAGTTTTGGAGATACCAGTATCCTAATAAAAATAATTTAACACCCTTTTTCAGTCATTTTTGTACCCCACCCCCCAAGTGTTTCTTACGAAAACAAAAAATATGTGTTCCATTATTTTTAAAAGAGATTAAAAATACCAATGTTCACGTTTTTTATATATACTGTAGATATGCTTATTTTCAAAATTCACCCCCTTTAATACTTCCCCTTAAGTGGATTTTCAGAAAATGAATTATGCGTACTTTTGCAGGAGATTCCAAATACCAATGTTCACGTCTGTAACATGTTACGTTTTTGAGACATATTGTAGATGTACTCATTTTAAAAATTTATCCCCCTTTGTCACTCCTGTTTACCCCCTCTTAAGTAGATTTTCCAAACAAAAACAAAATACATGTTTCTTTGTTTTTAAAGAAGATTCCAAATACCAACTTTCATGACTGTAACATCTTCAGCTTTTGAGATATAAGTCTCCTCATAAAAGATATTCAACGCCTTTTCCAACCCCACCGCCTCTAAGAGGATTTTCCAAAAACAAAAAATGTGCGTTTCCTTACTTTTAAAGGAGATTACAAATACTAATTTTCACATCTTCAAACTGTTCAGTTTTTGAGATATAGATACACTCATTTTAAATATTCACCCCCGCTTTTCGCCCCCTTTGCGACGGAATATCCGAAAGTCCTCCCTTAGTGAGCACGTACATTGTAATATAAATGTATCCTCAAATTGTCATTTCTTTATGTCCAGCAGGTTTGGCTTGGCAATGATGAATCAGTCAGTCAGGAAATGGTATTTTATATATAGATAGATTAGTGTAATTTTGCCACTTTAACATTGGCTTTATGGAGATATTTTGGTATTTTCAACATATTTGTGTGCAATGTGTGTTTCTCAGTGATTCACTCTTCCCCAGTTTTCTTTAGAGAGGTTCCGTGAATTATATTTATAATTGTGAATCCCTTTCTTCTGTTTAATTATCATTAAATAATAACGTACATCTAAAATTGCACGTTAACATTTGTATAGGAGTTGATGGACGAGCTTTAGTCTAAACAGTTTTGACATTATCCCAGTAGTCAGCATTTGAATCTTCAAAGCGAACAATAAGGCAAAGATATATCATTCCACAAGTATTCCTTCACCAAGTTTAAATATTATTAAAGTCGTGATGAACTCAGTTTAATTATATAATTTTAACAAACATGTTTATAGGTACAATATTCTTTGCTGGATCATGTTCAGGGGATCACCGAGTGTAAAATATACACTTCTGATATTCTGTTTTATGTTCCATGAAATGCTATAGATTTGAGCAATTGTCAGGTTGTTAGAATTTTGTCCAGGAGTTCTTGAACGTGTCGGAGGCCAATGGCACGGAGTTTTCACATTTAAACATTTTCAAATGCCCCTGACCTCGGCCAGGATCGAACGCGATACCGGTATGTAAAAAACAGAAGTGCAACGATTAAAAACACGCCAATGAAGATATTGGTGGTGATGATTATTGTTTTAAGAGGAAGTACAACTAAGGAATCATCCTCTATTAACATTAATCGGAGAGAAAAAATGGAAGACACTTAGAAAAATGAAGGTACCGGCCAAAGAAAGACAAGGGCCACGATGGGCGTGAAAATCAAAGACTCCGTAGGCCTCGTTACCTAATACCGTCGGGGTCGGAAAAGAACAAGAGTTGAGCGAGGGAGGTCGGATAGAACTTGGCAGGACTGAGCTCAGTGAAGAGCCTTTGTGGCCCCTTTTAGTCACCTCTTACGGCAGGCGGGAGATACCGTGGGTGTTATTCTACCGCCCCCACCCACAGGAGGAACGCCAATGAAGTCGGCATTGAATATTCACGAATAGTCTATATATATATATATATATATAAGTGAAACTATGGATGTTTGTTTGCTTGTTTGTTCGTCTGTTTGTTTGTTTGTTTGTTTGTTTGTTTGTGTGTCTCGAATGGACTCAAAAACTACTGGACCGATTTCGCTGAGAATTTCACAATTTGTTTTTATTACTCCTGAGAGGTTTATGAAGTGGTTTGAACGAAATCCGATTGGTCGTTTTATGATGAGTATTTTCAATTAATTTAATTACACAGCCACACCAAGTTTGGATCAACCTTGATGGACAGATTGTCGCTAGGCGACAGCGACTCACTCTGTATCATGATAGTCCGGTGAGTAATGCTGTAGACACGCCGCCATGTTTTATGTAGCACCTTTCTTGCTAGGAGGTTCATGAAACTAGGCAACTCATTGCTTGTTATTTGGAAATGAACAGTGACACTCTGGATATTTTTTAATTCAAAGTTCAGCCCCAATCAGCATGGAGCGAAGGGTGGGGGTGAGAAGGGGGTTTAAGAGGAAAATGTCCAAAATGACCGAGATTATGGAGCTATGTGTGTATGTTTCAGCATAGCTCTCAACCAAACTTGGTACAAAAATGTCTTACTAACTGAAAAAAAAAAAAATAGTGAGGGGATAAGATACCCCTAGAACCCTTAGTTGAAGGAGTGAAATATAAAAATAAGCAAAAACGACCAATATTAGTGTCGAATCCATAGTTTTCGGGATCGCCGAGATGAAGTGACACTTTCGGATGTAATTTAAGTCTCCATTGGAATGAGGTGAAAAGGGGTGAAAAAGAAAATGTCCAAAATATCCTAGATTACGGGTGTATGTGTGTATGTTTCAGCATAGCTCTCAACGAAAATTGGTACACATATGACTTACTATCTGAAAAAATTACTGTCGGGGTAAGGGGAAGGGATGAATGTAAAAATAATCGAGAACAACCCATATTCGTGTTGAATCCGTAGTTTTCGGGGTCACTGAAATGAACTGTGACATTCTCGGTTGCGTTTAAGTCAAGGTTCAGCCCCAGTTGAAATGGAGGTTAAGAAGGAGTGAAAAATAATGTCCAAATTGAGCGACATTATGGTTGTTGTTGCAGTATACCTCTTAACTAAACTTGGCACACATAGCATGTAGTATGCGGAAAAGGAGAACTGTGCGAGTACACCCCTAGCACCCCCAAGGGTGGGGTTGAAGTGCAAAAATAATCGAAAAGGACCTATATTCGTGTCGAATCCATAGTTTTCAAGGTCGCGAGGTTATTGGTGACAGTTTCAATGACAGTTGGAATCGTGTACATCATACCTGTACATGACGCGTAAATAGGTTCTGGTATCACTTAATTTTCTTATTTGTTTGAAAGGATTACGTTCTTCCCAGACAATCAGTGGACTGTCACAAAGACAACGTGAAACAAAATAATCTAAAATAGAACTTAAAATTAGACGCACAGCAATAACCATATCGCTAAAATATAGTTCGTAAAACATCAACGTCACAAGAGAATTTCACTTCACTCATAATTAACAGGTAATACAAATCCTGAAGTAAGCATTCCAAAAGTACCCGGGTAGCGCCGGGTGCTACATCTAGTGATTATATACAAACAGGGGAAAGTATTATAGTATTATAGTTTTAACACCTGTCCGTAACTTTCTACTCTTTCTGAGACGCCAACTGGTGGTGGTGATTATTGTTTTCAGAGGGAGTACAACTGGGCAACCATATCCTATATAACACTATCAGAGGGAAACAAGGAAGAGGTTCGATCCATCGGACGATAAGGGTATCAGTAAAAAAAAACTTAAAGGGTCACAAGGGCGTGAAATGAAAGACACACTAGGGTTCGAAAGGCGAAGAAAACAACAGTTGACCAAGGAAGGTCAGATAACAATGATTAATGGATGGAATTAAGTGGAAGCTACACTAGAGGAAGCAAGTTGCTTTTCATCGCCTGTAACGACAGACTGTAACTGCTCAAGACTGCCGTGCAGCTGTTCCTTGGCGTATTACAGGAATGTACGCGACTGCAAAAAGATCTCGACAAAGTCGTGTGATGGACTGGAGACAACGGGGTGAAAAGTAAGTTTCATCAAGAGAAACAGTCCTCTCTGTTTTAATTACTGTGTGAGGCCCACCTCATGGGGATCTAGGTGTTGATATAAGGCAAGATCTTCATTGAGGTAATAATATAAATGGGATTGCAAATAAAGGCTATAGATCTCTTCATATGGTTATGAGGGTATTTATGGGTTGTAGTAAGAATGTAAAAAGGAGGGCGTATAAGTTACCGGTAAGACTCCAATTAGAGTGTTCTCCAGTGTGTGGGATTACCTGATTTGTTCCGGCTGATTTCCGACAAAAGAGAAGTGTTACAAAAATGTTGCATACTTTGAACTGGAAAGACTTGGAAGTAAGGAGATGAGCTGCTGGACCAAATCGAATGGGTCAGTGGAGAGATTACTCAGTCACTGCTGATCTGCATTTAGGGCACTCGCCCAGGTATCAGATTCCCTATCTGTTGTTTTCCTAGACTTTTCTTAAATGATCGCAAAGAAATTGGAGAATTATTTAACTTTTCCCTTGGTAAGTTATTCCAATCCCTAAGTCCCCTTCCTATAAACGAGTATTTGCCCCTATTTGTCCTCTTGAATTCCAACTTTATCTTCATATTGTGATCTTTCCTACTTTTAAAGACACCACTCAAACTTATTCGTCTACTGATGTCCTCCCAAGCCATCTCTCCACTGACAGCTCAGAACATACCACTTAATCGAGCAGCTCGTCTCTTTTGTCCCAAATCTTCCCAGCCCAAACTTTGCAACATTTTTGCAACGCTACTCTTTTGTCGAAAATCACCCAGAACAAATCGAGCTGCTTTTCTTAGGATATTTTACAGTTCTTGAATCAAGTAATCCTGGTGAGGGTCCCATACACTGGAACCATACTCTAGTTGGGGTCTTACCAGAGACTTATATGCCATCTCCTTTACATCCTTACTACAACCCCTAAATACCCTCATAACCATGTGCAGAGATCTGTACCCTTTATTAACAATCATATTTATGTGATTACTCCAATGAAGGTCTTTTCTTATATTAATACCTAGGTACTTACAACGATCCCCAAAAGGAACTTTCACCCCATCAACACAGTAATTAAAACTGAGAGGACTTTTCCTATTTGTGAAACTCACGACCTGACTTTTAACCCCGTTTATCATCATACCATTGCCCAGTGTCCATATCACAACACTATCGAGGTCACCCTGCAGCCGTTCACAATCTTGTAACTTATTTATTACTCTGTACAAAATAACATCATCTGCAAACAGCCTTATCTCTGATTCCACTTCTTTACACATATCATTGATATATATAAGAAAACATAAAGGTCCAATAATACTGCCTTGGGGAATACCCCTCTTAATTTCTAGTCCAATTGCACTCATTTTTGCCAGTAGTCTTCCATGATCTACCCTATCAAATGCCTTAGATAGGTCAATCGCAATACAGTCCATTTGACCTCCTGAATCCAGGATGTCTACTATATCTTGCTGCAATCCTACAAGCTGAGATTCAGTGGAATAACCTTTCCTAAACCCAAACTGCCTTCTGTCAAACCAGTTATTAATTTCGCAAACATGTCTAATATAATCAGAAAGAATGCTTTTCCGAAGCTTACATACAATGCATGTCAAACTGACTGGCCTGTACTTTTCAGCTTAATGCATATCACCCTTTCCTTTATACACAGGGGTTACTATAGCAACTCACCATTCATTTGGTATAGCTCTTTCAACCAAACAATAATCAAATAAGTATTTCAGATATGGTACTATATCCCAACCCATTGCCTTTAGTATACCCCCAGAAATCTTATCAATTCCAGCTGCTTTTCTAGTTTTCAACTTTTGTATCTTACTATAAATGTCATTGTTATCATAGGTAAATTTTAATGCTTCTTTAGTATTACTCACGTCCCCTATCTGGATATTATCCTTGTAACCAACAATCTTTACATACTGCTGGCTGAATACTTCTGCCTTTTGAAGATCCTCGCATACACACTCCCCTAGTTCATTAATGATTCCTGGAATGTCCTTCTTTGAACCTGTTTCTGCCTTAAAGTACCTAAACATACCCTTCCACTTTTCACTAAAATTTGTATGACCACCAATTATGCTTGCCATCATGTTATCCTTAGCTGACTTCTTTGCTAGATTCGATTTCCTAGTAAGTTCCTTCAATTTCTCCTTACTTCCATAACCAACTCTATTACTTTCCAGTCTGCACCTCCTTCTTAGTCTCTTTACTTCTCTGTTATAATATAGTGGATCCTTACCATTCCTTACCACCTTTAAAGGAACAAATCTATTTTCAAATTCCTCAACAATTGCTTTAAACCCATCCCAGAATCTGTTTACATTTTTATTTACGATTTTCCAGCGATCATAGTTACTTTTTTAAACTCTCTCATGCCTGTTTTATCAGCCATATGGTACTGCCTAATAGTCCTACTTTTAATACCTTCCTTTCTTTCACATTTATTTTTAACTACGACAAAAACAGCTTCGTGATCACTAATACCATCTATTACTTCGGTTTCTCTATAGAGCTCATCTGGTTTTATCAGCACCACATCCAAAATATTCTTTCCTCTAGTTGGTTCAATCACTTTCTGAATCAGCTGCCCTTCCCATATTAACTTATTTGCCATTTGTTGGTCATGTTTCCTGTCGTTTGCATTACCTTCCCAATTGACATTTGGTAAATTGAGATCACCTGCTACTATCACATTCCTTTCCATATCATTTCCAACATAGCTGATTATCTTATCAAATAATTCTGAATCAGCGTCAGCGCTACCCTTTCCCGGTCTGTACACTCCAAACACATCAAGTTGCCTATTATCCTTAGAGAAGAGCCTTACACCCAGAATTTCATGTTTTTCCTCCTTAACTTTTTTGTAGCTTACAAATTCTTCTTTCACCAGAATGAATACTCCCCCTCCTACCATTCCTATCCTATCTCTACGATACACACTCCAGTTCCGTGAGAATATTTCTGCATCCATTATATTTGTACCGGGCGGTACACCTCCACGCCGCTAGTTTAAAAATGTGCGCCACTTGAAACTCCTCTGCTGGAGGAAGTCTGAACTTTATCTACGGTATTAATTTTCTACTTTATCAGAAGATGTCACTACCTGGAAATTTTGGAGTTTTTGAACTGTGTCATTTTCGACGTATTTTTGTTTTGCTTGTAGTAAGAAGTGTGAACTTTCTCTTCTAGAGGACACTACTGAAAAACTACAATGGTGCACCCTAGTGCGACGTGAAAGAACTATTTTTTTGGAGAAATTTTTATTTCAAAAGTTTGTTTCTTGTTAAATTTCTTTCTGTTATTGTTTAAGTTGGCTGTATACCCCTCTCTTTCCCCTTGTTTTGTATTTAGCCAATCCCGAATTTCTTTTATTAATTTCTGACCAATCGGATGTATCTTCCCCCAACTTGAATATGTTGTTGTATCCTACCCAATAAAGAGTTTGTGGGAGGGTGTTCTCATTCCCCTAACGCCTCGAACTTTCCGCGAGAGTATATAAACTGCTGATTTTAGGGTCTCCGGGCCACTTCTGTTCCATCTTTTCGTGTGTAAAGTACATAGCAGGGGGCGGGAAGCGCCTCTTTCTTCGGCGGCAGTCAACAACCAGGTAATGGCCGATTAATTACTTCTTTTCTTGCTTGCTCAGCAGTTTAACTCTCGGGGCGGGTCCGAAGTTTTTCCATTATGTAACCTTCCTTAAATGTAAAGGAACTTGTATCTATTCTATCTTTTAAACTACATATTGGGATAGAGAGTGCTTAACCCTCTCGAGCTCCCACTCATATTGTTTTGAGGTGAACTTGTTTTCTCAACCTATTCTTCCTTAACATTATGTAAATTCGTCAATTTCTAAAGTCACCTTTTTAGTATGGGATTAGCCCTTGCATCAGTGGCCTAGAGCCAAATTAGGTTTTGAAACAAATACATTAGGAGTGCAAATCGCCTCCTCTCAAATTGTTGATTTAGAGGTCATGTAATTAACCTTCTTGTCATTTAACAGACCTCAGTAGGTTGGGTATTTTACCCCTGTGTATATGTCCTGAGAGGACAGCTTGAAAGTAGAATTAGGTGTGGCCTTTGACAGGCCTGAATTTTGAGAGCAAGTTGCTCTTTTCCCGAAAATTATGTTTTCTGCGCGCCTCAAGGAGGCCTTACTGTGTATTTTGGAGCAAGTGCTCCTAGGTATGAATGGGGTTCTCCAATCTCTGTTGACACTTGTGTTTGGGGTAAAACTGAGCTGATTGCTCAAGGATTGTGATCGCGGGGCTCGAAGCCCAAATCCTGTAAATACTGTAATTGTACTTTTGTTGCCTTGCTACTCTGTACTTGCCATATTTGTTATTTCTTGATTTTGAAAAGAAAATATAACCTTGTTAAATTTTAAATTCACTTTAATTTCGTAGCCTGAGACCTATTCACCACCCCGCACCTTCTTTCACCTCTAACTACCACGGAAAACTCCGTAACAATATTATTTCTCAGCCATGATTCAACTCCTATTACAATATCTGGTAAGTATATATCTCTTAAATTACTTAATTCAATTCCTTTGTTTACAATGCTTCTACAGTTAAGCACTAACATTTTTATGTCATCCCTAGTTGATTTCCAGTTCCCTGTCCGCTTAACACCGCTCCCTAGGCCACCCCGTTTCCCTGAATGTACCTGCCAATAACCCTTCTAAACAAGTTTCCTAACTTATATGTACCACTGCGGTTTAAGTGAAGGCCATCTGGGCGCAGATCCCTGTCTCCTACCCACCCATTAGAATCTAGAAATCTCACTCCCAGTTTCCCGCAAACCCACTCCATAGTCTCATTTAAATCCCCTATCACCTTCCAGTCAGTATCCCTCCTACACAGTATTCCACTGATAACAATCTCCGCTTCCTTAAACTTCATCTGTGCTGCATTTACCAGATCCCACACATCCCAACTATGTTGGCACTTACACCTGCTTGCCTTACGTTGTTAGTACCAACGTGAAACACTACCACCTTCTCCTTTCCCTCCTTTCCCCCTTCCTTCTCTTCTACTTTCCTCAGCATCTGCCTCAACCTAATTCCTGGACAACACTCTACCCTGGTTCCCTTTCCTCCACACACTTTCCACACATGTCTAACGATGGAATTCCCCATGACCAGAGCCTCAACCCTAACCACCTCATTTGATCCCCTCCCCTCCTGGTCAGCCCCATCTTCTCTCACTGCTGCAGAAGCTACTTCCTCCTCCCTTTTCTCCCTCCCATGACCCTATTCCACCTGTCTTTTCCTTTCCGCTACACTACCTCGGAATGACATTAGTACACGAATAAGCTTCAGTGGATTTTTTTAGAGTAGTCGACTTCATAAAATGAAGATAAAATTGCAATTCAAGAGTGCAAATTGGAACAAATATTCGCTTATAGGAAGAGGAATTAGGGATTGGAATAATTTACCAAGGGAGATGTTTCATAAATTTCCAACTTCTTTGAAATCGTATAAGAACAGACCAGGTGAAGAACCCGCCACTTGGTCGACAGCCCTAAGTGCAGATCATTGGCGACGATTTTCTATATCCCTTATGTACAGATTGACGACGCCTCGAACATATTTCTCTATTCGCTTCGTTGTATTACAAGTATCTCCTCTCATAATCGTCACGTTTCTACAATTTTCACGGTGCATCCATTCAGAAACCGCATGTGTAGGCGAGAATTACAGCGATATCTTCGGGGCAAGTCATTCATTAATATCTCAAGGTTTTGATGAACAAAAGGAAGGCGACATTATTATTATTATTATTATTATTATTATTATTATTATTATTATTATTATTATTATTATTATTATTATTATTATTATTCTACGAACAACATCGCCCTTGTTCTTCATATCAGCAGACTTCGTACTTTCACACAATACCAAGGAGAAAGTTCTCCCTGAACTGTTGTTTCGAGCCATTTATCAGTTCGCACCTTAAAGTGAGGTGATCCTCAGTGAGGTCACCGAACAAATGTTTTTCTCACGTTAACTGTTAAGCGAGTAGCCGTGGAGATGGAATCTGCCTGGTTATCCTTGGGTGTTGAGATAATAATCCACGATGCGATGCACTGCGCCAAGAGCGTTACAGTTCTCTTACTTCCCGTGATTTCAGGTACTAGTGGTGGAAGTGATGATGGTTTCAGGAGGAGGTATATGGGTATATTAGGGAACTATCCCGTCCGGCTCCATTGCTAAATGGTTAGCGTGCTGGCCTTTAGACCAGAGAGCCCCGCGTTGGATTCTTGGCTGGGTCGGGAAGTTTAACCTTCATTTGTTAACTCTAATGGCACTTGGTAGGCTAAGGCACTTCCACTGGCAAAGGGCTGGTTCGTGCAGGCCTACAGGCTGAGCAGGCCGCCTTCATCATTAGAATCCATCATGGGTAGGGCCCCGTCCTTGTAGACGCACAGGTTCATAGTATTCACGTCCCATATTTGTTTACTGTGCACCCTTCTGACTATATTTCATCTAATCCTAACGGATAGTTTCAGCAATACTTACCCGCAGGCCGCCAGACCACTGTTGAGCGGCAAGTCAAATCACAAACGATTTATTTCAGACTTGGTCTTTTGAACTACACGCAACCTGTCGTCTTTTTCATTTTATGGTGGATCGCGAAGACGAGCTTAGAATTAGGAAGCTCTTAAAGAATGTAGAGGAAGAAGAACGCATCAGAAACAAAGTTCTACGGGAAACAGGGCCTAGTCCTTGCGCCTCTCAAACACAGTGCAGCATAAGTCAGTCGTATTATCTCCCAGGAGCGCACTGTTTCATCTTATGTCAAATTAATGTGTGCAGGGGTAGGCGAACTGAAGTGCCCACGGTGTGTGACGTACTTTTTGTGTTATTGTTATTACAAATATTCCGATATTATTATTATTATTATTATTATTATTATTATTATTATTATTATTAGAAATACTATAGTTAATAAGTTTATAGTATATCAGTATCCACTTCACTTCATTTTGCAACGTGTGAATAGTTTTTAATAAACGAAAAATAAAATAATTCTATGTAAACAGTAAAATTTAATCCCAGAACAAATACTAGAAAACTAGTAAAAAACAAGACAGTAACGCGTCATTTCAAACAACCCGGTGCAAGACAACCTCCCGGGTTAACTCTCTCTCGAGTGGGTGGGTGTCTGTGCCAGCTGTATCGACTTATGGAGTGATTTTCCAACCAAAGTTTTCAACTGGTTGACCCATCTGCCGTGGGCCGCTTTCCACCTACTATCCCCTACATCACCATGTTTTGCATGACACCGTGCCCCCGTGCGATGTGGCCAAAGAATCTCTTCTTCTGATGAGCTTACCCTGCTCTTCAAGCTTTCTCAAAACATGGTATTCGGAGGACTCGGAGATAGACCCGCATTTCAAAGGTTTTGGCTTTGTTCCTATCTGCTTCCCTAACGGTCCATGTTTTCGCAGTATTGACCTGACGGAGTTACGCCCTGTCCTTTTATATTTTAACCATCTTGCCAGTCGCGGTTGTAACCATTGCTAGCCTTCTGCTCGGTGGCGGCGATAAGGACCCCGCAGACCCCGCGGCTTGTGAGGATCCCCTGACTGTTTCTTAATTCAGTAGCTGAAGAGTGATTTTACATATTGATAAAGCTACAGCACACAACACAGTATTATTTGTATTGCAGAGGGTTATTCCAAACTTGGACAGTCGTAGTGCAGAGTTTCTTTCCTCAATAGGAGTACAGTAGTTATTTTTGAAAGCATGTGGGTTTCCGAACCTGTTCCAATAATAACCATCCCTTTCTGCCACTCACAACAATCAGCAAGGCTTTTGAAGTAATTAGCCAGTTCTGCGAACCCAGTAGTCAGCGATGATGCGATAACAAAGACATCCTCCTTGTCTGAACTCTAAATAATGAAGTTGCGAGCCTTTTATAACTCTCGGCAGTCAGTGTAGCTCAATAAGCCAACGATGGACCGTTAAGTTGTAAATAGTAGTAAATCATTTGGTCCTCGGAACGAGATTATTTCTTAATATTGTGGCGGTCAGCGTGTTTTGGTTACTATAACTGGAATATGCATTTCTTGTGTGTGTGTGTGTGTGTGTGTGTGTGTGTGTGTGTGTGTGCGCGTGTGTGTGTGTGTGTGTGTGTGTGTGTGTGTGTGTGTGTTCGTACCATATACGCGTATTACTTTAATTCCTTCGAATTTTAAAACTAAACTGTGTATTATTATTATTATTATTATTATTATTATTATTATTATTATTATTATTATTATTATTATTATTATTATTATCGTTGCTGTTCGTTGTAGTAATATACAACACAGTCCTACGAAACAAACTTGTAACTTTCCTTATCAGGAAACAAGGGGGCCATTTTCAATTATTGCCGGAGGGGCCCCGAGCTTCTTAGCGCCGCTACTGCTACCAAGGAGCATGGCGAATGATTGAAGGGACTTCCTTTTGACCGGATAGCAGTGCAGTGTGCGCAGCGCACAAGAAAAGAATGATAGCGGCGTCTTACTGCTTGCGTGAGACACACACTGATGCTTCATATCGATGTAAACATTATTTACGATGTAGGATTTGAACTATCAATACTACGATCCGTTAATTGGCAGGCTGATGTTGAATACATGAGCTACGTCACAGCTGTGAGTGAGACTTGTATTAAGAATGCCTTCAGAGTACGTTACTCGTCCAATTTGCTGTTTTGTACGCTCTCCGCGTCACTGTATCATAGTTATAAGCGTTAATTTCGCGTTTCGCTATACCCGGTCCCTTGGTACGACACATGGTAGACGATAAATGATTGAAAAGAATGTCACATTTCTCTATAGTCAGTTCGCAGGACAATAATAATATTCAAAATCGTTTACAGGATGTGCACCATACGGGGTGCTAACAGAGAAATATCGACCTTACGACACACGTGTTTTGGGCTGCAGAGCAAAATATTGGTAGGGGCTGCTGATTAATCCAGTATATTTCTGAATGAGCACATTTTCGTCTTTCTCAGATGATGTCTTGATCATCCTGTTCAGCCCTCTGTCCTCGTGTCCTTTCACCGACCAGTGCCAATGAGTTGCCTCGCCGTCCAGTGGTTGAGTTGTTTATAGATTTCTTTGCAGCATTCTCCATCCATTTCTTTGCTTTCGACTATGACTTATTGGTATCTGCAATCACTTGTCTTGCATCTTACTGAAGGTTGTGTTGAAGCTCCTTGGATTACCATGCATGTTCTGATGGGCCACTCAGTCTTCCTGATTGAGGGAAGCTTGATCGCACAGACTGTTATCAGAAGCTTGTGGTCTGAGTCGCAACTTGTTCCTGGCTTCACTTCGGCTGATGTTTTCCATCGTCTTCTCACAAGTACGTAGTCGATCTGGTTCTTGAAAGTTTTGTCTGAGTTAACTCATGTCGACAATCAGCGTGTTGTGCGAACTGAAGCAGTCATTCCAAGCTCTCGTTCCTTTCTTCTGTTCCAAATTTTTCACAGCGTCCCTTAGGTGGTCGTCCTCTCCTGTACAAGTGACTTCAGCATAGGAATCGTCCGCAATGTACACGGTTTCTTTACGGGGGAGTTTTTCTATGTCCTCTCCGATCTTTCCATACAGCCCTTCAACCTCTTCATCTGTTGCATGTGATATGTGCATGTACAACTATTACATAGACATTTTGTCGTTTAGCTCCAAACTTTTCATCATTCTGTCACTGATGGGTTCAGAAGCGAGGAAAATGATGGAGGAGTCCATAAAATTCGAAGAATAAAGGTATCGGCAGAAAGGGAACGGCCATGAAAGGCGTGGAAATTAGACACTCCGTGCCTCGCAAGCCTAAAAGGATTTAGGTAGGAAGAGAACAAGAATTGGCCAAAGGAGGTGAGATAGAAAAGATAAAGGTCTGGTATAAGTACGTGGCTGATTGGTTAATTTCTCTGGCACGGGGGCTGGGTGTATGTGTTGTCTTCATCAACACCATCATCATCATCATCATCATCATCATCACGACGCGCAGGTCGCCTACGGGAGTCAAATAGAAAACCTGCACCTGGAGAGCAGAACATGTCCTTGGACACTCCAGGCACTAAAAGCCATACGCCATTTCATAGCAACAAGTCTTCTCGCACTTCATCATCAGATACTTTCACACCGAGCTTGATAGCTGCAGTCGCTTAAGTGCGGCCAGTATCCAGTATTCGGGAGATCGTGGGTTCGAACCCCACTGTCGGCAGCCCTGAAGATGGTTTTCCGTGGTTTCCCATTTTCACACCAGGCAAATGCTGGGGCTGTACCTTAATTAAGGCCACGGCCACTTCCTTCCCACTCCTAGCCCCTTCCTGCCCCATCGTCGCCATAAGACCTATCTGTGTCGGTGCGACGTAAAGCAAATAACAAAAAAAAAACTTTCACATACAACGAAAGTGCGTTGCACATGTCAGAATGTCACTATTCACCACATTAAATAAAATATTACAACAGAAATCTTCCTTTCGAGGAATTAAACAATTATAATCGACGTTTTCACAGAATAATATAATAAAGTAGGCCGACTGAATCATCAAATAACTTCAAATACAGTGGGGGACATAAGTATTCATACAGCCTGATACTGACATGAAATTACTACTTGTCTCATTTACACAGTTCAGATCATTAAAATATAAAAGGGAGATACTTCATTACTGAACATCGTAAACGACACGACGTAAAGGAAAAAGGTTTTAAATAATATCGAAGTACGTCATTTGTCTGGATTAACCCAGTGACATAAGTATTCATACACGTGGTTTCTCCTTCAACTGCACAGGCAGTAGGTACGTGCCCAGCAGTTGTTGGCTAGACTACCGAGTACAAACTGATATTGTTATCCCAATGGTGCGCAAGACCAAGGAAACTGCGGTTGCTGGTACAGCTCCATAATCTAAATAAATCATATTCTGAAATCACAAATGTAGCAAGTAGAAGCCGTGCTACAGTCCAAAGTGCCATACAGTGATTTAAAACAAACAGAACCGTTGTAAACAGCAACAGATCAGGCCGACCATACAAACTGACGACTCGAGAAAGAAGGATGATAATGAAAACCGTCATGAAGATCCGAAGATAAGGGCGACGGAAATAAAAGGCTATGTAGAATAATATTATGGTAAACAAGTCACAAGTAGAACTATCAGAAGAATCCTTCATCGCGCGGAGTATAAAGCTAGGATCCTTAGGAAGAACCCTTACATTAGTAAAAAAATCAAATAGCCAGATTTCAGTTTGCCAATGAGTATGCAGGAAAAGGTCATTTATTTCGGGACCGAGTTTTATTTAGTGTCGAAAGTATATTTAATATATTTTTCAACGATGGACGAGTGTTGATCTGGAGATACCCTAATACTGAGATGGACATCAAAAATATCCAGCCGGGCTGAGTGGCTCAGACGGTTAAGGCGCTGGCCTTCTAACCCCAACGTGGCAGGTTCGATCCTGGCTCAGTCCGGTGGTATTTGAAGGTGCTCAGATACGACAGCCCCGTGTCGGTAGATTTACTGGCACGTAAAAGAACTCCTGCGGGACTAAATTCCGGCACCTCGGCGTCTCCGAAGACCTTAAAAAGCAGTTAGTGGGACGTAAAGCAAATAACATTATTATTATTATTATTATTATTATTATTAAAAATATCCAAATATCCAGGCTGCTGTGAAGCATGGAGAAGGTGGAGTAATGGTATGGGGCAGCTTCAGAACTTGTTTTCATTGATGGAATTATGGACCGATTTGGTTACCTGAATGTACTGAAGGAGAATTTGTATCAGAGTGTCAACAAACTTGGCATTAGGGACAATTTCTATTTCCAGCAAGATAATGACCGCAAACATACTGCAGAAATTGTCCGTCTCTGGCTGTTCTATCATACACCGCACACCTTGCAAACATCAGCTCAGGCCCCAGACCCAATCCAATCGAGCATTTACAATAAACAAAGAAAATAATAAGATCCACCTTTTCAATACTATATATTATGTGAAAATTTCTACATTTCTGTTAAAACAGAAATATAGAAATAAGGTGGATCTTATTATTTTCTTTGTTTATTGTGAATCTTGATTCAATGCGGAACTGAAGTATTGAACCCGAGTGACTTAGGCCCATAATCAATCATGATTTGATCGGTAAAATAATATGAGACATTTATTGAAATACAGAGGAGTGTATTTGAAAATATTTCGTTTAGGTAATGTCGAAATCAGAGCGAAGGAAGGACGACAGACTGGAGCCTGACGGATTAGCTCAACCCGACAACTTTTAGCTACTTCACAGCAGGGAATATCATTAGTTGGCGTACAAGGAAATACAGAGTCCACAAATAAGTCTTGGTCAGGAAGAAGAAGGGGGAGAATCATACAAAGAAAACTCACCACATGAGTAAGACCTTGGGATATTTTTGGTAGGACGGAAATTCCATGACCTCATGGAAAATTACAGCGGCTGAGTGTACGTTCGCTAGCCTAAGTTCGAGCAGGTGGAGATTTAAATCACGTGACCGCTTGCCGGCCAATAATAAAAATTTGATGGGAGACTCAGTGATACCATCTTAAGGAATGATGGATGAGATATTTTCGTAACTACAAAAGTATTCAGTAATAAATTAATATGAGTACGCGGATGAATGTAATGAATTTATTAGGGGTCACGCATGGAAAAATAATCAATACTTAATGGCAAATTAAATAAATTGAAGGCTGGATTTCTTGGAAACCAGACAACTTGAATCTCATTGGCTGAACGAAGACCACGTTGTCAGGGACGCTTACGAAGGCGCGAAATGTGAGGAGCGAAATCCATCCATATCTCCTAAATCTGTGATCACCTGGAGTTCATATTTTATCCAGCAGATATGCTAGCGGAGTGGATTAATTTGATGTAAATTTTAACTTCCAATTCGGAGTGCAAGTACCGATATTAAAAATCCACCCCCTCCCTAAGGGGCATGACGTCAACAAATCCGCGGGAAAAAGGCTTCATCCATATATACGGAGCTGAATTGACGGTCGCCAGCCACTTGTCTTGAATCGTTGGAGCTGAATTGACGGTCGCCAGCACACGTGAATTGAATATCGGGAGCTGAACTGTTGGTCGCCGGTAACTTAGAATTCTACGGACGTACAGTCATTTAATGGCGCGAGCATCCGCCAGTGTTTGTAAAGTGTGATCGCGCTCAAGCAACATGTTAAATCTGGAAATAGTTAACGTAGGATAGTGTTTGTTATTTATGAATAATCAGTGACGTAAAGTAATTACCCTGCAAGAGAGTAGTATAAAATATATCACCATAAGTACGTACATAATAGACTGTGTGACGAACAGTACTTTAAGGAAGTAGTAGCCTGTACTTAGCTATACCGAACCGATGTCATGAACACGTCAAGAATGCCGTATAAATCGGGCGTATCGCGACGGGCGAAATAGTTGACACCTCGTCGTACGTGTCCAGGTCCATTGTGCGGTAGGTGGACGAAGATTAAATAGTGTAAATATATTAAATTCTTGGGTCTAGGATAGAAATTTGTTGTATCCAAATTAAAGTATACAGTGTTAACGTAGTAAATGGTGAAGGTTTTTGGTAATCAAGATATGAGTGTAAAATAATAATGTGCCAGGAAATCTTTTGTGAAACTACGCCATCAAGGATGGAGGAGTAAAACGCAGAGAGGGGCTGGATGGAGCCTCTCGTCTGCAAAGCTGCAATGGAATACCGATAACTAAGATGAGTACTAAACTGTAAAATATATTTGGGAAATGTTATCGTGATGGGAAAAATGGGAATAATTTGATTATACTTGGTTACCTTCTGTAACAAGATGGGTCGCTTAACGACCCCATCCTAAATTTGTAGCACGGACAGTAGTAAATCATAATAATGTAAATAATCGGGTCTTTTATGTATTCAGTTTGTTGGAGATGTAAATTTGTATATATAGTGTAGTACGTTAAGTCATGCATGCATTCATAGTTTCTTTGTAGTCGATAATTTTCTTTACATTTGATTTTGATTATGCTAGTTAAATAAGACCCGATATGTGCTTTTATGTTTTGTCAATTTTAACGAGCCATTTAATGACATGGAAGGAAAATCCAGCTTCGCCATACCAAGAGTGTTTTGTTGAAATTAATATGGTCATATTTTCAAAGTGAAGTTGTTAAATTTGTGAGATGCGATTAATATAATATTTCCAAGTAAATCATATCTGGAGTGATTAGTGCCAGAATAAATTGAATTTGTAAAAGGGGTTATGCGTTAAACATAATAAGAGTGGACTACCGTATTACAGGCGAAATTATTATTTTTTTAAATATTAATAATAATAATAAATAAATAATATAACTATTTTTTTTAAAGAAGATATTTTTTTATATGATTCGGGGATAATAATAATTCATGTGATCAAGTGTTGAGTTTATTGGGAATCATTTAATGACGGGATGTCGTTTTTTTTTATTCGGAATTAAAGTGCGTGATAACTTAATTTGATCGATTAATAATATTGAAATGTAGATCGGTGTTAATAATCCGTACATGTTAATGAACGTGTGGTTTAAATTACGGTCCAATATTTTTTTACGTATAAATGTCGCGTTTTGAAGTTGCGATTCATTAGCCGGAACATGTAGTGCTAATATTACGAGACCATGATTGTCAAATTTTGGTAAATATAATTTCAAGATGTTACGATTATTTGTGGAGAATGAACTAAGGCATAGATCCAAATGAGATAGAAAATGTGAAAGAATTTGCAGTCAGATAATAAAAGGTCGTACGATGTCCGAAATGAATAAATAAGTCAGTTGATAATTCTGTGAGGAATAAATAAATGAATCGAGGAATATTGAGATAGAGAGGAAAATAAATTCCGTACGAGAGACACTTAGGATATTGATATGAGTGTAAAATGTACGGGCAGTGTCACAGAGAAATACTGAGTTACGCAGCGGGTAGAATTCGAACCCGTGACAGCATGTACGAAATAAATAGACTGTACAGCTATTCGTTGAGATACAACGGATCTAAGGATAATGAGAGTTCAGATTCCACATAAATGGTCGTATATTGTATTCATTGTAATAACGAGCGAGGGACAATCATGATGTCGTGATAATAATAATAATAAATATTGCAGATAAAGGATTGGACCGCCTTAATTAATTGAGCGTTGATAACGATGTTAAACGGGAATCTAATTGAGAATATGCAACCGATAATAATAATAACAATGTAAGGACAATGTTAAATCATCGCGGTCGGATTAATAATAATAATTGTCATAATAATAACTGTAATGATGTCGTTGGTTGATCAGTGAATTAATTTGTAATTGCGACCGATATCTTAATATATAATTTGGCGGAGGTGACCGGTCCATTAATAATAATAACCTCTTAAGTGACGTGAATAACAATAATAATATCTTGAGTCACCTATTAATTAATAATAATAATAACCACGAGAGGGATATAATAATAATAACAGTAATAACCATTTGTGTTTGCATCCCGCATAAATATGATGATATTAATCAAACGTGACAGTGCCAGGAACCGTTGCATAATAATAATAATAATAATAATAATAATAATAATAATAATTTCGAGGATGATAAAATCGTGGATTAAATTGTTTGGTGACAACGTCCCTCTATTCGTATGTTTGAATAATGAGAATGATAATATTAGAGTCTTTTGGTATCTTTTTATTGTACGGTTTCCGTACGGGACGATGTTACAGTCATACTTGCGTGTTTGTTTACTTCGCTCGCGATGCGAGGGGGGCCATGGCCACGGTATTTCCCACCGCTTCTCGTTATCTCATCTGTGTCAGTAGTCTACTGAGGCTAACTGGTGACAATTCAGATCACATGTAAATAATATGTATATGCTAATTCATTGGTATGGCATCAGCTGGATATCGTAAGATAGGAACTGTCCGTGGAATCCAGTTTTCGCATTTCACGAGAAACATTACCCAGTCCGAGTACCGGTCTCGGAAAAATGTATATAGCCGGAGTACATCATCTTAGTTAAATCGGGAAGCCGACCGTAACATGGGTTATGCTCGGGCTCCCGATAGAAGGAAGCTATATCCTTGAGTAACGGTTCGATTCAAATGGAATCGATCCGTAAATTATACCTCCAAAATGTCATTTTATTTCAGAAGCAACGCAGCAAGATATTGATACCACTTGCGGTATGGCAAGTGATTTATATATGTAACATGTGTGTAAATTCAAATATCGTTGCCACGTGTATCAAAGTTTTATACGTCAAATGGCGTAATAAACCGCTCCTTCTGGCAAATTATTTCAAAGGAAACCACTCTCATAATCTTTTTATTGTAGTTAGATAATGCCCTTTTTAAAGTAACAGTCACTTCCTAGTCCTATCATGGAGTCCTTAAATTCAAGTTACAATCGAGCCTTCCCCCTTTTAATTTTAAGTTGCTCCGTTCATCCCCGTGTTCTATTATGCCGTTATATTTATATTTGATGATTTAAATAATGAACCGACACCCCTGAGATAAATGCTAGTCTGGGACTCGGGAGGTGGACGGGTGCAAAATGGCTGGCCCAAAGTGGGGCTTTAAGAACGGCAAAGTGTTGCTTTAAGAACGGCAGAGAGGCCAATTTTATTGCTAATCAATTTTTATATTTTTATACTTTTTTTCAAAATTTTATATTTTTAAATTTTTGATTTTTATTAATTGATGACCGCATCACGGTCAAGTGTGTGTTCACTTGTAACGTAATATCATGCTAGAATAAGGTTAGTTTCGAACGGAGCTAGATTTGACTAGTGTATTATTATAATCCATTGCTAATCTCTTCAAGTTTGGCAATGATTCAAAATTCAATAAGCTCGAAGATTTGATGTTTCTCTTTTTCCCATATGAAATTTAATATTATTTTGGTAATTCAGGACTCCATTTAAATGTCATTGGACATGAGATGAATATTATAAACAGGGGTTTAGGAAGGCTTGAGATGGTAAAAATTTTACTGAGCACCAGTTCAAGTTATTATTTAAAAAGAGGTTGAGATGGTATAAATTTAAAATTAACGTATTTCAGGGCAGGAGATTTCCAACTTCATCGTTGTTTTTAATGTTGTTGTTGTTGTTATATTGGAGCGGTTTATTGTGAAATCTTAGGCGCAAGCCAGCATTCAAGTTGAATGACCTGCAAATGTAAACAAGTTTTATAGTCAAAATTTTTTTTTGTTAAATGAAAGTTAGTGTAGGGGTATAATGTCATAGGATAGGGCCTAGACCCAATAGCGTATTCCTTCGTGTGCAGCAAGGCGAGAGGCCGATCGGCCCTTTTGCTTTCTCAAGAAAAGTTATAATGTCTGACGACGGTGGGGAGCGATCCCAGGACAAAGTGGTAGAAGGACAAGGAGAGATGAAAGCTCTCACGTTAGAGGATTTAATGCGGAACTTAACTCTGAACATGGAACGTAGGTTCGATCAAGTACAGGCTAATAGTGTTTCATTAGAAAACAAAATAGATCAAGTACAGGCTAATAGTGTTTCATTAGAAAACAAAATAGATCAAGTACAGGCTAATAGTGTTTCATTAGAAAATAAAGTTGATCAAATGCAGGCTGATAATGTTTCAACTAAACATGAACTTGCAGAACAAATGAAGGTTAATAGTGTTTCACTAGAAAACAAAATAGACCAAGTACAGGCTGCGTGCGAAGTTAATAAAACAGAACTCAAGGCACAAATAGATGCAGTTCAGGCCGCGAGCGTAGCGATGGGACAGGAACTTAGGGACAAATTAACTCAAGTCCAGGAAGCATGTCACTTCGCGAAAGACGAATTAAAAGTGCACATGGATGCGTACATTACCATCGTTAATGAAAAGGTTGACCGCGTTAGAGATGAGGCTCAAATGGAACGCGCAGAAATTAAGGAAAAATTGAACGCTAGTGTCAAGGAACTCGCCGCTCTACGATTAACTGACAGAAAGGACATAGAATCACACATAGAGGAAATTCGGGATGAATGTCGGAAGGAGAATGACATCGTCCGGGGACAAGTCGAAGAAAAATGCGCGCAGATAGCTGGCACCTTGGACAAGCATGACAAGGGCATGAACGAGTTACGTGGGGAAGCCGCACGTACACTTGTCATCGTAGCAGGACTGAAAAACAAAGTCGAAGAACTAACTATAAATTTAGAAGACCGTAGCCAGAGAATAACTAAGTGCGAAGACGCAAACTTAGCGTTATTCCAGCGGACGGAAGATCTAATCGAACAGGGCCAATCATTTGCCGACACGGAAGTTCGCCTATTAGAACAATGCAAGGCGTATAATGGGCAAAATTCCGGCACAAAAGAAATAGCCAGTTGTAATCCCGACGGAATGGATGACATCCGAAAAGACTTGGAGATGTTGAAGGCTAGGTTGGAACCATCAGCGTCTAGCCAAGATTTTAACCTCCAATATCGCGAATACGAACCCCATGATAACCAGGGGATTCATAAGAAAGGAGGCCTATCCCATGCTGATACACACGGTTTCAAGTTTGAAAACAGAGAAGGGTCGTCTACGTCATCAAGTGCTATCCCGACATCGGTGGTACACGTCATTAAGATGTCTGATGACAAGCCACCAAAGTTCGATGCCCGTGGGCATATCACCCCGAAAGGTTTCATCCGGGAAATCGCCGGTTATATAAATGAGAATAAAATACCAGTAGAGCGACAACTGCGAACGGTCGAGAAATTCCTAGACGGAGCACCAGCTGTATGGTTCAGGGCTTTCTTGTATACTTTTGAAGATTTTGAAGGATTTCGGCGGGCTTTTCTCCAAAAGTTCTGGAGTATTCAGGAACAGCAGGAGTTAAGGCTGGAAGTATACTCCAGACGATATGCAACATCTTCACCAACGAAATTCTCTGATTACTTTGTGGCACAATTTCACAAGCTACGAGAGCTTGATAATCCAATGAGCGAAACAGAATTGATTAGCGCCATTGGAAAACAATTGCCATTCGAGGTCCAACGAATGATGATAGCGTCAAATGTCCAGACAGCTGTCGATGCGGAGGCTTTATTACGTCAATTAGACCTCACAACGCATCATTCAAACCCAAGACAAATTAGGAGCAGGGACCAACAGGTGAACAACATCGAACGGACAATCGAACCGAAGACCACTAGTACGAAGAACCAGGGAACTAGTACGGATCCGGAACCTCGTCGAGCATATAATACGGAGTGGAAGCCGCGACAATGGATGAGACCAAGGAATTTTGCGGAAGGCAACCGGCAAACCAACCAAGGGAACTTTCGAGCTGACAGGGGATACCGGGGATTCCAGAGAAGTAATTATAGGCCGTATCCAGCTAGGAATCAAGGGAACCCGAGATATTACCAGGGAGGATCTCGTCAGGAAAAGGATGACAGATACCAAGAGTCTAGGCGGTATATAGAAGAGCTGAACAAGAGAAAATGGAAGGAGGCGATCCATGATCGGGGCCGTGATGAGGAAGCGACAGGAGCGGAGAGCTTGCAGTTCCAAAGAGCAAGGAAGGGTGGCAGCAACTTGAACCCAAATGCACCGACGTTCGATTCGGGACAAGGAAACAAAGAGATGTGACTAGAAGCAGAGGATGAACGAGAGGAAGCAGATGACGAGCCGGAAGAAGATGATGTCGAAGAAGAGGATGAAGAAGATGACGGAAGGGAAGAAGAAGTCCAAGTAATCCATACACCAATTGAAGCAAGGCCATGTCCAGAGTGTGGAGAGATAGACAGAGACGTGCAGGAATTTGTCAATGCGATCCATGATATCGAAAGACACAACGAGGAATTAAGGTTCAGGAACCAGATGTTGAGAGACGAAATCAATAGCCGTCGCAGAACAGAGGATCCAATGTCAAATCATGATAGTGATGATATGGACACATCATAAAAAAAAAATCTCATGATGCTCACTAGATTTTTTTTTACCTGGGCAAGAGGAAGATGAACCCGAGTGACTTAGGCCCATAATCAATCATGATTTGATCGGTAAAATAATATGAGACATTTATTGAAATACAGAGGAGTGTATTTGAAAATATTTCGTTTAGGTAATGTCGAAATCAGAGCGAAGGAAGGACGACAGACTGGAGCCTGACGGATTAGCTCAACCCGACAACTTTTAGCTACTTCACAGCAGGGAATATCATTAGTTGGCGTACAAGGAAATACAGAGTCCACAAATAAGTCTTGGTCAGGAAGAAGAAGGGGGAGAATCATACAAAGAAAACTCACCACATGAGTAAGACCTTGGGATATTTTTGGTAGGACGGAAATTCCATGACCTCATGGAAAATTACAGCGGCTGAGTGTACGTTCGCTAGCCTAAGTTCGAGCAGGTGGAGATTTAAATCACGTGACCGCTTGCCGGCCAATAATAAAAATTTGATGGGAGACTCAGTGATACCATCTTAAGGAATGATGGATGAGATATTTTCGTAACTACAAAAGTATTCAGTAATAAATTAATATGAGTACGCGGATGAATGTAATGAATTTATTAGGGGTCACGCATGGAAAAATAATCAATACTTAATAGCAAATTAAATAAATTGAAGGCTGGATTTCTTGGAAACCAGACAACTTGAATCTCATTGGCTGAACGAAGACCACGTTGTCAGGAACGCTTACGAAGGCGCGAAATGTGAGGAGCGAAATCCATCCATATCTCCTAAATCTGTGATCACCTGGAGTTCATATTTTATCCAGCAGATATGCTAGCGGAGTGGATTAATTTGATGTAAATTTTAACTTCCAATTCGGAGTGCAAGTACCGATATTAAAAATCCACCCCCTCCCTAAGGGGCATGACGTCAACAAATCCGCGGGAAAAAGGCTTCATCCATATATACGGAGCTGAATTGACGGTCGCCAGCCACTTGTCTTGAATCGTTGGAGCTGAATTGACGGTCGCCAGCACACGTGAATTGAATATCGGGAGCTGAACTGTTGGTCGCCGGTAACTTAGAATTCTACGGACGTACAGTCATTTAATGGCGCGAGCATCCGCCAGTGTTTGTAAAGTGTGATCGCGCTCAAGCAACATGTTAAATCTGGAAATAGTTAACGTAGGATAGTGTTTGTTATTTATGAATAATCAGTGACGTAAAGTAATTACCCTGCAAGAGAGTAGTATAAAATATATCACCATAAGTACGTACATAATAGACTGTGTGACGAACAGTACTTTAAGGAAGTAGTAGCCTGTACTTAGCTATACCGAACCGATGTCATGAACACGTCAAGAATGCCGTATAAATCGGGCGTATCGCGACGGGCGAAATAGTTGACACCTCGTCGTACGTGTCCAGGTCCATTGTGCGGTAGGTGGACGAAGATTAAATAGTGTAAATATATTAAATTCTTGGGTCTAGGATAGAAATTTGTTGTATCCAAATTAAAGTATACAGTGTTAACGTAGTAAATGGTGAAGGTTTGTGGTAATCAAGATATGAGTGTAAAATAATAATGTGCCAGGAAATCTTTTGTGAAACTACGCCATCAAGGATGGAGGAGTAAAACGCAGAGAGGGGCTGGATGGAGCCTCTCGTCTGCAAAGCTGCAATGGAATACCGATAACTAAGATGAGTACTAAACTGTAAAATATATTTGGGAAATGTTATCGTGATGGGAAAAATGGGAATAATTTGATTATACTTGGTTACCTTCTGTAACAAGATGGGTCGCT
Source organism: Anabrus simplex (assembly GCF_040414725.1). Taxonomy (NCBI): domain Eukaryota; kingdom Metazoa; phylum Arthropoda; class Insecta; order Orthoptera; family Tettigoniidae; genus Anabrus; species Anabrus simplex. Next base: position 24,159,308 of record NC_090272.1, on the reverse strand, counting down.
TAACGACCCCATCCTAAATTTGTAGCACGGACAGTAGTAAATCATAATAATGTAAATAATCGGGTCTTTTATGTATTCAGTTTGTTGGAGATGTAAATTTGTATATATAGTGTAGTACGTTAAGTCATGCATGCATTCATAGTTTCTTTGTAGTCGATAATTTTCTTTACATTTGATTTTGATTATGCTAGTTAAATAAGACCCGATATGTGCTTTTATGTTTTGTCAATTTTAACGAGCCATTTAATGACATGGAAGGAAAATCCAGCTTCGCCATACCAAGAGTGTTTTGTTGAAATTAATATGGTCATATTTTCAAAGTGAAGTTGTTAAATTTGTGAGATGCGATTAATATAATATTTCCAAGTAAATCATATCTGGAGTGATTAGTGCCAGAATAAATTGAATTTGTAAAAGGGGTTATGCGTTAAACATAATAAGAGTGGACTACCGTATTACAGGCGAAATTATTATTTTTTTAAATATTAATAATAATAATAAATAAATAATATAACTATTTTTTTTAAAGAAGATATTTTTTTATATGATTCGGGGATAATAATAATTCATGTGATCAAGTGTTGAGTTTATTGGGAATCATTTAATGACGGGATGTCGTTTTTTTTTATTCGGAATTAAAGTGCGTGATAACTTAATTTGATCGATTAATAATATTGAAATGTAGATCGGTGTTAATAATCCGTACATGTTAATGAACGTGTGGTTTAAATTACGGTCCAATATTTTTTTACGTATAAATGTCGCGTTTTGAAGTTGCGATTCATTAGCCGGAACATGTAGTGCTAATATTACGAGACCATGATTGTCAAATTTTGGTAAATATAATTTCAAGATGTTACGATTATTTGTGGAGAATGAACTAAGGCATAGATCCAAATGAGATAGAAAATGTGAAAGAATTTGCAGTCAGATAATAAAAGGTCGTACGATGTCCGAAATGAATAAATAAGTCAGTTGATAATTCTGTGAGGAATAAATAAATGAATCGAGGAATATTGAGATAGAGAGGAAAATAAATTCCGTACGAGAGACACTTAGGATATTGATATGAGTGTAAAATGTACGGGCAGTGTCACAGAGAAATACTGAGTTACGCAGCGGGTAGAATTCGAACCCGTGACAGCATGTACGAAATAAATAGACTGTACAGCTATTCGTTGAGATACAACGGATCTAAGGATAATGAGAGTTCAGATTCCACATAAATGGTCGTATATTGTATTCATTGTAATAACGAGCGAGGGACAATCATGATGTCGTGATAATAATAATAATAAATATTGCAGATAAAGGATTGGACCGCCTTAATTAATTGAGCGTTGATAACGATGTTAAACGGGAATCTAATTGAGAATATGCAACCGATAATAATAATAACAATGTAAGGACAATGTTAAATCATCGCGGTCGGATTAATAATAATAATTGTCATAATAATAACTGTAATGATGTCGTTGGTTGATCAGTGAATTAATTTGTAATTGCGACCGATATCTTAATATATAATTTGGCGGAGGTGACCGGTCCATTAATAATAATAACCTCTTAAGTGACGTGAATAACAATAATAATATCTTGAGTCACCTATTAATTAATAATAATAATAACCACGAGAGGGATATAATAATAATAACAGTAATAACCATTTGTGTTTGCATCCCGCATAAATATGATGATATTAATCAAACGTGACAGTGCCAGGAACCGTTGCATAATAATAATAATAATAATAATAATAATAATAATAATTTCGAGGATGATAAAATCGTGGATTAAATTGTTTGGTGACAACGTCCCTCTATTCGTATGTTTGAATAATGAGAATGATAATATTAGAGTCTTTTGGTATCTTTTTATTGTACGGTTTCCGTACGGGACGATGTTACAGTCATACTTGCGTGTTTGTTTACTTCGCTCGCGATGCGAGGGGGGCCATGGCCACGGTATTTCCCACCGCTTCTCGTTATCTCATCTGTGTCAGTAGTCTACTGAGGCTAACTGGTGACAATTCAGATCACATGTAAATAATATGTATATGCTAATTCATTGGTATGGCATCAGCTGGATATCGTAAGATAGGAACTGTCCGTGGAATCCAGTTTTCGCATTTCACGAGAAACATTACCCAGTCCGAGTACCGGTCTCGGAAAAATGTATATAGCCGGAGTACATCATCTTAGTTAAATCGGGAAGCCGACCGTAACATGGGTTATGCTCGGGCTCCCGATAGAAGGAAGCTATATCCTTGAGTAACGGTTCGATTCAAATGGAATCGATCCGTAAATTATACCTCCAAAATGTCATTTTATTTCAGAAGCAACGCAGCAAGATATTGATACCACTTGCGGTATGGCAAGTGATTTATATATGTAACATGTGTGTAAATTCAAATATCGTTGCCACGTGTATCAAAGTTTTATACGTCAAATGGCGTAATAAACCGCTCCTTCTGGCAAATTATTTCAAAGGAAACCACTCTCATAATCTTTTTATTGTAGTTAGATAATGCCCTTTTTAAAGTAACAGTCACTTCCTAGTCCTATCATGGAGTCCTTAAATTCAAGTTACAATCGAGCCTTCCCCCTTTTAATTTTAAGTTGCTCCGTTCATCCCCGTGTTCTATTATGCCGTTATATTTATATTTGATGATTTAAATAATGAACCGACACCCCTGAGATAAATGCTAGTCTGGGACTCGGGAGGTGGACGGGTGCAGTATGACATTATTAACGTTAAATCGAGCATTTATGGAACGAGCTGGCGAAAAGAGTAAGGAAGGTTAAAGGAAATTTACTACAAGAATGGAAAGCAATTGGTTCCGAAATAACAATAACATTGGTATATTCCATGCCAAAACGGCTTACACAAGCCATGCATAACCAAGGAATGCATACCGCGTATTAAGAAACTATTTGGTGAAAGTGTTACTTATAGAAACAACATACGTTTGTTCTTGCACGAATACTTATGTCCCACGTAAACATGATATTCCAATGAGTAGTAATTTTTATTTAGTAAGGAGTCATTTTGTTTTGATTTTCAGTATGATGTATATGTTTAAGTCGAGATGTTAATAAACAGATGCCCATTACTTGTATAATTAAATCTGATAAAATATTGTTTCCATATAAACCCATCTGTGTGAATACTTATGTCCCGCACTGTATATTTTCCTTTTCCACAACAAACAAAGTAATTTCTTGACCAGAATCGCTCAGCTTAGCAGCCGCCTACAGATCTCATGTAGGCTACGATGCAAACATTCAGAAAAATAACAATAAGAGACTGAATCATTGTAGGCTATAATATACCTCACATATTGGTTTAAGGTTGCTTTCTTTTTGGAGTAAATGGTACAAGTAGTGAGGCAACAGGTCGGCTGTGCGCCAAGCCAATAACCGTGACAATTTAACAAACACGTCTGAAGCATGGTTCATAAAACTCGGCAGGCCAGACAATTGCGTGAACTTAAAAATATTTCCAGTATGTCACTACTCCTTCTTCGTTAAAACAGGTGACACGTTTCCATGCGCAACACAGAATATTGTAAATCCATCAGTCGTTGACATTCGGCTATCACAATTATTGTTTTAAGAGGAAGTACAAGTGGGTAACCATCCTCTACACTAATCAGAGGAGAAAGGGCAACAGGTCCCACCCTTCGAAGAATGAAACTGTATGCAAAGAGAAGACTATGTAGGCGTGAAAATACAAGACATCCAGGCGTTGGAAACCTAATACCATCGGGGTCAGAAAAGAACAAGAGTTGACCAAGGGAGGTCGGATACGATGGATGAAAATGAGGAGCCTGGCACAAGTAAGTGGAAGCAAAGAGGAAAGTAACGTGAATAAGTACCAGAGTTAGCTAGCAGCGTGCGGCCGCCAACCCGCACTCCCAAGTTAAAACCACAATGTTAGGCCCCTTTAAACTCTAAGGAATAAGTTAAAACCCCTGACAGGCAGAGAATCCTGCAGCCCGGGCATACGATATACTGTAAACTTGTTTCTGTCCACTGCAGACACCGTCGTTAGTCGCATATAACACAGTTTGCCGCATTCGGGTTTAGGGTAGCATTACGGGCGTGCCCGACGCGAGATGCATGTCATTCGAAAATACATGGAAAATACATGGATAAAAGGGGTCGGCCTTCGTATCATTTATTTAAAAACAACTTCATAAAGAATCGTTGTATTTCAGTTCATGACTATCAAACTTTGCGAAACTAAGCAATGAGAATAACATGTGATAACCCAACGAAGAGCTGACAAAGGAAGTCCGGATGAAAGTGAAGAGACTGGCGTACGTAAGGGGCCTGAGCCCAAACTCGGTAATATTTCTTGGGTCCGGGCCCGATCCGTACCCGCGGCCATGGTCCGGCGGACGCTTTTCGGGTTGAATACACATCAGAGTTCTGCGGACGCGCCCGACCCGTACAGGGCTCTGAGCCTGAAATTCGTGCGTACGTTCTCGCATCTCGTCCTTGGGGGAGCTTGCCGGGCTGAGTGGCTCAGATGGTTGAGGCGCTGGCCTTCTGACCCCAACTTGGCAGCTTTGATCCTGGCTCAGTCCGCTGGTATTTGAAGGTGCTCAAATATGTCAGAACTCCTGCGGGACTTAATTCCGGCACCTTGGCGTCTCCGAAAACCGAAAAGTAGTTAGTGTTCTCAGGAACACCTGGTATCACAGAATTAGATTAAAAGTCACAGTCGCTTTTCCCCAAGGGGATTTTGAGGTTCATTGGGAAGCCGCATGTGCTGACACACTACCGTAAGATTAGTAAAGAGATCAATTTCTCAGCCTGCAGTTCAATATTTCAAAGAACTTTACCAAATAATTGATGTTAAAGTATACTTTGTCGTGATAGGCACCCATGATTATAGGAAGTATAGTCAAAGTCAACTCCGTACAGGCTACGAAAGCCCTTTGAGGAGTTGAAGACAAAGGCTTTCCGTAACCTCGACACTTTGACTCCAGGAATTAACTTGGTACTCATTTTGGGTGAACCTCAAGGCCATGTTCACCTCCGGTAGTGAATATCTCGTTTCCTAAATGTTTTGACTTCCTGACGAGGGATCGAACCCACGTCCTTCCGGGTGAATCGAGAACGCATTTACCGCCTCGAACATGCAGCCGCTAATGGAAGTATAAATACGGTAAATAAATATAGCTTCCTACCTAACGCATATTTCTAACATATTCAACGTATGGTTAACTGTTTCATTGGTCCACTCGTTGGTTCGTGCTGTTCTGTCTCTTAGAACAACAATCATCACTATTCATTCATAATTTCTTCCTTCCTTTCTCTCCCCCTTCGTCTTTAATCTAGGTTATCAATTAAACAAACAAAGGAAGCTCGAATTTCTTACCCGGAAAGTGCTCCACACCACTCCTGACACATTTCTGTGTATGTTGAATCAGTGCTGTCAGGAATGCACGAGGTACTTCGAGTTGCGAATAGTGAAATAACGGCCGCCTCGTGGTCTCCATTGCTTTCTCTAACTTTCAAGTAACTATCAAGGCACATATCACTAGAATGATAAAGGTAAGTTTTCAGTAAACGAGAGTATAACAATTATCCACCGCCTTGCTAAGAAGGCATGGTGTGGCAACTTCCAGGGAGTTTGCTCCATAGGAGTGGCACGCTCTAGGTCATCTGGATCATTTATTTCATTTCGTTAATACAAATCATGAGCATACAGCTGACAATGTCGCACCTGGCAGACATATTAGTTTGATTGCCGAAGAATCGAAATACATGGGCATAATAGGTAAGGCAAGAGACCAACTCCCAGACCGTATGGCGGCGGAAGTAGCCGGACTGCTGGTTTTGGCGAACACGAAAATATCACGTGCATATTATATTGACGGCGGCAATTTAACGTGATAAATGTATCATCATAAGAAAAATCACTATTGCACGTATGAAAATGCTTCGCCAACAACTACCCATCACATATAATACACAAGAATCATATATATTCGCACAGTAAAACAGAACAGCTAGCTGATTATTTAGAAATTTCGCTTAGTCAAATAACAGCCCGCCTGGTGGCTACTTAAGGCGTCATGTCTGACACCGTGGTTAGCCGGTTCTGAATCCCGTTGTTCGAAAAAAAAAAAGTCACCATGAAAAAGTCGGGTAGGAGAAGTGGCGGTATACAATTTATAATCACTATATTGCGCGCCAATAGTAGATTCAATTCCAAACCTCTGCGTAGTGTTCAAATGGTGTGAGACCCCTTGCTACTATTCGACAGGATTAGGCTATAGGGCTATGCCGGCACAGGGTTTCACCCTCTACCTCCTTATTATCATATATCATGACATTAATTTCATCTCATGTACTCCTGTGATGACCTTGACGTCAGAAAGGGAATCCGGTCGTAAAAAAACTCGCTACGAAGATTCATCCCACTTCACAGCCGAGACCCGACCCAGTAGAGAACTGGGAGAAGGGGAAGTTTTGGACATACAGTAACAATACGGCACTCGATAGTCCAGCACGCATCAGAGATAGATTTCCCTCCTCAATTTTCCCGTACAACTCACATCGCATGGCCTGACGCTTCGTTAAACACCTTTGTGAAATTCGTAGAGAGGAGCTGACATGAAATGGCGTACGGCTTTTAGTGCCAGGAGTGTCCACGGACATATTCGACTCGCCAGTAGGCGACCTGCGCGTCGTGATGAGGATGAAATTATGATGATGACGACACATACACCCAGCCCTCGTGCCAGCGAAATTAACCAATAATGTTAACATTCCCGACCCTGCCGGGAATCGAACCCGGGACCCCTGTAATCAAAGGCCAGCATGCTAACCATTTAGCCATGGAGCCGGACGTAGAGAGGAGCTAACAATGCGACATTGTTGTAGTTACGAATCTCCTCATTAAACAAAATACTTTTCGTCAAAAAAGCTCTTTCCAAGAAACGAGTCCGACATGTTCCACGCCCTGGATATCATCAGACACCTATGCTAGGCCTATAAATGATTCAGACTGAACTGTACCACATTCTTGGTTTTTAACATTTTTTATTTCATTAGAATTTTGTTCTAGTTTTTTGAAAGTCATGGGGATTTTTTTTTTGTTTCATAATAGACCTACAAAAAGTTATATACTGTATATTGAACTGTGCTAAAACTTTCAGCCTTAAATGATTTATCAGTGCAGGACAGTATTTGATTTTTAATTCAGTTTTATTTATACAGTTCAGTACTACGAGGCGAATCAAAACGTAAATTTTACTAGCTCGCCGCGAGAGCACGCTGTGTATCGTGACCGTGGCCAATGCGGAGCAAGCTACAGAAACTGCCGGAACGTCCGATAGGAAGGTTGGGGTCGTGTTGTGTGTACAGAGCGGGCAAGGCTCAATGACGCGTCAACTCGATGTTCACTCCAAATCGAAGGTGCGGGCAACGATCAGATTTCTATGGGCTAAACGGCTAAGTGGCGGGGAAAATTGAGCGCCGGTGTGATTTTGTTGCACGATAACGCAACACCTCACACGGTCCACCAAACGTCCGAACTGCTGCAGCGATTCAAGTGGGAGGTATGGCAACATCCTCCATACAGTCCGAACCTAGCGCCATGCGATTATCATGTGTTCGGTAAGCTGAAAAAGGATCTCAGTGGACGACGATTCCGAAACGAAGAGGGGGAGGGAGGGGGCAGTCTCTAGGTGGTTTCATAGCGCTGGAGATAATTTATACGCATCCGAAATGGAAAAGTTGGTTGACCTTTCCGAGAAACGTTTACAATCTCCCGAGGACTATGTGAAAAAGTGAACTTACCTTGTATGTTTTCACAGCCGTGTTGCCTATGTGTAGATGGTTTCATAAATGGCCATAACTTAGAAAGTGTAACTTAGTTTCTGATTCGCCCTCGTGCATCCTTTTAATTTTTTAAGGCAATACTATATTCTGTTGTGTTAAGGCGCGTCCAGACTTGTAACAGAACATCGTAACGTAACCGCGTCGCGCTCCTGTCTGGACGGTACTGCGTAACCTCGTCGCGCAACCTTAGCCCGCAACATGAACGATACGGAACGAGGTTCGCTGCGTTCCACTGCTTGTCGGTTTTCACGCGTCACATCAAAGAGCTGCGCGCACGGAAGTTACAGCAAGCTTGGACGTACACAGGATCTCGGCGCGTAACACACATTCGCCTCTGTTTGCTTGATCAGTAAAAATGTTGTGGACCGAGCAAAGCACACTGCATTTTATTGAAATGTACAGAGCTAAGGAAATGTTGTGGCTAACTAGCCATCCCAGGCATTTCAACAAAATTTTAAGGAATGACCACTTTCCCCATCCACTCCATTCTCCGGTTCACTCTACATATTCCCAATATCCCCATCATGCTGCACAAACAATGTTCATCAGCTGCCGAACCCATCACATTTTCAAGGTTACACCGTTTCAACACCCACTCCTTCAGCTTCCTTATCCTCACCGAATACTACTACTACACCCAATTCTCCTCACTCCAACTCCAACTCCAATCTGTCCACTGAGTCAAATACAGTAAGCAATTCCCACGATGTGGATATGGATTTTCAGGACTTGATTAGACATACAAAGTAGTGTTTCTGTGTTGAATAAACAATTAAAATAGATAATGTTTGATGTATGAAACATAGAATATCCCAGCAATTAATTGCTTACTTACGTTTATATTTTCGTTTAGTGCTTCAATCAGAGCTTGACACATTCCGGTACGATAACACTAATCGACTGTATGAATATTTTGAAAAGATACTGCAGACTAGTGTTTGAATCACCGGTTGCTAGAAATCGTACTGTCACAGCCAGTTTCTCTTGCACCGAGATAGCCTCTCTGAATGTGGTATCCTTCTTAGCAACTTTAGGCCCTATCAAATTGATGAGGTGGAATCTCTCGCTGAGTCTGAGGGAAAAGCCAACTCTGGAGGGTAAACGGATTAAGAAAGAAGGAAAGACATGTATTATTATTATTATTATTATTATTATTATTATTATTATTATTATTATTATTATTATTATTATTATTATAAATTTTATTATGGAATTTCTAATATGTTCTCATGTAATAAGATACGTATTTCCGTTTCGTTGCTGTCATTTTTATTCAATTAATGTGAGTATAGCTATGCAGTATAACTTAACCTCTACAAATGATGTTATGATGTTATGCCAAAATTATGTTGAAGATAACTACATTCATATATTGCCCATGTAAATTGTGGTTTATTGCGCGTTTCTCTTCTTTTTAAGACTGTACCCCGCTGCTAGTCCAACAACTACAACAGCTGTTTGCCTTTCCTCTATGTTAAAACGAAATGCTATCAAACCTTGCCAAATCTTTTCAAATCTTATCAAACCTTCAGCACTGTTGAACAGTCTTTGACAAGATTTGACAAATTTCTTGTGAAATGTTGAACTGACAGGAAAATGTAATGGTGAACAACACGCACAAGACAGTGGCATTTCCTGCCCCAGAAGTTCAGGCGTTGTTATAGATTAAATTTATGAATTAAATATAAGTCCACACATTCCTCCACACCCTCCCCGAATTATTTTGCAGAGAATTACGACTTTCTTTCAAAGATGAAATGTGTATTTCGGCCAGTTCAGTCACTTCACCGTTGTAAAATCTTATATACTGTAATAATATAATATTGTAAAACTAAAGTACAGAAAACCGTCGTCAGGCCTGAAAATCGCTGAGCAGGGTCGGCTACAGTCAATCACTTGTTTATTTTCACTTGATGAAAACCGTTTTTAATAATTGTTTTACTATACTTTCACTACCCATATTGAAACATTTCAACATCCGACTTGATTGCCTAAGCAATAATACTCTTGCGCGGAACTCGAAAATAAAAATCAACACAAAGCGTTGGAAACGGAAACGACGCCTTGGTCAGGTTCAGCAAGTAAAATGTTTATAATGCCCACTAACTGTCTGCAACTTCATGTCAGCCAGCAAATTTGAACCACCATGTGTAGTTCTACGTGAATATAGCTGAGTTTGCCACCATCGCCTATGTTTCCGTGTGGTTGCATAATGCAAATAAATATACGCTGCTGCAGCTAAGTCCATCTTTCAAAGCTGCACTGTCTCAACTGGCGGAACGCTGGTAGGTTACGCGTTACGACCTGCGGCGCGGGGTAGAAAAGTTTACCTCGCAACCGCGGTGCGTAAGATTGCCCCGTTTAACCTTGGCGCGCGACGTGGTTACGTTACAGAGTTAGGCGCGCATGTCTGTACCCGCCTTTAGACAAATAACAGTTATTCGTTTCTGTAAACTAAAAGTATAGTTTTTATTTATATCTCGTTGCTTACACCAGATTTTGAAATACGCTATGAGTACGAACTCAACAACTACTAACAATTCAATTATGAACTAAATCTGGTATTGATTTCATTTATTTACACCAGGTTTGTCTTGTCAATCATCATTTACGACTATCGCCCATGTGGCAGATTTCCTACCATTCGTTTACCTAGTCTTTTCTTAAATGATTTCAAAGAACTCGGACAGGGCAGAGTGGTCTATACGGTTGAGGCGCTGGCCTTCTGAGCCCAACGCGGCAGGTTCGATCCTGGCTCAGTCCGCTTGTATTTGAAGGTGCTCGAATACGTCGGTCTCCTGTCAGTAGATTTACTGGAACGTAAAAGAACTCCTGCGGGACTACGTTCCGGCACCACGGCGTCTCCGAAGGTTGTTAGTGGGACGTAAAGCAAATAACATTATTATTTATTATTCAAAAGAACTTGGAAACCTATCGAACATTTCCCTCGATAAATTATTGCAATCCGTACTTCTTCTTCTTGTAAATGAATATTTGCCCCACATCTTCCTCTTGAATTCCAACTTTTCATTCCTACGTTTAAAATCTCCACTCAGGTTTGTTCGTCTACTAATGCTCGGAACATCCCTAGCAGGTCAAGTCTCCCCATCCTAAAGTTTGCGATATTTTCGTAACACTACTCTTTTGTCCCGCCTTTGCTGGCAGGACCTAGTGTTTACAGTGCATTTTGTCTTCTGGTATGTGCTAGAGGAATTTTGTTACTTTTATAAATCTGTCTCTGTCTTATTCCTGGCTTCGAAAACATGAAAGTGACTGAGGTATGAGCGATGCTAGTAATGTCAATCTTTATGCAGCCAGTCCCTGCTATGAATGACGTGGAAATGTTGCTCATAGAGTCGGTTGGTGTATGCATTTCAGTGGGCTTGGCAGCCTGATATGTAATAGCAACTCTGGCTCGGTGAGGAAAGCAACGGCAAACTACCTCACTCCTCATTTCCCTAGTACGCCTCTTCAATGATGCCTAGGCCATCTGTGATACCTGATGGCAGATCTGTTGAGGATCCCACCAGCGGCATCGCTGACGGACTGAACATACATACATACATACATACATACATACATACATACATACATACATACATACATACTCTTTTGTCGGAAATCGCCTTGAACGAATCGTGCTGCTTTTCTTTGAATCTCTTCCATTTCTCGTATCAAGTAATTCTGGTGTGAGTCCCATACACTGGAACCATACTCTAATCACGCTCTTACGAGAGATTTATTCGCCCTCTCCTTTACATCCCTACTGCTACGCCTAAATACTCTCATAATCATAATTGTCTTTCCGTCCGATCTCCCTTAGTCAACTCTTATTTTCTTCTGATCCCGATCGTATTTGGTCTGCAATGCCTAGGGAGTCTAATTTTCGTGGCCATTTATTTTGGCGAAACTTCGAAGGGTCGAACCTGTACCTTTCCACTTCTGATCAAAGTTAAGGTACGAAAGTTCCCGACTTCAACACCAATTGCAATTCTTAAATCTCAAGCCAGGTTTCGATTAGTGGCAATATGGCGCGGAGCACGGTCCATGCATGAATTCAACGTGATCGTGCATGTCAGTGTAAAGTAATCATTGTGAAAGAAGTATTTCGAGTCTATGTGTGATCGTTCTCCGGAGTTTCAATAGTGATAAGGAAGTATATGAGTCTCTCAGTTCTTTAGCTTGGAAATTTAATATACTAAATTAGGCTATTTCCTGTAATTTCCTGTTTGCATGTGGTCCCATATAGGTTAAGTGTCTTTGATATTTGTGTTTACGTAGTAGTAGTAGTAGTAGTAGTAGTAGTAGTAGTAGTAGTAGTAGTAGTAGTAGTAGTAGTGTCGTTTTGGAATGTAACGTTCATAGATTAACATGGGTCGGTCGTGTTATGTATCTCTCTGTAAGCCAAATTACGACAATTCTTCGGGATCTTCTGCCTTCACATTTCCGAAGAATAAAGTCTTACGAGAGAAATGGATTCCGTGCTTTCATCGCAAGAATTTCATTGTAATTAATAAAACTTCCATGAGCATCAAACATCTTGACTATTGTGCGTGCAGAGAGAATGGTGAACCAATTCGCAATCCTAGGAGCATTCCTGAATAGGCGCCTGATGCCTAACCAACCGTATTCGACAATTAGCCTTCGTATAACAACTAAGTCTACCTCGAGAAAGAAAGCGTAAACAGCAATTGCTACAAACAAACGAAGAAGCATTTAAACGTTAGTGTGAAGGTAATTTTCAATCTTTCACTACAAAGTGAAGAAGACAAAAATGTGAGCCCATTCAGTGTGATTGCGAAAGACTATAGTGTTCTCTTCTTTCAAACTTTAAGACCAAGATATTCCATCAATATTAGTGAGTTTTAAAGTGGCGAGTGATCTAGAAGTGCACGTGAATTTTAAAAACATTGCTTTATCTGCAGAAAAGTTTATATCAGGGTATGAAGGACAGGATGGCCTGAGGTATGACAGATGGAGAAAATTTGAACTTCTGTAAGTCGTATTAAGTTAGTAATTATGAATATAGTAGCACTAAAGTGAGTGAGATAATTCTTATTTTGGTAAACTTTCTAAAACAATCCCTTGATTTAGATTGCGAAAAAAGAAAAACTGAAACTCTCTTTTTCAATTTGCTTTACGTCGGACCGGCAATGATGGGATACAAAAGGGCTAGGAATGGGATTTCGATTTATCGGAATTCTTTATCTACCCTGCAGGTGAAGTCAAAGGATGCATTATCTGTATGCCGTAAGAGGCTACTAAGAGGGGAAGAATCTGCACTAGCTGTCTCATTTTCCCAGCCATCCGTGTTTCTATGCTTTTCCTTGTAATGGAGAAAATGTATGAGTACGACTTTAGCACGTCACTTCACGGTCTGCAGTGTAATGACGGCATGGTGACGGGTTACGGCCCCAGAAGGCCACAAGGACTCACCTTGGGTTCCTAAATTGAGCTTACTATTGTTCCATTCACTTGTGTCTTTTACAGGTTTTAGGAGTACGTTTTTCCTATATAATCCCCCTCACTTGACTCTTATTCTGTGCTGACCCTGACTCTAATAGCTTCCTTTGGACATTTTATTTTCATCTTTCATGACTGCTTTTTTTTTAAACCGAAGTCGTCATTTATGGCTAATAAATTCGTCTTTATTAGGATACGAGTGACCATGACATTAATCAATACGTATAATGACTATGGTATTGTATTCGCATTGCCCTTTGCGTCATCCCAAGGACTTCCAACGTGTGAACGTGGTCAACTCTTGTTCTTCTCCGGTGTAAGGTTTACGAGGCCTCAGGGCCTTTGTGGCTCTGCCCTTCCGTTTGCTGATGTCCTCATTCATCCAAAAGTCAGAAGCCTTTAATGTCTTCCACTGACTAATGTTCAGAGGAAACCGTTTCCTAGTTTTAAAGCAATACTCACCACCCCGCTTGGTCAAACCTTCTCTGGTATCAGGTCAGTGTTTTTTATTTTATTTAATAACGCATATCAGTTTCAGTTCAATTTAGCTATTGTCACATTTTTATTAGGATTTCCTTTCTGTTATTTTTGTCTTCAACATGACTATTATTTTGAAGTTCTTCTTCTACTTCTTCATATGTTTACCCTCCAGGGTCGGTTTTTCTCTCGGACTCAACGAGGGATCCCACTTCTACCGCCTCAAGGGCAGTGTCCTGGAGCGTCAGACTCTTCGTCGGGTGAGATACAACTGGGTAGGAGAACCAGTACCTCGCCCGGGCGGCCTCACCTGCTATGCTGAACAGTGGCCTTGTAGGGGAATGGGAAGTTTGGAAGGGATAGATAAGGAAGAAGGAAGGAAGCGGCCATGACCTTAAGTTAGGTACACTCCCGGCATTTGCCTGGAGGAAAAGTGGGAAACCACGAAAAACCACTTTCAGGATGGCTGAGGTGGGAATCGAAGCCCCTATATTCATTTGACCTTGCGAGGCTGAGTGGACCCCGTTCCAGCCCTCGTACCACTTTTCAAATTTCGTGGCAGAGCCGGGAATCGAACCCGGGCCTCCAGGGGTGGCAGCCAATCACACTAACCACTACACCACAGAGGCGGACATTTTAATATTGAATCAGCTTTAGATCGTTAATATGTATGTGGTTATGGGTAAGAGAGGGCAGGAGCCCTATGTTCGCCTTGGACAATCTGCGATGCCTATGGAGTCTCATTCATATATCCATCTTGACTCATTCTTTGATTTAATATTATTGCGTTTATCTCCTACTAAATATTTTTATGTTTTTGAGAGAAGCCAATGGGCCGGAAATTTTACACCGCAGAAGTCACGGTAGTTTTCATGCCTGCTCCCGTATATGGTCCCGAATGGTGAGCAAGGCAGAAGAAACACGATCAGCAAATTCACACCACAGATATTCGAATGCACAGATAGTCTATGCATGTGAAGTATGAGGGGCGGAGTTTCCTTCGGTATCACCACTATTAGTTGTCCGGCTCCATGGTTAGCGTGCTGGCCTTTGGTCACAGGGGTCCCGGGTTCGATTCTCGGCAGGGTCGGGAATTTTAACCATCATTGGTTAATTTCGCTGTCACGGGGGCTGGGTGTATGCGTTGTCTTCATCATCATTTCATCCTCATCACGACGTGCAGGTCGCCTACGGGCGTAAAATCGAAAGACCTGCACCTGGCGAGCCAAACATGTCCTCGGACACTCCCGACACTAAAAGTCGTATGCCTTTTTTTTCTTTTCTTTTTTTTTTCTTTTTTTTTTTACCAATTGGTGAGAAACGGAAGGAGAGACAACTCCGCTGGCATAGGCGTGAGCTCGAACATCTTGAAACACATCATGACCCGACGATAGGTCGTGCTCGGCTATTTCTGACTTGTCTGGCTGGTTGAGACGGATATTTCTTTAGTGTTCCTTCATTCGAGTACCAATTTACCGGTATGTTAAGGAAATGTACATATACCTTTCCGCAAGTAAAGGGAATTTCGAACACCCCGTAGTGTAGGGATAATGTTTCAGTGGCGTATGCTGGGATCAAGACGTGGGCTACCACTAGACTTTTCAATGGTTGGTTCAGTGAACGTCAAGCGTTTTGAGCTGCAGCCAATAGCCAACGGAGACGCCTGCTGTGTTGTTATGGCTGCTTCACAAGCAACTGCCCTGGCCTCTGCCTCGGCCTATACTCAACACCTGATTAGTGGGGATGGTAGCCTAAAGTTTACAAATTAAAGTCCTTAGCAAAAGTCTCGCTTTGTGGCTAAATGGATAGAATACTTGCCTTTGGTCCGATGGCCACGGTTCAGTTCTCAGTATCAACTCCCTCGTATTAATTCTCCCGGCTTAGGGAGTAGGTATTTATGACGTCTTCGCCATTCATTTCATTCTCATTAGGTTACCACCAAGCCTATACAGATCTCATGCACTATTATTATTATTATTATTATTATTATTATTATTATTATTATTATTATTATTATTATTATTATTATTATTATTATTATTATCAAATAAACATTTTGAATTCTATAGCGGTCGTACCCATTGTCCACTGGTTTATTAGTTTCCTCGGGAGATCAGTGGTGGTGTCCGGCTGTTCGATTCCAACCAACATTTCATTTTAGCAAATCTACCTATAAAATTGCTTTGCTGGCAGGACGTAGTGTTTACAGTCTACTATGTCTTCTGGCATGAGCTAGAGCAATTTTCTTACTTTCATTGATCTGTCCCAGTCTTATCCTTGGCTTTGACAATATGAAAGTGACATGAGCCATGCTAGTAACGCCATTCCTTCTGCAGTAAGTCCCTGCTATGAATGGTGTGAAAATGTTGCTCATAGGGTAGGTTGGTACACGTATTTCAGTGGACTAGGCAGACTGATACGCAATAGCAACTTCTGGCTCGGTGGGGAAAGCAACGGGAAACTACATCACTCCTCATTTCCCTAGTACGCCCCTTCAGTGATGCCTACGCCATCTATGACTGCTGATGGCGGAGCTGTTGAGGATCCAACCAGCCTTAGGGCTGAAGACTGAACAACAACAACAACAACAACAACAACAACAACCTATAGAAAGAAAACTATATTACACCTATAAGAGCAGCCCTGCAGTGTCTTCCTACAAGGATGTAGGAGTAAACGGGAGTGAAATACCAGCACTCTGTTATAAGTGAGTCAGAAGTATGAGGCGAGGAAGTATATACGATGAGTAATGCATGGTTGATAGTTCGCAGTGGCGATCTGACGGACCGAAGCCTAGCACTCTTAGCAGCAAGTACGCGAGGCGGGTCGAAGGGAGACGGACGAGAGTCTAGGCTGCAATATCAGTCTCCGATGCCTTGCTCTCAGAAATACGTGCGACGTTTTTCCTCATTGCTTTCAAGTTTTTTTAATAGAACAATGTGTCAGATGCTTACATTATAATGTGCTTTAGATTTCGTTTGTTGTCATTTGAGGTTTGCGCTTCACCAATAGCCTTGGTAGCCCTAGGTATACGCCAGTGTAATTTGTCCTCGCTTTTACCTAAATTGTGACCATATTTTTCTTTTTGTTACGGTGCCAAACTTAGTAATTCGGTCTGTGGTGTTGTGGATCATTCTCATGGATAGATAATGCCTTTTTTATTGGCGAAGTTAGGGCTCAAGGCCCTCTCTTACACTTAACCACTAGATGAGTATACATGTACATAACTTATACAGTAATTACAAATATAAATAACACAAATAATATTAATAGCAATAATAATAATAATAATAATAATAATAATAATAATAATAATAATAATAATAATAATAATAATAATGTAACTACATTTGTAGACTTCAGGAAGGCATACGACTCCATCGACCGTGACGTGTTGCTTAACATCCTTGCAGAAATGGGAGTCGATGAGAAACTGCTGGTGATAATAAGGGCAACACTAATACCTAATCCAAAGTAAAATTCCAAGGATATCTCTCTGAACCCTTTGAGATCGAGACAGGCGTTCGACAGGGAGATGGGCTGTTACCTCTTTTGTTCAACTGCGTACTTGAGAAGGTAATATAGGAATGGCGAAATACGCTAAAAGAAAGAAACCTTTACAAACCCGTACGGATTGCGACAAACGGAGTGTTCGCTGATGATATAGCCCTGATGACAGAAAATTTCGAAAGTGCAACAGAACAGATCAATGTGTTGAAGGAAGTAGAAGAACAAACAAGTTTACAAATTTCCTTTCAAAAGACAGAAGTAATGTCGAATATCAAAGATGATACGACACATGGGGAATGGATTCAGCAAAATAGCAGCAAGAATCAAGAAAATGGAAGTCGCTTTCCAAACCACCCGCAACATTTACAGCAAAAAGTGCTTTTCCCTGAACACAAAAATTCGTCACTACAACACTGTCATCAAACCAGTATCGCTGTATGCATCTGAATGCCTTATCCTATCCGAGAAATGTTTGCTTGTGGATTTAGAGAGGAAAGAAAGAAAGATCCTACACACCATACTTGGTCCAAACTACAAAAATGGCATCTACATTAGAAAATCCAGGCAAGAAGTATACTCTAAGTTAGAGAAGATCATGGACGCAATGCGTAAAGGCAGAGTTCGCTTCTACGGTCATATACGACGGATGATCGACTCTCGATGGACGAAACGTATCTTCAGTATATTTGACTCAAAACCAAAACCGGCAATGCCATGGTACGTTAATGTCAAGAAAGATCTTAAAGAACTGGGCCTACAAGCAGAAGATGCACAAGACCGAAATCTTTTCAGAGCAGCCATCAAGACTTTTGGGACTATCCGGGACGAAAAACGGGCAACTGATGCTAAATGGACAGAGGAACGTCGTGCTAAACACAGTGAGCTAATGAAGACGAAGTGGATCAAGCGAAAAATGAACAAATGGCAGAATGTAAAGTGAGGCTTATCGTGGTCCCTAGTTGGTCGATTAGCGAAGTTGAATGAGTGAATGAATAATAATAATAATAATAATAATAATAATAATAATAATAATAATAATAATAATAATAATAATAATAGAATCCTAATTTTAAAACACACAAAGTAAAACACACTTACAGTAAATGACGTAACTACAGTGATCCATTCATTCATCAAATTCATTCTTTCATTCTCTCATCCAGCAAGTCAGCGGGATCTACTCAACAAATGCTCGCGGCAGGCCACTTTAAACTTGCGATGAGAGGGATTGTCCCTAATATTAGCATGTAGCAAATTCCATGACCTGGACGCAGAAATTATGAAGGAGCTGTTGTAAGCAGCAGTGCGGTTTATAGGTATGGTCAGGTAGGAGCTAGATCTCGTATTGTAGTTATGATAGGACGAGAGGTAAGAAACATGTCAAGAAAGATAGTTGAGTGTATTAGTGGAAAGCATTTTGTGCTGAAGTAATAACATGTGAAATTCACGGCGCTGGTGCACTCGAAGCCACGACAGTTCCTTATAATAAGGTGATATATGAGCATCATATCCCAGATTAAATATATATCTTACGCAGCTGTTTAGGCTCCGGTCCAGTTTCTTGTTACCTATCTGCGTCGGTGTGACGTAAAGCCCCTAGCAAAAAAAAAAAAAAAAGTTTCTTGTTACTGTCGCAGGTTATTTCAGTCAACACAGTGTCACAATAGGCAAGTATAGGTAGTATGAGATAATGAATTAGTTTTACTTTGAGTCGAACCAAGAATACATTACAGAATCGCTTCAGAGGATATAAGCATTTGTGTACTTTATTACATGTGCTTATCACCTGTTGAGTCCAATTTAGTCACTAAAGTAGAGTACGGTATGATTTTATTGTTTAAAATGATTGGGGAGATGTCCCGTTGCTTGAGGGAATATAGGTTTTTACTGGTACCGATGATAATAACTTGAGTTTTGTTCGGGTTTGTTAATAAAATGTTTTTATTTGCATAGTCACTAAGATGATGTAGGTCGGAATTTATTTTAATAATTGCAGTATCAATATCATTCGGTTCTGAATGACAGTAAATTTGTACATCATCTGCGTACACTTGTAATTTGCAGAATTTAAGAGCTTTTGATATATCATGAATTTGGATGATAAATAACAATGGTCCAAGGACCGACCCGTGAGGGACACCGAGGGTCTTACTTTGCCATCCTGAAGTCACACTTCCCACTGTCCCACGTTGCCGGCGATATTCAAGGTAGGGGGAAAAGAACTGAAGCGACACACTATTCAAATTTAGTTCTCGAAGTTTCTGCAGTAGTAACTGAGGGTTGACAGTGGCGCGTGGGTAAAGCGTCTGGGGGTTCACTGCTGTCGAAAATAATGTGTTGAGATTTATTGTTACTTGATGTTTACATAGATGTAAAATAGTGACATTGCTTGATTAGAAACGCGACTTTCCTTTGAAGGGACACGGTTACAGCTCGAAGAAGTTACCAGAACAATGAAGATGAAAGACAGAGAATATGAGGTGCAATTACTTAAAGCTGCTCCAATTTCCTCTGATTTTGGAGACGTTGCTTGCGTACAAATAACTTCTTCAAGAACGTGTTAGACAGACTACTTTTGTTTATGTATTGACGTATTTTGCAGTTTACTTTTCATAAAACACGTATTAATAATGACAAGCTCCAGGAGCTCTCAACTTGGGAGCGTGGGTTGGCGACCACGGGGCCCTTAGCTGAGTCCTGGCATTGCTTCCACTTGCATCAGTCCTCTCACTTTCATCTAGCTTATCCGACTTCCCTTGATCAAGTCTTGTTCTTGTTCTGTGTGCGTGGATGTGTCGAATTCCTAATTAGCTGCTTTGTTCTGTTTCTCAGAATCCTGTACCGCTCAAAATCATCTGTGCCATGCGTCAGTTTGTATTGTCTGTACAGTTTGCTACAACTGGCCATAGCAGATCTTATCGCGGCCGTTGGCCATGCGGATGAATGGCGGGTGATTCTCACCTGTTTCTTTGGTGCGTGCTTGTCCAATAATTCCAGTACCAGTGAATTGAATTTGTTTACTTTAGAGTTTATGTTCTGAAAATTACGTATACTGTCCCAAGGCAAGCTATATGCATCGTGGCGCAGTTTATTCCGGTCCATATGTCGTAAGTCTCGTATTGTAATGTAGTGTCCGGCTCCATGGCTAAATGGTTAGCGTGCTGGCCTTTGGCCACAGGGGTCCCGGGTTCGATTCCCGGCAGGGTCAGGAATTTTAACCACCATTGGTTAATTTCTCTGGCACGGGGGCTGGGTGTATGTATCGTCTTCATCATCATTTCATCCTCATCACGGCGCGCAGGTCGCCTACGGGTGTCAAATCGAAAGGCCTGCACCTGGCGAGCTGAACATGTCCTTGGACACTCCCGGCACTAAAAGCCATACGCCATTTCATTTTGTAATGTAGAGTAGTGTGTACTTAGGTATTCGTATAGAATAACACATGTACAATAGGTCACGTGAAGAGATGCCAGGAACAGGGATATGTCCGTGCTTAATTGTTTCTGAGGTTGATTTGTCACAAGATGCCTGTGATGTTTGCTTATTCTTCTTTTGGGATGCATCTGTATATCGTTGTAACCATTACCCGTGAACATGACTCCTCCTGGATAATTAACGGCTCACAAATTGAAAATATGCATTGAGATGGTGATTTGTGTGGGCAGGCTTGCAATAGACGGTGGCCCTCAGAAGCCGTCCGGTTTCTTTCTTACCAGAACATTCAAGAAAAGAAAGCATCCGTCTGACTCAATCTCCATCGTGCATTTAATTGAAGAGTGCTGCTGGTTTAGGTGGTCTGGGAGGACCGTCTGTCCACATCACAAATGTACTATAACATACCTCCACCAGATATTCGCATTGACAGACAGCGAAGAAAAGTCCTTCTCCTCAAAAAGACGTTCCGTGAAGAAATTAGCCACCATCGGTGAAAGTTCCACAGCCATGCCCGCCCCACAAGAAATAGCTAGCGATAATAAGGTCTTTCGAGATGACGCCGTATAAGCGACCTGCGCGTTTATGAGGATGTGGCCCTGCATATGATGAATTCCAATGATGAAGATGGCACACACACCCGGCCCCAGAGCCATTGGAATTAACCAATTACGGTTAAAATCCCCTGCCCGATCGGGAATCGAACCCGGGACCCCTAGACTAAAGGCCAGAGCGTTAACCATTTAGCCATGCAGCCAGACACCTAATAATAATTGTACCGGGAGGTACACCTCAATGCCGCGCATTCAAAATCAGCGCCTTAATAAACTCCTCTATCGATCAAAAGGTGAAACTGATACTACACGAACTTGGAACTTTAATCAGAAGATGTCACCACTGAAATATTATGAAATTGTGTTTGTGAAGTTTTCTAAACTGATTGAATTTCACCTTGTTTTGTTTGCTATACATCAAGAAGTTTGGACATTTTTCCACAGATGTCACTACCAAAAACTCTGATCATGCACTTTGGTGCAAGATGGAAGGACTTATAACTTTCGTATAAGTTTCGTATTCCTAGGTTTTCCATAACTGATTCTATGTTCATTTATTTTTGGGTTGGCAATACTTCTTTTTCTTTCCGCCAGGTTTGAATCTAGCCAATCACGAATTTGTGTAATTAATTTTCAACCAATCCCGCATTTCTTGTTCACTTTGAATTTGCCAATAAAAGGGTGTGTACGGTTTAGCCCAGAATCCTCTTGAACCTTCCCCGACGGTATATAAACTGCGGCTTTTCATGTTTCCTTATCATTTGATCGCCGTCTTTCTAAGTGTGTGTGTTAAGGCAGGAGGCGAAGCGGGGCGCCTCTTTCTTCGGCCAGCATAACATCTACAAGGTAATGGCTATCTTTCTTGCTGTATCCGCCAATTAATCCGAGGGGAAGGTCCGAATCTTTAATTATGTAACAAACCTTTCTGAAATGTAAATCTTCTTTCGGCTAATGTAAAAATTTCATAAAGTTTTAACTATAAATCGGGGATAGAGAGTGAATTACCCTCTCGAGCTCCCCTTCATCTTGGTTTGAGGTGGCTACGTTTTCGCAACTTTTCGTTTCTGTAATGTATTAAAGTTATTTCCATTCGAGCCACCTCAGTAGTTTGAGAATAGCTCCAGTTTCATCGGCCGAGAGCCCTGTAGGATTTTATATTTCATTATCTGGAGCGCAGTGTTCGCCTCCATTCAGCTGTGTTCGGGCCGTTTATTTATCCCGTTCTTTTTTCGCAAAGGCCCAGTAGGTTGGGTACTAGATACCTCTGTGTAATACTATTTCTATTTGTAATTCGTGCCTTGAGAGGCCAGAGAGTGTTAGATCGTGATGTAATTTTGCGTCGTGTAGGCTAGAAGAAACTGAGAGCCTGTTAGCTCTTTTCAAGTTTTGTAATAGTAAAGTATGCCACTGGAAGGCTAGGTATTGTAAGCAAGAGCTCTTGAATTAGGGGTTTTCTGCCCTTACCTAAATAATACCACTTTCAATTGTAAATTTGTAACCTGCGGGCTTGTAGCCCAGAATTGTTAAGGTCTGAATTTTGAATTTTTCAATTTTTGAAATTGTCATTGTACCTGTAACCTCATGTTGTTCACTCAGTGAAAATATTGTTAATTTTGCGATTTAAAGAGAAATACAACCTTTGTTAAAGTTATAAATTCAATTTTGATGCAGTAGTTAGATCCATTCAACCCCGCACCTTCTTTCACCTCTTTCTGCTCCACGTATAATCCCCGTAACAATAATAATAATTTTTACGTTTTTACGATTTTCAAGATGCCGTGTGCCGGAATTTAGTCCCGCAGGAGTTCTTTTATGTGCCAATACATCTGCCGATACGAGGCTGACGTATTTGAGCACCTTCAAATACCACTGAACTGAGCCAGATTCGAACCAGCCAAGTTTGGGTCAGAAGACCAGCGACTCAACCGCCTGAGCCACTGAGCTCGGCTGAAATAGGTCAGCAATGCCCTCTGGGAACAGATGCTCAATGAGAGACATGAACGAGTCAATCGACACTTTAATGAACAAGGATTCCACATCAATGGGCTGAAGGGCTATCGTTGACAACTCATTGATGAAATGCAGGCAGACTCTAACGTACAGTTCTCTACGTACTATGTGAGGCTGAGGCAATTTGATTAGATATTTTTACAGAGTGTACATACGAGAACCTATCTCAATAACTATTCGTCTGAGGGGGACGTCGTTTTTGTTGATGTTACTTTAATCTTGACTAAAATGCGTCCTCCAGAGTCAAACATTTAACTTCCTTTTTTGGAATTGATGAGTTTGCTGTCTATTCTGCAACTCCTGTGAACAGAATGATTTTGCTTAGAGCTAATATGGCGGCATCGCTTTCGATACAATAGCGCATAGTGAGCCATCTGGTGACGATGTATTTTTGGCCCCAGGAATTAACCTGGTACCTGTTTTTGGTGTAGGCTAAGTGAACCACTTCAGAAATGGATACCGGTACCTTGTTTCTAATGTTATGACTTCCTAACGGGGAATCGATCCCCCACACTTCCGGGTGAATCAAGCATGCCTTTACCGCCTCAGCCTTTGACCAAAGAGGGGACTGAACAGGCTCCAATTATGATGGCGGTAGTGAAACTGTCTCGATAAACGGTGGATAAATAACTACAAGGCCTGTCATTATCAAACACTGTGACTGTAGTGAAGGTTTAGTCTAGGTTTTTGGAACGGCCGGCCTGGTGAACGGCGCCATATCCGCAGCGCATAATCACGCCATTAAGTAACATCCTGCCGCTAACAGCGCAGAGAACTTCCCGCCATTGCACCGGCTACGAAAATCATAATGAAACATGTATGGAAACATTCTTCTCCGTCTTATTTGAATATACCGTAATTAAAATGTTATCTCGGAATCGCGAAACTTCACTTCACCTAAACGGTTCGAGCTTTTGCTTCACAAAAACCGTGTTATACTGTAATTATAAGAAATACACTAGTGAAACCCCACTGATTTGGTGTATTCTTTAATTACTTCCGAGTATTACGCACTGTATATATCTCGCATAAGTTGGTACAAGACAGACTCCAATCCTCAGACAAGACCGACTCCAATCCTCAGACCTTAATGCTACTCTCGATCGTTCAAAGATGGCGAATCGAGTAGCCGAAATTGTTGGAAATGCGGGTTTGTTTTGGTTTGTTGTTATCGTATGTAGTCGGTGTAATTTTATTAAATTTGACGATAAATGTTAGTTTCTTTGTAGAATATAAGTGTGCGAGTGTATTTATATGAGTCGGTGGGTACATAGGATCTGTAATTATACGCAGTAATGTGAGAATGTGCTTGTTTTGATCGTATTTGTACTCATTAAAAAACATGAGTGCACTAGGAGGACCAGTTTTTAGTATAACTATGGCAATGCCTCTCATACAACTATTCTTAAGTTTCCTACGAAATAGAACATTAGAAGAGAAATCGATTAGGAATATACATCGTGATTATTTTGAAGTCCATGGCAGAACCGTAGCGTGCATACATCATTTTGAGAATAGGTCTGAGGTTAGGAAATCTAGTTCTCTACTTCCAAACTATTCGTGTTCCTCGAAAAATATTAACTTAGATAGAATATAATTGATATTGTGTTATTCCGTCAGTGTCTATGTGCTTCAAAGTGTCTAGTGATTAAGATGCAAGTGTATTTTACAATAATCTGTGCTTTGCCTGCGGAAATGTTTGGCTGGATCTTGGAGTATAACAAAACTTATAAGCGTGACAGATGGAGCAATCTGTATACTGTTACACAAAAGAAATAGTGACTTAGAGGGATTAGTTGGGTTTGTAACGTAGGGTTTTACACTACCAACACCTTCCGATTCATGCTGTGGCTATCAGTTATCAAGCAGACTGTGCCGAACTGAAGCTCGTGCATGTGGTTAAATATCAATGTTTAGTCAATAGAGTTTTTCCACTCATGTTATTTAATGGGTAAAAACCTATTAGGCTATATCTTTAGTGTCTGAACGTTTCATTACTAAGGTTACTATCATTGCGTGAAGTGCTGTTATGCCATATGTCAACATTATATTAACATCATGTTAACATAATCATTTCGGGTGTACTTGATCTGAGTGACACCGAGCTCGAAAGCTGCAGTCGCTTAAGTGCGCCAGTGTCCAGTATTCGGGAGATAGTAGGTTCGAACCCCACTGTCGGCAGCCCTGAAAATGGTTTTCCGTGGTTTCCCATTTTCACACCAAGCAAATGCTGGGGCTGTACCTTAATTAAGGCCACGGCCGCTTCCTTCCCACTCCTAGACCTTTCCTGTCCCATCGTCGCCATAAGACGTATCTGTGTCGGTGCGACGTAAAGCAATTAGCAAAAAACTAGCTATGATCTGAGTGACTCAGACGGTTAAGGAGCTGGCCTTCTGATCCCACGTTGCTGGATTCGATCCTGACTCAGTCCGGTGGTATTTGATGGTGCTCAAATACGTCAGCCTCGTGTCGGTAGATTTACTGGCACGTAAAGGAACTATTGCAGGACTAAATTTCGGCATTTCGACGTTTCCGAAACGCGTAAAAAATGTAGTTAGTAGGACGTAAAACGAATAACATTATGATTTCGGGTGTAATTCCCATTCATTGGGTGGTGAATTTAAGAAATTATCTATCACTTCAAAACTCAGGCAACAAGTTATGTTTGTGTTTCACAGTTCTCATGAGAGCGAATAAATCGAGGAATTTTGCACCTTAATTTATTTTGAAACATTCAAAATGATGTTAGAAATATCATTTTAACAGTTTTATCAAGTATTTTCATCTATCCAGCGAAGTGAAATCTAAGAGAAAACGTTATTTGACGAATTGAAATGTCTAAATAATCAGCTTGTTGGTCTCTTTTCTAGTAGAATATATGTGATTCTAGTTGATTATATGTGATGCGTACTTGTTGGCGAAGCAATTTCATACGTGTAAAAGTGATTTTCCTTACGATGTTACATTTATCATATTAAATTACGGCCGTTTATATAAAATGCACGTGATATTTTCGTGTTAGCCAATACCAGCAATTCGGCTACTTCGGCCGCCATGTTTTTCTTATATTACGGTCTGAGGATTGGAGTCGGTCTTGCCTCAGACCTTAATGCTACTCTCGATCGTTCAAAGATGGCGAATCGAGTACCCGGACATGTTGGAAATGCGGGTTTGTTTTGATTCATTGTTATCGTATGTAGTCGATGTAATTTCATTAAAATTGACGATAAATGTTAGTTTCTTTGTAGGATATAAATGTGCGAATGTATTTATATGAGTCAGTGGACACGTAGGATCTGTAATTACACTAATAACACGCAGTAATGGGAGAATGTGGTTTTTTTAAAATCGTGTTGTGAACCAGGTTTAAGTCTAACTATAGCAATGCCTCTCATGCAACTGTTCTTAAGTTTTCTACGGAATAAAATATTAGGAAAGAAATGGATTAGGAATATACATCGTGATTATTTTGAAGTCGATGACAAATCTGTAATGTGCATACATCATTTTGAGAATAAGTCTGAGGTTAGGAAAGACTTTTCTCCATCGAGCTAGAAAGAGGACTCTTTCTAGCTCGTTGCTTTTCTTTAATTCCAAACGGTGAACCTATTCGTGTTCCTCAAAAAGTGTTAATTTACATAGAATATAATTGCTATTGTGATATTCCGTCAGTGTCTGTGTGCTTCAAAGTGTCGAGTGAGTTAGATGCAAGTGTATTTTACAATAATCTGTGCTTGCCAGCGGAAATGTTTGGCTGGAGCTTGGAGTAAAACAAAACTTACAGATGGAGTAATCTGTACACTGTTTCACAGAAGAAACAGTGATTTGGAGGGATTAGCTAGGTTTGTAACGCAGGGTTTTACACTACCAACACCTTCCGATTCATGCTGTGGTCATCTGTTATCAAGCAGACTACACCGAACTGAAGCTTGTCCATGTGGTTAAATATCAATGTTTAGAGTTAACAGAGTTTTCTGCACTCATGTTCTTTAATGGGTAAAAACCTGTTATATCAGTATCCGAACGTTTCATAGGTTACTATCATTGTGTAAAGTGCTGCTATGCCATAAGTCAACATTATGTTAGTATTACCAGGGCCGTTCATTGGGTTAACACAATCATATCGGGTGTACTCGGGTTGAGTGGCTCAGACGGTTGAGGCGCTGGCCTTCTGACCCCAACTTGGCAGGTTCGATCCTGGCTCAATCAGGTGGTATTTGAAAGTGCTCAAATACGTCGGCCTCGTGTCGGTAGATTAGTGGCACGTAAAGGAACTCCTGCGGGACTACATTCCGGCACGTCGACGTTTCCGAAAAGTACAGTAATTAGTGGGACGTAAAGCCAATAATATTATTATTTCGGATGTACTTCCCTTTCATTGGGTGCTGAATATAAGAAATTGTCCATAACTTCAAAACTAAGGCAACAAATTATGTTCCATAGTTTTCACGAGAGAGAATAAATTTACGAATTTCGCATTTTAATTTTTGAAACGTTCAAAATGATGTAATAAATATCATTTTAACAGTTTTATCATGTATTTTCATCCATCCAGCGGAGTGAAATCTAAGAGAAAACTTTATTTGACTAATTGAAATTTCTAAATAATCGGCTTGCTGCTCTCTTTTCTAGTAGAATATTTGTGATTCTAGTTGATTATATGTGGTGCGTACTTGTTGGCGAAGCGTTTTCATACGTGAAAAAGAGATTTTTCCTATGATGTTACATTCATCATGTTAAATTACCGCCGTTTGTATAATATGTACGTGATATTTTCGTGTTAGCCCATACTAGCAGTCCGGCTACTTCGACCGCCGTATTTTTATATTACGGTCTGAAGATTGGAATCGGTCATGGTTGGTATTCATGTAGGCCTATCGAGGTGAATTACTGTGTGAGCGGTTCGTGCGTAAATGCAACAAGACGTCGGCAGTTGTTGTACAAATTGTCACTGAAACTGCAAATGCATTGAATACAAATGATGCATCCAAGACAGAGTGGGTTCGAACTGCACTGTCGCCAGCCCTGAAGATGGTTTACCGTGGTTTCCCATTTTCACACTTTAGTTACGGCCGCTTCCTCCCAGCCCTTTCTATCCCGTCGTCGCCATAAGAGCTATCTGTGTCGGTGCGACGTAAAGCAGATGATAAAATATATGTAAAGGAAGACAATGCCCTTTCGAATGAGGAAACTAGTGATCTATGTGCATCTTGTACAAGTAATTCACAAAAAAAAAAAAAAAAAAAAAAAAAAAAAAATTACTTCAGAATTTCACAACAGCTATCATGAATAAGTGAATTAAGTTTAGTTTTTATTATGTCTCTAGCCATTGAACCCGTCTTTGTTACATTAAAGTTACATCGGAATCACGAAACTTCACTTCACGAGCACTAAACAATAAACGGTTTGCGTGGCAGGACACTGTTAGCAGACCATCTCCCTGCTCGGCGATATTAGGTTATCCGAGGTCAAGGGAGTCTTCCATTTCCCCTCCTTTCATGACTCCCTAGATTATTATTATTATTATTATTATTATTATTATTATTATTATTATTATTATTATTATTATTAGCAGCAGCAGCGAAGATAGGGTTGAAAATACACTGAACAAAATAGAAATTGCAACACCCAGAAGGAGTGGTGCTACATTGCTGCAATTGAACATGATTACACTTTCAGGTCCCTCTGACCGCAAGTTTGGACAACAGCCAATACAGGATGTGCCCACCACGAGCTGCAATACATTGATGAATTCGTCGAGGCATGGAGTCAATAAGGCCCTGGATCGCTTCCTGAGGAATTGTGGCCCATGCTTGCTGCACTGTACGGGTCAGTTGTTCCAGAGTTGTGGGTGGCTGAGGACGGCTGGCCAGTTGTCGACCCATCATGTTCCACACATGCTCAATAGGACTGATGTCCGGGGATCTGGCGGGCCATTCTAAGGTTGTGATGTCGTAAAGAACTTCTCTGGAGATGCGTGCAGTGTGAGCCCGGGCATTGTCCTACTGAAACATCCCATTAGCAATGTTCGTCATCATAGGGACAATCACTGGATTGAGTACCCTATCAACGTACCGTTGAGCAGTCATAGTGCCCTCAATAAGCACTAATTGTGATTTCACATTAAAGCCAATAGCTCCCCAGACCATAATGCTTGGTGTTGGCCCTGTGTGCCTCTCGACAATAAGATCTGGGCGGCCCCTCTCCCCAGTACGACGGCGCACACGATTCTGGCGATCACTGCGGGCAAGACAGAAGCGCGATTCATCACTAAAGGCGACCCTATGCCTTTCGTCGACCCACGTCGATCTTTCTCGCCACCAGGCCAGCCTCGCTGTTGTGGGGTCAATGGAACGCCTTCTGCAGGGACACGGGCTCGTAAGCCAGCTGCACGCAGGCGATTACCAACTGTTTGTTGTGTAACGTGGGTTACCACAGCTGCTCGAATTTACGCTGCTGTTGCATGGAGTTCCATCAGGGCCATCCGAATGATGCGGCGATCCTCTCTCACAGTTGTCTGTCGCGCTGGGCCTGTGCCAGGTCTACGAGTGTGGGTACCTTCATTTGATCACTGCTGCCATACACGTTGTACCGTAGATGCCTGTCGGCCAACACGTGCAGCGACAATCCAGCCTCACACAGCCTAATTATCCGAGCCCTCTCAAACGGCGACAGTTGTTCATAGCGTGCTCTTCTCTGTCGTCGAGGCATGTTTGACGGGGAACACTTCACTGCACAGACTGCAAGTCAACTACGCTACACCAGAGTCCGTATACTGGAGTTGATTCCTCCGCGACCAATCACGTGGGGAGACCTGTAGCAACAATCCAATGGATCTGAAACTTTGAACGTTTACATATCTACATGACATCGTTCCATATCTTGAAAATCAACACAAACGACCAATGCCTTCATGGTGTTGCAATTTCCATTTTCTTAAGTGTATGTTTTGAGGAAACAGAAATGATGCCATCCTTTAATGTTAACACTCCACAATTATTAAGTAATACTCTGAAAATAAAAGTTGTAAATAAATTTAAATATCTTGGTGAAACTGTCACTTGGAATGCTAATGAAAAAGCATCCATAGATAACAGAAGTATAAAACTGAGACGACCACAAGAAATTACATGGCCGAGTTACAAAAAAACAGTCTCTTTCAATTAATGCTAAATTTCGCCATTATAACTCCGTCATCAAACCAGAAACAACGCATGCAAGTGAAACATTATTCAAACTTAATACCCAAGCAACAACAGACAAACTGAAGAAAGTGAATAGAAGAATTATTACTAAATAAAACATCAGGTTGACGGCCAGTGGAGACTTTTACCAAGTTCAGTAATTTACAAGGGAACGGAATCAATTATTGACACGATGAGAAAAGGGACGATTGCATTTTTTGGACACATGTATCGTTTGCCAAATTTTAGACTCCTAAATCAGCTTTTTGATTTCTTTTGGAATAGTAAAACAAAAGACACTTGGTTTAAAGAAATACAAATGGATTTGGATGAATTGAAAATTACTACAGAGCACATTGAAAATACGGAAGAGAAGAAGATTCTAAGCAACAAATAT
Source organism: Anabrus simplex (assembly GCF_040414725.1). NCBI lineage: Eukaryota > Metazoa > Arthropoda > Insecta > Orthoptera > Tettigoniidae > Anabrus > Anabrus simplex. Next base: position 24,128,422 of record NC_090272.1, on the reverse strand, counting down.
ACAAAACTATCACTTGAAACATCAAAACGTAAGCAGTATGTTATATCAGCAGAAGAACGGGCTGCAAGATCGTCTAGAATGAATAAGTTTTGGGAAAAGAAGAAATGATCAATTTTTTTTAAATGAACAATTTTTAAGTACTTATTTCTTAAAGATGTTATTGTATAAGGTTGATTCTGAAGCTCGAATGTGGGTGTAAACAGTGTAAATAAATAATTAACCCACGTCTCCTTCCATGGTCATCATCGTATTCCTGATCAAGATGAGGTGATGACCATAGGACAAACCACCATCGCCATCTAACTCGTTACGATGAACAACTTTTCCATGTCAGTGTTGACGGACTTTGCGCTAAAAATCTACATTTTTAAATATCTTTTAGCATAGCTTACGAGGTGAACATGTTTGAGGTAGGCTGAATGGCCTTCTGACCCCAACTTGGCAGATTCGATCCTGGCTCAATCCGGTGGTATCTGAATGTGCTCAAATACATCAGCCTCACGTCGGTAGATTTACTGGCACGTAAAAGAACTCCTGCGGAACAAAATTCCGGCACCCTGGCGATTCCGGAAACTATAAAAATGTAGTTGGTGGACGTAAAACCAGTAACATTATTATTATTATTATTATTATTATTATTATTATTATTATTATTATTATTATTATTAGCCCGCCTGGTAGCCATGATCGTTAAGGCGCTAAAGTCTGACACCGAGGTTAGCCGGTTCGAGTTCCGTTGGTAGAAAAACTTTTCACTATCAGAATGTTGACCGGCAGGGTAGGGGAGGTGGTGGTAAACAATTTCTAAACACCAGATTGCGTGCCAAGAGCCTGGATTAAATTCCAAACCTCTCCGCAGTGCTCATATGGAGTGAGGGCATATGACGCTGTCGATGGTGATTCGTTCGTCGGATGGGGACGTTAAGCCTTGAGCAGACCACTTGGTACTATTCGACAGGAGTAGGCTATGTGCCGGCACCGGGTTTCACCCTCTCCCTACTATCATTATATCGCGTCATTCATTTCATCTCATTAACTCCTGTAATGCGGTTGACGTCAGGAAGGGCATCCGGTCATAAAAACCCGCCACGACAGATTCATCTCACCTCATTATTATTATTATTATTATTATTATTATTTTACAATTAGCTGTACGTCGCACCGACACAGATAGGTCTTATGGCGACGATGGGATAGAAAGGGCTAGGAGGAAACGGCCGTAATTAAGGTAAGGCCCCAGCATTTGCCTGGTGTGAAAATGGGAAACCACGGAAACCATCTTCAGGGCTGCCGACAGTGGGGTTCGATTATTATTATTATTATTATTATTATTATTATTATTATTATTATTATTATTATTATTATTATTATTATTATTATTATTATTATTATTATTATTATTATAAGCCTCGTCTACCGTCTGCAGGCATTTGACACCATTTAGGCTGTCTGTTCTCGATTCTGAAGTTCTGTATCTTTTGGTTTCTGTTTTGTTTTGTATTACAATTTGTTTAACGTCGCGCCGACACAGATAGGTCTTATGGCGACGATGGGTTAGGAGTGAAAAGGGAGGAATCAACCGTGGCCTTGATTAACGTACAGCCCCAGCATTTGTCTGGTGTGAAACTGAGAAACCACGGAAAACTAGCTTCAGGGCTGCCGACAGTTGGGTTCCCGAACGCAAGCCGCTAACCACGAAGCCACTCGCTCTGGTTTTTCTCTACCAGATGTTAGTCTCTGTTGGGCGATCTTATTCTTATTTTTCCTGCCATTTTCCCATCACCTGAGGTCGACACTTTGTATGGATTTAGCCTATTTCACGGGCAGATACCAACCGTGTGTGGAGCGATGTATTCACTGTGTGGCTGATAGTGTGTGTATGACAAGTACCCAGTGCTGGTGGTGATTATTGTTTTAAGAGGAAGTACAATTGGGCAACCATCCTCCATATAGGCCTAACACTAATCAGAGAGAAAATGGAAGGGGTCCGACACTTCGAAAAATGAAGGTCGGTCAAAGGAAGACAAGGGCCATGAAGGGCGTGAACATGAAAGACTCCCTAGGCCTCGCAACCTAATACCGTCGGGGTCGGAAAACAACAAGAGTTGACCAAGGGAGATCGGATAGGATAGTGAAAGTGAGAAGCCCGGCACAAGCTGAAGCAATGACAAGACTCAGCTCGTGCTCCCGTGGTCGCCAACATACAGTCCCATGATGAGAGCCCTTGGGGCTCCTTTCAGTCGCCTCTTACGACAGGCAGGGGATACCGTGGGTGTTATTCTACCACCCCTCCCACAGGGGAACAAATACCCAGTATCCGAGCCACAGGAGTTAACGATACGGCCCGGCCGGGAATCGAAACCAAGACCCTCTGAAAGGAAGTCCTGCGCGCTGATCAACGAACCAAGGAGTTCTAAACACCAAACACGTCGACATCGTATGACACGGAGTGCAGAACTGACTACCACTGTCGCGACCCTCGGACCTCGAGTCCGCAGCCCCTTGGATATGCCGCCATCCTTACTGTTGTGCCTGTACTTTTAACTGGTCATAAATTCGACAGTAACAGTTCTCTTATCTGCTTTCCGTTAAAAAGAATAGCAGTGAAAACAGATGACCCTGAATGGATGGTAAAATGTTGCATATATACTTAATAAGAGGTGTGAAGCACATAGGAACTCAGTGTTTCTGGCCGTGGAAAAGAGAAATGTTCTCTCAGGACCTCTCCCTAGAATCCAGGAATCTCACCTCTAATGGTATTAATATGCATAATGGGTATTCAGCCTGAAGGCTGGTTTGATCCTCAACAGCTCCGCCAATAGCTGTCATAAATAACCTAGGCGTCAATGAAGAGGCATACTAGGGAAATGAGGAGTGAGGTAGGTTCCCGTTGCTTTCCTCACCGAGCCAGAAGTTGCTATTACATACCAGTCTGCCAAGCCCACTGAAATGCATGCACCAACCGACCCTATGAGTGATATTTTCACACCATTCATAACAGGGACTCTGCATAAGAAATGGTATTTCTAGCATCGCTCATACTTCGGTCACCTTCATATTGTCAAAGCCAAGGATGAGACTGAGACAAGTCAATGAAAGTAACAAATTTATTCTAGCCCATACCAGAAGACATATACTGCACTGTAAATACTACATCTCGCCAGCAAAGGCATAGTCTCGAAAAATGTTAATGATCTGTGGCCGTTTACGGTTATGTTCTTTATTAATGGTTCTCCCTCCATCTGGAAGTCTTGCCAGGAATTCTTCACTTCGAACTTCACCAGTTATATCGCGAATGTTTCGTGATAGTGCTTCACACGGGCGTTCTTATTCTTAAGGGGCTCCGGTGGGGTGTATCTTACCCAAACAAACTTCATTGCATCTTTTTTTTTTTTTTTGCTTGACGTCGCACCGACACAGATAGGTCTTATGGCGAGGATGTAACAGGAAAGGGCTAGGAGTGGGAAGGAAGCGGCCGTGGCCTTAATTAAGGTACAGCCCCAGCATTTGCCTGGTGTGAAAATGGGAAACCACGGAAAACCATTTTCAGGGCTGCCGACAGTGGGGTTCGAACCTACTATCTCCCGAATACCATTGCACCTTTTCTCAACAACTAATTAAGCTATATGTCTGAAACCTATGATGGTTTACTATACTTGAACACAGGGATTTTCAAACGTGTCGTTTTGGTTTGGCAGATTTTTTTAATACTCCATTTTTTTCACTTTTGGAGTTGCTGAACAGTCAATAATTCACACTCTACGAGATATAATACAATATCCCTGTGTTAAAACACTCATAGAAACATAGTTTCAAGGCTGTAAAAGATTCAGGAGATTCATACAGGTACGGTAGTTTCCGAGAAAAGGTACACTAAATCTTTCAAAAAGTAAACCTACGGGAAACTGCTGTCATATAACATGCGTCGTATGGATCATCCTGATAACTTTCTTCTGGCCTTCTCTTTAATTTTCTTCTCTTCTCTCGTGTCTTGTTTTCCAATTCCCTCAACGCTTTATCTGAAGCCCTAACCTTTCCTTGTCAAGCTTGTACATGACTTGTATGGTGTGATACACAACGCTAATACTAAGTTTCTTCAATGCCTTACACCTTGACAAGTTGCCATTTTTAAAAGTCATTGCAGCACCGTAACCACCGAAATAAGAGCATTAATTGATACAAAAACTGTTTTTTGGAATTCTTGACCAAATAACACTGTTGATTTTGGGTACGACCATGTAAACACCTTTTCAATAATTGTACATCAGATAGGTCACTCGAAACAGGCCTAACTTTCTCTATGACAGCATATCGTAAACCATCCTTGTGTACAAATACTTGGCCTACTGCTTGTGCTTCGTTGTACTTACACCATGTATCAGTTCCTTTGGGGCAGAGTCCGTGGTTCGGTACAGAATCACTTGAAGCAAAGCTGCGAAGACTGCCACGCCCACACTGCTTTCTCTAAAATCTTTTTTTAAAGCATTTCTAGGTTTAAAAATGTATTTATTATACACCAAATAAAAGAGGACATTCCAAAGATCAATAATCAGCAAAGAAAAAAGTGATAAATTTCATCATTTTCCACCATACCAGAGCCCCGTAAGTCTACCTCAACTTCTATTCCCTTGCCGTACGATGGTCGTGCTGTGTGCATTTGTTACACTTCCGAACATCGCCAGTATATGTTTTCCCCATTCCTATTCCTGGTATGGAACTGGTATATATAGCCGAAAAGTACTAAAACATTCGTCTTTCTCTGTGATGCAATGCCTTCTGCCATTATCACTAATATTTTACTTTTTAATTTATTTATTAACAAGCTGCTTTACGTCACACCGACACAGATAGGTCTTATGGCGACGATGTGATAGGAAAGAGCTAGGAGTGGGAAGGAAGCGGCCGTGGCCTTAATTAAGGTACAGCCCCGGCATTTGCCTAGTGTGAACATGGGAAGCCACGGAAAACCATTCAGGCTGCCGACAGTGGAGTTCAAATCCACTATCCTCCGAATGCAAGCTCACAGCTGCGCGCCCCTAACCGCACGGCTAACTCGCTCGGTTATGTTTTTAAATTGAGCCAATGGTAATTGTTTAGCAACATATGCAGCGTAACCACAGTCCGACATATTAGCTGAATGGTCAGCGTTGAGACCTTCGGTTCAGAGGGAGCCGGGTTCGATTCCCGGCCGGGTCGGGGATTTTAATCGCGTCTAAGTAATTCCTCTGACCCGGGGGACTGGCTGGTTGTGTTTGTCCCAACACTTTCCTCTTCATATTCAGACAACACACTACACTACCAACCACCACAGAAAGACGCAATAGTGATTACATCCCACCATATAGGGTTGGCGTCAGGAAGGGCATCCGGCCGTAAACAGGGTCAAATCCCCATGTGCGACACAGTTCGCACCCGCGACCCCATAGATGTGGGAAAAGTGGTAGAAGGAGAAGAAGAAGAAGAAGATATGCAGCGTAACTACAATCAGTTTAAAAACCAATTATTAGAAACTTTCTACCGACTGTACACATATTTGCAAATGGAAATTATCCTTTTGTATATCGCTATTTGGACATGCGTACATTTTAGTGTGGACATTCGTATATGTGGATGTTCTTGCCTTTCGGACATATTTGCTATGGACTTTTACTACATTTCTTTCCTTTCTTCCCTTGCGGATCAACGTTATGTGATACCAACTACACTTTCTTCCATCAACAGAGAAGTTGCTAGCCTACATGTGATCATTACTAATCCCCTACCTCACGATATGACCTCTACCGACGTCCGTGATTGAGGAAGGCGCTACTAATCATATAGTTAGTGTGTCGCTGGGGCTACGACCTGTTCATTAGAACCGTATCGCAACGTTAGCTCCATGTGAATTAAAATCCCAGTTTATTTTGGAATCTCTGGGGCCTCAAGAAACGGTGGGAAGAAGTTGAAAAGACGTATTATCCTCAATCGAATGGCCATGATTAAATTTTCAACTATTTGGGTTGACCAGGCCGATGGTCAATCAAACCACCATAAACTTAATGGTAACAGTCACTCCGCTGTAAAATAACATTTATGTACCTACTTAAAAAAAATATAGCAATTAGTTGCTGAAGTTTTCAATGGAGCGGAGGAATTTCCTATGTTAAAAAATACTTTAAAAGGGAAACTGCCTAACGCGGAAAATGAAACCCTTCTTGAGACCAGTTGCGTTAGGAACCATTAACCCCACCCTCACTGACTGCCTTCTTCAAGGACCCCAGAACATATCGTAGTACTTTCTTTTTGTGCTACAGAATATTAAGAAAGATTCCTGACCCCTGACCCTACTGGACTGTAAATAGTGTACCATTAAATCTTTCACCCTTCTTGCACATAATACTATCCTCCACCACAATAACACGCAGTTACCTACACAAGGCAGATGCCGCCCACCCTCATCGGAGGGTCTGCCTTACAAGGGCTGCACTAGGCTAGAAATAGCCACACGAAATTAAATTAATTAAACCCTTCTTGCAATGTGGCGTATCATTCTAAATTTTGTGCTGGCAAGCAATTAGTAGAGTACAAGTGGAAAAACAACACTGTAGACCGTAGTGATTTCTTAATTCAGTTCGTACTGTATTTTTGCGACACAATAAAAATGTCTTCTAAATATAAGACGCTAGAAACTAGGAGAGACCGCAACAATATGAGTTGATTCAGAGAATAAAACTACCCTCTTTCAATTTTGTTATTTACCGGGCGAGTTGGCCGTGCGGTTAGGGGCGTGCAGCTGTGAGCGTGCATCCGGGAGATAGTGGGCTCGAATCCCACTGTCGGCAGTCCTGAAGATGGTTTTCGGCGGTTTCCAATTTTCTTTCCTATCCCATCGTCGTCATAAAGCCTATCTGTGTCGGTGCGACGTGGCCTTAATTAAGGTACAGCCCCAGCATTTACCTGGTGTGAAAATGAGAAACCGCCGGGCTGAGTGGCTCAGACGGTTGAGGCTCTGGCCTTCTGACCCCAACTTGGCAGGTTCGATCCTGGCTCAGTCCGGTGGTATTTGAAGGTGCTCAAATACGTCAGAACTCCTGCGGGACAAAATTCCGGCACCTCGGCGTCTCCGAAAACCATAAAAGAGTAGTTAGTGGGACGTAAAGCAAATAACATTATTATTAAAATGAGAAACCACGAAAAACTATTGTCAGGGCTGCCGACAGTGTGGTTCGAAGCCACTATCTCCCGGATGCGAGCTCACAGCTACGCGCCCCTAACCGCACGGCCAACTCGCTCGATAGGTTACCTACGAGAATAATGGACGCGGTCATGTACCGTAAGAGAAGTAGAGGGAGACCAAGACCAGGATGTTAGACTCAGTTTCTATTGATTTAAAGATGAGAGGTAGAGAACTAAATGAGGCCACAGAACTAGTTACAAATAGAGGAATATGGCGCGTTTAGTATATTGACAGGGGCATGCAGACTGATCGCTGAAAGGCATAACAGTCTACAATGTAGATGCATGAATGTTATGGTTCCGACAGTGGGCTTGGTGAAGGTCAGTCTCTCTTTAGGTTCTTCGGCACTAAGGAGTTTCTACAATAATAATTCACCGTTAGCAAGTCGAAAAATTGAAGAAACGAGATTTCCACTTCCGAAGGTGCAGGTGGCTCTGAGGTTCACTTAGCCTATACCCAAAATGAGTACCAGGTTAATTCCTGGGGGCAAAGGCGGCCGGGCGTAGAGCTCATTAAGCGCCGAGGTGGAGAATAGTGGAAGCCTTTACCTTCCATCCCTCCAAGAGCCATCATGGCCTGTACGGAGACGACTTGCTTTTTGCCTTCCTATGTAAAATAGTAAATATTACAACCATAATATTTTGGTGTATTCATCTACTGTACGTATTGTCATGTTGTCAGAATATTATTCTCGATATAACTCGATGCAACTTTCAAACAGAACTATCGATGTATTTCTAGTGCATGCACAATTTCCACTCCGCGCAACTATTAATTACACACCTACCTGCCTTTGATTTTACGGCAAAATAAATATTACCATTAAATTTAGAAATATTAATATTGATCACTCACCAAGGTTTCAATTGCCTTGTAACATTTGACAGAACCTGGCAAAATCTAAAAACGAAGACATCTACACCAGTGTCCAAAAGTTAAGCATAAGTTACGAGTAAGCAGGGCAACAGGAAATAGACCGCAAATCGCAGGACATATGCACCTACCAACCTTACGTGTTCGCTCTGTATAGGAAAGAAGTGTTCCCTGCTTTGACTACCGGCGTAACCGGCAGGTAAACACAGCCAGTGCCTGCGCCCTATATTCCCTCAGTCGTGTTTGCCCTGTTATAGTGTGCGAAGTGTAGCCTCGTGGTGAACGTGGCAACATAATGGCACAACGACGCCATTTGGGCCCCGTTTTGCAGGGTAGAATACTCGGCCGCCTGGAGTCAGGCCAGAATGTGCCACAAAGTGTCATTTTCAGACTTTGGAGACGATTTCGAGACACAGGAGATGTTAGTCGTAGGTCAGTACCAGGTCGACCATGGGTAACCACCTCACAGCAGGACCTATATCTGGCCTTAATCGGAGTGCACCTGCAAAACAATTGTTGGCGGAGCTTGCAGCCGTCTCAGGAGTTGCCGTTTCCCGGCAAACTGTGTACCGGAGGCTCAGAACAGTAGGGCTGTTTGCCCGACGTCCAGTGGTGTGCGTCCCGCTCACTCCAGCACAGAGACGGGCCCGTTTACTGCGGAACCGTCAACATCGAAACTGGACCATGAATTTTGGAGGTATGTGCTCTTCACAGATGAGTCCCGCTTCAGTTTGCAGAACGATTCCCGTCGCACATTAATCTGGAGAGAACCGGGTAGCCGATACAACCACAGGAACATCGTGGGGCGGGACCAGTATAGTGGTGGTGGCGTCATGGTGTGGGGCGGCATCATGTTGAATGGCCGTACGGACCTGCGCATCTTCATGGGTGGTCCGAGGAACACTGTTAACGCTCGGAGATACAGGGATGAGGTACGGAGACCACATGTTCGACTCCTCAGAGGTGCGGTTGATCCAGACGTCCTCTTAATGGACGATCATGCCCGACCGTACCGCGCTGCTCTAGTGAATGATTTTTTGGCTGGAGAAGATATTAATTGCATGAACTGGCCAGCGAGGTCTGCGGATCTGAACCCTATAGAACATGCCTGGGATACATTGGGGAGGCGAACTGCATCCCGCCAGCCTCCACCAAGGTCCCTCCAAGACCTTCGCATTGCCCTTTCGGAGGAATGGGATCGACTGCCACAAGAGCTCTTGGACCATCTGATAAAGGGCATGCCACGTCGCTGAGAAGCGTATGTGGCCGTTAGGGGAAACCATACACCCTATTAACAACATATTTTGTTGTGGAAGACATTGCCAAGTATTGTTAGTTGTTGTAAAAGGTGTACCTTAGCTATCAGAACCTTTCTGACACTGTTTTCTTGGACAAGTTGTGTGACATACGGTGTGTAATTCAGCTTCCGTTTGTTCAGCAATCCGTCTGACATTCCTATCAGGTAGTATGGCCTCGTTTAGTGATTATGCTTAACCTTCGGACACTAGTATAGTTGAATATATGGTGTTCTTCGCTTTTCTGTACGGCTGTGAAAACTGGAATGTTAAAGCCAAAGATAAGCGACGAATTGATGCCTCCCAGATGTGGTGCTGGAGCAGGACGCTACAAGTGCCACGGACGGAGAGTGGAACAAAATTCGCGACCAACACGGAAGAATTAAACATCACTTCTGAAAGCCACCTCCGATTCTTTGGACAGGGAAGGGCAGAATTTATAAATGTCTGTTCTTGAAGGCAAAATGGGAGGATCAACAGCAAGTAAGTGGTCCGATCAAGTACGAATAACTGAAGACCGCTCTGGGTGATAAGGTCACGAGAGACCGGAGATGATGGTGGAGCCACCCTAGCTCAGGCCGGATGTCCTTCATGGTGCCAACCCTATGTCGTGTGTTTCTGTTGTGGTGTGCTCTGTGTATATGTCTTGATACAAACATTAAGCACAAATCCTCGAACCAGAGGTATTAATCATATGCGGTTAAAATCCCCGATCCGGCCAAAAATCGAACCCAAGACACTCTGAACCGAAGCCCGGCCCAATCCTTCCTCTGCTAATACACTACTTTACTTTAATCACCCCATCATTTCCAAGGTTATTAACAGCAACTGAAGACGATCAGGGTTGAGAATTTTAAGATCCAATAGACGCCTTTTTTTTACTTCACAGTTTGTAGGTGTTTTCCTGAGTACGAAATGCGCACCGTTCTTACAGCTTCAGGGATTTCGTATGTTTAGAAATTAATTTAATTTTAGCGCACATTATTTTAAATTAAGGCTTTAACACGAACCTTCAAAATTACGTACCAAACCCCAACATCCAGATAAGGACTTATTTCAACATGTAAGACTATATTTTTACGAAGTTTATTTTGATCAAATTAAAACTGTATTGTACGAAAATTGTTAGGCCACTACATTAATACATTCTAAAAAATGCAGTGATGGCAAAGTTGGTGCATGTAGGGTTCAACTTAATAACGTGACCCAGTTTAAATATCTGGCTTCATGTATCACCGTGGCGATGTCATAACACGAGTTACTGCAACATGCTCGCCAGGAACTCTCAATTTGGGATGGTGGTTTAGTGACCGTGGGCACCGTCACTGAAATGTACATGCTTCAGCCTGTCTAGTAGTCCCTCGGTCTGACACTGCGGTTAGATGATTTGAGTGCCGTTTCCCAGCATTAAAAGCCATACGCTATATAAATAACCATCAACATTTAATGCCGCATGAATGAAATGACGCCTAGGTTTTGAAGTACAGTACTCCGCACGTAAAAAACACTAAAAAGCAACTATCGCCGCCATATTATCTTGTGTTAATGGCTCATCACTGCTGCCAACTTGACTAGTTACATATTGAAATCACGAGACATAACCATCAACAAACCAACCTCAATAATGGAGGTTCCCTTACCAAGTAAATGATCAGTCAAGTTCCCTTCTTGAAAGTTACTATCACTTGTTGAACTGAAATGAAACACACAATATAACATATGCCGCAAGTCAATAAGAATACACTGAGTCTGAAAACCGTACTAAAGTCGAGGTTGACAACGAAATTTCCTTCCATTTCAACCGAATTGATCTCTATAGAGGAGGCAGCATTTGATTTCCTTTTCAGTGGAGTTTTTGAAGATTTTTCTTGCTTCCTGTACATCCCAGTTGAATTCTATACATACGAAATGGACGAATTTCGACTGTTTGTCATTTAACACCAACTGCGTTATTCGAACATGCTACAGGTGTTACCCAAACAGATTTACAATCCTAGAGAAAAAGAAAATATGCTTTACTTATTCCCGCAAATGTAACACCAATGATTTTAACAATACGACGTGGGAGTACGTATCGATACGTATAATCTTGCAAGTCACGAAGAAAATATAACTACACAGTGCCAACCTACAAGTTTAACAATAACTGTAAGACGTCATATCGGCAATTAGGGTCCCTAAATTGTATGGTTAGCGACACTGAATCGAACCCAAATAGTCAGAAAGTAACTATAAATCACTACCTTGAGTATCAACAGGAGAGAAGGAGTACATGCCAGGGAGTATACTGTGTGACAAGAAAATTCCTGCACAAATAAACGCTACCGTCTACTGCACAGTAGACACAGGAACACAGAGTGCTGGCCTCACAAGACCATGCAAGAAATGACGGCGCAGAAAACCACTTTGTGATAGGGCACGCTCATACTTCACAGCAATGGCCTCAAACACTTTGGCTGGGCACGTGAAACACGACACGAGCCAAGCAAAACTCAACCCATGAAACCCTACGGATCGGCTGAACCAAAAGCAACGATGGAGGAATGCAGATTCCTTGTAAATAGATTAAAGATGATGTTGATTGTAGTAAAATACAGGGCTTACATGAACTGAGTTTCCTGAGTATCAGCATACCACACGAAACGTGTTCTTGCAAGAAAGGAGTTTCATGTAGTTCCTGTGTGTTTACCATGATTAATGTACACTATAGAGTTCTAACGCGGAAATAAAGCGTTTCCGGAACCATGTCATCAGGTTATTCTAGAAGTCTCAATACAACCTACCACTTTGGAGACGTCCTTCCGAAGTGCTCTTTCAACAGCATGTAGGCTATATGATGAGAGGAATGTTTATAGGTAAATACGGCAGGTAACCTAAAAGTATGCACACCATCATTTTCATAGCACAGTATTATTCGTCTCCAGGAACGATGTGAAATTCTCCGCAGCATTGCTGGATTGATGGAAGCATATCGCGGTACAAACCCGCCATTAGCATGGTGAGATAAGTTACCTGATTCACTGGCACGGTGTCATGAGTCTCGGGGTCTTCAAAAATATATTTGGGACTTCTTTTTCGAATCTGGTTCCAACAAGATTTACCAATACGTGTACGGAATACTTTATCGATGTGTTCAGAGACAGATGGATTGGAAGGGGATCACCAGCGTTACCGACATCACTCAAATGGCCACCCCGAAGTCCCGATCTGACATGCTGTGATAATGCGTTATGCGGACACCGAAAGTCGCCCACAATTGTTATCAGACAAGCGAGGACCTCAAAGACGCTGTTCGAAATGCATTTGCTTCCATGATGCCAGCAATGCTGCGGAGAATTTCACATTCTCCTACTGCATCATCACACGTCTGCCATCCACGCGGGTTCTCAACTTGATGTATGCTATATCGACATCGCCAAGGCCTTCGATACCGTGGATCATGCGCTTCTTTCACACAAACTTTTTCTGAGTGAAAAACTACAGCGTGTGGTCCTTGATGGATGCAGTTCTTCTCCTACCACCATCTCTGGTGTTCCGCAAGGGCAGTGTCCTAACTCTTCTTCTTTTTCTCCTGTTTATAGATGATCTTATCGATACTGTTTGCCACCATTCATATGAAATCCTTCTCTTTGCGAATTATTGTAAAATCTTCAAGCAGATCGATTCTCCCACAGATACAATTCGCTTGCAAAATGCACTTGATTCACTGTCACGTTGGTGTACTAAATGGCGTCTTAAATCTCATCCCTCCAAGTGTTCCACCATTTCATTCACACTTCGTAAATACGCCGTAATACGATAATATCACCTGCTGAACCTATCGATTACAATTCTTGATAATCAAAAAGACTTGAGAGTATATTTTGACAGTGATTTTTTGTTTGTTTCGCACATAAACAGCGTCACCTGACTATGTCACTCCGTGGTTTACTCTAGAGGTTTTCTGACATCACAGATGTAAATGCCCTCACAGCATTTTACGTTTCCTGTATCTTACCGACTGTCGAATACGCCTCTCCAGTCTGGTCCATTTTTACTTCTTCAAATCTCAGCCACCTTCACCGTGTACAATCTTTCTTCTGTGAGACCGTCAGAACCAGGATCCCTGCCCGTCGCAACTTGAACACTAACCAAGTGCTTGGAAAACTAAAACTCAAAACTCTTTCCGGTCGGAGGAAAGCAGCTAATGGTTTATCTATGTCTCTAGAATTAGTTTCCTTATTCCCCCTGCACGTCCCTTCCTGTATAATCAGAATGAAGTCCCTCTACCATATTCTTTACTGCCGTCTTTCTCTCACCCAAAGGTCCTTTTCTGTACGTATTTCAGCAATGTTTAACACCTTATCTATCAACAAGAAGCTAGATATCTCCGTATCGTATCCTTCTCTTTGTTGTGATATTTCTCATATACGGTAACTTAATTTTCCTTCGTGTTATTTTCTGTCTCTGCTCTTGTTTTAAGTGTATTTTCCTTAATTTACGTCGATGTTTATGTAAATATGTAATATATAGGATTGTACAATTTTTATTGAGCATATTTGTGTCCTTTGTAAATGTTCCTAGATGTTTCATTTTAGATTATTAACTATTGTACATCTCTCGAATCCTTATAATTCGGCGTTATGCTGTTGCTGACGCTCCTGGAGGCGAATAACACTGAGCCGTGCACACAGATAGCCTAGAGTAAGTGGTGGTTACCTGTACACCCTCCTCTTGTCGTATACAAACTGTTGAAAGAACACTTCGGACAGATGTCTCCAAAGTGGGTTAATGAGACTTTTGCAACATCCTGTATATTCATTTTCTACATGTGAGGAATGTGCCCTGAATGTCTGTAAGGATGTAAAGGAGATGGCATATAAGTCTCTGGTAAGACCCCAACTAGTTTAAGGTTACGGTGTATGGGACCCTCACCAGGATTACTTGATTCAATAAGTGGAAAAAATCCAAAGGAAAGCAGCTCGATTCGTTCTGGGTGATTTCCGACAAAAGAGTAGTGTTACAAAAATGTTGCAAAGTTCGGGCTGGGAAAACTTGGGAGAAAGGAGAGGAGCTGCTCGACTAAGTGGTATGTTCCGAGCTGTCAGTAGAGAGATGGCGTGGAATGACATCAGTGGACGAATAAGTTTGAGTGGTGTCTTTAAAAGTAGGATAGAACACAATATCAAGATACATTTGGAATTCAAGAAGACAAATTGGGGCAAATATTCGTTTCTAGGAAGGGAAGTAGGGATTGGAATAACTTACCATGGGAGATGTTCAATAAATTTCCAATTTCTTTGAAATAATTCAAGAAAAGGCTAGGAAAACAACAGATATGGAATTTGCCACCTGGGCGACTGCCTTAAATGCTTATCAGGATTGATTGATTGATTGATTGATTGATTGATTGATTGATTGATTGATTGATTGATTGATTGATTGATTGATTGATTGATTGATTGATTGATTGATTGATTGATTGATTGATTGATTGATTGATTGATTGATTGATTGATTGATTGATTGATTGATTGATTGATTGATTGATTGATTGATACACTCTGTAGGTATCAAGGGATCAACTGACCACGCGTTGAGAAACTTGGCTACCACGTTCCAACTTTCGAAATGCTGCTGGAATGTCGAGACCGGTTCACATATTCATGAGTGTAGATCAGTATGCGACATTCATCAGGTATCTATCTCGTACAGTTTATAGGCCGGGTTTCATCACGTAACCTTCATTTACATCATAAAGCGTGGCCAATCATTTATCACCACTGAGACTACTCCAAGTAGCAAGCGGTTAAATGTCTGGCCATGATGACTAGTCTGAAAGTCATCCAAACTGGAATGTAAAGTTGAACCAACCAGCACGTAAAATGTTGAAAGAGTTACGAAAGTCAAGGCGATTTGACCAACAACAGTTCCAGCTCCCTGGTTGAATGGTCAGCGTAATAGGGCGCCTGGTTCGACTCCCGGCCGGGTCAGGGATTCTAACTTTGAGTGGTTAATTCCTGTAGCTCGGGGGCTGTGTTCGTCATGTACATAAAACACGCCATAGAACACTCAATAGTGAACGCTTCCGGCCGTAAAAATGGGCTAAACCCAAGTGCCGACACCAGGACAGGAAGGAGGAGAAGAAGAAGAAGAAGAATGAAACATGAGTACAAATTTACGAGCATCAGTAGACTGTTTACCTGATAAATTATTTCCTCATAGAAGCCTTCTGGTTTCAGTCTACATCTCCGTTCAAGACGGTTTGCACTATGAGCTGCCCGGATTGGATTTCTGGTACTGCCAGAAATGTAAGAATGGGAGGAGGTCTGGTATGTGGTTAAAATGCTACATGCACCAGCTCGGTATGACGACACGAGTCCCCCTGTCGGCGAGGGCGGTAGTAAAACCCAGCCCCCGAGCCACTGGAATTAACCAATGAATGATGAAAAACAGTAGTGGTTGAACATGAGCTACATTTCAGTATGATGGATGTCCGACTCGTTGGCTGAATGATTAGCGTACTGGCTTTCGGTTCAGAGGGTCCCGGGTTCGATCCCCGGCCGGGTCGGTCGCAGCAAAATCTCACAGTTTTCTATTCATTAAAGTATAGATAACTCCTCCAAAAACTTTCGTTACAGAATTGAAAGTCAACTCAAATTTGTATAATTACGTAGCTCTTGGACATTCTGTACCTGACTTTTAAGCGCACTGTCCGGACAATAATAGAGTCATTTTGAGCAAATGCCACATAACCTTCACGCTAAAGAAATATTTCGTTCTGACGTCCTTACTGAACCCTCACATAAAAACTCGCTTCGCCTCGCCAGAATATTATGCCCTCACGGACAAGAGCCACTTTAGGCCTTCGGTAAGATAAGATAACCGGACAGCGCGACCTTTCAATACTTAATTACTGTACCGAAGAGTTTTATAAACAAGACTCACAGAAAATGTGCACCAAAGACAGCGGTGGAAAATATTATTTTTGGCCGGCTGGCTGCTAGAAATTACCCACTGGGCGTTCGTGCCTTTGTCTTTCTTTGGCCGATACCTTCATTTCTCGAAGTGTCGGAACCCTTCCAATTCTCTCCCTGATCAGTGTTATATAGAGGATGGTTGTACTCCGTCTTGTACCAGAGTGCCGGCCGCTGGTTCCCAACACTGAGGTGCACTGCTTCATGTCGTACGATCTCCGGGGACACATTCGGTCTTCACCCGATAAGCTTCATTTTAAACCGCCCAATAGAGGTCCGATTTCTCCACCGAAACGGAATGTCGAAACTGACACGCAGGCGATCCAAATGGCACATTAAGATGCTCGCACACGGTAGTTGAGACCACACGGCTACGTAGTGTGGGAGAGGGTTGGTAAGGTGATACACGTTTGATTCCTACCAAGGCGGCCTTGGTTCGAATCCTGCATGTGTGATTTTTAAAATAGAAAATCACGACCCTATGGTTTCCTCGACATACTACAGAATGTTCCATAGCTCATAATTAGCGAGCTAAAAATGAAAAACTATTAATTTTGATGTGCTAAAAAATCTTAAAATATATGATAAAATGTAATAATATTCTGCTTTAAATATCACATAATCACTTGCGTTCAAGAGGTAAATAAGTATAAAGTTGTGTATTAAAATATGGTGCTACCAAACGTGCTCCTAAAGGCAAATGGATGTCTGTGTAAGGAAAAGTACAGTACGGTATAATAACTTTGATGTGCCTGACTAGATATTATGGTATTTACAAAAACGGTAATGTTTTGTTTAAATATAGCATAAACAGCCACAGGACGTCAGATGTGCAGACAGGAATGTCACCAACACTAACGTCTTCAATTTTACCAACACGACCACCCTCCAATACTTTAGCAAATTCACACATTTTTTTAACCCTCCGTTTTTACAGAACAAATTTTAATATTTGACTTTTAACAGTCCCTGTACCTGTGAAGCCGGGAGTAAATCCAATTAATTTTAAACAGCGTAAGTCCATAAATAGGCAAAACATTCAGAAATTGTTAAAAATTGTTTAAAATAATACCGTAATCCTTAAATGAGAATATGAGCACCATTTTATAAGGCAGAAGCATTTTAAATTTTACTGAGTGATAAATATTGCCGGTTTATGTGCTTATTATGGATTTTCTTAAAGTATGTATTTAAATACATTTTTGTGAAAATATGTTTTTATGTGAAATAAGATTAGGTTTTAACGGTTGTGGATACACAATAGGAATAATAAACATTGTCAATTTTATTAAAACATGCGCAAATAAAATATGTAATTACACAAAAATCCGCCCCTACTCATAACCACGACATGAAAGCCATTCAAAACGGTAAGTTAATTTACCTTTCATTTCATGTGTGAGTCTAATTACTAAAAAGGGACAGTCAGATATAGAGGAGTGTCTGGTTCCTTGGCTGAAAGTCAGCGTCGAGGCCTTCGGTTCAGTGGGTCCCGGGTTCGATTTCCGGTCGGACGAGGTATTTTAGCCCCGTCAGGTTAATTCCTGTAACTCGAGGAACACACTCCTCTTCAAAACTCACAACTCATCACACTAACAAACACCCCAGACCCTTCACGGTCCGTATTGATAATTTGAGGACACAAGTATGAAGGATTAGTTTTTCACGTAATCAATACTTTATTTTACAAAGTGTTTAGAATTATTCACATTTAAAAACAGTACCGGTTTCGACCTGTAAATAGGTCATCATCAGCTGTTGATGAACCTGCTTAATAGTGACTGTACACAATAAAACATTACTAAAATTAAACAATAATGCCTTATTCTAATATAATACTAATGTTAAGATATATACATATGGTACAATTAAGGGACTTTGACTTGCTGGAGTCCCATTCAAATATCTATGCTGTATGCCAACATTATGTCAAAGAAGGTATTTACATATGGTACAATTAAGTAGCTTTGACTTAGTCCCATGAATGCCACATATTCCGAAAATTGTATAGCTGAGAGGTTAAAAATAGGGTGCTGTTCTTAGAGAACAAAGGGTCGATGAGGTTTTGGTGTCAAGTTCAAATATCTATGCAGTATGCCAACATTATGTCCAACTGGTGTATGGATAGAATCAACGTGCATTATCGGGCCGCAATTTGCGGGGAACGTTGCGTTCAGTAGATTCAGGTTCTCTAACTTGTTTATCAGGTATTATGTTCATTCTTAGTCTATGTCGTTGCTGATAGCGTTCCCCGCAAATTGCGGCCCAATAATGTACGTTGATTCTATCTATACAACCGTTGGACATAATGTTGGCATACTGCATAGATATTTGAACTTGACACCAAAACCTCATCGACCCTTTGTTCTCTAAGAACTGCACCCTATTTTTAACCTCTCAGCTATACAATTTTTGGAATATGTGGATTTCATGGGACTCCAGCAAGTCAAGGCCCTATAATTGTACCATATGTATATATCTTAACATTAGTATTGCATTAGAATAAGGCATTCTTGTTTAATTTTAAGTAATACTTTATTATGTAGCGTCACTATTAAGCAGGTTCATCAACAGCTGATGATGACCTATTTACAGGTCGAAACCGGTACTGTTTTTAAATGTAAATAATTCTAAACACTTTGTAAAGTAAAGTATTGATTAGGTGAAAAACCCATCCTTCATACTTGTGTAAACACCATAGAAACACGCAATAGATAGGGTTCGCGTCAGGGACAGCATCCGGCCGTAAAACAGGGCCCGGTGTGGAAAAAGCGGCAGAAAAAAGAATCTGTCCTAACTGTAACTGCCCCTCTTCCGACGTGCATTTTCATTTCCGCGCGGGCGGTTAGAATGTCTACTGAAGTTTGCAAAGCGATGATGCAAACTGCATACTAAATCGCTGGCAATTGCTCTTGATTGAGGCATGTTAAGGGAAGCCCACACCAACAGTTCCATCTCCACCCCAAGGCTACCAACTGTTCTGCTTCAATGCCATTCACATGCTAAACGAGACATAATCTCCAATTAAAACTAGGAGCGAGCAGGCGGGAAGTTGAGGACGGGAAGTTGTCTGGGCTGGGCTACTTTCATAAGCTGGTATTGCCGTGCCTTACCTCTGGGTTACTGCCATTTAATAATAATAATAATAATAATAATAATAATAATAATAATAATAATAATAATAATAATAATAATAATACCGGGCGAGTTGGCCGTGCGGTTAGGGGTGCGCAACTGTGAGCTTGCATCCGGGAGATAGTGGGTTCGAACCCCACTGTCGGCAGCCCTGCACATGCTTTTCCGTGGTTTCTCATTTTCACACCAGGCAAATGCTAGGGTTGTATTTTAATTAAGGCCACGGCCACTTCTTCCCATTCCTAGGACTTTTCTATCGTCATACGACCTATCTGTTTCGGTGCGACGTAAGGCAAATTGTAAAATAATAATAATAATAATAATAATAATAATAATAATAATAATAATAATAAAGATAAAATTGAAACGGCATGTGGAACATTTTCAGACGTATATTTTCTTTAATAAATTGGAGAAATGATTCTTCCTTCAGGTTTAGACAGTTTGGCCAATACAGAAAGGGCCTCGAAATTCCAGAAGGAATTTAGACCAACATGGGATCACTACAATAAACGAGTAACGTCATGCATTACAAAACAGTTATCCTACCGGGAGCTCTATATTCATCAGAAACCTTAACTTCAGGCGGTCATTCAAAAATTGCATGTATTGAAAAACAAAAACGTAAAATTCTTAGGAAAATGTTCGGCTCCACACAAGAAAATGGAATTTAGATCAAAAGGCAAACTGCAAACCTCTATAGTCACACAGATAGTTTCATCGATACTGTACGGAGGCGTTAGAAATTTTTTGACAAGTTTTTTAGGATGGATAGTAATAGACTCACAATGTAACAACGTCCCAAAACAAGAGAATCAATTGGCTGGAGGAAACAATAGGGGACCTGAATGAATTGAACATCAGAGAAAATATCATGGACCTCAAGGGGTTGCCTGGCCGAGGTGGTAAAGGAGTGCTCGGTTCATCCGGAAGAACGTGGGTTCGATTCCCCGTCAGGAAATCGAAAAACAAATTAAGAAACGGGATTACCACTTCCGGGGCTGCATATGGCCCCGAGGTTCACGCAGCCTACACCAAAAACGAGTACCAGGTTAATTTCTGGGGGCAAAGGCGGCCGGGCGTAGAGCTAACCACTCTACGCCATCAAGTGCCGAGGTTACCCTCCACCCCTCCAAGGATGTTCATGACCTGTACGGAGATGACTTTGTTTTTCGCTTCAGGACCTCAGTAAATAAACACACACTTGTGGTGAAAACTAGCAGCAGGACTGGTACAAAGTGGTCAGATGAACGGAAGAGGCAACACAGTGAATTCATGAAGAGATTTTGGAAGAATAGGAAGGCGAAAGTCATCAAGCCAATGAACAAACTCCAACGAGCTCTATGAGTGGGCATACAGAAATAATAATAGTAATAATAATAATAATAATAATAATAATAATAATAATAATAATAATAATAATAAAGCGACCGGGCAAGTTGGCCGTGCGCGTAGAGGCGCGCGGCTGTGAGCTTGCATCCGGGAGATAGTAGGTTCGAATCCCACTATCGGCAGCCCTGAGAATGGTTTTCCGTGGTTTCCCATTTTCACACCAGACAAATGCTGGGGCTGTACCTTAATTAAGGCCACGGCCGCTTCCTTCCAACTCCTAGGCCTTTCCTATCCCATCGTCGCCATAAGACCTATCTGTGTCGGCGCGACGTAAAGCCCCTAGCAAAAAAATAATTAATAATAATAATAAAGCGAGAGAGATTGTAACACGTGGTTTCCCATTTTCACAACACGCAAGTGCTGGGGCAGGCCACGGTCACTTCCTTCCCTGCCCTGGCCCTCCTACGCAGAAAAACCTTCTGAGTTAGTGTTACGATAGAGCTCAAGCAGGAAACACAATTATTATTTTAAATCAAATTCGTTGCGACAGGATTTACCGACCAGCCTGTTGCCACAGTAGGACATCGGGCAGTTTAGAGCTACTGCCAGTATGAAGTGAAGCCGTCCCCAACGTAGTCGCTCAGCTGGAGTACAGAGGCTACATCTAATGGAATTTCAGTAGCATATCCTCTACTGAGGGCTCATCTGCCAAAAGCTGCTGGCTCTTGAAGGGAGTCGCGTTATTTTCCGCCGCCCAACTATGAGCCCATACGAGTTTCAATAACATGTCATGTTGTAGTAGGGCCTAAAGCTAATTTAAAATAGAAGCAAATTTGTGACGATGTAAACCCTTTCTTTTACCTAGACACCAGGCTTCCATCCTCCAATTAACATCCGAAGGTGTTACGAAGGATGATCCGCCGAAACTCAGATAATATAATTCGACGACAATGAAGCGATAAATAAGATAGAAGGTCTTAATAATTGAGTGACTCAACCTTTACAATACAGTACAGTGTAATTCCTTTTCACTTTATTTTAAAAAGGGACATGTTTCGTCTCTTCCTTGTGAGACATCTTCAGTCTAAATACATTATAATAATAAAAACAAGATATTCTTAAACTAAAAAATGATGACATCCTTAAAATATTTAAGAGTCAAGATGACTCTTGACAACATGAACTGTTCTTAAAACTGTGTTTGTATATGGCATTTTAAGGATAAGTCATTGTTCTTTAGTGTTAAGAATATCATGTGTTTATTAAAATATTTTTAGGCTGAAGATATCTCACAAGGAAGGGACGAAACATGTCCCTTTTAAAATAAATTAAACAGGAATAACATTGTACTATATTGTAAAGGCCTTCGATCTTGTTGAGGCTGACAATATGGATTAATTATGAAATTTATTTCTTGTGAAGCGATAAAGTCATTGCTGTTTCATTTCTGTGCCTTCCTTCCAGATTACTATTGAATATTAAACACCTTTCGCTCGTTAAAACTATCTACTACCGATAACTTATTTCACATGGGGCCCGTGTTTTCTGCCACAGGGACGAACTCGTCTGATAGCACCTGGTTTATTACTCGTCGTTGCCTGGTACTGTTCATCCTCAGTGAAAAATGGATCTCCAGAACAGAACAACATCTCAACTCTCTGCTTTACTCAAACTATCGGCTAACGAAAGGAAAGTGCAGGTTTGTAAGTGAAAAGAACTCGGTCCATCCTTAATATGATCCATTGTGGTCTGTTCAAGTAGGGTAAAATCCAATCCCACACGTATGACTGACGCCATCACTTAACATTGTATGATTACATTTTTGCTGACCAATTACTGTGCATTCTACACAGAACTCAAATTAAATCAGACTACGTATCCACTTATCTTGCAACACTTATCTAGCATCTGTCAGAATTGACCCCCTAATGATATCTTCCAGATGCCTGGTAATATTTCCATCTGATGACCACAGAACGCATCTCGACATTAAATCCCCTGTAAATGTAAAATAATTTCAGAAATGTATATATGTCCAGTTATTCAGAGATTCGTCACCAAATACAATGTTGTGAATTAGAGCATTTGGTTGTCTTTGTGTTCAAGCTTTTATCTCTGGCCTCTTTCCCCTTCACACGGATCCCAATTTCCAGTACTTGGTCAGTGGCTGTATTTATGTCACTTGGACAAAAGCGATAATAATATATCTGTAGATCATCTGCATTAAATTTAATATTTCAGCTATATGTCATTGATACTGATCAAAAATAGTAGTGGACCCTAACCTGAACCTTGTGGGACACTCTATTAATGGACATAACTCAAGACAGAAATCATGGATTCCATGGCATGTTTTTAAACTATAAAAAAATAGTGCTATGTTTAACTACTCTATATAAATAGTACATATTATAAATGGCCATTTCTAGAGATGAACATACTTTTAAATTAATTATTATTAAAGTTTAGATGCAATTTTGGAGGTTTCAAAATGAAAAAATAGAATTTGTAACAATATTAAAGATAGATTTTGTCTTAAGTTTCTCTCTAATCATAAGTATGATTATAATGTGCTTTTAATAATAAATAACTATTAAAATACAGTACACGGAGTTCAGAATAATTTTTAAGAAGTCGTTGCATTTTTTCATGAGCTCTAATACTTAATTTAATCATTTAAAAAACAATCCTACTTTAATTTGTTCTTCTATCTCCATTTCCGATAAGCAGTTTGCCAGTTTTGCTGAGTTATAATGTTTTTTGTCAACTGTGTAACACCCGTTACAATTCCTGTAACACCCGTTACATTCAAACTAGTGAAATAACAAGAAAAATAGTGAGTGTCATTTATTTTTAATTATATGTTTAGTTTATTGATTTTCCTCAACAAATTGGTTGCATTCGTGTAACGCCCGTTACAGTATGCATTTTTAATATTTAAAATACCGGTAAAGTTTTATTTCAGAAAATAATAGCCCATAGTACACACAAAAGTAAGAGCTATCTTTTGCTGTTGATGAGATTTTGATCAATTGTTATTTCATTCTCCAAATTTGTCTTTTTAACTGTTCAACTGTAACACCCTTTACAATGGAATGCCTGAAATAAGAAACTAGACCGGTCATTAAATAGCTATAACTATGTATTAGGGTTAATATTAGAATTATACGAGTATGCCAGATACTCACAAGTATCAGGTTAATACTGAAAAAGTACAGCCATTTGTACAAAGTAACTAAAACGTTGCCGGGATGATTCTCATACCAACTTTCCGTAGAGGCAGTTTTCAGTTACCGGACTTACATTTTCACAAGACCGCCACTGATATTTCCCTTATTTTTCACTATGTTATCACAAACACATTGTATCAACTTCCTGATCGTCGATTATACACTTGGGTTTCACCTGGTGACAGTGAACATCATGTTCCTACTGATTACACCCTCATAAATTAGAGGTACAGAAACTTCATTAAAAGAGTTATTACACACCCAGGAGCAGATAGATGTTCTGATCATAATCCACTAGTTGCTGATGTACAACTAAAATTGAAAATGTTACAGAAAATAAAACATTCCAGCCGAATTGACCAAAGAAAATTGCTGAACAGTGAAATAAAACAAGAAGTTGCAAAAGTAATTAATGAAGAGCTAAGACAAGTATCATTGAATAGTCAACAGGTGGAAATCCAGTGGGAAGAGGTAAAAGAAGCTATTCAGAAAGTAAACAAGAAATACCTACAGTCTGATAAAAATACAAAAAAAGAAGTGGATGACGGATGATATCTTGGACTTAATGGAAGAACGCAGGAAAGCTAAGAACAATAAGGCTTAATACCGTCAGATACATGGTCAAATTAGAAGAGAAATTAGGAAGGCAAAACAAAATTGGATGATTGAAAAATGCAAAACATTGAAAATTTGGAAGAAAAACGTGATGCCTTCAATATGCACAAAATTATAAAAGAAATAACTGGAATTTTCAGAAGAAAGATGCCTCTTGTTCTAGAAGATAATTCAAGGAAACCTATTATAAATCATCTTGACAAAATTAAGATATGAGAAAAATATATAGAAGAACTCTTCTTTGACAATCGACCGAAATTAAAGGAAAATCGTGAATGCTCAAATGGACCGAGCATTTTGAAATCGGAAGTAATTCATGCAATGAGCCAATTAAAAGATAGGAAAGCTTTAGGCACAGATGAAATTCCAGCTAAAGTTATGAAACTTATCAATGAAGAACAAATTAATAAGAGATAGTGGAACTTTTAAATAACATCTATAACACCGGAAAATTACCTCAAGATTGGCTAACCTCTACTTTCATTCTCCTTCCAAAGAAAACAACCTCAAAGAAAGTGGTGAATATCGTCTCGTTATTCTAATGAGCCATTTGTTAAAATCTTTCTTAAAAGTTATCCATGCTCGTATAAGAACGAAATGTGAGGAAAACCTGGATGATACCCAGTTTGGATTTCGGAATGGATATGGAACGCGTGAGGCTATTTTCAGTTTAACGACTCTTCTTCAAGAATGTTGGGATCAACAAAAGGATGTCTTTGCCTGTTTCATAGATTATGAAAAGGCTTTTGACTAGAGAGTAAAACATACTGAACTCATCAGACTACTGCAGCAAACTGGAATTGATGATAAAGATATAAACATTATTGAAAACCTGTATTGGCATCAGAAGGCTGTGGTGAAGGTTGATGATGATACAACGGGCTACATAGAAATCCGACGAAGAGTTCGTCAAGACTGTGTTTTATTTCCGTTGTTGTTTAACATCTATTCAGATGCCATATTTAAGGCAGCATCAAGCGATTTGGAAGTGGGAATTAAAGTAAATGGAGAACTAATAATTAATTTGCGATATGTAGATGACACAGTAATTCTTGCTAATGGTGTTGAAAGTTTGCAACTATTCCTGGACAAAATTAATATAGTTGGGGAAGAGATGGATCTAAACATCCAAAAAACAAAAAACTGAAGGTTTTCAGCAGAGGAAGAAATAATGCTACTTTGAAACTTAAAGACCAACATATTCAACAAGTAAATAAACTTAAATATCTTGGTTGTTGGATAACGGATGATTTGAATTCAGACCTAGAAA